>NC_140580.1:713589547-714964547 GCF_964204655.1 Triturus cristatus | reverse complement strand
TTTCCAATAGGATCGCTACCTACAGAGGCAAAAAGCCAAGAACCTTAGAGAACTCGTCGGGGGCAAACAGAACACATAAATCCAAATCCTGTTCAACTAGCGAGACGGCACTTACTTCGACAGTTATCCGACTAAGAAGTCCGGAACACACAGCCACTCCACTCGACAATCCCTAAGGCGCCGGTCTGCGTGAGGCTGCGGGCTGCACCAGTTCCTATATTACCGGCGCTGGTTGAGGGGAATAAACATAGAGAAAGGATTCCACTAGTAAGTAAAACGTGTCGGCCATCTTAACACGGACTTAATCAAAACTCACGATACCCTCTACCTCTGAAGAGTGAATCAAAGGAGGGAACACAAAGGTCATCTTAGCAGGAGGTGCATCTCTGCTGGCGCTACCATCTACCTCTAGGGTATGAATCACAAGACAACATCAGATCGTCAGAGGTAGAAGTACAACCCAAGTGCAACACAATCACAGAACTGCCAAGAGAAGAGGTATTCCCATACTGTTCACAGAGTCTATTACTTGGGACATGACCGTATATATAATATCTAGGGGTCGACATCCCACATGGCACCACCACCGCAAGCTACTCCCCATGGGCAACACAGGCGACCGCTCAGACAATGCTTGATCAATGCACAATCTATTAATACAAAACAAATAAATAAAAACAAGACTAAAATGTGTAACGGGAAATGTAATAGGGCATTCGCACTAGTCTGGACCTTGTAATACAAGGCCCATAACCCTATACTAGGTACAGTATCGAGAGGACAGAGATACGGGACTACGGTACTTATATCAACGCCCAGATTTCATCGCGGTCGTTTAAACCTAATCTGGATGTATGATAACGTTCGATCATTCGTGCCTCAAGATGATTAAGCTTATTTTGTAGTGCTGTTTTAGTGAATGCTTTCACCACCACTAACACAGTCCAGTAAAGGTCATCTTCATTGTGATTCATTTCAATGAAATGTTGTACCATAGGAGCCCCTATGGTTCCACATCGTATACGGGATTTATGTTGTAAAATCCTCATCTTTACGGCCTGAGTCGTCTGTCCAATGTATGTTTTTTCGCATGGACATGTGACTGCATACACCACATTTTTGGTGTTGCAATTAGAAAAACTTAGCTGTGAATGCACTACTTTATTGATTTCCACACACTTAGAGTTTTTTGTTTGCGTGCATACCCCGCAACCATTGCACCGGAAATGTCCGATGAGGGCCGGAAGGCCCATCATTCCTCTCAGGTTAGTGGGTACCATGGACAGGCGGGTGGCTTTAACTAGATGATTTCTAAGATTCTTCCCTCTGCGGAACGCAAATAATGGCTTAGAGATATTCAAATGTTCCACCAATTTGAGGTTTCTTAGAATAATCTGCTTGATCTTATTAGCCTTAGGGTTGACCGTGTTAGTGGTGGTGAAAGCATTCACTAAAACAGCACTACAAAATAAGCTTAATCATCTTGAGGCACGAATGATCGAACGTTATCATACATCCAGATTAGGTTTAAACGACCGCGATGAAATCTGGGCGTTGATATAAGTACCGTAGTCCCGTATCTCTGTCCTCTCGATACTGTACCTAGTATAGGGTTATGGGCCTTGTATTACAAGGTCCAGACTAGTGCGAATGCCCTATTACATTTCCCGTTACACATTTTAGTCTTGTTTTTATTTATTTGTTTTGTATTAATAGATTGTGCATTGATCAAGCATTGTCTGAGCGGTCGCCTGTGTTGCCCATGGGGAGTAGCTTGCGGTGGTGGTGCCATGTGGGATGTCGACCCCTAGATATTATATATACGGTCATGTCCCAAGTAATAGACTCTGTGAACAGTATGGGAATACCTCTTCTCTTGGCAGTTCTGTGATTGTGTTGCACTTGGGTTGTACTTCTACCTCTGACGATCTGATGTTGTCTTGTGATTCATACCCTAGAGGTAGATGGTAGCGCCAGCAGAGATGCACCTCCTGCTAAGATGACCTTTGTGTTCCCTCCTTTGATTCACTCTTCAGAGGTAGAGGGTATCGTGAGTTTTGATTAAGTCCGTGTTAAGATGGCCGACACGTTTTACTTACTAGTGGAATCCTTTCTCTATGTTTATTCCCCTCGACCAGCGCCGGTAATATAGGAACTGGTGCAGCCCGCAGCCTCACGCAGACCGGCGCCTTAGGGATTGTCGAGTGGAGTGGCTGTGTGTTCCGGACTTCTTAGTCGGATAACTGTCGAAGTAAGTGCCGTCTCGCTAGTTGAACAGGATTTGGATTTATGTGTTCTGTTTGCCCCCGACGAGTTCTCTAAGGTTCTTGGCTTTTTGCCTCTGTAGGTAGCGATCCTATTGGAAAAATTAAACAAGTCGTCGACATCCAGTGTGATCAGGGAGGACTTCCTGTTGAAGGAAGGTAAGCGCCCTCGGACTCAGTACCCCATAGTGTATTCCCCTCATTTACATTAATTGCGCCGCCATGTGTGTTTAGCCTCTGGTTTCCTTGTCGATAGGTTCGGCACCCTTTTGGGTATCTGGGGACCCGGATGACCCGCACGTTGGAGCGTCCATTGGGCCACCTTATCTCTGTGAGTGCCATATGTTTGTCTACACCTAAGAGACACGTAGTAGTAGCACTAAGCATGCGTGCTTTTTGACGGTGTATGTTAGCCATGGGTGAGAGAACGTGAGATTGGGTTCCCCCGAGGTCCTTGCACTCCTTGTGGTGGGGGCACCACCTGCCACGGTGGGCTGTGCACTGGGTCTGTGTTGTGACACTATTTCCGCCAGTTTTAGATATTGACACGCTGGTGGTCATATAATTATAGTCCCTTTGCTATGTATATACAGATTCCCCTCAGGTATCACTTTCAGGTGTTAGTCCCCGGTTCACCTTTGTGCCCCTTGGTGACGGTCACCGACTACAGGCTCCCCGCAGGGCGGCATGGAGAACTGCTACGACTTTGCTTGTGATTAAGTTCATGTGTAGGCAAGATGATTTATTTTGATATTCATATTTATACGTGTATATACTTCTTTTTTGTAGTGTGTGTACATTCCTTGTATTAACCCTGTCCTGAGGAGGCCGAGGAAAATGTATGGCCGAAACGCAATTGCGTAGACCCGGTTTTGAAGGAGGAGTCCTTGAAAATAAGCACAGTGTGGTTATTCACTGTTGAGTGTGCTGAGAAAGTCCGACAATAATTTGTTGAGTCGCAGCGCGCTCTGTGGACTACCTTCCAGTGGTTCGTCCTGAAATTATTAGGAGGACACTAACAGAAAATTATATGTTTGTTTAGGGGTTAACTTTTTTGTGTGTATAAGTCTTTCTATGTTTGTGACGTTCTGCACATGTTCAATTTATGTATATTTGTAATGTTGTATTTTTTGCTTTGTTGCTTCCATCAAGGTCCGTTGTCATTTTTTGATGCAGGAAAGTCCAAATATTTTGATAAAATCTGTCTAGATTAATAAACTAGATATAGAGTTAATTAGCGTGCTCTTGACCAAAGTTATTTCCTTATCTCTTCCTTTTGTACCATTTGTTGTTTGCACTTTGCTGTGTGCTTCTGGTATGTGCATCCTTTTTGTGTACCTGCCTCTGTTTTTTAGCCTGTGGGCCTGAACATGAGTTTGCATATATAGCCTTGGTACCCATGTATATTCTTTACCGTCGGTAATCGGAATACACGTGTTTTAAGCCTGCATTCATGCCCTTGGGCCTCTCTATTTTTTTTCACGTCTTTACACATGGAAATTCAGTAAATGTGTAGGTTCCTGTCTCCTTGCCACATTTGGTTATGTCTGAACTCAGCAGCGTGGCCCCTTCCCCTTCCCACCAGGGAGTCGCCATGTCTGGTTTGCTGTTGTGTCTGCCCGCGTTGGCCCGCTGCCATCCCTTGGATTGGAACAAAGCTGGGCGGCTGCCAGGCCTGGGCGGTCACGTGCTGCGGCCTGCTGACATAGCAGCTTACAGCATTCCACAGGCTCGTGGGACGCCATTACAGGCCTGAGTCATTATGGGTCCCAGAAGAGGGTTACCTGGCGTGAGACGTTCGAGAAAGTTTGAGTTTAAAACAGCAGAGGCGATTTTGTGCTAACGTTTTGTTACAACGTTATATCGCTCCATAGTCCCGACTGCTCTAGGGATCAAAGCATCAATCACAAGTGTGGTGGACCCGCGTGAATGAACATATAAGTTAGGACCAGCCTCACACCGGCAAAGAAGATAAAGTCCTGTGTACCCGTCTGTAAATGCGTCTTGGAGGTGCCTGTATTTCTGTGCTTCTCCCAAAACACGGAGGAGAGGCTTAGAAATACCCAAAATATTCGAGAAGAGGAAGATTTACCGTTAGAGCTTCAGTCCTAGAATTATTGGGGAAAGCCTACGTCTCAGAACATTGCCTTTTATTTATGCAAACGGAGAGGGGGGGGGGGTGTATTTTTGAAGAATACACGCATGTCAGTGCTTGAAATACATTGGCATGCGTCTCGTTTACTGAGGGGCATTTCCCCATCCGCTGGCATTACCCATGTACTAAACAGAGTAACAAGCATTGGCAATGCCAGTAGATCTGGCTTTAAAAGAAAGTTGTATGGTAATGTGAAGCATTACACGTAAATAGCACGGGAATGAATACGTATTTGTGTAGTAGAAGTAAATAACTGTAAAATAATATTGGTGTAGGTGTGAAGGTCAGGTGAAAGTTGCACTGTCAAGCTAGACCTAAAAATCCACATAGGTTAATGACTGTCCTCATGCCATCTGGGCTGCTCCCAGAGAATAACAACAAACAATTATCTAGTTATCTAAGACACTTGAATAGCATTACGGTGTCGTGTGTGCCCATGAAACTCCAACTCGGGTAGTTGGATACATAAACAAAAGGATAACAGCTGTGTGGAGGACGAGCAATTTTTTGTGGAAGCACACAACTTCCACCCAGCCAAAACATATTCTCTTGGCTCTCATCATGTGGGCGAAGCCAAAGCCCCTCTCTAGTAATGCCCACATAATTGTCTGCGCAGTCAAGCCAGACCATAACAAGCATTGATAATGCAATAGGTCTCGCCCTCGTTTAAGTTAAAGCAATTCTGTTTGTAATTAGGTGGCTTTTTAGCTTTGCTTTTATTAGTGGCTTTAACTTTCTGTACATAACATGCATATGTATGCGTATATGTATATGTATATGTATGCATGCATTTATATTTGTATTTATATAGCTATGCAGATGTATATATATGTTTATATATGTATGTATGTATATATATACACATACATATATGCATATGCATATATATATACATATATATGTGCATATGTGTGCGCATAGAGAGGTAGAGAGTAGAGAGTAGTAGAGAGAGATGTCGAGCGAGAGATAGCGCGAGAGGTAGAGAGTAGAGAGGTAGAGAATAGAGAGGTAGAGGTAGAGGTGGAGGTAGAGAGGTAGAGAGCAGAGAGTAGTAGAGAGAGAGGCAGAGAGAGAGGTAGCGCGAGAGGTAGAGAGAGGTAAGAGGTAGAGGTAGAGAGCAGAGAGTAGTAGAGAGAGAGGCAGAGAGAGAGGTAGCGCGAGAGGTAGAGAGAGGTAAGAGGTAGAGAGGGGTAAGAGGTAGAGAGTAGAGTGAGTAGTAGAGAGTAGTAGAGAGTGAGTAGTAGAGAGTAGTAGAGAGTGAGTAGTAGAGAGTAGAGTGAAGAGTAGAGAGTGAGTAGTAGAGAGTAGTAGAGAGTGAGTAGTAGAGAGCGAGTAGAGAGTGAGTAGTAGAGAGTGATTAGTAGAGTAGAGAGTAGTAGAGAGTGAGTAGTAGAGAGTAGAGAGTAGCAGAGAGTGAGTAGTAGAGAGTGAGTAGTAGAGAGTGAGTAGTAGAGAATGAGTAGAGTAGTAGAGAGTAGTAGAGAGTGAGTAGTAGAGATTAGTAGAGAGTGAGTAGTAGAGAGTGAGTAGAGTAGTAGAGAGTGAGTAGTAGAGAGTAGTACAGAGTGACTAGTAGTGAGTAGAGAGTAGTAGAGAGTGAGTCGTAGATAGTAGAGTAGTAGAGAATGAGTAGTAGAGAGTGAGCAGTAGAGTGTGCACGTGCATACTCCAGTTTTGTTGTATGTCGCTTATGTATGTGTAGTATTATAGCAAATATAAATCGTAACAGCCAGAGATGTTTCTTTTAAGTCACTGTAGAAGGTCTATCATGTCTCTGCCGAAGCATCTGTTTATCCCGTTGCGTTAAACATGGGGTAAAACATTAATCTTAAAATGACTCGTGGTAAATAGGCCCATGTCCGTAGGGGCTATTACCACGTTTATACTGTTCATAAACAATAGAATTTGAATGTAACGGTTATATATCTAAATCTGTTATATATCTAAATGCTGATCTAAAACAATCTCCTCGGAAAAGCGTGCACGGGTGTGTGAAAGCGCAGCCCTCTCAGACTTCGAGACAACTTGGAGGGGAAGGTGAAAATGCTTTCTTATTCAGGTTTTTGAGGGGCTTGCTGGCATAACGTCTCCATACACAGCTTAGATAGCGATTGCTGAACCTTAAACTTGCAATTAGATTCATTTTAACTTGTTGTTTATTATTCATTTTTCTCATACAGAGACTCAAGTCGAAAAGGTGATCTGCGCAAGATCACACCTTTGTCTAAAGTGAGAAACTGGGATTAGAATTTACGCCTCTTTGGTTCACAGCCCACAAAACCAGTCGCACCTTATAGAACTAATTTTGCGCAGCACATTATAATTACACTTGTCTTTAATTTAGTGCATTTAATGTGATCTAAAGCTTCACATAAAATATACACAGACTCATATCTGAAATGAAATTGAAACTGCCCTTTTGCGGGTGGAGAGGCGGAGGCAGGGACAGATGGCGCTGAAGGCTGGCAGATCGCGCGTGGACGCTCGCGTGAACGTAAGCTTGTCGCCAGCCAGCAGCACTTTGAAAACTCACCTACTAAAGTCTCTCCGAGCAGCGCATGCGCGCTGACTCAGCGAGACCTAAAAACCATATGCCGCCGTCTAACCACACCCTTTCCCTATTTCAGAGTAAGCCTTATCTGCTGATCTTCTCAGACAATGGTCTTGAAAATTCACAACACTCCTTTCTTCCTTGTGTGTGTCGTGATTTATTCAGACCCTGTGCTAGAGAGCTTTCAGTTCACATAACCAATGTACTTTGCACATGCTGATGGGTAAATGTGCAGTTTTTGCTAAATGTATAAGTAGCTTTCTCCACTCCGTAGGAGTCTGTGTGAAAAAAGAGATTTAGAGCAGTGTTTCTTAAATTGTGGTGAGTCACAAGCCGATTTTATTTTGGGTCGTGAAAGCCCAAGCAATACACAAAGATACCTTTAAATTCTGTACTTATCTTGTCACATTTGCTGCTCTTCAAAGACAAAGATCAAATGTTAGCCTACGTCTTCTGACAAACTGCTGCTTATTATTTTTAATATGGGGATTTGTGTTTACAAACTCCTCTCACTTTTCAGTCAGAGAAAGAAAAGTAAAGTGAATTATGGCACAGTCTTGCTGGGGTAGAGGAAGTGTGAAAGAAAAAGGTGTATGATTTCCTTTTCTGTAACACACAGCAAGGTGTAAATACCTGTAAATGGACTGTACACATTCACAATTAGGAAAGCAAAAATTAAACACTTTTTTTTTGTAATTCTGAAGTGTGATGAAAGCAAAGATTTTAATAGGATCAAAATAAATCAAAGCACTAGTTGGTGATGCACAAATCATAAATATTCACTGATACCCGATTTTCACACAATATAACTTGTGCACAGTATTGTTTTATCAGTAAAACGGATAGTTTGTCATTTTAGAAAGTGGGTCTAAAAAGTTTGATAAGCACTGATCTAGAGTGTTCCCTTGCAAAAAAAAATCTGAAACTTTTTAAGTCACTGCATTTTACCTGGGACACCTCCCTTATCCCTGTATCCCATCTTCACTAAATGAGCACTTTTGAACACTGAGGAATCGTGCCCATTTTATTCCTGACAAATGAGAGAGAGAGGAAGAGAAAGGGAAATGTTGCACAATATTTGATTTTTTTATTGTGATTAGACCCTGAATAACATGAACCCGGGGTGGACAAGAGACAGGAAACAGTCCACCTTTGGTTTGTGGATTTTGGGTACTCAGGCTCCTTTAATTATTTTAAGCTTTAACCTTTCCATTTTGTCACAATAAAGAGTCTTCTTCCTATTCCTCAGGAGAAGATTGGGAAAATGAAATCCAATGAGACCAAGCTGGAAGGTGACAAACGCCGCTTGAAGGAGATCCTGGACGCATCAGAGAGCCGCTGCACGCGGCTCGAGCTAGCCCGGCGTGCCCTGGAGGGAGAATTGCAGCGCACCCGACTAGTGCTTAATGATCGCGAGACAGAGGTGCAGGCTTTGCAAGATCGCATTGACACACTACAGAAACAGGTATCTGTATTGACACTCAGTTCTTGCGTGTTGTTAGGGAGTCATTTATCCCTATCAAGTCTTCTGGGATTTATGCCTTGTTTCTGTCTGTAGTTCTCTGTGCTAATAAAGCTTGGGATCATGTTGGGAGTTTTTGTATAGAGTAAACTGATAAGTGGGCTGGCTTGATGCGCCTGAAATTCCTTAGTTGCCTTTAAATATTAAGCTTCTGTATCTTACACAACAATATTCATCTTTGTTTCCCGCTGTTCATTTCTTCTGTATCTATTCTGTCATTTCACTAATATCACTAGAATGTAAGTCAGATTGTTTGAAGTGAAAGCAACCTCTTTGCACGGACAGGGATTCACCAGAAGGGACATAAATGCTGCAGCACATACATGGAAATAGTACTTCACCTCAGGAAGAAGGAGTAGTAGTCACTGAGACATACTTGTGTTAAAAGTAAAAGCTTGACAATGGGAGGTGAATAGACACAGAGAAAACACTTCACCCCTACCAGGAGTGTTGTCTGCATATAGAAGCATATATACAGAGGAAGGATTAAACTGCTAGTTTACTACAAGTTACTCACCAACAGCTAAACCTCTACAAAGTGAATGGTCTGTTCAAAGCTTTTTGAAATATCACAAGTCCCAGGGGCAAACATTGAATGCCCTAGAAAAGGCCCTATTTGCATCATGTGCAGCTGTAAAGCACATGCTGTGCACATGTCTGCCATGTAGTGTTGGACACGGATGTTGTAAATTATTGTTTCAACACATGAAAACTCTTTCAAAATCTGCAATCGACTGGGACACAAACGCCTTTAGATTGTTTTTTTCTGCCATCGGACTCAGACAACATCTCTTCCAGGACCCCAGAAACATTGTGCTACAGGAAGTGAAAGCTTGGAACTTGACACACCAGGACTCCTACACGTGAGCACTTTGTTCAACTGTTGACCTCTTTGCAGCCAAATCTAGCCAAGAAACCAAGGCCCAGGTTGAATGAGAATCATCATGTGGGGGAGGGTATGGAGAAAACACCATTTAAATTATGCCCTAAACGTAATAGTAAGGTTCACCGGTTGGACCAGCAACAGGTCTGTAATCTCTGCCTTCCGAGGGCTCACGACGAGTCTGCCCCTGCGGCTTGTAAAGCCCTCCCGTGCAAAAAGACTATTCGGCACCAAAGGGATAGACATGGGCGCATTATAGGATGCGGCATCAGGGCTCTCTAAAGCCTCCGTCCAAGCATGGCATGGAAGGAACATACTCTTAACAGTGAAAGGGGCTTGCTCTTCAGTAGTCCGGAAACCCAAGAGAGCGGAGTTCAGAATGCATCCTCTCAAATTACTCCAACTTTGAAGAACATTCTTCTCCAGGGTTGTTATTGAAACCCACACACAGGACAAAACACCATGCTTAGGGTTTCACAAACAAACATCACATTCAGTCTACTTTTGTGGTTCAACCTTAAACAGATGCTCAACTCCAGAGACAGGAACAGCCAAAGCTTTGAGTCCAGAACCACCTCCAAAAAGGCTTTGACAGTTGGGTCACTGACTGTTTCTGAAATGACTCAGCCCAAAAGGCATCTTCGGTCAGTGCAACTCGCGCTCCAGAGGCTGATCTTCGAACTCAAGACATGCAGCCTCTGCATCCAGAGACCACTCAGCCCTCTTCAGAACTGAAAGTGTTTCCAAAGCAGACCTCGAAGACGGCCTCAAATCCAAACAAGTCCTCTTCTCAGGAAGACAAAGGCAAGCAGCCGGATGTACAGCAGCAGGAAAATGTTGTATATTAAGTCTCCAGCCACCTCCTTGCATGGCACCCTCCGTCTCGCAAACAGCACACAAATAGATAGCAGCCTTACTTTCGAAGTGGCAGTTTCAGAGGAGCTTCGGGCTTACCCTGTAGCCAAGAAGAAAACGTCTAGGGATCCACATCACCACCTGTCACCTTCATGTTCACCATCCCCAATACAAACATGCTTAGACCAGGGCCTCTCTATAGATTAGGTAGACCAGCATGGAGACACAATGCCCACTGATTATGGAGACGACTTATGTCATGGCTGAAATGTAGGCCTTCAAGGTGACTCGTCTTTGAGGCCATACCTAGACAAACTATCTCTGCTGATGAGACAACCTCATACCACATGGTCTTCCAATGAGCAGCAGTTTACCATCTGGTCTCCATGTGGTAGAAACGGAGGATAACATCCTTGTATAGACCCTCTCAAAGACTGAGCAGTCCATCCAGGCAAGGCACGTATGGTCACACCTATGGTAAAGAAAAAATACAAGGCGAATGCGCAAAAAAAACCTTTCTTATTTGCAGATATTTTCTACCCTATTCTCTTGTAGTCCATACAGAAAGAAAAGGGGGTTTATCCAGGCCAAACGACACCTTCCTCCCCTTGTAAAGACATAAGGAGAATCAATAGCTGTTTGGGAATCGCAGGTATTCGGCCGCCAGCGCTAACCTATTATCATTACTATCACTCACACCTACTCCACCAGCATCACTACCCAAGCACTCTACTCATCCTGTGCACACAACACTGACTCAGAATAGGGCAGCTCTTTCTACAAACCGGACCTCTATGATGAGCCCTGAGAACTGTGGGAGTGAGATGATCTTAGGAAGTCTATGTGGTAGACCCCCCAGACGACCCAGATCTAGAGCCCTACCCTGTCAAGCCATACCCACAAAATGATTCTACTGCATACCATGCAGTAATAAAAAGGGCTGCACAACATCATCAGATAAAACTACAAATAATGGAGCACGACTTCCTTGCTGAAACCCTGGCTAAAAACAGCGCGTGTAGTGTATTACCTCCCCATGTTCAATGGGCTGCTGAAGTCTGCCACCAACAGCTTTAAAGAGCCATTGAAATCCAGAGTGGTTACTACCTGTGTGGAAAAAAATATAAGGTTGTCCTAGATAATTTGGCTTATATTCCTCAACAGATAGTTCCTGACGCCTTTGTTCTGCACGCTGCCTAAAAGGGCTTCTGCACAGGCCACATGAGATACCCCTCTGCCTGACAAGGAGTCTAAGCGACTCAATACTGTAGGAAAGAGATTAGTTCTTGGAGCAGCCACACAATGGTGCATGCCAATTCAGGTATGACCAGTACCCCCTTGAAGAGATGGAGGAGCTAGTAAAGTACCCGCCAGAGGCCCATCATAAAAGAGAACAAGAGTTGGTTGCTGAAGGAAAGACCTTCAGCAATGCTAATTGGATGGGGCCTCGACATGCAGCCAAGAGGCGTATTAACACCAGCATCAGGTCTGGCAGGCATGCCTGTATTAGGGTGTTGGGGTTTAGGCATGAGGTGCAGCAACACCTCTTGAGCGTCCATTTTGATGGTGAACATCTGTGCTGGCCCCATGTCGACCATGTGCTTAAAAAATTTAAAAAGAACATTGTCATCGCCAAATCCATGGGCGCACTCCAACCTTCCAGTCCGAAATACTGCTTTTCATAAGCTGCAAAGTAGGAAAGGTATAAAACAGGGGGATCAGGTCAGAAATCTCCATACCAACAGTGCCATCAGTCTTTGCTGGATCCGTAGCAGTCTAAAATCTTCCAGAGAGGGGACTATAGGAGAAATGGGCAGGGAAAGACAGAGGTGGCTCTGCAAGGGTCTCCTCCACTCGCAACAGTGACTCCTTTACCCTCGACCACATGATGCCTGTTGAGGGAAGATTGAGGGACTTCCTAGCGCAGTGGGAACACATCATTTCAGATCAATGGGTCCTCTTCTACAAAAGGGCGCAATAGAACCGGAACCTGCACACCAGAGCTTCACAGAGGTCTTTCCCTGGACTTTTTGATCCCTAAAAGGAAGGCTTCCTCAAGCTGATTCTTAACCTCAGTCCATTGAACAGGTTCATCCTCTCTGAACCCTCTAATATGGATCTCTACAGGATGACATCAAGCTGTTAGGGTAATGCTGGATCTAAAAGACAAGTACTTGTATAATCTGATCCAACAAGCGCATCACCAATACCTTTGATTCATGGTAAAAGGATTACATTACCAGTTCAAGGTGTTATCCTTCAGAGTCACCACAGCTCATTGGATGTTTACAAAGTACTTAGCGGTAGTTGCAGTTTACCTATCTACAAACCAAATACATGTCTTTCCATACTTAGACAACTGGCTGATCAAGAATAGCAGCAAATTACAATGTATAGCACACACTCAAACAGCAGTGTCTCTACATCACAGCCTAGGTTTCAGCATTAGTGCAAGGAAATTGCATCTTCAGCCATAGCAGATTAAGCTTTTCCTCGTCTCAGTCCTGGATGCAGTGATAAGCAAAGCATACACCATCGAACAGAGGGTTATGGCATTCCATCAGCTGCTGTCTCTTTTTCAGACACTCTGTCCCGTTAGTGTTCAAACTATCATGGAGCTGTTGAGAATGATGGTTTCATGCATAGCGATTGTACCATACGCCAGGTTGCATATTTGCCTGCTACAAGAATGCCTCTGAAGGTAGTGAACACAAGCAGAGGGGCATCAGGAGGATCTAGTGTTGGTAACAGCAATGGCCCAGCTCTCTTGGCTTTGGTGTAGCAGCAATAAACTGTTGCTCAACAGGACCTTTCTAGCCCCTCTTCCACAGGTGACCATATCCATAGATGTCCCTTGCTTTGTCATGACCCCTTTCAGAGGGCCATGGAGCACACAGGTTACTCGGCCCAACCGTGGTGGTTGAGGCCTTTTACTCCTGATGTCCTGGGACGGACCTACTGTGGATCCTGAGCAACTGGGCCAAATACCCCTTCTGCACTTGACTCCCAGTGGTAGCTGTGGACAAGCAGCCAAATGACCCCTTGGGAGGGGGCGGGGGGTGTATACAGATTAGTGAACACAACTCATAACTTAAAGAGCGCACAGCAGTTCAATAAATCAATGTCCAGCCAAATATTTTTTTTAATAACACTACACATTCAAAGGCAGATTACGACATTTATGGACAACACATGCCCCCTTGAGTTCGGGGCTCTAGTGTTTCACTTGCCGATCCCTGTCCCGCCCGCTCCTTGCAGTTTGGTCAGTGTTATTCCCCATTCACTGGTGGCTGCATCAAGGGATTGCTAACTAGTAGACCTTAATTCAAGAGTACACTCTGACTCTTCAAAATTAGTCAAAAGTGTCTTGGCGGCACAACTCTCTTAGCAGTGAGTCCCCCAGAGCCCATTAGGATCGTTACCAGTCTTATCTGCTCCAGCAGAGGGGAAGCGTGCAGCGTCTCAGCGAGTGCTCTGTCTGCAGACATTCACAAGGGTCCGGTCCTGTTCGGTGAGTCGGCACACGCTAGAGGCACAGCAGCACTCTTCAAGCACAGGCTGTCCTCTGTGATAATGCAGTGATCTCCAGCAGGAATCAGAGGTGTTCCCGCGCTCCTCCTGCAATGTAGGTTCTGTGTCCCCTCCCCCATGGTTGATTCAAACTGATCTGACCTGGGACCCAGTGAGATAGCGATGCACCCACGGCGATGTCACTCAGTCACAGGGTCAGGTGCAGTCCTTGATGCTCTTTATGACCTACTGGTCATCACTGCTTCACAGTTCTCAGGATTTGGCCCTCACCTCACAGCACTATTATTTTTGGCAGCCCCTCCTGGCAAACTGGGTTGCCACACCACTGCCACCTAGACGCCGGCCCTCACCTCACAGTAGTCTGTACCACAGTGGCCCCTCCTGGCACATGGGGTTGCCGCTATACTCCTGCACAGGGTTTGACCCTAGTTATCAGACAGTAAGTTCAACAGTGGCCCCTCCTAGCATACAGGTAACTGCAATGGTACCACACCTGCTTTGCTCTCATCGCACACCATGCTTTCCACGGCGGCCCTTTCCTGGCATACTCGGGTCACCCACTTGAATCTGTCCATGGGCAATGACCTGATCAATGCAGCAGCCACCTCCTCACACCTTGCTCCGGGAGTCCACTCGACAGGTCTCCCTACTGGACCTCACTCCTCCAGCGCTGTCCTCTCCCTCACAATGCATACTGGCCTTGGCAGGCGCTGGTGCCCGAGGCTCCAGAGCAGGTGGTCATGGTTTCCCTGGATGATGTCCCCTCACCCAGCAGGGAGGCTAGCAGGCCTTGGCCCCCAGTTCTGGTCATAGGAAAAAGTTTTGCAAAGTTGTCTGGATGCTAGGCAGATGACAATTTTTGGAGTCTCAACCTCCCCTTCTTATAGTCCATTTCCAGACACCTAATGTGATTTAAGTCTGGGTCTTTGAAGTTTTATGTTGGGGTTCTGCTTCTTTTGAAGTGCATATTTTCCCTTTCCCTCTTGAAAGGCCATCTGTCACAGAAGGAGAAACTCCAAAGCTGATAGTCCCACAATAGTCTCACAATATAGGCCATGGAAGTGCCTAGAGTTCACACCTGGGTGTCAGCCACAGTGATATGTGCATCTAAAGATTAATCCCAGACTCCCAGCCCTACCTTTTATGGTTCCCTGATCATCCCCATCTCTTTCCTGAGATTTGTCCAGGCCCTTTCTCTGTGATCTATCACTGAATCAAAGAGCACCCTTTGACGTATACAGGGGGAGTCTGTCTCTCTCCATTCTCCAGTGTGTTCCACCCAGCTCACAGGAATGCAGCAATGCAGAAATCTGTCTGATGGAGTCCTTTGCTCCTCATGACATCATCAGAAGCTCTGGGCTTCCTTACATGGAACCCATGATCCTCCAAGTAATGTACCATTACAGTCACACTCTGTGTATGTACACAGCACACACACTTTCCAGTACCGTTACCTCTGTGTATTGTGCCACCACAGACACATACATTCAGCACACACATTCACTCAACGTGCACTGCTCAATACTGTAGCCTCTCTGTGTTGCCACTTGCAAGTACATATCCATCCAGCATACAAATTCACCATGTGCGCTGCACAACTCTGCACTTTTCATGTACTGTACCCCTCATAGATACACATAAACTCAGTACATCCACACCATGCATGCACTGACGCCATTACATCTCTCATCTAGTGTACTGCTCGCAGTTACACAGTACATGTACCCCGGGGTGAAGACAAAGTAAAAGATGATGTCTAGATGGCCTGGGGACTCAATGCACGTGGTGGGTGGGGGACAATAACGCTCACAATCAGATTTAACAGGTTGATCCAAGCCACATACTAGGTACCACCCAACACGGTGCTTTACACATTCTACCTCTCAAGAGAGGGACTAGACTTTATCCAGGCAGTTCCTTATGCCTTACAAGATACCTTAACTACCTTGACTCGACCTGATACTGATCCAGTACCCCGTTCCAAGATGGCGCCCATAGTCACACAACACTTGGGTGGGACGTCCTACACGAGTCACATGACACGAGACGCCCAATCAGTTGACACCCACACTTGTCCCAACCGGTTCTTATGGGAGCACTGGATAGTGAACACTACTTCCCGGTTTCGGCAGAGCGGGGTAGATTCAAAAACCACCCTTGGGCAACAGAATCGTAAGTAAACAACTGTTTGGATCGCGTAGCAACGATCGAACGGACTGGGATCACTAGACGCTGGATATACGGGTGAACGCTGCTCGTTTGGCTGACCGACCCTAACGCTGAAATGAGCTGCCAACTCCCGTGGGCGACGCATTAGGCTTGGGGTTGGATCGCTCCTCGAGCGGTGGTTCCCTGTTGCCGGGGGTCTGGGGGATCATAGCCTTCCTGTTCCCTCAACCGCACCTAGTACTCAGCAGGTGTATTGTGTTATTATACCTACCCTGTCGAGTCTCTTGTTTTAATGTACATTACAGCAGGCTACTACGCCATCCCAAGAGGCTCGCCACGCACCGACTGGAGCGGTACTAGCTCAATCTTTAGGTGAGCGTTTTTAGACCTCGTTACTATAATTCGGGTTGTCCTGAATTTAAGTCTTTTAGATCACTTGACACGGTGTCTGACACTGCATCCACTTATGCATGATCACTATATTCGAGCGCAATTGCTTCATGTATAGGGCATGCGTACTAGGAGTCTTCTGCTCCATATTACCTTGTATATATAAGACAAAGTATTTTTAATGTTTTGTGTTGGCCTGTTATGTTTATCTCTCCCTTTCCTTTAGACCACTCCTTTGCGGAAGTGTTAGATTTTTCACACTTTCATAGGGTAGAATTGACCAGGCACATACACATAATTGTGATAGCCTGCTATACACCCTCACGTTTGTAGATAGTTTACACCACATTGGTCCTGATGAATTGCCGTTGGATCCTCCTGACCATTAGGCGAGAAACATGTTGACCATCTGAGTTGAGCGGAGCGAGTCTTTGACCCACTGTGTCCAGACTACCGCCACTCATATCGTTTTTAAATAGGGTGGTTTACTGACCCAATAAACTCGTTATTCAGACTAACCAACCCTGTTTTAAATACACCCACTAACGTCTACACCTACCTGGCCCTCACTTGCACTCACCTTTCGGCAAGGAACAAAAGATCTCCGATAAAGAGCCCCATCTTTGGGTGCCCGTTGGGAATTGCAGCGCCGACCCGACGAGGAGCAAAACCCAGATGATGAAGCATGACACCTAGCTTGCTGGGTGTGTGAGGGTTTTAGTTCCACCCTTGTGGGTCCCCCACCCACCACGTGCATTGAGTCCCCAGGCCATCTAGACATCATCTTTTACTTTGTCTTCACCCCGGGGTAGAGTGTATACTCCACACGACCTCCCCTGACCAGGAGGAACAGCATACTCTTTCTTTCTTAACTATTCAAGGGCATGTATGCTGGACCTCATTAAATATAGCCCACCCGTTTTTACTTCCTCTTCTTGGTTGTGACAGTACATGTACTCACCATGCACGTACTGCACAGTACTGCTCTAATCCTGTACTCTCCCTTCCCAAGCTCTCATACAACCAATGCGGAGTCACCACTGCTGCATTGCACAGCGCTTCACATCTATCTGATGTAGGCCAAAGGTGAGTTAAGCAAACATTAGCGGAACTTCAAAAAGTGAGTGAGCCTGTAGGCTTCACTCCAGTGACACAGGTTAAAAGAACATATTGAGTCATACTAATCACTACACGGTATGCTGCTACCACCGAGCAGAGCTGCTCAACTCCTGGTGATGGTACTATGGGGGTAATACGTTGGACATCCCTCCCCATCCAACAAGACCGCAAACCGTGAGAGAGGCCTATGTCATGATGCACACGTATGATCAGTGTTTGCCTGTTACAACTAAAATCAGCATTAGGGCTCCAGACAACAGTACAGTTGGGCACTCAGGGCTGGGGTACGCGTCCATTTCCATGCAGAAGACATTTCTGTCCCAACATCCCTGTTTTGGGGGTGGGGTCTCCCCTTTTTGATATTACTGCCCAGGGCACCTGGATCCCTCCCCACTGTGGGCTCCACATCTACTACGTGCACTTCCAAGCCATCAGACTACCACTGAGAGTGTTCCACCAACTTCTGCGGGGAACAGTGCTAATAAAGAAAGACAGCATTTAGCCATGTTCTGCATCCAGAAGCAGGTCGATACTCACTCACCCCAGCTGTCTGCGCTGGTTCAAAAGATTTGGCATTAGGCAACCTGCAACAGCATTCACCAATTGGCAGATTATTTACCGGGTGTGGAGAACAACTTTGCAGACCTGCTTAGCAGGACATATCAAGTTCACAAGTACTTCCAACAGTGGAGAACTTCAAATATAGACTAATTAGCTGCTACTGAAAATTCAAAATGCCAAAACCTTTGCCTGCAGATACCTGCACCCATGGTCCATGGGCCACATACTATGGAAGAATTGGACAGTAATATTTGCCTGGGCTTTTCGTACTCTTTTCTTCATCCCATATGTGGTGAAGAAAATGTGGGAGAAGTCCATGGCCCTCATTCTAGTGACACCAACCTGTCCAACTGGTATGCTTAGTCAATCCTTACCAGAAGCTCCCACACAACAGACCTTCTCACTCAGCATCATGGCCCGATCAGACACCCAGATCCCAAACAGTTGAACCTAGCAATCTGGTACCTGACTTTCTAATGTTTGGCTAACTATGTCTACCTGAGGAGTGCATGGTTATCTTAAGGGCGGCGTGAAAGACCACTACTCGCACCTGTTGTGCTGCTAAGTGGAAGAAGTTTGTGCATTACTGCAGCTCCAAACAGTTTGATCCTTGACATATTTCTGTGCAGAAGATTGTGTCTTACCTTCTTCACTTATACAGCGTAGGCCTTGCTTAAAATTCTACATGTTTTCACTTAACCTCAAAATGTTAAATCTTACAAACAGACAACAATCTTCCCTACTTAACAAACAGTCATTAAAGCCTTCAGGGAAGGTCTACAGAGGGTAATACCTCCTATGACACCCCCAGTCTGGAACCAGAGTGTGGTCCTCACACAACCTATGGGCCATATTTTGAACACCTACACTGATGTCAATTACAGTTCTTGACTTGAAGGTGGCTCGCTTATTCACAATCACCACTCTTAGATGCATTACGCAGCTTCAAGCTCTTACAGTCCAAGAACCATATATTCAAGTTCACAAAGACAGGGTAGTTTTTCAGAATAAACCCATATTTCGACCCAAGGTTGTTTTGCCTTTCCACATGAACCAAACCATGCCTTTCTTTTTTCGACAACCAGAGTCTGTAGTAGATAGAGCCCTTTACACTCTGGAAGTCAGGAGAGCGCTTATGTACTATATTGATAGAACTAAGCCCTTTAGAAAATCTACTCAGCTTTTAGTAGCCTTTGCAAAACCCCACAGGGGCTAGCATTGCCAGAAGGTAATTTAAGTGCCTCTAGGCTTGCTATGCGGAGGCTAGTCATACACTCCCTGTGCCCCATAATGCCTGCTCTACACAAAAAAGGATGCAACCCATGCCTTTATATGTAATATCCTTTTAGCGGATATCTGCAAGTCTACTACTTGGTCAGTGTCTCACACCTTCATCAAGCATTATTGTGTAACGTTCTAGCAGGTCACCAGGCTTTAGTTTGCCAAGATGTCATAAGAACACTCTCAAACATCTCCATCATCGGCTTGCTGACCACCGCTATTGAGAGGGACTGCTTTATAGTGTGCAGAGTATGTATGTCAACTGCCACACGTGCTACATACAGAAATAAAAATGTTACCCTGTAACCATCTCATTGTAGTGTGTTGTGCTGTAGATTCATATGCTCTGCATACTCCTTTCATCTGTAGTGATGGGCCTGCATGTATGCAACTCGTTTTTCTTCAAAGAAGTCTGACTCACAAGACCTGTTGTAACTCCAGCCTTGTTCCAGAATGCTCCAGCTCAGATTGTTTTCAGCACAGCTGGCGAGTAGTGTAAGTGGAGTGCATTGTCGAAGACAGAATGTGCTGCGCATAGTAAAGGGTCTAAATAATAACATAGAACCATCTGTGATCACGGCTGGCATACGGGTAGGAGGGTGGGTATAAGTGAATCTACAGCACTACATGCTATGAACATTTGAGTCTAAAGCACTACACACTATGGCGAGATGGTTACAGTGTAAGTAGATTTTCTAACATATGACTCGGGAAAAGATGGAGCCAGTGTAGTTATCTAACTTGCAATATGAAAGTCTTTTTTTAGTTTCTTTTATAACGTTGGTGCTGTGCTATTTTACAATTCTTCACCAAACTCCCCCCCTCCCCCACATTTTCAGCCACCTCCGCTCCTTCCTGTAAAGTTTCACGCCGATCCATCAAACAGGGGCTAAGAAAAAGGATGGGTGGTCTCAAAACATTGTGTTCGAGGCATATGAGCTGCAGATTGTACACTTAGCTTAGATCGCCATCTGGTGTTGGGCCCGGATGTTTGCAGTTTGTTTTTGTTCTTTGGACAGTCTTTGGAAGTCACGAGTTCGGTGACTCCTCCTTCGGTCCGTACTGCGCATGGGCTTCGGCTCCATCCTCAGATTGTTTTTTTCCGCCATCGGGCTCGGATGTGATACTTCGTGCTCCGGCTTCGAACTTCTACGGTTCCAGCCTCGACGGAAAATCCTCGTTTCTTCGAGTTTCTTCATCATCATCTTCATCTCTCGAAGCGGCACTTTTCTCCATCCCGTACATCGGCACCGGCCTTCAGGCCCTCCTCGACTCCGGTCCCGGCCGATGGAAAGGACTCCGTTCAAAAAGTGCCCAAAATGTGGGTCTAAATTTCCCCACACCGACCTCCATCAGGTGTGTAACCTTTGCCTCTCTCCAGAACACGAGGCCAGAGACTGCCCCGCCTGTAAGTCTTTTCGATCAAAGAAGACCATCCGGGATCGAAGAGCTCGACGCACCATGGCACACTCATCGTCCGCAGCTCCACCGGACATCTTCGGAGACGGCGCCGAAGCTTCGGGGCAACTACACACCGAGCAGGAGGACGACGTCGTCAGCGCTTCCGAGGCCGACGACTCCGACGTGGAGGACATCACACCGGCGCAGCGGGTCGTGAGTACTGTACCCCCTCCCACCCCCGCGCTCAAAACCAAAGAGACTCAGGTTACACCCTCGCCTGCAGGCCTGGGTAAAACCAAGCACAAAGCTTCTATCACCCCACCTTCGGGCCCGGTGTCGAAGCCTCAAAAGTCTCACGGCAGCTCGGGCTCGAGCCAGCCGACACCTGGTGCCGAAAAACAGCATCCGGCACCGAAGAAAGTAATACCCAGCTCGACCCCGAAGCCACCGGTGCCGAAGCCTGGACTCTCGGTGCCGACCAAACACAAACACAAATCCGTCGGCACCGACGCTCCGGCGCCGAAAACTCCTTCGACGCCGAAAAAAACGGAGGCCCCAAAAAAGCATGGCGCACAGAAACCATCGAAGCCCTCGGTTCCGAAATCATCGGCGCCAGCGGACGATTCGACGCCACTGGCTCTGTTTACACCAGACCCTTTGCAAAAGACTCTATCTAAAGATCCAAAGACTGGGCTATTGACTTTAGTTGTCAAGAAAAGACGCCTTGACACTCCGGCTCCTCCTCCACCACCCAAACGGAAGGACTCTGCCACTTCTCCCCTCAGAGTGCCCTCCCCACTACCTCCTCCTCTGCCTCCTCCACCTCCTCCACCCCCTCCCCCTCCCAGGTCTCCGCCACCTTTACCTCATTACTCCCCGACCCCGTCCCCAGATCCGGATGACGGGGACCCGGATTATGACCCGGCGGACGCCCCAATGGACCCCACTCCACCGGGGACCCCAGACCCATGGGAAGACTACCACAACCCTGACATACCTGATATGCCTCAGGACGACCTATACCCATCCAGGCCGTCTCCTCCAGAAGACTCCTTAGGGTTTCATCACTTAGTGCAGAGAGCAGCACACTACCATGGGGTGGACATGGACAGCGAACCAGTGGAAGACGACTTCCTACTGGACACATTTGACATTCAGGACAAATCCACGTCTATTTTGCCCATGCTTAAGGGTGTCACCAAGCATGCTGCAGAGGTGTTCAAAGACCCTGTCAGGGCCAGGGTACTAAACCCTAGAATAGAGAAAAGGTACAAGGCGGCACCCACAGACCCTGCATACATTAAGGGCCCTGCTCCCTTAGATTCCCTAGTTGTCTCCACAGCTAGAAAGCGGGCTAACTCCCAGTCCTCAGGAGAAGCCCCACCGCCAGACAAGGAATCGAAACTTCTAGACGCGTCTGGCAAACGCACCGCCTCCCAAGCTGCAAACATGTAGCGCATTGCAAATACACAAGCGCTACTTGCGCGCTATGACAGAGCACACTACGACGAACTTGAGGCTCTTATGCAGCACCTTCCCGAAAAACACAAGCGCAAGGCTCATGACCTGATACAGGAGGGTAAACTAATTACAAACACCTCCATTAAGTGTGCCCTCGATGCAGCCGACACTGCTTCTAGAGCCATAAATACCAGTGTCCTGCTTCGTCGCCATGCCTGGCTCAGGATCTCAGGGTTCAAGCCTGAAGTCCAGGCGTCCATACTCAATCACCCTTTTGACTAACAAACTCTCTTTGGGCCAAAGGTAGACGAGCGTTGGAAAAGATGAAAAAGGACACAGACACAGCAAAGTCTATGGGGGCACTCCAAACACAAGCCTCTAAACGTTCCTTTTGACGCTCATCCTTTCGTGGCACAGGCAGAGGCTTCTCCACCGATAGCGCCTCTACCTCCTACAAGTCCCCTCCTCAAAATACCTTTTCAAAGGGCAACCAAAGGGGTGGTTACAGAGGCAACAACAATAAGGGCAGGGGCAAAACTAACACCACCCGTTCTGCTACCCCACCCGCACAATGACTTCCCTCCGCTCCCCCCAGACCATCCCACTCCGGTCGGGGGCAGGCTACAAAACTTTATCCACGCATGGGAGTCCATAACATCGGACAAATGGGTGACCCAAATCATTCGGTCAGGGTACTGTCTCGAGCTAACATCTACCCCACCCAATATCCCACCAAGGCACCGTCCAATGTCTCAAGAACATTCCACACTGCTCAAACAGGAGGTACTCTCCTTCCTCCAAAAACACGCTATAGAGCAGGTCCCCGTCAATCAGCAAAATCTAGGGGTCTACTCCCTATATTTCTTAATACCAAAGAAAGACGGGACCCTCAGGCCCATTCTGGACCTCCGGCCTCTAAATGCCTACATACATTCAGACCATTTCCACATGGTCACCCTACAACAAGTCCTCCCGCTCCTCTGTCAGGGAGACTTTCTCACTACCTTGGATCTGAAAGACGCGTACTTTCACATTCCAATACACCCCTCTCACAGGAAGTACCTCAGGTTCGTGGTGGACGGGCAGCATTACCAATTCACGGTTCTCCCCTTCGGGGTTACCACCGCACCACGGGTGTTTACCAAATGCCTAGCGGTAGTGGCAGCACACCTCAGACGTCAACATATTCACGTCTTCCCTTACTTAGACGACTGGCTGATAAAAGCCGCGTCCTACCACCAATGTGTGCAACATACAAACAGCACCATCCAACTGCTTCACCAGCCAGGCTTCACGGTGCAAGGTCTATGGACGTCACAGCTAAAATCGCTCCACATCAACCATCTGGAGCTCTTGGCGATCTTTCTAGCCCTAAAATCCTTCCAAAAACAGATTTCGGGCAAAGCAGTCCTCATTCGCACAGACAACATGACTGCAATGTATTATATCCAAAAACAGGGGGGACACACTCTCCCCAGCTCTCCCGCTTAGCCCAGAGCATATGGAGATGGGCAATTCCCCAAAACATCTTTCTCCTGGCACAGCACGTTCCAGGCGTACAAAACACCATGGCAGATCTGCTCAGCAGACAAACGCAACAACTACACGAATGGGAACTGCATCCACAAGTTCTTCACCCATTCTTCCAACAGTGGGGGCATCCTCAGATAGACCTCTTCGCCACCCACGAAAACAAAAAATGCCCAAGCTTCGCCGCCAGATACCCACACCCATTGTCCAAGGGCAATGCGATATGGATGAACTGGTCAGGCAGATTTGCATACGCCTTTCCACCTCTCCCACTAATTCCATTAGTGGTAAGGAAGCTACAACAACACTCCCTCACACTCATTCTAGTAGCTCCGACGTGGGCCAGGCAGCCGTGGTACACCACACTACTACAACTATCAGTGGTACCACATCAAAAACTGCACCTATCCCCATGTCTCCTAACCCAGAACCATGGAGAAATCAGGCACCCGGACCCAGCTCAGCTCAACCTTGCGATCTGGCTCCCGAAATCTTAGAATTTGGATACCTTAACCTTCCCCCTGATTGCATGAACATCATCATGGAAGCCAGACGTCCTACCACTAGAGCATGCTATGCCGCAAAGTGGAAAATATTTGTAATTTACTGCCGTAACAATACAATCAACCCTTTAGATGCATCCATACAGCACATCATATGCTATCTGCTCCATCTTCACAGGTGTAACCTGGCATATTCATCCATACGCCTACACCTAGCAGCAATCGCTGCTTATCTACAAAACAGACAGCATTTATCACTGTTGAGAGTGCCCGCTATTAAAGCCTTTATGGAAGGCCTTAAACGAGTAATTCCTCCCAGGGCACCACCTTCCCCTGTATGGAATCTAAATTTAGTTCTTACACGGCTAATGGGTCCGCCCTTCGAACCAATGCATAAATGTGAGCTACAGTTTCTCACCTGGAAAACAGCTTTTCTCGTAGCTATCACTTCCCTTAGAAGGGTTGGTGAAATACAAGCGTTCACTATACAGGAACCCTTCCTACAAATACATCACAGCAAGGTCATACTTCGCACAAATCCGAAGTTTCTGCCCAAGGTCATTTCCCCCTTCCATCTCAATCAATCGGTGGAATTACCTGTCTTCTTCTCGCAACCTCAATCTGTTGCAGAGAGGGCCTTACACACACTTGATGTTAAAAGGGCTTTGCTGTACTACATACAAAGAACGCAACCCTTCAGGAAGACTAAACAATTGTTCGTTTCCTTCTCTCCACCACATAAAGGCAACCCCATCTCTAAATCAGGGATAGCTAGGTGGATTGTAAAGTACATACAAATTTGCTATCAAAAGGCAAAATGAATATTATCTGTTCCGCCTAAAGCCCACTCTACAAGAAAGTTAGGGGCTTCTATGGCTTTTCTAGGGAACATACCCTTAGATGACATCTGCAAAGCAGCCACATGGTCAACACCGCACACCTTCACAAAACATTACTGTGTAGATGTGCATTCCAAGCAGCAAGCTAGGGTGGGCCAGGCTGTACTAAAGACACTTTTTCAAACCACTGTAACGGATACCGGTGGTCGCCGCTAAGGTTGGGTACTGCTATATAATCTATGCTAAGTGTACAATCTGCAGCTCATATACCTCGAACGGAATATGCTACTTACCAGTATGCATCTGTTCTTGGCATGTAGAGCTGCAGAGTTGTACACGCCCACCCGCCTCCCCGGCTACCTGTATCCGTTCCAGTACATCTTATTTAGATACAACACACATGGGTTTCTCACTGTTATTACTACGCTCCATCATTTCCCTGTTGGCGAAAAACAATCTGAGGATGGAGCCGAAGCCCATGCGCAGTACGGACCGAAGGAGGAGTCACCGAACTCGTGACTTCCAAAGACTGTCCAAAGAACAAAAACAAACTGCAAACATCCGGGCCCAACACCAGATGGCGATCTATGCTAAGTGTACAACTCTGCAGCTCTACATGCCAAGAACAGATGCATACTGGTAAGTAGCATATTCCTTTCCCATGTAATTCTCATTGGAATCTTTGTTCTCCAATACAGAAAAAACATCTGAGTGGAATTAAACTAAATTTGTCTAAAAGCTTGAACTTTACTCACAAAGCATGTAATGTCCAGTTAGGTCGTAATAAATTGAACCTTAGCGCAACCCTTGGCAGTTTGTCACAGAGCAGTCAGGCTTAACTTAGGAGAAAAGATCTGGAAAGCATTTAACACCACCAAAACAGCTGAAAAGTAAGAAACCCAACACAATAAAAATCCCTTTCCAATTTATAAAAATAGCCTGAAAATTAATCTTTAAAATGGCACCAAAATGATAAAAATCCATTGTTGGGAAAGGGAGATACGATTTTTTAGAAAAATGTAGCTTTCAACCTTGAATCTAGAATCAAAAAACACAAAGCGCCATCAGCGGGCATCTGGTTATGCTAGGCTTGGTCAAAGTCAAAATTTAAGGCCAACCGCAATGGAGCACGGTTCGAATAAAGGGACCAGGTACATCCCGGTGAAATCTTTACTTTCAGACCTAATCTTTTTCTTTGAGGATTTTTCTTGTCGACGGTGTGGCCTGTCTGCCGGATTCGATGGAGGGCTCGATGTCAACAGCATGCTCCTCAGCATTGGTTTGGCTGAAATCCCCCACAAGGGGACTTAAAGATTTTTCTGGAAGTCGTGCTGCCTCCAGCGGGAAAAACTGGCGGGTTTAAATCCGACTGGCGATGCACCTTTGGCGGAATGGCTCTTATATTGGTCCCAATCTTTACTCTGAGCAAAAAATCCTTGAAAAAGTTCCCAACTTTTGGGGTGAGGCAGAAGGAATTCACTCAGGCTTACTTCTAAGGGCTTTAGGACCTAAGGGACAACAGTAGTCAGGACTCACTTGTGGGAAAGTGCCATCTTTCTTGCATGGTATGCCCCCACTTTTTGCTGAATTGCTGAATGTACTTTGACTGAGTGTGCCCTGGACTCCTGCCAATCAGGTGCCGAGGGCCTATGTTCCTACCCTAAAACAAACCAAACCCAAATTGGCAAACCCTGGCCACATGTCAGCCCCTGGTAAATGGTACCTTAGGTACCCAGGGCCTTGTGACCAGGGAAATGAAATGAAATGAAAAAAGTATTTGATAAAGCGCACTGCGGCCAAGCGGCTTCCTGGCGCTGAAACCTGATCAGGACTCACATCAATCGGACCGAAGGACTAGGAGGAAAAAGCCTGAGAGAAAAAAAAAGGTTTTTAAAGCTTTACGAAAATGGGAGTAAATGGGGATGGAGCGAATAGAGAGGGGAAGACTGTTCCAGAGCTGAGGAGCCAAAACCGAGAAGCGAGTGCCTCCGGTCCTGGATTTGCGGAAACGAGGAATGTGTAAGAGAGAGAGAGAAGAAGAGCGAAGAGTGCGGCAAGGTGCATAGGGAGAGATGAGAGAGGAGATAAAGGAGGGGGCAGAGCGGGAATGGGCCTGAAAGGCTAGGCAGGCCAGTTTGAAAAAAGAACGGAAGTGAACAGGAAGCCAATGAAGGGTTTTAAGGGCAGGAGTGATGTGAGAGGATTTGGGAAGGGAAAGAATGAGGCGAGCAGCTTGGTTTTGAATGGCCTGAAGTCTGCGTGATTGAAAGGCGGGAATGCCTACGTACAGGCCATTGCCATAGTCAATGCGGGAGATGACAAGGGCCAGGACTATGGTTTTAAGGGCATCCGTAGAAAAGAACCGAGAGATCTTCCGCATAAGACGAAGGGACAAAAAACAAGAGGAGACGACCGAGCTAATCTGACTATGCATCGAAAGATCATGACTGACTTTGTTGCCAAGGGTACGGACCGAAGGGACAGGTGAGGGAGGGGGGCCAAAAGAAAGGGGCCAGTGTTCAGGGGACCAAGAGTTAGAAGGACCACCAGTGAGGACAAGTTCCGTCTTATCAGGATTGAGTTTCAGATGGTTAGCGCTCATCCACTCAGAAATAAAAACTAAAGTGGAACAAAATTTAGGAAGAGAAACAGGAGAAGAGGATACATCAAAAATGAGCTGTAGGTCATCGGCATAGTTATAAACAGAGACTCCAAGCTCAAGAAGGGAAGTGATAAGAGGTTGGATATAAAGATTAAAGAGTAAGGGGGAAAGAGAGGAGCCCTGGGGAACGCCACAGGTGACCGGGCGGGAGGGGGCCGCAAAGCCAGAAAGATGAACCGCCTGGGACCTATCCCGGAGAAAGGATGCTATCCAGGAAAAGGCCACCCCCGAATACCAGCTGATCTGACACGGTCGAGCAAGATGGAGTGGTCGACCGTGTCAAATGCAGCGGACAGATCGAGGAGGACCAGGGCTTGGGGGAGGTTAAGATCGGCTTTCCCCTTGAGCTCATCCAGAACCGCAAGGACCACTCCCTCCGTGGAATGACCCGGGCGGAAGCCGGCCTGATGAGATGCCAAAAGGCCATTCTGCTCAACATACGAGGAGAGGCAAGAGGTGACATGTGCCTCAAGAATTTTGCCAAGATATGGAAGTAGGGAAATAGGACGAAAGTTGGCGGGAAGAGAAGGATCCATGCCAGTTTTTTTCAGAATGGGAAGAACAATAGCAGATTTAAAAGAAGAGGGAACAGAGCCCAAAGTCAAAGAAGAGTTGAGAAGAGCAAGAGGGGGGGCAGAACAGCTGGTGAATAGAGTTTTAAGGATACGAGCTGGCGCACAGTCGGCAGGAGAACCTGACCTGACTTTGGCCAGGAGTTTAGAAAATAGTTCCAAAGATATGGGAGGAAAGGAGGCAAAGGAGGGAAGAGGAGGGGGGAAGGGAGAAACAAGGCGAGGTTGAGAGACAGAGGGAATATTGGCTTTGATCTTCATGATTTTATCAATGAAGAAATCATTGAGTGAGGAGCAAAGGGTTTGTGAAGGAACGGGGCTAGGGCATGAACCAGGGAAAAAATTTCCCGAGGTTTATTGACAGCTGAAGCCACTCTTCCAGTGAAGTAGGAAGTTTTAGCTGCGAGGATCGCTTTTTTGTAATCCGAAAGAAGTGTTTTGTATTTGACGCGCCGAGATGGACTGTAGTTACGTCTCCAGAGGCGTTCCGACCGCCTGAGATCAAGTTTGAGCGTTTTAAGCTCAGGAGAGAACCATTTATGAGCGTCAAAGGTACGAACCTTTTTTACTTTTCTGAGCGGTGCGACTAGATCGCAAGAAGAAGCGAGCCAGATGCGAACTGACTCAGCTTGGGAATCGAGAGAGAGATCTTTAAGAGCCGGGGCAGAGGAGGCCATTGTGCGCGTGAGAGCGTCAAGATCAATCAAATTCCAGTTTCGGGCTAAGAGGTTTTTAAGGGGTGGGGGCTTAGAGGCCATGCCGAGAAAAATGGAAAACGATGTTAAAATGATCCGGCCACACACAAGGGGAAATGAGAAGGGAGGAAATATTAGAACAAGTGGACCATATTTGGTCTAGGGTATGACCCTGAACATGAGTGGGAGCTGTGACATAGGGTGTGAAATTAAGACAATGGAGGGTAGCAGAAAAGTCTTTAGAGGAGGAGTCTTCCCTGATATCGCCTGGCCAATAATTGAAGTCGCCAAGCAGAAGGACCGAGGAATTATTGACCACCAGTGTGGCCAAGAGGTCCTGGAGGGAAGGAACAAAGGAGGGCATGGGTTGGGGGGGACGATACACAAGAACAACAGTGAGAGGCGCTGAGAGATTAAGTGAACGAGCCACCAGATAGTCGACATTAGGTATAGGAGGGTATGAGAGGAGTTGGAATTTGAGAGAAGAGCGAATGAGCATCGCCACTCCAGGGAAGGCCTCTAAGGGCTGCAGCACTCCTTGTGCCACCCTGAGAGGCCCTGTACCCTTACACACACACACTGCCTTTGCAGGCTGAGTGTTTGGGTGCAAGACAAAAACAAAGTCGACATGGCACACATCCCCGTGTGCCATGCCCATCACCTACACTGCCATGGCATACATCAGTCACCCCTCTAGCTGGGTGCCTTATGCCAATGGTGTGGGCACAGGAGCAGGAGCCCGGTGCCCCTACAGCGCCCAGGTCCATTCCTGAGCACTGTAAGTGCAGTGCTGCCATTTAAGAGTACATGGTGCTGAGAGCCCATCAAACACGAGCTCCACAGCACCATAATGGCAACACTAAGGACTGAGAAGTTTGGTATCAAACTTCTGAGCACATTAAACCCACACATATGCCAGTGTGGGATTTAATGTACCCAGCACCCCAGAGGGCATCTTAGAGGTGCCCCCTTAAACCTAACCTACAATCCACGCCTGCTCTGAGGCTGCCTAGGCTGCCACCCAGCAGACATGTTGCTGGACCCCTGGGTAGGAGAGCCCCTGCTCTACTGGGCCTGCAACAATGCACATCCTGGGCGAGGTGCTACATCTCCTCCCCCAGGATGGGCAGGGGGAAGCTTCAAAGGCATGCCGCCTCTGTGAGCTTCCCCAGGCCCCTGCAACCCCCCACTCTGGCGGGAAGCTTTGGCCAGAAACCACAAATAAGGGCAGGGGATGTGCCAGCCTGCCAATCCCACCCCTCAGGTTGGGGAGGCGAGGTGAAGCACATCTCCGGGCTCTCGCCATCTTGAAGATGGGGAGCCCTACCCTATCAGGACTAGGCTACTGCCCCCCTCCCACAGGAGAGAGGTAGGATAGGGGGTGTACCCACCCCAGGACAGGGACCCATTGGTCCCTGCCCTTCACCTACCTGTAACGCCCCTAAATCTAGTATTTAGGGGCACCCTGAACCTTCCTTCCCCAGATTCCAGATTCAAAACTACAAAGAGCAAGAAGAAAGAAGACCTGCTCTGCAGCTGCTGAAAAGAGGAAGACACCAACTGCTTTGGCCCCAGCCCTACCGGCCTGTCGACCCTCGAACCTGCTCCTGCTCCAACCCGGCATCTCTTGTGGCCAGCAACCTCACCAACCCCGGAGGACCTGGCTACATTTTGGCTCTAAGCCCCTGGGACTCCCATGAGTAGAGGCTCTACTCAAAACCCCTCTCTAATCCCTGGCAGCAGCCCGGAACCGCGAACCCAGCACACTCTGCACCAGCCAAGCCTGGCCAGTGCCGGAGTGAACAAAGACCCTGAGGACGACCCCACGGCGACTGTGACCCCGAGTCCGGCACCCAAGGACCTCCTTCGACACTCCTGAAGAAGCCTGGAGCCTCAGAACAAGGTGCCCCCCAACCGCGATCAACAGAGGGTAAGATTTCCCGACACCAAAAGCCACCCCTGCACGCGGCGCCCCATGGCCCCCTGTGCCCAATCCAGGGGTACCTACCTATCCTCCAACTACCCAACTTACCTCTCGAAGTGGTGGTTGCACCTGAAGTGTCCTCGTCCCCGAGCTTGCAGTCTTTTTCTAAACCGGAGATTTCCCATTGAAATCAATTGAGCGCCCGAAGTGTCAAAAGCACTCTGCACCCAGCCGCCCGAGTGGCCCTGGCAGTGAAAACTCGACACCTACCTACTTCCCCACTTGCCCTGAGTAAGTGACCAGGAGCCCAGCTCCCACAGCCGCGTGGCTTGCCAGTCAGCAGCCACCAACCAAGGCCCCCCCTATCCCTCATAGGATAACATTGGGCCTAACTCTCTCTGCACCCGGCCGCCCTAGAGCCGCTGAGGGTGAACCAACTGTACCTACCTGACCCTGGGGGCCCCTGAGTCTATGCCCAGAACCTCAACTCTGCCAGTCGAGTACTTACCCTTAAACCGCAAACTCTACTTTCCTCATAGGGTAACATTGACTGGCTTTTTCCTGAAATTTCTTCTAAGTATGGACTTTTCAAATCTTAAAATATTCACCAGTGTCAACTTTTAAAATAGCGAAATATTGTTTAAAAATCATTACAGTAATTAAGTCGACTTTCATCACTTGATTCTGAGTACTGACCCAGGTCTGAATCTAGGATCCAGTCCTGGAATTCCAAAAGTAATCTAAAAAGTAATCTGTTGCAAATAACTTGAATTTACCATTGAGCTCAATGCATTGTTGTGTTTAAAAATAGGGTTGCCTACTGCAACCACTTGTAACTGTTTACAAAAGTCTATTGCATATTGCAAAAGTATTTATATGTAACATCTCATGCTGATAAAGTATATTTTAAATCCAAGTGTTGGTTCTAAAATGGTTCTAAAATAAAATAAGCATATATTTTTGTATATATAAACCATTGGCCTAGAGTTCAGTTATTGAGTGTGTGAGACTATTTGCTGACTGAGTGTGTACAACAAATGCTTTACACTGTCCTCTGATACTGCCTTACTGCTCGACCAAGCTACCACTTTAGAGAGTAAGGTTATATCTAACTTTATCTATATCTAACTTTAACCTCTGTCAAACCCTGGGGGACTGTGGACTCTGTACACCCTGTACCTATTAAGGAACAGTATATACAGAGCCACTTTCTTACATCACTCTCCCGGGATGCACCAGTAGGGTCCATGGCAGAACCAGTTGGAACTGGACAACTGGGATTTCCTTTTCTTTGTGCTGCAGGTTAAGTATTGTACCTTTTTGTGGCCCTGTAGCTGTCAGGAGACTAGCCAACTAGTCCCTGGAGACCATTCTTCTGTCCTGGGTACAAGCGGATGGAGGTCCATCCCCTGGGGTTGCTCCTAATAGGTCAAACAGCAGGTACAGCCTTCCTTGGTGCAGCCTCTATTTGTGCAGTCCAGGAGTCCTGCAGGACCAAGTCCTTCTTCTGTTTTCCTGGAGGCATGCAGTGATATGATTTTACTTGGCAGGGTTGCAAATGTTATCCTTTGCACAAGCTTGTGTGAGGTGAGGACTCAACCAAAAGGGCTGCCGCTCCCCTGGGCAATCCCACCCTCCTTGTGACTACTTCCTGGGAAGTGTGGCTTCAGACTATCGCAGAATGCACTATTTTGCCATCTACAAATATTCAGAAAATGGTAACAGTGGCATTTTAGACACCTTTGAAAAGTAAAGCTTGTAAAGCTACTTTTCTAAAATAGTTATGTTAAATCCGACTTATGCAATAATTTGGATTTCATGTCATTATTAATTTGACACTTTGAAGCATGCTTCTGGCTAGGTCCTTTGGGAAGTTACACTTTATTAGAAATATTCAAAGTCACCCAATGTTGTCCAATGGGACTACCAGCTTTCCTTTGGAGATTCTCCACTACCAGGACATGTGAAAATAACAACAGTTTTACATGGACTGCTATTTAGAACCATGCACCCTGCCCTCTGGGCAATTAGGGTAGGCTTTAGGGATGACTTATTGGTTATAAATAGGGAGGGTTGGGCCTATCAAAAGGATCAATTTGACAGGTCGAGTTTGACAGTGCCTCCACTTTCATGTTTTAATTTGCCACAGCAATGGGGCACATTTAAGTGCTCCAGCTTCCACTAGTGACACTTTAACCTACAGGCCCTGGGTACCCCGCGTACAATATACTAGGGACTTACAGGTGAGTTAAACTTTCCAATAAGGGTGTCCAATTGGGATATCTTTTTACTACAGGTCTACCCCAAATCTTTACTTGCTATTTTAGTGTTGACACAAATAGTGCTGCAGTCTACTAAAGGCACCCTAACTCCCAGGCCCAACGTACTCTGAGTAATAGAGACTTACATGTAAATAGCCTTGCCAATTAGGGATTAGCTAGTGTGAACTCACTTGTAAACATTTTTAGAGATCAGAGCACATACACTGAGCACTGGACCTCAGTCCCCAGTGTGCAGAGTCTTTACTCTGGAGCCTAAATACCTAAAGTCATCAAAAAGTGAGTGGAAGAAGTGTGAGTGAACCTGCAAAAAGCCACCCTTCTACAGTGTGGCTTTTGTGATTTTGTGTAAATGTGGCTGCCAGTTTTCGAGAAATTTGTATTTGAAGAGGTGCTCAGGTTGGGCTTGAAGGGGTTGAAAATGAGGTATACCTGAATGGTTGCTCCTTCTGGAGCCCTGAGCTATCCTAAATTAGAAATAAATAGGACCCTCTGATTGGTCAAGGGAGCTTCTTCTCCTGTCAGCCCTTTCGGTACTGCATGACCAGTCCCTGCGGCCAGCCTCCTGCTGTGAATTTCCAAAGACCATTCGCAGCAGGGGATGGTCGATCGCAGTGGGGTTGGGTGCAGTTCATGGTCCGAAGTCAGGAACTGCAGAAAATTCACTGCTAGCAGTGAGTGCTTGTGGCCATTATGGGTTTGGGCATACAGTCTGTCCACAGGCCAGGCCCTGTGGGAAACCTCTTTCTGTGCAAGTGTGAAGGCTGTACCCAGCAGGCGATTGGCTGCCCGTAGCAAGGTTGGACACAGGGTCTGATCAGAGATCGAAGGCTGTGTGCATTGCGGGAGTTGGCTGAATATGATCAAAAAGCCTGAAAAAAAACAAAGGTTAAAATTACCCATTATTGGGTATTTCCCTTACGTAAAAAAAAATACGAAATTTACCGAAGAAAACAAAGGTTAAAGTGATGTTATATTTAGGTATTGTAATAAGATCTGAGGTAATGTTAAAAAAACACTAGAAGCTGACTGAAAAAACAAAGATTAAAGTGAGGTTAGAGTTAGGTGTTGAAATAATATAAAAAATAACTTTCAGAAACAAATAAACACTGATATTTACAATTATACCTTACTGAGCTAACTATAAATTGCACCCCCTCCATGCTCTGCTTATGACCTCACATATATCACTCATGACATGTTAAATGACACCATTAAATATGTCAGTAATGACATCACTAATAACACCATAGAATTATTAAGTATACACATACGGGTCCATAGCATAGAACTAGCGTAAATCCTAGGGGCAAGAGTGATTTTGCACGCTGAAAGTAATATGGTACACCGTTTACAAATCACAAAAGTTTGGGGTGAAGGCATTACTCCATGTTCAACAAGGTGGCGAGTGGGTTGCCTGCGCACATCACTTTTTTGAGGAAAAATATAATTGTTTTCAAAATAAGATTTAAAAACAGTGGTAGAATAGAAGAGTTAAATGAACATAGCCCCAAGAATAGTGAAATTAGGTAAGCATAGCCTCAGTGACTTTCATGTAAAACATCTCATGAGACCCCGGCGAGCTGTCCTGCAAGACCACGATCCTATCTGGCTACTGCAACTATTGAACTTGGAAATTTCATGGTGGCAAGTGCTATCCAATTTATTCCCCTTGCCAGAGTCCTAGCATAGAGTAACAGTGTAGACCCTTGCTGCCCAGGTGATGCAGACTTGCGGCCAGGTAGTGTGAGCACTTGGAGGAGAAGGACAGACGTCATGAAGTGAGTCTGACTAAATTGAGGTACATGGAAAGATAGTGTGAGTTGCCTGAGGCCTGTGGATAAACGTTATAGAGTTGTTCTGAACGAAATGGAGATTACACTTAATTTGTCTGTTTGTCATAAATGAAAAGCATACTTTCTATAACTGTACTTTTCACAGTGTAGACAATACCAGACACAGTAGACATGCATTTTTAAAAACATTCTTTCATTGCTTCCAAAATGAAGATTCATGTTAAAAATAGCTTAATATAATTTGAAAATTAGATGTAACATTGGTGTTGGCAGTGAGTATTTGGTTATTTCCTGGCAGGTGACCGAGGGAGAGATGAAAGCTGCTGCACGACAGGTTTCTGTGGACCGACTCACTGCGGCACTGGCAAAGGCGGAGGAAAGCGAAGGGACCATGAAAGAGAAAGTGCAAAGCCTGACTGCCTTGGTGTCCGAGGGTCAGGCCAGCACAACCACGAGTCAAGAGAAGAGTCTGCAACTGCAGAAGATGCTGACAGCCAGCGAGCATGAACGCAGGGTATTGCAGGTGTGTATCCATTTCTCAAGAGAGAGTAGTGTACAGCCAGTCCTTTAACCCCTATTGCATAAACTTGGGGTTCTTCAGGTGTATATCCCTATCCCCAGAGGATGACCATTGAAAGCTGCACATTGATATCTCCAGACACCCTTCAGCATGGCTGCTAGGTGCTACAACCCCATCTTATTACCCCCCAGAGCTTGAAAACCAGGAGCTACACTTCCCCACGTCCAAGTGTGCAGACAGTATTCTGTAGGTAAATATCCTCACCACCAAAGTGTTAACACAGGTTACTGCCGGCGAATACCCCCTCCCCAGAGCATAAACTCACGGTTCTGCAAGTGAATATCCGCTCCCCAGAGCATGCACTCAGGGTTCTGCAGGCGAATATCCCCTCTCTAAAGCTTACACTCAGGGTTCTGCAGGCGAATATCCCTTCTCAAGAGCATAAACTCAGGGTTCTGCAGGTGAATATCCCCTCTCCAGAGTTTACACTCAGGGTTCTGCAGGCAAATATGCCCTCCGCTAGAGCATGAACATCAAGTGCAGGAGATTAATATGTCCATTTCAGAGAATGCACACAGGGTCTACAATGTAATATACCCACCACAAGAGCATGAACACCAGGTGAATATCCCCAATCCTTCAGCATGAACACTGTGTGCTATTTGTCAGTCTTACCGAACCACAGGATGAGTGCGGAAGAGGTTCTCCAGCTCTGATTATTTAACTCAATATCATGCTTCAATGGTTTGAGCACTCAGTGCTGCAGGCCGTTCTTATTACACCTGAATATTAACTCATGGTGCTTCAGGAGACTGCCCCTACCCCCAGAGTATGACTACAGTGTACTGCAGATGAATATTCTATCCTCAGAGCATAAACTCTGTGTGCTACAGTTGAATATGTTGCAACAGACTATGTGCACAAGATCTTGCAGGTCAGTAATAGAGCATCAATCAATCAATCAATCATAGCATTTGTAAAGCGCGCTACTCAACCGTGAGGGTCTCAAGGCGCTGGGGGTAGGGAGGTGGGGGTAGGAGATGCTACTGCTCGAAGAGCCAGGTCTTGAGTTGCCTCCTGAAGGTGGGATGGTCCTGGGTCAGCCGAAGGTGGGTGGGGAGGGAGTTCCAAGTTTTGGCTGCTAGGTAGGAGAAGGATCTTCCTCCAGTGGTGCTTCTGCGGATCCGTGGGACGGTGGCGAGGGCGAGGCTGGCAGATCTGAGTTGGCGTGTGGGTGTGTAGAATGTGAGGCGGTTGTTGAGGTATGTGGGGCCCAATTCGTGGAGGGCCTTGTGTGCATGGGTGAGGAGCCTGAACGTGATTCTCTTGCTGACGGTGAGCCAGTGCAGGTCTCTCAGGTGGGCAGAGATGTGGCTGTGGCGAGGGATGTCCAGGATGAGTCGTGCGGAGGCGTTCTGTATGCGTTGGAGTCTTTTCTGTAGTTTGGCTGTGGTTCCAGCGTAGAGGGCGTTCCCGTAGTCCAGTCGGCTGGTGACGAGGGCATGGGTGACTGTCTTTCTGGTCTCGGTGGGGATCCATCGGAAAATCTTACGGAGCATGCGCAGGGTGTTGAAACAGGACGATGAGACGGCGTTGACCTGCTTGGTCATCGTGAGGGATGAAACCCAGGTTGCGTGCGTGGTCCGTGGGGATGGGGGCGGTGCCCAGTGCCGGGGGCCACCAGGAGTCGTCCCAGGCGGATGGGGATGTTCCGAGGAGGAGGTCTTCCGTCTTGTCCGAGTTCAACTTCAGACGGCTGAGCTTCATCCATTCTGCGACGTCTTTCATTCCTTCTTGGAGGTTGGCTTTGGCCGTGGCGGGGTCGTTGGTGAGTGAGAGGATCAGCTGGGTGTCGTCAGCGTAGGATATGATGTTAAGGTTGTGTTGGCGTGCGATGGCTGCGAGGGGACTCATGTAGACGTTGAAGAGGGTGGGGCTGAGCGAGGATCCTTGAGGAACGCCGCAGATGATCTTGGTGGCCGCTGATCGGAAGGGAGGGAGGCGGACTCTCTGAGTTCTGTCTGTGAGGAAGGAGGTGATCCAGTCCAGAGCTTCTCCTTGAATCCCTGCGTGGTGGAGGCGGGTTGTTAGGGTGTGGTGGCAGACAGTGTCGAATGCGGCTGATAGATCGAGGAGGATGAGGGCAGCTGTTTCCCCATTGTCGAACAGGGACCTGATGTCGTCTGTGGCTGCGATGAGGGCGGTCTCGGTGCTGTGGTTTGCTCGGAATGGACTGTGATGGGTCGAGGGAGCCGTTTGTCTCGAGGAATGCGGTCAGCTGTTTGTTGACTGTCTTCTCGATGACTTTAGCGGGAAAGGGGAGGAGCGAGATGGGGCGGAAGTTCTTGAGGTCCGTGGGCTCCGCGGTGGGTTTCTTTAGGAGGGCGCTGATCTCCGCGTGCTTCCAGTCCTCCGGGAAGGTGGCAGATGCGAAGGAGTTGTTGATGACGTTCCGAAGTTGGGGTGCGATGATGGTGTTGGCTTTGTTAAAGATGTGGTGTGGGCAGGGGTCGGCTGGGGAGCCGGAGTGGATGCTGTTCATCACAAGGATGGTATCTTCAGTGCTGACGAGGGTCCAAGTGCGGAGGGTGGTGGTGGGAGGTGCTGTCGGGGTGGTGGGGTGCGTGGTCTGGTTGCCGAAGCTGTTGTGAATGTCGGCGATCTTGCAGTGGAAGAACGAGGCCAGCGAGTCGCAGAGGTCTTGGGTGGGCGTGATGTCGTTGTTGCTGGCGCTGGGGTTGGAGAGCTCTTTTACGATGCTGAAGAGTTCTTTGCTGTTGTGGGAGTTGTTGTCCAGTCGCTCTCTGAAGGCTGTTCTTTTGGTGGTGCGGATCATTTGGTGGTGATTGCGGATGGCGTTCTTGAGGGCTGTCATGTTTTCTGTTGACTGGTCGTGGCGCCAGGCTTTTTCGAGGGTTCGGTAGGATTTTTGGGAGTTTTTGAGGTCGTCGGTGAACCATGAGGCTTTCTTGCTACCGGGTCTGATGGGGTGTTTCTTCAGTGGTGCGAGGGCGTCGGCGCAGTTGGTGAGCCACTGGTTGAGGTTGCGGGCTGCTTCGTTGGGGTCCGTGGTGTTGGTGGGGGGGGTTCTGGTTTAGTGAAGTGGTGAGCTGGTCGGTGGTGATCTTGCTCCAGACTCTTTGGGGGGCCTGATGCGGGTGGTGGTGGGTCGTGGTTTTTCTGAAGCTGAAGTGGATTCAGCTGTGGTCTGTCCAGTGTAGTCCGGTGGAGTGGCTGAAGGAGATGTAGTTGCTGGAGGAGAAGACGGGGTCAAGCGTGTGGCCGGCGAATTGGGTCGGAGTGTTTACCAGTTGCTTGAGTCCGAGGCTGGCGAGGTTGTCCAGGAGGGTAGCGGTGTTGCTGTCATTTTAGTTTTCCAGGTGGAAGTTGAGGTCCCTTAGTAGGATGTAGTCTGGAGAGGTGAGGGCAAGCGAGCTGATGAAGTCTGCGATGGTTTCGCTGAATTGTGTGCGCGGTCCCGGGGGTCTGTAGATGAGGGTGCCTCTGAGGGTGGTCATGGGGTCGGTGTGTATCTGGAAGTGGAGGTGCTTGGCGGCGGTGAGTGTGTCGTCGGAGTTGGTCGTGATGCGGATGGTGTTTCTGTGAACGATCGCGATGCCTCCTCCAATTTGGTTGGTGCGGTCTCTCCGGGTGATCTTGTAGCCGTCAGGGATGGCTATGACGATGTCGGGGGCTGAGGAGGCGTTCATCCAGGTTTCCGTGAGGAAGGCGACGTCCGGCGCTGTTGTGTCGAGGAGGTTCCAGAGTTCGACGGCGTGTCTGTGGACGGAGCGGGTGTTGAGCAGGATGCGCTTGAGGTGGTTGCTGCTGGGGCCTGGTCTGGCGGGTGCGGGGTAGTTCCGGATGCAGGTGAATTTGCAGGCTAGGCAGGTGAAGGGTCCTTGGGTACGTTTAGGGGTGGCTCGGTGACAGGCGGGGGTTCGGCCGGTGTTGAGTGCGATGAGGGCGGTGGCGTCGTAGTTTAGTCAGGTGGGCTGGCGACACGGGGGGCCAGGGGTCCTGGCGCTGGGCGTGGTCCAGGCGCGTACGGGCGCAGATGGGCTTGCCTTGGGCGCGCCTTCGGCGCACCAGCGGCGCGTGCGGCCGCTGCGCGGCCTCCATTATGAGGGGCTGAGGGAGGGAGGGGCAGCTGGGAGGCTGGAGCGGGGTGGCGATTGGGAGCGGCGGGGGGGCGGGGCCGCAGGGAGCAGCGGCGGGAAGCGGAGGGCGAGGCGGGAGGGCACAGAAGGCAAAGGGGGGCGCGGGAAAATAACGACGGAAGGCACAAAATAAGCAGAAAATGCAGATACAAGGGAGGAATTTTACACAGAAGGAAGAGGCACAAGTACAAAAAAAATGCAGTAACAAAATACAAAATACAGTAACAGGTGCAGCCAAAATGCGGACTGGGAGAGCAGACCGCTGGGCACAGAAGGCAAGAAGGGGGGCGAGGGAGAAGAAGGGTTGAAGGCACAAGAAGCTAGGGGCGGGCTGGGTGGACGAAGCACGGAGCCCAGCAGCAAATCAGCACAGCACAGCAGCAATCACGGGGAGGACCGTGCGATGGCTAGGGGGGCGACCTACCTAGCATCAGGGTCAAAGGACCACCAAATGCTGCTTGTGAATACACCCATCGCTGCAGCATGAATGCTAGGTGCGACATGCCATCCTAATTACCCCAAAAGACTGAACACATTTTTCTACAGATGAATATCCCCACTCAGTGGGCCACAGGTCAGCTCTACTGCTTCTCAGCATGAGCATACCATGCAGCAGGTGAGAAGCCCTATTCTCACCACATGATCTAAATATCCCTACCTCAAGAGTGTAAATAATGGGTACTGTAGGCTATAGCTATTACTTCAAGAGCATGAGTATGGGCATGAGTACAAAGCATGCACCCCTGGTTCTGCAAGCGAGTTTCACCATCCACAGAACAATAGCATAGCATTCTATAGATAACTCAAAGAACTCTGAAGGAAAGCCTCACTAACCAACATCATGAAAGCAAAGTGTTGCAAGTGAGTTTCACTAGGTCAGCGTTCCACACTCACAGGGTGCCACATTTGGGTCTTATTATTCCTAGAAAATAAAAGTCCGAGCTGTAAGGTCATCTCACTATACATGTACCTGGTTTTTCATGGCACTATAAACACGTTTCCCCTTTCCCACAACATGTTGCTTAACTCTCTTGCACTGCTAACTGTCTGTTACAAAGATGTCTCACACGTCTAGCTTGAATCCCTTCAGGCAGTATGCAGGAACCACTTAAATTCCCTGATCTTTCCATGGCTTCTTACAGGAACGGCTGGATGCAGCCCGTCAGGCTATGACAGAGGCCAAGAAGCAGAATGGCGCACTGCAGGACCGAATTCAGGAGCTGAAGAATGAACAGGCAGAGCTGGAACTGCAGAAGGCCGAACTGGAGGGACAAGTGCGGCAGCAGCAAGAGGTAATTGAACTAGTAAAGGTTTGGTGTGTTATTAGATATATGATAGGTGGCTTCCTTTGGCACAGAATGGCCGGAGCACTTGAGGGCTGTTATGTAGATGGTGAGGATCCTTCCCATTGTAAATTTTTTCCCCAAGGTGGTGCCTTCTTGATACAAAAGCAAGGACTCTGATACTATCATACATGATTTTGTACATCCTGTGGCATATCCCTCTATCCCCATTCCACTAACATACTGAATGAACATTCTAGAATAGGTGATTTGGACACAAAATCCACATTACCATATAGGAATTCAGCCCCATATATTCTACACTCAGTTCAAATTGTCAATATTTGAGAAAAACTGTGAATAATGCAATTGCACATTTTTCTCCTTATTTTGGAGATTGTTTTTGCGGCTGTCATTTTGGCCCTTTGCATCTTTTGACACCGTAAATCTCAAACAAATCTTACGTCCAACTTCAGACAGCTTCTCATCAGTATTATTATAATGTACTTCAACAATAAGAATGAGTGAGAATTATTTATTGGAGTGAACCCTCAGCTTCTCAAACTATAATCTAGAACATAGTCAAAGGAGGGTTAACCCAATGCTCCTAAATCTCGTCTCGTATTTAGTTGTATGCGTGCCTACTAACTCATACAACCATACGCAAGAAGGGATTTAGGAGAATTGGGTTATTATAATGTATACATCTATTTCTTTGTGCACAATTGATCAGACGTTCTGCCTCCAGTAAACGCTACACCTGGACCTGTCTTGGAATTATCAGCCTGAAGGATAAAGTTGTTCTCCGAGTCCAGGATCACCATGATAGGATTGCAGTGGAGTCCCATATGTATGTCCCGAAGTGCAGATTCAGTTATTTTGGAAGCCTAAATAGTGAACCTAGAGTTAAAGCAAATAAACTGACCCCATTCCTCTTGTCATGCCATTCTTTGTACTTAGCTTGGTGCTGGTCAACCTTCCTACCCACCTCCTCAGGCCTGGGATGTAAAGCCCTACCTCCGCCCAGCCAACTTGAATTGAATTTGGTGCAGGGTTCTCTACCCCTGAGGGACACAAATGGGGAAACTCCTGTTACCATGTTGGGCATGATGTTATATGCCCACAAACAGTCTCGTAAGGATGATTCAAGGTCATGACCGTTAGCAGTAGCTAATTGTATGTGGTCCTTTATCCATCTGTTAGTCCTCTCAACCAGGCCGTTGGCTTTGGGACAATACAATGCCGTCAATTTGTGTTTGATGTTCAAGTTGTTTAAGAATTCCTTCATTAGTTGAGACGTAAAATGTACACCGTTATCAGTGACTAGGGTGGAACTTATGCCCTCTTTGGAGAATACATTCATTCATTCAAAAAGGATTTATTTCGGTCAAAATGGCCTAAAAAGTGCAACAACAGCAAACATTTAAGTCTGAAATTGCATCATGCTGTCCGTCATGATTAAAAAAAAAAAAAAACAATGGTAATTGTACACACATTTTCATATTAGAGTACATTGGATTTTTGAGATATAAGAATAGACAAAGCTTACACAATTAATTTCGAAAAGTTCGTGGTGCAATAAATACATAAATTAGCTAAAAAAAAAGTGCATAAAAAAGCAAAAGCTCTTGAATTTAAAACTATACATGATATACAAAATAATTAGGGAGTTTACTATACTATCACAATTGCTACACCACAGGGCAGGGCAATCGATGCAACATTTCAAAATCTCAGGTAAACCCTTCTAGTGCACCACATTGAAAATAGGAAACCTGCGACCGAATATACTATTGGGATGCTAGAATCAGATTTCAATATCCTGAAAACTTCGAGACAGCGCCTGAGAATACATTTTTTAGGAAATCCAGGACTGTACTGGTGGTTATGCGATAAACAGATTTCTGAGTAACCCAATGTGAGGTATAGTCAACCAGGACTAACATGAACCTCTTTTGTACCCCCAGGTTGTCCACGGGACCCATAATGTCCATGGCTAGTTTATCCCATGTTTTTTTGGGCACCATCACTGGAGACAGAGTGGCCTTACCCATGACATTTGACTTGTCACTTCTGGCACAGCTGACGCAGTCCTTTACCAGCTGTTCTGTCATGGCATCCATCCGGGGGAACCAGAAGTTGGCCCGAACTCTACTCTTGGTGACGCTGCATCCCAGATGGCCTTCGTGCACCAGATCCAATATCCTTCTTCTGAGACTCATAGGTGGAACCACTTTATTTTGACGGTAGATTCTGTCATGTATGATGCTCAACTCGTTCCTGACTTCCCAGAAGTCCTTGAGTCCCTTTTCCAGATCACAGCATCTGTTTGATCATCCTTCTCTCAATACATTTTTAAGCCTTCCTAAAACCTCATCCTCTTCCATGCTTTTCATCCACTCCTCTTCTGTAATGGCTGGGTCTTCTATAACCAAAATAGGACTGTCCAGCATTTCTTCGGGTTGCTCCATTTCCAAAGGTGTCCTTGAAAAGAAATCGGTAATCCTATTGTCTTCACCAGGGACATACTCGACTTTGTAGTTGAAATTCTCTAATCCCAGGATCCATTTCCCAATGCGAGGGGTACAATTTTCCATACCCTTCACAGCAAAAATGGAGGTAAGAGGCTTATGGTCTGTATGAATGGTGAAATTAAGCCCCCACAGGAAGAATTTAAAATGCTTCACTGCCCAGAAACACGCCAGGGCCTCCTTTTCAACTACAGAGTAATTCTTTTCAGCACTTGTCAGGCAACGTGATGCGAAGGCAATAATCTTTTCCTCTTTTCCCTTCCTTTGGGATAAGGTGGCCCCCAGTCCCTTGTTGGATGCATCGGTCGTGAGGATGATTTTGTTTTGTGGGTCAAATACCCCTAACGCTGGCGAGGTTAATATCTCTTGTTTGAGTATATCTACCACTGATTTATGATGTTCATTCCATTCAAACTCCTTGTTTTGTTTTAGTAGTTCTCTCACTGGTTCACATTTGGATGCAAAGTTTTTTATGTACTTAGCCATGTATTCCATTAATCCTAAAAATGACTTGAGCTCCTCATTGTTTTTCGGATATGGGGCATCTCTCACCGCACTGAGCAGGTTGCTTTTAGGTTTAAAGCCTTCTTCTGAATTGGAATGCCCCAGGTAGTCAACCGACGTCGTCCTTATTTTGCACTTGGATTTTTGCACTGTTAACCCTGCATCCATGAGCCTCTTTAACACTAGTCTGAGGGTATTATCATGATCTTCCTGGTCGCGTCCGTAAACCAAGATATCATCTTGGAAGCACATGGAGTGCTCCACCCTCTTCAGGATCTGTTGCATAACTTTCTGGAAAACCGCTGCCGTGGACGCTAATCTAAAGGGCATCCTCCTGAACATGTACACACCTTGGGGTGTTATGAATGCCATAAGGGGTTTAGACTCAGGGTGTAGGTCAAACTGGTGGTACGCCATGGATAGATCGATGACACTGAAATACTTCTTCTGGGACATGGTGCTGAGCATCTCATTTATGTTCGGCAGTAGGTGTCTTTCTATCCATATGCTTTCATTGAGGCTCCTCAAGTCTACACATAGGCAAATCCCCTCACCACTGGCCTGGGCTGCGATGACAACTGGCGCCAACCACTCTAAACATTCTACAGGTTGTATGAGTTCCATGTCACAAAGTTTCTTGAGTTCTCCCTCTAGGGGCTCCTTCATTTGTTGAGGTACAGGACGCAGTTTGTGTACTATAGGTTTGGTGTTGGCCTTAAGTTTTATTTTGTGCTGGAAGTCGTGTAAAAGGCCCAGCTCTTCTCTAAACAACCTAGGAAATTAGTCGCAAATTGTGCCCCCATCCAGGTTATCCATAGTCAGTAGAACCTGTTCTTCCTTTTTATGGTCCAGGATGATTCCTAGTTCCTTCTGGTGTTGCCATCCTAACAGGTTGGATCCTGACTCTACAATGTACACTTTACCATACGTATCCCTGCCCTTGAGCTCAATGCGCATCTCCTTCATGCCAAGGAGCGAAATAGGTTCTTTGTTATAACCAGGGGGTGTAACATCTGCCTTCTGTAAAGTATTCCTCCCGTGGCCCTCAAAACACTCATAATCCTTCATGTTTAACAATGTAAATGGGGAACACGAGTCGGCAAACATGGTGACAGGTATGTTATTCAAAGATACATTGCACTTAGGGTAAACCATATGTTCGAGGCATATGAGCTGCAGATTGTACACTTTGCATAGATCGCCATCTGGTGTTGGGCCCGGATGTTTGCAGTTTGTTTTTGTTCTTTGGACAGTCTTTGGAAGTCACGAGTTTGGTGACTCCTCCTTCGGTCCGTACTGCGCATGGGCTTCGGCTCCATCCTCAGATTGTTTTTTTCCGCCATCGGGCTCGGATGTGATACTTCGTGCTCCGGCTTCGAACTTTTACGGTTCCAGCCTCGACGGAAAATCCTCGTTCATCGAGTTTCTTCATCTTCTTCATCTCTCGTAGAGGCACTTTTCTCGATTCCACACATCGGCACCGGCCTTCGGGCCCTCCTCGACTCCGGTCCCGGCCGATGGAAAGGACTCCGTTCAAAAAGTGCCCAAAATGTGGGTCTAAATTTCCCCACACCGACCTCCATCAGGTGTGTAACCTTTGCCTCTCTCCAGAACACGAGGCTAGAGACTGCCCCGCCTGTAAGTCTTTTCGATCAAAAAAGACCATCCGGGATCGAAGAGCTCGACGCACCATGGCGCACTCATCGACCGCGGCTCCACCGGAAAATCTTCGGAGACGACACCGGAGCTTCGGGGCAACAACACACCGAGCAGGAGGAAGACATCGTCAGCGCTTCTGAGGCCGACGACTCCGACCTGGAGGACATCACACCGGCGCAGAGGGTCGTGAGTACTCTACCCCCTCCCACCCCCGCGCCCATATCCAAAGAGACTCAGGTTACACCTTCGCCTTCGGGCCTAGGGAAAACCAAACACGCAGCTTCTATCACCCCAACTTCGGGCCCGGTGTCAAAGCCTCACAAGTCTCACGGCAGCTCGGGCTCGAGCCAGCCTACTCCTGGTGCCGATAAACACCGTTCGGCACCGAAGAAAGTGACGCCCAGCTCGACTCCGAAGCCACCGGTGCCGAAGCCTGGACTCTCGGTGCCGACGAAACACAAACATAAATCCCTCAGCACCGACGCTCCGGCGTCGAAGCCTACCTCGACGCCGAAAAAACCGGAGGCTCCAAAAAGGCATGGCGAGAAACCACCCAAATCCTCTGCTCCGAAAACATCGGCGCCAGCGGACGATTCGGCGCCAACTGACCTTTTTATACCTGATCCTTCTCAAAAAACCTTATCAAAGGATCCAAAGACTGGGCTATTGACTTTGTCTGTCAAGAAACGACGTCTTGACACACCAGCTCCTCCTCCACCGCCCAAACGGAAGGACTCTGCCACATCTCCTCTCAGAGTGCCCTCCCCACCACCTCCTCCTCCTCCTCCTCCTCCTCCACCTCTTCCACCTCCTCTCCCTCCCAGGTCTCCGCCACCCTTGCCTCATCACTCCCCAACCCCGTCCCCAGAACCGGATTACGGGGATCCAGATTATGATCCAGCGGACGCCCCAATGGACCCCACACCACCGGGGACCCCAGACCCATGGGAGGATTACCAAAACCCTGACATACCAGATGTGCCTCAAGATGACCTCTACCCATCCAGGCCATCTCCCCCAGAGGACTCACTAGGGTTTCACCACTTAGTGCAGAGAGCAGCACACTATCATGGGGTGGAACTACATAGCGAACCAGTGGGAGACGACTTCTTACTGGATACGTTTGATATTCAGGATAAGTCCACAGCCATCTTGCCCATGCTTAAGGGTGTTACCAAACATGCTGCAGAGGTGTTCAAAGACCCTGTCAGGGCCAGGGTATTGAACCCCAGAATAGAAAAAAAGTACAAGGCGGCACCCACAGACCCTGCATACATTAAGGGCCCTGCTCCTTTAGATTCCCTAGTTGTGTCCACGGCTAGAAAGCGGTCTAACTCCCAGTCCTCTGGTGAGGCTCCACCGCCAGATAAGGAATCAAAACTCTTAGATGCGTCTGGTAAACGCACTGCCTCGCAAGCCGCAAACATCTGGCGCATTGCGAATACACAAGCGCTGCTTGCGCGTTATGACAGAGCACACTACGATGAGCTTGAGGCTCTTATGCAGCACCTCCCGGAGAAACACAAACGTAAAGCTCATGACCTAATACAGGAGGGAAAGCTCATTACTAACACCTCCATTAAATGTGCCCTCGATGCAGCGGACACTGCTTCTAGAGCCATAAATACTAGTGTCCTGCTTCGTTGTCATGCCTGGCTCAGGATCTCAGGGTTCAAGCCAGAAGTCCAGGCATCCATACTAAATCACCCCTTTGACCAACAACACCTCTTTGGGCCAAAGGTGGACGAAGCATTGGAAAAAATGAAAAAGGACACGGACACAGCAATTCTATGGGGGCATTACAATCCCAGAACCGTAAACGCTCCTTTCGGCGTTCGTCCTTTCATAGCACAGGCAGAGGCTACTCCACCGATAGTGCCTCTACCTCCTACAAGTCCCCTCCTCAAAATACCTTCTCAAAGGGCTACCAAAGGGGTGGATACAGGGGCAACAACAATAAAGGCAGGGGCAAAACTAACACCACCCGTTCTGCCACCCCGCCCGCACAATGACTTCCCTTCGCTCCCCCCAGACCATCCCACTCCGGTCGGGGGCAGACTGCGACACTTTATCCACGCCTGGGAGTCCATAACATCGGACAAATGGGTGACCCAAATTATTCGGTCAGGTTACTGTCTCGAGCTAACATCTACCCCACCCAATATCCCACCAAGGCACCGTCCAATGTCTCAGGAACATTCCACACTGCTCAAACAGGAGGTGATCTCCCTCCTCCAAAAACACGCTATGGAGCAGGTCCCCGTCAATCAGCAAAATCTAGGGGTCTACTCTCTGTATTTTCTAATACCGAAAAAAGACGGGACCCTAAGGCCCATTTTGGACCTCCGGCCTCTAAATGCATACATACATTCAGACCATTTCCACATGGTCACCCTACAACAAGTCCTCCCACTCCTCTGTCAGGGAGACTTTCTCACTACCTTGGATCTGAAAGACGCATACTTTCACATTCCAATACACCCTTCTCACAGGAAGTACCTCAGGTTTGTGGTGGACGGTCAGCATTACCAATTCACGGTTCTCCCCTTCGGGGTCACCACCGCACCACAGGTGTTTACAAAATGCCTAGCGGTAGTAGCAGCACACCTCAGACGTCAACATATTCACGTCTTCCCTTACTTAGACGACTGGCTGATAAAAGCCGCGTCCTACGACCAATGTGTGCAACATACAAACAGCACCATCCAACTGCTCCACCAGCTAGGCTTCACGGTGAACTACCAAAAGTCCCACCTCCTACCATCTCACACAAAGCAATATCTCGGGGCCACTATAGACACCTCCAAAGGTATAGCCTCTCCCAATTCAGCCAGGATCGCAAGCATACTAGCCTTGCGCCAAACGTTCATTGCTCAGCACTCTCTCCCAGCGAGAGTGTTCATGAAGCTAATAGGGATGATGGCATCTTGCATTTTCATAGTGCCCCATGCAAGACTCCACATGCGTTCACTCCAAGAGTGCCTAGCACAACAGTGGAACCAGGCCCAAGGACAGCTGACGGATCTGGTGTTGGTAGACGGCCGCACCCATCACTCTCTGCAGTGGTGGAACACCACAAACCTTTCCAAAGGGCGGCCGTTTCTGGACCCGGTTCCTCAGGTGATTCTAACAGCGGACGCATCGCTCTCCGGCTGGGGAGCGCACCTCCTACACCTCACAATGCAAGGTCTATGGACGCCACAGCAAAAATCGCTCCACATCAACCATCTGGAGCTCTTGGCGATCTTTCTAGCCCTAAAATCCTTTCAAAAACAGATTTCAGCCAAAGCAGTCCTCATTCGCACAGACAATATGACTGCAATGTATTATATTCAAAAAAAGGGGGGGCACACTCTCCCCAGCTCTCCCGCTTAGCCCAGAGCATATGGAGATGGGCAATTCCACAAAACATCTTTCTCCTGGCACAGCACGTCCCAGGCATACAAAACACCATGGCAGATCTGCTCAGCAGACAAACGCAACAACTACACGAATGGGAACTGCATCCACAAGTTCTTCGCCCATTCTTCCACAAGTGGGGGCATCCTCAGATAGACCTCTTCGCCACCCACGAAAACAAAAAATGCCCAAGCTTCGCCGCCAGATACCCACACCCATTGTCCAAAGGCAATGCGATATGGATGAACTGGTCAGGCAGATTTGCATACGCCTTTCCACCTCTCCCACTAATTCCATTAGTGGTCAGGAAACTGCAACAGCACTCCCTCACGCTCATTCTGGTAGCCCCAACATGGGCCAGGCAGCCGTGGTGCACCACACTATTACAACTATCAGTGGTACCACATCAAAAACTGCACCTGTCCCCATGCCTCCTAACTCAGAACCATGGAGAAATCAGACACCCGGACCCAGCGCAGCTCAACCTTGCGATCTGGCTCCTGAAATCTTAGAATTTGGATACCTTAACCTTCCCCCTGACTGCATGAATATTATCAAGGAAGCCAGACGTCCTACCACTCGAGCATGCTATGCCGCTAAGTGGAAGAGACTTGTTGTTTACTGCCATAACAATACAATCAACCCCTTAGATGCATCCATACAACACATTATATGTTATCTACTCCATCTTTAAAGGTATAACCTGGCATATTCTTCCATACGCCTACACCTAGCAGCGATTGCTGCCTACCTGCAAAACAGACAGCATTTATCACTGTTCAGGGTGCCTGCTATTAAAGCCTTTATGGAAGGCCTTAAACGCATAATTCCACCCAGGGCACCGCCTTCTCCTGTATGGAATCTAAATGTAGTTCTTACAAGGCTAATGGGTCCGCCCTTCGAACCAGTGCATAAATGCGAGCTACAGTTCCTCACCTGGAAAACAGCTTTTCTAGTGGCTATCACTTCCCTTAGAAGGGTTAGTGAAATACAAGCGTTCACTATACAGGAACCCTTCTTACAAATACATCACAGCAAAGTGATACTTCGTACAAATCCAAAGTTTCTGCCCAAGGTCATTTCCCCCTTCCATCTCAATCAATCGGTGGAATTACCTGTTTTTTTCTCGCAACCTCAATCTGTTGCGGAAAGGGCTTTACATACACTTGATGTTAAGAGGGCTTTACTGTACTACATACAGAGAACACAACCTTTCAGGAAAACTAAACAATTGTTTGTTTCCTTCTCTCCACCGCATAAAGGCAACCCCATCTCTAAATCAGGGATAGCTAGGTGGATTGTAAAGTGCATACAAATTTGCTATCAAAAGGCAAAAAGAACATTATCTGTTCCACCTAAAGCCCACTCTACTAGAAAGTTAGGGGCTTCTATGGCTTTTCTAGGGAACATACCCTTAGATGACATCTGCAAAGCAGCCACATGGTCAACACCGCTCACCTTCACAAAACATTACTGTGTAGACGTGCACTCCAAGCAACAAGCTAGTGTGGGCCAGGCTGTACTAAACACACTATTTCAAACCGCTGCAACGGATACCGGTGGTCGCCGCTAAGGTTGGGTACTGCTATATAATCTATGCAAAGTGTACAATCTGCAGCTCATATGCCTCGAACGGAATATGCTACTTACCAGTATGCATCTGTTCTTGGCATGTAGAGCTGCAGAGTTGTACACGCCCACCCGCCTCCCCGGCTACCTGTATCCGTTCCAGTCTATCTTATTTAGATACAACACACATGGGTTTCTCACTGTTATTACTACGCTCCATCATTTCCCTGCTTGCGAAAAACAATCTGAGGATGGAGCCGAAGCCCATGCGCAGTACGGACCGAAGGAGGAGTCACCAAACTCGTGACTTCCAAAGACTGTCCAAAGAACAAAAAAAAACTGCAAACATCCGGGCCCAACACCAGATGGCGATCTATGCAAAGTGTACAACTCTGCAGCTCTACATGCCAAGAACAGATGCATACTGGTAAGTAGCATATTCCTTACACTTCCTGAGCATTCTTTAACTTGTGATATATACTTATTTCCAACAGGCATTACACATTTAACTTCTTTACCCCAAGACCCTTCCTGTGCCCCAACCTCCTTGACATGGGGGTCACTATCCCTGCACACCCTTGCAAAGTGTCCCCTTCTGTTACATTCCTTGCAGGTAACACTCCTTGCGGAGCAATAAATACTATTGGCAAGGTGATTGCTACTCCCACACCTAAAACATCTGAGGTTCCTCTCACTACTAGGGGCCCTGTTGTAACTCTTTTCTTTGTTTTTTATTTTTAACACTTCTTGGTTCACCTCATCGTCTTGAATATTAGCTACTACCTCAGGTGTGCCCTTCATTTCCTTAATGCATTTAGCCGTGTTTTCCACAGATTTCGCAATTTGAACAGCCTCTCTTAAGTTGGGATTTCTGGCTAGCATTTTCTCCTGGGTACGTGCATTGTTGGTGCACCGCACTAACTGGTCTCCTATCAATGAATCAGTTAAGTTCCCAAATTCACACAATTGTGTGAGGCCTCTCAACGCTGCAATATAATTAGTTACAGATTCCTGTTTACCTTGTGCTCTATTGAAAAATGTGTGTCTTTCCAACACTACATTTACTCTGTCCCCAAAGTGTGTCTCTAGTTTGGCCATGGTGCTTTCAAAAATATCCATACCCTCAATATCTTGACCTCCCTCATTTTGTGGTTCAGGTAGCGTTTCGTAAATCTTGCACCCATACACCCCCAAATTGTGGAGAAGAATATGCTGTTTTCTCATGGTTGTGAAACGCTCCCCACCAATGGCAATAAGGTATGATACAAACATTTTGACCCACTCTTTCCAGCTTATCTCTGGCTCTCCTATCTCATTTAAGAAAGAAGGTGGTTGGCTCATGCTCGCTGCCGCCATCAAAGTGGGAAAACAAGGGTAGCTTGAGTGACAAAATCCTGTAAAATGGCTAACAAGGTGACTATACTAGCATACTAGCCCTAGTCTCATATGTGTTCTAGGATAGATTTTTCGGGGAGAGATAAAGAGATAAGAGCAAAATCAGTCAAATCCCTAATACTCCTGAACAGAGGTTAATAATTGAAACTGGACAGAGAGCCAAGAGCCAGAGGATGTGTAGTTATCAGCCACCAAAAACGAGAGACGTTGGGTGCAGAGGTGAATAAAAGTTTCTACTTGCAGTGCATGGGAACTTGTGCTAGGCATCTGGAAAGTCGCTATAAAGAGTTAAGAGCAAAATCAGTCAAATCCCTAATAGTCCTGGACAGAGGTTATTATTGAAACTGGACAGAGAGCTAGGAGCCAGAGGATGTGTGATAATCAGCCCCCAAAAACGAGAGACGTTGGGCTCAGAGGTGAATAAGACTCTCTACTTGTAGTACAGGGGAACTCGTGCTAGGAATCTGGAAGTCACTTCCTTACATTGGAAATATCAAAATTGGTTCCCCGGTGGTAGGGAGCGGTATCGCACCTGCACTGACAGGAACTTGACCAGAGTAGCGTCTCCAACGCTGTATACTGCCTGCACACCGACCGGATGAGGAAAGGGACTTTCCTCTCATGAACAGCTAGAGGAGTCCCCCTAGGGTGAAGATGGTCAGCGCAGCTCCCGCAGGGACTCACCGCCAGCAGAGGATCGTTGGCCGCGAAACCCTTGAGCGGCAGAAGGAGTGCCCCGGCACAGGGGTCAGTTCACACGATCACAAAGTGGCTAACCTCGCGGTCAGGGATACGATGGCCGCAGGACACCACACGGCAGGAGGACGCTCCTCAGCACGGACAGACAGCTGACAGGATGGTGAGACGGAGAGGTAGAACACCACAGATCCGGAGGTGCTCTCCGTGACAGGAACAGATCGCTCCACCTCAGCTCCTCAACAAAGCTCCACAGGGAAAGCAGCCACTGCACCTCATGACGCACTATCGCACACTGGAGCCAGGAAAGACAGCGCTGCTCCGCCACTCCTCCAGAGGACAATCCACGGCAAACAGATTTGACAGACGCCTCCTTCTGCTAAGTATGAAAAGTCACTGACATGGAGCGCACAGCCTCGCGCACCACCCCGTTAGCCTGCCAAAGGAATTCAAGCACAGACGAACAACCGGAGTGGATGGCACCCGCTCACATCTCTATCCTCCACGACCTTCCCTCAGCAAAAGTGCCCCAGTGAAGCTGACACAAAGGTTAAAGCACAGCTGGAAACAGCACACGCTTAAACTCCAAACCACAGGTAAGCTCACCAAGGGTGTTGGAATAATCCTTATTCAATTGCTTTCAAAAGTCCACTTGTCTCACACGCAAGAATTCCTTTACTCACGGACCTGTGAGTCTATCATTTCCTCATCATGTATGGTATCTGGAGAGAGTATACAGAGGGGAGATGGCCAAGACTGCCCCCTTCGCAGTTTGTCGTCGCCAGTGTTGAAAGTACGAAGACAGGAATCAGAGTAGGTAGAAGTTCAGATTTATTGACCATCCACTTTCCACAACTGCAGAGATACCAATATTCCATTGTCAACTCCAGTGGGAAGAAACCAAGGAGAGGGGAGGGGGGAACGGAGCAAACCATTATAAGGAAGGAAAGATTATATCAGGAGTTTCATCCTTTTCTTACATCTCTGAATGCCTAGCCTTCCAAAGGTGTATACAGGACAATCTTTTCTTCCTTGATGGCTCCAAGCAAAACTTCAGTGTCTAAACTGCCTTTATCCTACCATATGTTGGTATTGAATACATTGAGTGGTATGGGTGGAGGTTCCCCTTTAGAAATACTGTCACAAAGTGGTAGAAATTCTTCTGCATGTTTTGTCATATATGGGTCCATAAACAAAGAACAGTGGGCCTGATTTAGATCTTAGTCGACGGGTTACTCCGTGACAGATATCCCATCCACCGAAATATAAATCCCAGTATATCCTATGGGATTTATTTTTTGACAGATGGGATATCCGTCACCATTGTAAAGGAGCCCGTCAGCCAAGATCTAAATCAGGTCCATAGTGTTAGCCCTTTATTGAGTCTTAGTATCTCAAGTTGTCATCCTGTAATCAGCAAAGAGTTTTGAAAGAACCACCCTCTGTTGTGTCTACGATAGACAGGAAGTGCAGATAAAAACGGCTCTGCAGGCAACCATAATTCAGTTGATTCTAATGGGGCGACTTGAAACCCATACAGGGTTCTGGATACTGACATTGTTTTCTTAAGAAGGAATCCCAGAGGGAAATTATCCCTAATTTATTTTTAATATATTGTAATCGCATGTTCAATGGCATGTGTGGCTGTAGATACACATGCTCTGCATACTCCTGAAATATAGTGTTGGTTCCGGACTTGTGCAAGTTGTTTTTTCTTGGAAGAAGTCTTTCAAGTCAGGAGACCGAGTAACTCCTCCTCTCGGTGATATCGTACATGGGCATCAGCTCCTTTTTTCGATTGTTTTCTCTCCGCCGTCCAGTTTGGACGTGTGTGCCTCTGGTCTGTGTTTCGACCCCTATCGGTACTATTCTTCAGTACTTCGACTGTCTTCGATGGTATTATTTCGATCGCACATTTCACTTCTGTGCTGCTGTTGAATTTCGTCACTTCAGGCTTCGACCGCTCGTCTCGAGCCTACTCCCGCATGTACTCGTTTTCATTAAGGATGCCTTAGGTGTTCTGGTTTTGAACCAGAGGTCCAGCAGGCAGTATTAAATATGCCTGTTGACAAAGAGAACCTTTTTGGTCCCCAAGTAGACACTACCCTTTATAAGATAAAAAAGGACACTGATACAGCTAAAGCCATAGGAACATTACAGCAACAACTCCTAGATGCCCTTTTATCGCACAGGCTACAGGGGTGCATATAAATCAACTGACACCTCCATTTCTAAACAAAAACAAGGCCAGTCTGCCTACAGTAATTTAATGGTTCCCTCTAAAGGCGGAAACAACAAAGGAAGGGGCAGGGGTGCCTCCGCAAGCAGTGACTATCCAATCCTTCCCCCAACCACTTCACACCTGTCGGGGGCAGACTGCAATATTTTCACCCTGTCTCTGAATCAATCACCACAGACCAATGGGTACTTGCCACTATCCAACATGACTATTGTCTGTAGCTCATTACCACATCACCCAAAATCCCACCTCACACTTACAGGTTATCAAGAAGATCATCCAACACTTCTCAAGCAAGAAGTCAAAGCCCTCCTTCTCAAAGAGGCTAGAGAACCTGTCCTGCTTCAGCAGCCGAGATCAGGGGTATATTCTCTATACTTACTCATTACCAAAAAAGACGGGCCACTAAGACCAGTCTTGGATCTCTGACCCCTCAACCAATACATCCTATCAGAACATTTCCAATTGGTTACTCTACAGGATTTTATTCCACTTTTCCAACAGGGAGACTTTACGACAACATTGGACCTAAAGGACGCCTATTTCTATATACCAATACACCCTGCACAAAACAAATACCTCAGATTTGTCATAGCATGCAAACATTACCAAATCAAAGTTCCACAACTCGGGGTGATCACAGCACCTCATGTTTTTACAAAATGTTTGGAAGTAGTTGCAGCACATCTGCGCAGACAAAATGTTTGCGTATTCCCATATTTGGAAGATTGGCTCATCAAAGCAAGTACCCACCTGCAGTGTCAACAATACACAGTAGACAGTTGATCTACTTTACAGACTAGGGTTTACAAAAAAACGTTCCCAGGTCTCACCTTCGACCTCTCCAAATTCAACCTTATTTAGGAGCAATCCTCAACACACAGTTAGGACTAGCGTATTCCAATCCCCTTGAGCTCAGAAGTTTCAGGTAACTCTACCACAGTTCCAACCAAACAAAACTCTCACAGTTAGCACCATCCTGCATCTGCTAGGAATGATCGCGTCTTTCTTTGCCATAGTTCCCCACGGGAGGTTGCACATGTGTCCCCTGCTGCAATGTCTAGCTCACCAGTAGCCTCAATCACAGGGTCACCTCCAGCATCTAGTGTTGATAGACCGCCACACTCACCGTTCTCTGTAATGATGGAAAACCAAAAACCTGCTACAGAGGAGGCCTTTTCTGGACTCTGTTCCCCACCTCACTCTCACTACAGACGCATCAGAGACGGGTTGGGGTGCCCATCTACAGCACCTCGCAGTACAAGGTCTGTGAGATGCCAGACATCCCAACACGTCAACTAGTTGGAGCTTCAGGCGATCTTCCTAGCGCTAAAGGCTTTCCTTCCTCACCTATCTCACAAGGTTGTCCTAGTCCCGACGGACAGTATGACAGCCATCTATTATTTACACAAACAGGGGGGACATGGTCTTCTCAACTGTCACAGCTGTCTCAGATCATATGGAACTGGGCTCTTCACCACCACATTCATCTCTTGGCAGAATATCTGCCGGGAGCAGACAATGATTTTGCAGGCCTGCTCAGCAGGATGCAGCAACAAACCCATGAGTGAGAACTCCACCCACAAGTCCTCCTTCCCTACTTTCAAAAGTGGGGCTTTCCTCAAATAGACATTTTCGCCGCAACCAAAAACACACAATGCCCAAACCTCACCTCCAGGTACCCACACCCACTGTCCAAGGGCAATGCACTATTGGTGAGTTGGTCAGGAATATTTGCCTATGCTTTTCCACTTCTCCCACTCTTTCCATTTCTGGTTTGAAGACTCAGGCAAACATCTCTCACCATGATCCTAGTAGCCCCCACTTGGGCATGTCAGCCTGGTTCATGACACTACTAGATTTCTCAGTAGTTCCTCATGAGAAGCTTCCCAGCAGGCCAGACCTTGACATCTGAACCCCAAAACTCTCAATTTAGCAGTTTGGCTCATGAGACCATAGAGTTTGGCTATCTTAATTTACCACAAGAATGTACAAACATTCTTAAACAAGCATGCAAACCCACAGCTAGAGCATGCTATCCTACAAAATGGAAACGTTTTGTTGGCTGCTGCCATCTAAACAAATTAATCCTATTAAAGCCACGGTGCAGGAAATTATCTGCATCCTACTTCATTTGCAAAAGGCTAATTTAGCTTACACTTCCATTAGGTTACACCTCACCACAATGGCTACCTAGCTCCAAAATAGAAATCATCTATCACTGTTCAAAATCCCAGTCTTTAAGGCATTCATGGAAGATCTGAAAAGAGTCATTCCTCCTTGGGTTCCTCCAGTACCCTCTTGGAACCTTAACATTGTTCTAACTAGACTCATGGGTCCCCCTTTTGAGCCTCTTTAATCATGCCCCCTTCAATTTCGTTCATGGAAAGTGTCATTCGTAGTTGCCATTACCTCCCTCAGGCTTGTTAGTGAGCTCCAAACTTTGACCTTAGAAGAACCGTTCTTCCAAATACATAGAGACAAGCTGGTTCTTCGTACTAATCCTAAATTCCTACCTAAGGTAGTCTCTCAGTTTCACATGAATCAATTCATTGAGCTCCCAATGTTTTTCCTAGCCCTGATTCTGTGGCACAAAGAGCTCTTCGTACTCTAGATGTAAAAAGAGCACTCATGTGCTATATAGATAGAAAAAGTTTTATATGCAGACTATTTGTAGCGCCAGAGCAGACTTGTTATGTGCTTTAGGGTATAGAGCGTGGGGACCGACAACTGTTAATTTGGAATGTTCAGGTTCTTTTATTGTATTTTAAAGCTCGCACAGAAATGGAATTTCATATGTATTTTTACGACTATTAATCTAGTTTAATCGTAATTTATGCGTATTTTCAATATAGACTGTTTTGTAATGTAGTTTTCCTACTGCAAATATTTTAATTAATCACGCAATAAAGAATTTTGTACCTTGTTGTACCAATCGTATAGATAGAAATAAAACTTGCAGGAACACAAAACAATTGTTTGTAGCCTTTTTCAACCTCATACAGGCAATGCCGTATCCCGGGGAACAACCTTTACAACGCAACTGTTACAACGCACTACACTTACAACGCATTTTTTACAACGCATAATCCATTACAACGCACTACACTTACAACGCATGACACTACAATGCATTTTTAAAAACTACCTTTACAACGCATTCCATTACAACGCCTACCATTACAACGCATAATATTACACTACACTTTCCAACACTTACCCTACTGTTGCACCCCCTGGAGTTAGAATAGTAAATTTTACCCCTATACTATCCAACACTTACCCTACTGTTGCACCCCCTGGAGTTAGAATAGTAATTTTTACCCCTATACTATCCAACACTTACCCTACTGTTGCACCCCCTGGAGTTAGAATAGTAATTTTTACCCCTATACTATCCAACACTTACCCTACTGTTGCACCCCCTGGAGTTAGAATAGCAATTTTTACCCCTATACTATCCAACACTTACCCTACTGTTGCACCCCCTGGAGTTAGAATAGTAATTTTTACCCCTATACTATCCAACACTTACCCTACTGTTGCACCCCCTGGAGTTAGAATAGTAATTTTTACCCCTATACTATCCAACACTTACCCTACTGTTGCACCCCCTGGAGTTAGAATAGTAATTTTTACCCCTATACTATCCAACACTTACCCTACTGTTGCACCCCCTGGAGTTAGAATAGTAATTTTTACCCCTATCCAACACTTACCCTACTGTTGCACCCCCTGGAGTTAGAATAGTAATTTTTACCCCTATACTATCCAACACTTATCCTACTGTTGCACCCCCTGGAGTTAGGATAGCAATTTTTACCCCTATACTATCGAACACTTACCCTACTGTTGCACCCCCTGGAGTTAGATTAGTAATTTTTACCCCTATACTATCCAACACTTACCCTACTGTTGCACCCCCTGGAGTTAGAATAGTAACTTTTACCCCTATACTATCCAACATTTACCCTACTGTTGCACCCCCTGGAGTTAGAAAAGTAATTTTTACCCCTATACTATCTAATACTTACCTGAAATGCAATGTAATATTATGCGTTGTAATGGTATGCGTTGTAAAGGTAGTTTTTAAAAATGCGTTGTAGTGTCATGCGTTGTAAGTGTAGTGCGTTGTAATGGATTATGCGCTGTAAAAAATGCGTTGTAAGTGCATGCGTTGTAAAAGTGTGCGTTGTAACGTCATACATCCCCGTATCCCAATCAGGCATAGCCAGATGGATAGTCAAATGTATTCCCCGGGCAGTGGGTGTGTTTTGCCTGCATTACTGTGGCTGGAGGTTGGAGATCCAGACACAGAGGAGAGGAGGAAGGTCACAGGTGACAGATGGTCACAGGACTCCCTAAATAAATATAATGAAGACTTTAGTTATCAAGAGGCTGATGATTAGACTTCCTGAGGCATTACCCTTTGGTAAATGGTAGGGGTGGAAACTGCAGATGCTGTTCTGCAAGGTAAAGGGGACACTTAGGTGAGGACCAGCTTTTTGTCTTACTTGATCACACTTTCAGTTTGGCTGATGTTAGACCAATACAGAAACCTCATATCTCTTTGTGTGGCTGTAGTGGGTGCTCCAAAGCAGAGACTTCCCTGCTGTGAGGTGCATCACTACAGCAAGTGCTGTGTATGAAGAGTAGTTACAGAACAATGGGGAAACCCAAAAGCCACTGGACCGGGGTCATATACAGTACAAAACAAAGTGGTAGTAGTACATCGACACAGTAAATCATTTGCTGTTGTCTATACGTGATGGTAACCCTGGTACAGGTGCAAACTAATGAGACTGTCAACGTTTCTACCCCAATAGTATATGCATGGAAGTTAGATCCTTAGAGTAGGGTCTTCATCAGGACATGAGTGGACACCTTTGTTCTTAGAGAAATTCTTGGTGGATCCACTCGAAATGGTGGGCCTGTAGGCTCCTATGTCGAGGAGGCGAGCGCCTGCACAAGGGTTGCAGCTTTATATGTGTCGGTATATGGTCTTGTCCGTGGATGTGATAGTATTTCTTAATTGCTCGAAAGCTTCAGAAAGGAATAAATCACAAAACGATCCCCGCTCTCGATCGAAGTCACCGATGTCAGTGTAATAATATGCTTTCCCATGTATATGTAGCCCTCAATGTGGCTGGACAGGTCACTATCATTCTATGATGTAAATATTGCACTTTTTTTTCTATAACCTTCACCTGAGCACATCCTCGAGCACTCATTTCTTTAGTCTTTGGAGCACCTTTGTATAAATATGCACATACTTTGCAAATCAAAATGCGGAGGTGATTATATTTAAGTATAATTAAATTGGATAATTGAATTACTTAAGGTGATGTTCTTTCTAATGATTAATGTATCTCCACTGTGACCACTTCAGTTTGTACTGTGTCTGAAGACAATATTTGAAGGGAGAACCCCTGCAAACTGGTTCTTTAGTAAATTATGTGAAGAAATGTAATGCCTCTGATTCACAACTCGTGCAGCCTGCAGGGCACTGGTTCCACCCCTGGCAAAGCTATTCGTTCGTTCATGAATTGAGCACCATCGTTTTAGTTAATACAAGCACCTGCCATTTACAGTGACACTCAACTTGTGACAACAGCACGGTGCAAAGGCAGGATATTATTATTAGTATTGATGGCTTTGGAGTTCTGTACATCTTGTCAAATAAGGAGAAAGAAAAAATAGTTTAGGAATCCTAAGGTTAATGTGAAACCTGTTAATGATTTTTTGTATCAACTCCTATCCTGGCTATGGTACCACAAACACGCACACACACACACACACACACAGTTTTCTAGAATCTGTTGATTATTTTTGAACCAGAATAAACGATCAAACTTTTCTCAACACATAATCAATTATATATTTAGTGAGGGGATACAAACATTGGCTCAAGCGACTGAGGAGTGTGCAGAGACCGACGCAGTTTTAATTACAAACATTATACAAAAATATTTAATTCCTGAAAATATCATAATGTGAAACACACACAAAAGACAAGTGCGTGGACATAACTCAGTGTTTTTCCTAATGTATATCATATACAACAAGACTGGTCTACAATGTGTATAATACACAATGCGCAATGTAAAGAGTTACAGTATTAAACTATCTTGCTCTATCTTTCAGCCGATGCCTGTCGGGTAGTTGACATTTACCTTCCTTGTGCATAAATATCCAGAGCAAAGATACAATTTCACCCTTTTAAATTATTCATTTTAACTATCCGGTACTCAGAGTGTGGGAAGGAGCTCTAACTGCCAGATTGAGAGCAAATCAATCAACGATGCTCTACTCATGAAAAGTCTTTAGTTAGAAAAAATCTAATCCTCTTGTTTTGGAGGGGGGGCATTCAGCAGGTCTTCACTGTCCTTCAGAGCTTGACTGTTGAGGTAGGCAAGGTGCACATTGTCTCTGTGTTTTGTTGACTTCTAAGTTGCTTGATGATAAAATTCTAATTTCCTAAAACATCAAAGCATGTTTCTGATGCCAGCCTCCTTTTTGCTTGAATTATTCATCAAGCTTTAAAGGAATTCTCAATGCTTAGTTTGATACTGTTTCATGTGTGATGAGAAATCAAGTGGTGGTTCATCCAAAGGCATGCTCACCTCCACATTAAAGAAATCTGCCGCCGTACAAGGCTGACAGATCTGGCAACTAGATAGACGTTTCCATTGTGGTTCCTTTCATTATGGCACAGAGTGTGATCCTGGAAGGATCCTGAAAGGGGCAAAAGATGGCATTATGAGAATGGACCCAAAAAGGGGCCCAAGAAGATTCTTGGAAAAGGCCAAGATGGAATGCAAAGAAAGGTTTTGGGGCAGGGTCATGAAAAGAAATCCAAAAAAATTGAATAGATGCAGAGAAGGGATCCATATCAGGGTTGCAAGAAGAGATCCAGAGCACAGTCCATGGTAGGTTTGCTGGTAAGGATCCAGCGAATGTTTCCAGGCTATTGGCGAAAGAATATATTTGGGGAAAGGGCACAGAAGGGTTTAAAAACAGGATTTAAAAAAATGATTCAGGAATGTAACATTTAAGGGATCTTGGGACGAGACCTCACAAAGGACCCCTGTGCTTGGCTCCCCTATTTTGCAATGTCTACATTATGAACCCCAAAATAGGAGAAATCAAAGAGGAATTCCAGTTAAAAAGTGTTTTTAATGGCTGGAGTTCCCCACTTTGTGATTTCTAATGGGTGGGACAATAACTGTGCCTCAGTGGATGCTTGCAGTGCTCAAACTGTGGCGGGAATTCATAATGCATTTATTTTGACCAGTTGTCTAGTAGTCTATAATAAATTTTAAAAGGAGCCTCTTAACTCAGGTGACCTTTATCTTTTGCCTCTGTGCACCCAGTTGCTCCGCCAGCATGAGGAGACTGAAGGGGTCTCTCTGCGGAACCTAAAGAAGCTACAAGAGGATCGTGTTCTCCTGCAGGAGCGACTGAGTGGCCTGCAGCGGGCTGTGGTGCAAATGGAGAGTGAAAAGCGGGAGACGGAGCGAGCTTCGATGAGGCTGGAGAAGGACAAGACTGCACTAAAGAAGACCCTTGACAAGGTAGGGATGAGGATGGGTTCGTGAACAAGCACAGTAGGAGGAACAGGCTGTTTTAGTTTGAAAAATGTGAGGTCTTAATGAAATAGAAGATTTTGGGTAAGTATAGGTTGTGGTGGCAGTGGCTCTGATGTATTACAGTATTCATTTGGCATGTTTGAGTAGCAGCATTTAATGCCTCTCTATGTATTTACCTCCTTGCATGTGGTGTTTGTTAGTTTCTATCCACCCAGCAGTAAACTGTATAGCAATGGGGTGCAGGAAGGGTTTATTTCTTATATAAGATCCAGCCAAGGACAATAGGAGCCTGAATAAGGGAATACACTGGAGTATTTCTCAGTCAAGTTTGACAGTGTCATGATCTCACAGACTTAAATTTAACCATTACTAGGGTGTGTTTCAGTCATGACTTATAACTGATTCAGCTCATTTCTCACCACTGCCCATTCCCTGGCTCCTGACTACCTGACTGGAGTCTCGACTCACGGATTTGAGAAACCATACATGTGAACGCATGATGTGCTGTGAGGTGGTACCTGCAGTGCCAGTTTTGTAGGTACAGCTACCATGTCACCAAAAAATTGCCCAATTCTCAGAACTTACTTTTTAAGTGCCTATTGCAGAGGAAGGTCCTTACCTAAATTATTTTTTAAAAACACAATTTCTTATTCGAACAAGAGCATTGTCGACAGATACTTCTGTCTATTGTCAGCAATGTCTCTGCCTGAAGCAATCAAAGTGAATAATTTTCATTTTACCCTTTGGAAAGGCTGGGTAAGCTTTGCCTTGTAGATGGGACATGCCTAAGATAACTCCGGGAGCTGCAATCAAGGGACTCCATTGGGACTAAGATATTTGACAGTGATATACGCGATTTTGCTGACCAACATAATGTAAGATGACTGCTTGGATAAAAGAACCTCTGGTGTTTGCGGTCAGCCTTTGGCTTTAATGGTTCCTGTTATGTTTTGTCATGATTTTTGTAAAATGTTATGTTTGGAGCATGTATGGTTGTAGATTCACATGCCGTACAGACTAACATCCAATGTTGGGTGCAGATGTTTGCAAGTTGTTTTTGTTTAAAGTTATTTTCGAGTCAAAAGATCTGTTGTGACTCCATCCTTAGTCCACAATGCAACAGGATAAAGATTCCACCTCAGTTTGTGTGCTTCTGTCATCAGGTTTGGACGTTTGAGTTCCAGCTCTGCAACCGGCAACACTTCTTTGCCAGGAACTTTAGTGCCAGTCGAAATGGATTCGACCCTAGCAACGGGAAAACAATTGCAAACTCTCTAGTGCTAGTCACAGAGACTTTCTAGCGAAATCTGACCAGCTTCATGGCACTGTGTTAGAGGACTTCATGGGGGAACGCAGCTTTGATTCCACAGCGATGATGGGCATCAAAGACATTATTTAGAACTCTGGTACTTCCTAGAGAATGACTTGGGAGTGGGGGTGCTACGGAGAGAACACCCTTCTAGTTCTGCCCTAGGTGCAACACAAAATTCCCCTGGTTGGACCAACATAGGGTATGGGCGCACTACAAAATGCTGCACATCCGACATCTTCAGGAAAGAAGTAGGCCCATTACGTTTTCTGGTGTCACAGGGGCTGGAGAGCCCAGAAGTACTTCCTCTGAGGCTTCAGAGTTGGAACTCGAGGAGGAGGAGTGCCATTTCTCAATGCTCTTATGTCCAAAGACAAAGACCTTACCCTGGGCCTCTATCGCTGCTCAAATATACAACGGTCAGCCCCAACAATTCAACCTAGAAAGAGTATGCAGGTCAAGATAGAGCACTGCTCTCAAGGGAGCCTGGCGTTGAATTCCAAGTTCAACCTCAAGAGGCATCGTCCTTCACATCCAACTCTGACAGCAGATTCCACTTGACCTTGAGAGGTGCCCCCAATGCCAAGTAAGCCACTGGCGAAGGGTGCTGAGCCACACCACCTGTCACCACCACCTTAACCCTGAGGCTCTTAGTTACTAGCATTGGAGCAAAAATTGATGCTGAGACCACCAGCCAAACCATCACCAAGGTCGGCGCTGAAAGAACCATTCATTCTGAACTGGGATACAAGCGAGAGTTTGATCATGTTCCAGCTCTCTGATGTCTTGGACCAATGTGAAAAAAAAAAATTCTCAACCCTTTCACATGGACGATTATCAACAGTCCCACTTCATAGGAGCACCCACACATGTCCTTCCAGATCCCCAGAAACAAAGAGATGAACTTGTGCAGATGAGTTATCCTTCCATCATTGAATCTAGACACATATGGCTCCTTAAGGGAGGGCTGCTCCTTCTATGTGTCTACCATGGTTTGGAGGACCCAACTTTGTCTGTCACCTTCAGTGGATTGGGCTGAAACTCGGCGCAACCCTCACACACCTCGATGTTATGTTTCCTTGAAAGGCATAAGTTGCAGATTTTGTGCAGGTTTTATTGTGCAAATATGGTGGTGGCACTTTGGGCAGAATTTAAAGGGGTGTTCTCCATTAGCCCTGGCTGCCTCACCTCTCTGCATTGTCTCGCCACATGCTCTTGCCCAACAAGTCTTCCCTCTGTGTAAAAAGAACCGGTTATAGCTTCCTCGTGGTATCTGCAGTCATCCAGTGGTATTCAGTGGGTTCAATCTGCCAGACAGCCAAGATGCAGCCAAAATGCAGCCAAATACCTGACTTGTGCTAGCCTTTATACTGCTGATTGTCTGATGTAAGCAACTGGCACCAGAGTGGTGCTAAATGTCATGCAAGGATACAATCCACTGGTTTATCACAGTCCTTTCTTGGCTGGGGGCGTGGATGCAGCAGGAAACATGCAGGTCTTCATGGGCATCTGTCCTCCCTGTCTCATTCCCCTGCAGCAACAGCCTCCAAGCTGCTTTAGCTTGCCATTAGTGGTGCTCAGCTACCCTGTGTAAGGCAAGATCCATCACTTGCTTCCAGCGTGGCAATCAATTACATCCGACAGATGAGTCCTCCAAATTGTCCAGCATGCCTATGCCCTACTGTTTCTTTCTGCCCAGCTGCACATTCCTCACACATTAGAAGGACTTTCAGGGGAGCACCTGTCCATTCTCATGCAAGAGGTGTGAGCTTTCCTCTCCCTAGGAGCCATCAAGAGGGTTCTGGACTGGGAAATAGGAGTGGATTGCTACTCTCATTATCTCTTCATGCTGAAGAAGGATCCAGTGCTTTGGCCTATATTCGTTTTCCAGCGTTGGATCTTCCATAGATTCACATGCTTGAATTATTCCCCATCTTCAGACAGGGATCCCCCGGTAATGCTGTTAATGCAGCAGTGTAACCATACACTCAATGACATTAAATCACATTCTAAATCTTCATTCCTATCCACATTTTTAAACATTATCTGAGCTCCAGGCAATCAGAGGACAGAGTCCTCAGCTGGTCCTTTTGTCAAGGGCTCCGAACTGTCAGATTTTCTACCGGACGTTCAGTGTGAGAAGCACTTTGAGAAAAAAACATGTCTGACGGTTATTGGCCTATCTTAGATCTTTGTCCCATGAATGCCTTCCTACAAAAGGACAAATTCCAAATGCTCCCACTGGTCAAAGGTCTGTCTTCCCTGGATCCAGGCATTTGGATGGTAGCCTTGGGCCTGCAGGACATGTGTTTTCATATACCCTTCCTGCAGTCTCCAGGATGGTACCTGGGTACCTGCAGGTCAAGGTAGCCCAAGAGCATTTTCAATTTGCTGTGCTCCCCTTTGGCCTCACCAGTGCGGCTCAGCTGTTCACTAAATTGATAACGATGGTCGCTGCCCATCTTTGGTGAATGGGAATACAAGCCTACCTTGACAGCTGGCTTTTGATGGTGGGTACACCACAGTCAGTCGGGGACCACCTCCAGGCAGCAGGGAAACTCAACATTATAGGGGTTCCGATCAGTGAGCCGAAGTTGTACCTATCTCCATTGCAGAGGCTTCCTTTTAAAGGAGTAGTCCGGGACACTGTTTAGTTCAGGGTTCTCTCTGCATTGCAAGGAGACCAGGATATTCAGGCTATGATCCCGATGTTTCAATCTTGGTGCTGGATTTTGTTGAGAGCAGCTCTGAGGTGTCTTGACCTGCTAACCATCTGCATCCTGCTTGTCGACTACATCAGATGGTGTATGCAGGCTCTGCAGTGGAATTTGAAGTCAGCAGTGGGATGCGTTGGTGATGGCATATGATCTGCAGTGGTGCTGCTTGACCACAATTGGAACAGCTGCAGACCCTTCTCCCTTCCACATCCGGACCTGAGAGTAGTGATGGATGTGTCACTGCTGGGTTAGCAAAGTCATTTGGAGGTGTCCGGTGGAAACCCAGCTCCACATAAGTCTGTTGGAGTTGTGGGTCATTTGTCTGTTGCTGAAGGCCTTGCGGTCATCCATCAAAGTGAGACTGGTACAGGTTCTCACTGACAATGCCACTGCCATGTGGTACTGCAACAAGCAGGGCATAGTAATTTCCCGGGTCCTGTGCTATGAGGCTCTGCACCTATGGAATTGGCTGGAGCGTCAGGTCCTCTACCTGATCATGAACCACCTAGCGGTATCCCAGAATGCCAAGGCGGACGTGCTCAGCCGACACCACCTGTTAGATGACGAATGGCATCTGCATCCTGAGTTGGCCCAGGGCTCCTTTCGACAGTGGGAGGGAACTCTGGCTATATCTTCTCAACACCATCAAGAATGCATAGTCTTGAAATTCTTGTGTATTGTAGCTCCAAACAAAACCCCTCGCTAGGAGGTGCATTTCAGCTGAAGTGGAGCAAAGGACTCATGTATGCCTCCTGATCTTGGCCTCACCTGTTCGAATTCTGAAAAAGATCAAGAACATTCAGGCCTGTGTCATCCTAGTGGCTCTGCATTGGGCCTGGTGAGTGTGGTACCTGAAACTTATGGACATGACCCTCTGTCCACCGATCAGGTTACCACTTAAGGTGGATCTTCTGTTGCAGCAGCAGAGCAGGGTTATATACCTGAACCTGCACAATCTACACCTCTAAAAGTGGAGATTGAGTGGTGGCTGTTGACTGCGTTCAATTCACCACCTGAGGTTGTGGATGTCGTCCTTGCTGCCAGGCGCCCATCTATGAAGTCCATTTATGCCGATGCTGAGAGAAAATGTGGGACCTTTTGTGCAGTCTACAAAACAAACCCTTAACAATCGAAACTAACTGTTTTATTGTTTGTGTTGTCTTTGGCAAAGCAAAGCCTTACAGTGGGCAATAATCAAGGTTATTTGCATGTGCTTTTGCTCTTTTTAAGTTTTCTACACCAACCGTTTTTTTTTTTTTAAATTCTTTTTATTAAACCATTTCGACTGAAATACATCAATGACATAGCAGCAGGCGACATCAATTTCAATCAGTTTAGATTCCTCCATTTCAATATACATTACAAACATCATTTCCTAGCGGTTAGGGGGTTCCATTAGCCTCCTCCTCAGTTCGCCGGCAAGGTGGGGGACATATATTCCCTCTATACTGGTTCCAGGCTTCCCATATCTTGCTCCACTTCCCGGGGCACCCCCTAGCTACAAACACCGATTTTTCCCTAAACATGCACCAATCTAAATCCTCTTTCCACCTCCCCAAAGGGGGTGTCCGAACAGCGCCCCACAACTGTGCAATGTTCCTTTTTGCGATCATGTACGCCAGCGTGGCCGACTGCTTAGTGTATATGTTGAGGTCTGTGGGCTCCCAGACATTCAGTAGGCACCTCCACGCCTCCGGCTGCATCTCGACCCCCAGCACTGCCCACATGGTGCGATGAATGTCTTACACCAACCGTTTTTATTTAAATCACCTTTTGTAATGTGGTTTAACACCCTTATTCCCTCCCATCCTCTATCTGATGCCAAAATGGAACATTAACTTGGTCTAGACATTCCTCTTGTGTACTGCCTTGGAGTTGATGCACAGTTGCTTTTTGCTTCTTCTGACCTTAAAGACTATCTTCTTCATTGCGATCATTTCAGCTTGTCGTGTATGTGAACTTTAGGCTCTACTGGTACAACGACACACACCACATTTGTTTCCAGACAAACTGGTGCTGAGGACTCGATGGTCTTCTTGACAAAAGTCATGACTCCTTTGCACGTTCGCCAATCTATCACTGTCCCAGCCTTCTTTGCCCTGCCTCTTCCCTCAAAAGAGGAAGAGTGGCTCCATCAGTTAAACACCAAGGGTTTTAAGCTTTCACCTTGATTGTGCCAAGACCATCAGGTGGATGATCAGCTTTTAGTGGGGTTCTCTAGAATGAAGAAAGGGAAAGTAGTGCAGATGAGAACTCTATTGAGGTCTATAGTCCTCTTTATTAAGATCTGCTAAGCACAGGCCAGGAAGTAACCTTCGGTACACCTTAGAGCCCATTCTAAAGGGGCCAAGGGTTCTATCACTGTGTTTGCACATTGAGGTGCCTGTCGTTGATATCTGCCAGGCTGCAACGTGGGCATCTGTACACACATTCACGAAGCACTACTGCTACTGCTTTGACAACCAGGTCTGCCAGGAAGGACATTTCGCCTGTTTCGGTACTGCAGGGCATTTTGGTCTGAGTCACACATCCTCTACCTTGAGGAGGTACTGCTTTGTTATCTATTATAAAGTGATAATCTGTGGTTAGAAGTGTCCATCTGAAAAACAAATTACTTACCTTTGGTAGCAGGCTTTCTGGTGGATACTCAATCAAACTGCAGATTCCTCAACTTTCCGTTCTGTGAAGTGGTCTCTTTCTTTTCACATCTAAAAAGGTCCAAAATTAGGAATTGGCACACCGGTACCATAAATTGATTCACGCTCTGCATTTGAGGTGTGGAAAGAGTCGAGCAGGTCAATATTCGGCTCCACTCAGTCACCTCTGGGGTAATATGGAGCAGGAGCAGAGCCATACGGTGCCACCTAATCAGTGTGCAGGAGCATTGCTGGGAGCGCTTCTGAATCTAGTCTGGTGCCTTAGTAGTATTTTAAGGTGAGGAAACTGCGGTTAGATAGAGTATTCACTAGAAGGAGCTTCATTGAAGCTAAGTAATTTTATTAAAATCAAAAGGTCTTGGCTCACGCTAGACCTAAAAAAGGTCTTCATGTAAGGAATTACAAGCATTTGCAGCAGCTGGAGTTGACGGAGTAGACCGTTATCTGCAGCACACCACATACTCACATGTGGTGTATTAGTAGGACAGAGGGCCAGAAAACAGAACACACCTTGCCCAATCACACAAGTACCCAATACACTTGTTTCTGTTCATCAGGATGATATGCAGATTTTAGAAACTGTTCCTACTTTTTCTCCACCTTCCTATGCATTTGATGTACTCTTGCTTCTCTTGTTTTAACGGTGTCGGTGGAGTTTGTGCTTCGGCCATGAAAAACGAGACCGAAGCATATGCACAGAATCACATGTGTGCTTGCTGCCTTGATTCCCAAGGGCACATTCAGTGGCCCTGTTCCCCCCACAAAGTACATTCTGAGCAGGCATTTATTGTGTTGATTTTCTTTTGTTCACAGGATTAAATTAAAGGTTTCCATCAATGGCTAGGGTCTCTGCTGCATTTCTTGGGCCCTGATCTGTGCTGACAAAGCCAGAGTTTTATTAGTGCAGCACCTGTGTGGTTAAGATTTGGTAACATGGGCCCCACAGATACTGACTGCTGACCCTGGTTCGTGGTGAACAGATACACATCGTCCCTTTTATATTTCTCTTCTAACTTGAGCTTGTAGATCCACTCAAAATCAGTACCTTTTTGGTCTCACAGTATGCAGAAAGAGTATTTTCATAGGTTCCCAACGTGGGTGACTGTTAGAACTGGGGGTCTCTAGTTGGCAGAGGTAGGTACCTTTGACCAAATACGGACCCTTGCTTCTAGTCAGGGCAAGGGGGTACACTCCTAAAATAATCCCCGCTCACCCCCTTGGTAGCTTGGCACGAGCTGACAGGCTTATCTCAGAGGCAGTGTGTAAAGCATTTGTGAACATATACAGTAATACAGTGAAAACACTAAAAATGGACACCACACCAGTTTAGAAAAATAAGTAATCTTTACTAGACTTAACACAAGACCAAACGACAAAAATCCACAATACTGTAATCAAAAATAGTCTCTAAAATGGTAGAAAATAGCTTAGTTCAATGTAGATGGTAAATGCAACACTTTACTCTCAAAGTACCTTGGATGCGTCACACAATACAAACAAAAGGGTCCCAGGGAAGGTGATGCATCGGTTGCTTACTGCAGCGCAGGGGAGGTGAAGCGTCAGTTCCTTACCGGAGAGGAGGTGATGCGTCGTTTTCTTACTGTGATCTGGTGTGATGCCACAAGATGGTGCCTCGATGCGATGCGGCGATCCGGTGCGATGCAAGAAAATGGCGTCTCGATGCGACGTTGGATGCGATGCATGCACGCCTGATGGCCGTGTGGCGAACTCGGTAACTTCTGAGCTGCGACAGGCCCTGCGATGCGCTTCTCCGGTGATGCGACGGTGACCTCTGCAGCGGCAACACGCTTCTCCAGTAATGTGACGCGCTTCGTCTATGATGCGACGGCGATCAGCTGCAGCGGCAGCACGCTTCTTCGGCGATGCGATGGCAACTGCTGCGGCGGCATCCCGCTTCTCCTCGTTGCAACACGCTTCCAGCTCCCAGCGACTCGCAGTCTCTTCAGAGGGCCCAAACAACAGTAGGCACCTCTCTGCAGGCAGGATTCCACAGCAAGGGAATTCAGGGGAGATGGTGGTGAAGTCTTGTATCCCTGAGACTTCAGGCAGGAGGCAAGTTCAGTTCAAGCACTTGGAGATTCTTCTTCAAGATTGCAAAAGTACACACAAAGTTCCTTTTCTCCTTTCCTTGGCAAATAAAGTAACCACTGCTGGACAACCCCAACAGCACAGGGTCAGTCTCCTCCTTCAGCTTCCTTGGTTCTTCTCCTTGGCAAAGGGTCGTCTTGATTCCCAGAAGTGATCCAAAGTTCTGGGGTCTGGGTCCCCCCTTTTATACACCAAAATCCTTTGTCTCTGAAGGCAGAGAGTGTCTGTACCTAGTCCAAACCAGTTCTGTGCAGCCCTCGAGCACTTTGTTTACAGGACTCCTTCTTTCCTTTGACAGTGTGGGCCAGGGTCATCAGACACACCACAGGAGGTGGAGCCAGCATTGTGGAAGGCAGACACAGCCCTATTCAGTCCCAGGTGCTACACCTCCCACCACTACTCATGCAGATAGGTCTATTCAGCCTTGTGCTGATTCACCCTGTCTCCTGGAGCCACCCCAGCCCCTGCCACTCACAAACCGGACATGGAATACACAACCTAGCAGACGCAGGCTTGGATGGTTAGGCAAGAAAATACAGACTTTCTAAAAGTGGTATTTTCAAACACAGAATGTTAAAAACAACTTAACTGAAAGATGAATTTTATCATTCTGAGTTCAGGCATACTAAACTTCAATTTCTACCTAGTTCCCTGAGACAGTTAGGATTATAAGATGGTCAAATCAAACTGCCCATTCTGGCCTATGCGAACAGGTAGCCTTGCAATAGTGAAAAACGAAATTGGCTGCAATTCACTATCAGGACATGTCACACACATCAGGGCATGTCCTACCTTTTACATACAATGCACCCTGCCCTTGGGCCTACCTTAGGGGTGACTAATATGTAGGAAAGGGAAGGTTTAGGGACTGGCAAGTGGGTGCACTTGCCAAGTCGACATGACAGTCACAGACTGCACACAGGCTCTGCAATGGCAGGCCTGAGACACACTTTACAAGCTGCTTCTGTGGGTGGCACAACCAGTGCTGCAATCCCACCAGCAGCATTTGATTTACATGCCCTGGGCATACATGGTGCACTGTACTAGGGTTTGACAAGTAAATCAAATAAACCAATCATGGAGTCACTAATCCAATACAACACTGTACAATAGGGAGCACTTGCACTGTGGCACTGAATAGCAGTGGCACAGTGCCCAAAGCATCTAGACCAGCAAAACATATAGCAAAAACACAGGAGGCAACAGCAAAAAATGGAAGGGAGACCCACGCCAATGGTGCCAGGTCTAACAGTGACCTTATGTTTTTTCGTACACAGTACAATATTTCCAGGCATTGTAAATGGCTGTGAAGTTTAGTTTGCTAGTCTCCTGCCACTCTACAGAATGTGCATAGTTTACTAATACTGTGGATAACTAATGGGTCCTTGAGAACCAATATGGAGATCAGCACTTGAGTCGACCATTCAACACCAGCAATAACTCTGACAAATAGTAAAGCTTTTTTGTTATTAACCTGTCAATACATTTCTTTCTTTAATTTATTAATTTTGAGTTGCCAGCTTATAGTGTTTCTGTTTCAGACCTTTGTGGGTACTCAGGAAAGTGTGTAAACTCTGACACACCTATCTGGTTTCAGTCTTGCTGCACGTGTCCACGCACATGCTTGACCAGTTTTATTTATACACCAGAAAACATAATCAGTAGCAAACCAACATTGATAAAAACCAATGCAGTTGTCTCCTAGGTATGTGTTTGGCGACCACACCTTAAGTATTTATTATGGACATAACACCAACAAGTGAAGCTGAAAGTGTTGCAGCTTAAAAGTAACTTTGACTTTGTTTACTGCACTCTCTGATGTAACTTACATCAGTATCAGTAGTTCTAAAACTGAACTGGGATTGTTGGCAGCAACTGGAAGGATGCAGCATAAGTACCGCATAGCACTTTCTATTGTGCCAGGTCAAGACCCAATCTACCCAGGGAAGATAACATTCTATAGAAAGTGGTCATTATGCACATCATCAAAAAGTAAAGTCCACCAGAAATGTCAGAGAAGATTTCATAGACGTTTGAGAAGGGTTCTGAAACATCCTACGAGATACTTAGTTTAATCAGTGGCCAGGCTGATACAGCCATAGTAGTAGGAGTAACTGCTCACCTTCAAGCTGGGGTCAAGTCTAGGAGTTTAGGTCTCCAACCTTCTCCTGTTATCTTATTGTCTATGTTAGAAGTCCAGCCTACCTGGAACAGGTCAATTGAATAGGCTGCCTGCAATTGAATTAAGGTCTGTATTTAAGTGTCATGGTTCTGATTGCTACCCTTGAAGGTTGTGTGGGACATACATAAGTCAGGCTAACTTGTATAGGTGTAAAATAACTGAGTTAGAATGATTGGTGAAGGGCATCTTCATGAGAAGGGCAGCAATTCTCAGTCTCACAAAATCAAGTTTCTTTCCGTGGTTGTCACAGTATCTTTGTTTAAGTAAACGAGGAACAATCACTGTTTCCGGTACAATGCAGGAGTTCCGTCCCTTCTTCCAACTTTATTCTTGCATTCTATCATTATTAGATACGAGCAAAGTAGAATAGCACAATGATGTATTATAGTGAACAGCAGGGACTTGCATAGGGGAGAAGGTGTTGTCTAACGGCTAGAGCGGTCGACCTCGGAGCTGAGGAATCAGGTTCGAGTCTCTGCAGGGACGCTAAACATCCTGTGATTCTGTGCAAATCACTTAATCTCCCGGTGCCTAACAAAAACAAAACAAGCATTTGCAATGCAATCGGTCTCGCCTTTGGGAACCTATATGTATTTAGCTATGCAGTATATTAGCCTGGGTGCTGAACATTTACTGCTCTTTAAAATGGAGGAAGAGTAAGCACCAAACTGCATGACACGCCAGGTATGGGAACACATGGAGAGAAATATTGCCTTTCAGCGGGAAATGGTATAGGCCAAAGCTCTGTTTTTAATATAAAATCAGGGCGTTTGGTGGTCATATCACTGAAAATACATGATTTGAAAAACAAGTTATTGTCTACGGGGTGCTCATGGAAGACAATTTCTATGGACTGGAATCTAGACCATGCTAAAGTGATTCTGGTAGTGTAGTGACCTCTGCTGGTCGTTTTCTATCAAGACAAATAGAGGCAATTGAACAGAAAAAAAAAGTCCTTAAGCGGAAGCAGACAAGTCCTTGGACTGATCTCCAGAGCCCACATAGTACATACACATATAAGTATATACTAAAGTATATACAAGAGGTCTCGAAATACACAAAGGGGAAAAAGGAGGATGAGAAAGACTTAAGTACCGTCACAAAGGGAGACAGCAGGAACCAGCAAGAGGAATAAATGAGCCAAGGGTGTCAGGTACTGGATTAAAGAGGCCTGGGGTGGTTTCAGTTCTAGAGAGCCCTGGTATTTGGCCTGCCGACATTTATTTAATAGGTAGGTAGGTAGGTAGTAAAGCTTTATTTCGATATAGAAACATATCATAAAAGCAAAACATGACAGCATAAAAACAATGGTCGAAACAAAGCAATTTACAATTCATATTACCATTAAAAACATTTCATATTTACACGGGATAATCTTAAAATTTATGAAAAATGAAAAAGGGACACTTTACTGTATCGTCAGTTGTTTAGCAGATCTTATGCGCCAAGCCCAGCCTAGGAATTTAGCCAAACAAATGGCAAAAAAGGGTCTTGTATCTGAGAGCAGTATTCTTATAGCTTCCAGATGTGAGCGAGTTCCCAGGCTCCTACAAAGAGGCTTCAACCACCTCCGTCTAGGGGCCATATAGACTCGACACTCAAATAGAAAGTGTGCGACAGATTCGATTTTTAGCTCGCAGAATGGGCAATAGGGTACAGTTTGCAGTGGTGGTTTCCAGGTAGAGGTAAACTGACATAAAAGTAAGACCCCAACCCTGAATTTGAAATATAATGCCCTATCATGTGAACTGTGAATCAAGTCCAAATATGGTTCTCTGGAGGGGATATCTTTAACCATCAAGAAGTTGGCAACAGATCTTGGGTGATTTGATTTACCAAGTCTCTCGTTATCCACCCAAGACCAGTAAGCCTTCTTCAGTTCTTGTTAAGGAGGTGCTGTTTTATTCTCCCACGCAGCTCCCAGACCGAGCTTGTATAATGCCCTCTTGACCTCTCTGAGCCAGGTGATCTTATGCCAGCCAGGTAAGGACAGTACATCTTTTAGGGCGTCTGCATAGCTGTGGAGTTCGGGGACGTTCCAAATTCTAGACCATAGTAGTAAGGGGCGTAATTTAGCTTGCTCGCAGATTGGACGGGTACCTGCGTCCAGCAAGAGGGGGATTGTGGGGGTGCTCTGGGGTAGCCTCATCAGATCTTTGTGAAATTTATTTTCTAGGTGGGCCAAAGTATCCACTCTCTGGGTACCCCAAAGTTCTGCGCCATACAGTGCTGCACTCACAACCCTACCCCTATAAATATCAAGAAGTGCCCCAATAGGTTTTATGGAGGAAGCACGCTGCTCTTTAAGTAAAGCACCAACAACCCTCTTATGGGTTAGAAACACTTTTTGGTGATGGGCCTTCCAGCTCATACTATCACAAAGACGTATGCCTAGATAGTCAAATTCTTTGACCCGTTCTAATGTGACAGAGTCTAGAGTGGGGGGTTTAACAGATTTCTTAGGGGGGTTGAGGACAAGAAATTTGGTCTTGCCAATATTTATGGCCAGTCCCTTGGTGTCACAGAAGGCCTTGAAGCTGGAAAGTAGTGACTGTATGCCTGCAGGTGATTTCGAAATCAGGAGGGTGTCGTCCGCAAACAGGAGCGTCGGGATTTTCCTTCCAGCCAGGGATGGTGCATCTGCAGGATGTTGAAGAAGGTGCTCCACCACTCCATTGACGTAAAGCGAAAACAGAGTGGGGGCAAGCACACACCCCTGGCGGACGCCCCTGTCTACTGGAATACACGGGGTTTTTTCTCCCTGGGCACCCCATCTGATTTGGGCAAAGTTGTTTTCATGGAATTTTATCAGCAAGGCCAACAAATAGGGAGGTAGACCTAACTCGTCAAGGACCTTCCACAATAATGCTCTTGGAACCAGGTCGAAGGCTGTTTTTAAGTCTATGAAGACTAAGTATAAGCTGCCCCCTCCTAGCACCACTACCTTCCAATAGAGCATTAAAAGGCTTCCGAGCAGAGCTTGGGGCACCGGTACTCATTATTTGACAAATTAAGCACTGACGCATCTGAAAAATACTTTTCCTTCGACGATGCACACAGCACTCATCCCACTGTGGCGCAGTGCTTTCCTATCCACATTCCAATCGCAGGCTCCCGCACCCCAGGTGTGGAAGTGCTTCGGGCTCGTGCTCTGACCAACTTGCTCCTTTAATGGAAGTGATGTTACTTGTGCGCTGCAGGGCTCGGGGTTTACTGCTCCGGTGTCCCGGTGGGAGAAACACCAAGCAGCTGAAGTACGAGGCAGGAAACGCGGAAATTACCCGAGAGCATAGCTGCCAAGGTTTTAGATTGCTATGTGTGACATTTTCATAATGTCTGTGTAATTATGAGTGCCAATAGAACCACTATGAGTGACACTTTTCTCGCCAGCAAAATCAACCAATAAAAGATGAGGGAAAAATAAATATCAGATATCTGACCCATTTGAGCAACGAGAAACTCTAAGATCTTAAAACTGCTGCAAATTCATGAGGTGGTTGAGTCATAATTACAACAAAATTATCAAACTATCATACATAGCAATCTGAAAACTTGGCAGATATGAAAGAGGGTGAGCATCACTTCACATGACATAGCATTGAAGACCATGCCCATACTTCTGTTCTTGACGCAGAGTCTTGTTTACTTAAATATTTCATGAAAGTGATAGGAAGTATATGTTTTATTCTATTGCTATTTTATTGCTTCTCTTGTACATTGCTGATCATATAATAAACTTGTGAATTTTGGTTGGCATAATGTATTAACTAATAAGAATAAAAAGGCAGAAGCCATGCCAATTAGACAAAAATAAAAGAAAAGTAGCATGGTAAAACAAGGAGAATAAAACAAATCACTTTTACCAGGTGGTGGTCATGACAGCATGGTGCTGGGCAAGCCTCAGGAGAGGCTCGGAGATACACAGAGCAATCACAGCAGGCTGTATTATTTCAAAATGTAACACCAGTGAAGTGAGCAGTCCAGGGGTCTGGCACACCACAGCTACACAATTCACTTACTTGAACGAGTCAATAAACTAAGAGAACTACATGTACTCTGTAGCAAAGAGAAACCTTTTAAGTCCTCTTTAGAACATACTTACTGTATATTTGCTATGCCGTGGGTTTTAGAACAATCTACGCACGGTTCACCCTGCAGCAGAGCCTCTATTCCTCCTGCAGAGTACATCTTCTTGCCCTCGCTGTGACCTGGGAAATGTCTGGGAGCCCCAAGAGATTGTCACATACAGGAGACTGGTCGGGCCAGGAGAGGTAGTGGGACACGTTTGTACTCAGCAAGGAATGTTCGAGTACTTAAATCTCAGATTTTTTTCATTAAATCCCAGATGTTTGTTTTCCAATGTAAAAAACACTTAAGCCGCTCTTTTTAACAAATGGATAAACCTTTCATCTTGAAGCAATATCGTGATCGGAACAAGAGGACAATACTCCCTGGGCGCACAATTGAAAATGTCTGAAATCAGTTTTTAAGTGTGTTGGATTGCTGAATTTTACTTAGCCCACAAGTATGGAAATAAAGAATTTTCATAATCTGCAGAGTACATTGAAATGATGGTTCTGAGATGGACAATTTGACTGTCTTGAAAATAAATTGCTGCAAAGTCATTTTGTTTGGAGCTCTGCTGCCCTCTTGTGGGCTCTATCAGCACCGACATTGGCGCTGCGAATAAGGGAAAGCCGGAGAGCATACATTTTCTTTCGTCTAATTGCTGAACCGCGGATATTGTCTCATCTACAGGGTAGGTTATAAAATGTCGTGACCCTAAAGCACTGCGTGAAACAGATTAGAGTAATTTCAACAAGCATTGGCAATGCAACAGGACTCGCATTTACCCGAGACCTATTGCATTGCAAATAGCAATGCGTGCGGGCAACGAGGCACGGGGGGTGGTGGCGAGAAGGCATCGGACTGCGGGAGGGGTGGCACAGGAAGAAAGTAGTCTGTGCTTCCACAAAGCTTCCACACTATAGTGTATACTGCATGCCTCACAAAGCGATGGCAGCGCATTCGTGCTGCAACGCTAGGCGAGACCTAAGAAGAAGAAAGTAGTCTGTGCTGTGAAGGGGCCTGTAGCTGTGGAAGGATACAAATGACTGACATGGCTGTTATGAGGAGGGACTAACAAGCTTAAAACCAATCGGAAGGCAGCATTTAGAACCTAAGCCGATGAAGAAGATGGGCCGGAGAGTGGACGGAGCTTCCATAAAGCTTCCACACTATAGTGTATACTGCATGCCTCGCAAAGCGATGGCAGCTCATTTGCGCTGCAACGCTAGGCGAGACCTAAAAAAAGGAATTTGCCGTCTGTAATGCAGCTGGTGCTCATGTAGAGCGCTCTGATACCTTTGGGTCTAGCTCGCGCTATATAAAAAATGGATCACTTCACTATCAGCCATATGTTAATTTTGGCACACTACTTTTCCTATTGTCTTGGCATGTTTAGCTTTCTGAACGCGCTCAGCCGAGGGCTGCAATTCATGTCCTTATCTTGCTTTGCACTGTTTTTGGTTTCATGAACGCCTTTAAGCCGGAGGCTATGTTGTTTCTCTTCCTATAACATTTTTGGTTTCACTAGCTCAAATGTCCAAACCTTAAATATTATACTTACTTTATGGAAGTGTAATTTAAGAAGACAGCCAACAATAGGATAAACCTTTTTACTTTGTGATTTGACAGAGTGATTATTTGGATATGATTAACAAGGTAAACATGCTGTTATTGCACCATTTTATGAAGATGAAAGCAGCTTTAAGTTCTGCGCTTTCAACTTTGGATGCTTTCTTTTAGGTTTCAATCATTGGTGAAATAAAATCAATATCAAGGGAAGCCTCCTCGTGCTCTCAAAATGCAGGAAGCCAAATTGCGATCACAAAGGCTGAAATTCGCAGAATTTCAGAGTTTGCGATTATAATTTGGCTGTGTGCAAATACCCTCTCGCAAAATAAGGAATCGCAAAAATTGTGATTCCTTATTGTTCGCAAGCATTTAGAGAATCACAATTTGCGATTCCCTAAATGCTATGCTAGTAGTCATCACAAATTGCGATTTTGCTTTAAGGAATCGCAAATTACCACCAACTTCAAGTTGGAGGCAATTTGCGATTTCGTTTAAAAAAGCATTTTGTAGCTTTTTTCAAAGTGCCATGTGGCACACATACATGCCCTTAGGGCATGTATGTGCGCCACATGTGCACACATGCACATTTCAGGGGTGCAATAGGGTGTCCTTTTGGAACCCTTGCACCCTTGAAATTGCACATGCAATTTGCGAGTACCTATTGGTAACTCGCAAATTGCGTGCGCAATCCCATTCATTCCTATGGGCCTAAAGGCCCATAGGAATGAATAAGAAGGTATTCCTTAATTGCGAATCTCAATTTGCGATCCGCAATTAAGGAATATTAAGGAATTGCAATTATGTTTGCGATTCCTACATACATTCCATTTTGCGAGTCCTTAATAGCGATTCAGTAAAAATCGCTATTAAGGACTCATGCGAAACTGACTTTACCTACATCTGGCCCAATATATCCTGCAAGTAGACATTGCAACACCACTGCAGCACCACCTCAGCATCAGCACAGCACCACTTCAGCACCAGTCAGTGTCACTCAGCAACATCACCTAAGCTTTACTCAGCAGTGCCTGAGCACTACCACAACACAGCACCAACTCAGCATCACTCAACACTATCAGAGCACCAGCTCAGCACCACCACCTCAGCATGATTCGGCAACACCATAGCCTCACTCCGCACCACAACAGATTCACTCAGCACCACCACAGCATCAGCACAGCACCGCCTCCTCTTCAGTGCAACACCTCAGCACCAGCACAGCACCACCTCAATATCAGCACAAAACCATCTCTGCATCAGCACAGCACCACCTCCGCATCAGTGCACCACCACCACCACCTCTGCATCAGTGCACCACCACCAGCACAGCCCCACCCCGGCACCAGCGCAATCTAACCTCAGCACCACTGCAGAACCACTTCAGCATCAACACAGCACCACCTCAGCACCAGTACAGCATCACCTCAGCAGAGCACCAAATCAGCATCATTCAGCACCACCTGAACACCAGTGCAGCACCACCACCACCACCACCTCATCATGACTCAGCCCCACCTCAGCATCACTCTGCACCCCATCACCTCCTCAGTACACCACCACCAGTGCAGCACTAACTCAGCATCTGTACAGCACCACCTTAGCTCCTGCGCAGCACCACCACAGCACCACCAAAACATCACCACAGCACCATCTCAGCATCAGCACAGTACCACCTCTGCATCAGTGCACCACCACCAGTGCAGCCTCAGCTCATCAGTAGCACAGCCCCTCCTCAGCAGCACCTCAATACAGCTTCAGGATCAGTGCAGCCCCACCTCAGCATCAACGCTGCATCACCTCGTCACAGCACCACATCAGCATCACTCAGCAACACCTGAGCACCAGCTCAGCACCAGCGTAGCACCACTACCTCAGAATGGATCAGCACAACCACGGCATCACTCAGCACCACTACAGCATCAGCACAGCACCATCTCAGCATCAGCACAGCACAATATCAGCATCAGCACAGCATCAACTCCTCATCAGTGCCCCACCACCAGCACAGCACCAATTTGCATCAGCATGAGCACCACCGTCAAAATCGTCCCAACTGTTGAGTAGACAATCTTTCCATTCAACAAAAACTGATCTACTCATTAATAAGGACTTGATGATGACATTAAAGCTTTATTTATTAAAGGATCTATTGATATAGTTTGTAGAGCTCACAAATGTCCAAAGGCGTCTTGGCGCGAGCGTCTGCTAAATTATTCAGCTATAAACTTATAGGACAACAAGGTTGAGAAGAGTCATGTTTTAAGTTGGACTGTGCTTTGAGATGCTAGGGTAGTTTGTCCTAGAGTTTACAAGCAGAAGAAAAAAAGCTTCTGCGGCCCAAAGATGCCTTGTTTATGTTTGGGATTATCACTGTTCTGGATGCAGCTGATCATCGAGCTCTCCTAGGTATGTACCATTTGAATTTCTTTCTAAGGTACTCAGAACCTGTGTTATGAAGGGATTTGTGCGCCATGCAGAGTTCCTTGAAGGCTTCCCGCTTCCTGACAGGAAGCCAGTTAACTCAACTAGTGATTGAGAGACTGGTTTGAATTTTGATAATCTCATTAGGAGACGAGCTGCTGCATTTTGTAGTATTTATAGTTTGTTCAAGGATCATTGTTTAATGTCCATATAAAGGACATTACAGTAATCTAAACCTGGAAAGTACCAGAAATGTTCTGAAGATCAAACAGGATGAATGGGAGAATCTTTCTCACAGTTCTAAATAGGAGAAAGCAAAAGAAGGTGAGTTAATTTGATCTGATCTAAAAATGTGAGATTTGCATTAAAATGACAACCAGATTTCTAACTTTTTGAACTGGCGATGGAAGGGGCTGAGATGTTAGGGCCACCAGGACGTTTCCAGAGGGAGGCCTCTATCCCAAACAGGAGGACGTCTGTTTTCTCCGAATTTAATTTGAAATAGTTATCTCTCATCCATTTTACTACTTCACTCATGCAGCTGGCGAAGCGTTTAGAAACGCCATCAACATCACTTGAGATCTGCAATTTGTGTGTAATCTGCATCGAAATTGTGTAGAAACTGAAAGAGTGAATCAGCCTTGCTAGAGGACCAACGTAAACATTGAAAAGCATGGGGCTCAGTGAGGACCCTTGAGGGACCACACAGGGCAGTGAAAAGGCTTTGAATGTAAATTCTCCAAAGGAGAACAGCGGTTCTCTATTTGTGAGAAAGTAACAAGACGGATCTAATCCGACCGCCGATACCAATCTTATCTAAACGATCCATTAGTACAGTGTGACTCAGTGTTGAAGGATGCAGATAGATCCAAAAAGATTACCACAGCCTTCCCCCATTGTCCACAATCAATCTAATTTTTCCTGTGGTGACTATCAAAGCTGATTCCGTACTATGGTTTAAAAAACAAAAACGGTATTGCCTGCCATCCATCTTTTGTTATCTAAAATATTGACAGTTCAGAGTTGAGATATTTTTCCAGAATTTTCGCAACCATCAGCAAGTGTAAGATGGGACTGTAACTTTTTGCCTCATTGGGATTGAGGGAGGTTTATCAGAGGACAAATTGATGCCTTTTTACAATCATTGGGAAATTGTCCAGAAAGAATTATGACATTCAATAAGTTGGTAAGGGGTACTGCTACCTTGCCTGCTATGTCGGAAACGATTTTCTGGGGACAAGAATCAGAGGGGGACCTTGACTTGGTGGTTTCAATTAGTTTAATCATCTCTTCTTCCTTCAGCAGGTGTAACTCACTAAGCTGACTGCTCCTAGTACCTAAAGGTTTGGTCCTTGACCCAGCAGAAATTATATTATGGCTCGAGTCGAATTTACCATACACTTCCTCTACCATAGCTTGAAAGAATTCAGCTAATTTGTCACATCGGGATTGATTGGGTGTCATAGACTTAACAAAGTTAGGGCTAGAGGGAGTTTTAACAATTTTGAATAATTCTTTTGTCACTTTTCTTTTTGCAAAGTTGTTATTTCTCAGTATAATAGTTTGTTTTCTCAAAGATAATCAGGGTCTTATATTCTAGGATAAATAGATTGTATTTATTGTTTGTAGTTTCTCTCAATTGTTTCTCCTGCCATGTCGTTTTTGTTTACGTGATCTTGCTTTGGGAGAAAACCAAGGGGCAGTAGGTTTATTTCTTTGGTTTTTAAAGGCCTTAAGGAGGGCTAGCTTTGTAATCGCAGAGTTAATCTATTCAGAATAATTAGTTGTGGCTGTATTAGAATCATTCTTGAGGGAGGGTTGAGAAAACTGCTAAGATATCAGTAAGTTCAGTTTTGTAATTTTATTCCTGGCCCTGGATTTTATGACCTGCAAAGTTGTATTAAATAATGCACTTGTAGCCGGGAGTTTTAAAGTGAAGCTGATGGCTTTATGATCAGATAATAATAGCAGCAGCACTGCTTCCAGCTGCAGGCCCAGGTTGCTGGGGGAAAATCATCCAAGACATCTAGTAGGTATAGAAATTTGATAGGAAGAGCATCTAGAGCTGAACTGAATCTTCTCTGTTTTATTGTCTCTAAGATTAGATCGGGTTGTGCTGGAGCATACTAGATCTAGTTTGGCATAGGTGCAATAGGCATGTACCTTTTAGTCATGGGAGAAGTGTTTGATTGGGCAGTGTTTTTCCTAATCAGGTCGTTTTTCTCTGTGGAAAAAAAACAGCCAGTTGTAGAGTAAAACTCTTCCAATGAACTGGCTGAACTATCAGTTAATGCATCAATTACAATGAAACTTCCTACAAATTTTTGTTCGCTTGGAGTAGCTTGTTTGTGTAATAGGCATGCCAAGCCTCTTTCACCCCCCTTTTGTAGAGGTTGAGTTTAGATAGGTAAAGGCTTTGTGAGTCCTAATAAGAGTGACCGTGCCAGGCTGTACCGGCGGTTTTCATATCTCGTTTAAGGATAATGACTCGGAGGCCCATGGCACAGCTGTTTGTTTTTGCTGTGGTCTGCTTAAAATCTTTGGGGCAATTCCAAATAGTGTGGAGTTTTGTCGGTGAGGAGATGATCCATCAATCAATTCTGAATTAACTATATCAGGACTTGTAAGATAAAGGCACCCATTGGCATGTCCTAAAAAAGATGCTTCAGTCACCTGTTTCTAATTACATGAGGTAATATTGCTTTTAACTGAATTGTGTGGTGATTGGGTTTGGGCGGAATGTGAAAAGTAAAATAAAATTATTTGAATATGTGTTAGGAATGACTGTAAAATCTTTAATCAATTCCTTGGGGGCAAAGAGGAAGTCCAGATTAAACCTGGCCTGGTGAATCGTGTTGGGGCTAAACTGCAGGGAATTGTAGTTATACAAGTAATTACTGGTGACCCTGTTCGGCGTGCCATGGGGCAAGCAGGGTCTTCAGGGGGGTAGATTAGGGTTGTGTGCCTCTGATGTCCCAGTACCTGTCCTGCTATAGCTCTTAAAATGGAACAAGTACAACCCCTTCAGCTCTTGACCCTCTTTGATAGTGATGGCGAGCAGTCACATACTTCTCAGGGAGGTAGCAAGGGGGTGCGCAAAACTCAGCAGCCAACAGTCACCCAACAGTGCAATAAGTTATTGTCCACCCCAGTACTTTCCTTTAATAAAACCAAAGTATGGTACACACTTAAAACGTAATTCTGCACAGCACATTAAATGGGCACAATTATTTTACAGGTGCTTGGACTACTGCGCCTTCTAATCTGCCCCAACTCGCCTCTCTCTCGGGTATCCCCTACACCCCCCCACCGTCAAGTAGATTCCATCCTCGGGGTGAGTGTCTATCATGCAAATATCAATAGTTTCCATTTTTAGCAATCAGCGGCTTTAGCAAGTCTCCGTTTTCACAGTCTTACAGTGCAGACCCCAGAGTTCAATTTCACTGGCTGTAAGGGCCAACATCATGCATCTTGGTTCACTTCCTCTTCGGGTAGAGACGCTCTGGCTGGAGGTTTGACCGGTAATCTTGAGAGGATCTTTGCAGAATGACAGTGGATTGCAAAATCCGAAGTCCTTGCAGGCAGGCTTGGACTGCAGCAAGCCGAGGACACTGTTCCAGGACACCAGTGAGTTGCAGTTGGCAGGCTGGCAAGATCATAGCCCTTTGAAGCAAGCCACTGTGGAGGTCACAGATGCAGTACCACATCACTCCTCAGGCACAGTCTGTGAACGACAGCGGCACAGTCCACTTTGGCACAAACGTCTGAATGATGGCACACTCCGCCTCAATTAGAAAACTTCTTGATGGTGGTATGCACAGTAGTAATATCTACCTTGGGCACAAGTTTCTTTAGGGCAGGGGTGATGACCACCTTCTGTGATTCCTTAATGAATCATCCAAACACAGCGTTTGCAGCCCACATGTCTTATGGCACGCAGATCACTCACTCCTTTCTTCCTTCGGCCAGCGGCTTTGCACAGCAATAAAGGTCAAGCTGCTCTGGCTCTTTAGATCAGTCACACCTCTGCAGGGTTGACAGGCTTTTTCTCCCTCTGAGCAGCATGTAGACTTCAAGGCAATTCAGGACAGACATTCCGATTCTTGCAGCAAGGCTGGGCCCCAGGTGATGTCCCCTCACCTTTAGGAAGCAGGCTGTCAGGCAGACACCAGCTCTGGTTGCACAGCGGTCCTTTGAGTATACTCTGCAGAGCAGTTCCTTTCTTGATTGAAGAGAACTTAAAACTGGAACAAAAAGCAGACCAGTGGCTCCCACTTTTATACAGATTAAGCAGAGTATGTGGATTATCTGTAGGCACTTTGAGCGATTTGGTTGGATCTCTTCTCATCTAGGCTGTCCTCGATGTACACCATTAATGCAGAGTGAGACTCCTCACAGCAGATAATTTTACAGCTTGGAGTATTAACAACAGAGACATGAAGAGCTGTGAGCTGTATGCACCTGGCTTATCACCAGCCAAACTGACTGGCAGGAAAAAGCCAAAATGCTGGCCTGGCCTAAAGGACCCATTTCACCTTAACAACAGAACTGCAGTCCCATCTCTTCACGCCCATTATCTACAAAATGGCAGTGCTCATGGATCCCAATTAGTGGCTCCTTTCAGCAAAAGTACCTAATTGAATTTCTAAAGAAGCCTTATCTCCTCTTTTTTCCCACTTCAGTGTCTGTCTCCTCCCTCCAGAAACAGGGGCTTTCAAATGTAATTAGCAGGCATCCATTACTCTGGCTAACTCACTGTATGCATTACACATGCCACGTTAATACCCATGCATAACACACCTTTGGGAAGTTAGTGTACAGATCTGGGATAGGGCATAGAAGCAGAACTTTGCATAAATGGGCCGGTATGCCTCCATCCCATAGACACTGATAGAAAGATCTGCTCAACAATACTGATTCTCAGCACATGGTATTCTACCACCACTCCTCTACATGCTGAACCCACCACAGGGATAATAGCCCTCTGTCAGTTAACTGAGGGCATACTTGGTGGGCCCCTCCAGGACACATGGAAGGTCCCTGACCTCACTTATGTTAAAGGATGGCCCTATGCTTTTGTGCACAAACTAGATTAGTGTGAGACTGGTGACCAAAATCAAAAGATACTCACATGTGAGCACTGAGAGCAGGGTAACCCGACAGTACACCATGAAGGGGACACCCTGTGCCAACATCTGCTAAGTTTGGAAAAGTCTGAGCTGCAGGTTTAAGTTGGCCAGTAAGATAGGATTTTTGTTGTTGGTGATAAAATTAGAAAAACGCTTTTCAATATTGTTGATGAATCCAGAGCTGGAGTTGGAATCAGAGGGCGATTTATGTGAAGAATGGCTAATGACAATGATGCCAAAATTGTAAGAGGTGACGATTTCAGCTCCACGTAAGTTGCAGCATTGTGTTTAAAAAATGGGATTGAACGTATTGCAATGATTTCAAATCCCCCTCCTGCTTTCTCACCTGAGCAGTTGTTCTGAACGAGGGAGTAGCTGTGAGGTTGGTTCTTCTGTGGAGGCGTGTGAACACTCTTTCAGCCTGTCCAGCTCATGTGAGCCCTGTCTGACCTTCCGTTTCCCTTGATGAAATATCCTGATAATTTGACTAGACCCTATTGAGACAAGTGATGATGCACAATGCAAATTGTTGCCCAAGTAGGGTAAATTGAGACCTCCTGCGACATGTGAGAGTAAAAAGACAGGGGGTTTTCTTTGATAGCTGGCTCTCCTTCAAGCAACTGTTGAAGAAATTTATAATTTCCATCTGCACATTTTACTTTAAATATGAATCCAAAGATAGAAGTGCATTATCAAACAATGCTGTTTTTGAGGACACCGCTGATAGATTCTTTTTTTGTATTCAGCTGTGATTCTCAAAATTCATTCATGTGTTGTTGACTTACGGTCCGTAATCACTCTCACATTTCACACAAGTCTTTTGGAATTCACTCATTTGTAAATTGTTTTTATATATTTATTAATTGTGCATTTGCTTTAAACATCTCCAACGCATCTTTTGCAACCTTAATTTTTCCTTCTTCAGGTTGATATTGTAAAAGCATGTTCGATATCTCTCTTTTCCTGTGTTTATATCCCACTGAATTGCATGCTCCAGACAGGTGATTGCAATCCACCTAACAGGGAAGGTAGAGTCTATGAGATCCGTCATCAGAAATCACTATTGTGTTCCCCCATGCACACAATGTGCCAAGTGGACATCACTTTTCCCTCAGTTACAGAGAGAAATGTACACACAAGTCTCCCACTCCTGTCCCACACATGATGGTAGACAAGGGACACCAGGAATGGGGAATAGCTGGTCCTTTACCAGGGAGATCCAGTTAGCAGTCTCCACACAGATAAACAGGAAGAAAGGCCTGTATTCCTGGTCTGTGATCACGCTGCAGTGAACGTCAGTATCATAGCTTGCGATAAATAGGTAGTAGCTCCTCTGGTTCATTTTAGGTGACTCCCTGGTGAAAATTACATTAAAAACATAGTACCTCTCCATCGGACTTGTAGATTATAGAGTTTAGTGGAGAAAAATCTAGGGCAAGAGAGATGCAATGTTCACGGCAGGACACCATAGATTTTCCACGTCATACAGTGAGTGATGATTAAGGCACTGCACTTGATGTTCAATTCCGTTCTCGGCTTGATTTTATATAGCACCTCTTGTCAAGTGTCACAATCTAATAGAATGCGTATATTTCGGATCAGATACAACCTGCCTGTCTCAAGGTGCACCAAGGAACAAAAAGCGGTACACCTCTACATGTTCACGGTACAGCCCACTGAACCAGCCTCTCACAAGAGATTTATAGTGTCACTTCGCAGCTTTAAAATGTATTAGTAAAATCACATAGGGTATATTATTAACATCTTATGTAATGTGACAGTGTCACCTCACAGCTTCAAGATTAAAATAACAAAAACTGTATTATTAACTTTTCATGTAGTATGACTATGTCTCTTTTATTACATTAATTCTGGATAAATTATCATTCTGTTATTCCTACCTGGAATGCTGAATTGCCTGGACACTATTTTGTTGTGAGTTTGGTGTTATATCAAGAAATGTAAACAAATCTTAAAAACAATATTGTTTGGTTCTCAGGTGGAACGTGAGAGGATGAAGACTGAGGAGGACACCATGCGTCTGTCAGCAGAGAAAGGGCGTCTGGATCGTTCCCTCACCTCGGTGGAGCAGGACCTGGTGGATGCACAAAGACAGGTTCAGCAACTGGAGGTATTTCTCCCCAGGAAACTATCCATTATGTGCTCTCTGCTATTCCTCTCCTTTTCCACCAGTCTTCAGGGATGCAGTGAAAGGGTCAGCGGAATTCCAATTAGTGGGCAGGGGGAGTTCTAAAATACTAGCTACAAAGTAGTTATTTCTTACATAATGATACATTTCTTCAGAGTTCAATCTGCTTTAATACCCAAAGTTACTATTACTCAACTTGCTAGTGCTTTCTTTTGGAACATTAAACAGCTGAGTCAACTCTGTCAGAATTAGAATCAGAAGCTGCATTAACTCAGCCAAACATCACACCTGAAGGAGCTGTTTTCCTGACATTGTGACTAATGCTTTGTTATTCTGATAGCTCCATTACTGGAGAATAACTGCGTCTTGGACTGTTCATAGGTTAATATTTTAGAGGTTCACAGTGGAATCCCTGTATTGTGTTTAGAAAACATGTGTTTGTTTCACTGCAGTTCCCTGTCTACTCTTCATAATTCTACTCGGACTACATTGGTCATGGAAATGCTCTATCTCTCCCTGTAAGTGGCTACCAAACAACAGTTCCCATCTGGTGTGGGTCAGTTCGACTGTTTAAAGCGCTGAAGGGTCCTTAGATTTTAACAGCACTGATCTGTAAGCACCAGGATTTCTAAACCTGAGCTGTTGGAGTAGAAGTGGGCTAACTTGCTGGTGTACAGTTGGTAGAATTGCTCTTTCATTTACGAAATTCTTAACCCTCCTAACATATTCTCATCCTCCTACAGATAGCCTGAAGGAAGGAGATTGTGATTTTCCATATTTAGTTGTCCACCGTAGATCTTAGTCAGCAACCAGGAGAAGCAAGTCCTTCACTCAGAAGTATCTACGACTTGATTCAGATTCTGTCCCCCATATCTGACGATAATAAAGACTTACAAACTATAGCTAAGCTAGTATAATGTACAAATGTAGACTGCAAAACATCTTCCACAAACTCATTTTGTTAGTAATGTTTGACCAAATCCATCATCAAGCACTAGTCCTCAAATTTGCTTGAGTGGAGTTATAATACTAATCTGTCTCAGTCCACACAGTACATATGAAGTGTTTTAACTGGCCTTTGTATTTTATTTTAACATTGTAGTATTTGTAAAGGTAGATATTATTTAGCTAATATTTTTGAAGAATACTTTTTAAATCTACTTTATATTTTGAAGTCTATATTTTCTTGTAGAATTAGTGCCCCAATGATTGGAGTATTTAGGACAGAGCCTAGTAGTGGGGAACAGTATCAGGCCCTGTAGCCTAGAAGTAATGCTTTCTGTTCTGAAATCCCATTCTCAAATTATCCTTTCTCCTTTTTCAAGCCACTAAAGCTCTGAGATCATGGACTGTCTCAGCAAAGGACTTGCACTCCAATTACAAAAGCACCACAGCTACTGCAAATCTCCTAAGTCACATACCCAGCTTCTCACCCTCAGTCGGTAGCAGACTTCTCCCTCAGCTTTACTTTGATCTTTTATTGTGAATGTGATTGGCTTGCTTATTGGGTTCTCTTTTTCTGATTGGCTGCACTTCCTGTGAAGGTGGACATCAGCAGGGTTAGGAAGAAGATTACCTATGGCCTGGTGAGTGGCTGTGCCGCCTGGTACTTGTTGAAGGCTGTGTCATCATCCAGTCTGAAGGAGCCAATTGTTTAGATTTTCCTGAAGTGTTTTGGTGGCCTAAGTGTGTGGGGTGCACAAAGGATAAGGGGAGCACTACACCTTCTACTGTTACTATGTTTACTTCTGGTGGATATGTTGATCTGAAAGGGAACCATTGGGTCCTGTGGCATTGGGGAGCTAACACCCTAAGGACCTGCACCATTTGACCACAGGATCTAGCATCATAATTGTTTTAAGAGTGATCCTCGTGACCTGCATCCTTTGTCAGACCCTTCGTTAGTGTATTCCTTTGCCAATTAGAAATTTAACATTTTCAAATTACCTGCAAAACTTCAGGAATGCTGCCGAAGCTTTGCAAAAGGTAACATTTTATCAAATTTGCATTTTTGTCTGATCTACAAATCAATGCCTTACTTTAATTTAAGATACCCACAGCGCCAGTTAATTCTGTGAGAACTTGTTTTATGTTCAGTAGAGCTCAAATGGGAACTAAGTACTGTGATTCTGCAAGTATTTTTGCTATATATGCCTTCTTTAAAAAAAACATAGCTGTTGTCAACTTCCCTTTACCTCCAACAAAATTCTGAAATCGGTAGTACCATATAGTTGGTGCTGAGTGTCATCTTGAAAGGTGAAAGAGATATCCAAATATTCAGTGATGATGGGAGTCACCTAGTGCATCCATAGAGCAGGGTCGTAACTTAGTCAATGAGATTTTGGGGAGGTGGCGGTGTTGAATCTTAAATTTGCCAACTAAAGAAGCAGTGGGCCGCAAGATGGAGGGGTGAGATGACCAAGGTTTGGTATGGATTGCTCCCATGAGGAGCAAATTCAGAATTGAATTACGTTAGGTAGGTCTCCGTCCAAAGTGGCACAGTGGCCGAAAAACAATGGATTCGAATGCTAGTCCGAGAGATTACTAGTGGTTAAACGATTTGCAGGCATTCGTCCCATCACCATTTGGGTGTGTGATTGGCAGTAGTATGCCTGGAAACTTGAGACGTGTACATCTTTCCCACCCTACTACTGCTAATATTTGTGAATTCCAAAAAGTAGTACCATTACACTCATTCAGGAGTATTTCAATGGGTGCAGATTTACTACTTTTTTGGTAAACTGGGCACTTTTTGTATTTAAGTTTCCAATCCAAAAAAAAAGAACAAGTTAAAACCTCTTGGTAATGTGAGAACAATGAGAAAAACAGACACAGCAGACCTGAATCAGAGACTTCAGATCCAACTACCAAGCCATGAATGCTTTCATTTAGGGGGTGTCATGCCTAAACATCCCACCCCCTTCCCTGAAACTATGCCCCTGCCTGTGACCCAAAGGGATCCTAATGTCCTGCACTTCTAAAGATCTGATGGGAGATGACAAACCTAAAGTCTTACTGAGACTTCATGGACCTACATGAATGGTGGTTTGGCGGAAACGTTAGGGATTTGCAATGCGAGTCTTTTTGAACAGCTTGGGCCTGTCCTACAAATGTCTGAGGGAAGTCCTGGGTACATACATCACTAAGGTTCTGAAGTTGCAATCTGAGGCTCTGAAGTTAGACCATGAAAATCTGTAGGTAGGAAGTAATTTCTCTAGGATTCAGTCTCCCCTTCTAGAGTTCAGTCTCTTCTTATAGTAGTCTTCTTGTTCCTTTAATGTTCAAATCTTTTTACTAATTTCAACATATAACAAGATAACTCACCTACAACTTGGAGGGTGGTGAGGGGAGAAAGGCAGGAGGGGTAGAAAATAGGAGAGGAAGATTAGAAAGGGGATAAAGAGGGGGTAACTTGGAAACGGGGTGCATTTGCAGGAAAGGGGTGGGACCTCTATATAAGTGACAGCGCTGAGAATCTGGGAGGGGGGTTAATGCTGCTGGTTACCAAATCTGGAGGCCAGTTTCTCCCTAACCCCTTTATAAACCAGTTTTCATTTATAGAGGCTATTCTTCCTTCAGCTGCAGTAGTCAATTCTGCTCATGCAAACCAGTCATCTTGTCATGAGATCGGTCCTCCAGAAGTTGGTCTCTTCCCAAGAATGCTTTTTGTCCTGTGTGAATGTCAATTTTGTATAGATACCTGCCACAGATTGTATGGTCTGGTGTTCCAGTGTGCAGAACAACCCCCACTTCGACAAGGAAAAAACCTCTTAGTGTAGGGGTCAGTCTCTCATTGGCAAGTCTTTTTTCCAACCACATGACTACTCTTCCATGGAAACTATCAGTCTTCTTCTGTGCCATTGATCTTCCCTAGAGCTCTTGAGACTAGCTGCCTCTTTGTAGGCTTGTTGCCTCCTTATTATTTTCTTATAGAGCCAATTATTTCCATAGAAGTGCAAGTCTCCCCTGTGATTGGCCACTCGATTGACTGACCAGTAGCTTTCTCCTGTTTTCTACTGTAAAAGCCATCCTTCTCTTTAAGACTGACCCTTCCAGACACAAGCCAGGAATTACCAATCCACCTGGAAGAGACGGTCTCCTTTTAAACTAACCACTCTGCTCATCCAAGGGTCACTCTCAACCCTGTAAGATCTGTCTCCCTCTGTAATGTCTCCCTTGGGAGGATCAGTTTCCAGAGCAATGTCCAAACTTCCCTTGATATGTCCAGTATCTTCTGGACAACTCCTCCTCACTGCAGTCTCGTAATAGGGTTATTCATGTACAGTGTTCCCTCAGAAATTGAGTCACTCCCTCTGTTTTAGCATTACATTTGCTTGGTAAGGCAAGTCTTGCCTTTGCTGGGAAAGGACATTCTTGCTCTGGCTCTTGGCAAGGCAATGTTAATATTTCTTTGGCTGGGCTTGTGCAAGTCTCCCCTTAAAAAGGTAGAGTCAATTTCTCCTTTGAATGACCGACCCAGTTTCATTCCAACATCAATTCATTCACCTGTAAGAGCCTTCCTTCCAGTGTATGTTACAGCGAAATTTGTTACCCCTTTGTGATGTAGACTATTGCTCCCCTCACAGGCACAGATAGCTGACATGGAGCAGACACACTCTCAAAGTCTAATGGAGTCAGTTACTCGTCATCGGCAGGAGCTGCAGCAGGAAATCGAGAGACTGCGAAGCTCCCAACTCCAGGCAGAGCGCACCTTAGATGCACGGGAGCGTGCTCACCGCCAGCGCGTGAAAGGGCTGGAAGAGCAGGTGAGGACCCCTAAGAGACTCCTACTGGGAGTCAACAAGAGTGGGAAAAGTCTTTATCAGAGAGTTTGGGGTAGGGATATTCTTGTGGTGTTGCATGCTCTGTAAAATCCCACCTCCTGTCAATTGTTAGATCCGGTTAGGCCTTTCACATCTTTAGCTTATTAGTCACAGCTTTTATATGTTTAATCCTGGCTGGCTTTGAGACGGTTCCATAAACCTTTGCTCTCTGTGCCTGGTTAAAAATCATTTGTCATACCAGGAGGATCTCTTGATGTTGAATGCCTTATTTTTATATTCATTTACTTTTTTGTATTTCTTCTCTTATTTCTGCTTCTTAATATATGTTCCTCACTGTCAACATTTCTTCCACCTTTCATACCTTTTGCTCTCAGTGTAGATTTGTTTTCACCAATTGAACTAAAGAAGAACGCTCCAGGCAGTGTTTCAATGTAGTGCTCTATACAGTTCTCTGGTATTTCATTTTGGCATGGGGTGTGGGTTAAATGGTTGCAGTAATCTCCTGAGAAATGTTCACTCCTACAGGAAGTTATGAAAAAGCTAAATTAGATTTATATCATTTATGAATACAGACACAGCACACATTCCACATACATCTCACCTACATCATTCTGCAAGGCTTCCTTAGAGAACTTGTAAGGCTAGTGTCTATTGTGTCTCTTTTTACTCCGTGAATAGCCTCAATAGCCTTTCTATTCAAAGCAGCGAGTAGATCTGTTCTCACCATTCTTTTTAAGTCTTTCCTCCTTCTTGTCTAGGCATTTCCGATTGCTACAATAATCATGATTCTGGTGTCTATGACAGTTTGGACACATTACTGATATTATTCATGCAGATATTTATGGTTCAGGATCAAGGATCTCATGCTTGTTTTTTTTACAAATCATTATTCATTTCAAGAACATAAGACATGGAACCATGTCGGCAAACCGTCCCGGGCCCAAACTGGATCAATGACCAAACACAGTGGAGGCACACAACCACAAATGTGATATAATGTTGTCACCATTCAAGTAAACTACCAGTAATAAATATAAAACAGTAGCACAGAACTCATTCTGCAGACAGTTGGTGTGGGTTGATGAAATCACAGCCCTCTCCCCAGCAGGCCATCAGGGACCAGGCCTCGCCTCCCCAGGATATCAGTATATGGGCGTCTCCTCAATAGGACCATTTATCGAGGTGTGCAGAGGGGCCTTTAACCCAGACCGTGGTCAGGTCAAGGACAGAGCATGGCAGTTTATCTTCGGGCATCCAGGGCTCTCTAGCCCTTCCATCAGGGGTCTGTTTCCCCAGCCACATCAGGTTCCCTCTCCAGGGGATGTGAATGAAAAGGTGTGTACATGAATGGTCAAGGTGGACGTAAGCTGTCTCGTGCTCAAGGTTCCTGACGTAAATGTCCCAGATCATGTCCGCTGTCCCATCTCCCTCCACCTGCCGACCTCTGCTAGGACATCCGCCCATTATAACAATATAGAGAGCCAGCTTGTCACTTCCGTGGCTGTCTCTGACTTCCTCGACATTGCAATTTTCCTCTTGAACACTATAAACACTAGATCTATAAATCTGTGCATTTATTTATTCCCCTTAGCCTGTGAGTGTATGCTTAGATAGCAGGATTTTGGCGTGGCCAAGACTACCCCGCCAACCATTGTGGAAGTGATCCCCACCACCTTCTCCCAGGTCTGCCAAATTGCAGAGCACTCTCACACCATATGAAAAACGCCAGCCTCTGGTGATCTGCATCTGGGGCATAGAGTGGACGTATTGGGGTACATGCGTGCTATGTGGCTTGGCATTAGGTACGTCTGATGTAGGTAATTAAACGGTGTTAAATGAAAGAGCAGATTATGCGTTACCCCCCTTAATCTGCTGCAAGGATTGTCCCCATTGTTTGTCTTAAAAGGGTATGTGTATGTCCTGTGTCCAGTGCTCGCTCATCTTAGTATCAGGCCTCTGAGAGGGACGAAATAAGTTTGTGTGCACTCCCTTGGGATAAGGCTGCGTTTAACGGTTCTGTCATAGATGGTTTAGAGTGGCCCCATCCCCAGTGCGTAATGACAGTTGAGTATACTGCATTGTATGTTAAGAAGTGTCCCACTGGATGGACAAGAATGCTTCCTACCCCGTATATTCTACTGCAGCGTCTCACCAAGTCTGTATCTCATGGTGGCGGTGTAGTCCCTGGAACACAGTTGTATGCCAGATGGGGTGCAACGGTATGGGGGTCAGGCCGCATTCCCATGAATGTATCTCTGACTGCAGTGTGGTCTTCATCTGGTGTGCCACATTGGGAAGTTGCAACCCGGGGTAGACAACCAAGGGCAAATATGTGTCCCTGGGCACGCTAGACCTCCAATCGCTCCGAGCATGAGGCCGACCATAACCACCGCACCAGCCCCTGTAACTGATCCACCGCGTAACACATCTCAAAATTAGGGCCCCCAAGTCCCCATTCATGTAGAGGGCCGCAAAGCTTGGTGTGCGCTACCCAGCGTCTGCCCATTCCTCAAATTAGTTCTACCAGCATCTTATTGAGGTCCCTGAAGAAGCATGAGGGAAGCACAACAGACAGGGCTGCAAGCATGTACAACAGTCATGGGGGAGTATAAGCATGTTAGATATTGCCTCTCAGCTTACGGGTGAGAGTGGCAACGATATCCAAAACGAAAGGGAGCCCCAGATCGAATTCATCACTCTACCCACATTGCCCTTCATAAGGTCGCCGTCATAATGGAAAATCTGTATACCCGGGTATTTGAACGTGTCAAATTGCCATGAGAGGCAAGAGGGGGGAAGCTCCTCGCTTGCCTGTTTCGGAATATGCTAAAGGGGGAACAGGCAGGACTTGGACCAGTTCACCCTGAAGCCTGATACCGCCCCAAAGTCATCCTGTAGAGACATTAAGCTCGAGAGTGAGGAACCAACGTCCCACAAATAAATAGGAACATCCTTTCCATATAAGGAGACCACATGTTGGACGTTCCACGATTCAATTTCCCATTGACTGGCCTGCAGGAGCAGTTTACAGGGAAAAGGCTCCATGGCAGGGGCAAAGATCAAGAGGGACAGGTGGCATCCTTGCTGGGTGCCTCACAGGTTATCAAGGATCTCCGATATCCGTTGTCCCTTCTTAACCTGAGCCACTGGTTGGCCATAGAGGGCATGAAGCCACCGAAGGTACCCTGTACCACAGTGCATCTCCTTCAAGGTTGTAAATAAGAATTTCTCATCCCGCGCAAACCAGGGGCTCCATCAGCAGTCGGAGGAGGCGGCGAATGTTGAGGAAAGTGTTATGCCCAGGAATGAGCCCATTCTGGTCCGGGTGTACAAGTGTACTAATCACAGGGAGCAGCCTATTTACAAAGACCTTTCCAAGAAGAAGGGTAGTCTAAGTTCAGTAGTGAAAGAGGTCTATAAGACTGAACATCCAAAGGGTCCCGGCCTGGTTTGTGCAAAATGACTATCAGGGCTTCACGAAGGGAGTCCAGAAGTCTACCCCATTTCCACACCACACAATACATCTCCAGCAATCTGGTGAAGAGCGAAGCATTAAAAGCGGCATTGTATTCTGTGGGGAGGCCATCTGGGTCTTATAACGAGCGATCTGCGTAATGGCAGAGTGGATCTCCCCCACCTGAAGAGGAGGACCAAGCTCCGTGCCCTGGAGCGGGTCCAGCCACGGGAGAGGGAGTTCCCTTAAAAAATCCTATAGCCTTTTCGTGGGAGGGCTCCCCCCTCCATCATATAGGGCCCGATAATAAGCCACAACGGTGTTGTTAATGGCCGTCTGTGTGAGTAAGATGTTGTGTATAGTCTAGCCTTTCCAAGTGCACTGCAAGCTCTCGGTGCTCCTATCTCAAAATTCTGAGATGTTCCGTCTTTCCTGTCCGCGATTGTATCTCAACTTCCAATTGTCTGATATCTCTTTCCTGCAATGTGAGCTCCCTGCGGATAGTTTGTCGAACCGCCATTTACGATACACTGTCCCCTCACGACCACCTTATGAGCATTCCATTTTATCGCCCTAAGGGCAGTAGAACCCAAATTTGCGACAAAGTTCTAAATTACATACATTGCTAGGGCATCACGAAAAGTAACATCTTGGAGCGCCTCTATCTGGAGTCTCCTTGTGGGAATGCAGGGGTGAGCTCTACCCTAACGCAGCGTTGGCAGCAGCAGACAGTGATCCGAGAGCCTACATGCCAAGTACTCAGTATGTAGGATCAAGGGGCCAAATACCACCCGACATAGGAAGAAATTTAGTCTGGTATGTAAGCGGTTGACTGTTGAGCAATTGGAGAATTTGCTGTCTTTTGGATGCTGAATAAGCCAGATGTTGTGTAACCTGCTGCGAGATAGCAAGCCCAGAAAAAGCTGGGTCGTCCTGTGACACCCTGCTTCTGGCACTGGTGGGGAAGATCTATCTTTATCGATGCTTGGAGAGCAATTAAAGTCCCTGCTCCTGATAGTAGGGGCCTGTGGACCACTAAGGAGAGCCGGATTGAGGCAGTCCAGGAACACTGAGTTGCTGGCATTCAAAGCATATATTGCAAGCAGCACAAGTGGCATGCCATCTTGGTGGCCTTCAACTGCCACGTATCTCCCCTCCGGATCTACTTTGTGCATGGATGTCACAAAGGGTACCCCTGGGGAAATCCATACTAAAACCCCTCTTGCATATGCCGATGTCCCTTATATCTGCCCCCTTCATTTCACCCAAAGCTTACTTAACTCACCCATTGACATGTGCGTCTCCTGTAAGAGTGCTGCGTGCATGCATGCCTCTTCAAGTAAGTATGAATGCGGTGTCTCCTGGTGGGAGTGCCCATGCCTCTCACATTCCAGGTTAGTAGGTTATATTGCGGTGTGTATGTGTCCGTGTAGGTTAAGTCCTTAGACATGTACAGAGTTAGGTGGCCCAGGTGAACTCCAGTCCAGTAAACCTCTCCATCCACCTTTCCAGCCATGTAGGCGCATGGTATTGCCTGTGGTGACACAAGTAGTGTAGAGTTCTGTCTCCAAAACCATGTAAACAATAGAAACCCCGCTTTCCTCTCTCCCTCCCTTTCCAAGCACCCTCCAGCACTCAGCCATTACAAGAACAACTAATACATTATAAGCATACATGAAACCACTATATAAATCAAGTCCATTACGGTGAACTAGGGTGTGTGTTATTTAGCGTACTGTGGCACCTGACCCTTTGGGCCCGCCACAGTACATTGGACGACCGCTCTCCATCGATTTTCCACAAATCCAGCCCATTCTTCAGTCTGCCCGGCCTAGAGATCTGGGCACGGGGCTTACCGGCCATGGGAGCCAGAGTCCTCTACAGCAAGTTTCCCGCCAAACGTGGTATCAACTCCGGAACCAAGCAGTCCCCATCAGGTGATTCTGTAGAGTCATGTCATTAGTATCTAAGCCAGTAGTGGAGGCGTGGTCTGTCTGCAGAATCGCGAAAGGGTTATGCACTGTGATCACTTTCGCTGGAAGTGGAGAAGTGTGGCTCAATGGTTAGAGCGGCAGACCCTGATGCGGAGGTCTGGCCCAGCGCCAGGGTTCAATTCCCGCCTCGGCGGCTCTTGGATTCAATTTCCCCGGACCTGATAATTCTCGCCTCGGTGCCTATTCTAATCATGGGTCCCACTGTGCAACTCTGGGCAATAGCTTGCTTAATCTCCACAACGGCCCCCACAGCGCTAGGATGCCTGGCTTCACCTTGGGGGTGCCCAGAAGTGGACATCTCACAGGAAAACCAGGAAGGGTTACACAGCGGTATGAATACAGCGCTACGAGACCCCTGGGTAGAAGTGCGCTATATAAGTACAAATACATTTACATTTACATTTAGCTCGCTCCCAGGCCGATTGGTTGGAGGTAGGACAATATCTCGGCCTTCTGGAGCGGCGATAGCGTGTCCACCCAATATGTTGTCGTCTGGGCCGCCTCCGGAGGTGGCACCAGTCCCTTGGCATGCAGCCATGTCCAAGCGTCTTCAGGAGTCGCTAAGAAGTGGGACTTCTCACCTTCAATGACTTTTAGTTTTGTGGGGAAGAGAAGTGCTACATTAGACCAAGGCTCCACAGTTGCTGTTTCATTGCGTTGTATGAGCCTTGTCGACGCTGCACCTCCGCGGTAAAATCCGGTTCGGCAGTAATTATAGTGCCCTCTAACTGCCAAGAACCCTCTGTCCTGAAAAGTTGAAGACTGAGGTCCCTGTCTCTAAGGTTCAAGAGGCTTGCTATCACCGGGTGTGACGAGTCTTCTGGCAGAGGGCAAGGCAGGCAGACAGCCGGTGTGCACAAATTGTATTTTGGTACTTTGCCGGACAGCACTGTGGACACCAACCAGTGCTCAAGGAAAAGTTCAACACTTGGGCCATTCGAGCGCTCCGGGAATGGATATAATTTGGGAGTAGTCATGGGTCGCAGCTGTGACCTCTAGCTCGCTCCCTGCTACTCCTGGCACTTCCTTTTCCCCTGACATCGCTGATGCCAGGGAGAGAGTCCATAATGAGTCGGGGGAAGGGCACTCTGATCCCCCTATAGGTTGCAGGGGTCCCAACCTAGGGCCGCCGCCGGTCCCGTAGTTATCATTCTTGCCGCACCTTCGATGCCCAGCTGCTGTTCGTGCCCGGGCACCCAATCAAGCTGGGCTTTCTATCTTGTTAGACTTTCTGAGGAGGGCATACTCCCCTTGTGATGGGCAATGAACGTCACACCTAGGATGAGGCAAGATACAGGCCGGGCCCAGGCCGGAGCACTCTATCAAACGTCTGCTCCCAGCGCTATCTTGCCCATGCCCACAAGGATCTCATGTTTTTAGCCAGCGAGGCAAGAAAATATTTTGGTTATGTCATTTCTACTGCAAAATGAGTGTTCAAATTTGACAGTGAATATACAATTTAATGAATGGCTGTCCACTAAGGCTAGGATATCCAGAGTGTGTGACACCATTAAGGAATAAGAGATACACCACTCCAGATCTGCACGCTCTCAATCAAATTCACCAAGCTCTAACCCTTATAAGGGGCTTCACCATTCAAACCAGACATTACTGGCAAGGACTTGCCTCCACATCATTTAACTCAGGCAGTCAGGCTTGTTCTGACTTTTTTTATCTAATTAATTATTTCTGATTAACTGAGTGTCTCAGTGAACAAAGTCACAGCCATGCGCCACATCTGGAAATGAAATAAGCACAATTGTGTTTGTTGGCTGCTTAAATGCAAACAATTGACAATATAGCACCTTTCTGATCAATCATGTAGATGTACAGTTACACCTAACAGATCTCTGCAAGTAAGGGCTAATTCTTCGATATGCAGAGGAAGTGGTAAATCCTCCGTTGGAGGGTTTGCACTGGTAAATGATATAATTTGAATGGAAGATTCCTCTTGATTTGTTAATGATTCAGGAAGGTAATTGCCACTTATCCAGTATTGGGGTATTTTTCATATATTCACATGCCTGGGAGTCCCATCTCGAGGATGGGGAAAGATTAAAGCATGTGAATCTATGAAAGATACCCCAATACTGGATAACCGTAGTTACAGGTAAGTAACTTATTTTCTTCCTCCACAAACCTGTATATATTCTGTTTCCACTCATGTCTAAATAAGGGGTTTAAGATTAAATGGGAGTGACGATTGTTGTAGCTTTAATGAATAAAGAAACAAGATTCTATTAAAGACAATAAAGCTAGTATTATGCATATGACTTTTTTCACTACTTCTGAGCGGCAAATCATTAAAGGCTTTCAATTAGAACTTAACAACGTCACAGTGGTAAAAAAAATGTTTAGTCCCATATAAACAGTGTGGCCTCCATTTTCTTCCTCTCTTGTTTGTTCGTCTTCTGGACTGTTCTATAAATCCTTCCAAATCTATCCTCTTCTAATTCAGAAAGCAAATTATGTAACCAATTGTTAATCTCTCAACATCAACAAATAATTACACTTCAAATTAAATATTCTATAACAACGATATTCATACAATCTTATTACAAAAATTAATACAAAATTGTCAACCGCCAACCCCAAACTCTTCACAAGGGAATGGCGGGTGGGATAATCCTAGCCTCCATGTCCTTAATAGAATCTCGATTCTTTATTCAGTAAACCTATAAGATTCGTAATTTTATGCCAAGACAGGAGGCCAGCATTAGGCATGTTCTAAGTCATTTCAAAACACATTTTGACACATGATCTACAGATTTAAAATAGAACCTTCTAAATGTCTTAGCAGAAGATCAATCAGCTGCTTTCAAAATATCCTCCAAATGACCACCCAATAAACAAACCTTACTCGCCATAGCTTGCCTTGTTGAATGAGCTGTAAACTTTGACACACCTACACCTGCCTCTTTCATAGCAGCTATCACCCCCCCTTGCAATTGTAGCACGTGACACAGCATTAAAAGGCTTCACATAGGATATTAACAGTTTATTCAGCTCTTGTAGCTATGTTTTCCATCCTATTGATACCCCTTTAAACATCGCACCACGTACATATTAGGTAAGTCGGGGGAAAACGGATAAAAATCAGCGCCCAGACATGGTTTTAGTCCATCTGCAAACTTCAAATACTACACTATTTTGTTTAAAAAAATCTATGCAAAACTACTAGAGGCTTCACATCTGATACTCTGCGGAACGAAATAAGACAAAGTAATGTAGCCAGTTTCCCAATGAGTTCCCTCACCTCTAAATATCTGATGGCTGTCCAACTCTCAAATAATTTAGGAACCAAATCTACGTTCCATTAGGTCTGATACTTCGGTTTTGGTTTCCTCCTCAACCAAAGGCCTTTCAGCTCTCTACATACCAAAGGACTTTTATCGATTGATGTACTCTGTTGAAGTGAATGACTAGCTTCCACTGCTGATCTGTAACAATTCACTGTCCTATACAACATACCTTTATCAAACAATCGTGTTAGGAAATTTGGTACTTGAACATCATCTGCCTCCATGGGATCCAAATCCCTTTCCATGCACCAACATAACCATACCTTCCATGCTCCTCTATACCTTTTCTTTGTATTCGGAGTCCAAGATTCATCGAGTAATGTTGCAGCTTATCCCGAAACTTCTGAGACTCCTCTAGAACACCTGACAACCTCCATACTAGAGGGTCACCAACCCCTCTCACAAATACCCCTACCCTGAGCCCTATAAACAGATGCCTGCTCGACCCCCCCACCCTTCTAAAAATTACCACTCCCCTGACCCATAAAAGGGGACCCCTGCGCAACTCCGCCCTCTAAAAAAATGAAAAAATAACTTGATTAAATAATACAAATATTAATATAAATAAATAATAACGATAAATTAATTTAAAATCCCTCTTACCTCTTCACAACATCACCTCTCCAGCTCTACTGAGGCACGGCGCACTTCGTGAAGAAGAAGCGGAAGTGTCCGTTTCTTCTAACAACACCAAAAGCCTCCACCAAGCTTACCACACACATACCTTTACCACACATACCTTTACAATGTAGTCCGTTGTAAAGGCATGCGTGGTAAAGGCTATGCATTGTAACACATGCGTGGTAAGGATATTCATGGAAACAGCCGCATTGTAATGGCTGTTTCTCCATTATTAAAAGTGGTTCCTCCACTCCCATTTCCATCACTGTCGGAAAGCACGGCTGAGTTCTCCAAAATGGTGTAGCCAACACTATTTAAACACTTCTGCCTTTTAACCTGCACAAACACTCAATGAATCATTGAGAATGGGGAAACGCATAACGGAAAAAAACAATCTGAGGATAGAGAGGATGCCCATGCGCACTGTAGTCCAGGGGAGGAGTCACCTATCCCAGGATACTTCGAAGACTCTTCGAGGACAACAACGTGCAAACATCCGGACCCAACACTAGGCGGCGATCTATGCACAGATATGAATGTCAGCAGCCCTACATGCCAAGAACAGATGCATACTGGTAAGTAGCATATTCATTTCCTTCCAACTTTGCATAAACACATCCACTGCCATTCCCTCAGGATCCGGTCTCCAACTGATGTAATTTGGTAACTGAAAAGGTTAGCCTGGAAGCAAAGAGATCCACTTCTAAAGGACCCATCGTCTCAATTATTACCTGAAAAACATTCTCTCGTAACTATCAATCGCTGTAATCTATCACTTTTTGTGAATTCCAATCTGCTATGACATTCTCAACGGCTGGCAAATATTCTGCCTTCAAGTCTATTTTGTGTTAAAAACCAAATTCCCACATTTCCTTTGGTAACTCCCCTATTCCCTTGGACCGGTGTTTTTACAACCTGTTAAATATGCCATAGCACTCACATTGCCCATCTTCAGCAACACAGATATCCTTCTCAAGGCTATCCTGAAACTCTGCAAAGCAAACAAACCTGCTTGCATCTCCCAGCAACTTAAGTGTCTCACTCTTTCTAATAGGGTCCAAACTCCCCCTATCTCCTGACCCAAACAAGTCGCTCCCCACCCTGAGTTGCTCCCGTCCATTTCCAATACAAAATCTAGCGTTGTTCCAAAAATTGCTCAACCATCCAAGCCGGCAGATCCTCCTTCCATCAGATCAACTCCTCTCTTGCTTCCACAGATAGAAGCACCAAGTCTCTGTTTCACAAACCTCTTCCAAAACCTGAAGTCTTCAAACGCTATAAGGCCCTGTAATGCAAAGGCCCTGGAAAAACTGCCAGTATTTACAAAGACAGTAGCCCAATCACTTGAGCTGACTCTCTCAATTTGATATCCTGTTTTTTCATTATTGGCTGCACCTCCTGCCTTATTTTCTTCACTTTCTTCTCTGGAAGTCGTAACCGAAACAACTCTGTGTCTCCCATGAACCTCAATAATCCAAATTATGTTTTGGAGTTAAAACAGACTTTTTCTGATTTCATATAAATTCTAAGTCCTCCAACAAACTCTTCACCATAGTCAACTGTTGTTTCAAATCTTACTCATCCTGATTTATTGTGAAGATATCGTTCAGATAGATGATCATTCTTACCTCTCTCTTCCTGAGAAAACCAACCACCAGCCTCATCTCCTTCGTGAAACCCCAAGGGGCTGACGTTAGCTCGAATGGTAGACTTTGAAACTGATACAGTTGGCCTTTCTACCTGAACTGCAGTTATCCCCGACTTTCCTTTGCTACCGGTATAGTGAATTAAGCATCCCTAAGTTATAACTTCACCATTCAATCTTGATCTTGCAGCAAACCTCATAAAAGATTAATACCTTCCATCTTGAAATGTTGGTGCATCACAAACGGATTCAAATCTCTTAAATGCATTACTGGCCTTCATCCCTTGTCCTTTTTTACTACCAGAAATAAAGTACTTACAAACCCCCTCTCCTGCTCTTCTACTCTCACAGTTGCATCATTCTTCAACATTTGTAATGCCTCCTTCTGTGCAAATTGTTCCAACTCTTTTTGAAATACCATTTCGTTTGGCTCTCTCAGCTGCACAGGTTCTGCGTTGAACTCTATTAGATACCCTCCTTTAGTCCTTAAGACCCAAATATCGTGCCCTCTCCTACCAGCCCTTACATAAAAACTACTATTTGAAAAAACTCTACGCATAGAGCATCGAGTTTTATCCAAACTTGTGAAGTTGCAAACATATTTAGACAAATACTTAATTCCATCTCCAAAAAGCAAGTCGCAGGCATCCTCACTAGATTCCTTATTTGCGAAATTGCTCGGTTTGGGATTAATGCGCATAAGAACTGTTTTTCTACTTTTGGCTAAAAGGCCTGCTTTTGCGTTTCCCAATAAACAAATGGCCCACTGGCACCAACCACCTAACTGGGCCAAATCTAGGTCTAATCTTTTTTGAAAAAAAAGCCTCTTCCATAGTGTCAGAGATCTTGGTAAATGGGCCAAGGATGTCAAGTACCTTATCCTAACATGCTTCAGGGACTTTTCTAAGCCCTGTCTTGCATCCTTACCCATTTTGAATTCATATGTTATTGATGAGTACAGGCCCCAGCTAGGCCCGCAGAATACAAGGGTTCGCTCTTCTGTAACAAAAGCTAGAAGGAAGTTGGCAAGGAAACTGCAAATACAAAGACAGAGTTTATTAACCCTTAAGGGTGGTCCTACAACCTACACAACACTCTTCAGTATTGCATAGAGTAGCACACAGAACTTGCGTACGTGGTCCCCTTTTATACACAACAGAGGGGCTCATAAGTGGGTGGATACAACATAGAGCAAAATTCATTACCATTTATGGACATTTTCGATACGGGATCAATATATGGGCGGAGTTAACAATTTCCTGAGCCCGCGAAAACATGGTCAAACAAGGACTAACTGATAACAGATGTGGTCAAGTCTGGACATGCGTCAGACGGAAAAAGGAGCTATTTATAGACTGTTACTAGGCAGATTACAAGAGCAACTAGCGAAAAGGTAGGACTCTTCTCGTGCAAAGCACGTGGAGACATGACAATACAAAATGGAGTCCGGACATTAGTCAGCATAAGACAAGAAACATGCTTTAACTGGAGAGAATTCATGTCTTTAGTGAATGCTTAATCATATCGCTGTTTTAGTTTTCAACAGACGACCCTTTCAGCATTTACTGAAGACATTCGGCTTATTAGGATAATCATCATATATGCCAATTTTCATCATCTCTTCCACCTCCTTGTTTAAGTTTTTCTGATAGGTGACATTGGCAATAGCTTTCTTATCAGGAATACAAAATGACACACATAAAGAGCAGACTAAGGGACCACACTGAACACAGATGCAGCAGGAAAACAGAACTGCTACAATAATACAGAGACCAGTTAAGACTTTCCATCCCCATGTAGTGATCAATGCCCAAAACCATCCAGAAAAGGTCCAAGTGCCATTTTCTGTATGAATCTCAGCTGCGATTTTATGCAATTTATTAATAGCGTTATAGACTGATGGCGTGTGGTCAGGAATAAATACACAACAACTACTTCCGATAATTCTACATGCTCCACCTCTGTCTGCTAACATAACATCTAATACCATACGATTCTGTAACGCAACAATTCTAGTGATTTGCAATTCTTCCGTAAGATTCCCAAGAGCAATAGCAGCTTGATTCGTTACAGCCTCTACAACTCTTGTTAATCTTCGAACCTTCCTACTATTTAGGGCAGCTCCAACAAAGAAAAACAATCCTAAGTTAAAATCAACATACTGCTGTAAGCTAGTATCGGTTTGGTCAACATCATCAATAGATAAAGTAAGTTTATACCTATTTACAGTTACATTGTTCAATAACTTCAAATCTTTATGATAGGATGCAGGCGCTAAGAATACAGGGGGCAATAAAAACGCTACATAAAATACTCCGTACCAGCCGGCTGGTAAGCGATAATAACCCTCATTCCCACATACGAAGTATGTATTATGGGAAGCTAAGAAAGTACTATTATTTAATCCATCTATATTCAAAACAATAATACAGTCACTAACACCAACAGGAATATGACCCACACTCTGAACACACAGGTCCGCTTGAGCTTGTGCCACTTGAATCACAAATTGTTCATTCCCAGCAGTGTCTCTGGTGTTCGTGAAGATATAGGGGATTGATTCATTGTCTGGTCGATATTCTTCCCACTCCCATATTGTCCCATTCGCTTGTGGATAGCCTTCTTTATCTTGATGACATTCCCTGTTAAGTCTAAAAAGTAGTCGTCCCACTGTAGGTTTCCGTGTGGCAAAAAGCAAAGTGTACCATGCTCTACAAGAGCCATTATGAGAGAAAGGAAGAGGTATAAACGGCGTTCCTCCTTTCTTCTGATGAGCTGGCATCATACCACATATCCAACAGTTCGTAGCATTTGTAGCAACATGGGTATGATGCAACATCTGGATGAAAGTATTATTCAAATAAGACTGACGATGCTTCAATTCTTGATACGGAAGGGTGTAACAGTAGTGCTCCTCAGGCACTGGAGTAGTCAAAACAAGCAACTCACGGGCAGGAGTCACATCCTCCACAAACCACGTGGCTATACCAACAATAGCTACAATGATAATAAAACTTGTCGCGCAAAAAATCTTCTTCTTCTCCATTTTGTAGTAAAAGTCAATATCTTCCTGAATCTAAAAGGTTGTCAGAACTCTTCCCCTTAGGCAGCCGTTGATTTCTTCACCAGCGGGCCAAGACGGGTGTCACTACCCTAATGCAGGGCTGATCCCCCCCCCTTGCCTCATTGGCTCTCCGTTTCACTAACCTAAGGGCCGTTCTGACAACGTCCTGATACAGAAAGAAATCACTTCCTCGGTCTGAGATGATATCTTCCTCCTCCAGGAATCGCTTGGTCCGGGAAGAGCTCCTCAGTGTCGTTCGGTTCCACAGCACGGCTTGTCTCTGCCGTCAGGATTTCTCGATGGTCGGTCAATACAGCAGGCTCCACTAATCCAGGCGGCACTTTACGACAGTGCAAGGAGTGGATCCAGTTCTTCCGATTGGAGACTCGCACAGCTGTCCTCGTTGCGAGCAAGACTTGCTCAGGACCAACCCATCTCGGCTCCAGACTGTTCGTCCTTTCAAACACCTTGATCATAACATGGTCTCCAGGCCGGAGGTTATGTCCTTCACCTGTGGACCGATCAGGGAGCGCTTCTCGAACCTGTTGATGAATAGAAACCAAATTATCCGTTAACTGTGCCAGATAATCATTCATCATTACACAAGGTACATCATACACTGACTTCGGTTTCGGTGGACCCCAAATATTCATTGGGCGTCCAAACACGATCTCATAGGGTGTGAGACCGGTCCGAGAATGCGGTATCGATCTAATTGACAATAATGCCAGCGGTAAAGCGTCTGGCCAAGTCAAAGAAGTCGAAGCTTGGATCTTAGCGATCTTAAGCTTCAAAGTACCGTTATATTTCTCAACCAATCCCGCAGACTGAGGGTGAAACACTGCATGAAATTTCTGGGTAATTCCCAGTCCTTTCAGGACATACTTGATAACGTCTGCTATAAAATGAGGTCCGTTATCACTCCACAACAATCTACAAACACCATATCGAGGGAAGAACTCCTTCAATAGCATCTTAGCTGTAGTCATTGCAGTATTGTCTTTCGTAGGGTATGCCTCAACCCATTTACTGAAGGCACAAACCACTACTAGAACATACTTCAAATTGTTACAGCGCTCAAGCTGAATGTAATCCATCTGCAAAACCTCAAAGGGTGCAGTAGGTGTTGCAAATCCTCCTGCTGGAGTTCGTGTACCCTTTCCTGGGTTATACCTCAGGCAAATCATGCAGGTCTGCACTACCCTCTTTGCCGTACTAGCGATCTCCGGATGCTCCCAAACTCGTGTGAGTAATTTTACAATTGCGGAAGCTCCGACATGCGCTAGTCCATGTGCCATCTGAACTATAGGTTATACAAAAGCTGTGGGTAACTTCCATTTATCCATCTGCTTACTTCTCCAACACCCTTCGTCATCTAATTCTCCATCATTAGACCACTGCTCCCGTTCCTTATCGGAAGCGGTCCTCTGTATCTCCAGCACTTCTCTCCTAGCATCGTGCCATCTTTCTGCCTGTGACTTTACAACATACATTGCAGTAGAGCCAGGCTGCATCGCCGTCTCTCGTGCCACCCGGTCTACAAAAGCATTCCCTTCTCCAACTTTATCAACCACCTTTTTATGGGCACTACATTTAACTATAGCTATCTTCTTTGGATATGTTAATGCAGTCAAAAGGTTATTAACTAACTCCCCGTACATTATCTGTGCTCCATGTGACGTTAGAAACCCTCTCTCCTTCCAGAGTAGGCCAAAATCGTGCGCTACTCCGAAGGCATAGCGGCTATCTGTATAAACATTCACACACAATCCTGCACTGAGCTCACATGCTCGTGTTAATGCTATCAGTTCCGCTGCCTGAGCCGATGTCTGCGGTATGCGTGCTGTCTCCACTATTGTTTGTAATGTGGTAATTGCATACGCTGCTGAAGTCGTGCCATCTGGTAGCTTCAGGCATGATCCGTCCACCCACAGTTCTCCATCTACATCTGTAAAGGGCGTGTCCTGGAGATCAATACGACCCTTTGTCTGTTCCTCAGTCACAAGAATACAGTCATGTGCTTTTCGTGCTTCAGACTGAGTTTCCGGAAACGGCAACAATGTGGCTGGATTTAACGTTGCACACCTCTTTAACGTAATATGAGGAGCCAAAAGTGTCAACTCATATCCCGTTAAACAGAGCATCAACAGCATGGGGAACTAATACCAACAGCTTATGAGATAACACAATTCCCTCGCTTTGGCGTATTGACACAGCTGTCGCTGCAACCGAGCGAGAACAACCAGGCAATGCTCTGGCAACAGGATCAAGTACAGCCGAAAAATATGCACAAGGGCGCTGCTTGTCGCCGTGCATCTGCACTAAAACTGATAATGCACATCCATCTTTCTCATGCACGTACAGTGTAAAAGGCTTCGTATAATCAGGGGTCCCCAACACTGGTGCTGAGCAAAGGGCTTGTCGCAATTGCTGAAAGGCAAGTTCACACTCAAGTTCACACTCATTCGACCAGGGAAGAGGAATTGGGGTATCTTTTGTCAAAAGTGCTAACAATGGCTTAACTATGTGTGAGAACCCCAATATCCATTGCCTACAGAAAGAGGCAAGACCCAAAAATGCACGCACATCCTTCTGTGTGGAAGGTACTGGCGTGTCCAAAATTGCTTGAATACGATCTGGTGTGAGTGCACGCCCCTCCTTAGACAAAAGGTGACCCAAATAAGTCACCTTTGGTCTACAGAATTGCAATTTCTTCCTCGACACTTTGTGATTGTGGGATGCCAAAAAGGAAAGCAAGGATAACGTACACTTCTCACACAGCTCAGGAGTGTCGGCCGCCAACAAGTTGTCGTCGACATATTGTATAAGGGCGACACCATCAGGCAGAACAAAGGAATCCAATTGTCTTTTCAATGCTTGACTGTAAATACTAGGACTCTCTGTATAACCCTGAGGGACTCTACAAAATCTATAAGGCCTATTATTCAAAGTAAAGCCGAAGAGGTATCGGCTATCGGGATGAATAGGAATCGAAAAGAAAGCATTTTTCAAATCGATAACTGAAAATGTGGTCGCCGTTGGCGGGACCAGAGTAAGTAACGTCGTGATATCAGAAACCACTGGATACTGAGGTATCACTATCTTATTCACCTCCCTTAAGTCAATAATAAAACGATAAACCCTAGTATCAGTGTCTTTTTTCAAAATAGGTAAAATAGGACTGTTGCAGATGTTGTAGGGAACTTCCTCCACTACTCCCACCTTAATCAAATCCTGTACAATCTGTATGAGTGCCTCCTCCCCCTCCTGGGAAATACGATACTGAGGGAGGCGTGGTAACACCGCACCCTCCTGGACACTAATGTGGACAGGCGGAATCACCATCTGTCCCACATCAGTATCCGAGGTGGCCCACAAAGTACGAGGGAGAGAAGCTAATACAGTATCCTCTGCAACCACACACATCCGTTCTGTCATAGGGTGATTATCGTTTAATATCACCCGTACTCCAGTAGGGGAGCAGCGGATCGTAGCTCTGAAGTTCTTGAGCATATCAAGACCCATAATGTTGTCAGGCGTGTTCGGGGCAAGCAAAAACGGGCAAGGCGCAGAAAGGTGTTCAACACGAAATGCAAGGGGTCGGGATAGAGGGCTTCGAGAGAGTGTACCATCAAACCCTACCGATGTAACCATTAAGCCAGATGGGGGAGCCCTCGGAACCAATTGTTTGGACAGCGCACTGTGAGTAGCTCCTGTATCAACTAGGAACTAATCAGTAGAACCCAGAACATTTGCTGAAACATAAGGACCCCTCTGATCAACCGGCACTTCAACTGATTCCAACCCCCATCCAACGCATGCTGCGAATCATGGTACCCAGAACGCTCATTCCCAGACATTTGATACTGATTTGCCGATCAAACACATTAGGTCTATCTCGTTGCTGCACGTTAGGCTCAAAGCGAGCACGATCATTGGAATTCCCTCTGAAATTCGAAAAGCCCCCTCTGCCTCTCGACGGTCCCTGACCACGTCCCTGACTGGGTGCATATAGTACCGGACAATCCCTGGCCCAATGACCCAGCTGTTTACAATACGCACATTGATTTCTATTAACATCTGACCGACCCGAAGGGGGACCATAGAATCCTCCTCTACCTCTTTCGACACCCCGACGAGGCGGACCATACACTTGTGCTAGCATCACCTTAGTTTTCAAATCTTTCGATTTCTTCTCCTCATTCCCCTTCGCTTCTTGTTCCTGACGCTCATAATACTGAGCCATAGTCAGGAGGGATGCCGAAGACGAGGTGGACCAAGAACTTTCACTCGCCTTCAATCGAGCTGCTATTCCCGGTAATAAATTCGCCACATATTTATCAACAAAAAGGTGTCGACCCGTATCATCCGTAAGCGACTGACCACTGAAATCATGAAATGTTTCCTCAAAGCGCGTAAAGAAGTCTGAAACTGATTCATCAACCTTCTGTTTACATGAGGCTAACATATTCCAGTCAATCTTTTTAGGGGGGATAATCGTTTTCAACTTGGTCAAGATAGCAGCAGGAAGATCTAAAATTAGCTGGGGCGGTTTTTGCGCGGGTTTTCTCTCCCTATCCTCATCCTCAATCTCAGACCACTTAGCCTTAAAAGCGGCTTGATCATCCACCTTCCGCACAGATCGCCACATATCCGGTGGTAAAATGAGCCCAAAGAACAAATCTATATCTGTTAAAGTCATAGTACAAGAATTCAAGGCCCCTTCGACCTCTTCATAAAAGGCCGCTGGATTCTTGCGGGGGTCAGGCAATGCATTCTTTAATGCCATAACATCAGTCCTATGCCAGGGAGTATAAACCCAATTATACACAAAATATCCCCTAGCATCGGGGGAAGACATGTCTAGACTAGTTCCTGCTCCTTTAGGAGGAACATACAAAGGTGCCGCCTCTCGCATTGGTTTAGCATGCACTAGTTCGCTCTTATCTGAATGGGAGGTAGATGATTGTTTTCCGCCGACGTGTGAATCCGATTTCTCCTTCTCCCCTGCCTTTTGGCGCGCTCTCTCTTTAAGTTCAAGCATCGCGTCCCGCAATGTAAACAGCCGTCGTACCGCATCGGGTACCTTGGAGGGAGAAAAGACACCGTTACGTAATGCTTTAGAATCTGATACTACCTCATCAGGCTCAAAAACATCAGAATATTTCCGAAAGGCAGTAATCACTTCCTCAGAAAAAGTTTCAGCAAAATACAACTTCTCTCTATCCTGCCAACTTTCCAAAAATTCCAATAATTCAGTAAGAGATAGCTTGCCTTTAAGCGCACGAAAAGAAATTTTCCGAAGCTCACCCATACGATCAGTTGATAACATGGACCGCGTGTCTACCTTATCCGAAACCGATCCAGAGTCCTGTGACCTCGGGGCAGACGCGCCAACATAAGGGGGCGGAGAGCGATCTAATAAATGAAAATCATCTTCGAGATTAGTAAGGACAGGATAAAGTGGCTGGCGGACAGCATATTGACCCGAGACTTGCAACCTACGCTCTTTCTCTTGTCTCTCCGCCAGTTCCCTTTCCTCTCGACGCTTCGCTTCCTGTGCTCTCACATGATCATTTTTCCGTTGCTCTTTATCAATCAACGCTTTCTCCCGCTTCTCTCGCTCACGCACTTCCTTCACCCATAACCGTACACATTCAAACATGTCTTGCCGAGCACGCCATTTACACATACACTGTTCCACATACTCAATCTTACGCATATCAAACGATCCATACAAAGGCCATCGTAACTCAGGATCCTTTTTGGTGTATTTCCTCCACACTGTGCTGTACATTATAGAGGAAAGACCATGTTTCACATACATATCCCTATTAGGAGTCCCCTCTGGGGGGGCTGGAGGGGATTCCTCAAGATTTAACCGGTTTCCAAAGCAGCAGCACCACTTACGGAGTGCGCTAAAAGCAGGCATGCTCAAAAATAATGCAAAATATGCAGTATTATCAAAAATGGCACTTAAACTTTGCGCCGTTCAAATTTAAACAACTCCGGAGAAATATCTCCACATTACCTGCCTATATGTGTTGCAACGCATATATTCTCACAGAAATCAATACAAAATATGACCGGTCATCACAAATCAAACTCAAATAGCCAACCCAGGCTTCAAAACTCGGAGCAAGTACCGTACAACGGTTCTTACCAATCAAGAGTGTCCAGATTCCAACTGCCAGTTCCAAAATTCGCCCAAACGGCTGTCACACGGCAAACCGACAGAAGAGGTCTCAGTCGAGGACCGGCGCCACCCAGATGGTCAGCTTGGAAGGGAAGGAAGAAAACCTCGGGATGCCAGGACTAAATACGCCGCTGGCAGTGATCACATCCCCGGCCAAATTCCTCACCTTCGTCACGACCAGTCCTTCGAGCATCCGAGTCGCCGATGAGCCCCTCGTGACGGGCGCCAATTGATGAGTACAGGCCCCAGCTAGGCCCGCAGAATTCAAGGGTTCGCTCTCCTGTAACAAAAGCTAGAAGGAAGTTGGCATGGAAACTGCAAATACAAAGACAGAGTTTATTAACCCTTAAGGGTGGTCCTACAACCTACACAACACTCTTCAGTATTGCATAGAGTAGCACACAGAACTTGCGTACGTGGTCCCCTTTTATACACAACAGAGGGGCTCATAAGTGGGTGGATACAACATAGAGCAAAATTCATTACCATTTATGGACATTTTCGATACGGGATCAATATATGGGCGGAGTTAACAATTTCCTGAGCCCACGAAAACATGGTCAAACAAGGACTAACTGATAACAGATGTGGTCAAGTCTGGACATGCGTCAGACGGACAAAGGAGCTATTTATAGACTGTTACTAGGCAGATTACAAGAGCAACTAGCGAAAAGGTAGGACTCTTCTCGTGCAAAGCACGTGGAGACATGACAATACAAAATGGAGTCCGGACATTAGTCAGCATAAGACAAGAAACATGCTTTAACTGGAGAGAATTCATGTCTTTAGTGAATGCTTAATCATATCGCTGTTTTAGTTTTCAACATTATGAGTTCTGGATCCAAATTTGGTGTAATAGACACCTTCTCATCAATTACAGGCCTGGAACACTCTGCCCGCATCACATTTCTCTCGTCCTTCTCCAAGGACTTAGGCAATCTTGCGTTTATATAATCTGAAGCGTGGTCCATTGGCCCCCATTCCTTCTTTCTTGGGTGCCTGATATCCTGTGGATTGACTAACTTTTCTCCAAAAGGATGAACCACTGTATCCTTGTCCTAACCTCTGACAATCAACTCATCTAGCCCATCCCTATACTCTAAATCTAATATATACTCATCTAGATCTCTTCTAGATCCCCATCTGTTTTGCCTCTTCCTATCCCTGCACCCTCTCTCAGATACTGATCCTTATCAGCATCAAGCTGACCCTTCCTTGCACCGCACCGCGTACCTCTCCTTTGCGAGCTGCTTTCCACTCTCACTTGCTGTCACCTCCAAGTACTTCCTCTTAAAAAGGCACTTCCCACCTAGACCTCTGTGCCAGTCCTCCTCAGATACGGAAAAGTATTCCTCCTCATCTATACTGCTCCTTTTCCCTAAAGTCTGCTTGACAGATTCTTGTATTTCCACTTGTATCTTTTTAGATGGAAATCTTCTTATTCATTCTTTCTGATTCACATCATCTTTATTTAACTCTTTCATTATGTATTATTCTAATGCCTCTGTTCTATTTTCACACAAAAATACCTTCGTAATTATCCTGTCACCACCTAACTACTGTTCCTGATACAAAGCACACCAATGGTTATCCGTTGCCTAAGAAACGGCTTCGCAGAGCTATTTCCTACAAAGAAAAGCATCTGCATTTCAAAACAAGGTCTACCGCCTTGGAAAACAGCTGTATTTCTGCTCGATGAGGAAGTGAGACCTCGTATGCGATGCCGTGATGCTCCCTCCCTTACACGGCCGTCCCTCATCTTCACTTCACGTCCTGAATCAGGAGCTCGTGCGTGGACAATAATCTTTTCTTCCTTGCGCTCCAATGTGCGCTTGCCTTCGAGCGCTGATAAGGTCTGCGCTCGAGCGCGACTTCACAAGTAGGGTGTACTATGCATTGTAAGTCTTTCTGTTAACTCTGATCACTAAATACTTTACTGTCAACATGATTAATCCCATAATTTACCGCTTTGCCTCTAATTAGATAATTTGTATATATTTCTTGTTATTGCTTAATAAACATTACACTAATCACCCACCATACACCACACAATATACCCATAAATAGGGTATTATTGTAACTAACACTCTCATAAATGCATTACAAACACTGCAATATACTCCAAAATAAAATAATTCTGTCATATACTTATCTGCTCAGAAGCAGTAAACAAAAGAGGAAAATGGAGCTAACACTGTTTAAATGGGACTGAACAATTTTTCTTACCACTGTGATGTTAAGTTTTCATTGAAAGCTTTTAATGGTTTGCTGCTCAGAAAGAGTGAATAAAAGTTGCTAGCCTCCTATCGTGACACAACATTAAGGGAAAAATAATGCAAATTTCCCCTAAATGACCTGAAACCTCTAACCTAGATTCTTGATGTTTTTGAGGCATTAAGTTGGGTGAAAATCTATTTAGTCACAGTGTAGCAGGAATCTAGGAAAGAGGAACCAATTTTGACATAACAAGCCTCAGGGCGATGACACTCTTGTAGTCCCAAACTAGAAGCAATCTGGAGTCCTTCCAGATTCTCTTTTGTATCCTTCTCGCAGAGCTCCCTTGTCTGTACGAGCTGGGAACAACAAAGACAGAGCTATAAATATCACACATAACTCCTCAGCTATGCAAGGAACACTATTTCCGAATTACATTCAAAAGGTACTTTTTGCTCACCAACATTTGTAAAACTGTTTTGGATAACCTGGCATTGGAGGTTCCAGGTTTATGTGCCAGAAGAGAAATCAGTCATGCCGCGCCCTTTCAGTACCTAGTATAGAAGCACAAGTGCCTTCAATGAACCCAAAGGCCAAATGTCTCACAGGAAAATCCAGGAACTTGGTAACTCCTCCTAGGATTGTGAAAGGTCACAACACAATGCAATAGTACCTTAAAGTGATATAAATAACAACTTTTAATACAAATAATCGAAATGCTCCTTTGACAAATGTCGCAGCTAAATTTCTTCTTTCCGGTTTATGTTCACCCTGGTTGCTCCTCTACCCATTTTGAGCTGTATGTCACTCTAAAAAATAGTCCATGTCGGAAAACAATGTTTTTTTATTTTTATTTGCATTTGTAAAGTTACAAACTACAACAAAACCAAACAGCAGTACATTGCTTGTCGACCACATAGTCGGTGGTGTGTAGGTGTCGTCATCATAGGCACATCGTATGTTCAGACCAGCATACAGTACATATTATTATACACACAGTTTAGCTTCCAGTACATCTAGTATCAGTTCGGTTCAATAGGTAGGACAGTTACCCAACATTTCAGTACAGCAGAGGAGTTATCATTTCTTAATTACCATATTAGGGATCATCGGTATCCATTGTGCTTAACCAGTTGACGAACGGGTCCCAAATGTCACGGGGGCAGGCTCGTGTCGGCATTACCTCCCAAAAGCTCTCAGCTGAGTCTTGCATTGAGTGACACTCAAGATCCAACCCTTTGGTGTCGGCGGGAGAGCCGCCCTCCAATGCTGAGCCACCTGACGCTTGGCTACGAGTAAAAGCATGGCCGTTAATTTCCTCAGTTTTGGCGGGACATCAGTGATTGCACCCAGCAATGCCACTAACGGCATGCAGGGCAGCTCCTGGCCGATTATGTTGTGTATGTGTTGTAGTGTCTGCAGCCAGAAGTTGGCTATGGGGCGGCACTGCCACGCTATGTGTAAGAATATTGCCTGAGCGGCTCCACATCGCCAACAGTGATCGTCGGGCTGCAGACCCATGCGGTGTAGCTGCACCGGGGTCCGGTATAAGCAGTGGATGTACTTGAAGTGGATCAGTCTAAGACGATAGTTAGGGGATAGCATTTCCAAGTGACTGCAGATAAGCTTCCACTGGTCGTCTTTGACGCCCACCCCCATGTCTTCCTCCCACGCCACGCGAACCCCCGGGATAGTGAGTGGGTGATCACGTTGCATAATATTGTATTTGTGAGTGATTTGCTTGTGGCCGTGTTCCACCGCAAGAACATTCTTGAGTGCTGGTAATGTGGGTGGGGGGCTTGGAAATGTGGCAAATTTGCTTCTGCAGGCTGCGCGCAGTTGAAAATATAGCAACATGTCCGCTGCCGATGGGTCTGCTGGGTCGCACATTTGCTGCAGTATTAGGAAGGTGTCGCTGGGAAAAAGATACCTGCCCACCCACAGCCGATGCGTCATCGCCCTTACCCGTGCCCCGCGGTCCCTGAATGGGGGTATCTGTTGGTTGTTGGACAGTGGCATAGAGGGAGTGTAAAGTACTTCTAATTTCGCTTGTTTGCGCAGACCCGCCCATGCCCACCTCATGGTTTCAACAGTATCCACTTCATTGCGTGGTCTCTTATACGGCTGATATACAGCAGTGGAAAGCGGAAGCGGCGCTGCTTTGTCTAGTTCAATGGCCACATGCGGCTGAAAGGGTGTGGGGTGTGCCCTGTGATGTAGGAACTGTGCCTGCACGCTGTAAGTGTAGCGAGTAAAGTCGGGAGCTGCAAGCCCACCCTAAGCATGTGGTAAGGTGAGTACCTCCCAGGATATCCTAGGTTGACGCCCCGCCCACACCAGTTCAATCATGAGGGATATTAGTGTTTTAAAAAAATGTGAGGTGAGAGGGATAGTGACATTTACAAATAAGTACTGTAGTTTGGGCAGGATTATCATTTTGGCCACCGCTATCCGTCCGATCAAGGACAACAGGATTGTCTTCCAGCGGCGCACCATCTCCCCGATCCAGTTCACCGCCCTACCGTAGTTTACCGTCCGGAGTTCATTTATGTCGTTGCTTATCCGTATTCCCAAATAGCGTGTTGGCCCTGTCACCCAGAATATAGGGTATTCCGTTTCAAAGGGCTGGGTCCTAGTCGTCAGGGGGATAATAACAGATTTGTTCCTATTTATCCGTACCCCGAGAGTTCCCCATAGCGCACCAATTCTCTCGTCATAGGTGCCAGATTCTCTTTGGGGTCTCCCATATATAATGTAACGTCGTCCGCGTAGAGGGACACAGTGAGACCTCTTGAGGTAAACCCAATGCTGCGGTGTGTGTGATATTACCTAATTCGGGCTGCAAGCGGTTCAGTAGCTATGGCGAAGAGTAGCGGCGACAAGGGACAGCCCTGTCTAGTGCCTCTCATGATGGGTTCTGACATCAAGCCATTCACCTTGAGGCGTGCCATGGGCAAAGTATAAAGCAGTTTTATCTGTTGGATAAAGACGGGGCTAAGGCCTATTCGCTGGAGTAGTGGGAACAGGAATCCCCATTCCAAAGAATCGAACGCCTTAGTGGCATCCAGGTGCGCCGCTATCGCCAGAACATGTGGTGCGAGGTAATGTATCAAAGCAAACAACGTCTGGAGGTTGTGAGATGTGGCCCTCCCCGGAATCAAACCGGACTGGTCTGGAGTATGATCAGGGGAAGCAGTGGCTGGAGTCGGACGGCCAAGAGTTTAGCATAGATTTTTATATTCAGGTTTATCAGGGAGATTCAAGTCACAGTGCGAGGGGTCTTTGTCCGGTTTTAAGACAGTTATTAAAATGGCATCGCGCATTGCGGCGGGCAGGCTGCCGGACTCCATGGCCTCCTGATAAACGGCCAAGAGATGTTGTGCCAATAGTTCAGCATATTCTCTATAAAATTTGGTCGTCAAGCCGTCCGCTCTGGGGGCCTTGTCCGTGGGTAGGCCACTTATAACCTGTTTGATATCTTCCACCATGAAGGGGGCCTCTAAGTACTCGCGATGTGCTCTACTTAACCATATTAACTCAATGGAGTCAAAGTATTCCCACGGGATAGCGTCAGGGGGCTAGAGCTGGAAGTATAGAGTTGCGCATAGAAGCCTCTCATAGTTGCCAGAATGTCTAGCGAGGAGTGCGCTGCTGCTCCATCTGCGACGACCAGTTCGGTAATAAATGGGGACCCTCTGGGTGTCTGCAGTAGGTTGGCGAGTGTCTTGCCCGGTCTGTCACCCTCCCCGTACCGGCACGCTGTTGTGTGTTTATGTAAAAATTTTGTCTTGCGCTCTGCCTCCTTCCTGATACAACATTAGTTTAGTACGTATATTAGCCAGAAGTGAGGGGGATGGTGCCGCACAATACTGTGTCTCTAGATCGTGGAGTTCCCCTTCTAATCTGCTCAGACAACCCCGAATGTCACGGAGCACCCCAGAGTGGCCAGCGATGCAGTGCCCCCGTATCACCACCTTGAATGCCTCCCACAGCACACCTTCCGAGGTCACCGATCCAGTGTTGTTCTCAAAGTACTCCCTGATATGCGTTCTGATATTTTCACAGAAGGCCGCGTCTAGTAGTGCGCTTGGGGGCAGGCGCCACGCAAACAGCTGCTGATAGGGCTTCAGGACCAAAAGCAACAGAGCCACCAGGGCATGGTCAGATACAGTCCGTGCTTGGTGTGTAATATCCTGAACCCAGACGTGTAAGTCTCTAGTCAATAGCCAGAAATACATTTTGGACCATGCCTGGTGATATTGTGTAATGCACGTCCCCTCACGGGCCATGGCGTGTAGTGCTCGCCATGAATCGACCAGGCAGTGGTCCAATATTATACTGTTTAGGGCTGCTGCGGCCTGAGGGTGATGAGCGCAGCCCCCCCGTCCTTGGTCATTGTCAGCACTATATTGAAATCCCCACCCCATAATATTGCAGCGTCTCCCATCGACTGGACCCTGTGCTAAATTTGTAAGAAGAATGTGGGGTCGTCTACGTTTGGCCCGTATGGGTTAACCACAATAAGGAGCTGATGAAATAATGTCCCCTTTAGAATGAGATACCGACCTTCTGGGTCAAATATTGTTTGTTGTGTTCGCCAGGGCACACCTCTGTGTATTAAAGTTGCCACCCCCCTGGAGTAGTTAGAGTAGCTAGCTGTATGTACCTCGCTCCATCTATTGGTGGTTAACTGAGAGCGAGCTGCTTCCCTGAGGTGTGTCTCCTGTAGAAGACAGAAATCTACCCCGCCCCGGGGCCTCCCGGTACTCCTACCAGGCGCCTCTGTTTCCGACATGGATTTATCGTTATGTGCGAGTCTCAGTTGCGGACTGTGTGCTGTGCCCTTCATTAGATGACAAATTAGTCTTAGGTCTGAGTCGTACTGCAACAAACAACCCCGGATAGCTTCCCTCCCAACCCGCCCCCCACCCACACCAACCCCCCAATCAGGTTGTTCATCCCTTATAAAACAACTCACTACGCATGAAAGCCCTCGAAGCATGGGGCAACAGTGAATCATCCCATAGGGGCATGGGGTTGCCTGCATGCTACCCTGTCACTTAAGAACAGGGTGGCGGAGCTTATTTAGTTAACTCTGGCACAAGGATTCATGATATGATCAGACAATAAGTTCCAAAGGCACTGAACAAAGTGGGACGTAGACTAACATATTGGTGGTTACAGGTATCGCAACATTCCCACACCGTGGGTGCATACCCCCCCGACATCAGTCATTGTCACTTAGCTGGTTGCTGTAGGAGGGCGAGGACACCCCGTCTCAACTGCGTTGTTTCTTGGCGTATTTCAGGGTGGCGCTTGCTTCTGTGAATATCAGGGGTTTACCACCCGTGTGCACTCTTTGCAGGGTACAGCATTGTGTACCTTGTGCCCGCCTGCTGGAGCAGTTTCTTGGCAGGAATGAATTCCCTGCGTGCAGTTTGTGAAGTCTGGGAAGAGCGCAATTCTATTCTCCTTTCTCCCTGGTCACCCCCAAGACAGTATCTCTGTCTCTGTAGTTTAGCAAACACACCAAGATTGGTCGCGGCGAGGCCCCCGGGGGGGAGGGGTGGGGGGGGGGGAGGTTCGAGGTCCCAGAGTTCAGTGGTTTGTTTTTCCTCTTGGAAAGTCTTTGGAAGTCACGAGGTCGGTGACTCCTCCCAGTTCGACGATCGAAGTGGAATCCCCGCTCATCGCGGTATTGTTCGGATCCAGATCTCCTCAATCACCTTCTCTTCGACACATCTTCGATTCCAGTCGTCCACGGCGGCCTTCGGGCCTACCCAAGCTCCGGTCCCAGCTGATGGAAAGAACTCCATTCAAGAAGTGCCCTCGATGTGGGTCCAAATTCCCCCACACCGATCTTATGAGGTGTGCAACCTCTGCCTCTCCCCGGAACACGAGGCTCAAGACTGTCCGGCCTGCAAGTCTTTCAGATCGAAAAAGACTATTCGAGATTGAAGGGCCAGACGAAACATGGCGCACTCCTCGACCTCCGTTCCAGTCGACATCTTCGGGGACGACGTCGAAGATCCGGGACAGCAGCACCCCGAAGAGGACCTCGTCAGCGCTTCCGAAGCCGACGACTCAGATGTGAAAGACATCACCCCGGCGCTGAGGGTCGTGAGTACTATACCCCCTCCTGCACCTGCGCCGACACCCAAAAAGGCTTCGGTCACGCCTTCGCCTCCGGGCCTAGGCAAAACCAGAGACACTGCTTCAAACACCTCACCTTCGGGCCCGGTGAAGAAGCCAAATAAGCCTTCCGGCGGCTAGGGCTCGAGCCAGCCCTCCAGTGGTGCCGAGAAACACACTTCGGCACCGAAAAAGAGACCGGCCTCTACCTCGACACCGAGCTCCGCACCAAAGTCCTCGGTGTCGAAACCCTGCCTTTCGGTACCGACCAAACCCCATAATGCCCTCGGCACTGACACTTCTACGCCGAAGCCCACCTTGGCGCCGACCAAGAAATCGGAGGTTCCCAAGCCCAGTGCTAAGCACGGCACGGACAAGCCTAAAAAGTCATCGGCCCCGAAACCTTCGGCGCCGACGGAACAAACCTTGTCACAGGAACTGTTTACACCGGATCCATTGCAAAAGACTCTTACCAAGGATCCAAAAACTGGACATTTGGCACTCTCTTCTAAAAAGAGACATTTGGACAAACCGGCTCCGCCTCCACCTCCAAAGAGGAAGGACTCTGCTACCTCCCCTTTCAGAATGCCTTCCCCACCTCAACCACCCTCTCCCCCTCCACCCCCTCCGCCTTCTCCACCCCGACCTCATCGCTCCCCGACCCCGTCTCCAGACGATGTTGATCAGGGGGACCCATTTTACGATCCAAGGGATGTGCCCCAAGACCCCACCCCTACAGGATCCCCAGACCCATGGGACAACTACAATAATCCAGACATTCCAGACGCCCCACAAGATGACCTTTACCCTTCCAGGCCATCTCCGCCGGAAGACTTATTAGGTTTCCACCACCTACTTCAGAGGGCGGCACATTATCACGGGGTAGAGCTACACACTGACTCAGTAGAGGAGGATTTCCTCCTCAACACCTTTGATACCGCACATAGGTCTACCTCCATACTACCTATGCTCAAGGGGGTGATAAAACATGCGCCAGAGGTTTTTAAGGACCCAGTCAGGGCTAGGGTCATTAACCCACGCATAGAGAAAAAGTACAAAGCTGCCCCCACAGATCCTGCCTACATCAAAGGGCCAGCGCCACTAGATTCCCTAGTGGTTTCCACTGCACGGAAGAGGTCAAACTCCCAGGCGTCAGGCGAAGCACCACCACCTGACAAAGAGTCAAAGCTACTGGACGCGTCAGGAAAGCGCACTGCGTCACAGGCAGCCAATATATGGCGTATCGCCAACACTCAAGCGCTATTGGGCAGATATTATAGAGCCCATTATGATGAATTAGAAACGATAATGCACCACCTCCCAGAAAGATACAAAAATATGGCCAATGAATTAATTCAAGAGGGTGAGACTATAGCTAACCCCTCCATACGCTGTGCCTTAGACGCAGCAGACACAGCCTCCAGGGCCATTAACACTAGCGCCCTCCTCCGTCGCCATGCTTGGCTGAGGGTATCAGGTTTCAAACTTGAGGTACAGGCCTCCATTCTAAATCATCCCTTTGACCAAGAACACCTACTAGGTGCAAAGGTAGATGAGGCCCTCGAGAAAATGAAGAAGGACACGGATACGGCGAAATCTATGGGAGCCCTGCAGTCAAACCCTCCTAGGCGCTCCTTTCGCCGCTCTTCCTTTCCGGGTACGGCTAGAGGCTACTTCTCAGATAGCGCGTCCACTTCCTACAAATCCCCTGCTCAGTCCACCTTCACAAGGGGTTATCAAAGAGGCGGCTATAGAGGCAATAACAATAAAGGCAGAGGCAAAACAAATACCGCCCGCTCTGCCACACCGCCTACCCAATGACTTCCCCCCCGCTCCCTCCAGACCATCCCACTCTGGTCGGGGGCAGGCTACAAAATTTCCTTCAAGTCTGGGAGACCATCACCTCAGACAAATGGGTGACCCAATTTATTCGCTCAGGGTACTGCCTAGAATTGACATCCACCCCCCCCCAAACATTCCACCCAGGCAACGCCCAATGTCACAAGAACATTCCACATTACTAAAACAGGAGGTAATCTCCCTCTTACAAAAACAGGCAATAGAACAAGTTCCCGCCAATCAGCAAAATTTAGGGGTCTACTCCCTATATTTTCTAATACCAAAAAGAGACGAGACTCTACAACCTATTCTAGATCTCCGGACTCTAAACACATACATACATTCGGACCATTTTCACATGATAACACTTCAGCAGGTACTTCTGCTCCTCTCCCAGAACGACTTTCTCACCACACTGGACTTGAAAGACGCATACTTTCACATTCCGGTACACCATGCTCACAGAAAGTACCTCAGATTTGTAGTGGACGGGCAACACTACCAGTTCAAGGTGCTCCTATTCGGGGTCACAACAGCACCAAGGGTATTCACCAAGTGCCTAGCGGTAGTGGCGGCACACCTCAGAAGACAGCACATTCACTTCTTCCCATATTTGGACGACTGGCTGATAAAAGCCACGTCCTACAACCAATGTGTACACCACACTGCCACTACAATCCAACTACTTCACCAGCTAGCTTCACAAGGCTTCACAGTGAACCACCAAAAGTCCCAGCTAACACCATCCCACATAAACCAATACCTCGGTGCCACCATAGACACCTCAAAAGCCATAGCCTACCCCAATCCGGCCAGGATTGCAAGCATTTAGGCTTTGCATCAAAGATTCATACCTCAACACTCTTTTCCAGCAAGAGTGTTTATGCAACTAATAGGGATGATGGCCTCTTGCATTTTCATAGTGCCTCACGCAAGACTCCAGATACGTCCACTCCAAGAGTGCTTAGCGCGCCAATGGAACCAGGCCCAGGGGTAACTGACAGATCTGGTGTTGGTAGATGGTCGCACCCATTGCTCTCTGCAGTGGTGGAACACCACAAATCTTTCCAGAGGTCGACCGTTCCTGGACCCGGTTCCACAAATAATACTAACAACAGACGCATCGCTCTCCGGCTGGGGAGCTCATCTATTACACCTCACAGTGCAGGGCACATGGACGGCGCAACAAAAGTTACTCCATATCAACCATCTGGAGTTACTGGCAATCTTTCTAGCCCTAAAATCCTTTCAAACACAGATTTTAGGCAAGGCAGTCCTCATTCGCACAGACAACATGACGGCCATGTACTACATTCAAAAACAAGGTGGCACACACTCTCCACAGCTCTCTCAGCTAGCACAGAGCATATGGAGATGGGCAATTCCACACAAAATCTTTCTCCTAGCCCAACATGTCCCAGGAGTCCAAAACACCATGGCAGATCTGCTCAGCAGACAGACGCAGCAGATCCACGAGTGGGAACTTCACCCACAGGTTCTTCACCCGTTCTTTCAGATGTGGGGGCATCCACAGATAGATCTCTTCACCACCCACGAAAACAAAAAATGCCCAAGCTTCGCCGCCAGATACCCACACCCATTGTCCAAAGGTAATGCGATATGGATGAACTGGTCAGACAAATTTGCGTACGCCTTTCCACCTCTCCCACTAATTCCATTAGTGGTGCGAAAGCTACAACAGCATTCCCTCACACTGATCCTAGGAGCTCCAACGTGGGCCAGACAACCGTGGTACACCACGCTGCTGGAACTCTCGGTAGTACCACACCAAAAGCTACACCTCTCACCATGCCTCCTAACCCAGAACCATGGAGAGATCATACACCCGGACCCAGCTCAGCTCAACCTTGCGATCTGGCTCCTGAGATCCTAGAATTCGGATACCTTAACCTTCCCCCTGACTGTATGAACGTCATCAGAGAAGCTAGACGCCCTACCACTAGAGCCTGCTACGCTGCAAAGTGGAAAAGATTTGTTGTTTATTGCCATAACAACACAATCAACCCTCTAGACGTATCTATACAGCACATCATATGCTACTTGCTCCATCTACAAAGGTGTAACCTAGCATATGCATCCATTCGGCTACACCTCGCAGCAATTGCCGCTTACCTACAGAACAGACAGCACCTATCACTTTTCAGAGTGCCTGCCATTAAAGCCTTCATGGAAGGCTTCAAACGAATAATTCCCCCCAGAGTACCACCCTCACCTGTGTGGAACTTAAATATAGTTCTCACAAGGCTAATGGGACCGCCCTTCGAACCTTTGCATAAATGCGAACTGCAATATCTCACATGGAAAACAGCTTTTCTTGTAGCCATCACTTCCCTTAGAAGGGTCAGTGAGATACAAGCACTTACTATACAAGAACCTTTTCTCCAAATGCACCAGAACAAGGTTGTTCTCCGTACCAACCCAAAATTCCTACCCAAAGTCATTTCCCCCTTCCATCTAAACCAATCGGTAGAATTACCTGTATTTTTCTCGCAACCTCAAACTGTTGCAGAAAGGGCTCTACACACGCTAGATGTTAAACGGGCCTTACTTTACTACATCCAGAGAACACAACCTTTCAGAAAGACCAAACAACTGTTTGTCTCTTTCTCTCCACCACACAAGGGCAACCCCATCTCAAAATCAGGGATAGCTAGGTGGATTGTAAAATGCATACAGATTTGCTACCACAAAGCAAAACGAACGCTATCTGTTCCCCCTAAAGCCCACTCTACACGAAAGATAGGGGCTTCTATGGCTTTTCTAGGGAACATCCCATTAGATGATATCTGCAAAGTAGCTACATGGTCAACACCGCACACTTTCACTAAACATTACTGTGTAGATGTGCAAACCAAGCAACAAGCTAGTGTGGGCCAGGCTGTACTAAAAACACTATTTCAAACCACTGCAACAGATACTGGTGGTCGCCGCTAAGGTTGGGAACTGCTATATAGTCTATGCAAAAGTGTGTAATCTGCAGCTCATATGCCTCGAACGGAATATGCTACTTACCAGTATGCATCTGTTTTTGGCATGTAGAGCTGCAGATCTACACACGCCCACGGGGGGCGTCAAGACGGTGTGCGACACGGGAGCCAACTCTGCTGACGCCGATCTCACCTCTTCCTTCGAGTATGCAAGCCCTGGCCCAATTCAGAGTGGATCCATCTCTCTGCAGCTCCAATGCAGGCCAGTCCCACGAGGCCTCAGCGCCCAGGTCGAGCGGTGCCTCCATGCAGGTCAGACCCAGTTTTTATGAACAAATCTGCGATCCAGGTGGCGCCCCCGACTCCCTCTCACATAAAAACCCAAGACAAAGTCCGTGGCCACTTCTGTCTGGCAGGCGGGGTGATCAACTGCAATGTGCAGCACCCGCAATCCGAGTTCTGCAGCGAGGTGCGTGTCGTGCCGGGTGCGCAGTGACAACAAGGCTCCACAGCCTACAATGAGCACGCATCTGCTTACGCAGCGAATGGTGTAGGGTAGCGGCTATGCCGAATGTGTTCCCACAATGACGGGGCTCCGTATTTGGGGAAAACTAATCAATGCAAGGAGGCACCACTGATCGCACCGCACAAGCGCCTGGCCGCCTCAGCAGGACAGCGCGATTGAATCTCTGCTGTGCGTAGTGTCTTCGTGGTTGCAGGAGTGTCGAGTCCCAGTAGGAGGGAGAGGGGGAAGGCCGCGTCCTGAATAGGACCAGCAGAAGACCCTCTCCCTGGGGTGGGCGAGCCGCGCCCGGCTCCGTCAGGAAGGTTTCTCTCGCCCCCTTGTACTTGCCACAGCTCTCCTGGTAGGCCCAGCCAGAGGAATCGGCAGGATGTGTGTCTTGACCAGGCTCCGTCTACACACGGTGCCACAGCAGCACTGCCACAGGTGGGGAGCAGTCCGTCCCCGGGCTCAGAAAAGGGGCTCGCCAGCGAGGTCTATCTCTCGCGTGTGTTGTCCCACGCCACTCCCCAGCCCCGCTACTCACAGAGGCTGCCGCAGCAGGAAGGCCGCCACTCGGCCTCCAGGCAGGCCACGTTGTTCATGCGCTGGGCTCCAGGTCTCTTTGTCTCGCCGAGGCAGCACCTGTCGCACCCCCCACACACTCCCAGAAATCCACTGCCCATGGGGGGGAAGGTTCGCCGACGTCGGGAGTCTCACCATGGCGCCCAGCAGGATCGCCCAGTCCGTTGCGCTCTCGCAGCTTGCCTGCCCGGAACAGGCCTCAGCTTTGCCTAGTTGGTCCTACACTTATCGGTGCAACAGTGCGGACCAGAACTCAGCAATTTGCACAGCAGGGCACGCTTCCCGAAATGCCCGGGTATGTGCCCTTGGATCAGCAGCCAGATAGCGGATATTTGTCGGATAATGTGTTCGGCCGGCATGACCACTCCACTAAGCAGCCCCCCCCCCCCGGAAAACTATAAGTTACTTGTATTGTGTATTGTCCAGCGTGGGTGCTTTCATCAGTTGTGTGTAAGTCCTTACTATCTTTGGAGTACCTCACTGTTGCAACAAATGCAATGTTGTTGGGCTTGGGCTAGAAAAGTTGATCTCAGAGGCTCTGGTCTTGGGCAGAGGTCCAGCATAATGTCAATCTTGCGAGTGAGGTCCTGGACCCTGTGAGGGGATGTTCCTTGCCTCTGGAGAGGGCTGGACAAATAGAACATCTTGGGCACCAACCACCTGGCAAAGCCCTTGAACACTAGAGTGGACGGACTGGCTAAATGTTGTCTCCTGTCTCAGGGCAGGATCCTTCATCTGAATCTCCACAACTTGCACCTTCATGCATAGAAATTGAGCAACAGCAGTTGACTGAGTTTTAAGTTACTGTCTGAGGTAGTGAATGTTATCCTCACTACTAAATGTCCTTCCACAAAATCTGTTTATGCTGTGATCTGGGCCAAGTTTGGACCTTGAAGTGGTGTCTGAGACATTGACCCCCTTACAAGTGAAACTGTCTGATGTTTTTATTTTTACTGTTTTAATCCTGACAAGGCCTTGCAGTGGGCACTGTTAAAGGTTATTTGTTGACATTTTCTGTGTTTGCTGGACAAGCCGTCCTTGTTCAAGTCGAGTTGTGATGCAGTATATTACAGGTTTAAGCCACATGCTCCTTTATTTTCTCTCCCTAACTGTTTGTGATGGCCCAGTGGGACCTTAACTTGGTCTTGACATTTCCTACGTGTACACCCTTAAAGCATATGCATTGTTGCTTGCTTGCATCTGTTGATGCTGAAAACTGCCTTCCCCATTTACAGTCATATCAGCTCGTCACATTAGCAAACTGCAGGCACTTTCAGTGCAAAAGCCTTATACCAACTTCTTCCCAGAAAAATTAACACTGAAAATAGGGGTGGCCTTAGATTTAACAGCAGCAAATAGATCTGGTAAAGTTTGTAACGCAGAGCTTTTTATGCCGAGTATTTCATTAGATTTAAATCTAATGAAATACTCGGAATAAAAAGCTCTGCGTTACAAACTTTACCAGATCTATTTGAAAAGCATGCTGCAAAAAAGAAAATAACTGATAATGATAATCAAAGCACTGATATAACCGCAGCACAGTCTGCTAATCAATCATCTACAAGCGGTGATAATCAGAATAACTCTAATAATCCCTCTACTCTGATACCCATTCTGATACCGACCGACTCTTCGAAGAAGGGTATTATGGGATTTGCAGTTCCAGCTCCGGGTGGAGCTATCACCAATAGAGCATGCTCTCTTCCATCGCTGGCATTACTATCAAATGAAGCACCAAGCGAATCACGAAGTGTAAAAGAAACTACTGGGCATCAACATAATCAAGAGCTCCCTGAAAATTTTTATTCACTATCAGAACTCTCATCCGATGAAGCGACGGGTCTTAATAAAGACTGGGCGGACTTTAGTGGTGAGAGTCTATCTTCTGAGGGTGAGATCAGTATGAGTCCTGATAATACTAATGCGGCAACCATTATAAAAAAGAAGCGGAGGAAGAAGAGATCTTCTCGCACAATGAGCCAAGAGGCTGCTTCTAATTCACCAAACAATACGAATCCCCTATCTTCTAATTTAATATCCACCGCTTCTGTTGCCAATGATATTCCGGGGTCTAGCCATAACGCTATACCTGATCCTAGTCTACAGCAAGAGAACAACGAAGAGATTACACTGAAAACAATATTTGATACCATGATGTGTCATAGAGCAGAGAGCAAGGCCGAGAATCAACGCACGCAAATGACATGTGCAAAGTCAAAAACGCAGTACGACGTGCAATCAAATTATGCTCAGAGACTGCTGATAGGGTCACTGAAGCAGAGGCCAGGATATCTGTACTAGAAGAAGAATGTATGGCTCAAAGACAAGAAGTGGGAGATTTCAAAGTACAAAAGGATGACCTATTTGACAAACTAGCTAGTTTGGAAAATCAGGCCCGTAGAAGCAACTTGCGTTTTTTGGGGATCCCTGAAAATAAAGAAGGAGGGGACCCGAGGAAGTTTATCATTAATTTACTAAACGATGCTTTTCCTGAAATTACTGATTGGGATTGGGCTCGGGAAATACAACGAGCACATAGATTCCCTTTCACAACAAGGAAACCACGACAAGGTCAAGAAAACTATCCTAGGGCCATTCTGGTGTCATTCAATAATTTCCTTGCCCGCGAAGTGATATTTGTAAACGCCAGACCAGATAAGAAAGCGGATGGTCTAGGTTGTCAGTTCTTTGTGCGACCAGACTACTGCCAAGCTACTGTGGCTCAACGATGGCAATTGAAGCAACTAATTCCTGATTTTCAGAAGAAAGAAGTAGCAGTATTTCTTCAAGGTCCTGCAAAACTAAAGACTATATACAAGGGCCAAACAAAATACTTTATTTCTATAATCAAAGCTAAGGAGTACTTGGAATCTCTTTGAATAAACAAGAAGATCTTCGATGTATAGTATGATAAATCTAGAACTTGAGCGTAATAATTATACTGTTTAATAATTATTTGAATGCAGGACCATTATGTTTCTCTATCTCTATACTCTCCTTTCTTCTTTTCTGAACTTTCTCCTTCTCTCGCTTTTCTTCTTCTTTTTTTTCTTTTCTTTTTTTTCTCTAGTAAGGACGCCACGGGTTAGGGACACGGCATCCATACGCTCCAGGAACTGAAAGTTCCTGTGCCTCATATAGTGGGGAGGGTGGGGGGAGGGGTTCTGGGAATAAGGGTGAGGGTGGGCAAGGGCAAGGGTTGGTGGTGGGGGTGTAAGGCAGAGGTGTTCAACACAGGGATGAATATAAGGCATTTAAATGATAACATTGAAGAGCAAATACTTGTGATGATGGTCGATAATTTTTTTCTATCACTTTTGATATGTATAAAAAGGTGAAAATATGTACTATTAATATCAATGGTCTTAATGATTTAAAGAAGATTGCTATGTTCCGAACAATGCTCCAAGTGCTGAATATTGATCTGCTATGTATACAGGAAACTCACATTTCATGGGATAAACGTTTTCTTCTGAATAATTTGGGATTGGAAGTTTTGATTACATCTAAGCAAATGGGTATCAAAAGAGGCGTTGCAATTTGCATGCGAAAGGGAATAGGGAAATGTTTAAAAATACTCTCTGATAAATGGGGCAGATGGGGACTGGCTGAGCTAAAAATTGGAAGCTGCAAATTTACCTTATGTTGTATTTATGGTCCCAATCTGGACGATGCCGAATTGTTTAACACTATGAATACAGAGCTATCCACTTGGACACAACCGATTATAGTCTGTGGAGACTTAAATATACATATGTCAGCCGACTGGAATATTAAATCAGAGAAGAGATATACGGGTCGAAAGGTTAAAACTTATAAAGCACTTAGAGACTTGGTACTAAGTAATGGGTTAACTGATGTCTGGAATAAATTTCATTATAATGACCCCGGATATACTTTTTTTTCTACTCCTTATCAAAAATTTGTCCGTTTAGACTATTTTTTTGTATCCTCAGTTTTTTTGGAGAAAATTCGTATTGAGATATTACCACAAGTCATTTCAGATCATAATCCTATAATTGCTGAGATGCAATTTTCTACTGATTGCCAAAACTCCACTAGATCCTGGTCATTTCAAAGAAATTTATTATTAGATGAAGAATACCTTCAATTTATGGTTAATATTATTAAAGATTACTTTCTAATAAACAACGATACTGCCTCTCCACAAGTAGTCTGGGACTCTTTCAAATCTATTGTACGGGGCGAGACAATCAGTTTTGCAAATTATAAGAGGAAAAAAAACCAAACAGATCTCAGGGACAGGTTAAACAAGATAAGGCAGGTCGAGCTGGAATTATCTACCGCATGTAAAAACAATGCTAATATAGAGGATGTACAAACACGATTAACCATTGAACGCTCAGGTCTTCGTACACATATTGCTGAAGAAGTAGCTGCAAAATTTAAACAATATAAAACGGAACGTTACGAATTTAGCGAACGTACGGGGAAAATTCTAGCACAGCGCTTACGACAAAAATCTTCTTTTAACGAAATACAATGTGTTAAAGATACAAATGGGGTCCTTCACGAAAGTAGGGAAGGAATATTAGAGGCATTTCAGGGCGTCTACAAGATGCTGTATAACGACTTTAACAATGAAACTGACAAGACTCTTAATCCCACAGATTATTTACAAAACATTAACCAACTTTCTTTGTGCACAGATGATATAGATTTATTTTCTAGGTCAATAAGCTGGGAAGAGATTGAAAGGGCTATTACGAGTCTTGCAGCTGGTAAAGCTATGGGGCCCGATCAGATTCCTCTTGAATTTTATCGGACATTTAGACTCTTGCTGAAACCAGAGTTGCTTAAAATTTTTAATGTAGCATTTCAAGACAAAGCTCCTGACTCCTGGTCCACAGCTACTATAGTTGTTTTTGTCAAAAAGAACAAGGATCCAAAGGAATTAGGCTCGTATCGTCCCATCTCCCTGATTACAGCTGATAGTAAGATTTATTCTAAAATTCTTGCAAATAGACTAAACGATGTTATGCCGGGTTTGGTTTCTAATATTCAACACGGGTTTATTAAACATAGGGACACTACAGATCACGTTAAACGTGTTATTGCACTGTTGGATTGGGCTCAAGCAAAGGAATCCCCAGTCGGAGTTATCCTACTCGATGCTGAAAAAGCGTTTGATAGAGTAGACTGGGGGTTCCTTTGGTCTGTACTAAAATGGAAGGGTTTTCCACCACAATTTATTAAAGCTATACAGTCACTTTATTCTAATGCAAAGGGTGTAATAAGATTAGGCACGGATATCTCTAGTCCATTTTCAATTACCAGGGGGACCAGGCAAGGGTGCCCCTGCTCTCCACTTTTATTTGCACTTTATCTAGAACCCTATTTGAATAGATTAATTATAGAACCCGGTATTCCACCTGTCCGACTCCATGAGATAGACCACAAAGTCTTAGCATACGCAGACGATGTGGCCATTGTAACCTCTGATTCTTCTTCCGCCTTACCTAAAATAATAGAAATTGCTAGTGAATTTGGTAAATTCTCTGGATACAAATTAAATATCTCAAAAACCCAAATTGTACATTCTAAAACTGGTACACCCACTGATATTCTACTAAATGATACTGCTACATACCTTGGTGTAACTATATCATCTAAAATAGATGACATTGTTGGACTAAATCTGGATCCTTTACTCATATCCACTAACAGAACCTTAGAAAGGATAAATAATCTACAATTATCTTTATTTGGACGGACCAATGTCATTAAGATGTTGATTTTTCCAAAATTTCTTTATTTTTTTCGCACCATTCCCCTATTTTTCTCTATGTCCCTTTTTAATAAAATAGATACGATGCTGTCCAGATTTTTATGGGGGTATCGCCGCTCAAGAAGATCTCTAAAATGGTGCACCTTACCGCAAGGGCGTGGTGGGTTGGGATTTCCGAACTTTAGAATGTACTATTGGGCTATAACTCTTAAAACAATTAAGGTTTTATTATTTCATGATCATGTCAACGAAACCTTTATGTCACCATCCATTTTTGAAATGCTTATGGGTGCTCATGTGCGCCAATGTTTATTGATATTTACGGAGCCGAGTTATTACAAAAAAACAAAATTTAAGGTTCTTCTCTCTGCTTTTTTGGTTTGGAGACAAATTAATAAAGCTTTACGGATAACCTCAAAATATAATTTTTATACACCCATCTGTTGCAATATTTCATTATCTGGTATTTCTCAAGATATCCCCACGAATCGATTCCGTCTGGGACAGATTCATTCAATTGGGCAACTGTACCAAAATGGGGCTCTAATGTCCTTTTCCAAACTTCAAGATATATTGGGTCTCTCCAGAAACGAATTTTTTAAATACTTACAAATTCGTAGTTTTCTGGAAAAAAAAAACCTCTTATATAGTGACGCAATGGAGACCAATGTTGTTATGGAGAGCGGCAGGAGGGATAGTCGCATTGGTACAATCTATCAACTAATGGTCAACAGGCTGCATGATGATCTCGACCAACAAGCCCAGAAATGGGAAAGGAAACTGTGTATAGAAGGGATAGATCTGGGAAGGGCGTTTGAGATTAGCAATAAAACATTAATCAACAGTTCTCTTAAAAGTCAACATTACATGGCATCTCTAGATCTTTACTATACACCGGCAAAACTGGCCAAATGGAAAGCTACGAAAGGTATCAATTGTAGTCGTTGCGGAACTTTAGCAGCAGACTCATGTCATATGTTTTTTAGCTGTTCTGAACTAACTGTATATATAAATAGGATAGAAAAGTTTTTGACTAATTTGCTTAATACTAATATCAAGTTATGTCCATCTGTGATTATTTTTGGCTTATATGTTCCATCTGAGAGCTTATCTGCTGATCAAGAACATTTTCTTTTTATTGGAATGTCCATTTACCGTTTTTGTATTACCTCAAGATGGTTAGATGCTGATCCACCATCATTCGAGCAATGGTTGGGAAAGTTGTTAAATGTTTATAGAATGGATAAAGCAGTGTACAAATTGAAAGGACACAGAAAGAAGATATTTGCTAGGAAACTATGGTCTCCTATTGATAACTGGATTTAATCTAATAACGACCACATCTGTAAAAAGAGATATCTTATGTTTTCTATGTCTCGCCGGTTTATTTTCTCTTCTTTTTCATTTATTTCTTACTTGGTTTTGTTAATAATGTATCAGCAATTATGCGAATGATTGTTATTGTTTAAAATGTTTTTCTCATCCTTGTATTTTGTATGCCTCTGCCACTGAAAATAAAAAAAAAGAAAAAAAAGAAAAAAAAGAAAATAGGGGTGGCCTTTTTGACCTAACGTTGTGACGCATTCAGTGTTGCCCACATTCTTTGTTCCTCCTCCCCCTTCAAAAGAAGAGAAACTCCATCAATTGGACCCCAAATGGGCTATTAGTTTTGATATCGATTGTCATCGAGTGGATGATCAGCTAAAGTCTTTATGAAGTTTTCTGGAGTGAACAAAGTAAAAACTGTGCAGAAGAGGACCTGTCAAGGTGCATACATTTTTTTGTATCAAGATTTGCTGTGCACTAGCCAAAAATCAAACCCCAAGGGCCTGAAAGTCCATTCCACCAGGGCCAAGGCCACTACAATGGCATGGCATTGGCACTTAGGGTACCAGTGGTTGACCTCTGCCAGGCTCCAACGTGGGCATCGGTGCATACGTTCACTAAGCATTACTGCCTTGACAGCCTGGTCCGGTGAGCAGCAGCGGCCCGTGCAGGTAAGAGTGGTGGGGCCGGGTGGGGGGGGGGATTTTGACAGACGACGAGGTAAAAATAATAATTATATAAAAAAGTTCCCTTGTGGTCCTCTGTCGAAATCCCCCCACCCGGCTCCACCGCTCTTACCTGCAAGGGCCTTCTGCTGCCAGTGAGACAGTCAATTTGCTCGCTCTATCCTGCAGGAATGTTTGGTCTGAGTGCACTCCCTAGACCCTCCCCCTTTGGGAGGTACTGCTTTGATGTCTATTGTACAGGTGAGGAATCTGTGGTAACAAGTATCAATTAGAACAAGTTACTTTCCTTCAGTAATGCTCTTTCTGATAGATTCTCTTTCTAACTGTAGATTCTGCACTGCCATCCTACATCCTTATTCTGAGGCGTGGCCTCTTTAGCATGTAAAAAAGGTCCCAAAGTAGAGATCAAACACACAAAAGGTGAAGGAAAGGCTGCTTGCAATAAGTCGGCACCCAACTGATGAGCCCCAATCAGGGCAAACCCGGTCTTGGGTTGCTTGTGTTCCTGTTCAGGGAGTACCTGGCCTGGCAGTTCGGGCTGGACTGTTCCTATTGGAGCAGGGTCAAGATTGATTTGCCTATGGCTGGGTTCAAACAGAGGTGGCATAGTGGTTGAAAGGACAATGGGCTGGAATGCTACCCTCAGCGATGGCCAGTGATTAGACTCATGTTAAGCATTTCTCCTGTAACATTTTGCGTGTTTGATGTAATGCCCAAATTAAAAATGAGCACACCGTCAGCAGCAATTGTTCTATATTCCACGTCAGAGTGCCTGGCAAGGGCAAAAGACAAAAACTGACATCAGCACACAGGGATGAGGTTTATAGTATCTCACTTGTGGGGCAGAGCAAAGACAAAACTGAGCAGCCAGGCAACACCTGTTGGCACACAGGAGCACTGTTGTTGAAATTCTCTGAATACAGTCTAATGCCTTGGAATATTGTAATGGTGAGGAATCTGTGGTTAGATAGAGTATCGACCAGAAAGAGCATTTCCGAAGGTGAGCAAGGTAGGCCTGTAGCATCTTGTGCTGTGAACATTTCAGACTGTTCCTGATATTGCAAGAGGACAAAACTGAGAGAGAAATTTATTCCCACAATACCTAGCATGACAGCAGTGCTTGGTGCTAGACGTTGAAGCAATTATGTCAACACTCTCCATACCGATAGCAGGACCGCAGCATTAACTTAGGCCTCTAATATGCCTCTGTAATTATGTCATATTTCTAGCCTATATCTCATCATCACTACTCTTTGGGTTGTCATTTATTGTATTTAAGCCATATGATGTTATTCCATGTAGACCATCCTTCTAGTATACATACTACCATAATAAATGTGTTTTCCCACTTTGATTTCTTTTGGATGAGCCCAGTCCTGTGCAACCTTTTGCTAATATTCCTGAACCTCCATTGATTCTGATATTGTATACAACTTCTTGTCAGTACTACCTGCCCCATCCTCCTTGTCCTACAAACCCCACCCTATCGGTCTTGCATGTCAGATTCTTTGAGGTGCCACACACACTTTACGCACACTAGATTGCACCCTTCCATTCAGTACCACACTTCTGTTCCCAATAATTCCTTTGTGCTTGTCCTATAGACCCTCATCTTCCCAATCATCTCTCTCCCCCATTCCCGTTTTTCTCTTTTTTCCCCCATCCCTACACGCCCCTTCCTCTCTGCAATAAACCCTCGTTCCTGCCTTTCACAGCTTCCTGTCATTTATCTGTATTTCTTATTTCCAGGTTTCCCTTTATTTTACTCTTTGTTCCCCAGTCACACCTTCCTTCCAGTATTGCCCTGTATTCCTAGTATTCCCCTAGTCACCATTTGCCCCTGACCACTCTTTACCCATTAACCCTTCTCCCCTAGTTTGCATTTTCTCTAATTACGTTTCCTTCGTGTCCCCCTTTTTCACTCGGTCACTGTTTTTCCCTTCTTCACCAGTTGACTCCTTACCCCAGTTGTATCTTTACCCCCAAACCCCATTCCTACAACCGCCCACTGCAGTTTTCCCTTTACCCCATACCCTCTTAGCTTCATTCCTGTCATTGCTTCACCTTCTGTCTCTGCTTTACCCTGATGCCTCTTCCCATCAGTCACCCCTTTTTCAGTTACCTATTAGCCTCAGTTGGCCCCTTGCCACGGTCAACCCTTCATCATGGTCACTCTTTACCCTAGTTGACTGTCCACCCTGAGTCACTCCTTTATCCCCAGTTGGTCCTCACTCCTGAGTCGACCCTTCCCCCTCAGTCACAACTTACCCCGGCTCCCCTTCATCCCGGTACCTCATTTCCCCCAGTCACCCCTTCACCCCCCCCCCACCCAGCCCCTTTCTGACTTGAGTCCTACTTTCCAGCCCTCCATACCTCCGCTATCCCTTTCCTCTGGTTCTGCATACCCCATCGTCCAAGTCTCGAGTAACCCTTGAACTGCAGCTTCTGAGATGCTTATCTTTCCTGGCTTCCACACCAATTTGTTCCAGGCGTGCAGATTTGTTCCTCTGTCACCTCTTTCATTCTGTACAATCCATATTTCCTAGTCATTCATCACTCACACAACTGCACCAATTATGCACTGTCCTTTGTCAGAGTCACCCATCCTCTCCTACTCTTGCAGCACCCCTCTTCCCTACTGCTTCCTTCCTGCCACGCATTCTCCCTAGCTCTAAAAATTAATTCCTTCTGTTTTGCTAGGTGTACAGTATTTTTCTTCTCCCTGCTTATTCCCTCATTTTTTCCAGGGCATCTTTCTCTCGTTGTCCTTCACTGCATTGCCTCTCGGTCACACAGTCCGCTAAGTAGCTGACTTCTTCCAGCTTTGTTTTCTCCCATTGACCCATTCCATCCACTCCTGAGAACCTCTTTTATCCACTTCAGGTCACCTCTGCTTTCCTGTCAAACTCACCACTCACTCAATCACCCTTATCCGCGTATCTCCTGCCGCCCAATGCTGTTGAATGCTAATTGGAGGTTTCTCTCCCCAGATCTCCATGCTGAAGGAGCAGTTGCAGCAGGAGCTTCGAAGATGCCAGCCTCATTACTCCTCCATCCTCTCGGGGAACTGACAGCACTACTGTCCTACACTCCTGACAGCTGCACCGACGTGCATTGCAATGTTGGACACTTTTAGAGCCTGTATTTCAAAATTTCCAGATATCTGTTTTTAAATCTTTTTACGCACTGAATTTTTGACTGAGCCACTGTGAAAGGATAGATTAAAAAGGAGAAATCCATGAAGGTGAGACGGCAAGACCTACTGAGCAATTGCGGTGCTAAACTTCAAGAAGCCGCAACAACAGCGGATCCATGCATCTTGAATCCATTTTAAAGTGCATTGCTCTTAATGGGAATCAAACGTGCTGTTTGTTGTAGGTCTTTTATTTTTACTTGAATCAGTGGGTGCGGTGGGGTGAAAAAGCAGCACACGCATCACAACGATAGATCGAACAAACTTTGCGACCAACATTCATGGTTTTTGAAGAAGGACATCCTATATGGCAGCTTCTTTAATATGAGGGTTTACCAACTTGTTGCCATAAGGGCAGCTAGGGGAAACTATCATTTTATTTTGTGTTGAATCAACAAGACACTCCGATCATTGAACATTTTCGTAGATTTGATTAGAATCCTATAGCTTTTTGAAATATTTCTTATTGTGTTGGCTTTAACTAGAGTTCCTGGTGATGGGGAGTTTGTTAACGAATTGAAAAACAATCTGATTACTTATGATTGAATTGAAAAATCTTGATCATTCCCTTGTTTCTTTCTGGACCCCATTTTGTGACATTGGACTATACTCCGCTTCCAAGATGTATAGGTATCGGGTTTCCATATTGCTGACAGAAAGCTGCATATTTATCCAAATCTGTCATTTGTTTCCTTGCATGCTTAATTATTTCCTAGGTCATTTATGGGATTGAATTTCTGGCATTTCCTTTTCTGAGTTTGGTGTCCTACTCTGATGTTGCATGTTGCTTTCCCATCGGGGGCTGCATGGAATCATCCAAAAATCAAGCAAAGAAGACTAATCCAGTATGGCACAAGGTCTAGGTGCCACTTAGCAGAAATGGCCATGGACCACTACTTTGTCAACGTTGCCACTGCTCCAGTATTTCTTTGGCGACCTGACACTGTCCGTTGTGCGTAATGGTACTGTTCCAGTATTATACAGCTGACCAGGAGAAAATGTGTCTGTTAGCAGGTATTCAGCTCACTTAGGATTAGCTCTACGATCAGGAGAAGAGGCGTTGAGTTTGGGTTTGTCCTAAGGAGAGAGAGAGTGAGGTGTAATTTAACTAGTAAGTACTGTCCTATTATTACATGGGTGATCTGCACAGGATGTGTATGTCCATAGGTCTCATTATTACCTAGAGGATACAAGGTCACTTGGCAGCCATTAGATAGATCAAGCGTAGGCCTGCATTGATGTTAAGGAAGCTGAGCGTTGAAGTCTGAATGGCATGGAACGTATCTTGCAGCTGGTTTGTTTAACTCAAGCATCCTCTCTTGGACGTCCTTTCAAATCGACACTTTTTTCTTGGCTGTTGATGAACTTACAAATTAATTTTATAAATTCATACTATATAGAAACGTAACATTTTAACCCATTTTTTGCCTCCCATGTCTGTTGCACTTTAAAAAATGGGTCGAACTGTCCAGTATTATTAAACTATTCCATTTATTGCTTCTATCAGCAATGTGGCAGCTGCGAGTGAAGACGCAGGGAGATGGTAAAATAAACTTTAGAAGGCTTGCTGAGTTCACGCAAACTACCAAGAAGTCTTCCTCTAAACTCTGGTTTTAGATTAAGACGAAGTCAAACCGTTACATGCAGATCTTGTTTCTTCAAATTCTTCTCCATTATTTCGGGGGAAAAAGTACTTCAACTTTCCACAAGCTATTCTTATGTAGCCACCTCACCGGTTGTGGATGATCGAAGCATCCCTTAACCCGTGGGGGTTCACCTGATTGGCAAGTATAATCATGAGCATAATTTCGATTCCAAATGTACCTGGAATTGATTAAATCTCATCAGCATCCAAGTGCAATGAAGAGGGATTTAAAAAATTGGAAGGCTGACATTCTTTGTGTTTTATTTTTTATAGTGTACCTCCACATTTTCGTTCTGGGGCGGATACTCATTATGACATGGAGAGGATGGCCAATTTACGATGCCACCTTCACATCCCCTACAAAAATCCATGCCTTAAACTTCTGTATTTGGGCATGAAGTCTGCACTTAACCCTAACTGATTGCTACTCTGGTTGCATTGTGAATATTTTGAGGGAAGGCTTTAATGAGTGAGGGCAAGAGGACCACAGACTGCAGATAAAAGAAGGAATTGTCATTTTTGCTATGTACATTTCTTCTGTGTAGCACAAAATTAAAGGAAAGGACACATGCAGTGTTGGGGTCATACGTGGAAGGTGTATCAATGCATGATTGCACTGAGCTCTCCTAGAATCATTGCATTAACAGCTTGGTTGTCATCAGAGTACCACAGGAATTTGGTACTTCACAGCATGGTTACAGTACTTCAGCAGCAGCTCCAAGTCTGTGGACCAAAGCTTTTTGTCTCCAGTCACAAGTACTTTGGTCTCACTGCTAATCAAATTCATTTTATATAAGAACTGTGGACCAAAAGACAAACTGGTCCGACTGCCTTAGTTACTGGAAACTAGTCAATTCTTATTTATTGCGATAGCGAACAGCAATTGAGTAACTAGTATGTAACATAAATATCACACTATCAACCTTTATGGTACCTGGCATAATACTAAAGTGGTCTGTCTACATTATTGAAAGCAACCTTGAGGTCTAGGAAGGCATACAAATCGGTCAAACCTCTTTAGGACAGCAGACTTCAAAAGGTAGCAATTTGGCATTGAAATTGTTATTTTTTTTCAAGATTGGATGTAGAACTGGGGTGCCAGTCAATGATCATATTATGAGAGTTAAGGTACACTGAAAGCCTAGAACCCAGAACGTTCTCAAATAGTTGTATTTAACAACTTGTCTGCCATTTTAAGACTGCATCATTGGCTTGTTTTCTTTAGGTTCTTTTCCTCAGACCGCTGCATGAAGCCTTTTGGTACAAGTGAGCTTTATAAAGTATATAAACAGAAGTGGATACTCTGGAGATGCTTCTGGAAACCCAAAGTGCCTATTTCTCCTTAGGAATGTGATGGAATTCGACAATTCAAAAATAACTGCATCAATTTCAATGTTTTATTTTGCTCTGGAATCCTTTTTTTTTTTATCATGAATGTAGTTCTTTAAAGGTTACATTGCTCATTTTGCATTCCCTATTTCTATAGCATTCCAACACGTATGTTTTTTGTATTAAAAAATTACCTGTTTGTAGACTTTTAGCAGCACAGACTGTGAGCCAGTGTACTTGCGTGTTTCTTCATCTGTCGACCCATGCCGAGCCCACCATAGCCAAGAAATGGTTAGGAGTAACCACTGTTTCAGACAGCACTGAGAACCTTCCATTGGGTTCTGTTGAGCCAGCGTGTTTGTGTATGAGTGATGTTTGTTTTTCTAATCGATCAAGTTTTATATCAGTTTACTGTATCCTTATTGGTTTGTACGTCCACTTTTGTAAATCACTTTGATTTATAATAAATATTAACTGTCAAATGTGAAGTGTCAGTTTCTTCCAATTAGAACAAAATTGCATATGTATGTTTGATGACAAGTGTGGCTGTGGATACACATGCTTAACATTAGCCCGTCATCTAGTGTTGGGCTAGGAAGTGTACATGTAGTTTTTCTTCAAAGAAGTCTTTCGAGTCACGAGGTGTTGTGACTCCTCCTCGTGCTTGCAATGCGCATGGTCGTCGACTTCATTGTTTGATCATTATTTCCTGCTGTGTGCTCCTCTGCTCCGTCTCGTTATCAGTTCCTACTAGTTAGGCCTTGAACGTCGGTATTGTCATCGATTGTGCTTACTTAGATGTCTTCCAGTTGACCATCGCCCTGAGGGCCTCAGCCCTTCAGGGCAAACCTTATTTTTTCAACGTTTCGTCAACACCATGTCCATCTGGTGATGGAACAGATCCAGATTTTGCCAACACTGCCACGCCAAGGTCCCTCACACCAACCAACATCTGATGTATAACTTGTGCTTTTCTTCTCATCACCAAGAATCCTCTTGCGAGCCATGCCAGTTGTTCCGATCGGAGAAGACACTGCATGGTTTTCACTCAAGAAGGCCCGAGATGTCCTGACGTACAATCAAAGACCCTCCAGATATTTTCGGGTCCGGAGACTACCACCACAAGGCCCAGGCTCAAGTGTCTGCAGCAGATGAGGGTAACTTTTCACACTACGGCAGTTCTAAATCCAAGCTCGAGATCCAGGACCTTCCACCAGCACAGACTGTGAGTACTGTACCCCCTCCATCCCGGCCACAGCCTCAAAAAACTATCCTGAAGGATTTACCATCCACTTCGGATAGACCGAAATATGTGCACAGACCACCACCACCCTCAGGCCATGGTCAGCAACGAACAGCTGTATTGGAAACGTCCAACCCCGGCTCGGCGCCAAAAGAGCAGCACAAAGGCAATAGTCACCAGTTGTCAGCCTCGAGCCGAGACTCTGAGTCAAGAGCCAGAGCACCGGAACACCGACCATCTTTGGCATCAAAGATAACTGCATTGGACCCAAAACCCTCGGCATCAAAATCTTCGGTGTCGAAAACCGTTTCGGAGCTGAAATCACACCCTGGCTCCAAACAAAGAGGCAGTTCTGAAATTGTAGAACCTGTGCTTCTGCAGCTGTAGGAACACATCAATTCGAGGCAAAACAGATACATACTCACTCAGGCACTGGTCGAATACTGGCTACACCTTTCAGACAAAGGAAAATCCATCTAAGAGACAATTAAGCTTTGAAGAAGCTTTGGAGGTCCCTTGCCAACCAAAGCACAGACAAAGAGCAGACAAGGCCACCAGTCCACCGCCCATCAGTCCATCACCACCTGTGGCACTAAGGGCACCCTCTCCACCAATTTCACCTCCTGCAGAGACACACTGTTCACCATAGAATCCATTCATTGTTTTGGAGAACATGGAGATGATTGGGACCGAGGGGATGATGGAAACCAATTCTCCATTCCACCTAAAGATGACTTGTGGGACACATACGATACAGACCCACATATGGATACAGACCCAGACTTGTATCCAGCGAAGCCTTCCCCTCAGATGATAATACTACCTACCATGATATTATAGGTAGGGCAGCTAGTTATTATAAGTTTCAACTGCACACTGAACCACTGGAGAATGACTTTTTATTTGAGACACTTTCACCCTATCAACGCTCAGCTCAATACTTGCCAATGCTCACGGTTATGCTAAGACATACCCAAGACATTTTTAAAGAGCCAGTTAAGGTGCGAGTCATTACACGGAAGGTAGATGAAAAAAATACAAACCCTCCCCTACTGATCCATCTTACATAAAAGGTCAACTACCACCTGACTCTTTAGTGGTAGCAACAGCAAGGAAGAGGGCAAACTCACAAACATATGGCAAGGCGTGCCCACCGATCAAGGAAGCTAGCAATATAGATGCTGCCGGGAAGAGAGGTCCAATCAGCTAACCACTGGAGAATTGCTAACTTTGATGGTCTCCTGTTACATTATAATAAGGCACAGTGGGATGAAATGGAGGGCCTCCTCCAACATCTCCCAGAGAAATACAAAAAACAGGCTTTTGATATTGCCTCTGAGGGCAAATTGATTGCTAACACTTCTATTTGCTGTGTTCTAGATGTAGCCGATACAGCCGCGCAAATCATTAACACCAGCATCCTCATTCGCTGGCATGCCTCGTTTAAAGTTTCAGGGTTCAAGCCTGAAGTGCAACTAAGTATTCTTACACTTTCTTTTGGTGGGAAACACCTCTTTCGCCCTAAGGAGGTACTTGAACATTTTTTAAAAGACAAGGAGATCGCTATAGATATGGGGACTTTACAAACATGCACAATGAGATACTTTTTGGCACTCTCCATATCAAGGAGCAGCCAAACTCCCATCTTCTGACACTTCCACCTCATATCAGAGTCCCCATTCACAAACGACATCACCAAGGGGGTAGCATACAGTGGCAGCAACTCTGGGGCGGTTTCTCAATCCTATCAGCCATCGTCACAAACCCTTGACTTGCCCTCCATTCCCCCCAATCACATAACACCTGTCGGGGGAAGACTTCAACAGTTCTTTCCCACATGGCGGAATATCAACACCGACTAATGGGTAATGGATATTGTCGAACATGGTTATTGCCTGCAACTCATCGCCAAACACTCTACCTCGCACCCACAGACCATCAGCAGCTGCTCAAAGAGGAAGTCCGAGCTCTTATAGAACTTGAGCCATTACAACAACAACAAGGCAAGAGGGGCCTATTCAATTTAGTTCCTAAAACCCAAAAAGGACAGGTCTCTTAGGCCAAATCTGGACCTCGGACCTTAAACAGGTACATTCTCTGAGCGCATTTCCACATGGTCTCTCTTCAAGATGTTATCTCGCTACTACAAAAAAGCGACTTCAATGACCGCCTAGGGCTTAAAGGACACATACTTTCACATTCCAATTCACCCAGCTCACCGTCAGTTCCTCGGGTTTGTGTTCAACGGTCAACACTTTCAGTTCAAAGTGCTTCCATTCGGGGTCCCCACATCCCCATGGGTGTTTACCAAAATGCGTAGCAGTGATTGCAGCTCACTTAAGAAGGCAAAACATGCACGTTTTTCCTTACCTGGATGACTGGCTTATCAATAGCTCAATACATCACAAATGATTTCGATCCACTCAAACTACCATAGACATACTTAACCAGCTAGGTTTTACAATCAGTGCAGTCAAATCTCACCTGCAACCCCTTCAAATACAGCCTGACCTAGGAGTCATCCTCAACTCACTCATGGTTATAGCTTACTCAGATGCTGCAAGGATTCAATCCTTCCAAATGCTTATTCCACAGTTTCAGCCTCACCAGCATATACCAGTGAAAACAGTTATGCGTCTCCTAGGGGGCATGGCATCCTGCATAGCTATAGTACCTCATGGCAGACTCAATATGCACCCGTTGCAAGAATGAATAGTGCATCAATGGTCTCAAGTGGACGATCAGCTGTAAGATCTAGTGTTGATCAGCTGTCAAGCTTGCCACTCTCTGCAGTGATGGAATTCCCACAATCTGCTAAAAGGACGGCGTTTCCTAGACCCAGTTCCGTAAAGGACCATAACAACTGAGGCATCACTCACACGTTGGGGAGCGCACTCACAGGAGTTGACTGTTCAGGACCACTGGACACCCAGTCAGACTCATCTCCATATCAATCACTTGTAGCTGTTCATCTAGCGCAGCAAGCATTCCTTCCACACCTCACAGTGAAAGTGGTTCTCATCAATACAGACATCATGACTACCATGTATTATCCTCAAAAGCAGAGGGACACCAGGTCACCTCAGCTATCTCACTTAGCACAGACCAGCTGGAGGTATGCTCTCCGACACAACATTAACTTATTAGCCGAGTACATACTGGAAGTGGACAATAACTTTGCGGATCTCCTCTGCAGGAGATGACAACAAATCCATGAGTAGGATTTCAACCCACAAGTAATCCATCCATTCTTCCAACAATGAGGTCAACCAGACATAGACCTATCCGCCATAGCAGAAAACGCCACATGCCCAAACTTCGCCTCCAAGTTCCAACACCCACAGTCCAAGGACAATGCACTATGGACGAATTGGTCAGGAATGTTTGCTTACACTTTTCCACTTCTCCCGTTGCTTCCGTTTGTGATTCACAAACTGCGGCAGACGTCTTTGACCTTCAACGTAGTGGCTCCCACATGGGCCAGACAGTCATGGTTAACTGCACTTATGGAACTCTCAGTAGTCCCACACCAGGTACTTCTCAACTGGCAGGACCTTCAAACCAAAATAACGAAGCAGTAAGGCATCCAAACCCCAGGTCTCTTAATCTTGCAATCTGGCTCTTGATGTCTTATAATTCCGATATTTAAATTTACCTCAGCAGTGTATGGATATTCTTAAAGAGGCAAGGAGGCCCACTACTAGAGCCCGCTATGCGGCAAAGTGGAACTGCTTTGTACACTATTGCCATTCAATACATATTAACCCTATAACAGCAAAGGCCAAAGACATTGTTTGTTACTTTCTACATTTACAAACGCCTGGGTCAGCTTTCACTTCCATAAGGCTACACCTAGTGACAGTGGCCGCATATCTCCAAAACAGAGAACAAACCTCTATTATTCAGAATACCTGTAATTAAAGCTTTTGAAGGGGGCCTTAAAAGAGTTATCCTGACTAAGGTCCCTCCAAACCCTGATTGGAATCTCAACATTATGTCAACAAGGTTAATGTGTCCCCCATTTGAACCTCTTCCCACATGCCCACTCCAATTTCTCTCATGGAAAAGTTAATTTCTCATTGCAATCACTTCACTCAGACGTGTAAGTGCGCTTCAGGCATTAACTCTAGAAGAACCATTCTTTGAGCTTCATAAAGCCAAGGTGGTACTATGTACCAACCCTAAATTCCTTCCAAACGTTGTCTCCCAATTCCACTTAAACCAATCCATTGAGTTGCCAGTGTTCTATCCCCAACCAGATTCAGTTGCTGAAAGAGCTTTACACTCATTAGATATTACAAAACCTCTAATGGATGATATTTAAATAACTCAATCGTTTTGAAAAACTCATCAACTCTTTGTTGCATTCTCAAAGCCAACATAATGAAAGACTGATTTCTAAATCAGGCATTTCGCAGTGGATTGTAAAATGTATACTAATCTGTTATGACAAAGATAAAATTCCTCTCCCTATCCCTTCCAAAGTTCACTCTACTCATAAAAAGGGAGCTTCCATGGCTTTCTTGAGAAATATACACATGGCTGACCTATATAAGGCAGCTACATGGACTACACCACACACATTTACCAAACATTACTGTGTAGATGTTATGTCCCGGCAACAAGCCAATGTTGGTCAAGCGGTTTTACGCACATTATTTCTAGCAAATGCAACCCACACTGGTTAGCCACCATTTACGGAGGAAAACTGCTTTACAGTCTATGCTAAGCATGTGTATCTACAGCCACAATGCCATGAAACAGAAAGTGTTACTTACCCAGTAAGCATTTGTTTGTGGCGTGTAGTGCTGTAGATTCACATGTGCAAGCCCTCTTCCCTGGACTCCTTCGTTGGTTGCATTGAACATTAAAATATTACCTTACTTTCACATGGTTATCTCACTACGATACATCATCGTTTACACTCCATCCTCACCCAAGCGGAAAACAATCGAACAATGGAGTCAACGACCATGCGCATTGGAGGAGGAGTCACTACACCTGGTGACTCGAAAGACTTCTTCAAAGAAAAACAACTTGCACACTTCCAAGCCCAACACTAGATTGTGGGCTTATGCTAAGCATGTGAATCTACAGCACTACATGCCACAAACAGGTGCTTACTATTACATGAAAGGGTTAGTATCAAAAAGTCTGGAACATGAACCAGTCTTAGACGTATGCAGATGTCCGAATTTTAGCTGATTCACAATCCAAAGGGGTATGGTTATTTTGTCGTAAACTCATGACTTCTATTGAAACTGAGGCAATTTCACACAGGAGACAGTTAAAATAAAGCCATTATGGGATTCTCTCACTTTAATCAGGTCTGGTTACATGTACAACAGTAATGCAAATGTTAATCCTAAACAGTCCTGCAAGTTCTACCTTACAATCAGAAATTCACTTTCATTTGCAACCACTAGAAAGTCGAAAAAATTACACCAATAGTAAATTTTCACTGACAAAACTGCATCACCTGCACATTGGCAGGCTGGGCAATTGAGGGTTTGAATGGATCGAGGCCTCTAGGACCAGCTGTAAAATGGCTACACAGGTACGTTTACCCAGGCGAAGATGGCTGGTTCTAGAAACCCAAGTAGAAAATGTGATGTTCTGTTAGATGTTTGGCTTTTCCTACAATTTTGTTCAGTTAGAGAGATGAGTCATAACGACCTGCCAGCCAAACCAAGTGCTGTTGAGGGGATTTAGGGCCAGATGTACGGACGTTTTTGCATGCGCAAACGGGTTTGCGAACCTGTTTCCGCATGCAAAAACAGCATGGGCCATGTACAAAGCCTATTTAGCGAGTCGCAATTTATTTGTGACTCGCTAAATAGGTTTTGCGACTCGCTATTAGGAAGGAGCGTTCCAATCCTAATAGCGAGTGCAAGCCCATGTATGAATGTTTTGCGTCTGCAATTGCGGGCGCAAAACACTCGCAAATTACCACCCTCTTCAAGAGGGTGGTAATGCACTTGCAAATGGGAAGGGGTCCCCAGGGAACCCCATCCCCTTTGCAAATGCTGCGGAAAATATTTTTTAAGGGCAGGCAGTGGTCCCAGGGACTACTGCCTGCCCTTAAAAAATGAAACTCAAAAAACGTGCAATTTGCAAGGCGCTATTTTGTGCGTCGTACATCTGCCCCTAAGAGTTTTCTCTATAGGGTGAATTAAGGGGAGCCTGTGTACTCTTAATCCCTGTCATCTGATAGAGTTAATTTATTCGGTCAGCCTGGGTTCTTAATAGACTTTCTGCTGTACGAGGTATGACTGTACTTTCCTGTGTGCAATATGGGTGTTTATGTGGTTGGGTGTGTAGGGTGTATTTTGCTGACTGAATCTTCGGGTGTTTAAGGTGATTCTAATGTCAGGTTTTTGGATTGGTGATTTATGTATTCCTAGAATAAGGGTTTGAATATTTTGTCTATTTCGGTCAAAGTATATAACTTTGTATTTGTCAAGTGCTCATGGATGTACTGACCAGGTAGTCTACCTCACTCTGTATTCTGTTACCTTGTCTCCCTATACCATTATCTGGATCTAGTTATTCTGGGTCTCCCTTCCAAAGACAGGCGATATTCTTTGGCTTTTTGTTTCATGGTTGATTTGGCCGAGCTGTCCTTTTTTTCTTTATCGATTTTTTCAATACAGGTAGTCAAAGTTGAGAAATCCCCAATTTATTTTTGGATTAGTCATTCCTCCTTTTCATCTGGTTGTCAGGGATGTGGGCTCAACAGTGTTGCTTATGCACTGGGCTTACCAGTAACATGGTATTTATTTTATTCATTTTTGCATTTTGTTAGCGTGGAACAGGATCAAAAAGAATCAAGTCACCAAGCAGTAAGCATCAGATCAGAGCATCCATTACAGGAAGCAGAACACATTTTTCAATAATAATATTACATTTAACATAGTAAAGTAAGTATACAGTCAAGACGGTACATTAAGATCTTTCAGAAGAGCGGTTAAAAGGAGAAGTCATTATCATTGATGGATGAGATCTTCAAGTTGATCTGTGGGTCATCCACATGGCGGTGAAGAGCCATACGTACATCCGCCATCAAAACTCTTATGTTTCTCAATATACGAGAAGGCAGGATTTGAGGTGAACCTACCCAGTCTTGCAATTTGTCCGGAACAACGCGAAACAAGTAACTTGCCCTGTACATCATTGTGTGACACCAGAACTTCAAGCTGTCTCTCGTGACTGTCTTTGCCAAAAGTAACATCAAGTTTAGAAAGATTAAAAAACAGGATGTGCCTCTGACAGGATCTCTAACCAGTTATTAGGGGGTAGGAGCCTAGTAGAATGGCAGTGAGATGCAGACGTGCAATGCCCATCTGGCTAAAAGGGCTTCAGCCCCCCCACCCCCTCACCCCCGTTGTGTGTCTCAGCCCAGGCTGTTGCAGCTCGAGCTGCTGTGGGCTCGGCAGGGCAGTGTCTGGAGTCTTATCTGGGGCACGCCTGAGGTTTTTCACAGGTCTTTTAAGACCATTTGCATATTCACATGCCTTTGTAAACAGGTTACCGAGGCTTGGTTTTTTAGGTCTCGCCTGAGACAGCGCTTTAGCGCTGCTCTGGCGAGACTTATAGTAAGCGAGTTTTGGAAGTGCAAACAGTGCTTTTCAGGCCTCCAAATACAGTGCATGTGCGCCGGGCGCGCGCACCATTTGGCAGCCTGAAAAGCACTGCCTGATCACTTCGCGGCCCCTTTGATGACCTTCAGTGAGCCGCGCGGCCACGGAGGACATCAAAGTGCACACCATTTGCACTGTGCCCGCCCCCACTCCCCCCTCCCACTCCCTCCTCGTCAACTTCAGTGCACGCTTGTTATGACCTTTATTTCCCTTTGCTTGGAAGCCGCATCTGGTGCCGCATTGGAAGTGCTGTGCCCAGATCTTAATGTCTGTGAAGTACAATCTTTTGTACATGGTTTGAGAAACCTTTGGGAATTAACCCTCCCTTAAATTCAGGTCACCCTGTACTGAAATCGATTTAGTACGTGATCGTTTTAGCGGGGAAGGTCGGCAGGCTAAGCCACTGACATCTAAAGGATTCATCTTGCTTCTTTAGGACATCACCCAAGGTAAAGTGGGACACTACACTTTTGTAAAAAAAACACTTTCCTTCCCGCTTTTCCGATAAACATGTGTCGGAAGTTGATTCCACGTTGTCTTCTCCCTAAAGGCGTAGACCGGAATCACGAACTCGGTTTTTTTTAACAGACAATAAAGGCGACCATCCTAATATTCTCGATCTAGACATCAATCGCGTCATTCGTGACATGATATTGCAAAGAGAAGAAGCTATTAAAAATATTTTAACATATGATTAAAAAGTGTGTAAATACAAGTTGATTACAAAACAGAGAAAATACGTAATTATGCAGTATTTCAAATTGTATTCATAATATCAGTTATAGTTTGGCCATTTGAAGTATTAATTGAAATAAGTAATACTGCACACCTAACTACAAACTCGTTTGGGTTTATTTCAAATGCTAAGCAAGATTTGCACGTCAACATGGCCGCTTTCAAATTTTATAAATGAAAGTAACATGTAACTAGTTTGTTGGTCCGTCTTTCATCTAGTTCAGTGCAGCTAAGAGCTGTTCATGTCTGTAGTCTCTAAGGTGTTTTTTAGACAGCCGTCTGGGTGGAAAACTTGATTGATTACGTTGAACATATTTTTGGGGAATTTCATAAAAAATATTAGGGTTTTGATGTAAGTATTAAGAATGTTACCGAAATAAGATATTCTGTTTTGATAATAAAAGGTATGTCCTCCAAGAAGCACAAACAATTTTTAGGTTTTAAAACAAGAGATTGCGAGTCTTTCTGAAACATAATTATTTAGAAATCTGCGTCTTCACTGCAGTTTGCAGGCAAATGGGTCCTCCGGTTGGCAGACTCGCTCACCATTTCAAGATGGCCGCGGTAGAGCCACTCTTTCCTTCCCGGTGCTCTATGAGAGCCACTTCTGTGTTCGAGCCCCTTCCCAGCCCCATAGCAGAATCGCAAACTGGTTGCTGTAGTCGGCTTCGCCTGTCTGTCCTTCCCACACGGACAGCAGCATAGCAACTCAGCATGGATCTGCAGATGCTGAGAAGGCGCGTTCGGATGTACATAGATCAGGTGAAGAGAGCACAGCAGTGCAGGCGTTACACGCAGTGACCGCTCCTGCAGTGGTATTACCCACTACACGGTCTGCACATATTTCCTGTCATTATTGCTGTCCTCGATTTTGTCACACTCACCACCTTGCAATACCAAACAAAACACAATATCTCAAACACTGCACACTGCTACCTTACAATGAGTATCGTGCACGGTTGGGATTAGATATGCAGCTAGGAATAGCTGGGGATGCTTGGTGCTTGTGGGGAGAGCACAAGTCCCAAAAAATATAAGTGGGGATACTAACCAAGTTAAGCAGTATACAAGTGACATCGTGGTGCCTGGCGTCACAACGCATCATCACACATGGCATGAAGTGACATCAAAAGAAGTGTCATCAGATATTCACACCTCACACATATGTTTATCAGGTCTATCATGAGTACATTTAAGCGCACTACGAGATTTAACGATTGAGATTTTGCATCGGGGTTGTGTCAATATAGTGGCGCAACCCTGATGCAAAATCTGGGCCAAAACTAAGACATTCATTTTGTTTTCCAACTCAGCCACTAAGAAATTGGCAACGAGGAGAGAAACCAGGATGTCTGGTCTGTTTAATTAGCTGCAAAGACTGTATTTTAAAATATGTTATGGGGTTAATGTATGCATTGCAGAGATGCATGGCCAGTAAATCTTTGAATACAATAATAATGGTAACATTAAATTGAGTAGCACTATAGAAGCAATAAAATGTTTTAAAAAATGATTTGTGTAAATACTGGGACAGACCCAACACATCTGACATTCTTACAGTGCATGCATATCTCTTGTATATAGGGACTGAACAAAATCAGAAGCATGCCACACTTAAGTACCTGTGAAGTGATAACAAGCTATGGGCCTTTGTTTCCCCTCCATTGCATTTGCATCTAAGTGTGAGGCTCCAGACCATGCCCAGCCAGGATCATATTGTAACAACAAGCATTTGCAATGCAATAGGTCTCGCATTTATACAAGTTTGAGCTATTGGCATTGTAAATGACAGTGCCTTTTACTCATGTTTTAAAAAAAAAAAAACTTAAATAAAAAGCAAGTCTCGCATTTGCAAAAGTTTAAGCTATTGGCATTGTTCATGACAATGCCTTTTTTATCTATGTTATAAAACAAACACATAAATAAATTCCATTATCATTTACAATGCCAATAGCTAGTGTTGCATTGTTATTTGCAATGCCAACTGCTCACACTTTTATAATGCGAGACCTATTGCATTGCAAATGCTTGTTTCTGGTTCCAGTACCCCCAGTACCCCCTGGACCCCCACTCTGCCTATTCCTTACATTTGCATTTTACATTTACTGCCGTAGTGTGAGAGTGCATTTCATGACAATGAATATAAAGTAGGGTTGCCAAAACAAAAATGCCAGCCATGTGTTGTTTAAAGAGCTTTCAAAGACATCGTCTTGATACTAGAGTAATAAATAAACAAGCATTTACAATGCAATGGTCTCGGCATTGGTAAAGTTAGAGCTATTGGCATTGCTCATGACATTATTTTTGTTTATGTTTTTTGTTTTTAAAACATTTAAAGAAACGGCATTGTCATGAGCAATGCCAATAGCTCTAACTTTAACAATGCCGAGACCGTTGCATTGTAAATGCTTGTTTCATTCTTTCTTCATCCCTGGCACCCTTCTACCCAACTCTTGCCTCCCGAACTCCTACAACCTTGTGTAATTTCCTTGTGCGCAGAAGTGATCTGGTCTCGCCCGTGTTAGAGGGTTTTTCGCGTAGAAATCGACTGAAAGCCCAGTGTCATTCACAATCAGGTGTCAGACTTCAGTGCCTGGAGGCGTTTCATATGTAGGCGCTATAGCAATGTGTTCAGACGATGCTTTATTTCTGCAGTGTTTGTTTATAAAGTGTTAAATGTAGAGGCCGACTCATTTTCTCAGGAGCTGGGGAATTCCCAGTCCGACTGAACTGCTTCCTTCCCGTGGCTATAATATACTCACTATCCGATTTGACCGCCAGCTCTTTTGGACAGTTAGGTGCTGTATGTACGAGCTGTCACAAGGGCCTCTGGAAAGAATTATGCGGCAATGAACGACCAAAATAAGCCGTACGGCTAACTCAATCAATTAGCAGACTCCTGCAGCACATCATGTGACAATATACACTTGCTATTTTGTCATTGAATTAAAGATGCAGATTACACAGTAGATTATAGACAACGAGGTAATGCAGTAAATTCACAACTATACGGTAAACACCGCAGATTCAAAATCGCATAATTCCAGTGGCCCTGACTATAGCACGACTTGCAGGAATTGGTAGCTCTGATAGCAGGAGGATAATGGATGTCTGCACTCGTAAGAAAGTACGTCTTGTCTTTTATTAAATGAAATAACACATTTATGAGAGACATGACATGCTCAAAACCTTTTCTTATTGGATATAATTTCTCCCGCCCCCTTTCTTTTTATCTTAAATCATCTCCCGCTTTCCCTTGCTTTCGCTCCCTATGCCCCTCTCCCCCCCCCTCCCCTTCTCTGTTTCTCCTCCCCTCTTTCTTACTCCTATAGATCCGGTTGTCATCCCTCTTGCACCCAGTTCTTTCTTTCTGCCTCCCTTCCCTCTGTGCGCTATCACACCATCCTCCAAGCCCCTGGGTGCCCGTGTCACACAGGCTTTTTGCATCTTGATTGTGAAAGCAGAGGCGGACACCGAGAAGCCCCTAAACCGGAACACCCAGAGAGGCCCGGAGAATGAGGTGCCAGGGCAAGCATGGATGCAGGAGGTAGAATCCACAGCTTCTGGGCTCGGCTCTCTTAGGCTCGAGGCACTAAGGGGAGCTCAGGCCGAGTCAGGGGTGGACATCTGACTGGAACCATGCTCAAGCCGTCATTGGCTCGCGCACCACTACCCCCAGAGAGGGGAAGGCCTTGGTTGAGAGATGGAATCTGAGAAGTGCAGAATACACGTGGGTCAGCTTCGGATCAGCCAGCCAGGCTAGGTAGTGGTTAAGTCTGGGTGACGAATTCACAAACACGTTTTGTCCATAAAGATAAGACACATTATTCAGAAAAGGATACTTACCTGGTGTAATCTATTTACACCTACACAATTGTACGCTAAGAGTTTGTCCAATTACACAGGAGTAACTTTACGCTAGGGGCTGGACGTAGGCTTTTCAACGTGTGGTTAAGTACAGGCTGCAAAGAACTGGAGCTCTAGTCACTGACGAGGGAACACAAAGGAGCACGCTGGGTGGGCGTGGCCCCGGCTGCGTTCAGTCAGTGGGGGTGGAATGTGGTGGTGGTGGGTTACGGTCTGGTGGCCACTTTAATGACTGCGGAGCATTAAAACGTGGTTTCAAATCCCATCTTCTTCCCCTGACCACATTGTGTGATCCGGGCCAATCGTGGTTCGGTTTGGAAGCGTTTAGAAACAGGATAAATGACGCCCAGCGCTACAAATTCCTGCCACTTACAGTTGAAGCTGGACGCTGGATGGGCGTGGCGACTTTCTCCTCCGCTGAAAGCGCTGGAGCAACATCCTTTGTGGATTCGTGTGTTGTTTCTTATTTTGCCCTCATAAACCCCTCACCTGTAGAAAGGGTTTTAAACAGGACCCGCCCGTTTCTACCTTTGAATGTGCCGAAGGGCATTGCGTGAAAGGCTTTTATTTCCGGGGCATGTTAAATGGAATGTTTTTAACACCCCACACGATAGCAAAGCGCACGTGAGCGGACCTCTTTCCTCAGACCCCAGGAGGCAGCACCCCCAAAATAGTATTCCTTACCCCCGGCACCACCACCTAAGCGTCAGAGTCGGAGTCGGTAAATGTGCACCGCGCAGGTAACTTGACGCCTCTGTTTGACTAGAAATGCTCGATTTATCACGTGAATAGAATTTCCTGCTCTGTCAGCTCGCTGTATTTGTCTTTCAGTTTTACATACTGAGGACATAGGCAGGGAAAACGGGTGCATAAGGTCGCCCAAAAAGAGTGGAAACCATTGTTGAGAAATACGTTTTTTTTTTACTTTGCGTTTTGATGACCAAGAATTAATGCTGTCCCCTGGTAACCACGGAGGCCGGCTGGCGTGTCTAAAGCGAAACTGGAGTCTCCGAGTCGGATGTCCTTGCACAGTAAACAAGGAGGAAGCTGCGAGCTGCACGAACCTGATGCTGGACACCACCGCCTTTCTCCGAGGCAGAGCAGAAATGCCTCGGAGAAAGGCAGCGTCCTTTTCGGATTCGGGGGCGTGTTTTGCTGTTGTCTCCTCCTTGAGACTTCTTGCAAAAAACACGCCCCCGATCCGAAAAGGACGAGGCCTGATCTGAATGACTGACCTCTTCTCCAGTGGCTGGCCAGCATTCAAGAGGCCAGCCAATGGAGAACAGGGGAGAAGAGGGGCTGGTTCAAGCCCCTCTTCTCCAAGTCATTAAATCTCTCGACTTCTGGTTCTGCCTTCGGCAGGCCGGATGGTCCCGAGACCTAAAAAGTATGTATTCATTTGTATTGTGACTGTTCTGTCTTTGATCCCTTTAATTATCAGTCATGATTCATTCAGGCAGCCCTAGAACGCAATTAAAAGTGCTTTTTATTTATATTTGCTGTCCATGATGTGCAAAAATACTCAAAAAGGGTCCCTTCCGTATCAGAAAAGGAAGAAAGCCCCCCCTTGCAGGAACTTTAGAGAAAGAAAAAAAAATTGTTTCAAAGAACCCTCACCCACCCGGGTTTCCTCTTGGTGGCATGCTTCATCATAAGGTCCATCCATGCCCTCTACGGACATGGGCGTGCTGCTACCAACAAATACGGGGGAGCACTTGATTGAAAAATAAGGGTGGAGGTAAAAGATAAATGTCGGAAGGAGGGTGGGAAATGTGTCTGGTAAGGAGAACGAGGTGGGGACAGGTGTGGCAGGGTTAGGCAGGGATGGATCAAAAAGGTGGAAGGAGGGATGAGGTGAGGAGCAATTAAGGAGCATGGGATAGTGACAAGAGATAGTGAGGGGAAGGGAATGGTGGGGAGTTAGAGGTTGAGGGGTGAGCAGAGCTGCTGGAAAAAGGAGTTTGTGAAAGGAAGTGATAGCCAGCATTGGTCAATGGTAATAGGCCTGAGATTAATGCATGCAGCTTTTGAACATTAGAACATCACACACACGATACGCAAGAGGGAGCCAGCAGGAAAGGAAAGAGAGGGCATTACTTGTAAAGTTAGTCCCTCATTCAGCTCAGCACGAGAGTGGATGTGAAAGGATATACCCTTCCAGTAGCATTAGGGGAGAGATGAATACTCCACTGGGCTGAGCCAAGACGTGATTGACAAAGATTCAAGCCAACGGCTGAAAGATGCCCGGTGAAGAAAGCCAGTGGGTGAAAGGGGCAGACCCAAAGCCCACTATTTATAAAATGCTCGCAAAGCTCTTCTTGACAGCTGCAATGTCAACACCCAGACCTAAAAAGAAGGGATAGAGGTGGCGAACGGAGTGGTGGATGGAGTCAGCAGTTGCGTTGAAAAGGATGGCAAAGGATTGAGGTGGGTGAGTAAAGCAAAGGCGAGCAGCAAAAAAAGAAAAAAGTTTACAGTGTTTGAGAAATCTGTAGGGGCGTTTGACCAGCAGGGGGAGTGTTTATGAGGGCTTAGTATTTTAATTGTATTACCAAGCTCCTCTATGTAAATGTGAATGGGCAGAAAGAGAAAGCATTTTTGGCAAATCCAGTAGGTGTTGCCTTTATAATGCGAGGGGCCAGCTATTGCCGTTGGCAATGTATGTTTCCAATGCATTGTTAAACAAAAAAAAAGCAACATACGGTCCGAAAAGGAAACACGATATCTTAAGGTATCTTTTTTTTCAGTCTTCATAAACAGCATGGTTTATTTTTCAAATACTTTTTACTCTGGAAATTCGGAACAGAATTTAAAAAGAAGTGTCAGATCTTAAAGGAAAGCGCTTGTCAAAGTCTAATTTACTTTCCACAGGGCTCGGAACTGAAACAAATGCTCAGGCCATTTGGTGTTCTCTGTTCTGCCAATTGGTGAATTGTGTTATTCGCCAATCAGCAGCCTTTGGGAGCAGACTTACCGCATCTGACCGCTTCCTCAGCACCATAAATTCAGCTTTTGTGTGTTAAGTTCTGGGTTTTCACGCAACTTATGGAATGCATTAGATAAAACAAAATGAGCCCAATACAGACTGCTGTGTGGTTAAATTACTGCAGAAATATATCTGTTGCTGTGCTTTCACAGATTAGCTGGTAAGAGTGGAGAATAACACAGGGAGGCAAGGGATGTGATGGGGAAACATCATTTACAATGAATGCGATACAACACATTCCATTACAACCTGGTCATTACAACCACTGCGTTGTTACATCACAAACGATTACAACGCAAGTTGTTACGACCACTTGCTGTAGGGAGCAGAAGGTGTTGGATTTAAAATCCAACACCTTCTCTACTGTTGCACAGACTGGAGTTGGAATAGTAAATTATACTATTCCAAACTCTAGCGCCCCCTCTACAGCAAGTCGTTGTAATGGCATTCGTTGAAAACGCGTGCTTTGTAATGTGGCCTATTCGATGTGAGGTGGCGAAATAGTATGTGTGGGGAAAGAGAAAGAAAACACATGCTTTCCAATGGAGTGCTCAAAGAAAAAGGAAAACATTGTTCCCTGAGGTGATACACAGAAGAATACAAGTCATACAGTCAAAGTTATGTTAAAGAAGCTATGCTCCATGTGTGTGGCAAACGCAAGAATAGGAAGGCACACAATTGAATAAAAAGCAAGCAAATGAGACTGACAGGGCAGCCAACCAATGATAAGCAATGGGCTGACACAATTCTATACCCTAGATGTTCGACAACGAAGAGCTAAAAGTGTCTTTGGGAGAGAACTATAACATTACATTTATTGAATGAGGTTTTTATGCAGTCCAGAGCAAATCGCATCCTTGGATTTCTAATAGGGGCTTGTTCATAAGTTATTTCTAATTGTAGGAAGTTAAACATTCCGATGCTCAGCGGCAGTAGGAGGTGTTACCTTTATAGTCACTTAAAACAAGTCCTTCTCAATAGTGACTGAGCGCGGTCACCAACAAAGCAAATTACTAATTTTGCTAATCCTTAAGGCAAATGAGGAATTTACAGTGGGAAGTTATCAGGCCCTGACTGTTAAAGGCCCATGCCAGTGGAATGAGTTGGCATTAATGACCATCTTTCCAACCACTACTTTTTGGACGTTGGCTTTTCGTGTCAGTTGTCTCAAGGTGCACAGATATTCTTAAATGGGATGCACAGATGAGAGCTGCTGTTTCGACACTGCAAAAGATCTATGATGTGTAGTATCAATGATACCAGGAGACTATTAATTCACCAATTTCTGATAGAGATTTCTAGCCACAGATTGCTCACCTTTTGAGCATTCGCCAAGCATCAAGAGTTTCCGTTGCCTTCAGTCATGGTACCCCAGATTGAAGGAGTCCAGCTATTCTTCAGCTCTTCGGATCCCTCAGACTCCCTTTGGCATGCCTTCAGGCCCCAGGGAGCTGAGGGGCCTTTCACCTGGGATACTACCAACCGGTTCACCCTCGGCACCAGCTGGTCCCTCTGAGGTAATATTGTCTCTGACTCCTTTTCTGAGGCCACTCCGGGAGGCATATTAACAACACGTAGCGATAATTATCGCTAAACACGCTTAGCGCGTTTTTTCCTATCACCGGCTATTGCTGGATTTTATCGCCATGATAGCGCTGTATTAACAACGCTTTGCACATTGGCGATATAAGATCCAGCGATAGCGGCCAAAAACCCCTTCAATGCGAGAAATCCGGAGATAAATGATCAGCGATAATGGCAGAGCTCACTGATACTGAAGTGTGGATTTAACTTCACAATCCACCTCCCATAGGACATAATGCTAAGTCTGCTTTTTTGCAGACGTTAAAATCAGGCGATAATGGGGGCTTTGCGCGGGTTTAGGCATCACTTCGCGGGTCCGCTGCCGGCTTGTTAATTTGGAGAAGCTATGTCAGCGCGTATTGCAATGCTGTTTTCCTCTGGAACGCCTACTTTGCATCTAATTAGCAACACAAGGCGAGGCGTTAAGAAAACTGCTGCTAACATGCGTTAGCGGCGCATTGTAAATATGGTGAAATTATGATCGCCGCTTTTCCGGAGCTACGTGCTGGAAAAGCGGTGATATGTCCATTGTTAATATGCCTCCAGATGTCCAGATCCACGCCATGCACAGGTATGTTGACGCCGACCTTGCCACCCATGCGGTGGCATCGATTTTCTTCTCTGATTCCGGTCCAAGTTCGACTGATATCGCGCTGAATCCAGCTGATGCGCTTATTTCTACACTCAAATTGTAACAAGGCAGGCATCATTCTCTGCATTCACTTTTCGGGACCGCCTCTGATTATGACATGCATGATGAGTTTGCTCTGACCTATAAGGATTACATTTGCTCTGAAGACTTACAGAAAGCTAGTGGGCTAAACACCTTCCCAGAGACTGCTCTTATCTTTCCTCCCGAACCACCTATGAAACAATATGCATCATATGCTATTGTCAATCATGGGGGGCATGAGGTCCTTGATTTACAGATTTCCAACCTGGAGATGAAAACAAAAGTTCTTACTGCGGTCCTGCACCTAGGCCAAACTTTCTCTGAGGCTCTCCTGCCTTTCAATGAGGCTCTGGCAGGCACCCTTTTGAGAACCTGGGCCAAGTCCATATCTGGCCCACCAGACATTAAACAAATCACCAGGTGCCATTGCTGTGCTCTTGGGAACCCAGCTTTCTTGTCAAAGCACCCTTCATCAGAAAGTCTTGTTGTGGTGCAGGCCTCTGCCAGCCATTCCACTCTTAACACTTTTCCTGCCACTTCCCTGATAGGGAAGTGCGGCAAGGGGAAACATTCGGAAAACAATTCTTTTCTTCCAACAGCTTGGCCCTGCGTTCAGTTGATGCCTCCAGTTTGTTTGGCCATTATATGCATGTCCTTTGGGATTCAGTGGTACAAGTCCTTCCTAGTGTGCCAGAAGATCTTCGCCCTGTACTGTTTACGGCGATTCAAGATGCTTTTAATGCGGCCAAGTGCACATTTCTTTGTGGCTTGGACACTAATGACTCTATCGGGCGGGCCATAGGCACCAGCATTGCCATTCATCCGCCATGCGTGGCCATGCTCGACTGGGTTTTCTAGCAATGCCCAGTCCTCACAGATGGGCATGTCCTTTGATGGGACTTGGCCTTTCGGAGCAAGGCTGCCTGAGCCTTTGAACATTTCAAAGAGATTAGGGCCATCGCTCGCTGTCTAGGTCCTTCCACCCACCTCGCCAACTGCAACATTTGTTGCTTTGGCAGAGACATCCCTTATCTGACCGACTGCCAGTCCAATCCCCATAAGGGACCTAGCAGTTTTGTTGGATAGGCAAAGGTACACACTGCCTCCACAGCCAAGGTCAGGTTGCCTCCCCGTCCACTTACCCACTCCTCCCTCCACCCTCCCCAGTCCTACTTCCCCCCTTCTCCCTTCCCAGTTCTACCTCCCCCTCCTCCCTCCACCCTCCCCAGTTCTACATCCCAAACCTCTCTAGTGTACTCTTACAGACTTACAGCCATCTGGTGGGAAGCAGAATCCACCAATTCAATCCGGGTTGGCTAGCGATCACGTCAGACAGGAGGGTCCTACAAATTTTTCACTAAGAATACACTTTACCCTTCCTTTGTTTCATGCCACCGTTTATCTAATGACTGACCGAGGACCATCTCTCCATTTTGAGGCAGGAAGCGCAAGCTTTTTGCCCAGAGGGGCTGTCAAGAGGGTGTATGTGCCAGAAGTATGTCCTTGTTATTCCCGCTACTTTCTGGTGCTCAAGAAGGACAGAGGTCTTCGGCCTATTCTAGATCTGCTCTTTTACAATGCCTTCCTGTGAAATGAGAAATTCAAAATTCTAACCCAGGCCCCAGGTCTCATCTCCCATAACATACCGTAACATAATGCACATTTGTAAGGTGCATGTTCAGCCATCTTGGCACTGAATAACAGATGTTTATTGTTACCCCACTCAATGGTACTCATTTCACCGACCTCAGAAGGATAAAAGGCTGAGTGGACACATGGGATTTGTACCTGTGACCATGAGGTCGAACTCCGACCCTTACAGTGGACGTATTAGTCAACTAAGCCACCAGACCAGGATCCTGCCACCCCACCGACCGTCCCATCCTCCCTGTTCTATGATTGGACTTAATCCATTAAAAAGATCCTAAATCTAGGAATCTACACACTGTCTACCAATTTGCTATTGGGGCTCCATGCCTGGGGGCATGGACAGTCTTGAAAGCAACTGAGGTCAGCGAGTGGAAGTGGCATCTATAGGGGCCCTGCATGTCCTTTCTCGAGCGCACCGACGTCCATGCGGAACGGCAATGACGAACAATCCGAATCCAATCTAGGTGGAGTGTGTGGTTTGAGCTTACCCACTTAATCTGTCCAGTTGAACACCTCTTCGGGTGTTTCAAAGAAGTGTGTCCGCGAATTGTGGGACACCCGCAGTCTGGCCAGTAATAGCAAAGAGTACTGGATTTTAAAGTTTCATAGTGGAGCTTTGGCCTCTGTAAAGGATTTTTGGCGCTGTTGGACTTGCCTCGTATAATCCGGAAATATCATTATAGGGTATGAGGTGAAGTTGAGGGTCTCCTTGACCCTGGCTTGTTGGAAGATAATATCCCTATCTTTATCATTTAAAAACCTGGCAATAATAGGCCTGGGGCGGGCGCCGGGTGGCGGTCTCTGTAGCAAGGCTCTGTCTGCACGCTCAACCACAAAGCAGGAGGACAGTATCCCAGAAGGGAGCCAGTCCGTCATCCATTTAACGAGGAAGCCATCCATACCGTTGCCTTCGCAGCCTTCAGGGAACCCCACAAATCGGAGGTTATTTCTGCATGCACGCCCTTCGACATCTTCGGTGCGTGTTGCTAGGCCCTTTGCAATTGTCTCCAGGGTGGATACTTTCTTTTGAAGGGTAGTCACTGTATCTTCTACCGCCAAAATTCTGGTTTCTGCTTCGGTTATTCATTGTATTGCATTGAGGAGATCATGCCTAAGTCGCATGACATCTGAGCCAACCGCTCCGATTTTGGCCTCCAGTGTGTCTCTGGACTGCATTATGGCTGCTAATATAGCTGCATTATCAGGCATGGTCGGCATCAGCTCTCCTGGGTTTGGCGCCGGGGCTGCAGCGCCAGCATATTTATCCATGGTGCTTTGCCATGCTGTCACGCTGGGGAGTTTATCTTTCGTCAAGGTACAAATATGTAAAAGGGAAATTATCCTGACGGTCGTGCCTAATTGAAGTCTATGTGCGTAGGCCAGCCCACAATGGCAGTATGATCTTGTAGAACGTTTGGGGGTGTAGTTACTACCACCGCAGATCGCTCAGAGGCCGCTGGCATCAAGTGAGTGAGGGGACTCGTAAGAACATAGGTGCAGGTTTGAATGGCGAACTTTCGAGATCAGGCCTCCTCAGGTGCAATTGAGGTAGGATGCCCGTATGGCATAGTGTTGGTGCCACGGTTAACAGACTGCGCCCCCCCGTGCATCCAGCTGCAAGCCTGGGTGTTATAGTACTGGGGGCACTGGATGTCCCTGTGGCTGCAACTTAATTCAACTATGGGCAGAGGCCAATGACGGCTCTCCCATATCAGTTTTCTCCTCAGTTGGTCGTAGCACAGGGAGGGACGCCCACCAACATCTCCAGGCCTCGTATTCCAACTTAGCCCATCACCCTCACTCTGCCACCAGTCTCACAGGTCGGGGGCCACTCGAGGGTGCAGTCACCAGGAGCTCACTCTGGGCACCCACACAGAGGTAAGACGCACCTCGTGGCCCGATATGGCCGCCAATGACCATGCAGGGAAAGGCGTCTCATACGAGGGCAATCGCATTTTTGCAGTGAGCACCTGCTGCCCAGAAGGAGTGACGAGCCTTGGTTGTCAGCAAAGGGCCCTCATAAACGAACTCCCAGACTGGACTCCCCCCAAGCCATGATGGCCCGTGCAGACAGGGAGCGAGGGTGCCCGGCTCGATGTAGCCACCGAGTCTTGGTCTGACCCCTCGTGGTGCACCCAACGTCTCAGCTACCGGCTGCCTCTCCTCAGTGGTGTCATTGAGTGGCGCTCCGGCATCCACCTCACGCCGGGTCTTCGCTGCCTCGGAGGAGTCTCACACTCCAGCGCCGCCCCATGCTTCGAATTGCCAATCGGGCCGTGCCAACGCTGCCGCAGACCGAGCCGCCGCAACCCCATGCAGTTGACGAATCCTAGACGGGCCCCTCAGGGTACACCCGGCATCTCAATTGCCGTTCACCTCACCTCAAATGTCGCGGGCCACACCTCGGCTCTCACGCCCACCTGTTCTTCGTCACAGCAGAGCACCAGTACAAATTCAGGGGCCGATGCGGCAAGATGATTGATGGATTTTATGGGGCTATGGGAGCTCCATTACAGTGCGTCCGCCATGTTGGACTGCTTTGCCACCACCAAGCCAAAGTTTATTCATTTGGTACTTATTTAACAGGCCTTCTGAGTAGTTCTCGTGTGTGCCCAATGTACCCCTAGTCACCTTTCAATGGAGACATTCGTGGTGGCTAGGGACAAATCTTCCTCAGTGTTAGACCTGGCACCATAGGCGTGAGTCTCCCTTCCATTTTTTTCGCTGTGCCTCCTCTATTTTTCTGGTGATAGATGCTCTGGGCGCTGCACCACTGCCATTCAGTGCCGCAGCGCGGATGCTCCCTGTATAAAGATGACATATGAATTGGTGTTTCCCTGATTGGCTTATTTGGTCTACCTGTTAGTCCCTAGTAATGTGGCCTGTGTGTGCCCAGGGCTGGTAAACCAAATGCTGCTGGTGGGCCTGCAGCGCTGATTTGCGCCAACCACAGAAGCAGCTTGTAAAGTGTGTCTCAGACCTGCCACTGCAATGTCTGTGTGCAGTCTAGAACTGCCATCTTGGCTGTGAAGTGCACCCACTTCCCAGCCCCTGAACCTTCCCTTGGCATCTTGTAAGCCACCCCTATGGTAGGGTGCATTGTATGTGTAAGGTAGGACATGCTCTGATGTGTGTAGCATGTCCTGGTAGTGAACTACACCCAATTTAGTTTTTCACTACTGTAAGGCTACCTGTTCTCCATAGGCCAGAATGGGAGGTTTGGCTATTACACTCTATAGTCCTAACTGACCCATAGAACATGGTAGAAAAACGAATTTAGTATGCCTGAGCTCAGAATATTAAAATACATCTTTTAGCGAAGTTTATTTTTATATTGTATGTTTGAAAATACCACTTTTAGACAGTGGGTATTTTCTTGCCTAAGCCTTCCAGTGTGCTCTGCTGTTATGTGTATTGGCTGTGTGGTTTTGGAGGGACAGGGCAGGCTGAGTCAGACCTGTGTTGATTAGAGAAATCTGCCTTGGAGTGAGGGGAGGGGGTAGCTCCTGCACTTGAATAGGGCTGTGCCTGACAAGGTGAATGCTGGCTCCACCTCCCACTGTGCGTCTGAGGGCAGACCACCTGTTTCTGAAAGGAAGGATGCAGCCTGGTAAACAAAGTGCTCCAGGGCTGGGTAGAACTGGTTCTGGCTGGGTTCAGTGACTTGTAGCTTCTGAGAACAAAGACTTTTGGGGTATAAATATCCATTCTGAAACCCCTACAGTTGATATTGCCCCTGGATCTCAAGACCAACCTCTGTCCGTGGAACTGAAGAAAGCTGCAGGAGAGGACTGTCCTGGTGTTGTGTGCTGTTCCCTGGATTGGCCTGCAGTAGTTTTCTTTGGCCTGGAAAAAGGAGGGAAAAGGAGCTGTAAGAGTACTTTTTAATCTTGAACCTGCAATCACCCAAGGGCTAGAGAGAGAACTAGCCCCCTGACTGAAGTCTCAGGACCAGTAGACTTCATTTTCGTCACTAAGGCCTGTTAGCGACCCGCCGCAGCCGAGGAGCGTCAAGAAAATCATCGCATCGCTGCCGCTGAGAGCTTGCTGGCCTGATCATCCACCCGCACGTTTGCGGGCCTAAAAAGTATCGCTACAGCTATGGAGCGTCAAGAAAATCACTGCATCGCTGCCGCTGAGGGCTTGCTGGCCTGATCATCATCCCGCACGTTTGCGGCCCGAAAATCATCGCTACAGCCGCGGAGCGTCAGGAAAATCGTTGCATCGCTGCCGCAGAGGGCTCGCAGGCTCGACCATCGCCCGCACGTTTGCAACCCGAAAATCATCGTTACAGCCGCGGAGCGTCAGGAAAATCGTTGCATCGCTGCCGCTGAGGGCTCGCTGGCCTGATCATCGCCCTGCCCGGTTGCGAGCCCCAAAATTGTCGCTAACCCCCGTTAGCGAGCGGCCGTGTCCAAGAGCGTGAGGAAAAACATTGCTAACCCGCCAGAGCGGCATTTTTTGTGGATTATTTGACAACATCTCTGAACTGTGAGTAAAAAGGGTCACAGAGACCATTGCCCTGAACTGAGCTTTGCATTCCCCTTTGGAACTATTTTCGCAACATCCAGAGAGAATTATTTTTGTACAGTATTGTGGTTTCCTCGTTATTTGGTCTTGTGATAAGCCTCTATATAAAGCTAACTATTTTTTTTATACCTACCTGTGTTGTGTCCCTTTGTAGTGTTCCTCACTGTATTACTGTGTACGGTCATAAACGCTTAACCCCTTGCGTGCGCACAACGTCTCCCGGCCGTCGTGCATTACGGTGGGCGTGTGCACACGACGGCCGGGAGACGTCGTGTTCCCGAACGCTGTTTATTTCTCCTGCACAGCAGGAGAAATAAACCCGCACGCAAGGGGTTAACACACTGCCTCTGAGATTAGCCTAACTGCTCGTGCTACGTTACCACAGGGTGGAGCAGGGGTTGTCAAAGGGGTGCAGCCCTTCACTCTGACTTAGAAAGAAGGGTCCCTGCTTGGACAGTGGCCATCCACTGCCAACCAGAGACCCCCATTTCGGTGGGGATCTGGGCTTGCGTTGGTGATCGCATACAGTAATTATAGTGTAAACTACTAGTTGGTGCAGACCATTAGGTGCCACATACGTATTTGAGGATTTTTTTTTTTATAGTCTGTTTTTGATCAAGAGTTGTTGACCCAGAAGAGTTCTCCTGGGAAGAGGAGAAGATAGATACCTACACGTCCAAAACATTTGTGGGAAATTTATAGTCCCTACCACAGGGTTCACCAAGAAAGAAGAATTCTGCAAGGCACTGACGGCCTGGCTAGCAGCCAGGGATGCCCCTAGGAATATGGAAGAGCCTGTGGAGGAGGGGGAAATGTGCATGAAGTGATTGACGCAGTAGGTAGTAAAGCGCTTTCCAGCCCGGGCACAAGTGTGTCGGCGAGGAGTCTGTCCCCAGAGGAGATGGAGGACAGGGAAAGAGAGAGACGCCATAATAGGGAGATGGCTAAGATGCAACTAGAAGGTCAGAAGGAGAGACCTTGAGATCAAGAAGCTAGAATTTGAAATGATGAGAATGAAGCTTGAGCATGAGAGAGCATTGAGGGAGCTGGAGATTAAGGCAAAGAGTGGAGAGACCTCCAGCCCCTCTGGTGGCAGCATACCGGTAGTACAGACAGAGAGCAGAGTATACATTCCCGAAGAGGTTATTAAGGATTTCCACAAGAGTGAGGATATTGGGCAATGGTTTGCCGCTTATGAGATAGCTATGGTGTCCCACCGGGTCCCTGAGAAGGATTGGGGAGCGGGGTTGTGGGGAACGGTTTGTGAGTGAGGGGAGAGACACCTTGTTGGATCTGCCCCCAGGAAGTAGAATGGTTTATGAACACATGAAGGAAGCACTGATGACCCGCTATGGGTTGACCCCTGAGATGTACAGACAAAGGTTTAGGTCCTGTAAGAATTTGGAAGGTACCACATGGGTGGAATATGTGTCTTTTTTTGTGCAGAGCAATGGAACGCTGGGTAAAAGGTAGCAAAGTAGAAACTTTTGAGCAACTGTATGATTTGATTGCATGGGAGCATCTATCTGAAAACAGTTTTCCTGAGCTACGCCAACACCTCATTGATTGCAGGCTGACTAAACCTAGGAAGCTTGCTGAGGAGGCGGACCGCTGAGTCAGCACCAGGGTTCACAAGGGTCCAATGGGAGACTACGCCAGAGGTAGGCAGGGTCCCCGTTAGAGGTGGGGGGGACTGGGGTCAACCAAGGGAGTTTCACCGAGGGCCCTAAAGTAATACCCAAGGGAACCAAGCAGTGGTGTCCCAGCCTCCCCAAGCAAGGAAGCCAATGCCCCGACAGGTATCCCTGTTCCCAGGGGGCCCCCTACTTGTTATCATTGTGGCCAAGTGGGCCACTGGTCCTTTGATCTCCAGTGTCCTCAGAGGGCTACTGCCGCACCCTCCCGTGCGCCACCCCGCCAGATGGCTAATGTAGCTTTGGAAGGAGAAGAGATGGATGCCCAAGAGGGGTGGGACCCTGTACAGTTAACCCTTGTCTCCCTAGGACACTGTGAGATGGTTCCTAAACCTGCACTGCCTGACAACACTAAGAAATACAGGCAGTGGGTGACCATCAATGGCCATAAAGTGGAGGCTCTCAGGGACACAGGAGCCAGTATAACTGCTGTCAGCTCCCGGTTGGTGTCCCAGGAGCAGATCATTCCCCGTGCATTCTTCCCAGTGGTGTCAACCGACAACTCAGAGAGCCAATGTGAGGTGGCTCAGGTTCGCTCGAGTGGGGGGGGTCTCAAGAACTCTTCAGGTAGCTGTGAGCCCGCCATGCCTGTAGACTGTCTGTTGGGCAACGATTTGGAGAACTCTCCGTGGGCTATGGTGGAGAGGAGTTCTCACTTGGAAATGCTGGGTCTGCCAGAATGGGCGTGTGCCACCACTCGGTCCATGGCAGCCAAAGAGGGTGTTGAGAGAAGACTGGAGCCTGAAAGTATGTCCCAGATCCCTGCCTTAGAGAGAAGGAGCAGGGGGCGCGGGAAACCACCCTCCCTAGTTCCCACGGCCCAGGAAGGAGCAGCCCTTCATGGGGATGCCCTGGAGCCTATCAGGGAGCAAAGCACCGACTTGGGGGACCTGCCTGAGCTGACCCATTGGCAGCAAGAGGGGGGGCACCAGGGAGGACTTTTGTGAGCAGCAGAAAGTTTGCCCTTCTCTTGAGGGTATGCGGCGTCAGGCTGCAGCCCAAGCAGCAGGTGATATGTCTGGTTCACATCTGATCTATTGGGAGAAAAGTCTCCTGTATAGTGAGCCTAAGGTTGCTGAGCCGGGGTCGGCCCATGTGCTGGTGGTACCCTAGTGCTTCAGAGCCTTCCTACTGGGGTTGGCTCATGACATTCCGTTGGCAGGACATCTGGGGCAGACCAAGACCTTTGAGAGTCTGGTCACCCACTTCTATTGGCCCCAGATGCGCAAAAGTACAGATACTTATTGTAGGACCTGTGAGACTTGCCAGGCAAGTGGGAAGAGTGGGGGAAGATCAAGGCCCCACTCCAGCCCTTCCCAGTTGTGAGTACCCCATTTGAGTGAGTGGGAATTGACATTGTGGGGCCTCTGGACCCCAAGACAGCCATGGGCAACAGGTACATCCTGGTCTCGGTGGACCATGCCACCTGGTACCCTGAAGCGATCCCGCTCAGGACAGTGACGGCCCCCATGGTGGGACGTGCACTGATGGGGATCTACTCCCGTGTGGGGTTCCCCAGAGAGGTGGTGTCTGACAGGGGAACCAACTTCATCTCCCAGTACATGAAGTCTCTGTGGGAGGAGTGTGGGGTAACTTATAAGTTCACCACTCCTTATCACCCCCAAGGAAATGGTCTGATTGAAAGGTTCAACCGGACCTTGAAAGGTATGATTATGCGCCTAGAGGAGCCCCTGAGGTGTAAGTGGGACGTCCTCTTGCCATGCCTGTTGTTCGCCTACCGTGAGGTGCCCCAGAAGTCCTTAGGGTTCAGCCCCTTTGAACTACTCTACAGTCACCCGGTCAGAGGGCCTCTGAGTCTGGTCAGGGAAGGCTCGGAGCAATCTCCTAGGAAACCTCCCCAAGACGTATTTAGCTACATCTTGGCCTTCAGGAACCAGACTCTGCGTTTCAGAAAGATTGCTGAGGCAAATCTGGAAGCCAGCCAGGAGGAGATGAAACGTTGGCACGACCAGAATGCCACTCTGGTCGAGTTTCAACCTGGCCAAGAAGGTTTGGGTACTGGCCCCAGTGGAGCCCTGCAAGCTCCAAGATAAGTGGACCGGTCCATTTGAGGTGGTGGAGCGCAAAAGTCAAGTTACCTACTTGGTGGACTTTCAGTCGCCCTGGAACCCCCTGCGGGTCCTGCATGTGAACCACCTGAAGCCCCACTTTGCGAGGTCTGAAGTGGGTATGTTGCTTGCCACAGATGCTGGAATGGAAGAGGAGAGTGAGCCTCTTCCTGACCTCCTGTGCGCAGAAGAGAAGGATGGGTCAGTGGAGGGTGTGGTCCTCTCCACCACACTGACCCCTGAGCAGCAGAGAGATTGTCACCAGCTGTTGGGACAATTCTCAGATTTGTTTTCCCTAGTGCCCGGCGTCACTGACTGGTGCGTCCATGAGGTAGACACCGGGTACAGCCCTCCTGTTAAGCATAAGGCTTACCGGGTGCCTGACAGGGTCAGAGCCTGCATTAAGGAGGTCTCCAAAATGTTTGCCCTAGGGGTGATTGAGTCCTCTAGCAGCCCTTGGTCCAGCCCAGTGGTCTTGGCACCAAAGGTGAGGCCCCTGAACTAAGGTTCTGTGTGGACTACTGAGGTCTCAATTCGGTCACAAGGACCGACGCGCACCCCATCCCCAGAGCAGATGAGCTCATTGACCGGCTAGGGGCTGCTTGGTACCTCAGCACGTTTGATCTAACGTCTGGGTACTGGCAGATCGCCCTGACTGGTGGGCCAAAGGAGGGTCAGCATTCTCCACACCCGATGGGCACTACCAGTTCCGTGTGATGCCCTTTGGAATGAAAAATGCCCCTACCACCTTTCAGAGGCTGGTCAACCAGTTGTTGGCTGGACTGAATGATTTCAGTGCCGCCTACCTGGACGACATTGCAGTGTTCAGTTCCTCCTGGGAGGATCACTTGCGCCAGCTCTGGGAAGTGTTGATGGCGCTGTGCAGAGCAGGCCTCACAATCAAGGCCAGTAAGTGCCAGATTGGGCAGGGTTCTGTGGTGTACCTAGGACACCAAGTGGGGAGTGGCCAGGTGGCACCCCTGCAGCCCAAGATTGAGACCATCCTGACTTGGGAGCCCCCAAGGACCCAGACGCAGGTGAGGGCCTTCTTAGGACTCACGGGGTACTACAAGAGGTTTGTCAAGGGGTATGTCAACATTGTTGCACCCTTAACTGAGCTGACTTCCAAGAAGCAGCCAAAGATTGTGAACTGGACTGACACCTGCCAAAAAGCTTTTGATGCCCTCAAGACTGCCATGTGTACAGCGCCTGTACTCCAGGCACCCAACTTTGCTAAAGAATTTATTGTCCAGACAGACGCTTCAGAGCATGGGGTGGGGGCTGTTCTGTCACAGATCAATGAGGAGAGACTAGACCAACCTGTAGCCTTCATCAGTAGGAGGCTACTGCCACGGGAACAGAGGTGGAATGCAACTGAGCGGGAAGCATTTGTTGTGGTCTGGGCGTTGAAGAAGCTGAGACCATACCTGTTTGGGACTCACTTCCGGGTTCAGACAGACCACAGGGCCCTCAGATGGTTGATGCAAATGAGGGGTGAGAATCCCAAGTTGTTGAGGTGGTCCATTTCCCTACAGGGGATGGACTTTACGGTGGAATACCACCCTGGTACAGAGCACGCCAATGCTGACGGTCTGTCCAGGTTTTTCCGCCTTAGTGATGAGAACTTCCCAGGGGATGGGTAGTTCTCCCCACATTTCAGCTGGGAGGGACACGTGTTAGACCTGACACCATTGGCGTGAGTCTGCCTTCCATTTTTATCGCTGTGCTTCCTCTATTTTTCTGGTGATAGACGCTCTGGGCGCTGCGCCACTGCCATTAGGTACCGCAGCGCGGATGCTCCCTGTACAAAGATGACATATGAATTGGTGTATCCCTGATTCGCTTATTTGGTCTACCAGTTAGTCCCTAGTAATGTGGCCTGTGTGTGCCCAGGACTGGTAAACCAAATGCTGCTGGTGGGCCTGCAGCGCTGATTTGCGCCAACCACAGAAGCAGCTTGTAAAGTGTGTCTCAGACCTGCCACTGCAGTGTCTGTGTACAGTCTAGAACTGCTACTTGGCTGTGAAGTGCACCCACTTCCCAGCCCCTGAACCTTCACTTGGCATCATGTAAGCCACCCCTGTGGTAGGGTGCATTGTATGTGTAAGGTAGGACATGCTCTGATGTGTGTAGCATGTCCTGGTAGTGAACTACACCCAATTTCATTTTTCACTACTGTAAGGCTACCTGTTCTCCTTGGCCAGAAGGGGAGGTTTGGCTATTATACTCTATAGTCCTAACTGACCCATAGAACATGGTAGAAAAACAAATTTAGTATGCCTGAGCTCAGAATATTAAAATACATCTTTTACTGAAATGTATATTTTTATATTCTGCGTTTGAAAATACCACTTTTAGAAAGTGGGTATTTTCTTGCCTAAGCCTTCCAGTGTGCTCTGCTGTTATGTGTATTGGCTGTCTGGTTTTGGAGGGACAGGGCAGGCTGAGTCAGACCTGGGTTGAATAGGGAGATCTGCCTTGGAGTGAGGGGAGGGGTAGCTCCTGCACTTGAATAGGGCTGTGCCTGGCAAGGTGAATGCTGGCTCCACCTCCCACTGTGCGTCTGAGGGCAGACCCCCTCTTTCTGAAAGGAAGGATGCAGCCTGGTAAACAAAGTGCTCCAGGGCTGGGTAGAACTGGTTCTGGCTGGGTTCAGTGACTTGTAGCTTCTGAGAACAAAGACTTTTGGGGTATAAATATCCATTCTGAAACCCCTACAATTGGTATTGCCCCTGGATCTCAAGACCAACCTCTGTCCGTGGAACTGAAGAAAGCTGCAGGAGAGGACTGTCCTGGTGTTGTGTGCTGTTCCCTGGATTGGCCTGCAGTAGTTTTCATTGGACTGGAAAAAGGAGGGAAAAGGAGCTGTAAGAGAACTTTTTAATCTTGAACCTGCAATCACCCAAGGGCTGAGAGAGAACTAGCCCCCTGACTGAAGTCTCAGGACCAGTAGACTTCATTTTCGTCGCTAAGGCCTGTTAGCGAGCCGCCGCAGCCGAGGAGCGTCAAGAAAATCATCGCATCGCTGCCGCTGAGAGCTCGCTGGCCTGATCATCCCCCCGCACGTTTGCGGGCCTAAAAAGTATCGCTACAGCTATGGAGCGTCAAGAAAATCATCGCATCGCTGCCGCTGAGGGCTCGCTGGCCTGATCCTCGCCCCGCACGTTTGCGAGCCGAAAATCATCACTACAGCCGCGGAGCATCAGGAAAATCGTCGCATCGCTGCCGCTGAGGGCTCGCTGGCCTGATCATCGCCCTGCCCGGTTGCGGGCCCCAAAATTGTTGCTAACCACTGTTAGCGAGCGGCCGCGACCAAGAGCGTGAGAAAAATTTGGCCGAAAAGCGGCGATAATTTTATCGCTATATTAGCAAGGTCACGCTGTCGCGTGAAACCTTGCCTTAGCGCCTGAACTCCAACGCCCATCTTTGCATCTCTATTGAGATGCAAAGTGGGCGTTCCTCCCCAGGATAAAGGGAGAAATGTCACTAAGCAACATTTCTCCTATTATCAAGCCTCACGCAAAGCAGCATAGCGACAAGAAAAGTAGCAATAACCTCTGTTATCGCTACTTTCCTTACGCCTGCTTAGAAACAGACTTAGCCATGATATCCCTTGGAAGGTGGATATCATGGCTAAGTATGTGAGGCCCTATCAGCAAGCTGTCGCCAAACTTTGTGGGATTATCGCTGGATTTCCAGCGATAATCACACGTTTGGCAGTTAGCGCTAGGATTTTTATCGCTTTTGAGATAAGCGTTGCTAATAGCACGCTATCTCAGTGCTAAAAATCCACGCTAGCGCTAATTATCCTAGCACTAAGTGCGCTTAGCGATATTTATCGCTTGTTGTTGCTGATATGCCCCTTGGAAATTAGGTCATGGTGCAACAACCTCAGGGGTACCTGAATCTACTGCCATCTATAAAATGGAGGACTATATTGAGTCCCTGCTCTGAGACCTTTTTGGCAAAGCTCTTTCTCCTGTTTTCATGGATGAGCGGGCTCATCGTTCGCTGGGGCAGCGACCCCATCATGCCACCCTTTCTGATCCCACAATTGAAAAACTTTTAAACCATAAGGACAGGGACACCATACTGCGGCTCGCCCGTGAGCACTAAGCAGGCAACCACCAAGGGAATGCCCTATTGTTATACACCAACTTTTCCCAGTCAATACAGGCAGCAAGACAGGGATTTTTACCAGCCTAGAAACTCCTTCAATAAGCAGATATTTCCTCTGTCATCATGGACCATGCCAAACTGAGGGGAAACTACATTTTTTTTACTGATATCAAATCCACTGAAATTTGCCAAGCACATCACGCACAGAGGTCGCTGCTCCGGAACTCACTGAGTTACCCGGTGGAAAATCCCCGTATGGACAATGACTGACACATAGTCCCCTCCCGACAATGGCTGACACATAGTCCCCTCCCGGTGCTTGCCTGAGCGCTCCACATGTGGCTCTGCCAGGATTTGTGAGACGGTAAACATCTCTTGGCTAACTCTACTGGTGTCACTGTATTGCCCAGTGCAGGGCCAGCTGCGTCTCCATTGTTCAATGTCAATTCTGTTGAGCCTGCTGACTAACTTTGAGGTGTGCGGCGCCCATCCGGCACCCTGCCAGTCTTTGGCCGGGAAGTTCGCATGGCTCTATTCTGCCTCCACGGATGTTTCCCAGACCCATTCTAGTATTTCTCAAGAGTTGTTTGGGTGGGGCTGGGCTACTCAACCTGGTTCTTCGGCTGGAGTGGGAGGCGGTTGGGTCTGGGTTGTTAGCAATTGCTATTGTTTGTTATTCCCCACAGGTCCCTGACACAGTCACTCACTTTAGTCTCACCATGCCTCATGCGGGCTACCTCACCACTCAACACTGTACTCCCCCTGTGCCTCTTCCCCAAGCCGCCATGACCGCTACCACCTGCCTCACTTGGAATATCCACGGGCTCCATGACCGAAGGAAGGCGTGCTTGGTGCGCGCATATCTCAATAGATACAGCATGGACATTTGCTTCCATCAGGAGCTGCATCTGACATGTCCATCTGCACCTGAACTACGCGCACGTGGTGCGGAGAGTCCTACACTTCGCTCTACTCCAATTATGCTTAGGAGGTCACTATAGTACTTCTCAAGGGCTTACAGTGGTGACTGACATGCTCACTCTGTGACAAGACTGGTTATGTTCTGTTTACCAGCTCTCTCTATAGGCAACCTGTCATTCTAGCCCCCATCTACGGCCCTAACTCTGAATACCCCGAGTTCTTCTTGGAGGTGTGAAGAATAATATATAACCTCAGGCCTGGAGTTGTTATATGGGGAGGTGACTTTAATATGATCGTAAATGATCAGCTGGACAGATCGGGGTCATCTAGACCATCATCCAGGACAATTACTTACAAGACATCTGGTGGCAAACACACTTCACACACACGGAGAGCACAGGCATCACAACCTTCCACAATGCATGGTCCAGGATAGATTGCTGGCTAATAGCCTGTTCACACTTGGGTGACCAGGGTAACACACCTCCCCACACCCTCTCAGAACATACGTCTGTCCTGTTAGAGCTATCAATCCCCCACTTTCCCCCTTGCACCTTCACCTGGCAACTCCCCCCTCGTGCATTAGGTGATGCTACCTTTCGCAAGGAGATTCGTAAGGCAATTTATGAGTATTTTGCATATAACGAGGGCTCTGTCTCCTACCCATCTATACTCTGGGAGTCCTTCAAAGTGGCCTTTCATGGCACATGCATTGCAAAACTATCTGGAGTCCTGAAGGCAATACGTAGGAGACTAGCTCGATTGGAGAGGGATATCTAAGCCCTTGAATCTGAATATTAGCAGTCTAAGAGTGTTGCCCCCTGGTGGTAATTCATGTCTAACTGTCAGAATTCACTGAGGAAGTGGATTGGGAAGTCAACTACCTGGATCGCGATGCACAGGCTCGTTACTATGGCGAGGGTGACCGCCTGGGCAAAACCCTTGCAGCCTTGCTCGGCAAGCCAAGAGCATCCACCTATGTAGTGGAACTGCTCAAACAGGTCCTCTACTACACCCTTGAGGAGTTTTTAGATACAATGATCTCCTTCTATGCTAAATTATGCACCACCATCCCGGTTCGATCTGACACTATGCTGCGCACATACTTTTTACGACCTTCAACTCGTGTGGCTTGATCAGATCCACGGTGCCTATCTAGACTCACCCATTACATTAGAAGAGCTCACACAAGTTATCTGTAGCCTCCCAGGCAACAAGTCACCTGGCATCAATGGCCTAACAACTGCCTTTATTAAAGAGTTTGCGTCCCTTTTGGCACCTCATATGCTCTTGATGTTCAAGGAATCCCTGGACAAAGGTTTCCTTCTCCCGTCCCTTAAAGGGGCCGTTATAGTGACGCTTCTCATAACTGCATCCCTCTGTTATTCCTATCGTCCGCTGTTCATAATCAACATGGATGCTAAAATCTTTGCTAAAATTCTCCAGTTGCTACCCAAGATGGTGAGGCCTGATCAATCTGGGTTAATCCCCAGTCACTCTACATCTCACAATCTATGTACTATTTTCGCTGTCAAGCACCACCTACCTCACCAGATCTCAGTGGTGGCCGCCCTGCTAGATGACACTAAGCCATTTGATTCTCTTGAGTGGTCATATCTTTTCCCACTACTTGCGCACCTTGGCCTCAGCGCGCTTCCTTCACCAGATACAACTTCTCTACACTATGCCCACGGCCCACATCAACCTCAACAGCATGTTATCTGACCCATTTCCCATTACTCATGGAATGTGCCTGGGGTGCCCACTGTCAAACATTATTTTCGCTATAGCTATTGAGCCTCTGGCGGGTCACCCCTGGCAGTATCATGCACATCGCAGTCTTGGCTTCAAAACCTGGGGGCTGGTTATATCCCTATAAGTGGATGATGTTACAATTTACATCTGGAAGCCCCAAGAAAATCGTGTTCCGCTCGCCAAAGAGATCGTCCGCTTTCGTGGCTTTTCAGGCATCCAGGTCAAATGGCCCAAATCGATCCTGTTTCCTCTCACTGATGGCACACAGTCATTCCTGCTATATTTTCCATATCAGTGGGTCACCGAACTGGTCAGTTACTTGGGAATCCGGCTCAGTTGCACCCAGACTAGCTCCGGGCAGCCAATCATGGCCATGCAAATCATGGCTGGAGGACAGAATACCTCTTTGGTCCCGGCTCCCGCTGTCCTTCTCCGCATGCATAGCGATAGCAAAAATGGTCGTCTTACCAACATTTTTATATCTCTTCCTAACTTACCTCTCCCTCTTACAGCACACTTCTTACGTCGTCTAGGTTCCAACCTTGTGGTGCTAACCTGGGCTGGCAATCAACCCGCATTAAATGAGAACTTGTAACTCTCCTACTCTCCCTGGGTGGACTGAGCGAACCTGATATGTCATTTTACGCAATGTGTGCCCAGGCGACAAATCTGCATTTCTGGATATATCCAACTCCATTATAGCCCCTTGTGGCCATTGAGGCTGATCATGCTGAATCATGGCCCTTAGCCATGGCTCTTTATCTGCCCTACAGGGCACCAAGAACAGAAATAGACAATACGCTGATTGCGGCTCTGAACACTCGCGCGGCCTGAGATATGGAAGTGGACTCCCACATCATCCATGCCGAATTGTCTTATTGCTGTGGCAGACAAAACTCCTTTCACTTAATTACAGATTGAGGTTTATACACTTCAAGTTTCTGCATTGCCTGTTTCGCACCCCACAGCAGCTCCTTAGAATAGCAGAGACCCGTTGCATGAGGTGGGGTTTGAACACAGGCCACATTTCTACATCTCGCCTAGGAGTGCCCTGTGGTGGCACCATTTGGGGAGGGGGTATTCTCCACTTTGGATACAATTACTGGGCATACCCTGCCGTGCACTCCCCTGGTGGGTTATTTGGTCTACATCAAGGACACACCGGCCCCAGATCGTCGACTAACCTTAATGCTCCTTCTTCTGGCCAAACGTAGAGTAGCCGTACTCTTAGGCTGACAACCTGCCACCATTGTCGTCGCCTGGCTATGCGATGTTGCACAATGCCAGAAAAAACAACTATCACATTTTGGGAGTAGATGCCAGTGTGCTCTTGCCCTAAAGACATTTGGGAGCTCTTCTTATGCTTCATGAGTCAGAGGGATGCCTCTGTATCCTCCCCAGACGCGACTGTCACTTGGAGTGGCCCCATGCCCACTAGACTTCCATCACCCCCACCACTGCCTATGGTGTGACTGCTGAATGTTTAGTGCCTATGCATGCTGACATACACTCCTACTCTCCTGTTGCCCTCCACGCAGCATGTCCTATTTCACTGCAGTATTGCGGTTAAGCACACTTTGCTGGTTTTTGTGATCTGAGTGCATTGTGGTTGAAATATGCCTTATAAATGTTATGACACCAAGTGCTAATAAAACCGTGTATCCCCTTCTCTTTTCTTTCCTTATCCCATTCACTCCCCTGCTACCCCATCCTCCCCTCCTTACCCCCACCCCGATTTCCTTACTAGTTGAACGTGGTTGCACTTTTTTCCCTGTACTTTTGTACTTCAAAAGTCAATAAAAATAATGTTAAAAAAAAGCTTACTATAAGAACCCTGGATGTTACTGTGCATTATTCCTCTCCATATCATCCTGAGGGAAATTTGATTGTGGAAAGGAAGAACTGTGACTTAAAGTGATCCTTATCAGCTAGAGAATTAGGTTTAGGCCGTAGTTGGACCCATCACTTGTATGGAGTCCAGAGAGAAATAATCTACCTAAAGGATCTTTGGGTGACCGGACACCCTATGAGGTCCTGTTTGGCATCCAGATGTACATTCTAGATCGCAACAGCCTGGCGCAGTGCTGGCAGATACGCCTTTTGACATAAATGAACGTTTTGCTGTCTTACAGGAACTACAAGACTTTCGGGAAGAGCGCTCTGGTAGTGTGGTGTACCATGGTTGACGAACCCATGAGGGAGCCACTAAAATCAGTGTGAGTTATGTTTGCCTGAGTTTCCGAACCAGAAATGGAAGGGAAGGGAGAGGTGGAAAAGCGTAAGCAAATATCCCTGACCAATTCTTCCATAGGGCATTGCCTTTGAATAGATGGTGCGGGAATATGGAGGTGAAGTTTGGGCATTTTTAGTTCTCTGCTGTAGCAAAGAGGTCTCTCTGTGGAAACCCCCATTTTTAGGTCGAGCCTAGAACAGCGCATGCGCTGTTGCTCGACTTTTAGTAAGGGGGATTTTCAAAGTGCTGCCAGCCGCTGGCCTCAAGCCTGCGTGCATGGGGGCGTGAACGCACGCAGCCGCCATCTGTCTTTTCAAGAGACGTTTCGTATCCACTGCTATCATTACAGCGTCGAGAGACTACCACTGCCATCCTGTGGCCTTAAATAGCAACGGCATCTCCTGTATTTAAAGGCTTGCAGGCACCAGTTGTGTAATTCAGTGATATTAAGCAATAATAAACATTGATATTATGCAATAATAAACATTTTACAATAACTATGTGCAGATCGGATTCTTCGCGGAAACCAATCCCTTTGTCAAGTCATGACAGCCCCCAATGTGCTAAACAGTTTAATATTACTAAAGTTAAGATTGTAATTAACTAGTGTACATATTTACATCTCGTAATTAAATCATGGATAACAAGACAGCTTCATAAAAGTTCAATACATCAAGCCAGTACAGGAATCCGAGTCTAATAACCTATGATACAGAGCCACCCGATTCATCTAATCAAAACCAACGTAAACCTTCATCCGATTCGAAACCTCCGTACTTCAATGTGTGCATTGTATTAATTGTGTTTGTAATTAGCAGCGTTAACACCCAGTCTGCTGTTCTGGGATGGCAGGGTGCCCTACACACGCCTACAAACCTCAAGTTGGAGTCATATTCATGTTTTCCACGAAACACATGCCTACAGGGGTTTGAGGGTTGCTGTGGGATGCCCAACATGCTCTGCCATGCAGCATCAACTCTCTCTATCTTTTTTACGCACACAAGCTCTCTCTCTCCCTCTCATACATGCACACATGCATGCTCTCTCTCTCTCTCTCCCTCTCCCCCTCTCTCTCACACACACACAAAGACATTCACACTCTCTCTCTCTTTCTCACACACAGGCATGCTCTCTCGCACTCACACACACACTCACACATGCAGGCTCTCTGCTCTCTTTCTCTCTCCCCCTCTCTCACACGCATGCACGCACACATGAACGCTCTCTCTCTCTCTCTCACACACACCCAGGCACACACACATGCACATTCTCTCACTCACGCACACGCACAAACACATGCCCTCTTTCTCACACACACCCACGCACGAACACATGCGCGCTCTCACTCTCACACGCATGCATGCATGCTCTCTCTCCCTCTCTCTCACACACACATACACACACCCATGCACACGCTTTCTCTCTCTCCCACTCTCTCGCGCACACACAGGCACTCACGCACACATGCATTCTCTCTTTCTTTGGTGTGTAGTGCCGAAGCACCATTGATTCCTGCTACGCACGGTAAGTCATTCATTGGTGCTTTTATTATGATACAAGGACCCCTTGCTCCCTGCCAGGCCTCTAGCACTGGTGGTGTGGTGGGGGTAGTACATGGTGTGCAGTGCCGAAGTACCATTGACTCCTGCTGTTTACAATAAGACCTTCACTAGTGTTTAGGTCTCGCCTGACCCAGCGCATGCGCTGGTCTGGCGAGACTTATTGAGAGGGCTCCAAAAAGTGCTACCAGGCCAGCTTAGAGCTACAGTGCATGTGCGCGGGCGCCGCTTTTACCGCGATTACTTTCACTTTCGCGGCCGCTTGGCATAGCCAATAGGTCTCACTTTTGGGACCTTATAAGTATTTAGTTATGCAAGTGTTGCATGGCTAAACACTTATAAGGTCCCAAAGGCGAGACCTATTGGCTATGCCAATGCTTGTTTTAGCTTGACTGTGGTATGATAAAGGACCCCTTTGCTCCCTTTCAGGCCTCCAGCACTGGTGGCATGGTGGTGGCAGTGTGCAGTGCCGAAGCAGTGTCTTCTGCTATGCACGGTAAGGCATTCGCGAGCGTGGCAGTGCCTAATCTGAACACCTTCACTGCTGTCTCTTGGAGTACCGAAACACTGCTGTGAATAGTCACAATATGTTCGTGAGTAAGTCCTGCATGTTCGCTCTGCTTGGCATGCCAGTGTAGGGCCTAGCACTACTGTAGTAGTACTGTACTGTAGTTTTTTCCCTGTGTGCTTCTACTCGTTCCACGTTGCTCTCTTTATCCCGTGTGCTTCTGTTCTCACGTGCTCCACGTTACTCTCTCTGGCCCTGCTTGTCCAGCCGCCATCCGTGTTGCTTCTGACCCCATCCTCTGTAATCTTTCCTGCACCAGTACTCTCCGTGTTGCTTCTGAGCCCTGCTTTCGTTATTTCCCTCCACCCGCCTTAAAAAAAAAAAAGCTTTGGCACTGCTTTATTTTTCTTTATTTACCAGTACAACTTGGATCAGTACATTAAAAAAAATAAAAACTTCACACGCACGCTGTAGGTGCGTTCATGTGTTGTGCTTTTACCTACAAAATGACACAGCTGCTGCGACTGCATAATAGCATCTTTAATTTTTTAATGGGGGTGTTCCTCTTTATCCATCGCCACTCCACCGCGCTCCATGTTGCTCCCCCACTCCCTCAGTGTTGTGCTTGCCCTTGTGTGCTTCACCTCCCACGCATTGCTTTTTTCCCTGTGTGCTTCTACCTGTTCCACGTTGCTCTTTATCCCGTGTGCTTCTGTTCTCACGTGCTCCACGTTGCTCTCTCTCGCACGGCTTGTCCAGCCGCCATCCGTTTTGCTTCTGACCCCATCCTCTGTAATCTTTCCCGCACCAGTACTCTCCGTGTTGCTTCTGAGCCCTGCTTTCGTTATTTCCCTCCACCCGCCTTAAAAAAAAAAAAAAGCTTTGGCACTGCTTTATTTTTCTTTATTTACCAGTACAACTTGGATCAGTAAATACAAAGATAAGAAAAGTTAACACGCAAGCTGTAGGTGCGTTCATGTGTTTTGCTTTTACCTACAAAATGACACAGCTGCTGCGACTGCATAATAGCATCTTTTTTTTAATGGGGGGTTCCTCTTTATCCATGCTGCACAACATCGCTAAACAAGCATTGGCATAGCCAATAGGTTTCGCCTTTGGGACATTAAGTGTTTGGTTATCCATCACAATATCCTTGGTGCAACATCAACTGTTGCATGGCTAAACACTTATAAGGTACAAGGTTTAGCCATGCAACAGCTGATATTGTTGCACCAAGGATATTGTGCTGCAAAACTAAATACTTATAAGGTCCCAAAAGCGAGACCTATGGGCTATGCCAATGCTTGTTGAAAGTATGGAAGTAGAACCTGGGGGTGAAGTTCCCATTTGTGTACTTGTTGCGGATCCTGCTGAGGAGATTGGCAAATTTATTGTTAATGCTAGGAAGATGTTCTGCCAGAAGATACATTTTGTGGTGTATTGCTCAGCGCTAAATGGTCTGAGAGAGGCGTGACAACGGTAGAGAATGTGTCCCCCCGTTTTTGTACATAATACATAGCTGAACTGTTCTAATATGTCCTCCTTGATAACAACCTGAGCGCAATAGTTCTCTTGCACCCCAAAAGGGATGGGAGGGTGTTGAGCGGGGTGGTATTTACTATATAAATGCCTGTAATTGAAAGAAGCAGTCACGGAGGCTGACATTTTATATTCATTTTTTATTTTTTATTTTTTTTGTACAAAACAACCAACCAAAATTAAGGTCTCACACATGAAAGTACGGTCAATGTGAGGGGTTGTTCAGGTTTATACAGAAGAAAATATATTAGAAGAGGCAAGCCCCTTCGAAATCAAAAAGAAATTCATCGTTAGATGCTTATTTGATTGACCAACGTTTTGGAACGGAAATGTTACATCTGCAACTTCCACTGGGTGAACCACGAAAGTGACAATTGAGGAGCCAGAAACCAGAAAATTGTTCCCCTTGGATATCACATTGAGCACAGAAAAGAGCTAGGCCTCTCTTTGGAGAGGAGGTTGGAATGATCAAGACATTGTATACTCCATGTTTTACCGTGTGTAGATATTCTCTGGTTGTAACAGATTTATTTGATGGAGACCTCCGGCACAGGCGGACATTTAAGAGCCTCGAGTTTAGTTCTTGTTCCTATGTGATGAGGCAATTACTGCCCCCCCAAATCCAACATCATAGCAATGCATTGTGGTGGTGTTAACATTGCAGAGTAACCAAGCTGATTGCTCACAATCTTGTTTGGAGTTGCATTGTCCTATGGGAAACCCAAGGGATTTCCAGACCGAATGGTGCACCGGAAAGGTTGGTAGAGCTTAGGTAAATAATTCACAGCAGAGCCTGGTATGAAGCTGACTCTATTCTGGCACTTCAAGTTTTTCTGAGATGCTGGCCAATCAGGAAATCTCCCTAATTCCCTGCTTCTTTGTCGATTTGTGGCTCACGTAGGCAACTCAAGAAACACCGATACCCATTTGAGAGACAGGATTAGAGTCCGTCCACAGATTTCTTATTGGCAAGTGGCCATTAACGGTCTGTTGGATTGCTTCTACCCTACACAAGAGTTGTAATCGCTTTGGAAAAATAAAGTCACAATACAGTAATACAAAAATACAAGTACTGAAAAATAGTAATAAAAAACAAAAAAGACACTATCACGTGCACAAAGGTTTATGCGGTTCTGTGCACCCGACTTCCGTTAGCACCATTCTGTATCTTCTCAGTGTACCAAGGACGGGATTGTATGTTGCGATGGGTTCTGTGCATACGGCCCAGACCTGGCCTCGAATACCATGGACATTCTTTTTAGCAGCCACCGCAGCTCTTGGTGCACTGGGTTCCTACTGATTGACACAGGCCACTTGTAGCCATAACGCCACAACGAGAGAACTTGTCGCGGCAGAGGTCAGCTGAAAAGAGGGAAAATAAGCATGAAAATACTGACACCTGGGTAAGGGATTTTGGAAAACAGCAAAAACGCATTACAGTGTGTAGGCACAGGGACATACATTTAAGTAGTTCAGTATATGCATGAGACACTGAAGAATATTGATAATGGGAGTGTATTTTTCAGATGGGATATTTCACTGGATTGTACATTTACATGTCAGTATATTCTAGATTTGTCAATGAATTAACTACAATAGTAATCTACTATGCATATGTAAAAACACACAAAGCTGTTTACATGTAACTCCACCATAGGTCCATCACTAGATTCACTGCTTCCGTTCAGCTTTTTCCTGGCATTGCCAATAAGTCACTGCTGACTTGTCTCCATCCTAATATTGTCAATGGATATGCAGTAAACTCCTACATCCAACCGGGATCTGTCAGTGGACTAGCTGCTGCTATGTAAATAGACCCTCAACCTGTAGCTGAATGCCGCCTGTCCCATGCGACTCTATTCTGGATCACTCACTGGATTAACACCCGTCAAATAGCCCCACTTTGGAGCAGTTGCTGGGCCTGCTGCTTTCTTGGAAAGGTATCTCCAGTTTTGCTTTGAATTACCAGCTTCCCCATGTAGCTCTGCTCTGGATCTGTCACTGTATTAACAATTGCCATGTGTCCTCTCTTGATTGGTCACCGGATTAGTTGCTCCTATTTAAATCCTTCATGAATTGGTCACGAGATAAGCTTCGGTCATATACACCCTCCCTGGAATGGCTACGAGGTCTGCTGCTGTATTAATTCCACCTTCCTGCCCTGAATATTTACCCTCAATCTTTCAATGGTTTGGCAGTCTCCACAAAACTCCACTCTGGATCTTTCTCTTGACTACTTGCCAACAAGTAGCAGCATTTAGGCTATTTTTGTACAGTCCTCCCAAGTATTGACCGAAGTCTGTTGCCACTTTCCATCCAGTCGGCTGTTCAATGGGGTCAGAACTGAGAGAGAGAGAGAGACTAATAGAACCGAGTTCTAGAACGGCTCATGTGTTCCGGTATTTGTTGAAGAGATAGCTGTGGCTGACATACTCTTGTTTAGATGTTGAACTAGCGAAAAGAGAGCTGTTTGCTTAAAGTTCAAATTCTTTGTATTGATGCAATGGCTACCAGTTTAATGCACAACTGTTTATTTTTGTTTCATCATGTCTTACATGTTGTGTGACCATTAACATAAAATAACAAGCACTTGCATGTATCACTTGCTTGTGGTAACACATGAAAACATGTGTCTGCAGGCCTGTGATTCCATGTGTTAATAAGTTCATGCAGTTGTGTTAGTAAGTTAAGAGCCAAACCTGTTGGCTTTGCCTATGTTTGTGTTTGATAGTAAAAGACAACATGACCTTCTTTTTGAGTCTAAACATGGTGGCTGTAAGAAATTGAAGTGGTTAGTTGTAATAATCACTGTAATAAGTCTGCAACTTTCTCTTTACTGGGGAACAAGTAGCACTTGACTCTCTTAGGGTAGCAAAGCAGAGTAGTTCAATGCCTACTCAGTGGACGTGGTGTGGGACAGTACCCTCAGCTTGATGGTACGCAACAACAATAATTAATAAATCATTGTCCAGTCAGTGCCTTTTCTTAAAAAAAAAAAAGGAAAAGTACTTTTGTATTTGCACTTGACTAAATAATCTGCATTAATTACAGATATAAAAATCAGGTGGATGGAAACGCCTATTGGACGCACTCATAACATGTTACACTTGAACCCTATAATCACAACACCCCTATATATATGGGACACAATATTCAAATCAACATCAAAAAGGAATTATCAAAAAGGCAGGCCTACTAGCTATGCAGAATGTTACCATATTTAGAAAAGTAGACATACGGTAAAATAAGACAATATAACACTACTGAATTCAATAGGAAGAGCACCATCTTTTATTACTCTTTATTAAAACATATACCATTCACTGTAAACATTTTTATTAGCAGTAAGGCATTCTCAAAACACTTCACTGTAAACCAGAGTTTGTATCTTACTTTAAACCTGCTGCCTCCATAGTTTCAGCACCAACCAACAAAGAACCCCAAACGTAAGAGCCTATGTGCAAAAAAAAATGGTTACTTACTTGGAGGAGTAGTTTTGCAGTTTAAAGAATTTCCTGGATTCACATGCCGTATATTATTCCATCATCTAGTCGTTGGGTCCGGAACTCTCCCCTTATATAGTGGTCCCTTTTCTCTTTAGGTCTCGCCTACGCAGCGCGCATGCGCTGCGTAGGAGACCTTTAGCCGTCGTTCATCTCTTTTTCAAAGCACATACTCGTGCTTGTGGCGGCAAAGGCCTTGCGGGAGTGGGCAGCGGCGCGCCACAAGCACGAGTATGTTCTTTGAAAATTAGCAGACTGCTCTCCCAAGCGTGCACTTTTCTCCCGGCCACTCACTTTTTGCTCGCGCTTCTTGTTTAACTTTAAGCGCGAGGCGCGCGCTTGTGTTTAACTTGTTAAAATCTGGTCACCCTACAAACATCTAACCTCCCCGCGTTGCTCTCTTTCTCTTCTGCCCCGTGTTCCATCTTGCTATCTCGTGTCCTTGCACCGCAAACCAGCCTCTTTGTATTGCTCTCCCTCGTGCTCTTTCTCCCCTACCAAATACCCCCTTCTCCTACTTACTATGCCAGTCATCCTGCCTTCAGGTTGGAATGGAAATCAAAACCCTGGGCAAGCATATTAACAATGAAGATAGTTATGTGGGTTGAGCACCAGCCACACAGTGCATGCTAGTGAAACCGACCTCCTCCCACAGCACCATCCTGTGCTTGAGCATGCTATGTTGCAGTAATGAGCGAGGCTGTGTTGCAGTAATATGTAACATCGCTAAATGCTTATATGGTCCCAAAGGCGAGACCAATGGCATTGACATTTTTAGTGACAACCTTCAGTACTACTGATATTAGCAGTCTACAGCCCGCAAAGACATTCAGAGGCGGGGAGATCTGTGGAGAAATGGAGACCGTCACAGTTAGCAACAAGAAACAGCTCTGCAAGACCATAAATGTAGGGGCAGAATCATTTACATTTCCGGCGGAAACTTGTCACGTAACTGACAGTCACTGCTCCTCTACCAGGCCATCACTGGCCCTGTTCCCTCCGTAACCGTCCTTCCAGAGGCCTTCACCAGGCATGTACAAAATCCTAGACAGTCCCAATTGTCTTTCAGAGGACTCTCCTGGCTAGTGACTGCCGCGACTCCAGGCCTACTGGCCTTTCGGGGAAGTCCCCCAACCTGTGACTGTCACTACTTTAGCCATATTGGCATTTCAAAGGGCTGTTAGAGTGTGACTGCAGATTCCCCTGCCCCACGGGTCTTTCAGGGATTGTGTATGACATGCAGTGTCAGTGTGTCTACTAGGAATTAAAAATAGGAGTGCAGGGTCTCAAACCTAATGGAATCCTCCTCTCCCAATCATCTGCTCGCTGTCTGCCAGCGTCACCCTACAACTTGAAATGCCTGTACTATCCTCAGCTTAACAATGGAAACAGTTGAGAATTCTACACCAACTGCAGCACTGACCTTTGTTTTGTGCTCAAGAAGCCCCTTTCCAGCACCCCTGCCTCCTTCGGATGCTTTAAACCAGCTTAGTGAATGCCATATGGCTCAGTGAGTTACTGAATTCATTAAACAAAAAAGTTGCAGCAAGCTCCGTGCGGCGTTTTGATGTTAATCATGCCGGTTTATTCATGTAGTAATCTAGATGCGATTGAAGCACCTCGGAGGTTGTGATGTGCAAAATGAATCAATGGCGCAGTGGTGTGCTACGAAGGGAAATCCCTTTATAAACTAAAGTTTACTCGGGGTTTTCCTTCTCTTACCACCACAATTGCGACTTGATTGACACAGATGGACTGAAGCACCAACAATCCTGCAGGAAGACAGGAGTGTGAATTTCTTACAGAGCAGTGGGTGATAAAGGTGTTAATACTAAATGCATATCCAATCCTTGACTTCACAACAGAGAGCAATGGTCACTTATGTTCAGGGCTGCTGTATTTATGCTGCACCACCCAGGCATCAGTGCAGTACCGCCACCTAAACAAACCGGCTTTACAACATGCAGAAAGAAGTTGCCACTAATACAAGGGCAAAAAATTTACAAACATTATTTATGATAAATAATTTTTTAATAAGGGCTTCAGTTGTACACAATGTCTTCTAGGTGATACATAAAGTAACACAAATGCTTATAATACTTTTTTATTATAACTTATAAGCATGCTGTGCAGCAGCCACAATACTTTACAACATAGCTTACAAAAATTGGCAAAATCAGTAGGTCTAGCTAAACACTTACAAGGTACCAAAGGCGAGACCTATTGACTATGCCAATGCTTGTTTATTTTTGTTGTTGTTGGGCATTGACTGACCTCTCCATTTGGTGCCTAGTCCAACCTTTCCTGATTTCAGACACCCCTTCACAGAAACCTCCATGCATGGTTGCCATCTTCAGATTCTTTTTTTCCCAAGGTATCATCCACTTGACGTCCTGCGGGTATTTTCTTGGCTGTATGTTCTTTAAGTCATTCATTTACTTTGTCTTGCCACATTTCTTGGGGAGGTGAGTGGTTTGCATGTGAATCCAGAAACTTCTTCAAGCTGCAAAACTACCCCTACATGTAAACCATTTCACTTTGCAGCATTAATCTTTTCTGGATTCACATGCAATGGTTTGATTTCATAGTGGTTTCTTCACTTTGATGGCTGGGCTAGAGGTGAGGTTGATCTTGTAAACAAATGTTTCAGTACTCTCTGCCCCATTTGAGCTTCTCTGTTGACCTGTACTTTGATGCAGTAGTGTTTTGCAAACGTGTGTGCTGACAACCATGTGGCTGCCATACACATGTCATTTAACTGAACATTTGCCTGGATCGTATTGGAAGTTCTTTTGGTTTAGTCTCTCGGTGTATGCCAGCTCCTTAGTGATACATTTGGATTGTCTGAGTTATCCACCTTGCACTGGTGTTCTTAGTGACCTGTTTTCCTTAATTACTGTCTGCAAATGAAACCAAGGGCTGCTTCCCTTTCCTGATTGGCTGTGTTTTCTCCATATAATACATTATCGCTGAGCGGGCGTCTAGTGTATGCAGTGTGCTTTCTGCCTCAGTCTTTGGCTGTTGGAAAGAACTCAGTATTTTGATTGTCTGATTTATTTGAAAGAGGGATGTGGTCTTTGGTAGGAAGCGTGGGTTGGTCTTCAATACTACCCTGCCCTTCTTGGTGGGGCTATTCTTTTGGCCCCTTCCAGAAATATTTTGATCATTGGTGTAGTAAAGAAGCTTAATCCTATGTTTTCGCTTGTATAGGCCACTATCACCGGCAATTGCACCATTAGTGATGCATAGGTTGGCTTTATGTGTAGCAGATGTGTAAGGTATCTGATGACTGTAGTGCCCTGTGTCCTGTCCTGAAAAAGGCCAGATCTCTGGCACCACCTTGTATATCTCTCCCATTTGGCTGTGTAGCATTTCCTTGTTGTCTGTCTTCTAGCTTCCCTGAGCACCACCATTGCCGAGTCCTAAGTGTCTGAACTCTGTCATCAGGCAACATGCTGCTAGAATCAGTGTATTTGGTTCTGGGTGGAGAACCTGCCACTTTTTCATGAAGAGCAGGTCTTGTGATGCTGGTAGTCTTAGCACATTGTTCTGTGCCATCTGTATTAGATCTGAGAACCAGGTTTGTCTCACCCGCAGTGGGGTGATGCGTATTAAAGACATCTATCTGCAACTGTCTGCATTTGTTGATTTCTATTGGTAACAGTGCGATCGGGGGAAAAGCGAAAGCAAATTTCCATGACCAGTCTATCGACCGTGAATTCCCTAGGGAGTGGCAATGTGGATGCCTGGATGCGAAGAACTGGCATTTTCTTTTTTTTGGTGTTGTGAATAGGTCAATTTCTGGTGTCCCCCACTTTCTGAATACCTTCTCGATCACTGTCTGATTCACCTCCCACTCAAGACACCTGTTTGCTTAGCTTGTCCACCTCTGCATTACCTATACCTAGTAGATGTATCATCGTCATGGATAGCTGTCTCTGGATGCTCCAACTCCATATGTCTTGTGCTAGTCTCGATAGGGCAAAGGATTTTGGCCCTCCTTGCTTGTTGAGGTAGAACATTGTTGTTGTATTGTCCATTTGAATTTGTTTTTATTTTCCCAACAGCTGCACCTGAAAGGCTTTTAAGGCTAGAAACACTGCTTTTAGTTTGTGTAAGTTTATGTGCTGAACTGCCTCTTCTGGTTTCCTGACCCCTCTGTTCTTGAGTCTCCCCATATGAGCTCTCCATCCCGTATGGGATTTGTCCGTGTTGATGGTCCCTGTTGGAGTTGGTGGTATGAAGGGTCTTCCCGTTGTTATATTTGTCTTGTTCCACCACGTCATTTACTCCTGCACTCTCTGCATGACAACCACTAGTTCCTTCTAACCCCAGTTACTTGTGACAGCTGGCTCTGGACCCATTCTTGTATTGATGCCATGTGTAACATCGTATATGGTATTAGTGGTATGCAGGAAGCCATCTTTCCCAGCAATTTCCCCACAATCCTCACTGTCAGAGACTGACACTTCTGGTACTGGTGAGCTCCCTGCTTTATCATCGGTGTCCTCTTTTTTGCAAGGGTATTTTTTCACTTGTGCAGTGTTGATTCTTGCTCCCAGAAAGGTGCTCTGGTGTGGGTCACAACTTTGTGGTAATGGAAAATCCTAGTCTGTGGAGTGTCATCATCACAGTCTTTATGCTGGTTCTGCACCTGCGCAGTAAGTTCGCTTTTACCAGCCAGTCATCTAGGTAAGAGTACACATGTATTCCCTTTCTTTTCAGGTGTGCCACAAACACTGCTAATCACTTTGTAAATACTATGGGTGCTGATTTTATTCTGAATGGTATCACCCTGAATTGATAGTTTGTCTTGTCTATTACGAAGCGTAAACGTTTTTTGTGTTTGTGGTTCATTGAGATGTGTAGGTATGCATCTTTTAAATCTATGGTTGCCATGTAGTCTCCATGTTGGACCTGCGGAATTACATCCTGCAGGTTCATCATTTTGAATGTCTATCTCTTTATGAATTTATTTAAGGATCGGAGGTCTAGTATTGGACACAACAACTTGTCTGGTTTTGGTACCAGAAATTATGTTGAATAGTTTGCCTGATTGATTTCCATTAGGGGTACTCTCCCTATTGCTTTTTTTCTGTAATAATTCTCTTACTTTCCGTCGTCGAAAGGTATTTTCTTCTCGTGTGGGTCATTTTCTTCAGTCCTCTTCTTGGTGGGTTTTTCACCAGTTCTATGCAATAGCTGTGTTGGAGGATATTGAGTATCCACCTTTCTGAAGTTACCTCCCTCCACTGCCAGATGAAGGCTCCTATCCATTGACATTACCTCTGATGTATGCATTTCGGCCTCAAGACAGCAGTGTATCAGTTGCCCCTGTCTTAGTTTTTTTCTCGACTTCGGTCGTCCTTCAACGCCGTCTTTTCAGAGACATGTCCACCTGTGGAGTCCTTGGTGTGAGACCCAAGGGGCACTTTGTACCATGGCTTTCCTTAAGTCGGTGAGAACTTTAGTGCAGAGGCAGCTTTAGGGGCTCTAGAGTCCGGTGTTTGAGACTTGCATGCACCTTGATTCCTTAAAGTTACCTGCGGCTGCTTTTCTTTGTGTTTCCTGTGTTCTCACTCAACATCGATGACTTACTTTTTGACATCCGAGACCTCTCCCTCGGATCCTTCAGCAACGTAGTCGTCCTCCTCCTCACTCGAGAATCCAAGGTCCCTTAGTAACGAAGTTTCCTTTTGCCAATGCATGGCGAAGTGTGCTTGCCTTTGCTTCTTACTTGCTCTCAGAGTTTTGGGCTTAAAATCTGTGCAGGCCTTGCAGTTCTCTGTGCTGTGGTCTGTGGGAGGCAAATTATTTTATTTTATTTTGTGTATTTTATATAGCGCGCAGCTACCCCAATGGGGTGTCCCGGCGCTTCTGAGTGAAAGCAGAGTGATAGTCCTGGGGGGGGGTTAACAAAAGAGAAAAGTTTTTAGTGCCTTACGGAAGGGTAATTCTTCCTGGATCATCCTAATTGCGATCGGGAGTTCGTTCCAGAGAGTTGTGGCACAGACCTGGAAGGTTTTACCTCCAGAACGTGCTTTCCTGAATCTTGGTATGGAAAGCAGATGTTGGGAGTTGGAACGGAGGTTCCGAGAGTTACAGTAAGGTCGGATACTAACAGAGAGGTAGGCCGATCCCCTACCCCTAGTTGCTCGATGGGCTACGGTCATGGCTTTGAATGCAGCTCTTTGATGGATTGGTAGCCAATGTAATGCTCTGCGATGAGGCGAAATATGGGTGCGCAGGGAAACCCCGCAGACTAGCCGAACAGCCGCATTCTGGACTGTCTGGAGCCGATGTAGGAGGCCTGCGGGCAACCCTAAATACAGGCCGTTCGCATAGTCCAGGTGAGATGTAATCAATGCCTGGACTATGGTTTTCCTGGTGTCACTAGGGAGATAGGTGATGAATTTCCTAATCATCCTGATCTTGGAAAAACAAGCGGCTGAAACGGTCTGTATTTGGTTGCTAAAAGAAAGATTTGAGTCCCACTTGACCCCTAGATTTTTTACAGAGTCCTTAGGGACAGGGGGAAGGGTAAGTTCCTGTGGCCACCAGAGAGTTGCATCAAGAGGGGAGGGTTGATGGAAAAAGAGAACCTCCGTTTTCGCCGCATTCATGCGGAGGCAGTTATGGTCCATCCATTTTGAAATGTCCCGCAGACAATCCTTCAGAGGATCAAAAGTAGTCTGCGTGGCACTCTCATAGGAGAAAAGCAGCTGAATATCATCTGCATAGGAAGTAGCTATGATGCCCGACCTAGCAATGAGTTCAGCCAGAGGAGAAAAATAGACATTGAACAATAGTGGGCTCAAAGCCGAGCCTTGAGGGACACCCCATTTCAGGGTACGGCTAACAGAGGTAAAAGGGTGAGTATAGACTGCCTGGGTGCGATTAGACAAAAAAGAGGTCAGCCACTCCAGGGCCTTCCCCTGAATGCCCTTCGACCGAAGACGGTCAATCGGGATGGGGTGAGAGACGGTGTCGAATGCTGCCGACAAGTCGAGCAGCACCAGCACCGCTCTGGAACCCCCATCCAGTTTCCACCGCACAGAGTCGGCCATTTCTATAAGGGCAGACTCAGTGCTATGGCACTTTCTAAAACCATGTTGGGATTCATGAAGTAGGCCGTGGGATTCAAGAAAACCTGCCAGTTTTTGCTGAGCTAGCTTTTCAAGGACCTTGGCAGGGGCTGGGAGCAGAGAAATGGGTTGATAGTTCACCGGCTCATTAGGATCTGTATTAGCTTTCTTTAAAATCGGGACCAGTTGGGCATGTTTCCAAGACTCCGGGAAAATTCCGGTTTTGAGCGAGTCATTCCAGATGTAGTTGAGGAAGGGATTAAGAAAAGAGGCCAATAATTTATATTGCTTGGCTGGCCAAGGGTCAAGTGGGCAAATGTTGCACACCTGATGATTGTCCTTCTGGGCAAAATTGTGGTGACACTCCGGGCAGAAAATGAAGGGTGTGTTCTCTATGTCACTCGGAGCAGGGGAGGCCATGCCTGTGCATTTTCTGGCCTTCCTTTGCCGGTTAGCGATGCGCTCTTTTTTTTTTTATTTTATTTTATTTTCATTTTCAACAACCATACAGCATATAATGTCACAGTAATCACTGATGAGGTACATAGTCTACAAGTGCAATTGACACAGGCAACCTGATGACAGAGCAATTGTCAGGTTATTTACCAAGAATTCATGCTGCAATACACCGAAAAAGTGTCAATATTCCCAACTCGTACTCCCCTTACTTCTCCATTATTAAAACCACGCTGTATTTTCTACACTTCTTTTCAATTGCTGTATGGATGTTTTCCCCTCTGGAACTTCGACTTTGCTTTTGCCGTATCCTTCTTCTTTCAGCGATTGGAGAGCCTAAAGCGATGCTTTCAGACCCAATGATGAAAAAAAGATTCTGAAGATGGCGGCCATGGTGGAAGCTTACAGGGAGGGGGGTCTGATGTCAGGAGAGTTTGGACTAAGCACTAAATGGTGAGGGCAGTCGATGCAAAGAACAAAAGGAAAGTGAAAAGGGACAACAATACAAGAGGAGAGTTCAAGACCGAACCAGCAGATGGCAGAATAATGCACAGCATGTGAATCCAGAACAAGAATCATACTGCAAAACACCAGTTCCAGGACTGCTTTGAAAGCAAAGGACTGTGTCATGATGCAAAGGTGCCTAGGTTGCAGGCAGGTTTGGTTTTGTGCAGAAAGTGACACCTTAGCCCTGGAGAAGGTCGGGGTGGGGACCTGCATGCCACACACCACTATTAAATTAATTGCGCCACCCACGTGGCCCTGGCCCATCCCGGTGAGGGGGGGGGGCGGTTATTTTTAAAGTGTGGGAGTATGCGCTTTTTTGTCTTAAAAATTACAGTGGATTAGGAGATTCACCACAAATTTGCAGTAAAACATTTTTAAAAATAACTTTTGGCCACAGAGGGGCCCCCACCAGGCCAGCCCATATATTTTAGAACTAAATTAACTAAAGGACAGGAAACTTAGTCCAGAGTCCTAAAATGGCTGTCGCCACATCTTTGTTGATGTGGTAGCAGCCAATTGTATTGTTTCTTACCTGTCGGTGTAGCTTTGCAGCTTGAAGAATTTTCTAGATTTGCATGCTGTGCATTATTCTGCCATCGAGTGGTTGAGTCTGTAATTGTTGTATTTCTTCATTTTTTTTTTTTGTTGGTGGGCGTCGACATACCACCATTTGGTGTCCTCCTGTGACATTGACGTGCTTCCTCCGGAACCTCCCAACTTTGGTCACCATCTTCAGATTCTTTTTTTTTCTTTTCCTCCTGTCTCATCTTTCTGGTGGAGAAGGGTGGGTTCGCTAGTGAATCCAGAAAATACTTCAAGCTGCAAAACCACACCGACAAGTAAGAAACAATACATTTTGCAGAATGAATCTTTTCTGGATTCACGTGCTGTGCATAGATTTTGTAGAGGTTTGCTAGTTTTGTGGTGGCTGGGTGCAAGATGAGCGCTGGTTTGTAAATATATGTTGTAATACCTTTTGTCCTACTTGTCCTTCTTTATTCATCTGAATGTCCACACAATAATGTTTTGTGAACGTGTGCACTGAAGACCATTTTGCAGCCAAGCAAATGTCTTGAATTGGAGTATTTGCTAGAAATGCGACTGTTGCTCCTTTCTTCTTTGTTGAGTGAGCCCTTGGTGCTCCTTGTAAAGTCTGTCCTGATTGTTTGTGGCATAATTGTATGGCTTGAATAATCCATCTTGTGATGCTGTTCTTGCTAACAGGTCGTCCTAGGAAGCTATTAGCAAAAGATACAAAGAATTGCTTTCTTTTCCTGTATTACTTTGTCCTTTTATGTAATATTCGACTGCTCTTCTAGCGTCAAGAGAGTGCAAAGCTTTTTCTGCTTGTGTTTTTTGATTTTGGAAGAAACTTTGAATCTGTATTGTTTGGTTTATGTGGAATTTTCATACCACCTTTGGCATAAAGTGTGGATCTGTTCTCATGACCATTCTGTCATTATGTATTTGGAAGTAGGGTTCCTGTAGTGTTAGTGCTTGTAATTAACTAACTCGACATAGAGTTGTGATCGCTACTAAAAAAAGTTGTTTTTAGCATGAGCATTTGTGATGTTGCTTTGTGTAGTAGCTCGAATGGTGCCTTCATCATCTGAGCCAGTACTATAATAAAGTTCCATGTGGGTGCTGGTACCCTTTTTGGCGGTGCTATTCTTTTTGCTCCTTCTAGGAACCTTTTGACTACGTGAGAAGTGAAAAAACTCTTTCCAGTTTCTCCTCTTGTATAGGCTACAATTGTTGCTAAGTGTACCTTTAATGACGTGTAGCTTAGATTACTTTGCAGTAAATGCATCAGGTATTTTAGAACTGTTGTTTCCCTTGTGATATTCTTGGAGAGGTTTTCTTTAAGGCACCATTGGGAGTATCTCTTCCATTTTGCTGTGTAATATTTTATTGTTGTTGGTTTTCTTGCTTCTCTTGGTACTACTATTGTACTTTCTGGCAGTTTGAGGTGTGCAAATTCGAAGTCCTCAGGAGCCATGCAGCTAGGCTTAGGCTCTCGGGTTCTGGTTGAAGTACCCTTCCATTTTGCATTTTGCATTGTTTCTTTTTGGAAGCCTGTGCACTGTTCCCTGTGTTAACTCCATCTCTGAGAACCATGTTTGTCTGGCCCATTGTGGTGCAATGAGAATCATTGTCATGTGGTTGATCTTGCATTTGTTGATCACTTTGAGGAGAAGTGGTATTGGGGGAAAAGCGTAAGCAAATATCCCTGACCAGCTTATCCATAGCGCATTCCCTAGGGACTGCTTGCAAGGTTGTCTGGATGCGAAGTGTTGGCATTTTGCATTGTGGTGAGTTGAAAATAGGTTGATTTGTGAAGTCCCCCATTTTGTGTAGTTCTGATTTATTCAGTTCCCATTTGTGGACGTCTGTCTGCTCAGTCGGTCTGCCTCTACATAGTCCTTTCCTGGCAAATGTACTGCAATTATGTCTATACTCTTTGGGATTGCCCATTTCCATAGTTGTTGAGCTAGCGTTTAGTGCTAAAGACTGTGTTCCTCCTTGCTTGTTTATGTAAAACATGGTGGTTGTGTTGTCTGTTTATATTAACACTTTCTTTCCGTAAAGCTCCTTCTAAAAGGCTTTCAAGGCTAGGAACACCGTTTTTAGCTCCAGGAAATGTATGTGTTTTACCGCATCCTCCTGTGTCCACAATCCTCTTACTTTGAGGCTGTTCATATGTGCTCTCCATCCTATCTGGGAATTATCTGTTGTTATGGGTACTATTGGGAGTTGGTTGTGTGAAAAATCTTCCCTGCACTACGTTTGTTTAGGTCCACCATGCCATCTCCTGTTTGTGTGACAATCACTAGATCCTCCCAACTTCTTGTTACTTGTGACCATTGCTCTTGAAGCCATTCCTGGAACGGCCTCATGTGCAAGCAAATGTTGGGGATTAAATGAATGCATGAAGCCATCATTCTTAGAATCTTCCCCACTGTCCTCACTGTCAGAGCTAGCCACTTGTGGTAGAGACATGTCTCCTGCAGCAGTGCCAATGTTCTCTTCTCGCTTGGAATACCTTCCCTACTATAGTGTTTATCTGTGCTTCTAAGAACACATTCTGTTCTGGCTCTGGTGATGACTTGTCCCAGTGTATTGAAAATCCCAATTGACCCACAGTCTCTATCACTTGTTGTATACGCTGTTTGCAGAGACTGTATGAGCCTGCTCTTATTAACCAGTCGTCCAGGTATGGGTATACATGAATCCCCTGCCTTCTTAGATGAGCGGCTACTGCCGCTAGGCATTTAGCGAAAACACTTGGTGCTGATTTCAGGCCGAATGCTAGCACTTTGAATTGGTAGTGTGTTTTGTTGACCACAAATCTTAATAGATTTTAGTGTTTTCTGTTCATTGGAATGTGCAAGTATGCATCCTTTAAGTCAATGGTTGCCATGTAGTCTCCTTTTTGCAACTGAGGTATCACCTCTTGCAACGTTGTCATTTTGAATCTTTGTGTTTTTATGAATTTGTTGAGAAACCTTAGATCTAGTATTGGACGCAATGTTCCATCTACTTTTGGAATTAGGAGGTACGTTGAGTAAATGCCGTAGTTTCTTTCCTTTGGTGGTCCCTCTTCTATTGCCTCTTCAAATTGAAGTTCTTGCACCTCCTGGAGTAATTAGGATAATTATTTTTCCAAATGTCTTTTTGTTAGTTTTTTTGTTTGGAGGTTGCTTTGTCAGTTCAATGCACTAACCGTTCTGTATTTTGTTAATCCATTTGTCTGAAGTGATATCTCTGCAATTGTGGAGGAAGTATTTTAACCTGCCTCCTACTGGTGTAGTATGTTGGAGGAACTGTTTGTTTAAAGGATGAAGTCTTTTTTCTGAAAGTGTCTTTAGGGGCCCACTCAGTGATGTTTTTGGTGAGTGGCCAACTTTTGGAATGCATTCACTTAGCTGTGGTTTGCGGTCCTCCTCGTTGTGTTTGCCCTCTTCCCCGAGGGCGCCCTCGAAAGGATTGTCTTTCTTGTTGGAACTAACAATTCTGCTGCTGCCCTTGTTGCTGGCTCTGGCTTACGCCTTGGTAAGTTTGTTGGTATGTTTGCTGTGAGGCTGTGGGTTGATGGTTACCTCTGCCTGCAGTTCTCCTTGAGTGTGTGCCTCTACATGTCTCTAAATTGTAGTGTGCCCATAGACCTTGCTGCTTCATTGTCTTTTTTTCAGTTGATTCAGCTTTTCATCTACGCTACCAAACAGCTGTTCCCCATTGAACGGTGAGTTTAGTATGTTATTCTACACTTCTGGCTTGAAACCTGATTCTCAGACATGCAGGTCTTCTCTCGGTAATGCCATTCATCATCTGTCTGCTCGATTTGTCTGCAGCGTCTAGGGCAGGTTTTAAACATGTGTTGTCCAGGTTCTTTCCCTCTTCCACTAAGTGGTTTGCCCTACTTTTGAACTGTTCAGGCAGGTGCTTTAGTAGTTCTCCTACCTTTTCCCAATGCTGATGCCTGTTTATCAATGCATTTGAGTTTGCAATGCGTCACTGAATTGCTGCACTCTTCTCGACCTTTCTCCCCTTAACGTCCATTTTCTTGCTCTCCTTGTCTGGTGGTGGACCAACATTGATTGGTACATTTGCCCTTTTCCTGGCTGTAGATGTAATGATTGAGTCAGCTGGCACCGACCATTTGATGTACCGTGGGTCCTTTGAAGAATGTTTGTATTTCTTCTCACTTCTTGGTGTGACTGCCTTGCAAGTGGCAGGCTCTTTAAATGCCTCTTTCGCTTGATCCAGTACACTTGGTGGCATGGGTAGAAACTGGCTCCTTGATTGTGTAGGCAGTAAAGTTTCTAGTAGAAAGCATGATTGTGGTTTTTCCTCTTTAAGTTGCACTCCATATGTGTCTGCTGCCCTTTTTATGACTTGGTTGTACATCCCAATATCATCTGGTAGTGACGGCCTCGAATGATGTGTCTACCTCCTCGTCTGGTGATTCGGCATCAAGATCCTGCCACTGTAGGTCTTGAGCCTCTGAGGTCGCCGAGCCCACATACATTAGTGCCTCATCATCTCCTTCATTCTTGAAGAATAATTCCTCTTCTTCGTCCAGTGGTTTGGGAGTCATTGGCGGCTGTACTTCCTCGACCAATTTCTATGCTTCAGTCGGTTTTCAGCGGTATCTTGAATTGCTTCAAGCTGTCGTTGAATTCCTTTTTGCATTGCAAAATATTTGCCATCTCTGCCTCTAGCCTCTTTTTCTAGATCTCCGACGTGTGTATTTCGGCATTGAGACTCTCAGCCTTTCTCTTCGTGCTTGATGACGCCAACACTGTCGTCGAAGGCTGTTTCGACCTCTATCGTTTCGACGTTTTCAAGAGTTTGCCATCACAGAGTCCTTGTCTAAGGATCCGACTGATTATTTATTTTTGGAGGCGGCTGCAGTCGTCGACTGTTTCGACGCCGAGGCTCATTTCGAGGTCTTTGAGACAATGTTTCGTGTCTCACCCTGTTTTTTCGAGGTCGATGGCACTCTTACCTTCTTTGAAGGCTTCTTCTTGACCTCTATGACTGGGACGTCTGTGTCCTCGTCGACTTCAGGGACTTCGGCAACATTGTCCTCCTTTTCGCTGGAAAGGCCCAGATCTCGAAGTGGTGCTGGCCCCTGGCCCTGCATGGTGTAGTTGGCCCTTCTCTGTCTCTCTCTTACCCTCAAGGTCTTTGGGGGTGAGGGCTGAGCATGTGTTGCAATCTTCACTTCGGTGATCCAGCAGCAGGCAAAGGTTGTAGACTGGATGCTGATCTTTAACGTACTTAAGATGACAATTCTTGCAGAATTTGATATATGTCTTGTCCATTACGGCGCACAGGGAGCCCCCAGCATGCGCATTCTCCGTGTTTTCGAAGTTCCGTACTTTCTCCTTTTGGGCGCACTCCGGCTCATCAGATAGTACTCCGATATGTCGAAAAGCCTTTTCCCGCCGTTTTGTATAAGTTTCACCTATTTTCGTTGATTCTTCTCTCCAATACTCTGGAGCTCCTTCCGTATCGATCCAGACCGAACAGTGGAAAAAAAGGAATCTAAAGATGGTGACCAAAGGTGGGAGCTTCCGGGGTAGCACGTTGACATCACAGGAGGACACCAAATGGTGGTATGTCGATGCTCACCAATAAAAAAAACAAAAAAAAGAAGAAATACAACAATTCTTGACCCAACCACTAGATGGCGGAATAATGCACAGCATGTGAATCCAGAAAAGATTCACGCTGCAAAACAGATGTTATCTTAAGATCAATTGGCTATGCAGATCCTCAGCGGATTGAAATATACAATGTTTTTGACCCTTAATTTCTCAACAACTACTGAACAGATTTACACCAAATCATAAATAGCACACTTTTTGGACCAAGATCTTGTTTTCTTGCCAAATTTGATATCTTTCTGTTCAGCAGTTTTTGCTGTATCGCTGTTCAATTTTCCTACAGAAAGATGAATGGGGAAAACATGTTTTGGACCTCCCTCTTTTTCTCCCACCCCCGCTTGAGTGATCATCCTGAAAAAGTGTCAGGAGGAGCTAAGGTGTATGAAAAAATGTTGGGGGAAATTTTTGTGATTATCCGTCGAATGGTACCAAAGTCATAATCAAACTAATAAATGCTCTTCCTATATATAAAAGGAATATGCTACTTACCAGTATGCCTCTGTTCTTGGCATGTAGAGCTGCAGATCTATACACTGTGCATAGATCGCCATCTGGTGTTGGGCCCAGATGTTTGCACTTGTTTTTGTCTTGGAAAGTCTTTGGAAGTCAAGAGGTATGTGACTCCTCCTTTGGATCATAGTGCGCATCGGCTCCATCCTCAGATTGTTTTTCGCCAGCAGGGAAACGATGGAGCTTAGTAAGAAACAGGAAAGATACCCATGTGTGGTGTATCTAAGTAAGATAATACTGGAATAGATAAAGGTAGCTGGGGAGGCGGGTGGGCGTGTGTAGATCTGCAACTCTACATGCCAAAAACAGATGCATACTGGTAAGTAGCATATTCCGTTCGAGGCATATGAGCTGCAGATTACACCCTGTGCATAGACTGTAAAGCAGTACCACCCCTAGCGGCGACCACCAGTATCTGTTGCAGTAGTTTGAAATAGTGTTTTGAGTACAGCCTGGCCCACACTAGACTGTTGTTTAGTTTGCACATCGACACAATAGTGCTTTGTGAATGTGTGCGGTGTAGACCATGTAGCTGCTCTGCAGATATCATCTAAAGGAATGTTTCCTAGAAATGCCATTGAAGCCCCTATCTTTTGTGTAGAGTGGGCTTTAGGAGGAACAGATAATGTAAATTTTGCTTTGTGGTAATAAATCTGTATGCATTTGACTATCCACCTAGCTATCCCAGATTTTGATATGGGGTTGCCTTTGTGTGGTGGTGAGAAAGACACAAATAGTTGTTTGGTCTTACGAAAGGGTTTTGTTCTCTCTATGTAGTATAGTAGAGCTCTTTTGACATCTAAGGTGTGAAGAGCCCTTTCTGCGACTGTTTGTGGCTGCGAGAAGAATACAGGCAGCTCTACAGATTGATTGAGGTAGAAAGGAGAAATGACTTTAGGGAGGAATTTAGGATTAGTTCGGAGAACAACTTTAGATGCATTTGGAGAAAGGGTTCTTGAATGGTTAGTGCTTGTAGTTCACTAATTCTTCGTAGAGAAGTAATGGCTACGAGGAAAGCAGTATTACATGTTCTGAATTGTAGCTCACATTTATGTAGAGGTTCAAATGGAGGCCCCATTAGTCTTGTGAGAACGATGTTTACATTTCACACAGGGGAAGGTGGTACTCTGTGGGGAATTATTCTTTTGAGTCCCTCCATAAAGGCCTTTATGGCAGGTACCCTGAAAAGTGAGAGATGCTGTCTATTTTGTAGATATGCTGCTATGGCAGCAAGATGCAATCTGATAGAGGTATAGGCTAGGTTGCATCTTTGGAGGTGTAGCAAGTAGCCTATGATGTGTTGGATAGACATATCTAGGGGATTAGTGTTGTTGTTATGGCACTATACTACACATCTGTTCCACTTGGCTGCATAGTATGCTCTAGTGGTAGGCCGTCTAGCTTCTTTGATGATGTTCATACAGTCAGGAGGAAGGTTAAGATAACCAAATTCTAGGACTTCAGGCGCCAGATCGCTAGGTTGAGCTGAGCTGGGTCTGGGTGTTGAATCTCTCCATGGTTCTGGGTTAAGAGGCGTGGAGAGAGGTGTAGTTTTAGGTGCGGAACTACTGAGAGTTCCAGCAGTGTGGTGTACCTTGGCTGTCTGGCCCAAGTTGGAGCAACTAGGATGAGCGTTAATGAGTGTTGCTGTAGTTTGCGCACCACTAGCGGAATGAGTGGGAGAGGCGGAAAAGCGTACGCAAATCTGCCTGACCAGTTCATCCATATCGCATTGCCTTTGGACAATGGGTGAGGATACCTGGTGGCGAAGTTTGGGCATTTGGCGTTTTCTTGGGTGGCGAAGAGGTCTATCTGTGGTTGCCCCAGATCTGAAAAAACGGTTGAAGAACTGGTGGATGAAGTTCCCACTCGTGGATTTGTTCTGTTTGACGGCTCAAGAGATCGGCTATTGTGTTTTGGACTCCTGGGACATGTTGGGCTAGGAGACAAATGTTCTGAGGTATAGCCCACCTCCATATGCTCTGTGCAAGCTGAGAGAGCTGCAGAGAGTGTGTCCCGCCTTGTTTTTGGATATAATACATGGCTGTCATGTTGTCGGTGCGGACTAAGACAGTCTTGCCTGATATTTGTTTTTTAAATGCTTTTAAGGCTAGGAAAATGGCTAGTAACTCCAAGTGGTTGATGTGGAGTAACTTTTGTTGAGGTGTCCACCTACCCTGCATGGTGTGATGTAGTAGGTGAGCTCCCCAGCCGGAGAGCGATGCGTCTGCTGTCATGACTATTTGAGGAACTGGCTCGAGGAACCGTCGCCCTTTGGAAAGGTTCTTGGTGTTCCACCACTGCAGAGAGCGATGGGTACGACCTCCTACCAACACCAGATCTGTTAGCTGACCTTGAGCCTGGTTCCATTGGCGTGCTAAGCACTCTTGGAGAGGACGCATCTGGAGTCTTGCATGAGGCACTATGAATATGCAAGAGGCCATCATCCCTATGAGTTGCATGAACACTCGCGCTGGAAGAGTGTTGCGGTTGGAATCTGGTGAGAAGAGCTTGGATGCTCGCTATACGGGCGGGACTGGGGTAGGCGAGCGCTCTTGAGGTGTCTATTGTGGCACCGAGGTATTGTTGTGTGTGGGACGGTTGCAGCTGGGACTTGGCGTAATTTATTGTGAACCCCAGGTCGTGAAGTTGTTGAATAGTGGGGTGAGTGTGTTGTACTTTTGGCTTTTATAAGCAAGTCGTCTAGATATGGGAAGACATGTATGTGTTGTCTTCTTAGGTGTGCTGCCACGACTGCTAGGCACTTGGTAAACACTCTTGGTGCTGTGGTGACTCCGAATGGGAGTACTTTGAATTGATAGTGCTGACCGTCCACTACGAATCTGAGATATTTTCTGCGAGTGCTGTGAATGGGAATGTGGAAATAGGCGTCCTTGAGGTCTAGAGTAGCAAGGAAGTCGCCCTGGGAAAGCAGAGGGAGGACCTGCTGTAGTGTGACCATGTGGAAGTGGTCTGAATTTATGTATAGGTTTAGGGGTCTGAGGTCTAAAATAGGCCTTAGAGATCCGTCCTTTTTTGGTATGAGAAAATAGAGGGAGTAGACTCCCTTGTTTTGTTGGTGCAGGGGAACTGGTTCTATTGCACTTTTTTGTAGGAGGGAGAGCACCTCCTGCTTTAACAGTAACAAATGTTCTTGTGACATTGGACGGTGTTTGGGTGGTATGTAGCCAGATTGAATGATTTTGTGGACCCACCTGTCTGAAGTGATGTCAGGCAGGGAGAAATTGGTGGAGTCTTCCCCCGACTGGAGTGGAATAGTCGGGGGGAAGTGGAGGGAAGTCATGGGGTAGGTGTGGAGGCAGAGCGGGAGTTGTTGTTTTTGCCTCTGCTGTTATTCCCCCTGTAACCAATCCTTTGGTAACCTCTAGTAAAGGTGGATTGTGCAGGAGCTTTGTAAGAGGTGGAGGGGCTATCAGAGGAGTAGCCTCGATGGGTGCATCTAAAGGATGAGCGACGAAAGGACCGTCTGAGAGCTTGCGATTGCAAGGCTCCCATAGATCTGACGGTGTCTGTATCCTTCATTTTCTCGAGGGAAATGTCTACATTGGGTCCAAATAGGTGTTGCTCATCAAAAGGCTGATTGAGTATAGAACTCTGTACTTCTGTTTTAAAACCTGATATACGTAACCAGGCATGCCTGCGCAAAAGGACACTGGTGTTGATTGCCCTTGAGACGGTATCTGCTGCATCTAGGGCACAGCGAATGGAGGTGTTAGTAATGGACTTACCCTCTTGGATTAGTTCACTGGCCCTGTTTTTATATTTGTCAGGGAGGTGCTGCATTATGGACTCAAGTTCGTCATAATGTGCCCTGTCATACTTGGCTAGGAGCGCTTGGGTGTTAGCAATGCGCCAAATAGTTGCTGCCTTTGATTCTGTGCGTTTGCCAGAGGCGTCTAGGAGTTTTGATTCCTTGTCTGGTGGTGGTGCGTCGCCTGACATTTGGGAATTTGCTCTCTTCCTGGCATTAGAGACTTCTAGGGAGTCTAGTGGTGCGGGGCCCTTAATGTATACTGGGTCAGTAGGGGCAGCTTTATATTTCTTCTCTATTCTTGGGTTTATGACCCGAGCCCTGACGGGGTCTTTAAAGATCTCTGGTGCGTGCTTAATGACCCCTTTAAGCATGGGCAGTGTTGAGGTGGACCTTTGTGTTGTATCGAAGGTATCAATAAGAAAATCCTCCTCTACTGGGTCTGTATGCAGGGCCACCCCATGGTATTGGGCAGCTCTTTGAAGGAGCTGGTTGAATCAGATAGTGTCCTCTGGGGGGGAAGGCCTGGAGGGATAAATATCATCTTGTGGGGTGTAAGGGACATCTGGGACACTGTAATCATCCAAGGGGTTAGGGGAGCCAGTAGGAGTAGGGTCCCCCAGGGGTTGATCGTCCGCACCTCCCCCTGCATCATCTGAGGTGTTATCATCATCATTATCAATTGGGGTTGGTGATGGTATGGGAGAGTGGTGTGGTGGGGGAGGAGGAGGAGGAGGAGGAGGAGAAGGAATCCTTAATGGAGAGGTAGCAAAGTCTCTCTTCTTTGGTGGCAGTGTGGGCGCAGGCATTTCTAGTGGTCTTTTCTTGATGCTGAGCATTAAATGACCAGTCTTAGGATCCTTCTTTAAAGTCTTTTGGGTAGGATCTGGACGAAACAGTTCATCTGTGGGAGACAGATCCTTCGGAACCGAGGGCTCCGGTGCCGTAAGTTTTTTGGGCATGGACTCTGTAGCAGTTTCTAGGCTTGGAACCGTGTAGTTTTGAAGCGTCTTTATCAATTGGAACCGGTTGCTGTTTGTTCGGTTCCGAGGTTTTCGGCTTGGAAGTATCGGGGCCTTTTGGCGGGTGTTTTTTAGTCGACTCCGAGGGTGTTGTCGGTGCCGAGGAACTGGTGCTAACCTTCGACGCCGAGTGCTTCTATGTTGGAGCAGCAGTCGGCGTGGACTATGTCGATGACGCCTTTTTCTTCGGTGTCAGATGTTGCTTTTCGGTACCGAGGGTAGGCTGACTCGAGCCCGAGTCGGGTAAAGGCTTACTAGGCTTCTTTACTGGGCCTGAAGGCGGGGCATGGGAAGCAGTATCTCGGCGTGCACCTGGGCCCGAAGGTGGAGGTGGTACCGAAGCCTTTTTTGATGGTGTGGAGGGGTGGGGTGGTACGGGGTTGACGTCTGTACTCACGGCCCTTTGAGCTGGAGTGACGTCTTCGGTGTAGGAATCATCTGCTTCGGAGGCGCTGATGATGGCTTCCTCGACTCGACCCTGCTCCGGAACATAGACACCCTCTTGAAAGATGTCGTCGGGGATCGAAGATGACGAGTGCGCCATTGTTCTTTGAGCTCATCGGTCCCGGATGGTCTTTTTGGAGCGGAAGAAGGCACAAGCTGGTTGGTGTGGGGAATCTTCGACCCACATTGAGGACACTTTTTAAATGGTGTCCTTTCCATGAGCCGGAGATGAGGCCCGGGTAGGCCCGAAGGCCTTTGTCGACGACCCTAATCGAAGACTTTGAAGTGGAAGGGTCACGTGTGGCTGGAAATGCGATCGAAAACAATACCGTCGAGATGGGAAGGATTGCGCGTCGAAAGAGAAAACTGTTAACGGTTCCGAACTGGAACGCGAGAACACATCCTAGCCCGATGGCGGAAGAAAACAATCTGAGGATGGAGCAGAGGCCCATGCGCACTATGATCCAAAGGAGGATTCACATACCTCGTGACTTCCAAAGACTTTCCAAGACAAAAACAAGTGCAAACATCCGGGCCCAACACCAGATGGCGATCTATGCACAGTGTGTAATCTGCAGCTCATATGCCTCGAACATATATTTTATAATAATATTCCCTGAAAAAAACAAAGGTTAAAGAGTCGTTATAGTTACTATGGTAGGAAGATCTTGGCGTACGTAAAAAAAAACAAGCATTGGCATAGCCAATAGGTCTCGCTTTTGGGACCTTATAAGTGTTTAGTTATCCAGCACAATATCCTTTGTGCAACAACATCAAGTGTTGCATGGCTAAACACTTATAAGGTCCCAAAAGCGACACCTATTGGCTATGTCAATGCTTGTTTAAATTTGGTAAGTAACTACAGCAGTCTAGAAAAGATTGGACGTGAAAAGTAGATAAAATGAAACCACGTCAGTGGAAACGCGATAATAATAAAAACAGGTTCTTCAACAGGCAAAGTGTGAATTGTTCCATTACTTAACCCTCCTCTCCTTCCTGGTGCAGGTATAATGTTCTACTTGCCTGGCATGGCTAATCTGAAGCACAAAAGCTAAACCGTGCTTAGTATGCATTATGGCAACAGAACAGACGTTCTAGCTAGCCTTTGCTGCTGGTACCAGCAGCAGCCCAATTCATGTTCTTTTGCAGCGTAACAGGAGACATGAGGCACCTCCCGTCCCAACCCTTTCAACTCTACACGTGGTTTCTTTAATTGGATAACATTCAAGCTAAGCCACGGTTAAAGAACAACTACAACAAAGAATGCCTTCTGTGTAGCATGGGCACTGCCAAAACTCCAAACTGGAAATAATGCTTTCTCTTATGGAACAAACGGTTGTTTCCATATTTTGATCAGCTGCATAAACTTCGAATTTCTCTCGATTTAAGAAATCTGGACATTTCGCCGCCCAGATGGCAGCCGTGGTAACAAAAGGTAATCTTCTTCGTCTGGTGTTGGCTGAGAAGTGTCCATGGTATAAATCGAACTGTTCTCTGCTTACAAGCGAATATTATAAAACATATTTTGCGTGCACATATATCTTGTACGTTAAAGTGTTTAGTAATGCCTTTTGTTTTGTGTTTCCCTTCACAGCTACTGGTTGTGATTTTAATTGTGCCGGAGGATCTTCATTAGTGGAGATTTCACAAAACTCCTTCATTAGTGAAAAAAAGGCTGTCAGACGATTTTGCATGCAAGGAGAATGTCAGCCTTACCTCGATCATTTGTAACATAATAAGCACAAGCACAATGATTGCAATGTGGGAGCACTGGGGGAAGGGTAGAAATAACGCCTGCGCAACATCTGTCCTTGTGTAACGTACCTGATGCTCATGTAAAGAGCTCCAATAGCTTCGGGTCATAAACCGGCAAAAAAACATCCTGTGATCCTGGGCAAATCACTTAATCTCTCCCTGCCCACCCAAAATGAATGTATCCCTGTGAAACGTAACTGGTGCTCATGTAAAGCGCTCCAATGTATTTAGGGCGAGTTGGCACTAAACAAAAATTGAAATAAGTATTACTGATGGCTCGTGCATTCCCACAGGATCATGAAGACATTGTGCGTGTGTGTTATAATGCGGGCATTATCATGGCGCCATTAATAAAGTTCAATGCTTCATGAGATTAATGTGCCGATGCTGGCCGCATAAACAGATAGAACTTCAGCTGCTCAAAGAGCCTCTCGAGTTAAAAATTAATGTGACTCTCTGAATATGTGTATTACAAACAGGGTCATTTGTTACAGAAATCTAGGAACTTTCACAACAAGCAAATGGTGCACGCGAAAGTGATCGCGAGCAAGACGTGCGGCCGCCACCGGGAGTTGTGTGCGCACGCACGCAAAAAGAAAATTAAAAACAAGGCATGCAGAGAGGGGAGTTGGGAGTGCAATGAGCAAGGGTGTTGAGAAAAGCATTTGTACATAAACAACAATTTATGGTGCAGAGTTGGAAGGCGAAGCGGGCTTGTAATGAGCAGTATTACAAAAAGAAGGAAAAACAATACAAGCCTGGCGGAGCGTGGCGCGTGCGCTTGGCAGGGGCGGGGGAGCGCATTCCAGGCGGGGGAGCGAACCCTTTGCAGTGCGATGCCAAACGGATTGCATGGCGGCACGATGCCCGTGATTGTGCGCGTGCTCGCCATGCAATCCGCTTTTTGGAGCACTTTTGGGAGACCCTTACAATAGTCTCGCTTTGCGATCGCTTACGCGATATCAAGGCGAGACCTAAAAAAAAAATCACTGGAAAAAACAAAGGCAAAAGTGACTTAACAGTTAGTTGTTGAAATGAGAAAAGAACTGATATTAAAAAACTGAAAACGTCCTGTAATGTAGCAGTTATCTTTTAGTGAACTAACTATAACTTGTACCCAAGTCATGCACTACTTATAACGTTCACATATTGCTTCACTCTTTTCATGTTAAATAACATTAGGGTAGGAGGAGTTGGCTGCAGGGCCTGACTACAGCCCAGGCCCTGCACATAGTACTGTGGGAGGAGCATACCCCTGCTGCACACGGCCCTCGAACATGCCTGCAAGGACTGGCCTATCACACGGCTCTGAACCCACCCCCCAAGGGTGCCCCACAGCACACAGCCTTCAATTGTAAAGCTGTGTGGTGACCCTGCGCTCAACCCACTGCATGTGGCCAACTCAACCGCAGCACAATGCCTACAGCCTGCGCTATGGCGTATGACTACAGGGTCTGGCCTATGACCAGGCCCTCATATATATCGAAAAGTTTCTTACCTGTCGGTGTAGTTTTGCAGCTTGAAGATCTTTCTGGATTCACTATGCTGTGCATTATTCCGCGATCTTGTGGTTGGGTCCGGATTCGTAGTCTTTTCTTTGTTTTTTTTTTTTTTTTTTGTAGCCCAGGTGGGCGTCGACGTCCACCATTTGGTGCACCTCCCGTGACGTCGTCGTGCTTCCTGCGGAAGTCCCACCTTTGGGGCGCCATCTTCGGGTTCTTTTTTCCCTGTTTTTTTTTTTTTTTTTTTTAACCCTAGGCGATTGATTAATCCTTTTGTCCATATTTCTGTACGTATCCACTTTTTTGATCCTATCCATTTCACCCCCTCTTCCTCCAGCCTCATCTTCCTGGCGGAGGTGGGTGGGTTCGCTAGTGAATCCAGAAAGATCTTCAAGCTGCAAAACTACACCGACAGGTAAGAAACTTTTCGTTTTGCAGCGTGAATCTTTCTGGATTCACTATGCTGTGCATAGATTTTGTAGCGGTTTTCCTATTTTTGTGGTGGCTGGGTGGAAGATGATCGCTGGTCGTTGAAAATGTGTTGTAGCACCTTCTGTCCGACCTGTGCTTCCTTATTCATTTGAATGTCCACGCAGTAGTGCTTTGTGAACGTGTGCACAGATGCCCAAGTTGCTGCGAGACAAATGTCTTGGATGGGCGTGTTTGCCAGGAAGGCAACTGTGGCCCCCTTCTTCCTTGTGGAGTGAGCTTGTGGCCCCTCCGTTAGCTCCTGTCCAGCCTGTTTGTGACAGAATTGGATAGTGAGGGCAATCCACCTAGCGATGGTGCCCTTGGTCACTGGTCTACCCATGAAGCTAGTAGCAAAGGACACAAACAGCTGCTTCGACTTCCTGAGTTCTTTGGTTCTTTCAATGTAGTGCATCACCGCTCTTCTGGCATCGAGGGTGTGCAGGGCCTTTTCTGCATTTGTAGTCGGGTTTTGGAAGAAACTCGGTATCTGTATACTCTGATTCATGTGAAACGCCGACACTACCTTGGGCATGAAGTGTGGGTCCGTCCTCAGGACTACCCTGTCCTTGTGAATTTGAATGTAGGGCTCCTGTAGCGTTAGTGCTTGAAGCTCGCTCACTCTGCGTAGTGAGGTTATGGCCACTAGAAAGGCAGTCTTCATCGTCAACATTTGTAGATTGGCCTTGTGAATGGGTTCAAACGGCGCCTTCATGAGCTCCGTCAGAACCACGTTTAAATTCCATGCCGGCGGCGGCAACCTTTTCGGGGGTGCCATTCTTTTGGCTCCCTCCATGAATCTCTTCACCACCTGCGAGCTGAAGAAACTTCCACCCTTCTCACCTCTGGTGTAGGCAACGATCGCTGCTAGGTGCACCCTTAGGGAGCTCGAGCAGAGGTTACTCTTTAGAAGGTGTGTGAGGTACCTCAGCACCGTTGAGTCTCTTGTCATTCTGTTGTGCAGGCCCTTCTTCCTGCACCACACCGTGAATCTCTTCCACTTTGCGCTGTAGCACTTTCTTGTAGTAGGTTTCCTTGCCTCCCGTAGCACTCGCATAGTGCTCTGAGGTAACCTTAGGTGTGCGAACTCTAGGTCTTCAGGAGCCATGCTGCTAGGTTGAGGGTCTCTGGCTCTGGGTGCAGGACCTCCCCGTTTTGCATTGAGAGCAGGTCTTTTCTTCGCTCGAACCTGTACGGATTGCCTTGCGCCATTTCTTGAATCTGTGGGAACCATGTCTGCCTCGCCCACTGTGGGGCCACCAGGATCAGAGTCATGTTGCTGGTTCTGCACTTGTCGAGCACTCTGTGCAACAGGGGTATCGGTGGAAAGGCGTAGGCAAATGTCCTCGACCAGCTTATCCATAGGGCATTTCCCTTGGATTGCTGATCTGGTTGCCTGGACGCGAAGCTTTGGCATTTTGCATTGTGGCGTGTTGCAAAAAGGTCTATTGTGGGAGTCCCCCATCTCCGGAAGAGTTTCTCCGTTTCCTGGCCATTGAGCTCCCACTCGTGCGATGCTGAGGTCTGCCTGCTCAGCCAGTCTGCCTCCACATTGTCCTTCCCCGGTAGGTGAATTGCCAGTAGATCTATCCTGAGAGGTATGGCCCATCTCCAAATCTCCTGAGCTAGGGATGAGAGGGGAAACGACTGTGTCCCCCCTTGTTTGTTGATGTAGAACATCGCCGTGGTGTTGTCTGTCTGCACCAACACCCTCTGCCCGCACAGGTGTCTCTGGAATGCCTTCAGGGCTAGCAGTATTGTTTTCAACTCGAGGTAGTTGATGTGGCGGACCGCGTCTGCCGGAGCCCATAGACCCCTCACTCTGAGGTTGTCCATGTGCGCTCCCCATCCCATCTGCGATGCGTCCGTGGTAATGGTCACTGTTGGGCTTGGTGGTGTCAGGCTTCTCCCTGTTGTTATGTTGTCTCTGTTCCACCAAGTTATCTCCTCCTGCACTGCGTGCGTAACAACCACTAGATCCTCCCAACTTCCGTTTGCTTGTGACCATTGCTGTTGCAGCCATTCCTGGAATGGTCTCATGTGCAGGCGTACATTCGGCACCAGCTGGATACAGGACGCCATCATCCCCATCATCTTGCTCACCGCCCTCACTGTCAGAGCTCGCCCCTTCTGGTAGAGCTGCGTCTCCTTCAGTAGGGCATCTGTCCTCCTGTCGCTGGGCACTACTGTACTGTTGAGGGAGTTGATCTGTGCCCCCAGGAAAATCTTTACCTGCTCCGGTTCCAGCGATGATTTTCCCCAGTGGATGGAAAATCCCAGATTTGTGAGGGTGTCCGTTACGCGTTTTGCGTGCCTCTCGCACTTCTCGCGTGAGTTTGCCTTGACCAGCCAGTCGTCCAAGTAGGGGTATACGTGTATGCCCTGCTTTCGTAGGTGTGCCGCTACCGCCGACAGGCATTTTGTAAAGACCCTTGGCGCTGATTTTAATCCGAAGGCCAGGGTTGTGAACTGGTAGTGTTCCTGTTCGATGTTGAATCTTAGAAGGCCCTTGTGCCTTCTGTTTATTGGGATGTGAAGGTAGGCATCCTTGAGGTCCACGGTGACCATGAAGTCCCCTTCTCTTATCTGTGGCAGTACCTCCTGCAGTGAAGTCATTTTGAACCTTTGTGTTTTGACGAACTTGTTTAGGTACCGGAGGTCCAGTATGGGTCTGAGGTCTCCGTCTACCTTCGGAACCACAAAGTAGTTTGAGTAGACCCCTTTGTTGCGTTCCCTGAACGGCACTGTCTCTATGGCTCCCTTTTGCAGGAGTTTCCGTGTTTCTTCTCTGAGTATTGCCAGTTCTTGGGCCGATCTCTGTCTTCCCTTCGGCTTTCTGTTTGGAGGTCTTTTCTCCAAGTCTACGCAGTATCCGTACTGCACGATGTTCCGTATCCACTTGTCTGTGGTTATGCGCCGCCACTCCTGAAGGTAGAACCTCAGCCTTCCGCCTACCGGTGACGTATGCTCGTAGGCTCTTGGATCTTCTCTTCCCCCTGATGACACCTTTTTGCGCCTCACCCTTGGGGGCCTGACGAGGGTGGGCGTCTTCTTGCGTGCTGAGTCACTTCGAGGAGGGCTGATCGCCCCCTCTCCTCCTTTGGCCACGTCCGTTCCCTCTCCCTCGAAAGGACTGGCCCCGAGGTTGATATTGCCAGCTTTGCTTCTGCTGACTTTGTCCGTGACCTTCGCCCTGCTGACCTTGTTGGAACGCCTGGTGCGACGTCCCCTGTTGGCTTCCACCCCTACCGTAGGGTCTCCTCGAGGGATTTCCTCGTCTCATTCCCCTCAGCTGCAGGGCCCCCATGGACCTCGCTGTCTCGTTCTCCTTCTTGAGCTGGGTGAGCTTCTCGTCCACCGTTGCTCCGAACAGTGTCTCTCCGTTGAAGGGAGTGCCCAGGATGTTGTTCTGCACTTCCGGTTTGAATCCCGAGATTCTTAGCCATGCATGCCTCCTTTCTGTGACCCCTATGGCCATGAGTCTTGCTGAAGTCTCTGCCCCATCCAACGCCGTCTTTATACAGGAGTTGGCGATGTTCTTGCCTTCATCTACCAGGTGAGAGGCTCTCTGGCGGTATTCTTCGGGGAGGTGCTTTACTAGCTCCCCCATTTCATCCCAGTGTTGGTACTGGTGTCTATTTAGGAGTGCATTTGAATTCGCCATGCGCCAGTGCATTGCGGCGTTCCTCTCGACCTTTCTGCCTGTGAGGTCGATTCTCCTGCTCTCTTTATCTGGAGGTGGGCCCGAGGTTGCTGGCACGTTGGCCCTTCTCCTGGCCGTGGAGGCAATGATGGAGTCTGCGGTGACGCTACCCTTGATGTAAGGTGGGTCCACGGAGGAGTGTTTATACTTTTTCTCTGTCCTGGGCGTGATCGACCGACAGGTGGCAGGCTCCTTGAAGGCTTCTCTCCCCTGGTTCATCACGCTTTGTAGCACGGGGAGGAACTGGCTCCTAGTCTGGATGGGGAGCAGTGTTTCGACGAGAAAATCTGCTTTCGGCCTCTCCTCGTCGAGCTTGACGCCGAAGGCCATTGCTGCGCTCTTCACCACCATATTGTACACCCCGATGTCGTCTGGTGGCGAAGGCCTCGAGGGGTACGTGTCCACGGCCTCCTCCGGGTTTTCGGTGTCGAGATCTTGCCATTCGACGTCGTTGCCGGTAGATGTCGCCGATTCGAAGAACGATTGTTGGTCTTCTTCCTCGGCTTCTTCCTCATAATAGGGCTCCTCTTCCTCTTCGAGGTCCCTTGTCAGCCCTTCGGCGTCGAACTCCTCCTCGACTTCGACGACGTCCGCCGATGAAACCGTTGGAATCTTGAATTCCTTCATCCTGGCGTCGAACTCCTTCTTCCTTTGAAGGATGTTCTCCATTTCGGCCTCGAGCCGCCTCTTCTTTTTCTCCATTTCGGAGATGCTTTCGGCGTCGACCGCGGGCCTTTTCGATGAAACTTGCGTCGACGTCGAACGTTCTTTCTGCGTCGATCGGCCCGTTTCATGGGATGATTTCGACGACCCTTGCCTTTCGGCGTCTTTCTGCGCCAGGGAGTCCTTTTGTAAGGATCCGCTGGGCCTTTTGTCCGAAGTTCCCCCTTTGGACGTCGAAGTTTTCGGCGCCGGGGCTCCCTTCGTGGACCTTGACTCAGTTTTTCTCGAGTCACCCTCGTGTTTTCGAGGTGTTTTTTGATTTGCGCTCGACGATTCTCTTACCTCGTCTTCTTTCTTCTTGTCGGTCTCTACGACCGTGAAGTTTTCGGCTGCCTCGGCGACGTTGTCCTCGTCGTCCGTGTCGAGGCCCAGCGCGTAGAGTGTCGGGGGTTTTCCTTGGCCCTCCATGTTGGCGTTGGCTCTCCTCTGCCTCTCTCTCACCCTGAGTGTCTTCGGCGCGAAGACTGAGCAGGCGTTGCAGTCGATACTCTGATGATCCACCGGTAGGCAGAGGTTGCAGACCGGATGCAGGTCTTTCTGCGCGAACTTGTGGTGGCAGTTTGGGCAGAACTTGAATGGCGTCTTGTCCATTTCGCTCAGGGTCTCTGAGCGTGCATTCTCCAAGGTTGTCGAAGAAAAAGGCTCGCTGGTCTTCTTTCTTCGCGTTCCTGTCGAAATCTGTTCTTTCCTGATGTCTTCTCTTGATTCTATCGATGAAACTCGCTTTTCTTCCTTCTTCCTCCGAGTGAACTTCTGGAGCTTCCCGATGACGATCCAGACCCAACGGCGGAAAAAAGAATCTGAAGATGGCGCCCCAAAGGTGGGACTTCCGCAGGAAGCACGACGACGTCACGGGAGGTGCACCAAATGGTGGACGTCGACGCCCACCTGGGCTACAAAAAAAAAAAAAAAAAACAAAGAAAAGACTACGAATCCGGACCCAACCACAAGATCGCGGAATAATGCACAGCATAGTGAATCCAGAAAGATTCACGCTGCAAAAATATATTTTTTTACATTTATGGGTTATCATGGTATTGGTACCGCTGCTACGCTAGGTAACAGGTGCAGGTACCCCAGTACTGGTGACCCATATAAATATATATTTTTTATTGACTCAAGGGGAGGGCCCTTTTTTAATCATTAAAGGTGGACAAACCTAAATATTCTAATTCCAATCAGTGCCCACTTTAGTTTCATTGTAAAGAAAATAACTTTCAAGCTAAATCCCCTAAAGAAACAGATAACAGGTGCCATGTTTAATATGGTGGTTAAATTATCATCTTGGGGTTCTGATGAACTCACAAACCATTTGCCATTGTCCAATTTGTTTACATTGTGTATAGAACCCCTGGGTTGCAGTATTGGACTATATTACAGTTACAGATTAAGGGGCACATTTTCAAACATTTTGCGCTGGGTTTGCACCGGGTTGCTATACAAAATTCAACTTCGACAACCAACTGCACCCCAGCACCACATCCCTCCTGGACAACCTCCACAACATTGGACTCCGCCAGATCGTGACCAAACCCACGCACTCAGCAGGACACACCCTCGAACCTCTCTTCACAACAGAAAACTCCATCACCTTCAGCCACACCACCCAACTCCTATGGACTGACCATCGATGCGTCCACTTCACCTTCAGATCATCCACCATCCACAGACACCAGCACCTGCTCCCACGAAGAAACTGGACCAGAATCACCGACGACCAGCTAATCTCATCACTCTGCAACTCCACCCCAACCATTGCGGAAAACGACGATCCCAACACCGCAGCCCGAACCCTGCACAGATGGATCTCCGACAGCGCCAACACCATAGCCCCCTCAAGAAAAACAACACCCACGCCAAGAAAGCTAGATCGTTCACCACCGAAGTTCGAGAGTCCAGATGCACTTGCCGCCGCCTCGAAAAGGCCTGGAGGAACACCAAATCCACAGAAGCCCACAACAACTTCAGAGCCGCCACCAACACCCACCACCAACTCATCAGAAAAACGAGGAAAAAAGCGATTGAAGACAGAATCTCCACTCATGCACACAACAGCAAAGAACTCTTTAACATCATCAAGGAGTTCGCCCAACCCACCAGCGAGTCCACCGACATCCCTCCCTCACAAGACCTCTGCGACAAACTCAGCACCTTTTTCCACCACAAAATCAAGAGCATCTACGACAACTTCGACGAAGTCAACCAAGACACTGAACCCTCACCAACCACCCGACACCCTGAAGCCAGCGATCGACAACTGGACAGCCCTCACTACCGAAGACACACTGAAGACGATTAAGTCAATCCACTCCGGGGCCCCCACGGACCCCTGCCTCCACCACATTTTCAACAGAGCTGCCACACCATCAACCGGTCCCTGGCAACCGCCTCGTTCCCTGATGACTGGAAACACGCTGAGCTCAACCCGCTCCTGAAGAAACCCTCGGTGGACCCCACCGACCTCAAAAACTGCAGACCCATCTCCCTGCTCCCGTTCCCAGTCATCGTGAAAGCCATCAAAAGCCACATTCATCGAAGAGCACAACATCCTCGACTCCTCCCAATCCGGCTTCAGAAAAAACCACAGTACGGAAAACGCCCTCCGCCGCAACAGACGACATCCATACCTTACTGGACAAAGGAGAAACAGCAGCCCTCATCCTCCTTGACCTCTCAGCGGCGTTCGACACAGTCTCTCACCGCACCCTAATACGCAGACTCCACAATGCAGGGATCCAAGACAAGGCCCTCGCCTGGATCAGCTCCTTCCTCTCCGGCAGAACGCAGCGGGTCAGACCCCCCCCTTTCCTCTCAGACCCTACACCTACCACCTGCGGAGTCCCCCAGGGGTTCTCCCTCAGCCCTATGCTCTTCAACGTCTACATGGATCTGCTCGCCCCCATCGTCAGAACCTACTGACTCAACATTGTGTCATACGCAGACGACACCCAACTCATCCTCTCCCTATCTAACGAACCCAAAACCGCCAGACACAACTTTCGAGAAGGCATGGAAGCAGTCGCCAAATGGATGAAAAACAGCTGCCTACAACTAAACACCAACAAAATGGAAGTACTCATCATGGGCCCAAACCCTGCTGCCTGGAACAACACCTGGGAGCACCCAGCCCTCGGAAGCCCGCCCACCCCCACGGACCACTCACGCAACCTGGGAATCATCCTGGACTCAGAGCTCAAAATGGACCGCCAGATCATTTCCGTCTCGTCGTCCTGCTTCCACATCCTCCGCCTCCTATGTAAGACCTTCAAATGGATCCCCCTCGAACAGAGAAAGACCGTCACTCACGCCCTGGTCACCAGCAGGCTCAACTACGGCAACGCACTCTATGCCGGAATAAACAAAAACCTCACCCGCAAGCTACAGAACATCCAAAACGCCGCCGCAAGACTGGTTCTCAACCTGCCAAGACACTGCCACATCTCCCAGCACCTGCATACACTCCACTGGCTCCCCATCAAAGCTAGTGTCACCTTCTAGATGCTAACCCACGCTCACAAGGCCCTCCACAACACTGGACCAGCATACCTGAACAGCCAACTCAAATTCCACGCACCCCAAAGGGCTCTCCTACGCCGTGGTCCCCCGCACCAGAAAGACCAGATCGGGAGGCCGCTCCTTCTCCTTCCGTGCGGCCAGAGCCTGGAACGACCTTCCGCTCCACCTCAGACAGATAACATCGCTCCCCATCTTCGCAAGAAACCTCAAACCCTGGCTCTCCGACAGACGCCCTCCTTGATGGACTGGAACCTGCGACCCCCCCACCCTCCAGCGCCATGAGACCCTTATGGGTGAGTAGTCGCGCTTAACAAACACCTGATTGAAAATTGAGGCAAACCAGCGCAAAATGTTTTTTAACATTTTACTTTCCAGTGTAAAGCATGCTCTGCACTGGAAAGTTGCATCAAAATAGTGTTTTGCGTTACTCTGCATCAACGGGTTGTCCTATGGGTGATGCATGGGCGTTCCCATGCAATCCTTTAGGGTCTTATTTACAACTGCCTTGCGCCACTTTTGCGTCATTTTTAACATGGGAAAAGTGACATATGGTTGGCGCAAGGGGCTTGTAAATAAGCCCCATAGTGTTTTGATGCAAAAACCCTATCTACTAACTATAGTAGGCAGGGTTTTGCAACAAAAATAATGCCACCTTAAAGCAGGTGCTAAAAGAAGAAATGTTTTGATTTCTCCCAACTTCCACACTATGCCTATGAGCGGCACTGTACAGCACACATCTGATGTGGGACAAGCTTTTTTTGGTCTATCTATGCAAGACATCATGCACACACCCTTGCACTGTTGTACAAAGATGTGTGCATGGAGTTCGGCAGCATAAATCTGAGCCAGGGCGAGAGCAGGACTGTGCCATATTTCTGTAGCTCTGGGGCTTTCCTGCTCTGTCCCTGTCAAGCAACCTTGGGTGCTGCGTTGCGTTCCGTGACATGTTTTTAAATCTGGATATCGGTATTCTAAATATATGACAGAGACTGTGATGGAGACTATGTAGTTATGCTTAGGTCAAAGTTTACACTGAAAAGGCATTTTCCTTTTTTATTAATGACTTTGGTGTCTTTCGACGAATTTGCATCAAAAATTCCCGAAGAATGTCATTCCTTTTGGGTTTGGTCTGACACATTACTTTCAGTCAAGTGAAAGAAGTGGGTGACGGGTCAAAAAGTGATTTTATTTTTCCATTTAACACCCTATGGATTCTGAAAAAAATGGTAGAGCAGAATTACATCATTATTTTCATAAAAGTACAACTTTACTCAAGAAGAGCATTTGCCGTGTTTGATGTAAATAGTTTCAGCAGTTTTTAAGAAATTAGCATTCAAAAATGTTTCAGGGTAAACTTTAAAGTGTTGAAAAGTTTAAGATATTTAGAACAATAATCCATGCAAAATTTGTGAACCTGGGATCACGGACCATCTGCGGTCCAATAAAAAAAAAGAATTGAATGTGACTGGTTTACAGATTCTGCCCCCAACCTTCAAATATACAAGGTCGATGGATCCAGGAACCCTGTGGGAGGTGCAGTAAGGGTCCATGAGTCAGAAAACGTTCATGAACCCCACAGTACAATCCCCAAGCCCTTATATTTTGTTAAAAACAAAATGCAAAAATGATAAAAGCATTTTTAAAAAATGGGGGCATTGCATTGCCTGGTCGGCTGAATTGGGGATTTGATGCCCATGGCAGGATAGGCACAGGCCCTAAGGACAACCCTCAGTACAGATGAGTTAGCTGTCCAACGATGGGTTAGACAATGGACCTGCGGCTGAATGTCGTACTCAGTGGGGTTCGGCGACCCTTCAGTTTCAGCCATGTACAATGGTGGGTGGTTGCCATGACAGGTTGGGTGCAAGACCCAGCCATGGTCCAGGCCCTATGATCAACCACAGCTATGCCAGAATGTAGCCGTGAAGCAGCTGGTGGGGTTGCCCACACTGGGTTGGACTCAGGGCCTGGCTAGCCAGCCAACCCCACTGCGCATGACCAATGACTGTGTGCAGCGAGGAGCGTCTGTCTGCGGTAGGTGGGGTGCATGACCTAGCTGTAGGCCAGGCATTGCACCCAATCCTTAAGGTGCATGGCCAAATGTCCTGTGCAGTGGGGCATGACCAACTGTGGCAGGTATATGATCAGAAAACACCAGAAAGTCACTGAAAAAATATCGTATATTTAAAAATACATTCAATTCACTTTAAACAAAACACATTTAACATACAGTTGTCGTTATGAATTAAAACTGTAAAACCACTGGAATTCGCAAGTTATGGTTAGCTCCACAATTCATAACTTGCACAACAATCAGGCAAACCACAACTCACACACCAAAGGCTGTGTGCAGTGGGGGTTGGTCGAAGCGGAGATTTAGAGTGCATAGTGGGTGTTGCTTGTATGCGGGGTGTTAGACCAATTGCATCAATGTACGGTTGTGGGTGCCAGGTGTTGGTTACCCAAGGTTGGATTTGTGTAGGGCCTGGTCACAGGCCAGGACATGTGGCATGACATAAGGCCGTATTTAGCAGATGCTGGATACCGATGCAGGTTGGCCACAGGCTCGGATTTTCTGCTAACCCCAGCTGTGCATGGCCAAAGCACACTGGGAGATGACTGCCTGCGGAGGGTTGTTCTCTGCCTGCCACCAATCCTTGCTGTGCATGACCAGAGGCCATGCGCAGGGGTGGTTTGTGGTTAAATAAATGGGGGAAAAAAAAATTAAATTCACTGAAAACAAGCATTTGCAATGCAATAGGTCTCGCATTTGCGCGAGTTTGACCAATTGGCATTGTAAATGACAATGGCTTTTATTTATGTTTCAAAAACCATAACATAAGGCAATGTCATTTACAATAAAAATAGCTCAAACTCTCGCAAATGCAAGACCTATTGCATTGCAAATGCTTGATAGATATATATATATATATATATATATTTTAATTTGGACACAATTACAAGCTAGTAATCAGAATCAGACATTAAAGCAGGTTCACAAAAATATTTGCTCGCTGATGGTTATTTATGTGCTTTATGTTACTGTAATTTTTTTTAAAAGGTACTGTATAAACCTTTTGCCTAATCTGAAACCCGGCATCTCTTTGTCACACTATTAAAGTTTAATCTATATAGTCTTTGTTACGTATATTAAAAAATGAAACACAGAGGTGCCGATCACGATCCGGTAAAAACCGGGTACGAACCGTCGGACGGAGCATATTCTCCGTCCGACGCGTACCCGGTCGTCAATTTCTACAAACAAGGAATTACGAATCGCACGGGTACACCATGACCATACGATTCGTAAAAAAGTCCGACCGAACAAAAAAACACCTACCAATGCGATCCGGGAAAGTGCCGACCTGACGTCAGGACGCTCGCAGCCAGCCATTCACGACCCAGGAATCACGATTCGCACCGACGTCACCCCGCACGGTGAATATTTTGCGGCAGCCAAAAACTGCTGGGAAATCAGGACGACGCGAACAAGGACCACCAGTACGCGACGGACAGACGACGACGCGAACAAGGAGGACCAGTACGTGACGGACACACAGGACGACGCCACCAAGGAGGACCCGTACGCGACAGGACGACGCGATTGGAGTACCAGTACGCGACGGACAGACATGGACCCGAACCTACGAGTCATCCCTGCCCTCATAGCAGTCCACCTGCTCTACAGGCACCGACGCAGACGCCGCAGAAGGTCAGAATAACTAAGGGAGGGGGGAAAGTGGGGTGGGGTGGGGGTGGCACGACCAGGGCAGGCCACAAAACAACCACATAAGTCACACATGGCCTGGACATACCTGACTCCCATGCCCTGGTCACCACGAGGGGGTGGGGGTGTGTCCTGATAAGCCAGCGACCGCCACAACGGAAGTCCGTCACCACGCGAACCGGCAACACAACCAGACAGGTACGTCCCGTACCCACGCCTGAAGAGCGTGGGTACGAGTCGTACCACGCCCACACACACGTCACCCCAACAATGGCGGGACGGATCGTACCCACGTGGCAAAGGCCTGGGTACGGCCCGCACAAGCATCACATAGCGTGGGGACGGATATGTACAGACCCTACCCCCACCCGCGTATGCATGGAGCGTACCCCCACCCCAACAGTGTAAGTACGACTCGAACCCTCACCCGCGGACGTACGGACCGTACCCCCACCCCCACCAGTGTAAGTACGACCCGTACCCCCACCCGCATATGCATGGAGCGTACCCCCCATGCCAACAGTGTAAGTACGACACGAACCCTCACCCGCGTATGCATGGAGCGTACCCCCATGCCAACAGTGTAAGTACGACCCGTACCCTCACCCGCGTATGCATGGAGCGTAACCCCCATGCCAACAGTGTAAGTACGACCCGTACCCCCACCCGCGTATGCATGGAGCGTACCCCCCATGCCAACAGTGTAAGTACGACCCGTACCCCCACCCGCGTATGCATGGAGCGTACCCCCCACCCCAACAGTGTAAGTACGACTCGAACCCTCACCCGCGGACGTACGGACCGTACCCCCACCCCCACCAGTGTAAGTACGACCCGTACCCCCACCCGCGTATGCATGGAGCGTACCCCCCATGCCAACAGTGTAAGTACGACACGAACCCTCACCCGCGTATGCATGGAGCGTACCCCCCATGCCAACAGTGTAAGTACGACCCGTACCCTCACCCGCGTATGCATGGAGCGTAACCCCCATGCCAACAGTGTAAGTACGACCCGTACCCCCACCCGCGTATGCATGGAGCGTGCCCCCCACCCCAACAGTGTAAGTACGACTCGAACCCTCACCCGCGGACGTACGGACCATATCCCCACCCCCACCAGTGTAAGTACGAGCCGTACCCCCACCCGCGTATGCAAGGAGCGTACCCCCCACCCCAACAGTGTAAGTACGACTCGAACCCTCACCCACGGACGTACGGACCGTACCCCCACCCCCACCAGTGTAAGTACGACCCGTACCCCCACCCGCGTATGCAAGGAGCGTACCCCCCACCCCAACAGTGTAAGTACGACTCGAACCCTCACCCGCGGACGTACGGACCGTACCCCCACCCCCACCAGTGTAAGTACGACCCGTACCCCCACCCGCGTATGCATGGAGCGTACCCCCCACCCCAACAGTGTAAGTACGACTCGAACCCTCACCCGCGGACGTACGGACCGTACCCCCACCCCCACCAGTGTAAGTACGACCCGTACCCCCACCCGCGTATGCATGGAGCGTACCCCCCACCCCAACAGTGTAAGTACGACTCGAACCCTCACCCGCGGACGTACGGACCGTACCCCCACCCCCACCAGTGTAAGTACGACCCGTACCCCCACCCGCGTATGCATGGAGCGTACCCCCCACCCCAACAGTGTAAGTACGACTCGAACCCTCACCCGCGGACGTACGGACCGTACCCCCACCCCCACCAGTGTAAGTACGACCCGTACCCCCACCCGCGTATGCATGGAGCGTACCCCCCACCCCAACAGTGTAAGTACGACTCGAACCCTCACCCGCGGACGTACGGACCGTACCCCCACCCCCAACAGTGTAAGTACGACCCGTACCCTCACCTCGAATGCATGGAGCGCACCCACACCGTGTATGTCCCAAGCGTACATATTCAGAAATTGGAGGTGTGTGTGCAGAGTCCTCCCAGCAGTGCCCAGAGACAGGAGGGTGTGTGCAGAGTCCTCCCAGCAGTGCCCTGAGACAGGAGGGGTGGGTGTGGAGTCCTCCCAGCAGTGCCCTGAGACAGGAGGGGTGGGTGTGGAGTCCTCCCAGCAGTGCCCTGAGACAGGAGGGGTGGGTGTGGAGTCCTCCCAGCAGTGCCCTGAGACAGGAGGGGTGTGTGCAGAGTCCTCCCAGCAGTGTCCAGACCCAGGAGGGGTGTGTGCAGAGTCCTCCCAGCAGTGCCCAGAGACAGGAGGGTGTGTGCAGAGTCCTCCCAGCAGTGCCCTGAGACAGGAGGGGTGGGTGCAGAGTCCTCCCAGCAGTGTCCAGACCCAGGAGGGGTGTGTGCAGAGTCCCCCCAGCAGTGTCCAGACCCAGGAGGGGTGTGTGCAGAGTCCTCCCAGCAGTGCCCAGAGACAGGAGGTGTGTGTGCAGAGCCCTCCCAGCAGTGCCCTGAGACAGGAGGGGTGGGTGTGGAGTCCTCCCAGCAGTGCCCTGAGACAGGAGGTGTGTGTGCAGAGTCCTCCCAGCAGTGCCCTGAGACAGGAGGGGTGGGTGTGGAGTCCTCCCAGCAGTGCCCTGAGACAGGAGGGGTGTGTGCAGAGTCCTCCCAGCAGTGTCCAGACCCAGGAGGGGTGTGTGCAGAGTCCTCCCAGCAGTGCCCAGAGACAGGAGGGTGTGTGCAGAGTCCTCCCAGCAGTGCCCTGAGACAGGAGGGGTGGGTGTGGAGTCCTCCCAGCAGTGCCCTGAGACAGGAGGGGTGGGTGTGGAGTCCTCCCAGCAGTGCCCTGAGACAGGAGGGGTGGGTGTGGAGTCCTCCCAGCAGTGCCCTGAGACAGGAGGGGTGTGTGCAGAGTCCTCCCAGCAGTGTCCAGACCCAGGAGGGGTGTGTGCAGAGTCCTCCCAGCAGTGCCCAGAGACAGGAGGGTGTGTGCAGAGTCCTCCCAGCAGTGCCCTGAGACAGGAGGGGTGGGTGCAGAGTCCTCCCAGCAGTGTCCAGACCCAGGAGGGGTGTAACACATGTGTGTGATGCCAGAATTACCCACATCCATACTGCCTACAAGGGAACATGTCCCCATGAACTCATGTCAACTGACTCCACACACAAGTACAGTGATCACCAAGGATGCCACGATTGTTGCAGGTGGAGACATGCCCATGCATGCATGGCCAAAGTAGAAGGGCTCCGTCACACACACAGCTCATGTAGACACAGTTCTGCGCTAAACATTGTGAACACCCTGCAGGGAAGAAACTGGGTACACAGAGGAAGGAATACACCCTGGGACATTTGAACCATGCAGTAACTGCTGACATGACCTAAGGAAGTTAGCCAACACCTTGTGATGGCACACAGATCCCAGGGTCGCCCCAAAGAGCAGAACACTACTACAAATCCCACACACCCAAAGCGTTAAACACCACCCAAAACAATGTAGCAGCCCCACCAACACCAATACCACCATAGCAGGAGTGTGAGAATGACAACAAAAATAAGCTTTATTCTGCATGAGCACAATGTCCGTGGATCGCAGGCAGTTCAAATTCAACAAAGGCCATAGGGCAGTCAATGATTCCCAGCTGGATGGGGGACACAGTGGGATGTGTGTCCCCTACCTTGCCTGCACAGTCAAATGCCATCGTCTTCCATACTGGTGAGGGCATCAGGGGGGGGGGAAGCAACAGGCACCGCAGGGACATCAGGGCAAAGGGGCGGCGTTGTGGGTGCAGGGATGGAGGACTCAACCACAGGGGGTGTGTCATGGCCAAAGGCGGAGGCCAGGATGGCACTACACACCTTAGCAAGGTCCTCCAGGGAGTCCCCTGCACCCGAAGTGACCTCAGGCCCCAAGGAGGGGGGGGGGGTCAGAGGGATGGGTTGCAGCGCCACCGGGGGAGGGTGGAGACAGGGGGGGAGACTCAACCACCCTGACCGAGGACTTCCTTGACCGCTTGCGTGGTGGCGGAACTGTGGGGCTCAGGGACAGAGTCCTTGGGGGAGATGGGGCCAGGAGAGCTGAGGGGAGGGGATTTGGAGGGAGTGGATTGTGTGGAATGCGGACTCCCACTCTGGCTGCGTGTCACACGTTTGCCCCCCGACCCAGTGGGTGTGCCTATCTCACCGTGTGTGTGCGTGTCAGGAGGAGTGAGGTGGACCTTCCCTGCTGGTGTGGTGCCTGTGTCTGTTGTGGTGGGTGCATGCCGACGTCTGGGTGTACGTGGGACAGGCATGGAAGTGGGAAGTGTGGATGGGGCAGGGGTAGGTGGGGGGAGGTCGCGCTGCAGGAGACCCACTGCTGCAGTCAGTGTGGAGTCTATGGACCTCAGCAAGTTGCGTTGGTCAGCCTGCGAAGAATGAATGCCCTCCAAGAATGCCTCGATGTTGGTGAGGGTATTCCCGTGGGAAAGGAGGACATTAAGGATCGCAGCCTGACCAACCTGCATTTGCCGCTGGATGTCCATAGACTCAGCATTGGCGGCAGCTGTGGAGACAGGGGCAGGGGGTGCGGTGCCTGGCAGGAAGGAGACATGCGGTGACCGGGCACGCTGGGAAGGGACACGAGCAAGTGGGAGGCGGCTGATGGGAACTGAGGGGGCGGTGCCAGGTGTTGTTCCACTGTCAGCTGCTGGTGCAGCCTCCGCCAACTCGGAGACATCCTCCTCGGACCTGTCAGCTTCGTATTCTGATGTGCCAGTCGACAGGTCCTCGGCCGCACTATCCTCCGCCTCTGTCCCACTCGATGTGCCAGCCCCGATGTCACGGCTGGCACTGGTGCTCGGTCCCTCCGCCTGGTCTGTGTCCATGTCTCCCTCTGTGTCCCCCGACGATGCTGTGGGCAGGGTGGAGAGACAGAAAGTAATCAGACACCTGTACACATCTGTCACATGAGTCCAATCTACATAGTCAACATTGCATAGCCTGAAGAGGAAGATCCCTAACATCTGCTAAACAAGGTACCGATGTAGGGCATGAAACACACAGTTGGTTGAGCCACCATGCCACTGAAATACCATGGAGAGTATGAGACAATAGCTAAAGACAGGAAACGGAGTCTGATATAGCACCCAGGCCCTGGGGACAATCCTGCCCAGCATCTGCACCACACAGCGTTGGTGAAAATACCGATGACCAGGGACAATAACCATGAACTTGAGACACATGCTGCATAGGTAATGCTGCAAACATGCCCAACATTACTCGGTCACTGCACCTTGCGTGTGTGTCCAGTAACATCACACACTGGCCAGACCCAGCAAGTAGAAATCAGGATTTGACACATAGGCATTGCCCGCCCCAAACAACCCCCACACGATGCAAATTGTTGAGACACAGGTGGCACCAACATCTCATAGTCTGGGTGATAAACACAGGGGCAGGCAAAAAGCAAGATTGGACGCCAAACAGCCAAGGTGCGCCTGTACAAATAATGAGGCACCAGTGCCCATCCTCAGATGAGTATAACAAGACACACAGGCACTGGCAACTGTGAGTATGAAGAAGGACAATCAGGTCAGGCTGCACAGTGGACACCTGTACATAATAGCACGTCTATATACATGGTGACAGGGGACAATGGCACAGAGCACAACCTACGCTGTAGACAGTGAGAGTGTCCACGTTGATGATGACACATACAATACTGAGGATAAGGTGCCCCAGGGGACAGTAGTGGGCACGCAACTACATGCTACAGAATGGTCATGACTGCTACACACGTCACCATCCCTGCACTATGCGTATCGCACACTCATGCACATCATGTCACAGGCCACAACATAGGACATGCGCTATGAGGCATGACACATGAGAGACCAACTCCCATGTCTGGAGTCAGCATCAGTGCCAACTGACATGGAACCCACATGCAGTGCACTTGACAGTTCACAGGCAAGGTCCCACAACCTGTTACACACCACCAATGATGCTACAGTCATTGTTCTCGTGGACAAAGCGCCAGCCTACATTACCTTGTGAAGGAGTGACTACACACAGACCAGGGAACACATTGCAAGGAGGGGAAGGGTGGCAGGGGCGCAGCGCTAAACTGGGGCAAACAGGATCTGCACAGCACCTTTAAACCCTGCCAGTGAATTCATGCCACAGTGCCCTTACAAATGCCGGTGACACACAACAAACGCACATGTACCTACCCCCTTCCGCCTGCTGCATCGCCTGTAAGCGCCTGTCCAGGTCTGGAAAGACCACCGGCAGCACACGCCTGTGGAGGTGGCTCAGACGGCGGCGGCCGCGGTTCTTGTGGCTCTCAGGTGAGTCCCCCAGCAGGAGCCGTGCAATCCTCCGCGTCCAGCACCGGATATCCTGCCAGCGTTTCCTCACCTGGGACAGGCTCCGCCTCCGACCATCCACACGCCTCACGGCACTGACGGCGGTCAGCCAGATCTGCTCCTTGGCAGTGGCGCCTACCTGTGAGGAAGAACAAGTGACACCACATCAATACACCAGCCACATGTCACATAGAGACATATGAGAACAAATTGGCTGGTTACAACAAGGCATGTCATGCAGCCAACGCATTGCACCTCTGTCATAGGGACATCATCCTCTGGTGAGGGAAAAGGCAGTACGTGCCATAGTGGGTACACAGGTGGAATGATGGCAATGTCACAATCAATGATCAAGGCTCACACTGTGCATCACACCCACCCCTCCTGTCTCAGGGCACTGCTGGGAGCACTCTGTACCCACCCCTCCTGTCTCAGGGCACTGCTGGGAGGACTTCGCACCCACCCCCCCCTGGTACCCCCCCGACAGTACATGGCATGTGTGTCACACCAGGACACAATGCCGGAAGTCACAGTCAGAACACAGGGACAGTCTGTGGCAGTGGCCTATGCACTCACCTGATACCCTGGTCGCCCATACAGCATGGGGTACTGTGGGAGGATCACATCCAGCAGAGCCATGTTCTCCTCCAGGGTGAATGGCTGTGACCTCTCCACAGCCCTTGACATGGTTCCAGGGAATCAGTAGCAGCAGCTTGGTCGACAAATGCAAATATGTGCAGGCAAGTACTCCCTCATGGGACCTGGCTGCCTTATATGTGCCCTTCTGCCCAGTCTCATGCACAGGAGTACAGAGTGATTGGTCACTCACATTTGCATCCTATGTTTCCACCAATCCCTTCAAACCTAGCAGTCTGTGGGTTCCCTATCAGTTTCATTCTCCTGCATGATGTAACCCCCACAAACACATTGCAACAAAGTAGAACAATTCCAACTGACTTCTGCTGTGCACCTTCCAGAACAATTTCGAAATTTGAACTTTGTCTCCATGACAACCAGCATGCATGTAGGCCTTAATACTTGTCCCCTATGTAATTTGGAGAATCACACACAGGTACGGTGCGTTTCGGGGCCCTAGGGCACCCCAAATGCATGGCAACGGCCCGTACATGCATCCTACGTTCACTATCACTATGGGTCTGCACGCGTATGTGTACACGTAGTGGTACGGACCGTACACACGCATGTACGCTCACTATCACTACGGGTCTGCACGCGTATGCGTACACGTAGTGGTACGGACCGTACACACGCATGTACGCTCACTATCACTACGGGTCTGCACGCGTATGCGTACACGTAGTGGTACGGACCGTACACATGCATGTACGCTCAATATCACTACGTGTACGCATACGCGTGCAGACCCATAGTGATAGTGAGCGTACATGCGAGTGTACGGCCCTCTCACTATGGTTCAGCACGCGTATGTGTACTCGTAGTGGTACGGACCGTACAAATACCTGTACGTTCGCCATCACGATGGGTACACATACGGCAGCACTCCCACAGTGATTTGGAAACATACACAGGCCCTCTTAGCAGCAGTACGGCGGTTTGTACACATCACTGTGGTGATAGGCAACACACAGGTAGGAATAGGGCGGACATACATGTCCATCGATGGACATACTTGTCCAGGAATGGACATCAATGCATCGCCTGTGCATTACTACATGTGTGGGGCACAGGTGTCACAGGCTGTGATGTGGAACATGCCTCCTGAGTGGAGGAGGCACCAGATGTATGATGAGATGTGTACAGGTGTACTGTGTGAGGGTGCAATGTGTGCCAGGCATGCCCTTGACTCCTATGACATGTGTGCATGTCGTACTGCGCACTTGGGGTGAGCGTCACTGGCATGGCACGGACACCAACACACGGAAGTGTCCCATGATGCCCGGTACAGGGGTCATGACACATGACTTGTCACTAGCCACAGTGCACAATGTGACCATGTCATTTATGTGTCCGGGATTTACATCAGGTTGATGTAGTAGCACCCTCAAAAGCTGCAGCCGTTGCAGCAACCAACATGTGTCTGTGTGTAGATTGTCATTGCACACTGTTCCGCACACCATGACACATGTGTTATTGGATGTGAGGTGCACATGTATGCATGGGACACGGAGTAGCGTGACAAGGCCATGTCAGCATCCTCACAAGGAATGTGTGGTGAGTCATGACATGTGCACCTTCATGGCAAGGTGTGTGGGCAGGCCTAGTGTAATGTCATGTGACCTGTGGCTCCGGTGTTCCGCTACCAGTCTCTGCAATCGGCATCCTACTTCTGCTGATGTGTGGGTGTATGTCACTCCTGTGTTGCGTCTGGCTGTTCACTTGCACTGGGACACAGCTATTCCCATGGCGTGGCATGGGGAGGTTCTCAATCTCCGTGTGTAGCTGGGTCTTGGAAGGAGTGTCACCTTGCATCCATACGTGTCCTGGGCATGTAGCACGTATCTGACTCCCTATGTGGCATGTGTGTATTGCCAGATTTACATGTGCTCAGTAGACATGAGTTGTTGTCGTAGTGCACTCACTCTTCCTTGTCACTTCCAAATTACTGCAGAGCGCCGCCTGTTGCCCGAATAATTCCAGACTTGGCTGCCATGCAGGAGAATGATAGGATCCGGCTCTACCGCTTCACCCAACCGTTGATTCTGGAGCTGACGGCGAGACTGGCACCACACCTGCAACCGCAGCACAGGTATCCTACGGCACTGACACCCCAGCTGAAGGTAATGGCTGCCCTACATTTTCTTGCCACGGGTACCTTCCAAAATACCATAGCTCATGTTGGTGGCATGTCCCAGAGCATGTTCAGCGGTGTGCTGCATGATTTCTTGGAGGCCATGTTGATTCACCTGGATGACTTCATCAAGTTCCCAACCCCTGAACAGATGACAGAGGTCAAGCGTGGTTTCTATGCCCTGGGAGGGATGCCCCATGTCATTGGGTCCATAGATGGGACACATGTAGGTTTGGTACCACCACACGCACGGGAGGTGGCGTACCGAAATCGAAAGCACTACCACTCCATCAATGCCCTTGTGGTGTGTCTGTCCAACATGGTGATTTCACATGTCTGTGCTCGTTTTCCAGGATCAGCACACGATACCTACATCATGAGGCGTAGCGGGATGCCTGATATGATGATGCAGCTGCGCAACGAACGGGCATGTGTTGTTGGTGGGTACAGTCTGTCTGTCCTGTATTCTGTATAGCCGAGCAGCACGACCGCTTCGCCAGTTCTAACGATATCCATGTGCTTTCCATGTAGGGGACGCTGGCTATCCCAACATGCCTTGGCTGCTGACACCTCTCCGCAACCCCATCACGCCGGCCCAGCTCCGCTACAACACCGCCCATGGCCGGACAAGGCGTGTGATAGAGAGGACGTTTGGCATGCTGAAGAGCCGATTCCGGTGCCTCCACAAGACCGGCGGCGCACTCCCATATGCCCCGGCGAAGGTTTGCAAGATCTTCATGGTCTGCTGCATGCTGCACAACATGGCAGTTGAAAGAGCTGTGCCACTCATCCTGAATCAACATGACGAGGACCATCCACCCGTGGAGGACGAAGGCCTTGGCAATGGGGCTAGTGATGTGGAGGATGTGGAGCCGCAAGAGGACATCCGGACTCGGCTCATACGCGACTTCTTTGCTTAGTGGTGAGTACCAGTGTCTGAGTGTGCACGCCTTGGTCCCCGTGTGGCATGTGTTGTGATGTGTGTGTCCACCTGCATGTATGGCACGTGAGTCAGAGGTGTGTGTGGGTGTGTCACTGGAGTGATGGTGGCAGTGATGGTAGTATTTCCCCAGTCATAATTGTGAACTAGCATGTTGTCATCCATACATGTGTCGAGTCAATGCACATGCAAGTGGCTGTGCTTTTTGTGGCTGACTTCTTGTGTGTCTCTCTTCCCCAGGTACCTGCGCATGCCATCTGCTGGTTGCATTGTTGTGGCACTGCTATTCCTCATGGACATGGCATCGTGGGCTGACTCAGCGTTACAGGCACGGACACGTTTGGAAGTCTCCATGGGGTAAGGGATGCATCTGGGGTGTATTGGGTAATCCGTTACAAAGTTGGCACATTTCCTCTTGGAATTAGGATCTGTCTTGCATTCCACTCACAGTGCACTTGTGCATGTGTGTGTCCCTTGGGCACCAATTTGGCCCCTTTAACTATGTGTGGCACAGTCTTACTTGCTGCGTCAAGTGTGACTGCAGTCAGCAGTGGAGTGTGCATGTGTGCCGAGCTATGCATTTGCGCCTTCCTTGTAGCACTGTACATGTGCACATGGAGTGGATCCACACACTCATATGATGCAGGTGGCTGTCCTTGTGCTCGTGTACAGGTTGTGACATGGCCCTGCGTTTTGCCATGATGAAGAGGGGGGGTTCTGGCACTGGCCACCCTTGTCTACATGCACGCAGTCCACCTGCTGACGAGCAGACATTCCCACACACCACAGGACTGATTTGCTCTCCCTGTGTCTCCCTCCTTCTCTGTCCCCCTCTCCCTCCCTCTCTGTCCCCCTCTCCCTCCCTCTGTGTCCCCCTCTCCCTCCCTCTGTGTCCCCCTCTCCCTCCCTCTCTGTCCCCCTCTCCCTCCCTCTGTGTGTCAGCCTCCTCCCTCTGTCCATCTTCCTGTGTCTCCCTCCCTCTGTGTCCCCCTCTCCCTCCCTCTCTGTCCCCCTCTCCCTCCCTCTGTGTGTCAGCCTCCTCCCTCTGTCCATCTTCCTGTGTCTCCCTCCCTCTCTGTCCCCCTCTCCCTCCCTCTCTGTCCCCCTCTCCCTCCCTCTGTGTGTCAGCCTCCTCCCTCTGTCCGTCTCCCTCCCTCTCAGTCCCCCTCTCCCTCCCTCTGTGTCCCCCTCTCCCTCCCTCTCTGTCCCCCTCTCCCTCCCTCTGTGTGTCAGCCTCCTCCCTCTGTCCGTCTCCCTCCCTCTCAGTCCCCCTCTCCCTCCCTCTGTGTCCCCCTCTCCCTCCCTCCGTGTGTCACCCTCTGTCACCTTGGCCCAGCTTCCTGGGCACACACTGTTAGCAGATCTTTGAGTGGCCCTTGGCCTGTTGATGTGAGTTTGTTTCTGATCTCCAGGCACCCATTTTGTCTGCTGTGTGTCTGTGCGCTGCTGCTGTGGTGGTGTGTGCTGCCACTCTTTCACACTGTTGGCTGTTCATTAGCTGCTGGCATGTGCAAAACAGTGCCTTCACCCCCATGTGTTGATGCAAGGCATCCGCCATTTGCTGGCAAGTCATTCCTGTGTTGGGACACAGTGTTTGTCTGGCTGTGACCTAGGCCATATGGGCAGAGGGCATTGTTGTCTGCTTTGGAGTCGCACTATGTGATTCTTGGTGCCCAGCCTCCCGCCATCCGGGTTACCGTGTCATGTGTTGTTGTCTTCTGTGGCCTGTGACTTGACATTGTCCAGCTGGGTGCATGGGGCATGGTGGCAGCAGTGGCATGTGCCTGCTCATGGAGTGTGGTTGAGTAATGCGATGGCTTGTGGTGGTTGCGTGCCTGTTATTAATTTTGGTTGTGGTTGCAGTTCCCCCCATGTGAGGTGCGTTGTTTGTGTACTCACCCGGGTCTCGGAGTCCTTCTACTCCTTCAACTGCCTCCACCGGCAGTATGGCCATCACCCTCTCCTCCCAGGGATGGTACTGTACGGGTCTGCGGGAGGGCCCTCCTCCGGTGGCGTTGGCCTGGTCGTGTTCCTCCTGTCTCTTGGCTCTGACCCTCCTCCGCAGATCGTACCACCTGTTCTGGCAATCCTGCTTGGTCCTCCTGGTGTCCGCAACAGCATTCACAGCATCGACGATGGTCTGCCACATGGCAGTTTTGGCTGCCTGGCTGGTGCTTCTGACCAATGTTCCAAAGATCTGTGGCTCGACTCTGAGGATTTGATCAACAAGGACCTCCAACTCTCGGTGACTGAACTTTGGATTCTTGGTAGTGGGCATGGTGAGGGGTGTGGGTGGGGATGGTGTGGGTGTGGGGGGTGTGTGGATGTTGGGGGGGGGTGTGGATGGTTGTGTGTGTGTGTGAATGTGATGAGAGGGTGTTTGTGAGGGTGGTCGTGTGAAGGTGTGCAAGTGTAAGATGTGGTGTCGCTTGTAGTCTGGTTCTGTGGTGTCTGGCAGCAGTGGGTCTGTTGCAAAGGCTCATGGTTTGTGTGTGTGGGCCCTTTTTATTGGTCCATGGGTGGGTGTGGCAGTGTTTGAATTTTGGGTGGGTGTGTTATAAGGAGTGGTGGTGTATTGGGCCTCTGTTTGTTTTTGACAGTTGCAGGTCAGTGATTGTGTTATTTTAGTGGTTGTTGGCCATGTTTAGTGGCTGTGTGCCTTTCGAATGGTGTATTGTTGAGTTGTTTTGTTTTGTCCTTGTTGTGTACGTGCGTTTTGAGCGTGTGTACGGTGTGTACATGGACCATTTGGTTGTACGATTTGGTCCTTGTGTGTGGCTTTGTACGACTCGTACATGCGGTTGTGATGTTGGGGCATGGGGTGCGCTCCGTACTTAGGAGGTTGTGTTGGGGGTGCGCCAGGAACGTACTGGGGTGGGGGTACGACTGGAACGTACTGGGGTGTACATAGACGGTGGTACGACACGTACAGGGGTGGGGGGGTGTACATAGACGGTGGTACGACACGTACAGGTGTGGGGGGGTGTACATTGACGGTGGTACGACACGTACAGGGGTGGGGGGGTGTACATTGACGGTGGTACGACACGTACAGGGGTGGGGGGGTGTACATTGACGGTGGTACGACACGTACAGGGGTGGGGGGGTGTACATTGACGGTGGTACGACACGTACAGGGGTGGGGGGGTGTACATTGACGGTGGTACGACACGTACAGGGGTGGGGGGGTGTACATTGACGGTGGTACGACACGTACTGGGGTGGGGGTACGACTGGAACGTACTGGGGTGTACATAGACGGTGGTACGACACGTACAGGGGTGGGGGGGTGTACATTGACGGTGGTACGACACGTACAGGGGTGGGGGGGTGTACATTGACGGTGGTACGACACGTACTGGGGTGGGGGGTGTACATTGACGGTGGTATGACACGTACTGGGGTGGGGGTACGACTGGAACGTACTGGGGTGTAGGTAGACGGGGCTATGACACGTACTGGGGTGGGGGTGTGGCTCGAACGTACTGGGGTGTAGGTACACGGGGGGTACGACACGTACTGGGGTGGGGGTGCGACTGGAACGTACTGGGGTGTACATAGACGGTGGTACGACACGTACAGGGGTGGGGGGGTGTACATTGACGGTGGTACGACACGTACTGGGGTGGGGGTACGACTGGAACGTACTGGGGTGTACATAGACGGGTGGGGGTATACATATGCGGGGGGTACGTGTCGGACGTACGGGGGCTGGGGGGAGTGTTGGGCGCGTATGCGGGCACATGTCTCCATGGTTGCTATAGGTGTTCGGTGCGGACGGTGTTTTTTCCATACGGTTGTAGGCTCGGACGCACGGGATGGATCGTGATTCCTCGGTCGGACTTGGATTTTTACGTTTGTAAGGTAAATCGTCCGAGGACGTGTCGGACACATTTTCCGACCCGACGACGTGTGGGGAATGATTCCCGGTGCGGTTCGTATGGACTTTTTACCATGCGAATCGTGATTGCCAGTTCGTACGGCACTTGTACGATTCGTACGGTAAAAAGACCCGATACGAGTCGCACGGGGGAATTTTTTACCGGATCGTGATCGGCACCAGAGTGTGCAGCTGCTGCCTGATGAAACACCGGTACTTCCTTTTGTTGCAAATTAATCAATAGGAAAACGGCAGTAGCTACTTGTTTCCTGCGCAATGTAACTAAAATGTAAACTATAATAAAAGCCACATATACAGTTTAAAGAGCACGCAAAAAACGTAAAAAGATGAAATAGTGAACAAAGGCACAATTTCGCAATCAAGTGTAAAAGGCAAACATTAGGTTTAGAAGGTTCATATGTGGGTAAAAAAAAGCATAGTGTGGCCTCGAAAGGACATGCACGGATTCCAAAGGCCGCACAAGAAGCGCTTTAAACCAAAGGCCGCACAAGAAGCGCTTTAAAGGCACAAATGGTGAGCAAAAGGCACACATGCGAGAATAAAAGTCATATAAAGCGAATAGAAGTACATGTTTCGCCTTCCCACCTACCCCACCACCACCTTGTGGTGCTGTAGGCTGTTAAATGTACAAAGCGAGGCCTATTGCCTCATATGTTTTACAGCATAATCCCCAGTGTGCACCACAAGGTAGCACAGACCACTGCGGCTCACTGGAAAGCAAATACAAGCACTGTGGTCTGTTTGTGGCATGGCGAGCTTTTAGAGAGGGTGTGTACATACAGCGTGACTAGCGTTTGTCTCAAAGGATGTTGCAGAAAAATACGTACACGGGTAATGCGGTGAGGGGGGGAAGAGTCAGTACAGCACTGCACTCCTTCAATAACTACTACACATGTCTGTTTTCAAAAAGACATTACTTCCTAAGAACAGTAGCTTTGCCGCATAAAACATGATGTAGATTCCCGTACTTTGTACACGTAAATCTATCTGCAAGGCCACTGGAATTATTGGGCCTGCGATGACAAAATTATGTGCCCGCGGTTTACAGATCTAATCCTCTTGAGCACCTTACAGGTGGGCTGCGGTAACATTCCAGGACTCCGCATTTCAACGGGGAGACAGTTCCAATCATAGTACAGTGGCTTCTCTGCCTTGTCAGCCATTGAGTGACCAGTTTTCAGCCACATACATTCATTCATGTAACTGAGGTTGATAGGTTGCACGTGAGGCTCGGTGATCAGCTGTACAACAGTTTTCAGCCACATACATTCATTCATGTAACTGAGGTTGATAGGTTGCACGTGAGGCTCGGTGATCACCTGTACAACAGACTGATTCTGCAGAAAAAAATAATTGCCAGCTCAGTGTATTGTGTTCTGTTTAAAAGTTTATTTATTCCTGCAAACGAGGTACAAATAGGGTTCTTTCAGGTATTTTTTTTATATCTAGCACTTACATTTCCCAATGAATCATGGTATATATCTTTGGACCTACCCATAGAATATTTTTCTTTTTTTGGCAGTTTTATGTAGCGCCAACTCGACCCGAAGATAGTGATGTGCTTTACATGAGCACCCGTTACATTATACAAGAACATGTTAATTTTTGGTAGGCACAAGGAGATTAGGTGATCTACGCAGAATCACAGACGTTGAGGCAACGCCGAGACTCAAACAGAGTTGCCCTGCAAATCGTTTATACACATTGTTTTGAAAGTACTGCTTCTGCTTAAACCATTCCCAAAATCTTATTGCCTTATATTTCCATAGCATAAGCCCCTATGTGCACCACAAAGAAGCAAAGAGCACAGCAGCGCAGTGGAATGCATATACAAGCACTGTGGTCTGTTTCTAGCATGGCGAGCTGTAGAGAGGGTGTGTACATACAGCATGACTAACGTATGCTCAAAAAGATGCAGAAAAAAAATCCGTACACAGGTAATTCCGTGGAGGGAACGGGTCAGTAACACCACTGCACACCTTCATTAACTACTAAACATGCCTGTCTGCAAAAACACATTACCTACCGGCAACAGTATCTTTGCAGCATAAATCCTGATGTTGAATTTGTACATTGCACTAGAATTATGTGCACCAACATATATGGATGGGTTGACTAAATCTTTTCTACATGTATGGTTTTAAAAGTACAGGTTTGGCATAAATCATTCAGAAGCACTAAGAGGCTGACGAAAGCTACGTTTGTTTGTGGCCTGGCGAGATTTACAAAGGGTGACTAGTGTCTGCCCAAAAGGATGTGGATGAAAATTCCGTACATGGGTAGTGCCGTTGGAGGGGGGGGGGGGAGGGGAGGGGGGGGGTCTCTAGCAGCACTGCACTCCTTCATTAACTCCTACACATGCCTGTATTAAAAAAAACATTACTTACCGGTATCAGTAGCTTTGCCATATAAATCATGATGTTTATTTACGTAAATTGCACAGCGTAACTATCTGCTAAGCCACTAAAAATATGTGGATGGCGAACACCAACATATGTGGCCGGGTTGACTAAATCAGGCTTAAAAAAAAGGCAATGTTACGGTGGCTTGTCTCTATGCTAAAGGTCGCTCTTCAAAACACTTCAGCCATATGGTTTCCAAAGTACACATTCTGCTTAAACAATTTACAAGCACTAGCAGCGCGGCGATAGCTACATATTTCCAAATACACACCAAAACAATTTTTCATAGCTCCACTTAACTTAAAATTTTTATACACATAATAATTAACTATTAAGTGCTCCATCCAAAATAAAGGTTTGGGTAAAAAAGACAAGACAGAAAGTCTGCTTTAGTGTTTCCGTGCAAAAACCTACACTTCAGAAAGGAAACCAGGACAGACTAATTAAGTGCAAACAAGCGGAGCGAGACAGATTGCAATCTATTCGTCGGCAGCATCTGTGGGACACCAAACAAGCACAGCAGGATGCTAAAGTTGTGCTCGCACGGAGGAAAGTTAAATAAAAGAAGTGTCCCCCCAGACATTGCATAAAACCTTGACTGAAGACTCCGATTCGAAAACATCACAGACTCAAAAAAAAAGGTAGAAGTTCTCCCTGTGGCGTTAATTCAAGACTTGTCAAAAATGCAATTTAAGAGTTAAAGCTTCGTTAATTTTGCAGTGAAAGATAAACACATTTACATTCTGCTCATCCAGTAGCCTGTTTACGTGATACAATAAACACATGACCTGTGACTTCTTCTGAATACTGTTAATTTCAGAGTTAGGAAGCAAGTCTTTTTACGTAGCAAGTGGCAATCCGGCGAATGTGAGAGAATTACTGAAGCTATTTAAACAAGCCCGGCGGAGCGTGGCACGCGCGCGCTTGGGGGCGGGGGAGCGCATTCCAGGCGGGGGAGCGAACCCTTTGAAGAGCTCCAAAAAAGCGGAGTGCATGGCGGCACCAAGCGCGTGATTGTGCGCGTGCTAGCAATGCAATCCACTTTTTGGGAGCACTTTGAAATGCCCTTTTACAATAGTCTCGCTTTGCGATCGCTTACGCGATAGCAAGGCGAGACCTAAAAAACATTGTTTAAAGTGAGTCATTATCATGGCTCAAACAGCCAAAACCAATGACATTCGTCAGTTATGGTTAGTAGCGCACACTAAGCATATCTGCCATGCTTCAGACAACAACCTGCTGATCGACCAGAAATAAAAAAAATTAAAAAGCTAATAAGAAAGAAACACAGTGGCTGGCCCATGTACTGGTCTGTTGTGTGTTACTATCCATACTTGGCGAACTGCAGTGGTTTTGGAACCATAACTGTTGACTTTTTTACTGCTTGTTTTCATGGTGGTATGATGGAGGCACAAGTGTGCCTCCACCACGGAGCCCAAACCATGAATGCTTCATAACCATGCATTCCTTTACAACGCATGACTTAATCATGCAAATTCATAGTATAGGCATGAATGGTAATATAGTATGTGTGGCTAAGGTTGCCACTACCCTGACCCTCCACCCCGACAGCTTCCCCACCCGTGCTGTCCCTAAAACCCTGCCCCTTTACAAACATAACCCCAACCCCGTCACCCAAGCGCTGACCCTAAAACTACCCGGTCTACCCATTCCTCTACTCCTGCCCTAAAGCCTACAAACCTGCCCCTTTACTTACACTACCCCGACCCCCCCACCCCTGCGCTGCCCCTTAAACTACACCAACCCCTTCCACTGCCCTGAGACCTACCCCGACCTCCCTCAGGCCCACAAACTACCCCAACTACCCATTCCCCTCCCCCTGCCCCTTTACATACAGTACCACGACCCCCACGCTGTCCCTAAAACTACTCCAACCCCTTCCACTGCCCTGAAACCTACCCCGACACCTCTAGCCCTAAAAGCTACCCGACTACCCATTCCCCTCCCACTGCCCTGAGACCGACCTCGACAGCACTAAAACTACCCCGAATACCCATTTCACTCCCCCTGCCCTAAGGCCTATATCCCTGCCCCTTTACATACACAAACCCGACCCACCCCCATGCTGTCCCTCAAACTACTCTGACCCCCCCCCCCCCAGCCCTGAAATCTACCCCCTCAGCTTCCCTTACCTCATCGTGTCTCTTCTGGGTGTCTTCCTGCTTCCGCCTTCACCACAACAGCTAGACCGTACACTGCCTTACCATGCATATGTGTGCTTGTGGCAGATGTGTGTTTAAGGCAAGCGTGGTTGAGCCTGCATAGTCGGAACACCCGTGATTAAGACTGCGGTGTTCCGACTATTTCCCTTTTTTCACTGATATATTTGATTTTTTTCAGGCCACCTCTGGAATAATTACAGATAATGGTGGTTTTGAAAGCCCAGAAAAAGCTATACATTTCCTAAATAAGTTTTTGGGATGTTACTGATTTCACTACATGTAAGAAATGGTTAAACAAGCCATAGCATTAATGCATTAACAGGTGATGATAACTTTTGTTTATACAGTCCGGTCAACTCACCGCAAAACTAAGTCCTTGAGCCTTGAAACCTGGTATATGTGAGGGAAAAGAACTATGGGAGGGGAGGGGGGGGGGGAAGGTGTAAGGGTCTCATCAACATAGAAAGAGATAGCATGGTTCACGATGTCTTTGTCCATACAGATACAAAAGAAAGGAATTCCTATCTCCCCAACATACAAATAACAGGATTCTGGGGGTGGACTAGGCATTTTTACCTCTCAGGAGCTCCTCGTGGGCGCACACGGTGCGGACACAAACTTCCCTGTTGATCACGTATGCCCGGCGTAAGCTGAAAGGAAGAAAAAAATAGATGTTTACTTTAGGACTACATTGGCTACAATGAGTTTCACTTTGCAAGCTTTAGCCCTATGACCTCCTTCTTGCTGGATTGTCTTTTTGGTGAATCTCTGGAGTCAGGCATTTATGACAGAGCATGCCTGTGTCTTTGAGAAACGTTCGAAGTCATGTTTCTATGACTGTGCGATCTTGTGTCTCGGGAGAATGTCTAAAGTCATGTTTCTATAGTTGAGGTTGTGTCTATGAGTAATGTCTGAAGTCATGCATCAATGGCAAAACAGGCCTGTCTGGCCACAGGCTAGGACTTGCTGGTAATCCCCACTGAAGAAGTGCTTTTAGGGCAGTGCAAGTGTGTCTGGGGAATGTCTGAAGTCATTCTACAGGGCTGAGGGATGGTGCCCACTCAGAATGCCCAAACGGATGCTTTTATAGTTATGCCAGTCTGTGTATTTGGAATGTCTGAACTTACAGTTCCATGCACTTCAAAACAAGAGGTGGATTGTACTTTCTGAACTCACTGCGCTGCCACCATCTACCCAGCCAACCGCCAAACACCCCCACACACAGATGAAACAAGTCACTGTTTCCCTGCCCTGCAGGTGATTGGGAGTGTGTTTTGCCTTTGGCAGAGGATCCTGTGTCCCACACAACATATTGGGTATGTCCTATGTTATGTGCACATTGTGAAAATAGTGTCTCATCAACACTTCTCTCTCCTCGTACTCCCCAGAAGAACTATTTGGAGTTCAATCCTAATAGGTCACAAGGTTAAAGGAATATGCTACTCACCAGTATGCATCTGTTTTTGGCATGTAGAGCTGCAGATCTACACATTGTGCATTGATCGCCATCTGGTGTTTTGCCCGGATGTTGCAGTTGTTTTTCTCTTGGAAAGTCTTTGGAAGTCACGAGGTATGTGACTCCTCCTTTAGATCATATTGCGCATGGGCTTCGGCTCCATCCTCAGATTGTTTTTCGCCAGCGGGGGAATGATGGAGCTTTGTAAGAAAAAGGAAAGATGCCCATGTGTGCTGTATCTAAATAAGATAAAACTGGAACAGATAAAGGTAGCCGGGGAGGCGGGTAGAGATCTGCAGCTCTACAAGCCAAGAACAGATGCATACTGGTAAGTAGCATATTCCGTTCGAGGAATATGAGCTGCAGATTACACACTGTGCATAGATTACATAGCAGTACTCGCTCCTAGCGGCGACCACCAGTATCTGTTGCAGTTGTTTGAAACAATGTTCTGAGGACAGCCTGGCCCACACTAGCTTGTTGCTTAGTTTGCACATCTACACAATAGTGTTTAGTGAAAGTGTGCGGTGTAGACCATGTAGCTGCTCTGCAGATATCATCTAAGGGGATGTTCCCTAAAAATGCCATGGAAGCCCCTATCTTACATGTAGAGTGGGCTTTAGGGGGAACAGATAGCGTTCGTTTTGCTTTGTGGTAGCAAATCTGTATGCATTTAACAATCCACGTAGCTATCCCGGATTTGGAGATGGGGTTGCCTTTGTGTGGTGGTGAGAAAGACACGAATAGTTGTTTAGTCTTGCGAAAAGGTTGTGTTCTCTCGATGTAGTAGAGTAAAGCTCTTTTGACATCTAGGGTGTGTAGAGCTCTTTCTGCAATGGTTTGTGGCTGCGAGAAGAATACGGGCAGTTCCACAGATTGATTTAGGTGAAAGGGAGAAATGACTTTAGGAAGGAATTTTGGATTAGTGCGGAGAACAACCTTATTATGATGCATTTGCAGAAAGGGTTCTTGAATGGTGAGTGCTTGTATCTCACTGACCCTTCTGAGCGAAGTAATGGCTACAAGGAAAGCAGTTTTCCATGTTGAAATTGAAGCTCACATTTATGTAGAGGTTCAAATGGAGGCCCCATTAGTCTCGTGAGAACGATGTTTAGGTTCCACACAGGTGAGGGTGGCACTCGGGGGGGATTATTCTCTTAAGGCCTTCCATGAATGCTTTTATGGCAGGTACTCTGAAGAGTGATAGATGCTGTCTATTTTGTAGATACGCTGCTATGGCTGCAAGGTGTAATCTAATAGACGTGTAGGCTAGGTTGCATCTTTGGAGGTGTAGTAAGTAGCCTATGATGTGTTGGATAGACACATCTAAGGGATTGACGTTCTTGTTGTGACAATAGATCACAAAACGTTTCCACTTGGCTGCGTAGCAAGCTCTAGTGGTAGGTCGTCTAGCTTCTTTAATGATGTTCATACAGTCAGGGGGAAGATTAAGGTAACCAAATTCTAGGATTTCAGGAGCCTGATCGCAAGGTTGAGCTGAGCTGGGTCCGGGTGTCTGATCTCTCCATGGTTCTGGGTTAAGAGGCGCAGAGAGAGGTGTAACTTTTGGTGCGGAACTACGGAGAGTTCCAGCAATGTGGTGTACCACAGTTGTCTGGCCCAAGTCGGAGCAACTAGGATGAGAGTTAGGGAATGTTGCTGTAGTTTGCGCACCACTAATGGAATGAGTGGGAGAGGCGGAAAAGCGTACGCAAATCTGCCTGACCAGTTCATCCATATAGCATTGCCTTTGGACAATGGGTGTGGATATCTGGTGGCGAAGCTTGGGCATTTGGCGCTTTCGTGGGTGGCGAAGAGGTCTATCTGTGGTTGCCCCCACATTTGAAAGAATGGTTGAAGAACTTGTGGATGAAGTTCCCACTCATGGATCTGTTGTGTTTGACGGCTCAACAGATCTGCATTGGTGTTTTGGGCTCCTGGGACATGTTGGGCTAGGAGAAAAATGTTTTGAGGTATGGCCCACCTTCATATGCTCTGTGCTAGCTGAGAGAGCTGCAGAGAGTGTGTGCCGCCCTGTTTTTGGATGTAGTACATGGCTGTCATGTTGTCTCTGCGGACTAAGACAGCCTTGCCTGAGACGTGTGTTTGAAAGGCTTTTAGGGCTAGGAATATGGCCAGTAACTCCAGATGGTTGATGTGGAGTAAGTTTTGTTGAGGTGTCCACCTGCCCTGCATGGTGTGATGTAGTATGTGAGTTCCCAAGCCGGAGAGCGATGTGTCCGCAGTTAGAACTATTTGAGGAACCGGCTCTAGGAACGGTCGCCCTTTGGAAAGGTTTTTGGTGGTCCACCACTGCAGAGAGTGATGGGCACGACCGTCCATCAACCATTATCCTCTGAGCCCGGTCGACAACGATAACGCGTCTAAATATAAAGGTTACACCATACCTGTGACGCCTCTGCTGACACTGTTTTACATATCAACTATTTTTATCAAGACACGGCAACAAAAAAGAACTTTTTAAATACCAGATTTTAACACGTATATGCACTAGTTGCATTGAAGCATCAAAGAACGGTTATCCATATGCTGAACTGCTATTAAATAAGGTTGTGCCTATTTCATGGATCAATTGGAATGCAGAACACTAAAAGAATAGCCATCCCTTCCCAGTATCGACTATATTTGGATGAATAAACATCAACTAAGGTATTCATCCACAAGATAAATAACCTATCCAAATTCCTGGACATCCTCCTTTGAACCTTGAAGCACAGGAATTGTGGCCTTATTTCTCCTGACGAAGGCGTTAACTACGCCGAAACGCGCGTCGAAAAACATACAGTTGTGCCACCATATTTGTTTATGTTTCATCTTCGTGTAACCCACAGTTTATTTTATTATTTGTCATGATGTTTTACTATGTATATAATAAATTTGTTTTTTAACTGTGAATGTATTCAAAACTTATAATTAAAAAAGAATCACAATTTTCATTTTTCGTTTCACTGCCTATATTGTTCTGACTATGAGATAGAAAAGATTTACAATTGTTATCCACAAGAATTGCCTAGGTTGTTATTTTACAAACACGACCGTCTACCAACACCAGATCTGATAATTGACCTTGAGCCTGGTTCCATTGGCGTGCTAAGCCCTCTTGGAGAGGACGCATCTGGAGTCTTGCATGAGGTACTATGAATATCAAGAGGCCATCATCCCTATAAGTTGCATAAACACTCAGGCTGGAAGAGAGTGTTGTGGTTGAAATTTGGCACGAAGAGCCTGTATGCTTGCTATCCTGGCGGGACTGGGGTAGGCTAGTGCTCTTGAGGTGTCTATGGTGGCACCGAGGTATTGTTGTACGTGGGACGGATGCAGATGGGACTTGGCGTAGTTTACTGTGAAGCCCAGGTCGTGAAGTAGTTAGGTAGTGGCGTCAGTGTGTTGTACACACTGGTTGTATGAGCTGGCTTTTATGAGACAGTCGTCTAGGTATGGGAAGACGTGGATGTGTTGTCTTCTCAGGTGTGCTGCCACTACCGCTAGGCATTTGGTAAACACTTGTGGTGCTGTGGTGACTCCGAATGGGAGTACTTTGAATTGGTAGTGCTGACCGTCCACTACGAATCTGAGAAACTTCCTGTGAGCGTTGTGAACGGGAATGTGGAAATAGGCGTCCTTGAGGTCTATGGTGGCAAGGAAGTCGTTCTGGGAGAGCAGAGGAAGTACCTACTGGAGTGTGACCATGTGAAAGTGGTCTGAGTGTATGTATTGGTTTAGGGGTCTGAGGTCCAGAATGGGTCTTAGAGAGCCGTCCTTTTTTGGTATGAGAAAATATAGGGAGTAAACTCCCTTATTTTGTTGATGGGTAGGAACTGGTTCTATTGCACTTTTTTGTAGGAGGGAGATCACCTCCTGCTTTAAAAGTGACAAATGTTCCTGTGACATTGGGCGCCGTTTGGGTGTAATGGTTGGGGGGGTAGATGTTAGTTCTAGACAGTAGCCTGATTGAATTATCTGTTGCATCTGTCTGAGGTGATGGTAGCCCAGACAGGAAGGAAATTGTGGAGTCTGCCCCCGACTGGAGTGGAATAGTCTGGGGGGAGTGGAGGGAAGTCAATGGGTGGGGGTGGAGGCAGAGCGGGAGGTGTTAGTTTTTCCTCTGCCTTTGTTGCTGTTACCCCTGTAACCGCCGCTTTGGTAACCCCTAGTGAAGGTGGATTGGGTAGGGGCCTTGTAGGAAGTGGAGGCGCTGTCGGAGGAGTAGCCTCTGGTGGTGCTTCTAAAGGAGGGACGGCGAAAGGAGCGCCTGGGAGCTTGCGACTGCAAGGCTCCCATAGATTTTGCCGTGTCTGTGTCCTTTTTCATTTTTTCGAGGGCTACGTCGACATTAGGGCCAAACAGGTGTTTCTCATCAAAGGGGTGGTTGAGGATGGAACTCTGAACCTCAGGTTTGAACCCTGAAATGCGTAGCCAGGCATGCCTACGCAGAAGGATGCTGGTATTTATTGCCCTGGAGGCGGTGTCAGCTGCATCGAGGGCACAACGGATGGAGGTATTAGTGATGGTTTTCCCCTCCTGAATTAATTTGTTGGCTCTATTTTTGTATTTGTCAGGGAGGTGTTGCATTATGGACTCCAGCTCGTCATAATATGCTCTGTCATATCTGGCTAGGAGCGCTTGGGTGTTAGCAATGCGCCATATGTTGGCCGCTTGGGACGCCGTGCGCTTGCCAGAGGCGTCTAGGGGTTTAGACTCCTTATCTGGCGGTGGAGCCTCACCTGATGCCTGGGAATTGGCACGTTTCCTGGCATTGGAGACTACCAGGGAGTCTAGTGGTGCGGGGCCTCTAATGTAGGTTGGATCTGTTGGTGCAGCCTTATATTTTTTCTCAATGCGAGGGTTGATGACCCTGGCCCTAACCGGGTCTTTAAAGACCTCTGGTGCGTGCTTAATAACCCCCTTAAGCATGGGCAGAATTGAGGTGGACCTCTGTGCAGTGTCAGATGTGTCTAAGAGGAAATCCTCCTCCACGGGGTCTGTGTGGAGATCAACCCCGTGGTAGTGGGCAGCCCTATGGAGTAGCTGATTAAAACCCATTGTGTCCTCTGGGGGGGAGGGTCTGGAAGGGTAAAGATTGTCCTGCGGGACGTTCGGGGCGTCTGGGAAGTTGTAGTCGTCCCATGGGTCTGGGGAGCCCGTAGGAGTAGGGTCACCTATTGGTTGGTCGTCCACTCCGTCCCCTGTGTGGTAGCTAATGTCATCATCATCCTCATCTGGAGATGGTGTGGGAGAATGATGGGGTGTGGGAGGCGGGGGAGGAGGAGGAGGAGGTGACGGAATCCTCAAAGGGGAGGTGGCAATGTCTCTCCTTTTTTTGTGGTGGAGCTGGTGCAGGCTTGTCCAGTGGTCTTTTTCTGGTGCTAAGCATCAAATGCCCAGTCTTAGGATCCTTTACAAGGGTTTTTTGGTAAGGATCAGGTCGAAACAGTTGATCTGTAGGGGACAGATCCTTCGGTGCCGATGGTGTCGGAGCAGTGGGTTTTTTAGGCGTCGATTCGGCACTGGAAATGTGGGGTTTAGAAATGTCTTTAATCTTCCTCGGTTCCTCGGTGGGTTTCGGCTTCGAGGTTTGGGAGTCGAGGCTCTTCGGTTTCTTGCTCGGCTCCGAGGAGGTTATCGGTGCCGAGGAGCCGGTGCCAGTCTTCGGCACCGAGTGCTTCGGTGTCGAGCTTGGTGCGGACAAGGGAAGGGGCGTTTTCTTTTTTGGTGCCGGTGTCGATGAGAGTTTTTCAGCACCGAGGGTAGGCTGGCTCGAGTCCGAGCTGCCTGAAGGCTTGGGGGGCTTCTTAACAGGGCCCAGAAGCGAGGTATGGGAAGCAGTCTCTCGGTGTATACCTAGGCCCGAAGGCGAAGGCGTGACCGAAGCCTTTTTCAATGGCGTGGAGGGGGGTTTGGGGTCGGGGTCGACGTCTGTACTCACGCCCCTCTGTGCCGGAGTGATGTCCTCGATGTCGGAGTCGCCAGCTTCGGAGGCGCCGACGAGGCCTTCTTCGGTGTGCTGTTGTTCCGGACCATCAACGCCTTCTTCGAAGATATCGTCGGGGATCGAAGTCGACGAGTGAGCCATAGTTCTCCTTGCTCGTCGGTCCCGAATCGTCTTCTTCGATTGGAAGGAGGCGCAAGCTGGACAGTCCCTTACCTCGTGTTCTGGAGAGAGGCAGAGGTTGCACACCTCATGTAGATTGGTGTGGGGAAACTTCGACCCACATTGAGGACACTTTTTAAATGGTGTCCTTTCCATCAGCTAGGACAGGAGGCCCAGGTAGGCCCGAAGGCCTTCGTCGACGACTGGAATCGAAGACTTCGATCGCTGAGAGTCGCGTCAAGTGTGGAGAACGCGATCGAGACAATACTGTCGAACGGGGAAGGATTGCACGCCGAACGGGAAAACTGGAACAGTTCCGAACTGAAGCGCGAAGAACACATCCGAGCCCGATGGCGGAAAAAAAACAATCTGAGGATGGAGCCGAAGCCCATGCGCAATATGATCCAAAGGAGGAGTTACATACCTCGTGACTTCCAAAGACTTTCCAAGAGAAAAATAACTGCAACATCCGGGCCCAACACCAGATGGCGATCTATGCACAGTGTGTAATCTGCAGCTCATATGCCTCGAACACGTATTTTAGACTAAGACAATACAAGTAATGCGCTGTTATTAATGATATACTACTTCTGCTTAAGTTGAACTTGTTGTACAGTCATTCTGAGCCAATATTAAGCAACCTATTAGCAGTTGCGGCTGGCACGGATCGGGGTTGGAGTGTAGAAAAAACAAAACAAATCACTTACCTCTTTGGCTGGCCACGTCTATTCTCCGCTTCACTTCCGACTAGTCTCGGAACAGAAGCAGGAAGTACACAGGCTCTCCTAAGCCAAGCACAACGCTGCTGTCACCATGACAACAGCATTGTGATTGGTCTGAGAACTGTGGTTCGGCGCTCAGACGGGGACTACGAGCCTGTGCATTTTCTCCAGCCAGGCTGTAATACAGCCTGGTGAGGAACATGCAAAGTACGCATGACTGTTTGACCGGCCCGAGATGGCCGGCCAAACCATCATGCACACTTAGAAAATGCCCCAACCACTCCTCCCCCCTGCTCTATGAGCAGCCTAGCCCAGCCCTGCAAAACTGCCTCAGCAAGGAAAAATAAAATGATAATAACATTGTGTTATCATCATTTTTTGCACTTCTGAAAGCAGTGGGGTGACACTCCTCAGCCTTAGCAGAGGAGCCACCACTGCCCATTAGACAGGTCAGTGGATGAGTGCTTTGTCCTAGTCTTGTAGGTAAAGTAACGTGTATGTCACAAGTGTGAAGCCCTGAGGACGGTTCAACCTTTTATCATTTTGAGGGTGATGTTATGAATTGGCAGAGAGTGCAACGGTGCGGAATAGAGTTCAGTGGTGGATAGCGCAGTGTTGTAGAGTAGAGTGTCACAGAATGCAGTGATGTGGAGTGCATTGGCATAGAGTGCAGTAGTGCAGAGTATAGTGGTGTAGAAAGCAGTGACGTAGAGTACAGTGTGCAGAGTAGAGTACAGTGGTTTAGAGTAGAGTGGCATAGAGTGGAGTGGCATAGAGTGCAGTGGCATAGAGTAGATTTTTTTAGAGGACAGTGAAGTGGTGTAGAGTGGAGTGGTGCAGGGTAGAGTGCAGTGGTGTAGAGAAGAGTGGCGTAGAGTGTAATGGCATAGATTAAAGTGATGTAGAGTGCAGAGTAGATTAGAGTGGCGTGCAGAGGCGTAGAGTGCAGTGTTGCAGAGTGGCGTAGAGTGGAGTTGTGCAGAGTGGAGTGGCACAGAGTGGAGAAGCATAGATTGTAGTGGTGTAGAGTGCAGTGGCAAAGAGTGCAGTGGTGTAGACTAGCGTAGAGTGCATTGGTACACAAAGTGGAGTAGTGCAGAGTAGAGAGGGTAAGAGAGCAGTGACATAGAGTATAGTGGAGTAGAGTGCAGTGTTGTGGTGTAACGTGGAGTGGTGCAGAGTAGAGTGCAGTGGCGTAGAATGGAGTAGAGTCAAGTGGCACAGAGTGGAGCATGCATGGTGTGGTAGAACACTGCCATTACAGACAAGACATTTTCAATTCAAATGACCAGTACATTTGCACAGACATACAGCTTTACTACTAAAACTATACAGCAACCAAATGATAATGTGTGGATATGGCATCACCTAGTGTATTGATTTGTATTGATCATATTAAAGTATTTATTTCAAACAGACTCCAGAATTAACAAAAACTGTGTTACATATGTGCTTTCCAAATTCCTATATGTAGAGTGGCGTACAGTTGATTGGCGTAGAGTGGAATTGTGCAGTGTGGAGTGGCATACATAGGAGAGGTGTAGAGTGCAGTGGCAAAGAGTGCAGTTGTGTAGAGCAGAGTAGCATAGAGTGCATTGGCACGGAGTACAGTAGTGCAGAGTAGAGAGGCATAGAGTGCAGTGTGGTAGAGAGCAGTGGTGTAGAGTAGAGTGGCAGAGACTGCAGTGGGGTAGAGTGGTGTAGAGTGGAGTGGTGTATAATGGAGTGATGCAGAGTGCAGTTGCATAGAGTGCACTGATGCAGAGTAGAGTGGTACAGACTGCATTGTCAGAGAGTGCAGATGCGCAGAGTAGTGTAGCGTAGATTTTAGTGGCGGAAAGTGCATAGAATGCAGTGGTGTAGAGTGCAGTGGTGTAGGGTATAGTGGCATAGAGAGCAGGAGCGTAGAGTACAGTGGAGTGCAGTGACATAGACTGCAGTGGCATATTGTTGAGTGGCGCAGAGTGCAGTGGAATAGAGTTGAGTGGCGCAGAGTGCAGTGGCGTAGAGTAGATTGTTTTAGAGTGGAGTGGTGCAGGGTAGAGTGGTGTGGAGTAGAGTAGAGTGGCGTAGAGTGTAATGGTGTAAATTAAAGTGATATAGTGTGGAGGCATAGAGTGCAGAGTAGATTAGAGAGGCGTACAGTGGATTGGCGTAGAGTGCAGAGTCGTAGAGTGGAGGAGTACAAAGTAGAGTGCATTGGCGTACAGTGTATTGAAATAGAGTGCAGAGGCGTAGAGTGCAGTGTTCCAGAGTGGCGTAAAGTGGAGCTGAGCAGAGTGGAGTGGCGCAGAGTGCAGCAGCGTAGAGTAGATTGTTTTAGAGTAGAGTGAAGTGGCGTAGAGTGGAGTGGTGCAGGGTAGAGTGCAGTGGCGTAGAGTGTAATGGTATGAATTAAAGTAATGTACAGTGCAGTGGCATAGAGTGCAGAGTAGATTAGAGTGGCGTACACTGGATTGCCATAGAGTGCAGAGTCGTAGAGTGGAGTAGTACAGAGTAGAGTGCATTGGTGTACAGTGGATTGGCACAAAGTGGAGAGTTGCAGAGTGGAGTTGTGTGGAGTGGCATAGATTGGGGTGGTGCAGAATGCAGTTTCAAAGAGTCCAGTGGTGTAGAGTAGCGTAGAGTGCATTGGTACAGAGTAGAGTAGAGTAGAGCAGTGCAGAGTAGAGAGGCGTAGAGTAGAGTGGAGTGGTGCAGAGTAGAGTTCTGTGGCGTAGAGTGGAGAATGCATGGTGTATTAGCACACTGCCATTACAAACAACACATTTTCAACTCAAATGACCATTACATTTCCACAGACATACAACTTTACTACTAAAACTACACAGCGCACAACTGTCTTTAGTATGGAATGGCATCACCTAGTGTATTGATTTGTTTTGATCATATTAAAGTATTTATTTCCAACGTACTTCAGAATTAACACAAAATGTGCTAAATATGTGCTTTTCCAATTCTGATATATTTTGAAATACTTGCAGTTCATTTAAATGTAGTGTGCTACAATAAACCCCTTTGCTACTCCCAGTATCCAGCAAGATTGTCACATAGATCCTCTCACTTAGAAGTCAGAAAAAGAAAAGTAAACAACAAGCTCCCTCGGAAGACAGAGCCTTACATTTGACCTCCGTCTTTGAGTGGCCAGCAAATGTGACAAAAAGATTTATAGTCCTCTTTATGGAAAGAAGCACTTGTGGAAGAATGCATGGAGAGGTAGTGTGAAAAGGCTTTACTCCTAGGAAGGGAAGAACTTAAACTCGCCATCCTAAAACAAAATAAGTCAGCAAACAGAAAGCCAAAAAATTGTGAGTTACAAACCATAAAGCCAATGGTAAGCAAGGGCAGAATGCATTCTCAGGGAAGCTTTCTGAATGCTCCCAAGATGTCTTTTGCAAATTAGACACTATGCTATCTGGTAGGCTTTTACCTAAAAAGAGTGGAACTCCTTTCTCTAATCAGAAAATAGAAAAGAGGTACGAGTCAATTGTATTTACATTACTCTCTGTGATTCCCTTGCTATTTAACTTGTTTAGGTCGAGCCTAGCAGTGCGCATGGGCTGCTCTGCGAGGCTTCTTTAGCTACATCGTGTGGGTCTGACTCCTCCCACACATTTGATTGGCTTTTGCGTGTGTCTTTCAATAATGAAAGCACGCAAATGGATAAAGGTGGGTGCATGTCCCACCTCTTCTGAAAAGGTTCACTCCCGCGGCGTTTTGCTGGAGTGAGCAGCGGCACGCAGGGCGGCAGCTGCAGTGCCTCTTTGTCTCCCCTGCACCACTCCCCCTTGTCTTCCTGTGCCTTCCCCCAGTCTTGTGTCTTGTGTCAGTCTCGTAAAAATCATTTAATCTCCCCCCACTTACAAAACAAAATTACTGTGTCCTTGTGTAATCTAATTTTCCTCGCATGAATACTTTGTTGTCATCATGGGTCAGGCTATCAGACCCAAACCAGCAAGCCTAGCCCAGGAAACCTGACGGAGGTGTGGCGAAAGCCCTCTTAGCCCAACAGTCTGTTCTGAGGTGAGATACAGTACTAACTTTTAAGCAATGCGCTACCTAGAACTTTCAGTGTGGAAATCCTCCATCTTGTTTTCCGAGCACACACAAGCGCCTGACAAACGGAAGTTAAACTGCGTGCTACATGGCAAAATACTTATAAGGGCTCAAAGACGAGACCTATTGGCTATGCCAATGCTTGTTTTTAGAATAGTTGCTAAATACTGCCATGCATGCAAAAATTATATTTACCTTTCTAATATCAGATGAGTGTTAACTATTTCTTTATATGGTCCACATGATTGGTTCCTATTTGAGGCTAAAGTTTATTTAAAACAGGTTTGTATGTTAAATGAGAGTGGGTAGTATCGCACTGCTTGCATGTAACAGTGCCATTATCCTATAGCGTCTTGGTAGTTGCCATTCAGTTTTTCACACAAAGTTCATATTATTCATCAGCTAATGCCGTCTTTCGAAGACGCTATGGGGTAATAGCGCTGTTACATGCAAGCAGTGCGTTCCTACCCACTTTCACTGATACAAGACTCTCGTGAGCCGCCCATAAGCTGACGAGCTTGGGAACGCCTGCACGCTATGAGTGGGATTATACCTGAGAAAATTGGCAGCATGTCCAGGAACCCATAAATATTCTCTGCTGATGAGGGAGGAATCCTGAAACACTGGTGTCTAAAGATCCGATTTCGAAAAAACGCATTAGCTGAAAAATAATATGAACTTTGTTTGAAAAACTGAACTACAACTACCAAGATGCTATGGAGTAATGGTGCTGTGATATGCAAGTACTGTGTTCCTACCTACTTTCACACAAGGTTTGTATGTTAAAACTGGTCTTCATCTGTACAAAGCACATGATTTGTTGAATATTGCCTGAAAATGTAGACATGGGGCCTGATGCTTAAAGTCGGATGCGCTGATGCCCAGGTCCAATTCGCAATGCATAAAACTACATTGCAGTCCTACGAATTGCAATGCAGATATTGCAAACCTTTGCAATTCGCAGGGGAAAGAGGTTAAAAAGAATCGTTTCTCCATTCTTGCAACTTACAATATATTGCACAAATGCTCTGCTGCTGCCTAGTCCGCTGCACAACATGGAATGATTATTGGCTGCAAAGGAGCAGCAGTATTGATTTGCGATATCTGGTAGCTTAAACTGTGCATGTGCAGGCTGTAGATAGCAGGAGCAACAAATATCGGTTCAACAGACTGTAGCATTCCATGATGTCGAATTCATAATATGTCATTTTTGTTGCATTGTGACCCATGTGCTTTTCGGAGACATGGACCACAATGTCGGCTCGCTGAATAAGAATGCTGGGATGGAGATCTGCGGCACCAAGCAGGCCTCCATCTCAGCATTTGCTACTGTCTGCAATGAAATGCAGAGTAGATTACCATCCCACTAATATGAATGAGATGGGTTCTCCCTGTGAACAGTCTCTTTGTGCTTCAAAGGAACAGGCAAATAATTGACAGCACTAAGGGGGAGAATGCTCACATCACAATGCAAAGAATTACACTCTGAGTAGCCTATTAATTTACCAGTCCGCAGATTACCTGTATAGGACCTTTGGTTTGCTGAATAACGCGATATGTGATAAACCTGATTTTTACATGTAGAAGGCCTCAAATTTTCATAATTCTTGCCTGCATGGTAAACCTGAGTCCAGATTTACTAATGCTTTGTGCTGGGTTTGGATCACAGAGGTGACTCAAACCCAGCAGAAGGTGTTGATGAGGGGGTTGGGGATTTGCTATCCAACGCAAACCAGTATTTGTGTTGTAAAATTCCCCAAAGTAACACAAAGTTTCACAATGCATGAGTGGTACATGGGCGTTCCCATGCGACCACCCTTGGGTTTTGATCAAAATCACTGTTTACTAAAATTAGTAGATAGGGGATTTGTGCCACACCTTACATCTTCTCAAGACAGGTGTAACGAGAAGAAATGTTTTCATTTCCTCTTCTTTTTCCCCTCTTTGTATGTGTGCTGCATTGTACAACACATATACAAAGTGGGAAAAGTCTTTAAGGTTAGTTTTGGCCTGGAAGGCTTACTGAATACTCAGATCTGGTCTTTACAAACATGCAACGAGTAGGGATTGAGGCAAGTAATGGCTTTTCTAATCATCTCAGTCCTTACCTGTAGAAGCAGATCTCATTCAGACACTGCTTGCAAGGCTTGTGCACAGAGTACAGCCTGGTGCAGGGGTACTGCTCCTCACGGCAATCTGGGGAAAAGGGGACATGATTTATTAGATGGAAATTTTAGAGGAAAAAGTATTATATACATCATGTATTGTATACAAAAAGTGCCCAGATGAAGATGTTTTCACTGTTGGAGGAGGATGACTGCCACAATTATCAGTGCTTCATAATTGGCCTATTGATTTAACTTAACAAAGGAATATTCACTGCCATTAACAGTAGTGGAGAAAGAGAGTGAGATGAAGTCTCTGACAGCTGGTTCAAAATGTATTCAAAAATAAATCTTAACAATTTAGGACAATTCCACAATCTTTTGTTTAGTTTGCCTTAATATATTTGTCCTCTAGATATGATCAAATGAGTCTGGTAATAGCTGTGCCTAAGTTTGATTTTAAATAGTGTTGCCACAGTACCTAAAACAGTATAAAATTGTAAATACTGGTGTTTCCAGTCAGAGCAACTAACAACTGGCCACTTAATGGAATCCGCAATGAATGCTGGTGAAAGCTGACCGTGAGCTTCGACAAATGTTTTAAGAAGGGATCTGCAAGTCTTTGCCAAGAGTTGTTTTCCCTGTGGAACCTTCTCTAATGTTGCTATTGGATTCACTCACGAGCACTAGCAAAAGTTGCCCCCGGTAGGATGTCTTGTCTGCCAACGTGTTTGGTGTGATAGACCACCGAGGAAAGTGTGCCAGACTTCCTTTAAAAAGTAAGCAGAACCTTCCTAAAAGAAGGACTCTTTCAATCCTTTACCAGGCAATCTAACAAATTACCATCCACTTTGGGAATACATTTCCAGTAACCAGAGTTGGTGGTGGAAATTACAAGCAACGCCACTGACATTAGTGGAATTTGCAATAGGGTTTTTATTACCTCTGCCCCATCGTGGGGGTTCCAGGACGGTACTTCAAATTCAATCACTTCTAGCTTCTTCCTCGATTAACAGATGGGTAGTTTTTAGGTCTCGCCTGACCCAGCGCATGCGATGGTCTGGCGAGACTTATTGAGAGGGCTCCAAAAAGTGCTACCAGGCCAGCCTAGAACTACAGTGCATATGCGCTGGCGCGTGCGCCACGCTTTACCGCAATTACTTTCACTTTCGCGGCCGCACGGCCCCTTTGATGTGATCAGATCTTAACACCTCAGGCATATATTTAGCAGTTCTATCACAAGGTCATTTGAGCACACTACTCAGTGATACTGGCGCGTGACATGGTATGTTTTATAATTACTGTGGCGGTAAATTTTTTGACAATTACTTGCATGTGGTCTGTGCGTTTAGTATTATACGCACAGTATTATATTTTTGTGTTACGTTTGTCTAATAATGATTTGAATGTTTTTTTAAATACTTTAAAGAGCGCGGCGCCCGCTAGGGACACCGCGCTCACTTTATTTATTTATATTTTCGCGGCCAGGAGCCGCGGTCTGCTTCCGTTGCGCTTGTTATTATTCATAGTTTGGTTTTTCGGAAATACTGTTTATAATTGTTGGTCTTTTTGCTGTTCAATCCTCGTATCTCGCCACATGACTCCGCTGTTAAAAAAACATGCAGTCCTTCCTCCCTACCCAGGAAAGCCGGTAATGCAATCAAAAATAGAGGATACGCGCGAGACTGCTGGTCGACAAGCCGCAGTTAGACAGCTGGAGCAAGCATTAAGAGACAGTGACGAACAGCCACCCGAAAGACACATTTTACACCAACTTCCACAGACAAAACGACATTCTAGGTGCGCCAGCTCATTCTGTACTGCAAACTAAATTGATCCAGACATCGATATTCATTTTGAAAATCAGTGCATTTTGGGGGCTGTAGTCTTTGCAGACTTTAATCAAAGCAACCAAACTAAATCACTTAATGACAGTCGTGTTGTGAAGGGACAGCCAGATCTGGGTACAAGGTATTTAGCATCAGTGAAACGATCTGGCGACCCTGCGGACGCCCACCGCAGAGACTTAGCAAAACAAGTTGACTAAGTTCACTGGGACTTCCACCAGCTATGCCAATTTACGATTTCCTCTGAAAGGTGTTTTTTTCACAGGAATTGCCCAATTATTTACTTCTACAAGTTGGAGTTGGAAGACAACAGTGCGCCGATAAACCTATTGGGAACATTTTTGAAGCTCGCTTTGTCATTTCCATGCCATGTCTACTTGCGCGAGAATGCCTTTGGTTTCCACATTTTGTGTTTCCTTGTAGCTAAAAAAATTTCCATATGCCAATACTATCCACATCCTAGTAAAATAAAACCTGTGTAGAACATGGACTGTTGTGCAGTTTAAGTTCACCATATCCCCAAGTAAACTGTGCCTTCATTAAAGTTGTTCGAAGCTCAGCTTAATAGTTTAGACAGAATCAGCTGCAGTCCCCTGTTGTCGATTATCAAAGAGGGCGTTGAATGGTCGCCTCTTTATCACGCGTTGCTCTGCTGCCGCCTTTGAAGGAATGTGTACACAGTGTCCAAGGTATGTCACAGTTGGTCAACAAAGTGGATGCATACCCCCCCCCCCTCCAAAGGGGCGTGGGTCCCTCTTTTTAGGTCTCGCCTGACCCAGCGCATGCGCTGGTCTGGCGAGACTTATTGAGAGGGCTCCAAAAAGTGCTACCAGGCCAGCCTAGAGCTACAGTGCATGTGCATGGGCGCGTGTGCCGCCCTTTACCGCAATTACTTTCACTTTCGCTTTGCATAGCCAATAGGTCTCGCTTTTGGGACCTTATAAGTATTTAATTATGCAACTGTTGCATGGCTAAACACTTATAAGGTCCCAAAGGCGAGACCTATTGGCTATGCCAATGCTTGTTGATATTTGTGATCGCCCTCTTTACATGTGCACGCACATAAGGGCCAAGACGTCCATACTCTCGGAGATCTTAATTTGCTGTCTGTTTTACTGAAGGTTCTGGGCAAGGGTGACCAAAGGCTTTTTGGTGCAGGTACCAAAACTGCGGAATTCTATTCTTTTTGACATATGTGTACTTCTTGCCTTAATGGTATTTGCTATTTGATACTTTTTTCCTTATATTTCCTTCACTCTTTCCTTTTCAATTTTTCACTTTTCTTGTCTCCCTGTGTTCCTATTTCCTATGATCCCTTGTTCCTTTAATTTCCTATCTTCAGTTTTCCCTTTCTCCCCTTTCTGTAACTTTGCCCTATGCCTTTCATTCTCTTGTAGCTTCTTTTCTTTTCTTCACTCCACTCCACTCCACTCTGTCTTTTGTCTTGCCTTTGATCCCCACCACCATTACCTTCACAGGTGCTCCATCAGCCGGGCTATTACACTGCCCACCCTTTCAATGCCAGGAAAGAGTTCTAAGGTACTGCTGATCTGTCAGAGTGGTATGGACAGCAGCATGAATGTATTATAGGGAACCCAGGAGGATTTTCTTGAAAAGCTTCTCTCTTGTCTACAAGGCTCTCTCCCTGAAAGAGTTGCCACAGTTTAGCAAAGATGTAGCAATCCTGGATCAACATTAATTCTAAAACTACTACCACATGATGGTCACTGAACTGTTTAGGATATTTATGTGGAAGTAGAAAACTACAAAGCATTGTCCTGATGGCAGAATTACAATGTGTTTATTTGTACAACCTCCTTAAAAGAATTCTTACTGATATAAACCAGCATTACTCCGCTTTGTTCCTATAAAAAGGCAGAAAGTATTTGATATGATCATTGGAAAGGCTGCTAGCTTCAACATCTGCCAAAGACTGTAGTATACATAGACAGTGCTGCAACATCTGCACAGGGCACATCAGCAACGAGTGAGATGATTAAAATCTGCTTAGACGAGGCACAGCAACATCTGGGTACAATGGATGAGTGCCTTCTGGGGCAGGGAACGTGAAGATCTGAAGACAGAGGCCATGTCATAAAATACCCCATGCACAACCCCTGAGCCCTTGCTGAGACCTCAGACATCAATATAACAGTCAAAGTGTATTCAAATTAGTATTTTATTTGACCTCTAAAGCTACAATAAACTATTTTGATATATACAAAACATGGGAATCTCCAGTATGAATCACGGTGCAAAAACACCTTTCGTACATAATGAATCTTAACATTAAACAAGAATAGGGAACCTTTCTTGTTTTCAATATCTTGGCTTCATGTTCATTATCTCGAGTGAAAGGCAGCCGGGTCACTTCTGAAGTACATGGCATATCGCCTACTAGAGCAATACAAGGCATGTGTACAATCTTTCCCATACCCCTGCTCCCCCCTCCCTATCTCCATGCTGCTTGATGTAATTCCATGTCCCTATCGGGACATTAGCATGATGTCCATGCACCAACTTTGAATCCTGGCCTGTGACACCATTGCTGCTTGACTGCTAACTAAGGGCCTGATTCACAAAAGTAATCCGAGACAAAATCCTAACTTTACGACTTTCGGTATTCACAAAAGGCATTTAGCAGTACAATTCCAGACCCAACTACTAGATGGCGGAATAATGCACAGAATAGTGAATCCAGAAAAGATTCACGCTGCAAAAGTTAGGATTCCTAACTTTACTACTACTAAACTGAGGAAAAATCCTATCTTTACTACTACTAAATGCCTTTTGTGAATACTGAAAGTCGTAAAGTTAGGATTTTTCTCAGTTTAGTAGTAGTAAAGTTAGGAACCCTCACGTCACTGCTACTAAATGCCTTTTGTGAATACCGAAAGTCGTAAAGTTAGGATTTTGACTCAGATTACTTTTGTGAATCGGGCCTTAAGTATCTAGCTCCAGCAACAAATAGCAGTTTCTGAGGTGGTATACTGGTATGATAATCTAGAATGTACTTAAGTAGTGCAACGTATGCCATTTTCGATGCCCAATAGGGCTGGAGGGTAGTTGAAAGACTAAGGCCCAGATTTACTAAACTTTCAAGCAATATTTAAGTATATCTGGGCCTAAATGGGAACTGGCGGCTCTTGGGAGCTGGAGGAGAGGTTAAAAAGATGATTAGTTCTTGCGAACCTTAAACTCAACCCATGTTTGTGGGTTTATTGGCATTAGTGTTGAGATGTACCAGCAACCTCAGGATGTCTGCAGAATGGGATCTGCCTGTTGGGTGGTTTTGAGATAAGGGTGAATAAGTTGTTCATTGTTGTCCCAAAAGCTGCTCAGTGATGCTCCACACTAGCCCTGGGAGCAAGCAGCATGTGTGTAACGAATAGTTTCTTACCTGTCGGTGTAGTTTTGCAGCTTGAAGATCTTTCTGGATTCACTATGCTGTGCATTATTCCGCGATCTTGTGGTTGGGTCCGGATTCGTAGTCTTTTCTTTGTTTTTTTTTTTTTTTTTTTCGTAGCCCAGGTGGGCGTCGACGTCCACCATTTGGTGCACCTCCCGTGACGTCGTCGTGCTTCCTGCGGAAGTCCCACCTTTGGGGCGCCATCTTCGGGTTCTTTTTTCCTTTCTTTTTTTTTTTTTTTTTTTTTTTAACCCTAGGCGATTGATTAATCCTTCTTGTCCATTTTTCTGTATGTTTTCATTTCTTTGATCTTTTCCATTTTACCCCCTCTTCCTCCAGCCTCATCTTCCTGGCGGAGGTGGGTGGGTTCGCTAGTGAATCCAGAAAGATCTTCAAGCTGCAAAACTACACCGACAGGTAAGAAACTATTCGTTTTGCAGCGTGAATCTTTCTGGATTCACTATGCTGTGCATAGACTTTGTAGCGGTTTTCCTAATTCTGTGGCGGCTGGGTGGTAGATGAGCGTTGGTCGTTGAAAATGTGCTGAAGCACCTTCTGTCCAACCTGTGCTTCCTTGTTCATCTGAATGTCCACGCAGTAGTGTTTCGTGAACGTGTGCACAGATGCCCAAGTTGCCGCGAGGCATATGTCCTGGATGGGCGTGTTCGCCAGGAAGGCCACGGTGGCCCCCTTCTTCCTTGTGGAGTGAGCCTGCGGCCCCTCCGCTAGCTCCTGTCCTGCCTGTTTGTGGCAGAATTGAATAGTGAGGGCAATCCACCTCGCGATGGTGCCCTTAGTCACTGGCCTACCCATGAAGCTAGTAGCAAAGGACACAAACAGCTGTTTCGTGTTCCTGAGTTCCTTGGTTCTCTCAATGTAGTGCATCACCGCTCTTCTTGCGTCGAGGGTGTGCAGGGCCTTTTCTGCGTTTGAAGTCGGGTTTTGGAAGAAACTTGGTATCTGAATACTCTGATTCATGTGGAACGCCGACACCACCTTGGGCATGAAGTGTGGGTCCGTTCTCAGGACTATTCTATCCTTGTGAATCTGAATGTAGGGTTCCTGCAGCGTTAGTGCTTGAAGCTCGCTCACCCTGCGTAGTGAGGTTATGGCCACCAGAAAGGCCGTTTTCATAGTCAACATCTGCAGTGTGGCCTTGTGGATGGGTTCAAACGGTGCCTTCATGAGCTCCGTCAGGACCACATTCAGATTCCATGCCGGCGGCGGCAACCTTTTCGGGGGGGGCATCCTTTTGGCTCCTTCCATGAATCTCCTCACCACCTGCGAGCTGAAGAAACTTCCACCTTTTTCACCTCTGGTGTAGGCCACGATTGCCGCTAGGTGTACCCTTAGTGAGCTCGAGCAGAGGTTACTCTTTAGAAGGTGTGTGAGGTACCTCAGTACTGTTGCGTCTCTTGTCATTCTGTTTTGTAGGCCCTTTTTCCGGCACCACACAGTGAACCTCTTCCATTTTGCGCTGTAGCATTTTCGTGTAGTTGGTTTCCTCGCCTCCCGTAGCACTCGCATCGTGCTTGGAGGCAATCTTAGGTGTGCGAACTCTAGGTCTTCAGGAGCCATGCCGCCAGGTTGAGGGTCTCTGGCTCTGGGTGCAGGACCTCTCCGTTTTGCATTGAGAGCAGGTCCTTCCTCCTCTCGAACCTGTATGGGTTGCCTTGTGCCATTTCTTGAATTTGTGAGAACCATGTCTGCCTCGCCCACTGCGGAGCCACTAGGATCAGAGTCATGTTGCTGGTTCTGCACTTGTCGAGCACTCTGTGCAACAGGGGTATCGGTGGAAAGGCGTAGGCAAATGTCCTCGACCAGCTTATCCATAGGGCATTTCCCTTGGATTGCTGATCTGGTTGCCTGGACGCGAAGCTTTGGCATTTTGCATTGTGGCGTGTTGCAAATAGGTCTATTGTGGGAGTCCCCCATCTCCGGAAGAGTCTCTCCGTTTCCTGGGCATTGAGCTCCCACTCGTGCGATGCTGAGGTCTGCCTGCTTAGCCAGTCTGCCTCCACATTGTCCTTCCCCGGAAGGTGAATTGCCAGTAGATCTATCCTGAGAGGTATGGCCCATCTCCAAATCTCCTGAGCTAGGGATGAGAGTGGGAACGACTGTGTCCCCCCTTGTTTGTTGATGTAGAACATCGCCGTGGTGTTGTCTGTTTGGACCAACACCCTCTGGTTGAACAGGTGTCTCTGGAATGCCTTCAGGGCTAGCAGGATTGTTTTCAACTCGAGGTAGTTGATATGGGGGACCGCATCTGCTGGAGCCCATAGACCCCTCACTCTGAGGTTGTCCATGTGCGCTCCCCATCCCTTCTGCGATGCGTCCGTGGTAATGGTCACTGTTGGGATTGGTGGTGTCAGGCTTCTCCCTGTTGTTATGTTGTCTCTGTTCCACCAAGTTATCTCCTCCTGCACTGCGTGCGTCACAACCACTAGATCCTCCCAACTTCCGTTTGCTTGTGACCATTGCTGTTGTAGCCATTCCTGGAATGGTCTCATGTGCAGGCGTACATTCGGCACCAGCTGGATACAGGACGCCATCATCCCCATCGTCTTGCTCACAGCCCTCACTGTCAGAGCTCGCCCCTTCTGGTAGAGCTTCGTCTCCTTCAGTAGAGCATCTGTCCTCCTGTCGCTGGGCACTACTGTACTGTTGCGGGAGTTGATCTTTGCCCCCAGGAAAATCTTCACCTGTTCCGGTTCCAGCGATGATTTTCCCCAGTGGATCGAGAATCCCAGATTCGTGAGGGTGTCTGTTACGCGTTTTGCGTGCCTCTCGCACTTCTCGCGTGAGTTTGCCTTGACCAGCCAGTCGTCCAAGTAGGGGTAGACATGTATTCCCTGTCTTCGTAGGTGTGCCGCTACCGCCGACAGGCATTTTGTAAAGACCCTTGGTGCTGATTTTAATCCGAAGGCCAGGGTTGTGAACTGGTAGTGTTCCTGTTCGATGTTGAATCTAAGAAGGCCCTTGTGCCTCCTGTTTATTGGGATGTGAAGGTAGGCATCCTTGAGGTCCACGGTGACCATGAAGTCCCCTTCTCTTATCTGTGGCAGAACCTCCTGCAGTGAAGTCATTTTGAACCTTTGCGTTCTGATGAACTTGTTTAGGTAACGGAGGTCCAGTATGGGTCTGAGGTCTCCGTCTACCTTCGGAACCACGAAGTAGTTTGAGTAGACCCCTTTGTTGCGTTCTCTGAACGGCACTGTCTCTATGGCTCCCTTTTGTAGGAGTTTCCGCGTTTCTTCTCTGAGTATTGCCAGTTCTTGGGCCGATCTCAGTCTTCCCTTCGGTTTCCTGTTTGGAGGTCTTTTCTCCAAATCTACGCAGTATCCGTACTGCACGATGTTCCGTATCCACTTGTCTGTGGTTATACGCCGCCACTCCTGAAGGTAGAACCTCAGTCTTCCGCCTACAGGTGTCGTATGCTCGTAGGCTCTTGAATCTTCTCTTCCCCCTGATGACACTTTTTTGCGCCTCACCCTTGGGGTCCTGACGAGGGTAGGCGTCCTCTTGCGTGCTGAGTCACTTCGACGAGGGCTGTTCGCCCCCTCTCCTCCTTTGGCCACGTCCGTTCCCTCTCCCGCGAAAGGACTGGCCCCGAGGTTGATATTGCCAGTTTTGCTTCTGCTGACCTTGTCCGTGACCTTCACCCTGCTGACCTTGTTGGAACGCCTGGTGCGACGTCCCCTGCTGGCTTCCTCCCCTACCGTAGGGTCTCCTTGAGGGATTTCCTCGCCTCATTCCCCTCAGCTGTAGGGCCCCCATGGACCTCGCCGTCTCGTTTTCTTTTTTCAGCTGGGTGAGCTTCTCGTCCACTGTTGCTCCGAACAGTGTCTCTCCGTTGAAGGGGGTGCCAAGGATGTTGTTCTGCACTTCCGGTTTGAATCCCGAGATTCTTAGCCATGCATGCCTCCTCTCTGTGACCCCTATGGCCATGAGTCTTGCTGAAGTCTCTGCCCCATCCAACGCCGTCTTTATACAGGAGTTGGCGATGTTCTTGCCTTCGTCTATCAGGTGAGAGGCTCTCTGGCGGTATTCTTCGGGGAGGTGCTTTACTAGCTCCCCCATCTCATCCCAGTGCTGGTATTGGTGTCTATTGAGGAGTGCATTCGAATTCGCCATGCGCCAGTGCATTGCGGCGTTCCTCTCGACCTTTCTTCCTGTGAGGTCAATCCTCCTGCTCTCCTTATCCGGAGGCGGGCCCGAAGTTGCTGGTACGTTGGCCCTTCTCCTGGCCGTGGAGGCTATGATGGAGTCCGCGGTCACGCTACCCTTGATGTAAGGGGGGTCCAGGGAGGAGTGCTTATATTTCTTCTCTGTCCTGGGCGTGATCGACCGGCAGGTCGCAGGTTCCTTGAAGGCTTCTCTCCCCTGATTCATCACGCTTTGTAGCATGGGGAGGAACTGGCTCCTTGTCTGGATGGGGAGCAGTGTCTCGACGAGAAAATCGGCTTTCGGTTTCTCCTCGTCGAGTTTGACGCCGAAGGCCATTGCTGCGCTCCTGACCACCATATTGTAGACCCCGATGTCGTCGGGTGGCGAAGGCCTCGAAGGGTACGTGTCCACGGGCTCCTCCGGGTTTTCGGTGTCGAGATCGTGCCATTCGACGTCGTTGCTGGTAGATGCCGCCGATTCGTAGAACGACCGTTGGTCTTCTTCCTCTGCTTCTCCCTCATAATAGGGCTCTTCTTCCTCTTCGAGATCCCTTGTCAGCCCTTCGGCGTCGAACTCGTCTTCGACCTCACCGACGTCCGCCGATGAAACCGTTGGAATCTTGAATTCCTTCATCCTGGCGTCGAACTCCTTCTTCCTTTGAAGGATGTTCTCCATTTCGGCCTCGAGCCGCCTCTTCTTTTTCTCCATCTCGGAGATGCTTTCGGCGCCGACCGCGTGTCTTTTCGATGAAACTTGCGTCGACGTCGAACGTTCTTTCTGCGTCGATCGGCCCGTTTCATGGGATGTTTTCGACGACCCTTGCCTTTCGGCGTCTTTTGGCACCAGGGAGTCCTTTTCTAAGGATCCGCTCGGCCTCTTGTCCGTGGTTCCCCCTTTGGACGTTGAAGTTTTCGGCGCCGGGGCTCCCTTCGTGGACTTTGACTCAGTTTTTCTCGAGTCACCCTCGTGTTGTCGAGGTACTTTCTGTTTTGCGCTCGACGATTCTCTTACCTCGTCTTCTTTTTTCTTGTCGGTCTCTACGACCGTGAAGTTTTCGGCTGTCTCGGCGACGTTGTCCTCGTCGTCCGTGGAGAGGCCCAGATCGTAGAGCGTCGGGGGCTTCCCCTTGCCATCCATGTTGGCGTTGGCTCTTCTCTGTCGCTCTCTCACCCTGAGTGTCTTCGGCGCGAAGGCTGAGCAGGCGTTGCAGTCGATACTCTGGTGATCGACCGGTAGGCAGAGGTTGCAGACCGGATGCTGGTCTTTCTGCGCGAACTTGTGGTGGCAGTTTGGGCAGAACTTGAATGGCGTCTTGTCCATTGCGCTCAGGGTCTCTGAGCGTGCATTCTCCAAGGCCGCCAAAGAAAAAGGGCGCTGGTCCTCTTTTCTTCGCGCTCCTGATGAAATCTCTTCCTTTCCTGATATCTTCTAGTGATTCTATCGACGAAACTCGCTTTTTTTCCTTCTTCTTCCGAGTGAAATTCTGGAGCTTCCCGATGACGATCCAGACCCAACGGCGGAAAAAAGAATCTGAAGATGGCGCCCCAAAGGTGGGACTTCCGCAGGAAGCACGACGACGTCACGGGAGGTGCACCAAATGGTGGACGTCGACGCCCACCTGGGCTACGAAAAAAAAAAAAAAAAAAGACTACGAATCCGGACCCAACCACAAGATCGCGGAATAATGCACAGCATAGTGAATCCAGAAAGATTCACGCTGCAAAAGTAGTCATGCTGTGTATTTCTACCCACAACATGCTGTGTATTTCTACCCACGACGGAGGACACTATCCTTTGGGAAAGACAAAGGGGTATATTCACAAGAACCTGTGATAACTACCGCAAGAGTAGCGTAACGCAACGTTCAATATCGCAGCCCATCGTGGGAAAATAACCCTGTGACAACGTGGAATTCACGACAAGGCGGCATCATGCGATAGTCACCAGATAACGCGCCAAAAATTGTCCTTGTCAAAATCAATGCCACGCCGCAGAAATGCGAAACGCGAATGCAAAAAAACATACGATGAGGCCAACCGCTGCACAAAAAGTAGCGAAAACCAGCCACAGGCCTGCAAATTCCACGCGTCTGTCGGAACAATGCACTATAAAAACCGCAGAAAAAACACCAAAAGGAATCCAAAGTGCGTAGCACCATGGATGCACCCTGACACAGCACAGGGGCCAACCCGAACCCAACAACCCCCACAAACTACCAGCAAGGAACAACGAGGTGGGGGAAGGCCAAGGTAAAGAGAGAGAGGAAGTCGGGGTGCAGACCGCAGGAAAACAAGACCAGCATCACGGAGGTGACAGAACACTAGCAGCAACTGACCCACTAGCAGACCACCTGGATTGCAGTTGGAGTGCCCAGGAGGCCAACCCAGGAGACCAATAGGCGCCGGCATGACGTGACTACCTAAACCAGGTGCAAACCCGCTGCCAACAGGAAGGCAGCAACGGTGACAGGAGGTGGCAGTCCATCGCCACCGGAGGAGCTGAAGGAAACCCAGGCCACAGTCATCAGTGTGTAGATGGTGCAAGGAGTAAGGAGTACGGACACAGCTCGAGAGGACCTGACAAAACATCAACAGGGACTGGGGGGACGGGGAGAGTGGGCACAATGGCACATATGCACAACGAGGTGTAGCACACTGCACACCCACAATCACCCAGATCCATGGGCCCGATCTCCTTGGCCCCCTGCAGCACACACACACAGCACGGACAGCACACCCACATTGACGGCAACGAAGAACAACGTGCATAGCCGACACTGCAGAACAGAGGACACAACTGGCTCAGCACATGCACAGAAACATGCCTACTACATCTGACGGAGCCGGAAACTGTGAAATGGAAATGTACGCGTACGACATCACATCCGTCATGTAGACCAAATCTACACTGTTCAGCAGAAGAATCCAGCACCCCACAGTCACAATGTACATTGACATACAGTCTGCATGCAAACCTGCACAATGCGCCAACATATATGTCAACGCAAAGTCAATACGCACCTCCCCTTCACATCGCAGAGGGGCCCACAACACCTTCAGCAGAGCACAGAATACAACACATCAGTGATGCCGGAGAGGACAACCACACCGTCGACACCGATGCCCTACAACAGCACATGGATATCCCAACCAACCCCCCACCAGGACCCGGGCAGCCAAGCTACTCAGAGGAGAACACCCAGCCTGCAACAGACCACACAGCAGGAAGCACCAGCAAGCACAGCTGGGCCACGACACTTCACCGGGCCACACATTGCACCCCAATGCCATGTTCCTGCACGCCAAAAGGAGGTGGCCCAACAGGTGTGGGCTGAACCCATGGCATGCGAACCAGGACACATACGTAGGTGTCTATCACCCTTCAGGGGCTATCAACACCCCACTAAGGAGACCCACACTGCCATAGAGACACATGCAATTGCACATTCACAGTATAGAACCACGGGCAGGGGTGCTCAAATTCCAGTCACACACCCATGTTGGCTCTGCGTAAGACGGCCCTGGCCACTCCCCTTACGAATTGAGTGGGTCACGACAAAGCTACATGTCCAAGCTCCAACCCACTGCCTGCGGTGACACGTCTGCATCCGATGTACACAGCACACTGTAATGGCGTCGGGCCCAGGGCCCTCGTGCTTACAAGACCACAGGGACACAAGCAGATACCATGTTGAACTGGCTACAGGCACATGCGCCCGGCCCCTTTATTGGCAGGGCCACATGTACAGCGATGCCTGTGCTGGATGTGTGTGGGGTGAGTGTAAGCCAGCACGCACGGAATGTCTGGTGCTGGCAACCACTTGAACATTGGACACCAGTGCAACGGAAACAGAAAACACATGCATAAAAGAGTCAATTGCTGAGCAACATGGAGGGAGCCGGAGAAAGTCCAGAGGACAGCCAACATGCAAACAGAAGTGTCCATGAGTTGACGTGCACTGGGGATGGGACACTAGAGATGAGCGCGCCCATGTGAAGAAAAAGTCTAGAATCGTGTCCCTCCGACAGACACCTGATGCAGATGCAGATGCAGTGGGGTGTGTCATACCTGCATCATCTTCCCCATCAACGTCTCAGGGCCCCACACTGTTTGGGGTGACATAGCTGCGCAACCTCTCCACAGCTCATAACTCAATCAGTAACGGACAATGGCTTGCGGTGCACTGAGTCACTGGCACCTGGAGTGCTGAGCAGGGTATCAGGACGATGATGGCATCCACGACAGGTCTGGGCAACTCCGTAAGTCTGTCAGGACCACCGTTTCGACTCTGGCAGATGGCTGTTGGAGGTGGTCCTTGCGGTGGTGGCATGTGCCTCCTGCTGTGATGCCACGTCCGGGACGGTCAGTACTCGATTTGGTGTGTGAGCCATGCAGGGGCGCTGTTGGGCCCGGAGGCTGCGTACAGCATAGGGCCACAGAGAAATGGCGTTGATGACCCCCAGGCCAAAATTTAGGGGCCATCCAATACCTCAGAAGAAGGGGTCCCGGACCTGACCAGCACAGAGTTAGTGGCCCCAGATGCACAGCAGCCGGCACAGGCACCCAGCCACGGGACGATGACTTGCAGTGCAGTCAGATGGGCCATGCGACCTGAGCGATTCACTATCAATGTCCGAGGTGTATGTTGCGGAGGGTGTCGTGGGACAGTGGAAGGTGTCCTCCATGGCATGACGCCGAAAGGCTTGATTTTATCTGGAAGCAGCAAATGGAGGAGTGTAATGCGACAGCCTCGTTGCCACCACCAATTAGGTATCAGCTACATGAGGATGAAAACTGCCCACTAGTTCAAAGGCTCAGATGCCACCAAAGTTTGACCAAAGAGTGTCCATGATTGTCGGGGAACAGACTTAGTGGCACCAGGGCTGAGAGGGGATGCTGTCTGCGATGCTGCTGGTACGCAGATATGAACTCAGCCATTGCAAAGTGAAGACTCTGTGACCTACTGGACCGCAGTGTAGGCCGGAGGCAGTGGTCAGCAGTGGCCCACAGCCACGTGTCGTTGGCTGGCGAGGCACAGAGTTAGTGACACAAGGGCAGTTGCCGGTAGTGTCCGATCACCTCCGTAACGAAGATCTTGTTCCCTCTAGACTGCAACGCGTCATCCTCTTACACCTCTCCGTGCGTGCGATGACATGTATTCTGCCTGTTTGAATGACCGATGTTCAGTTCCTAATGTGTGATCTACCTGACCGTGGTATAGGCCTGAGGCAGCGGTCAGCACGGCCCATTCACCATGTCGCCAGCATAGGTTGGATGGGCCCACCGGCCTGCGTAGTTCAGGTTCAGTGGCACCACGTGTCGCCCGCTGGAATTGAACAGGGTTAGTGGCACCACCTGTTGCCCGCTGGAGTTGAACAGGGTTAGTGGAACCACGTGTCGCAAGAAGCCCATATGGAACTATGCCTCACTGATCGAAGGGAGTCCGGTGCTGTTGCTGGTGGCCCAGATTTGGGGTCACTGCCATTCATGACTCAGGACACAGTTTCACACATGGGACCTACTGGGTCGAGGAGTAGGCCTGAGGCGGTAGTAGAGTACGTCAACGAAAAAGGACTCAAGCAGGCCTGTTTCGTGGAGTCCGGGATGGTCTGAGGAGGCTGCGAAGGTCACGGGACTCTGGCCTGGAGCTTGAGCCAGAATGTGGTGGGCCCTCCTTGACACACGTCAGTGAGGCCTGGCTGCGCAGGGGTGGGCCTGACGGGTTCATGGTCCGGCAGGCGCACAGCATTGCAGGCAACTCCGCTCTAGAGGATGGCGTCGGCCTCGTGGCGGGGTGAGAGGCGCCACCCTGGCAGAGACGTCGGGCTTTCCAGAAGAGGGTCACGCCCAGGGCTGCGTCCTGCTTATTCACACCCCTACGCTGGCGTGGCGTACGCAGGGCCATGCCATTCCGGTCAAGCGGGGGGGGGGGGGCATAACAGGCAAGATTTCCACGAGTTCCCTCACTGGCTGTGGTGACATGGTTGTGTCCACTGTCCACTACACTCCATACACCAGAGGTGTATGTCGCCATGGATATGGGTGTGTGCTTCATACTGCAGTCTGTCCAGCACATCTCTGCTGCTCTTGGCATTGTGTACTTTCCCAATCATGGTACTACTGCCTCCTTCACACATGCCACTTCTCCACACATTCGGCTGTTGTGTGGCTGAGGTGCCATGCCGTTGATGGATCATGTTCACGGCTTGGCCAGGTAACCATTGTGAGTTGTTCTTTCGTGTCTGGTGTGTGGTCATGTTGGTAGTGATTTTGTGACGTGTGCATTGCCAGAGTTGTGAGTTGCATGGTTGTGGAGTTGAGGTGAGTAGGGTGACCATTTGAAACTTGCCATGGGACTGTGCATTTCCATTGTTGACATCCTGGGTAGGCTGGTTGCTGATGGACTGTCGGAGGGTGAAGGAATCGTGCACAGTGGCAGGGTATTTGGAGGCGACATTGTTGGAGGTTCCACAGTGTTCTATTGTTGCCTGCACATTGATGTGAGACGTGTGCTTCCTGTTGCGGTGATTGTGTGCTGTGTCACCTGGGGGCACAGGTGGGACATGTGTGCTGTGGATTGCCCCCAACATTTGCGTGCATCCTGCTATGGCGTATGGTCCTTGCTTGGTCTCCAGCGGATCCTGCGCATTGTGTTGGACGTATGGGGACTGGGGTACCAGGGTGATGGTAATGTCCAGGACAGGTGTGAGGGACTTGGATGTGGCAGGCTGTGAGACTCCTCCGACTCTGGTGGGTGTTGTTGGGGGGGTGCAAGGGGCCAACAGGTGCAGCCAATCCATCAGCTTGGTGTGGAATGGGATGTTGGTTGTCCGCTGTGTTGGTGCCGTAGGCCTGTTAGGCAATGACGGTCAGGATTCGTAGGATGGTTGTCCCTTTGAGTCTGTAGTGGACGGGTGACATTATCAAATGTTGGGTCTGTGAGGCTGGTGCGTTTCCTGGGGGTCCGCTGTCTTTGTCTGTGCTGCCTCTGTGGTTGTCTGGGGGGGTGGGGGGTGTTCCGGGTGTGGGGTGGGGTCCTGGGGTGGTGTCGGTGTGTGTTGTGGCCCTCTTGGGTGTCCGGGCCGCATGATGAGTGGCTCCTTGGCATCTGTTGCACTTCCGATGTGGCCCTGGGCTGTGCTCCCATTTGTGATGCTGGCTGCCGTCCGACTTAACACCAGGTCACAGAGCAGGTGTAGATTTCCTGCTGCTATCGCGCCTTATCGCCTGTTTTGTGATTTTATTGCCAATCTGTCTGGTCGTTGAGAATGGTGAGGAGTGGTGTTGTCGTGGCTTTTGGCACGGAAACACCCACTCTGCATCTCGTTAGTGATAGTTGCGGGGGTCATCTGTGGCAATATGTTTTGCGGCTGCTATCGTGGGTAAACTGGTGCTGTGGGCTGTTAGCACCAGCTTGTGAATGGAGAGGTAAATTTATCACGACTTTGGCTGCGATAAAGTGCTGTTAATTCGGCGATAGCTCCTTGTGAATATGGCCCTAAGATATTTTAGAGCATACAGCGGTGTGATGGGTCATGCTTAGGACAAACTAAAACCAATTCAAGTATGAAGGAATAGAGCCCTGTATTATTCACCTTACAATAAATATATCCACTTGCTCCAAAGAAGTGTCACTTAGGTGTTCCCTTATTTGCAAATGTAATCCACCTATTTATGGAACAAGCTAACCTCAAGAGGAAACCAAACTGTTCCTCGAGGTATGCACCTGATCATCACAGAATCCATGTATACTGAACATCAACCAGCAAATAGAATCAGTAACAGAGCTCTTGACTTACCGAGAGGCCCAGGTTCTGTTGGCTCTGACTCAGGAAGCTCTGAAAGAAAAAGTGAAAGAAAGAAACATGAATATATGTAAGAAATTCTCATTGTCTTGGCATGCACAACCTGGCCAATATGTGACCAGGAAGGGCCAGTGCAGAAGGGCATGAAAATATGACAATAGAATTACAAGAGATGAGGGAGAGAAAATGCTTGAAATAAATACAGTTGCTTCCTAAAATGGTTTAATGTACAAGTCCTCTTAGATGAAAGTGCTTTATGGGCTTCCCATTCTACCACCTTGAAAGAGCTAAACAAACAGCAGTAAGACTTAGGGGTCGATTCCGATGTCGGTCAGAAGGGCTCTGAATTGGATTTGGGTTTGCCGAATCCGATCCGGAGCCCTTGTTTCCGACCGATTCGTTCCCAGTTTCGAACAACCAAGTACGATGCCTGGAAACAGTTAGGGCTGACCGAATCGGTTCCGAAAGGCATTCGGACAGGTCAAGCCTTTCCGGAGCAGATTCGTACAGCTCTATGGACTCTGTTTCCGAACGAGCATGTAAGCCTTTCCGATTCGGCTTGCCCGGAACGAAAACAGCTGCCGGAATTCGTGTTTGGGGGCTCATAGCATGCCCCCCTTCACCTGGGGCCCTCCCAATCGGGCCAGTGGGGGTACCCGTGGGTCCCCTCTTCCCAAACATGCACAGTGTGGCAGGCACCACGGGGTTCCGGCCACAGGGTGCAAGGTTTTCCCTAGCCACCTCTTTCTTCCATGGGAGCCTGTGTTCACGTTCGGAACACAGGCTCCCATTGAAGTCAATGGGAGTCCGACCGAATCGTAACCGGATGCATACGGCTGCATCGTACTTGTTTGGTCGAACTCCCCTGATCCGAGTCGTGTGGAAAGAATTCCAGAACCAATTCGGTCGGTATGCTTTCTGAACGAGATCGGCCCTTAGTGGGTGACGAAATAGGAGAAGTAAAAAATAAAGAGGGGGATACAACCATAAGGTGAGATTAAGCATGTAAGGCTGAAAAAGAGAAAATGAAGGATAGCTTTACCTACACTCTCTAGCAGCTCATTATATTATATACACTAATGATTGAATAACTGAGCTTGAAAGAACAGTAAAGTATCCACCTCCAGCACACAGAAATCAACATATGTCCTGGAAGTTAGCACTGTAGTTGCGGATTACTTATTGGAAGTATGTGGCTGAGTTTTTCAGGCATCCATCTGCTCTTGAGATTCACTAGCTCTTGAAGGAATCCCAAAATTTCAATATGTATTTGCCAACTCCTTGGAAGGATCTTGCTGTTTTTGGAGCGATTCACGGGGTATTTTATTTATCCACCTATTCATGTGGGATATCCATTTGACCCTGGAAGCATTTACCTGATCTATTGCAGTATTGATCTCCTCTGGAAGGATTTGCATGTTCAGGAATGTATTGCCTTCTCATCCATGTATACCTCTCCTCCTTTGATATCTACATGCTTAAGTAGGTGGTGGCATGCTCATCTAGGTATCAATTGCTCGCTGAGAGAATTTTGCCCATGCCAACAGTTACATGCTTCATGGTGACATCTACTGGCTCCTTTTGATATTATCTATGTTCTTGACCAACCCTCAACACAGCTTAAAGGCATTTTGAAGAGGTAAGCGAAGGATTGTGTAGATCCAAGGAGGATAGTAATGCATCAGAAGCCAATTTGCTTCTTGAGGTGCTGGTGGGCAGGCAATAGCCAAACAAGTGCATGATAGACAAAAGCCTGTTGGAATAAGTGAGTTTTCAACCCTTTTCCCGATGTCTTCAATGGCGCAATAGAGACGCAAGGGGAGAGGGTTCCACATGGAAGGGCCTTCAACCTGTTCTGGGGTACCTCATGATACGTCTTCCTGCTCATGGAGATTTCCCCAGCTCATGGAGGTATCACTCAGCTCATGAAGTTAGCCACAAGCTCATGAGGGTAGTGACCTTAATTTGCACTTGGCATATTCTGCTGTGGTCTGCAGGTCCCATGCTCAGAGAGGTTAGTTCAGCAGAGGCCATTTGTGGAGGGTTAACTGATGGTAGCAGCTCTTGATGCTATTATACTGAATTCACTGAAGTTAGCACAGGCAAAAAAATGTGTGGAAGCTACCAAGTTGTTAGCATCAGCAGGAAGATGAGATCCAGCAGCAGCTTGCTTGGCTTGTGTAGGGAGGTTAGTGCCAGCAGTAACCGGAATTGTGTGCGCATAAGTATAGGCATACACATTCACAAAAAGCTGACTTACCATAGGTTGGCTGGAATGGCTGGATTGCCTCTTGTGGCAAATTGCGCTGCTGCTCCTGAGGTTCAAACTGGAATGGTTCTTCTGGGCGCACTGTGGAATCTGTAGAATAAGGAGAGTTCTGAATATCAATTGAATACAGGAGCACCAGGGCGGCTGTGCATGGGGATTTTCAATCAAAATAGGAGCCAAGAAAAAATAAATTATGCAATACAATCTGAGTTATTATCAGGTTGATGTTTTGACGCTTTAACACAAGTTAATAAAACAAGCATTGACAACGCCAAAAGGTCTCTCCTACTTGAGATCTATTGACCTAAATAGGGTGACAAAAAAACATTCATGGTCCTTGTGCAAGCCCACAGAGTAGATACAGCATGTCTCAAAGAGACAGCACATGCGCTGCCTAGGCGAGACCTAACAAGGTATTTGAAGTATGCAGGTGAAATTGGTTAATCCATTGAAACCACAAGACATCCCAGAGCAAATCAGTTATGTCTATGATCAATTCCATTACAACTCAGCTCAGAACCCAGATTCATAAAACTATAGTTACATTGACACCAGGGCATTAGAGACACCAAACCTCAAACTGATATGGTCACCAGAGCCAATAAACCAGCAGTATCAACAACTACACTACGACAGAAACAAGAGCACCACCCATTGCTTCACCAGAGCACCTTGAGACAGCCTCTGAATATGTGTTAGCTTAAAGATGCTGTTATGTAACACGCCACAGCATAGTCATCGAGAATGACCAATCAATAAAACAATGTAAAAACATTGGTCACACCAACCAAAGATTAATCAACACCATCTGGAGAGTAAAGATACAGTCACAGCACTAAAGCAGAATCAAGATTTCTACTGAAACCATCAATGCCCCTGACAGTCCACAGCCACCCAATCACAGAGCAATGTATGAAACACTCCTTTATGCTGTGTCTTACAAATGGCCAGTACAAACCAATTAAAATGAAAGAGAACCGTACTAGTCAAAACCACCTCATCATTGGAGTTGCCACAGTTTCAGCACCACGAGACAACATCCCTGAAACCACCACCAACATCAAAGACATCAGAGAACTCATAAGTGAAAATAGTTAGTATTAGTGGAATGACCCCAAGAAATGCAGATACATCAAAGGGTAATTACATCATGTCCTAGTTAAGTGAGGCAATAACGTACCGCTATCCAACAGTGGCACCCAGGAGGCTTAGGGAAGTGGCATTAGACAAGTAACACTGATCAATGACATGGGATTACGTGCAAGGCACATATCGAGAGCTTGCTGATACACGGGACAATCAGGAATACCATTAGGTTAGGAGCTACGGAGAAGGAAGCAGCAATCAGGAAATGCAACGTTTGCCCTTGTATTAGGAACTCAATGCAGACAAATAGCATTTATGTTTTGACTGAATTATTTCTAAAGTATATTTGAATTGAAGATATGCCAAATCAACTAATATTTAAATGAAATATCAGAAAAGGGATAAGTGCTCTTGATTTTAAGGAATGCTATTTGACATTTTTACAGCTGTTCTGTGAATAAAAATGTGTATTCTCTGTCAATTTTCTAGATGATTTTCTACTCTTTAAAGGTTGGGTTTGCTTGGTGCTTAAGTAGACAGTGAGCAGCCATGAGCGCGCGCCGCTGCAGCTGGGCGACAGCTACACCCGTAGGACGCCTGTGGAGAAGAGCCCGACCGCTCACTGGCACCTTGACCCCTTGAAGCACAGAGCATCAGCGAGCACACAGAGCTCTCACACTGAGTGGTGCCATAAAGACACACATCACTGCCAGTTAGGATGCAATTTCACAAAGCTTTAGAAACAGAAGAAAACAAGCATTGGCATAGCCAATAGGTCTCGCCTTTGGGACCTTATAAGTGTTTAGCCGTACAACAGTTGATGTTGTTGCACCAAGGATATTGTGCTGCATAACTAAATACTTATAAGGTACTAAAAGCGGGACCTATTGGCTATGCCGCGATTGCTTTGTACATAAAGGATGCCAGACTCGTGCGGAGCTCGGACGGGCGAGTATGTTTCCACATACAGCGTACAACATGTGATTGGCGCACTATATTCCAACTTAGTGCAAATCTTGATTCTGCTGCTGTAAAAGGTGTCGGGTTTGTAGAACAAGAGCCCGAAAGACCTGCAGGATTCTGACGGATGGACTACCGAGCTGCCCAGAATGGCGAGCTCACAGGCCATGCATGAGCATCCATTGCTTGGCCTCCCTGCTGAAGTGCAGAGCTTGTTGTGATGGTGGTTTGGGGGATAGAATGAGAGGCAGATGATGCTCCTGGTTCTGTAATGAGTCTGATAACATTTACAGTCACACCCTAAAGGGAAAGGGGGATAAAAAAGTGCCCTGTTCACACCAGTGAGTGAAAGACTGGTAGAGCTGGACAAGAGGTAGTCAGTCAGATGTCAGGCAGGAGTTAGTCTGACTATCGGGACTCTCGAGTGATAGTCATAGTTCAGTCAGTTTGGTGAATTCAGATCCAAGTAAGGTCTCTGAAAGGCCTCTGGAGTGAGTTATCTTTCGGACATGTGACTTCGAAAGATGGTTAGCGCAGGTATCACCTTGACCCTTGGCGGAAGGCAGGCTTTCTTAATTTACTAGCTCCAACCAAACTTAGGGCAGTATCCATGCCATGAGTGAAATAGCGCCAGTGCTGAGGTGGGTGAGGTCCATGAATTTCATGAGGAATGTGAAAGAGGACGAGGGGAGTGGGCCGGTGGAGTGGGCAGGAGAGGGTCAGGTGGAATGGGCAGGAGAGGGTCAGGTGGAATGGGCAGGGCCAGGTGGAGTGGACAGGAGAGTGTGAGGTAGAGTGGGCAGGAGAGGGTCAGGTGGAGTGGGCAGGAGAGGGCCAGGTGGAGTGGGCAAGAGAGGGCCAGGTGGAGTGGGCAGGAGAGGGCCAGGTGGAGTGGGCAGGAGAGGGCCAGGTGGAGTGGGCAGAAGAGGGCCAGGTGCAGTTGGCAGGTGAGAGTCAGGTAGAGTGGGCAGACAGTGTGAGGTAGAGTGGGCAGGAGAGGGTAAGGTAGAGTGAGCAGGAGAGGGTAAGGTAGAGTGAGCAGGAGAGTGTAAGGTAGAGTGAGCAGGAGAGGGTGAGGTAGAGTGAGCAGGAGAGGGTGAGGTAGAGTGGGCAGGAGAGGGTGAGGTAGAGTGGGCAGGAGAGGGTCAGGTAGAGTGGGCAGGAGAGGGCGAGGTAGAGTGGGCAGGAGTGGGTGAGGCACAGAGGGCAAGAGTGGGCGAGGTAGAGTGGGCAGGAGAGGGCGAGGTAGAGTGGGCAGGAGAGGGCGAGGTAGAGTGGGCAGGAGATGGCGAGGTAGAGTGAGCAGGAAAGGGCGAGGTAGAGTGAGCAGGAGAGGGAAAGGTAGAGTGAGCAGGAGAGGGTAAGTTAGAGTGAGCAGGAGAGGGTGAGGTAGAGTGGGCTGGAGAGGGTGAGGTAGAGTGAGCAGGAGAGGGTGAGGTAGAGTGGGCTGGAGAGGGTGAGGTAGAGTGGGCCAGAGAGGGTGAGGTAGAGTGGGCCGGAGAGGGTGAGGTAGAGTGGGCCGGAGAGGGTCAGATGCAGTGGGCAGGAGAGGGACAGGTAGAGTGGACAGGAAAGGGTGAGGTAGAGTAGGCAGGAGAGGGTGAGGTAGAGTGGGCAGGAGAGGGCCAGGTTCAGTGGGCAGCAGAGGGCCAGGTGCAGTGGGCAGGAGAGGGCCAGGTGGACTGGGCAGGAGAGGGTCAGGTAGAGTGGGCAGGAAAGGGTGAGGTAGAGTGGACAGTAGAGGGTGAGGTAGAGTGGGCAGGAGAGGGCCAGGTTCAGTGGGCAGGAGAGGGCCAGGTTCAGTGGGCAGGAGAGGGCCAGGTGCAGTGGGCAGGAGAGGGCCAGGTGGACTGGGCAGGAGAGGGTCAGGTAGAGTGGGCAGGAAAGGGTGAGGTAGAGTGGATAGGAGAGGGTCAGGTGGAGTGGACAGGAGAGGGTCAGCTGCAGTGGGCAGGAGAGGGACAGGTAGAGTGGGCAGGAAAGGGTGAGGTAGAGTGGGCAGGAAAGGGTGAGGTAGAGTGGGCAGAAGTGGGCCAGGTGCAGTGAGTAGGAGTGGGCCAGGTGGAGTGGGCAGGAGTGGGTGAGGTAGAGTGGGCAGGAGATGGTAAGGTAGAGTGAGCAGGAGAGGGTAAGGTAGAGTGGTAAGGAGAGGGTGAGGTAGAGTGGGCAGGAGAGGGTGAGGTGGAGTGGGCAGGAGAGGGTCAGGTTGAGTGGGCAGGAGAGGATCAGGTGGAGTGGGCAGCAGAGGGCCAGGTGGAGTGGGCTCTTCCATACAGCCTACACATAGAAGCCACTCGCAGTTTCCAGCCACGAGAAATACCCGCTTAAACCGAAGGTTTTTGGGTTAAAAAAAAGTTACAATCACGTGACCTGCCACTGGACTACAAGGTGGTCAAAGGAATTCTGTGCTATCTATAGTGAATCACACGTCTCTGGAAAGTCGAGTATTCCGGCCTCTCTTAAAATGTCCTTGCTAGAATGTGGGCAGGAATCGCAAAATGAACAAGCATTGGCAACACCAATGGACATGACTTTACAATTGAAGGATCGACAAAAGTAACAAAAATGCACGCTCCAGTCCAAAACAATTAAAACTAAACAAATGCACTGTTTATACATTGGAGGATGGGATGAAGAGTTAAATGAAGGATGAAAGGGTTTGCTTTTCAGATGTAAAATAAATTCCCTGGGCATTATAAATAAGGCAAAAGACAACTCTCTAATAGCCAACAGAATAAGGGAGTAGATTAAGAAGTCGCAACCAAAGAATATAACAGAGAAAATAATATATTTACCATGAACGGCACAAGCACAATTAAAAGTCTTATCTAACAAACATTGGCAAAGTCAACGTTCTTGAGTTTAATACAGGTTTTTAGACGTAATGGCTTTGCCATTGCCTGCTTGATTTGCCAAGCTTTCTCGATCCAAGGTGGCCACGATGGGTAAACGAGTGTGCAAATGCACCGGCAGCCATCTTGCACAGGTTTTAGTCAGTCTGACAGAAACCATTCCAAGATGGCCACCCATGTACATGACCGCATGAATATGCCTGCAGCTAAGGCTAACCTAGGACGGGTTTGTCAAACGATCACAAAATCAATGTACGATAGCAACAGCTTTTCTTCAAATGGTAAATAAAAAAATTAAATAAGTACATGAAACTGCCAAAAGGGCACAACTGAGCAGACGGGTAGCAGTGAGCAGCTACTGTGCCATTATATATAGAGACACACACACATACATATACATTTAAATATATATACACACACACATAAATATACATGTATAAATATATCTATGTATAGATATAGATACACACACATACACAATATATATTAAGACAGTGGGTGAGTAATGGGTGGGCGATAATGTGATGAGGGAATAGCGTGGGTTGGGAAGCAGGGAGGGATACAGACACTGGAAGCGAGGAAGGAGGAGACGGGGGAAGAGAGCGAAGAAAGTGATGCATTTCCATGGAGTGTTAAAAGGCACTTTTTTTTTAAACAAATGGTCACCCAACATCATGGAAAGACACAACTCCTCCATTTAGAAAGGACAAGAAGCAGACATGCTTCATGGGTGAGGTAAACTCAGGAATAGGGATGAAAGCATCGAATCTTGAGCAGGGAATAAGACAGACATGAAAGTCACCCCCATGGACATGACTGTACAAAACATGCTAACGACTCCACACACATGGATATACGACTACTGAGCATTTTATAGCGCTGCGTGCCGTTCAAACGTCGCTTCATGGCACTCGTCCATCGTTATCGCTTTGGTACAGGGAAGGAAAACTAAACACAACCTGAACGGAATTCAGAAAACAATTTTGTAAAAAAAACAACAACAAACAAAGCTAGAAGACGTCAGTGTTCTAAAGCAAAACACAGACTATATATTTATAGATGTTCGTGCAAAATATTATATTGCATTGCATGTTTTTAAAAACACAGACTATATATTTATAGATGTTCGTGCAAAATATTATATTGCATTGCATGTTTTTACGATCTCTAGTCACCGAAACACAAATCGATAACATTCTTATTTTCATTTCTTAAGTGTGTGTGCGGTGGTTTGTTTTAAAATGAATATTTACTTAGAGAAGATGCGCTGATGTGTAGCCCTGAAATCCTTAATCAGTTCTGTTTTTGAAGAAAAAAATAAAGAAAACAAGGATGCCATGTAAAAAATAAATCCTGGTGCGTGCTGTTAGGTTTCCGCTTTGCTTTGTTCGGAATGCCACTGTTTATTATATTGTATTTTTTCTGTGTGGTTCAAACCGCCCTGGGCTGCAAATATTTTCCGTTGATCCCTCGGTTTATTCCTAATCATACATATTTTGGTGTTTTTATGTTACGCATTAATTAACACGGTTTACTCTTTTTCCGTTGCATCGTATGACCTGGCCGAACACGGAAGTGTCCGTGTGTGCCCTCCGTCATATCTAGCGACACCTTGTTAAACTGAAATGATAAAAAGATCAGCGGGCTCACATTGATAGTTTGCGTTTTAACTCAGATACAGACAGAAATGAAGTTGGACGGCCCTGGTGGTAGTATGGAGTAAACAGAACCCTGAAATTTCACTGTACAATCTCGAGTTTTTTGGTAGCCATGTACTGGAAAAAGAAACACACCTAATGTGAAAAATATTGTAACGTCTGGTGAAGTCATTTCAGAAGGAGTTTGGCGGCCGCAAAAGTGAAAGTAATGGCCCGGAGGAAGAGATAAGAAAGGCAGATGGCGGCTGCTCGTGCACGCGAGCATGCACGCAAGCTTCAGGCCAAGAAAAGCTTGAGGGTAACACTTTGAAAATCCCCTTACTAAAAGTCGAGCAAGCAGCGCATGCGCTGCTCTAGGCTCGACCTAAAAACAGTGCACTTAAACAAACCTAGATGCACAAAAGGGCAAGACTACAAGCAATAGGGCCATGCTCAATGGGATGTGTCGAGACACAAAAAGGAGGGACATATAACAAACATCGACCACAAAAAAGTAGGCCTTTGCCAAGGTCACACAAAGCAACAAATAAAAAGCGATGGGCGAGCTGTAAGCCCACAGAATAAACACAACATGTCTCGAAGAGACAGTGAATGTGCTGCGTAGGCGACACCTAAAAAGGATGTCATGAAATGTTGTAAGAAAAAAATCTATACATATTTTTGGCAGATCCTATTGTTATTGACCAACATTTTGCGTCAGATTTACAAGAAACGAATGCAGCGTGGTGCAGCAAGTCATTTTGCTGCACCACACTGCGTTAGTTTCGAAGCACAGGGATGCAACATATTTACAACTATATGTTGCATCTCTGTGCTTCCTTCTGCGCTGGCGCACACACTGCTGCCATGCGCCGGCGCAGGCACCCTTGCACCATGGTGCTAGGATGCCTGCGTCGTGGAGAGATTGTTTTTGTGCAGGAAGGTGCACCTTCCTGCACAAAAACAATCAATTGAGGTGATTTCCTTTTCCAATGCATGCTGTAGAATGCAGCACGCATTGAACGAGGAAAAGAATGGGGAGAAATTAAAACATGTCTCCTCGTTGCACTTGGCGTAGCATTCCGACACATTTCCAGATTTATGATTGCTCGTAAATCTGGAAATGCATCAGTGGACATGGGTGTTCCGTGGGAACACCCACAGTAACACCCATGTCAGGCCCCTAACACCCCAAGTACTGCGTGAAAAGGGACAATACATTCGGGAGGACCGGGAGCAGCAACATAGGATCATCGTGGGATTCTTTTCCTGAGACAAATGAACAGGAGTTTCCCCTCCCCTCCCCCCATGTGGCAAGTAGTTGTTTCAACTAGGGCTTGACGTTTGGAAGCCATTTAGGAAACGGAGTGCGGCCTTTGCCACACCCACACAGTGGTATTTTCTTGCTACTTGTTGGTAATATCGGAACCCCCAGTTTAATCTTAGGTCCTGATGAATGCCCTGGACCCGTTCGGGCCTACATGGCAGAAACATGCTGACCATCCACGAGACGGTTAGGGGACACTAAACACCCCACTCACCGTCCTTTGTTTTTAGCATCATATAGTTATTGGCCACATTAAAATTTACCTTCTGGTAACTATAATGATTTTTAACTTCACTTTCCATCTCACGGGCCCCCACTCCTTAGTTTAGAAGTGCATCCCTGTCTCCAGGTGTATGCCCGCCCTCTATCAAACGAAGGTTTTAGAGGGCGAGGACTGGCCGATGATGAAGCATGACACCAGGTGGTGTGTGAGACCAGTCCGTCACTTTTTGTGAGATGTCCCCACTCACAATGGTTTTATAACTGTAGCAGGGTCTAAACTCACTAGCAGCAGCTCTTTTGTGGTAAACACGAAATTTACTAGCACAGGTAAAGCCACGCAGGGTGGTTTTACGTGTGCTTGTAAATATCATGCAGCAGGTTGCACTTCCAGTGCGTCACACAACGTGAGGCACTGGCGGCGCAAGTGGCTTGTAAATCTGCCCCTTCACATTTGTGTCCTAAGGAAATGAAGGACATTATTTAAGTTTCAGAATCACTCTGTTTTTTGGTTTAGACTGTTTTCACATTATAGACCTTGCATTAAGGTACAACTATATAGAATTGTATTGCACATTTCATAAGAAGACACTTTATGATTCATGCAACCAATCATTGTACAGAAATGCACCATGCTTGCAAATCTTAACTCCTAGTGCACCCTTAAAATAGCAGATCCTGTGAGATTAGTGTATGTAATGTAAAAATGTACTGGAATAGATATAAACAAAAGATATTCATTCATTCTTGATTTGCTTGGTCACTCGTTTTTTTAGGTCTCGCCTGACCCAGCGCTTGCGCTGGTCTGGCAAGACTTTAAGTAAAGGCTTAAAAAAAATGCTACCGCCGGCCACAGCTTGCAGTGAATGTGCGCGGGCTTGAGCAGAGGCGCCATATGGCGTGATTACTGCTGCGCGCGCACCACTCGCACACATGCACTGCAAGCTGTGGCCGGCGGTAGCATTTTTCCCCCGCGATCACTTTCACTTTAGGTAAAATCACCGCAGGATTACAGATTTACACAGTAACGCCCCATTCAAATAGCGGCACACTTGGAAGCTGGTGGTATTAACACACCACCTGAATTACCAGATACCACGTTATGGGATTTTCCGAATGCATTGCTACTGCGACAGGATAATATTCACAGTGCAAGGGTTTGAGATTTTAACCGTAGTCTCCTGACTCTAACATGCATTCGTCCACACTAGTCCCGTAATTACAGGTTCTGCCATGGGCTTTCTATAGCTGCAAGGTAATTCACGCTGCTTTATAATTTATTCCTGCAATACGTAGTGTAGGACCGGGAAGAACACCTCTTAGTTTTTTCATAGTATTTTTCTCCGCAGCAATGAGCCATCCATTATTGTTTTCATTTCATATCGTGCATACAGACACCCGGATACGTAGGTGGTTATATCTCAACAAGAATGAAGTCAAACTTCTTCAGTCAAGTTCAGACAAAACCAGAGGGTTGAAACGAGCGGCACAGAAAGGAATGCGCGGCATGCTCAGACTCAGCGTGTGGTTGGCTGCACTGCAAGATTCCAGGCCGAGCCACACATTATTGCACCAAAACAGATCAATGAATACTTCCGGGTCAGGAAGCATTTACGTCGCCCTTTCAGGACTGCAACTAGACAACGTTCGGAAGGATATCATCTATCCAAATCATTTTTTTATTTAGAAAAAAAAAAACCAAAAAACACGAGACGTGGGCATATCGAAGAAAATACATTAGAACTGTAGAATGTTTAGTGCTTCCTACTTCCGTTAACACCATCTGACAGTCGGTTTTTGGCACCCTTGATGGGGCGTTGTTACACCCCAACTGAGACACGCAGCACTCGCATAATCCTCAAAATTGCACTTCTGAGATGCATAACTTCACAAACCAAGTAGTTACAACTCCTAATAAAAGCATCACTTTAATGGCAATTCAGGAATCTGCCCGCTAAAAACATTGCTAATTCTCCTGGTCGGGTATCGATCACTCGCGACTACTAGATACCCAGTAACCAGAATTTGCCAACTCCTATGTATCCAGTAAGCACCACTACCAGCTCTTATACACCCAGTAAGCAGTACTACTTGTTCATAATTAACCAATAGAATCAGCTCCTATATACCCAATAAGCAGTACTACCAGCCCTTTTATATCCGGCAAGCAGTACTACCACTTCCCATGTACCTAGTAAGCAGTACTATGATTGTATTGCTATAGTTAAGTTTTTGTGCCTCCTGTAGATAAAAGACCTTTGTTGAGTCCATCAACTGCAGATGTTGCTACAATCTTGAAAGAAAATCAACTCTTTAAATGAAAAGTGTACCTCTCTCGCAACTTTTTTGCTACTATTTGAACTATTTAAAAAGGTCTTTGAGAAATATGGTCTGGGTGCAAACCCTGTCTGCTCCATTTCCAATTGTACAAGTAGAAAAAATTATGCAAAAGACTCCAAAATTGCATTACACTTGTGCACATTTTATGAACATCTGGTCCCATATAATGTAGAAATAATGCTGTAATTCAAAACGGTAGTGTTTCATCATTCTCTTCGAACATCAAAATCTACAGAGCACTTCATTTTTAAAAATAATTTAAACATCAAAGATTGCATCTGCAACGAACCCTTGATGGCAATAACATCTGGCAAAACCCAATGATCAGGGATTTATATAAAGAAGCATTACCTTGATAATCGTAGTATTCTTGATTTTCTGGAAAAGAAAAGAACACATAAAATAGAAGCACTATAACACAAAGGATCAGACATTTTCCATTGTACAGTATAATTTAGATAAAATCCCTCCTTTTCCCAGAGTGTTAAAAAAGCTTGTAGATAGAGAATGTACAAAGGTTTGAGCGCATAGCTAGTCTTTTTCATTAACTTTTCGGGTGAAAGCAGCTAGTCTGTGGAATTCTCTTCCGTTGGAGACTCGCCTTTTGGACGACCTCTTCTTATTTCGCAAAGCTTTAAAGACTGTGCTATTTTAACTGCTCCCCCTCTGTGCTCTTTGTTTGTCACTCCCTCTGTTCTGTTAGGTGCGGCTATGTTTATCTTGTCATGCGCCAGGACGCCCCTTAGCTGGCGCAGCTGTGCGCACTACAAATGCCCCTAACATAACATAACATAACATAACAACTTGAAGCACATGCCTTGACAGATTTCGCGACTAGCTCGTGGCGCACAAAGAGAGTTTGTGAAGGGATTTCGCATATACACATAGTGTGTATGAACAATGTGAGGAGAGTGGTAGACATCAACAGATATTGTGAGGAGTTTAGGGCATCACGATCAACCGTGTGAAGCATTCGGTTTTCAGGGACAGCCTGTATCAGAATAATAACGTACATGGAATGTGAGAGGAGCCTTACATCGACTGACAAATTATGAAGCGTTTGTAACACAGACAGTAAGACCCCTATTTAAAAAACAATGAGGCATATGTACCAGCCCCTATCTCCACCACAACGTCAATTTTACCGACGTTGTGGTGGCGATAGGGGCCTCGCCTTATTTACAAGGCAGTGTTAAGCCACTTAACGTGGCTTAACGCTGTCTTGTAAGTAAGGCACCCTTTCATGCTGTGTTTAGCGTGAAAGGGTATGGCAATGGGTGTTGCGGTGGGCGTTCCACCGCAACACCCATTGAATTTGACGCTGCCCCTTATTTACAAGGGCAGCGTAAATAGGAGGCAGAGCCAAAATTAAGACCAGGGAAAACCTGGTCTTAAACAGGCAAAACGAGGGGACATGCTTTATTTCTCCTCTTTTTTGCTGTTTCTATGTGTGCTGCCTTGTGAAGCACACATAGAAACAGCAAATTGCCTATGATTGTTTATATGCAGAAAGGACCCCCTTCCTGCACATAAACAATCATTTTTTTTTAAAAATGGTGTGTTGCAACTTTTATGTGTGATGCATTAAGCAGCACACAGAAGTTACAAAACTGAATTTGAAGATTGTTTATGTGCAGGAAGGGTGACCTTCCTGCACATAAACAATCTTCCCCCCAATGCAGACACCTGTGCACTATTGTGCAAGGGTGCCTGTGGTGGCACTAGGCAACTGTACTCAGCGCCAGCGCTAGGAGAAATGCAGAGTTGCGCCGCATTCTTGTGATTACGGCACATCCCTGCGTTTTCAGAATGGAGAAGCGTGGTGTTAGAAATGTTTGCGTAACGCCACGCTTCTCCATTCTGCTGTAAATATGCCCCATGGCACATTGCTAACGCCACGCAACACCCATTGCCCTCCCCTTTCATGCTAAACACAGCATGAAAAGGTGCCTTATTTACAAGGCAGCGTTAAGCCACGTTAAGATAGGGGCTTGTAAATATGCCCCAATTTGTGTTGGGCTTGTGATTTTCAACTCAAACCTGATGCAAAGCATGCTGCTGCTATTTTCAATCCAATGCAAATCACAATTTACTTTGGATAGTAAACAAACGTAATTCAAAGCTGCGCAATGCACAACAGGGTTCAGTTTAAAACTTTAATTTGTGCTTGGAAATGAGAGCATTCTATTTTAAGTGGCTGAGACATGCACTGGAGAGACAGAGGGATAAATATACCAAGAAGTAATTTTTTTTCTTTGTGATTTGTGCTACAATACAGCAAATAACTATTTGCAAAACAAGTGTTCTGTTCTTTGAGGGCCGTTGTTGTTTGTGTACATAGCTTGCCCCAGTGGAAGCACATCCCTTCATGTGTCACTTGGCATGAGTAAAAGCTCTATTCGTAAGGATCCATCCTGGCCCTATTCTGTGTGGCAGGATGCCCCCCTCACAAAGCACAATGAAGCATCATTAAGTAAACAAAGGGTGCCTTACTAACAACTGCACCACAGATATGTGAATATATTACTAATCATATTGCAAAAAGTATAAATATTTCAGTGCCTGAGGAATCCTGAGGGCAGGTATTTGAAAAGCCATTTGACCTATAACTGAATGGTTTAGAGATCCCCTGACCCAAGCAGACCTTAGCCCCAGTTTCAAATAGTGTGCAGCACACCAATGGACACATAGCCCAATATTAGGAGAGAACACCAGACTTCTGAATACTCATCGCAGTACTGGCTTGTAAATTTGGTCTGTGTAACCAGCTCCTTTTAAGGGGCCATTTTTCAAAAACTGACTTAATATATGCACAAACCAACGCTGCGTATACGGATATATCTCAGTGAATCTGACCCACTATGCTCCATTGACATCCAAAACACACACTAGCTATACTCTGCCCAAAACATGGATGTCAAAGGGCAAAATGTGCAGTGGTTTGATCAGAAATAGTGCAAACGATGTATTTTTACAGTAAATAGGATATTGTACCTAAAGGAAACAAGCAGTTTTTATGGACACCTATACATGGGTTATCAAAAAGAGGACATCTCAAAATAAGACCATGTATTTAAAGGGCCTTTATGCAACCTGCTGCCATGTTTTATGCATCACCTCTGTGCTTTACATGCATTTTAGGACAGAGAAGCAATTTTTATTGCTAGCTTTCTGTGCAGATTGAAAGTGGATAGTCAACCTTCGAGTAGCCATTCCCATTTGCCCATGCATCATCCCGGCCCCCACATCTTACCCGATGGGTTGATATCATATTGGTTGTACTGGCCATGATCTGGGTATGGCTGTCCCTGAATGTCAAACTGCTGTGCCAAGAACCCTGTGGAAAAAATGAAAAATGTTTAGGTCAATACAGCAACCATTTACAGTGGCAAAATGTAACTACGGGGAACGGAAAATACTGGGGTCTAGGCATACAAAGTCTTTGCGTCAGGTTTGAATTACTTTCTTAATGAAATACTGATGCAAAGTGTTGTGTTGGTATTTACAATACAATCAAAGTTGTGATTTACATTAGATGGTAACCAAAAGTAACACAATGCTGTGCAATGCACAACATTGCATTACTCTGTATCAAGTGGGCATTCTATGGGTGGTGCATAGGCATTCCCATGCCACCACCCATGGGGTTTAACGAAAATCCTTACATATAAAGAATTGTAGACAGGGACTTGTGTCAAAATCATGCGCCTCCTTGAGGCAGACATAAGGAGGAGAAATGTTTGTTTCTCCTTGTGTTTCCCTCTTAGCATGTGTGCTGCATTTTATAGCACATATAAAAAATAGAAACACGTTAAAGCATGGTTTTTGTACAGGATGGGGCCCCTTCCGTTACAAAACCTAAACTTACTGCAACACAGACACCTTTGCACTACCGTGTATGGGTGTCTGTGTTGGCGCACAGCAGCCAAATTTCACCAGTGCAGGGAGAGAGCAGAAAAGCAATACATCAAATATTACAAATTGCAGTGGTGGAAAGATAAACCACAATCCTACCCACAGTGTGTGGCCCGTATCAGGCAATTTTAGTGATGGGTGCTACAAGAGACAATACTCTTGTTGCGAAAAAGCGTGTTACCAAATATAATGTTTTATACTTATCCGGAGCACTTCAGATGAATAAATCGACCAGGAAATTACAAAAATTATTACAAAATTTATAGCAATGTATTTGTTACTAATTATACACAAAAACACAATTTAAAATTCATAGTGGTGAGTGCTACAACAGACAATGCTCTTGGTGCAAGAAAGCGTTAGCAATGGAAATTACAACAGTATTACCAATAATGTTTTATACTCATCTGGAGACCTTTAAATAAATAAATCGACCAGGAAATTACAAAATGTATTACAACATGTATTACAATTTATTTGTTATTGATATACACAAAGCACAATCTAAAATATAGAGATCAGTGATGTTGCCACAAGTATAGTACAGAGAGAAGGCATTGAACCAGTGTGCCGATCTTATAGATGCAGCCACAATGTAGCAAGAATGTACCAAGTTTATACAATCATAGCAAAGTGTAAATAGTACAGACAGACAATGGAAGACAGAATGAAATAAGACTGGTCTTTTACTATGTAGTGTCTAATCAGAATACACAACCAACACATTTCATGTACTAGACTTCCTCAGGACTTATTATGGTGCAAGTTATTGGTTTACTTGAAACACATCCGGCATTTGATCCTGACATCCATTACATTTATGAGATCACACCTGGGGCTGGTGGTGCAGAAATTCAAAATTGGAAGTAGTTACACTTTTGATACCATTACTGGAAATAAGGGACTAATATTTATAGATAATTTATTTGTGCATACTTTGCACCTTTGTTGCTTCTCTGGCAGCTTTTGGATCCTTTCCATGTTATGTACCGTAATAAGCCCTGAGGAAGACTAGCAGACAAAACACGTGTTAGCTGTGTATTCTGATCGAACACTATATAGGAAAAGACCAATGTTACTTCATTCTGTCTTCCATTGTCTGTCTGAACTGCGTTGCATGATTTATTTTTAGTAAATCTGGGCCTCAGTGTCACTTGAGTGTAGTGTGTTCAGTTTGAGTAAATGTTTGCCAGCATGGAATGAAATCAGCCTCATTTCGGAGTTTAGCCATGCACTTCATATCAGAGGATACTAACTCTACTCTCTTGGGTCCGAACTCGCACCTTTGAAAACATATAGGAACAGCATTACCAAGTCCCAAGTACTGAATCTGTGCTCAAGCTATAATATTTTCAAGTACCCTGAGCTTGAGCAACCCTACTGCTACTGCAAATAACAAAAACTATTTAAAGACTTTCCAACCAATACATAGTCCTTCTCATAAACACCGATTCCAGCTCAACAAGATCGAAAGATAGAAAATATCACAAATTACATAAACATAGCAAATATTTCAAAGGAAGAAGTTCTGCCATTTTCGCTTTGTCAGATCCATATTTTCCGATTCAACCGAATAAAATATAACGGAGAGGGCAATAGCCATTAACAGTTAACTCTTGATTTCTTGGAGGGAGGGCTTCAATTACAATATTTAGGAAGGTAATGGTTACAACACCAACGTCTTTCAACCTGCTATTTTATCCAGATCGCTCACCTCTCTAAAGGCATATTTCTAATCCAATAGAGTAACTAACGGGAAGAAGGAAATTTAGGGATACAAATTTTTGAATGGCATAAAAAATAAAAGAGCCAGATACTACCAGCCACATCCATATTCTATTTGATTATAATTTGCTGGCCCAAACTGCTAAATCATTACATCTCAACAGGGTCCACTGTTATCAAAGATTTCGAAAGTCTAGAAGCTTTTCCAATGGCCCACAGATGCTCTCCCATTTTCCCACTAAGCTTTTTGATGTGTAGACATTTTTCCTCATAAGAGTTCTCTCTAAAAAATCTGTCACTCGCGCTAGTCTGTTCCATTTAGTTTTTTCCAATATCCGTTCAACATCAGATTGGCCTGTAGTGATATCAAAGATAATTTAAGCGACTACTGTTTCCTTTTTATGATATGCTAAGCTGAGAATTCACTTCTTGGTTACAAGAGCAAGCGAAACCTCTTTATGCAAGACAAAAAAATGTCTGTAAAAAATGTAATATACTGTAACAATCCACATAAATTAGACACCTGCCCCAAATTGAATGTCCCCTCAGGCATCATTCTTTGACCTTTCATTGGAACGTCCTGTATTCAAGGACATATGTTGGACTGTTAGATAGATTCTTACATATACAAATTTACCAGTACAAATGACAACATACAAAATCAAGCTGAGAGCTGCATAACTCTACTTGTTACTGGTTAAAGGGAGAATTGCAACACACTGGATGAGCCATGAGGCGGCTAAACTTGACCATAGGCTCAGGGACATAGAAGAATGGGAAAGATGGACAAAATACATTTTATGTGGACCCGCAGAGATTAAAGACTAGAGGATGATTTTGTGAACTTTCTGTCCCTTGATCAAATTCCTCCATAGACGTGTAACACTGAGGAGATAATATAAGTAGACTTGCCCCTAAAAAATATTCAACGCTAACTGTAGCTTTTTGCATCTGTGTTTGAGGTCTACACAGACTGGGCATATGATGCAATTTAGTGGCATCAACACCTTTTGGGATATGGCCACATTAGGGCCATTTCTGAACTGCCGATTGTGTGAAGTTTGCCTGCAACTTTTTATCAATCATGTTTCCTTATTATTGATGTTTAATGTGAAAGATAATAATTAATAAAAATAGATAATTTACAAAAGTGGGATAAATAATAGATAATTCCACCCATGGCCTCCTTCCAAATCGATCTACTTTCTATCAATACACAAACGATTCTGAAAATCCTTCTGAGGTATTGATAAAAAATATTCCTCTAACATCTAGAAATTCTCTTTGGTATATCATGTAACTGAAAAAAACATGTGCAGTTAACCATTACTCTGTCACTACGTTCTTATGATCTTTCCCACTTCTTATTAAGCAAAAGAATATCATCAATTTGATATTATCATTTTGCAATCACACCATTCTTAATTGACTTTCTGAAAAGCTTCAACTCCAAATACAGGGCCTTATTTAAGAAAAGTGTCACATTGCTGTGGTAAAACAGCGACATGACACTTTTCAGTGCGCCCTCCTTGTGACACCATGGATGCGCCGTATTTACTGTGCAGCGCTCCATGTTGCAAGGATTTACAGATACGTCAGGAATCCTGAAGTATCCGTCAGCGCAAAAATGGCGCATTGCTGGAGTGTGTCTGGAAACAGTTGCAACTCCAGCAATGTGTCATTTCACATGGGGCTAGCCCCATGTGAAAAGGCCTGCCTTCGAGCAGGCATAAGGATTTGACGCAGTGACGTCGTAAAAGTGATGCAATGAAATCTCATAGCTTTTACAGCGCCACTTATACAAGGCTTTTCTGTGTCGGGATGCCCACACTGCATATATTATACCTGTTGCAGGGATTACAAAGTGACGCATCTGCCTAGATGCGTCACTATGTAAATATGGCGCAATGTGGCGCATTTTTTACGTCGCCGTAGCTTCACAAAAAGTGACGCAACGGTGGCGTACAGGCCTCATAAATGAGGCCCATTGAGTTGGAGTAAAATGTACACACAAAAAAATATGATATTCCATTCAGGTACGTAGGCTCCACATTAATTCTTCTTTTTTCAAAGGAAAAAAGATAAAAAATGTAAATACACATTACAGCAAATTAGACCTGCATGCACTTATCGTAAATATCATATCATTATAGAAGGGATAGAATCCCAAGATAATGGCTACAAGGTGTATAAAAATAGATCTCTAATTTTCCCCATCCCTTCCTCATCCCACTCACCATAATATCTGCTAGTCGGCTTCCCTACCCAGAACTATAACAGAATTACAGGTGATATCTCTCCATAGTTGCTTGAAAATAGTCTTGCATGAGTGGGGTAAAGTGGGTGTAGCCTCTATTAAAAGTTTGAACAAAGAAGAGAGTATTGCCTTTAGCCACTGGCTGACTGCAAATATTTTGCTCAGGGTCGAGTGAGGCCTCTGTAATGGTCAGATTAATCCCATATTGATACTGTGTGTAATGAAATTGTTCGGTTTCATCTAGTCTTAAGGGTAGAATATCACCTCTGTTAAACATTTCCAAAATTGAGAAGCAGTTCCCGCCACTGTCTCCACTTGTCAAAAAGGCTAGGCTGGTGTAAAAGCAGGATTGTGAAGGACAGGGGTGTGCGGTTAAGGAAATGTAGTTAAAGTGAAGTGTTTTACAAGGGTCTCCCTTACTGTTACTTTAGTGTTTGTAGGAGTATTAATGTAAGCACTCAGGGGTCTAGCCTGTTTTGGTTTCCACACTAGACCCCAACGGGTAACCAAAAGTAACACAAAGTTACTATGCTTTGCCTAGGGTTACTTTGCATCTAAAGGGAATTCCATGGGTAATGCTGGGAGTTCCTATGCAACCACCCATAGTTATTGATTCCAATCCCTATCTACAAAGAACCGTAGACAGGGACTTGCGCTAAAATCCTATGCCGCCTTGAGGCAGGTGCAACACGGAGTAATGTTTTCATTTTCTCTTGTTTTTTCTACTTTGTATGTGTGCTATACAATGCATCATACATGCAAAGTGGGAAAAGACTTCAAGCATAGTTAGGTCTCGCCTAGGCAGCGCGCATCCTTTGTTCGAGGAGGGCCTTTAGCCATCGGTCTTCACTTTTCAAGCACTGCACTCGTGCTTGTGGCGGCATCCAACTTGCGGGAGCGAGCAGCGGTGCGCCACGAGCACGAGTGCAGTGCTTGAAAAGTGAAGACTGCTCTCCTAAGTGTGCGCACGCGCACCACTCGCAGGCTCACCTCCTGCTCCTTTACGAGATTTTACTTTCCTTTCTCATGCCGGTTTCTTTTTTGCAGATTTATATAGCGCAAACTCGACCCAAAGGTATTGGAGCGCTTTATTCGTCTTGCTTGTTAGGAGTAAGAATTGCTTCAGTCTAACACGTCGTTTTATCTCCACCTTCTAAGTGTGCGTGCTCTCTGGCAGGTAGAATAAAGCTGAACTCGCTAGACCTCCTGTTCTCGCGTTGGTGCACAGGGGCGGTATCTGTGCAAGATCTGGGCCCACCACGCCAGGTTCTTCAGATCTCAATTCGTGAAAACACATTCTTCTCGGCGTCGTGCTGGTACGTGGTGTCCGTTTTTAATTCACACGTCTGTTCTTCGAGCCGTACATTTAAAAAGACAAGACGCCTCAAACGCAAGCCGGCTCGATGCTAGATTGTGTGAGAGAGACTGCACAGAAACCAAACCAGGTCAGACTTGGAAGCAGGGCTTTAAGTGGGGTGGGTCCCGCCGGGGCTGAATTTAGGCAGTTTTAAACAGCAGGTTCCGAGACAGGTCCCTATCGGGCTCTCCATTTTTGCCATCACCCTCCGGGTGAAAAAGAAATTCTTAACTCTGCAGTAGTTTCACCCTTCACTACCTTTTGGGTAACTTCGGAGAGGCTCGTTAAAGTTCTTTCACAGTCTCATCATTTCAGAACTGAAGGATTGTCATATTATATTCAATGAAGTCATATTTGTTGCTTATGCAACTAACAGCCATTGGCAAAGCCAAATTGTTTTATGCCACGCCCTTAATTGCATTGGCCACGCCCATTTGAGAGACCACCCAGTTTTTCATCCCACTGAAAGCCCTGCTTGGAATGCTAATACCATCCCCAAACACAGGAGGCTGCAGGTACGATGACGTCACTGGCTTGTCTGGCTTCTGGCAGCACCTTCGGCTCTGAAAGCATCCCTTATCCAGCAGAGTGGAAAGGATGCCACGGGCCCTGGTGAAAGCACGGAAAATGGGCCATTTGACTGCTGTTGGGGTGATAAGCTGCAATCATTATCAGGGCTCAATGCTCTGGGTCCTGGTGCCACTGCACCTACTGCGCCAATGGTAGCTACACACCTGCCCTTTGGGGATGTGCCAAGATGGCATAGTGGGTGGACCGGGCCTCTTTAACAGAATCCCCTCCCCCCTTCAGAACTGATACGGTGCCAGCACTTTTGTCTCCACACCTGTCTGACTCTGGCTTCCGGGCATAAGGATGCCCGCGCTCTAGTCCTCTGCCAGCGGGGTGGTCGAGCACGTCATGCTGGCTGGCATCCCTCACACCCACAAACGAGCTTACATCCACACCTGGGCACTGATATGCTCACATACAAAGTCAGAGTTACACATCTTAAAAAACAGTGAAAGGTGTGTGCGCCAACAAACTCTTTATCGCTGGAGCTTTCACGCTCCGCTCTGCGGGGGGGGGGGGAGGGGGGTTGGGCTTGGGAACACCATGGATTTATACCAAGACCTCCAAAAGTGATACAGGGCCATTCTAGTGACAAAATGGGCACTATACAAGTGCACATAAGAAAGCAAATGACCCAGAACAATAAATATGGCAAATATATATGTGCTGTGGCTGCTAAATGTTTAAATGCAAAAGGCCAGCCACACACAAAGGTACCATTTCTGGGCCCGGATCTGCAACGTCAATCATTTAAAGTGACAAGTCTTTGGAGTCCGGTGCGTGCGCGCCTGTGTGCGAGCTCTCTTTTATGCAGAAAGAGGCGCTGCAAGTGAGAAGAAAGGAACACTTGAGGGTGTGCGGTCCTATTTTGATAAGTGCACACCTGGGAGTTTTCTGTAGAGGTGATTAAATTGCATTTTCCGTTTACCGGCTGGAACGCTGGAACGTATCCTGACTCGCTCTGTGTGCTCACATTCACAGACCTCTGCGGTCTCCAGGTGAGACAACAGTCTCGTTTCACTGCTGCGCCTACAATGCAGCGCGTGTCGTGGGAGGTTGACGCTATACATGGTCTACCACGCTGTCAATCAAAGAGCCTGACCAGATTGACCGCTCAATAGTATGTGTGGGTACCCGATGGAAGGGCAGGGCTATCTAAAGGATGCCAAACAGGGGACACAACAACCAGCTCTTTATAAACAAAAAGAGAGAACTAAAGATTTCTGAGACCTAGCCAGGCACTTCCAAAGCCTGGCAAATCGTTGCCTCGAAGCAAAGAAGTGACCCAAAAGAACCAGGACTCTGATCCCACAGGTGACCAAGGGATCGCTATCCCGGGCGACCCACAACTTGGTATCATTAAGGGACCTAGGTTTCATACTCCTGGGGGACCTAGGGCCTGGTAGCCTAGGGGAGCTAACAATCACAACTCCCGGGGGACCTAGGGTCCGGTACACTTGGGAGGAGTTATGGGTCGGTACCCCTGAGGGACCTAGGAGTCAGTCCCCTCGGAAAATCTACGGTTTGGTGCCAGGGTATTTAGGACTTGGTAGCCATTGGGGGGATGTATTGGTTGGTACCAGTGGGCGCCTTAAGGGTTGGCATTCCTGGGAGACATATGGGTCGGTACCCCCTGAGGACCTATAGGTCCATAACCCCCAGGGAGCAAGGATTTGGTACCCATGGGGACCTAGTAGTTGGTGCCCCTGGGGTACTTAGGGCGCTGTACCCCAGGAGGAACTAGTGGCTGGTACCCCTGGGGGACTTAGGATTTGGTACTCTTAGTGAACCTAGGGTTTGTAACCCCAGGGGACAAAGTGCTCTGTACCCCTGGGCGACCTAGTGGCCCATACCATGTGGGGATCTGGGGGTCAGTAATTTGGTGAAACGTAGGGGTCTGTACCCCCAGGGAACCTAGGGTTTGGAACCCCTGGAGGACCTAGTGGATGGTACCCCCAGGAACCCTAGTGATCGGTACCCCAGGTGGACACAGGGCTCAGTACCTCCGGGGAACCTTGTGACAGTACCCTTGGGGGACCTCGAATTTGGAATCCTTGGGGGAGCTGGGGGTCTGTACCTCCAGGGGACTGAGAGTTCGGTATCCCTGAGGGACCTAATGGCAGTAAACCTGGGGAACCTACAACTCTGTACTCCCGGGGGACCTAAGGCTCAGTACTTCCAAGGGACCTAGTGCTCGGTACCCCTGGTAAACCTAGGAGTCGTACCCTTGGGGGCCATAGGACTCAGTACTCTCGTGGGACTTAGAGTTCGGTACCACTGGGAGACCTATGGGTCGGTATACCTAGGAGACCTACAGCTCTGTACTTCAAGGGACTTAGGGCTCAATACCCTTGGCGGACTTAGTGGTTGCTACCCCTGGGGGACATAGGATTTAGTACCTCTTGGGACGTAGGGCTTGGTATCCCTGAGGAAACCACCATTCGGTACCCCTGGGAGACCCAACATTCTCTACCTCCAGGGAACCTAGCATTCGGTCCTCCAGAGGGACCGAGGGCGAGCTAACTACAGGGGATGCAACATCCAGTGCCCCTGGGGGACCCAACATTAAATACCACTGAGGCCCTTAGGGTTCAGTACTCCAGGGACTTAGCGCTCAGTACCTCTGAGGGTCTAGGGTCAGTACTTATGGGTCGGTACTGCCAGCAGACCTAGGGGTAAATTATCACAAGGTGTCTAGGTTTCAGTTTCCTGGGAGACCTAACACTCTAAACCCCTTGGGGACCTAGGTTTAAGTATCTCCAGGGGACCCCCACAGGAAACTTAGAAGGCAGCACCCCCCGGGGGACCTAAGGTCCAATATGAACTGGCCATCTCGAATGTGAACACAGTCAACCTCAAACTAGTTTCAGCCTACATAGGCATCATCACTGAGACTTAGCTTCACTCATGTGGTACAGTGAGGACGCTACTCATCTGGGCATTCTCTTCACACTCATGGTGTCTACTGGAACAAACAGCAGTAATTGAAGGAATACTTTAATTAATCTTAGCCACTGGCATTCAATCAGGCCACTCGCAGACCTTCGTCTTTCATGTTACTTTAGACTTTCACCAGCCTTATGCAAATAGGTCTTGGTTCAACTCCAATAGGAATAGTCCATCATGAACAGCCAGGCAGTATACTACTTAGTCAGGGACATAGCAATACTAGACCTGTTTTGGCTTATTTTTGACTTTTCAGAAAGTTACATTTGTGCCCCGTGATACAGGACCCACATCTGTGCGAACCTTTCATCCTTACTAGCTTCTACTGCAATATACAACCAAGTCATGGAAACATTCTGATCATTGGCATTCACTAAGGCAGCATTCCAAACCATTGTTTTTCACTAGGGGTCTGCTCAAAAAAGAAAACCTGTAGCTGAAGCTGCAAGTCAGGTGTCCACTAAACAAGAAGACAAACTACAGCAGACAAACAACATCTTATTCGGACATCTTGACAACTTTGGCAGAGTAAGAATAGGACCACATGTGAGAATTTTCATCACACTTAAAGCACCTACTGCAACAAACAAGAAACAGATAGAAAGAGTGCTTGAATTAATCTCAGCCATGGGCAATCATTCGGGTAGCATTTCCAACCATCGTTTTCCACCCACTATGGCACTCTAGACAGAGGTCGGACAGATGTAAGTAAGTGTTGCTCCTGCTCCAATAAGAACATTCCAAACCCTGCTGCAAGGTCAGGCGCCAACTAATAAGGAACACAAGGAGATTAGGGGAAAGGAGTTGGCCTAAGGGCTAGGGTGCTCGACCTCGGACCTGAGTTTGAGTCTCGGCAACGACGCTGAACATCCTGTGATTCTGGGCAAATCACTTAATCTCCCCGTGCCTAACAAAAAAATGAATGTGTGTCCTCATGTAACGTAACTGGTGCTATGTAAAGCGCTCTGATACCTGATTGGATTCGGGTCAAGTTCGCGCTATATAAAACTCAGCATAAAAAAACCCCAAAAAATAACTTAACACCAGACCGGTTTGGGACTACTTAGGCAACCTCAATGAGGTATAGGTTGATTCCTGTGGCACAATCAGCAATGGACCCACCTCAGAACACACACTGGTTTAGATTTAACAACATTTTGCACTGATGCTTCTGCGACACACATCATGCAAAGTGTCGGTAAACCACTCAAGCAGCACCATGCATCAGCTTTCTCATGCAAAAGCTATTTAGCACCGAAAGCTGACCTTTACAGTGCGCTCTCACCATGTTAATGTATGAAGGGGGACATGTCTAGAGTGGAACAGCAAAAAATCCTTGGGTTGGTGCAAAGTCAGGCCTACTAAATTACTGTAATCCGGCCTTTTCCCAAACACTAATGCCAAGGAAAAGCCGATGCAGGCAATTGATCAGGCAGTGCATTGCATAATAAACCTTAAGGTATCATGCATTATTTACCAGAAAGCACACATTTTACATGTTTGACCCCATGTTGTTGTTAACATCTCAGAATTTGGACAGGAAGGTGTACCTCCAAGACAAATCCTAGACTAGTCACTGCTAGATCACCGATGCAGAACACCACAAGTGTTAGTGTCAAACAGAACAGCCACATTTAGAGCAATGTCTGCTGATGATGTCCGCAGCCGATGACCCTTACTAAGTTTGGTGCTGCACTGTTTTGTGCCCTTCAGGACATGCAGCTGTGCAAATCTTTGTGTAGCTTTCCAGTAAATGAAAGACAGTAAATCTGGACTTTGGACGTCTATCGCAGTAAACATCAAAATGATGTAAGGCTTGCATGAAAAAATCTTACCATATGACAATTGCATGTGGGTGTAGAACTGACCATCGTTTTTCGTCCACTATTCCACTGTGCACATAGACCAGCCATAAGCAAATCACTCATAGTCCAGCTCCAATAGGAACTATCCAACCAAATTTCCAGGCCAGGTTCCAGCTATACAATACAAACAACTCCAGAGATATTTCACCCTACCTAATCCTCATCAGTGAGATAGGTGGCACAGTGACCATAGGACTATGTCTGGGGTTACCCATCACACTCCAACAAATTGTAAAGTAGTGGAAGGAATGCTTGAGTTAAAGTCACCTGCTCAGAACTGGTCAAGGGCTTTTTCAGATTTTCATTTTTTACCTACAATGTCACTCTAGATAGGGACTAGCAACGTGGAAATCATTTGCGCTCCTACTTAGATAGGAGCAGTCTGACAAACTGCTAGCAACCCCACACAGATTTCAGCCTCCTAAAGCCTCAGTTTAGAAGTACAGCATAATTCATGTGGTTGTTTGTGCAAGGGTCCAATATCTGGGCATACCCATTATAAGTATGGTATCTCCTTCTACAAACAACAAAGTGATGGAAGAACTGCTTTTGAATGAATCTAAATCTCAATCCAACACAATAGGGCAACCCAGTCCTCGCGGCCGGACTGGGTACAGAAACCAGCCCTGGCAAACTGCTCGTCCGGATCCTCCTGGGGAGTCTAGGGGGTGAGGCCGAGCTGTTTGCTAGGGCAGGTTTCGGCCGATTTTGTTACAGGGGGTCGATATTTCTGACCCCCGGTAACAAAAACGGTCCTCCAGGGGCCCAAAACCAGCCCCCACCCTGGCGGCCCACTGGGAAAACGCCCCGTGCCCGCTACGGCCAGTACGGCCCTGCCAGTACTCCCCCAGAGTAGTGGGTACAAGTATATGTATATACACAAATGCCCCTTGAAGACGAGCATCATAGAAACTTAGGGGCATATTATCAGGAAACGGCGTTAAAATCATCGCCACTTTAGCGGCAGAAAACTGCTGCTAAAGCGACGATAATGGGCTTGATAATATGCCCTTAAGAATTCCCATAGAAGCCCATGTTCTGGTGTCAACATGGGCTTCTATTGGAATTCTCCAGGGCATATTATCAAGCCCATTATCGCCGCTTTAGAGGCAGTTTTCTGACGCTAAAGCTGCGATAATTTTAACGCCGTGCTTGATAATATGACCCTTAGTTGTTCATTTTTAAGGAATTTGGGGGCATATTCAAAAGCCCCTATCGCTACCACACAACGTTACAGTTAGTGGCGTTGTGGTGGAGATAGGAGCTTTGCCTTATTTACAAGGCAACGTTAAGCCACTTAACGTGGCTTAACGCTGCCTTCTAAGGCCCCCTTTCATGCAATACTTGAAAGGGGCGGGCAATGGGTGTTGTGGTGGGCGTTCCACCGCAACACCCATTAATTTTGACGCTGCCCCCTATTTTCAAGAGCAGCGTAAATCAGAGGCAGCGCCAAAATTAAGCCCAGGGAAACCCTGGTCTTAAACAAGCGAAATGAGGAGAAATGCTTTATTTCTCCTCGTTTTTGCTGTTTCTATGTGTGCTGCGTTGTGCAGCACACATAGAAACAGCAAAATGCCAATGATTGTTTATGTGCAGGAATGTCCCCCTTCCTGCACATAAACAATTATTTAAAAAAAATACAGTTTGCCAACTTCTATGTGTGCTGCATAAAGCAGCACACATAGAAGTTACAAAACTGCATTTAAAGATTGTTTATGTTCAGGAAGGGGGGACCTCCCTGCACATAAACAATCTTCACCTCAACACAAGCACCCTTGCATTTTGGTGCATGGGTGTCTGCATTGGCGCTAACCAGCTAAAGTTAGCGCGTGCGCAGGGGGAAACACAGGGCTGGATTATATCCTAGTAAATGTGGTGCAGCCCTGTGTTTCTAAAGTGCCGAAGTGTGTAGTTAGCCTTCTTGGTTTAACGACACGCTTTGCCACTTTATTGAAATATGACTCCTGGTGTTGTCATATCATCCATTCCCATACACAAATTAATTCAAAACATAACAGATAAATTGCATATATATCTATGTTATCAATATGGGGCGTGCTACGTTCAAGTAATCAAAAAGGTGTTTTAATTTTTTCAGCAACAATCCACAAATATATATATATTCTTCAAACTCACAACTCTGCCACAGTGAAGAGAAACACACTCTCCTTCAAAGTGTCTTTTATTAAAATAAAACAGCAATCCAGGTGGGATTCATGAATAAATGCCCGACGCGTTTCAAACTACAGTCCTTGTTCATGGGCCATTTGCAGACAGTGGTAACATGCCGCGCTTTATAGCCCCTCATTAGCATAATGCCAATTACACTCCCGCGAGTGTCATTGTGACTTATGTGTATATATATTCACTGAAAAAACCATGGGTTTCACACACGTTATAGTTAGGAATTAGCATTTAAAAAACCTTAGAAATTCAGTGAAAAAACCATAGGTTTCACACACGTTATAGTTAGGAATTAGCATTTAAAAAACCTTAGAAATTCAGTGAAAAAACCATAGGTTTCACACATGTTATAGTTAGCTGGACATTTTACTCGTAAAAAACCAATGAAATTACCCCGTTATAGTTAGTTCAGCTAACTATAACTCGCGCGCCCGCAATGCACTGCTGATGACGTCACATATTACATCACTCATGACATGGTCAGTGACATCACTCATGACATCACTGATGACATCTCAAATGACATCACTGATGACATCACTGATGACATCATCCAGTGAATGTGTGTTTTTCTGAAAATTAAATATGTTTTATATATGTATATCTCAAGGTCGATGGAAGAATAAATGGGTATATTACTGTCTAAATGGATGATTTCTTTTTGAAAAATTGATTGTGTAACTGACTGATTAAGTGTATCATAGTGAATACATGGCTTAGTGAGTAATGTTTAAATATGTAAATATCTGTATCATTTTTTCACTTTGTGTATAAGTGGCTGCATGGGTTGGTGAGTAGCTACATGGGTGTCTATATAGGTTATTAGTTGGTTTTTTGAGTATTAGTCTGAGTGTCTGCATGGTTCGGTGGGGGGTATGACGTAGTGCATAGGTGCATGAATGAGTGACTCACTGTTTGTATGTGTTGAACAGAGCATGTGTGCAGGACTGCATGGGTGGATGAGTGTGTGTATGGGTGTGTTAGTGAGTGAATGACTGTCTCAATAGTGTCTTTATGAGTAACTACATATGTTTAAAACTAGTATATGTGACTATTGGTTTATATATGTGAGTATATGTGAGAGTGAGAGATTGAAAGAGTTCCTGTATGAATAAGTATGTATTTCTATAAGTGATTGTTTAAAAGACTAAGTATGTGTAAGTTTCCGTAGAAGTAAGTGTGGTGGTGTGTGTATAACTGTATATGCAAGTAAATGTATGTTTGATTCTTTATTAGCATGAGTGACTATGTGTGTGAGTAGCTCTATGGATGAGTGGCATTGTGTAACAGGATGTATAGGTGTATGAGTACATATGATAAGTGAGTACATGTATGAGTGACTGTATAGGACTGTTGGTGAATGAGTGGATGTGTATGTGGATCTTAGAATTACTGAAGAGGTTGTTGTAACTGTTATTGGTATGTCCATTGTTTTGAAAATTTTAGTCTCTATTTTTGAATGTGTGTATCAAAGGTTATATTAGGGGAAGAGGAGGTCTGCCACTCTATCACAAGGATGATGTCATCAGTGATGTCATCAGTGATGTCATTTGAGATGTCATCAGTGATGTCATGAGTGATGTCACTGACCATGTCATGAGTGATGTAATATGTGACGTCATCAGCAGTGCATTGCGGGCGCGCGAGTTATAGTTAGCTGAACTAACTATAACGGGGGAATTTCATTGGTTTTTTACGAGTAAAATGTCCAGCTAACTATAACATGTGTGAAACCTATGGTTTTTTCACTGAATTTCTAAGGTTTTTTAAATGCTAATTCCTAACTATAACGTGTGTGAAACCTATGGTTTTTTCACTGAATTTCTAAGGTTTTTTAAATGCTAATTCCTAACTATAACGTGTGTGAAACCCATGGTTTTTTAAGTGAATTTGCAAGGTTTTTTAAATGCTAATTTTTTTTTTTCTTCTATTCTTTTTAACATATTTTTTTTTTAATTTTCTTACCTTTTATAAAGACTATGGTTAAATTTTTAAAATTCTTTAATATGTTTTTTTTTAATATATTTTTTAAAATAAACATGTAAAATTTATTTGCAGTACATTTTTTCTATTTTTTTTATTATTTTTTTAGTACGCGTACCGTAAGCTTACGGTAAGCGTACGGTTTACGCAACGCCCGTAATTTTTCTACGCTGCTTGCGTATAGTTACGCAATTTGCGTAGCCGCGCGTACTCCGCGTGGGACGCGTGCGCGCGTACGCTACACGCGCACGTTACGCGGAAGTGTCGGGTAGTGACTGTTATGCGCATGCGCGCAAGCGCGTGTCTTTTTTACGCGCATGCGCACTTTTGCCGTAAGCGTACCGTAAGCGTACCGTAAGCGTACGGTAGGTCATGTGATCATGAAACACAACTTTTGATTGGTTGAAACTACTTTCAGTTCTAGAACTCTCCTACACCACACCCATTCCCCTCATTTCTGCTTGTGATCCCTTAGGAGAAGGAGCTGGGTTGTCTTTGTGATACGATGGCAGACCAGCAGAGCTCTTCTGAGAGTGAGGCTAGCACTAGCAGCACTACCTTGAGGCAGAGAGCGAGGAAACAAAAGACCTCTTATGTATGGGATTATTTTACTTTTCCTGAAGGCCAGAAAAAGGTAAATGCACCCTTAGTAACTTGCAAGCTGTGTAAGCGTGTACTTTCAAGAGGTAATCCTGACAGGAAGTATTCCTTTGGGAATCATACCATGAAGAGACACCTCAAGGATGTACACAGAAGGACACATGCTCGACTTTTTGGAGGTAACCCTTCAGAAAGTCAACCAAGCACATCCACAGCAGCTCAGCCTGGACCATCATCTGCAGGGCTGACTCCTTCTTCTGCAGGTCAGGTGAGCCCTTCATCTGTGGGGGGAGCATCTCCTTTTGCTGGCCCTCTGGAAATTAACCCTCGATTTCGGAGGGTTGATATTCGATGCGCCTCTTGTCATGATCTAATTTGTCATAGGGAGACCAGTGTTTCCCTAGTGAACAACAAAATAGATCAGCACACTTGTCGCAGAGACTAATTTTCCCATTCTTTCTTTCCTCTGTCCCTGCATGAACACAACGGCTCTTTTAAGAGCCAACCTTATCTTTCATCTTTTTTTTATATATGTTTTTAAAAACTTTTTTTATTTTTATTTTTACCGTACGCGTACGGTGCGCGTAATTTTTTTTTTTTTTTTTAAAAACACTAAAAATCAATTATCACATTACAAGGTCCTTGAGAGACTACAATGAAAAACTGAAAATGTGATTGTAGAGAAGTAGAAAAAAAGGAACCATCATATTATTCACTTACCATAACCACTCAAAAAAATATTTATTCATTTTTTTTTTTTAAATTGCTTTAAAAATGGTTCTAGTTTTCGAAAATTTTCTATAGCAATCTGAAAAAAAAGAAAAAAGTATTAATATTTTTTAAAACATTTGATAATACAGTACACATATTTACATATTTATCAAAAAATATTTTTGCCTTAATTTGAATGCACACTTACTGCTCTTTTTTTTTGGCAAGTGAAAATCACTTATACAGACTGACACATTATAAATCCACTTTTTAGATTTTTTTAAAAGCACATGTCCATACTGCTTTTTCAGACCACCACCATGTGTATCCTGGGTGACTGCCTACAGTCCAGCAAGGGCAACCAGCCTTAGTGATGCTGAATGTATTTGCATTACAGACTGAAACCTCAAAACCCCACTCGCTTGTAAATACTGTGCATGATTATACATGGAAAGGAGCTGGGTGTGTGCTAAGACTCTGCTTCTTCCCCCAAAAAATCGCTCCCCCTTTTTCCTACTAATGCAACTGTGAAATCACCAGAGCAAAACGCAATAAATCTCTGCCTGTAATTCCTATTTGCACACAGAGTCATGTTTTCACATTAGTCCCAAAACGAAATTTCTTTGCCAATTTGAATGCACACTTACTGCTCTTTTTTTTTTGCAAGTGAAAATCACTTTTACAGACTGACACATTATGAAACCACTTTTCAGATTTTTTTAAATTGCACATGTCCAGACTGCTTTTTCAGACCACCACCATGTGTATCCTCGGTGACTGCCTACACTCCAGCAAGGGCAACCAGCCTTAGTGATGCTGAATGTATTTGCATTACAGACTGAAACCTGAAAACCCCACTCGCTTGTAAATACTGTGCATGATTATACATGGCAAGCAGCTGGGTGTGTGCTAAGAGTCTGCTTCTTCCCCCAAAAAATCGCTCCCCCTTTTTCCTACTAATGCAACTGTGAAATCACCAGAGAAAAACGCAATAAATCTCTGCCTGTAATTCCTACTTCCACACAGAGTCATGTTTTCACATTAGTCCCAAAACGAAATTTCTTTGCCAATTTGAAAGCACACTTACTGCTCTTTTTTTTTGGCAAGTTAAAATCACTTTTACAGACTGACACATTATGAAACCACTTTTCAGTTTTTTTAAAAAGCCCATGTCCAAACTGCTTTTTCAGACCACCACCATGTGTAACCTGGGTGGCTGCCTACATTCCAGCAAGGGCAACCAGCCTTAGTGATGCTGAATGTATTTGCATTACAGACTGAAACCTGAAAACCCCACTCGCTTGTAAATACTGTGCATGATTATACATGGCAAGCAGCTGGGTGTGTGCTAAGAGTCTGCTTCTTCCCCAAAAAAATCGCTCCCCCTTTTTCCTACTAATGCAACTGTGAAATCACCAGAGAAAAACGCAATAAATCTCTGCCTGTAATTCCTATTTCCACACAGAGTCATGTTTTCACATTAGTCCCAAAACGAAATTTCTTTGCCAATTTGAATGCACACTTACTGCTCTTTTTTTTTGGCAAGTTAAAATCACTTTTACAGACTGACACATTATGAAACCACTTTTCAGTTTTTTTTAAAAAGCCCATGTCCAAACTGCTTTTTCAAACCACCACCATGTGTAACCTGGGTGGCTGCCTACATTCCAGCAAGGGCAACCAGCCTTAGTGATGCTGAATGTATTTGCATTACAGACTGAAACCTGAAAACCCCACTCGCTTGTAAATACTGTGCATGATTATACATGGCAAGCAGCTGGGTGTGTGCTAAGAGTCTGCTTCTTCCCCCCAAAAAATCGCTCCCCCTTTTTCCTACTAATGCAACTGTGAAATCACCAGAGAAAAACGCAATAAATCTCTGCCTGTAATTCCTACTTCCACACAGAGTCATGTTTTCACATTAGTCCCAAAACGAAATTTCTTTGCCAATTTGAAAGCACACTTACTGCTCTTTTTTTTTGGCAAGTTAAAATCACTTTTACAGACTGACACATTATGAAACCACTTTTCAGTTTTTTTAAAAAGCCCATGTCCAAACTGCTTTTTCAGACCACCACCATGTGTAACCTGGGTGGCTGCCTACATTCCAGCAAGGGCAACCAGCCTTAGTGATGCTGAATGTATTTGCATTACAGACTGAAACCTGAAAACCCCACTCGCTTGTAAATACTGTGCATGATTATACATGGCAAGCAGCTGGGTGTGTGCTAAGAGTCTGCTTCTTCCCCCAAAAAATCGCTCCCCCTTTTTCCTACTAATGCAACTGTGAAATCACCAGAGAAAAACGCAATAAATCTCTGCCTGTAATTCCTATTTCCACACAGAGTCATGTTTTCACATTAGTCCCAAACCGAAATTTCTTTGCCAATTTGAAAGCACACTTACTGCTCTTTTTTTTTGGCAAGTGAAAATCACTTTTACAGACTGACACATTATGAATCCACTTTTTTGATTTTTTTAAATGCACATGTCCAAACTGCTTTTTCAGACCACCACCATGTGTAACCTGGGTGGCTGCCTACATTCCAGCAAGGGCAACCAGCCTTAGTGATGCTGAATGTATTTGCATTACAGACTGAAACCTGAAAACCCCACTCGCTTGTAAATACTGTGCATGATTATACATGGCAAGCAGCTGGGTGTGTGCTAAGAGTCTGCTTCTGCACCAAAAAATCGCTCCCCCTTTTTCCTACTAATGCAACTGTGAAATCACCAGAGCAAAACGCAATAAATCTCTGCCTGTAATTCCTATTTCCACACAGAGTCATGTTTTCACATTAGTCCCAAAACGAAATTTCTTTGCCAATTTGAATGCACACTTACTGCTCTTTTTTTTTGGCAAGTTAAAATCACTTTTACAGACTGACACATTATGAAACCACTTTTCAGTTTTTTTAAAAAGCCCATGTCCAAACTGCTTTTTCAAACCACCACCATGTGTAACCTGGGTGGCTGCCTACATTCCAGCAAGGGCAACCAGCCTTAGTGATGCTGAATGTATTTGCATTACAGACTGAAACCTGAAAACCCCACTCGCTTGTAAATACTGTGCATGATTATACATGGCAAGCAGCTGGGTGTGTGCTAAGAGTCTGCTTCTTCCCCCCAAAAATCGCTCCCCCTTTTTCCTACTAATGCAACTGTGAAATCACCAGAGAAAAACGCAATAAATCTCTGCCTGTAATTCCTATTTCCACACAGAGTCATGTTTTCACATTAGTCCCAAAACGAAATTTCTTTGCCAATTTGAAAGCACACTTACTGCTCTTTTTTTTTGGCAAGTGAAAATCACTTTTACAGACTGACACATTATGAATCCACTTTTTTGATTTTTTTAAATGCACATGTCCAAACTGCTTTTTCAGACCACCACCATGTGTAACCTGGGTGGCTGCCTACATTCCAGCAAGGGCAACCAGCCTTAGTGATGCTGAATGTATTTGCATTACTGAGTCCAACCTCAAACCCTTAAACTATTCTTTTTTTTTCCAGTACACCTTAATTTATCGTGAAAACATAGTCCATATTATTTTACATGTTCCTCACATTTAAATTTCTCCCAAAACAGAAAATGATAAACGCAACTTCAACAAAAGGATTTCCATTTCTATTATTCATTTCTTAATTTACCATATACATCTCCTCTCAAACTCTAACCTCACCTTTAAAATTAGTTAGTTGTGAAAGAAATGTGGCACTCAAACAGCAGATTAGCAGAGCCAGGATCTCAGAGCTGTACACCTCTCTCCTCTCAGCAGAACCAGATAATGGCAAACTTTCCCTCTATTTTTCCACACATATACATGTAAGTTTCAAATCTCAGTGCTTCCCCCTTTTTTTCAAATGTAATCACACATTTCTATTGGTTGAAAACCAACCCTTTTCCAAAAGTACCCTGCCCCCAACTTGACTTCTGCCTAGTACCCTTCCCCCAACTTGACTTCTGCCTGCTACCATAGCAACAGCTCATGGAACACTGCTGTGTGGAGTTAGGTCAGAAGTTCGCCACACAATGTTTCAATTCCACAGAGCAAGAGTGCTTGACTTTTCAAACCTAACAGCAAATCCATAGTACTGTTCTTTGGTAACACATTTTTTTGTACCAATACAAAACATGTTTCTATTAATTTACACATACAGCCTAGTTTTTATTCTAGAATGGTATGAAACAGCCAATCAGTTCTTTTTGTTTTGAAAAAAATATGTATGCCTCCATTTCCAAACTGTCTTTCTTTTCATATTGCCATTCTACTGAAAGACACCTCCTGAGTGCATCCAGTTCTCCTTTGAAGATGTTCACAGTGTGGATTGTAGGGCACAGCTATGTCTTCTGGAGTGAAAAGTTTGCAGAGAAAACAGGTATGGTGAGAGACCTTGCTTTGCCAAATGTAGACATTAAATGGATTGGTCAGAGAGGGTTAAAGTGGCACCAATTGATGCCATTGGTGAAATCCTTCATGCAAATCCAACACCCTGACCTCATAATAGTGCACTGTGGTGGCAATGACCTAGGCACTTTGACTGGGGTAGGTCTGGAAATGCTTATGAAGGACACTTTTGCACAACTGTTTTCACTTTTCCCTAAAACTGCCTTTGTGTTTTCCAACATATGCCAAAGGCAAAAATGGAACTGGTCCAATCATTTCTGTCCGCAGATTGACAAAGCAAGAAAGCACGTCAACAAATCTGTTTCTGCTTTCCTCCGTGACTATGGTATGGGTACCATTTACCACAACAACTTGCGTTATGACATGCAAGACATTTATAGAGGAGATGGTGTGCACTTCAATGATGAAGGGAACAGAGTCTTCCTCTTGAACCTTAGACTCTGCATCGGTACTTACTTGTAGGTACCACTTAAAAAATCACTTCTTAAACACAACGGCTCTTTTTAGAGCCCCCTAATATCTAAACACTTAAATCTGCATTTCATTTCTTTTTTTATTTTTTTTTTCTTCCGTACGCTTACCGTAAGCTTACCGTACGCGTACCCCGTGATTTTTTTTAAAATCAATAAATGTTTTCTTTGTACTTTACAGTCCTTCTTTGACCCCCTCACAAATGTAAGGGGGTCTGTAACTCTCCTCCTTGCCCCCTTTTCTTGTTTTCACTCTTTTTTTTCTGAGTGAAACACACAAAATGGCGGCCGCCGCTTCCTGGTTTCGGCCGATTCGAATGTTTACTAAGATCTAACAGCCAATCAGAATCGCGCTCGTGCACGCCACCGTACGCGTACGGTAAGCTTACGGTAAGCGTACCGTAAGCTGGCTCAGATATATATATTGATTTAAAGGCTATTTTCTCAGAATCTACTGAACAGATTTACACCAAACCTACAAAAGGCACTTCCTTGACCTAGGAACTACCTCTCTGCCAAATTTCTAGTAATTCTGTTCAGCCGTTCGGGCTGTAGCCCTGTCTAAAGGTCCTATGGAAAAATGCATGGGAAAAACGCGTTTTGGGACCCCCCTTTTATCTCAGCCCCCGCTTGACGAATCCCCCCGAGCCTTTCAGGGTAGGAGCGGAGCGTAGCGCCCCACCTATTTTGAGAAATTCGCGAGGATTCGTCGACCGGCGCCAAAGTTATTCAAAATAGAATGTTGCGGATTTCCTATGGAAAAGGGGTCCTAACTATAACTACCTACTGGCGACCGCCAGTAGGTAATATATATATATATATATATATATATATATATATATATATAGTATTTGCCTGGTTTTCTGGATATCGTTCCAGAGATGAACAGGTACGGACCGCCAATTTCTTAAGTCTTAATAAAGTCATAATCAAAATCCAAGAACGAAAGGCAACTGCTTCATTTTTTATTCAATTAGCATCACCAAAGTTAGTGCAGACAAGTGTCCGCCCCGGACGCGTTTCGATCGCATAAGCGATCTTGATCACCTATGTATATATATATATATATATATATATATATACACACACACACACACACACACACACACACACACACACATACACACACATACAGGGGTCAAGAACACCAGCCACCTGTCTATCAGTAATCACATCGATTTAAAGTTTCTCATAAAATGAGTTGTGACAGATAGGGCAACCACGCAACCGCTCATCAATGATTAGTTCCAGTTAATTGATTATATTAGGTCTTTATAAAGGTAAGTTCATTCCTCAGCAATTGTGGTGGTTACTACATTGACGTTTCAGGTCCACAAGACCATCTTCAGGACAGTGTGTCAGTATGAAAATACATTCTAGACCCCTCATATTTAAAATAGGACACAGAATAAATATGTTAGTGTGGCCAACCGGAGAACAAAAATATACTAAATCAACTGAATATACATACAGGTGAATCTGAGAGACATCTCTGTGTATGATTCTTACTTTCCATCTGTGTGTATCAATACCGCTAGGACCAAATGTTATCAATCGAGCGGCTAGCTACCATTGGTTTAGACATCAAGAGACGGAAACGTCGATGAATTAACCACAATTGCCAAGGAACGTACTTACCTTTATAAAGACCTCATGCAGCTCACTTAATGAGAAACTTGAAATTGATCTGATTACTGATTGACAGGGGGCTGGTGCTCTTGACCCTGTATGTATATATATATTTGTGGATTAGAATGTAAAATACCATTTTGATTACTTAAATGAAGCCCTATCTACTAACATTTGTAGACAAGGCTTTGGGCCAAAAAACCCACCTCCTGCAGAAAAACACAAATTAGGAGAAAACTATTTTTTTAATCCAAACTTCCCAAATTTGGCATGTTTGTTGCACTGCACAGCACACATACAAAATAATAAAAGTTTTAAAGGGTCGGAGGATAGTATTTTGTATGGGAATTGCACCCTTGCAGTACAAAAACTATGCTAGACACCACACACACAATTTTGCACAATGGTGCAAAGGTGTGTGTGTGGCACAAGGCAACCTTATTGTGCACTAGCACTTGAGAATAGAGAAGCAGAACCATATCTTAGTACATCTGGCCCTATCCAGCTGTTTTCTTCTCAAGCAAGGAAGCATATCAACTTAATTGGCTGCGCTGTGTCAGATATTAGTAAATGTGCCCTTATACATGCAAATCAGTCTTGGTCCTGCAACAATATGAACTGTACAGAATAAACTGCCAAGCCAGATCTTCTCTAGATGGGAACACAAGCAACTCCAAACCAGCTGCAACAAAATTTGACCTTTTAAGTGAGATATAGCTTAAGCCATGCGGCACAGTGAGCATGGGTTCCACATCTGGGTATACCAGTCACCCTTAGGATGTCTACTTCAACAAACCATTACCGTTCACTCAGAAGCCATTCTAGTTCCATCTTTTGCAGCAAAGTATGCCACTGTAACATAGACCAGACATATGCATATCAGTGTTGGTCCAACTCCAACAGAAACAGTCCAGCACTAACTGCCAGGTGAGGTCCTCTGCAGATAAAGTCATACCAATACCAGGCCTGTTTTACTCTTTGGTTTGGCCTTTTTAGAGAGTTAAATTTGTGCAAATTGGCTCAGTGAGCACAGGGCCATCATCTGGGAAGAGCCCAACATGTTTAAATGATTTAGTGCGACAAATAAAGAGATGGAAGGAATCGGAACCACTGATTAAAGCCCAAAAGATAAATAAAATAGACCGGGAACAGACTTTTGGAAAACAGCTTCAGTTTTGCTCCTACTGGGAAAGCTCAGTTGAACCAATCAGGTCAAGTTCCTGCAAAGCAAGAACATAACCTACAGACAACCAATTTCATCTTGAGTGAGCATAGGATCAACGCGTGGGAATTCCCATCACACTTAGGGTGTCTGCTACAATAAACAACTCAAGTGATGAAAAGAATGCTTAACTTAATCTCAGCCACTGGCATTTATTCAGGGAGCTTTACAAACCGCTGGTTTTCACCTATTTAGGCAATCTGGACAGAGACCAACGTTATGCAAATCAGTCTGGATCCTGCTAGAATAGGAACAGTCCAGCCCGAACTGCCAGGCCCGGTCCTCTACAGTTGGGAACACGAGCAGCACGAGACTGGGGCTTATTTACAAGGGGATTGCAAAGCGTGCCAATAAACAAACATTGCTAACGCCAAGCTCCACTCTGAAAATGCAGGGATGCACACTATTCACAAGAATGCGGCGCACCCCTTCGTTTCCCCTAGTGATGGCGCTGAATCTAGCTGTTTAGCACCAACGCAGGCACCCTTGCACCATAGTGCAAGGGTGCCTGCATTGGGGAGAATGATTGTTCATGTGCAGAAAGATGTCCCGTCCTGCATATAATAACAATCCAGAATAGTGAATTGTAACTTGACTAACTTCTATGTGTGCTGCCTTTAACATGCACCGTGTTGCATGAAATGGGGAGATATTAATGAGCTCACGTAAAGCCACGCTGGGTGGCTTTACCTGTGCTTGTATATTTCATTAAGCAGGTTGCATCATGCAACGTGACGTACTGACGGCGCAAGGGGCTCATAAATAAGCCCCTTTGATTCAAGGCACAGTACTGCATAATATCTTTCTTGAAGTACACACACCTAATTGACTACCTACCACAATTAAATTATTTAAACTACTCCAGTTCAGTTTGTGTTACACAGGTTTCAACCTCAGGACATTTTCTCTTCCATATTTATCTAGCCCCTGTCCTGGAACTAGTGAAGTCTTTCAACCTCACCTACTACAACTAGCAGATGATACTCCAATTGTCATCAAACTCAAATATCCCTCATATGTCATATCTTTAAGGGTCATAGAATGCCTAGTAGGTGTGCAAAAATGATTGCTAGTGAATCAAGTCAATCTCAACTGTTCAAAAATTGAAATATTCACATTGTGCATTCTGCCAAAACTGCAAACCTGTATCCTCCTGGCCCTCTTTGACGCCGGAGCGGGCCTTTAAAGGCCTGAGCCGAAGGTGAGGACTTTTAACAAAAGAACAAGACTTTAATGCTGGTATAGCCCAGCTACGGAGAGCTATAAGGCTATTAGAACATTCCACGACTAGGAGGCAGAATGTTCTAACAATTAAAACAAAGGCCTCATGAGCCCAAGGGGATTGAAATCAACTTGGGCTCCGTGAGGTCTTTGTTCACAAGAACCGCTGTGAACGACAACTTTGGAATGTTGGAGATCTGGGCTTCTACCGGACATTAGCAGCCCAGAGTACTACATTGTTTTCAATGGAGCTCCCAACATTCCAATATTCTAATGTACCTTCTGGCACTATGCTATGGAGGCCTCTATGTCACACTCTTCTAGATACCGTATAGGTGGTGTTAGTATTGGGGTATTTCTTCGAGAACAGACCAGAGTTCTAGAGTTTGTCTCTCCTCCCTCATGCATAATGCCACAAATTGTGTATGCTATCCACTTCCCTCCCAACACCCTCAAGGCTCCCAGTATGATCTTGACTGCTACCTCATTTTTCCTCCAGAGTCCCTCCGTCAGACTACAGAGAATTACTTCACTCCTCTTCCATCCAGTCTCCCTCCATGTTCCTCAGACTCTCCCTCACTTTATTACTTTTGCCTCCAAACTCCATTTCCAGTCCCCTTACGTCTCCTTACATTAGGATGTTACCCAACATTTTTGCACTTCGCCTCACTAGACTCCATCTCATCCCTCGAGATTCCCTTCACTTTTCCAATGTCTTCTGGCCTAACTATATCTTGGATTAATTTAGTCCTGTTCACCTCAGACTCTATTTCCTCGTCTCTAGTCTCTCTTGAATCACTTCACTCCTGTCTCCTCTAGGCATCTTTCACATTTTCAGCCCACCCTAACTCGCTGCAATCCCCTTCCCCAGACTCTATTTCCATTTGGCAGTCCCTTTTGCCATGCTTTTGTCCTGTTTTCTCCAGGGAGCTTTACTTTCTTACTCTCCCTGGCTCCTTCACGGTGTGGGCTTCAGACGCTCTGGACCCTCTTCTTGGTCTGAGTGCTGCCTGCATCCTCTTTGCCTCAGTCTTTTCTCTTGATTGCAAGAGGCACTGGTCTTGGAAGGACGGCTTGTTCACACTTCTGCTTCATCTCACAAACCCTTGCAGTGTTCTGAAGACCTCAGGTTTATCCCTACTTCTGGTGGTCATCAGTGTGGAGAACTCACTCCATTCGTGGATCTCCTGACTTGGTCACACTGCCCTAACATTCTTCCTATTGAACATATTCCCAAGCATCTCTCCTTTTCAAGCTTCTGTACTCGTCTGTGAGATGCCTCCTGGTTCAGTTCTTTTCAGAAGCGAAAGACAGCCATCAGAAAGGTGAGACTAAAATACTCCTGAGGGCTGAGAAAAGATGTTGTGAACAATGTCTGGAGATAATAGCTGAAAGTCCCAGAGCCACAAATGTCAATGGCTAAAGGATGTTGACCCAAAGCCCTTAAAGTATGAATAGAATGCAATATGTTTGCCATGAATGGTACAAGCGCCATTAAATGTCAAACCTAAAAGTAAACATGTTTCTACTTCTTGACGGTTTGTGTACAGCTCTGCTCATCACTGCCAGAGCAGGTGACACCTTCTAAAATATACCTCAACATTGAATACTGATTTGACACAGAAAATTCCAAGAGCAGAGTAAACCCCGCTGGCGCCTTCTCTCACTCATTTTCTGTTACTTTTGGAAACACATTCCTTCCCAGAAGAGCCTGGTAAAAAGATGGCTGGTGGAATGAGCCACATTGTATATTTCCTATTTGGCAAGTATTGTTCATCTAATTGGTGTTTGGACCTTCCCTAGTGTCGTTCATAGATGCTTACCACACACAAAGGCAATTATAACTACATTTATTTACTCTGAGATGTGATTTGATGAAATAAGCGGGATTGTGGATGATAAAAGTTTTTATTTTAGGATACTTGGCTTAGCAGTTTAATACAATATTTAATCGAATCAATCTGTCTGTATCCAAATGTAATGCAGGAAACTGACTATTGATCTTGGTTTACATAATGCGTTGGATTTCCAGATACCCAGATACTTAATTTTGTTTTGGCTCCATCTAAATGCCATTTGGCAGACAAATTTTTGTGACAAGCAGTTCACATCTTTACTAGACAATCTTGTAAACAGAGACAGACTAAACTACTTTTGTTACAGCGCCATCTGCAGTGTCATGGAACATTGTGGGCCATTTAAAAATATATGTACACATGCAAGGAATAGTCACGCCATCTAGTGGGTGGCTCATTCGACTGCAGCTTCGGGTCTTGTAAGAATAAGCCAATGTGTAATGGCTTAAAGAAAGCTGACGTTGATTGGAATTCTCAATGCCCCACCACCAGGCCTCATTTGTCAGACAATTTTCTGAGCCATTTTTGTGAGATCACGCATTGGAGTGGCTCTAAGATGCAAGTAAATTGAGGGATGTCCAGGAGTTTAAATGTTTTAGATAAATGCACTCGAATTTAGCCTTTTGTAGAGTAGACAAGTTAGTATTTTCCTGTTCGTATTTACTGTATGATACTAAGTAAATGCATTACCTATTTTTTCTCTTCTATGTCATTTTTAGCCTCGGTGCCCACATTTTCTAAAGTTTTGTGTGGTCGCCCATCTAACACAAAATGATGCAAAAGATAGTGTCAATTTAATTAGCCATTTTAAAGGACTTTTAGTTCTTCGCAGGCATGTTTATGTTTGGTGTTAGCCAAGACCTTTGATTTTTCTAAATACATATTTTAGATCTATGGCTTTTACTAAAATTATTTGTATAATGTACTTTCAGCCAGCCCTCTTCACCCTCTGGTCTTTTATTGTGTCATTCATATGTTTCATCTGCCCACTACAGCATACAGAATGGGCCATTGGCTAACTTCACTGTGAGTGCCATTCTTCCCTTTTACAAGGAGCACATGAACACACAAAATAGTTCCTTTCAGTACCCGGGACGTTTATAGAAATGTGTGCTTTTTGAGACCAAAATAAATGTTTTGCTTTTAGCTACTGATTTTGTTTTTTTAATTATGGAGGGCCTGGATTCTTCTCAACAATAAAGTATTGCAAAAACCTTGATCAAAACAAAAGAAACATTGTCAAGGACAAAAGATTGGCAGCCAATGCCGGACATATTGACTTTGCCTATGCTCGTTTTTGTTTGCACATTATGGCCCAGGTTAACTATGAAAAATGATAAATCATTTTTGTCATTTACTAAGCCACTTTTCATGGCTTTACGTGGCTTAATAAATACATAGTAAAGCAAAGCAGCACATAGCGCTGCCCGGCGTTACTTTGCAAAGGATAGGCGTTACATGGATTGAGCATGGGTGTTCGCATTCTGAAAGACACATGTGTTTGGTGCAAGTCAGCACCCAGTGCGGCAGCTCAGGGAGTGAGCAGAAACACTCCATGTCTTTGTAAATATGTAGCATTTCTGCTCTCTCCCGTTCCCACAACACAGCAAGTTAGTTGCCTTGCTGCACTGTACTGCATGAAATAATAATAAATATGCCCCTATATCCTCTATTCCTCTTCTTCAGATACAGTTACAGCCTGTTTGCTGGACCTAAAATCGTGTATCTCCACAAGCTACTTAGACCTTAAAGCGGGAAGAACTAAAGAGCATACTTTATTGGAACAGAGTTGTTGTCCTCATTAGACCTTATATGAACTTCTGTTATCCTTATTAGACCTTATATGAACTATCTCCTTAGTGAGAAATTTAGGATTCACACATCATCCGAATCATTCTTTGCTTTGCATCTTCCTACTTTAAAAAATGAAGCTCTTCATCATGTTTCTAATTTATCAAAAACTCCACTTTTTCACTGCCCCAAATCTTACATCTTTGCTCCAACTTGCTCTCTCTCCTCTCTAAACTTGAGCAATTGAAGCACTTTTTTGGCCTGAACAAATATGATTACGTGTCTAAAAATATGGATAAACTTGGCTGATGTACCATGAAGGACCAAATTAAAGTCAGGGATTATAATTATCATTAGATCATGCAGCGCATCACGTCAGTTTGCTTCGCTGCATGATAGGGAAAGGGCAGGAATCTGCGTTACCTAAACTGTATGGAGCAATTTTACCTTTTCTCAGCGGTGGCACACAATGTGCTACCTGGCTCAACGCAGGCACCCTTACACCAGTGTGCAAGGGTGCCTGCGTTGCTAGCAGGATTGTTTTGTGCAGGAAGGGGCACCTTCCTGCACAAAAACAATCCCCTGAAGCATTATCCTCTTACTATGTGTTCTGCAGGATGCGGCACATATAGAAAGAGGAAACAGCGAGGAGAAATAAACATATTACTCCTCGTTCAGCCTCGCCAGGCGAGGCGTAGCATATTTAGCGCATTCCCAGATATACAACTTATAAAAATTTGGAAAAGCATCTCAATTCATGGATTTTACGTGGGAATACCCACACACCACCCATGGAATGCCTCCCTGGGGCAGAGAAATGCAGCACAGTGATTTGTGATGCGTTGCATTACTCTGGATTTATCAAGCTACTCAGGGCCACGCATGTGGCCTTGCATGGCTTGATAGATCGCATCTTAAGGGTTGAGTCTCTTGTGCGCTCCGTTGTGTGGTGCAAAAGCAATGCAACCCTATGATAAATATAGCCCAGTGTACTTTATCTGATTTGAAAATCTTCCCAAGGACACACACCAGGCTATCTGGTCAAATAGTTTTAATTTCAAATACACACTGAAGGTTTACTGTTTTCAATGGACCCTGAATATATTATCCTGAGAAGGTGGTGTGTAATGCTTTTCAGCACCACTTGATCCAGACTGTGGAATCAGTTACCTGTTGAACTTTGTTGCATTTATGTTTTCAATATTTTTAAATATAAATTGACAATATGTCAGTAAAATTCTTCTTTTTGCCTGTAGTTTGATGTTTACATTTCCTTTATGTTATTTATGCTCATTAAAAATAAAATAAATTCAAATACAGAACAATTTTGATTAAGTAGCTCTAACTCTTATCTTCCAAAAATACATGCAAAAATGTACAGTACATTTTAATGAATGATATTGGTCTATAATGTTCCTATTTATAAGAGGGTATTTCTTTTTTTACTACAATGACTACAGTTATGTGATGTTGTTGCCATTTATTTTGTCCATGTCTGCCTGTGCACCCTCTATACTGTCTATAAATGTCATTGTGACAGGTCGCACTTTGACAGAAAGGGGACTGCCACTTGACCTAGGACAACATCATACATGAGTCTAGGGTGTATGGCATGCTGTGTAATGAGTGATTTGTGCCTGAGCACTTGGGTGCAAATATACTTTTATTTCTACATATCATATGGCGCTGCTGCTCTCTTCCCAAACAATGGTGCACAATAAAACTGTCTAGCACAACACACACCTTTGCATGTGTGCATGAGTCTAGCTTTTTTTTGTTATGGAAGGTACTTACTTTAAAACGATTCCTACTTTGTATGTGTGCTGTACAGTGCAGTATATATGCAAACTTCGGAGAAACAAAAATATCTCTCCTACTTTCCAATTGCCTTGAGGAGGCTTGATGTTTATTTAAACAGCCTATCTAGCATTGTTGGTAAATAGATCTTTGCATCAAAAACCATGGATGGTAGTGTGGGAATGCCTGTGCACCACCCAAGGGATGCCATCTTAACGTAAAGTAAAACAAAGAGCTGCTTTGTGTTACCTTTAAGCAATTTTGGCACAAAAACAAGTATTACAACTGGAAGTATAATACAATTCAACTTTTTGCTGGTTTGCATCACTTTTGGTGCCTTCGAGTGCTGATACATTTGGCTCTTTGAGTGTGTTCCTGTAGTGTGTATGCAAAGTGACGTTTCTGTTCAATTAGAGCAATCTTAAGTGTAATCAAGACCTAATGTTGAGATGGGAGGCTAACATTAACAAAGAACACAAGGAAGACATCACTGACGCATACATGGACTACAATGCTGAAGGGCACATGGACTACCATTGCCAAGGGACACATGAAAACCATATTGATGGACCCATAGGCTAACACTACTGAGTGACTGCCATTGCCAAAAGAAAATGGACTACCATTACAAAAGGACACAAGGCTACTATTAGCAAGGGACAGGGCATTTACAATTGCCGAAGGAAAATGCAGACTCCTACATAAGAAGAATGGACGACAATTTAACAGTGAGAACAAGGACTAACATTAACAAACAACGAGTAGACTACTATTAGCAGAGTTAAGTTGGATTACCATTGGTGAATGGCGGATGAACTACTGTAATGAAAGGACAGTTGCACTACCATTATTGAAGACACATTGAGTAGCCTTACTAGATGTGACAAGAACTACCAATAGCAGAGGATAATTGTTGAAGATAGATGTCCCCACCTTGAGGGCCAGACACCATTGGATTGTGAATCTACAGCTCTATTAATCAGGCTTAGCAGCAACATGTACTGAATTCCATTTAGAGTACTTGATGTTGGAGGTGAAGATCAAACATGGGGTCACTGTCACATGCACTACAAAGCTGCCAGAAAACATGAATGTTCTGGGATAAATAAAGAACATACATTTAATTTTAGTAGTGAATATGCCACTTCCTTTCCCCAATTTTATGACGTTGTGCAATTCTGATGACCTAGCAAACAATTTTCTACAAGGAAAGAATAGCTTGCAAGATAATAATTGATTTACACTGCAAACTTCCATTTACTCAATCATAAGGATGGATTTAAAAGAATTATAATAGCAATGAAGTGTTCACGTCACTATGTTATTGATTGCCTATTGACATTTAATCTCAAATGTGCAGAATATACTAATTCAGTATTCTTAGTGACATATTTAGAGATAATTTGGGGTATAGACATACTTTGGGCGTTTTCACTCAGTGCAACACAAGTTTGCTCTGCATATGCAAATCTTTTATAATGTACAGTAAATGGGCACTGTGTTTTGAATCAAAATGTGCCATGTGAGTGCCTCCGCAAAATGTTGGTAAATGTATGCCATGGGCTCCATTTTGAGAAAAGTCTGATTTGTCTGGGCAGACCATGTTCCAGCACAAATATGCATCATTCCACCAACGCCTTTTAATATTGGATGCAACACCATTAGCCTTCCCTAAAAGTACTTGACTCCACAATAACATGTCCATAATAACATCTCCACAGTAACATGGGAGAGGAGTTGGCCTAACGGCTAGGGTGGTCGACCTCAGAGCAGGGGAACAAGGTTCAAGTCTCAGCAGGGACACGCAACATTCTGGGCAAAGCACTTAATCTGCCCGTGCCTAATAAAAATGAATGTGTCCTCATGTAACGCAACTGATGCTCGTGTAAAACGATCTGATACCTTCGGGTCAAGTTTGTGCTATATAAAACTTCATTAAAATGGGGCGTGGCTTGGACGCCGATCAAGATGGCCGCCTGAGTCCGGAGCTCCCTGCGCCGCGGCGGTGTTTTTCATCTCCCCGCCTCTATCTGCGACTGTTTCGGCTTCCTTTTTGTGGCCCCTACATGCGGATATCTTCGAGCTGAAGATGTGAGCGCCGGAGTTCATTTTCCAGCAGTTTCTCACCTAGTTCCAGCTTCTCGGTGTATTTGCCTCAGCGCGGCCGCCATTTTGAAGTAGGCGCGATGTGTACGCGAAGCTGAGGTAACTGCAAACATGCTCTCCTTGTGTTTCCTTCTGTTCCTGGACTTTATTATTGACATGATTCTCTTCATGCTCTTGCTGTTTCCTGGGAGACCCCTACTTCGATGTTCTCCTCACAGGATGTTGCGTTGGCTGTGCTCTTCCCTGATGTCTTACTTCAGCTCTAGTGCGTAACCTACTTCCTTATTGCTGGATTTCTGCTGCAACCTTGTCATTAAATTTTGGCGTATTTGCTGTTTGCGCTCACTGATGACTTTCTGTCAGCACTGGAAGTAGCCTTTCATTTCCTGTTTGCCTCATCTCCATGCCTTGAGACTCTGGTTTTTGCTGTTGTCGCTTAGTGCTTCGGTTGGTCGCTGTTTCATCTATACATACTGACACCTACCTACAGGACCTTATATTGGAGCGCTTTTTTCTCATCCTACTCCTGGCACGTTCAGGCTTCTATGGGCAAGCTACGCAACCCAAAGTTTGTCTTTGTTCCCTCGAAGACTCCACCTTCCTCTGCCTCTTCTTCATCAACAGGTCATTCTCCTCATTCTCCCTCCACAGAACAAATGGCGACATCATCCTCCACTCGCTCTTCTCCATCACAACCTACCTCCAGCAAGTCTTCTCCTCCTGCCTCCCTACCTAAGCGCTTGAAACAAGACTCCTCTCCTCCTCCATCCGAGCCGTCTCCACCCCCTATATCTATGGAGCTGATACTTGAGGAGATTCGCGCTTTGCGCCCGTTCGTGGAGGAGACTAATACCAAGATGCAGCATTTTGAGGCTAAATGGTCAACTTTGGAGGCCCGTGTTTCTTCTGTGGAACAGCAGGTTCCAGAAATTCAGTCAAATTCTCAACGCATCTCCTCTCTGGAAAAGTCTCTTCTCGCCCTTCAACAACACACTGAAGACTTGGAAAATAGGAACAGGAGGAACAACCTTCGCGTTTATGGCCTGCCGGAGTCCCTGGAAGGAGATGATCCTGTCACATTTTTCTCCTCTTTCCTCCTGAAACTACTGGACCTTTCCACTACTACCTCTCTCAGTATCCAACGAGCCCATAGACTTGGCCCTCGCTCCTCCTCCTCAACCAAACCGCGAGGGGTCATCATCCTCTTCCTCAAGTTTACTGATCTCCTTCTGGTCCTCTCTACAGCTCGAGCGAAGCGCCAGGTGTCCTGGATGGGTCAGAGAGTTTTTCTCTCTCAGGATGTTTCTAATGTTACTGCTGCCAGAAGAAAAGAATTCTTATCTCTTCGTGCTCCTCTGCGCTCTATGGGAGCCAGATATGGCCTCTTTCACCCCTGTACTTTCAAGGTTACCCATCAAAATAACACCTGGACTTTCCAAGATCCGGCTGAACTTAAGAATTTTATTCACATTCAGACCAACGCTGGCATGGACACATCCAATCCCTCTACTGGCTGATTATTTATCTGTTTGGTTTTTTCTCCTTACAGGTTTTTGCTGGAAGTTTTTTTCCTCATTGGTTTGAATCTTCTTCCGCTTGATGTGATTATATAATGTTTGTTGTTTGGGTTTTCTGTTTTACATATATTGTTTGCCTTTGTACTGTTTATTTCTCTATGACCTTTGTATAACATGTCTCTTTTTCCCTCCCTTAGATTTTTTATTCGATAAGCCCTCTTGTATCCCTCTTCATATCATACGATTCGTCTTCCTCATATTCCGTCCTGATGCGGTGTGTTGCTCTCCGGCTTAGGAGGCTGTTCTTGTCGAATCCTCCCATACCCCGTCGTCATTTTGTCATCTCCCTTCCCCCTTCAGGTATGTGTTCCTCAGTCATCCATTTTGGATATGTACTGTCTCTTCTTCTACTTTCTTTCCCCCTTTTTTTTCCTCTCTTTTCCTTTTCCTTGATTTCTCTTACTGTATCTCCTGACTTTCTTTTGTCTAGCTCTTTTCTCTCATTCACTTGTTGTTCCCCTCTATGGCGTTTTTGGTTTTATACTTTTTCTCTGTTCTCTACACATTTTATTGTTATTTAATTCAAAGTTATTTCATGGAATGTGAAAGGTTTTGTTAGCCCTATTAAACGACAGAGAGTGCTTTCCCATCTAGCCTCTTATACTCCTTAAGTTCTTAGTTCTTAGTTCTTAGTTCTTTTACAAGAGACTCACCTTTCTGAGGCGGAGTCTCTTAAATTAAAGAGAGGCTGGGTGGGAACGGTTTTATTTTCTCCTACATCCAATAAGAAGAATGGTGTGGCCATTTTGTGTCACAAGAAGCTCAAATGTAAAGTTCTCTCTCAAGAAAATGATACCGAGGGTCGTTGGGTCTTAGTTAAGTTGTTAATTAATTCTGTATCCTTAACTGTGTTTAATGTATATGGCCCCACCCATCCTGATTGTAATTTTTGGCCTCTGATCACTTCTAAGTGTTTCCAATTTAGTGATTCTCTGTTCATTTTGGGGGGGGATTGTAATCAAATTGTTGACCCGTTCCTTGATCGCAAATCCTCCGCCCGCTTTATCCCCCACAAATCACATACACAATTCCTTGACACTATCTCTAAATCTCACCTTCTTGACTCATGGAGACTGTCCCACCCTGACTCTCTGGACTATTCCTTCTTTTCACCTCCTCATGCCTCTTTCTCTCGGATTGACTACATCTTCCTTTCTCAATCTCTTTCTCAAAATCTTCTTTCCTCATCTATAGAGCCGATAGTTATCTCAGACCATGCTCCCATTGTCACAGTTCTTGATCTTCTTCCTCCCCATCCCAAATCCTCCCGCTGGCGTTTCAATAATTCTCTTCTCCTAGATCCCCTCTTTTCCTCTTCGTTTCTTTCCTTTGCTACGGAATTTTTTCTTCTCAACTCTGATCCCTCTTTACCCCCTCACGTTATTTGGGACTCTTTTAAGGCTACCGCTCGTGGTTTTGTGATTGATTTTGTCTCAAAGAAAAAGAAGTCTTACCTTAAGAAACAGAAAGACCTTCTCTCCCATATCAAATCCCTGGAGCATACATTCTACACCTCTTCTACTAAAACGGTTGTGCCAGACCTCATACGCGCCAAATTTGATTTTAACAAAATTACCACTGATAATGCTTCCTCAATGTTACTTCGCAGCAGCGCCCGATATTATGGAGGTCGCAACAAGTCTGGTAAACTATTGGCCAGCTACCTTAAGTCTCGCAGGGAGCGCAATCTGATTGACTCGATATATTCCACTGATAATCTCCTCTTGCATAAGGAACAGGATATACTAGCCCAATTTCAACAGTTTTACCAATCTCTTTATACTCCTGAGTCCCCCCCTTCGGCTGCCCTTATTCAATCCTACTTCGACAAAATCCCTACCCCTTCTACTTCTCATCTTAATTTCTCTGATCTTGAACTTGACCTTTCTATTACTGAACTAAATAACGCCTTAACATCTCTCACCAAGGGTAAATCTCCGGGTCCGGACGGTTTCTCTGTGGAATTCTATCTACATTTCTCAGATCTTCTTCTTCCTAAACTTCTTTCCCTTTTCCAATCTTTCTTTACCTCTGGCACGGCTGCTGGTTCCTTTCACGAGGCTACGATCTGCCTAATTCCTAAAGATGGTCGCGATCCCCAGTTCTGTAAAAATTATCGCCCAATATCCCTTGTTAATGTAGACTATAAATTATTTGCTAAACTCCTTGCCCGACGCTTAGATCCTCTCCTCCCTCATCTCATTGGTAAAGAACAATGTGGATTCGTAAAGGGTAGACTCACTTCGGATAACTCCCGCCTCTTTCTTAATGTTCTCAATAAGGTACCTCCTCTCAACATTTCTCTAGCTGCCATCTCGGTTGATGCTGAGAAGGCTTTTGATAGAGTAGATTGGTCCTTTTTGTTTGCCTCCCTGCGTTGGCATGGTTTTGGTCCTAATTTTATTTCTCTGGTTTCTTTACTTTATTCCTCCCCTAAAGCGTCTGTTTTAGTTAATGGTCTTCTGTCCCCTTATTTTCCTTTGCAGCGTGGCGTCCGTCAGGGCTGTCCTTTGTCCCCTCTACTCTTTGTCCTTGCTTTAGAGCCATTCCTTACGTCTATTAGGAATAACATTTCTATTTCTGGCTTCCCTTACGACAAGACCCATTTGAAACTCTCTGCATATGCGGATGACATCCTTTTGTTTATTTCTGACCCAGACCAATCCATCCCGGCCTTACTTCTTGAATTTAACTCCTTTTCCCAAGTCTCTGGTTACAAGATTAACTCTGATAAAACTGAGATCCTTCCTCTCACTAAATTCTGTCTCCCCCATCAGTTTTCGTCCACTGGTTTTGCATGGAATGCATCTAAGATTAAATATCTTGGAATTTGGTTCTCTAACTCCATCTCTTCATCTATTCGACTCAACATGTCTGGTGTATTATCCCGTATTGATAAGTTGTTCTCTTCTTGGAATCCTCTCTTTCTCTCATGGTGGGGTCGGCTGGATTCGATCAAAATGATGATATCCCCCATTCTTATATACATCCTTTCCATGCTCCCCATTCATATCCCTGACATCTATTTTAAACGCATTGACTCTTGTCTCTCTAAGTTTCTCTGGAATCATAAAAAATCGAGAGTTGCTCTAGCTGCTCTTCGTAAACCGAAACCCAATGGCGGAGTCAACTTTCCGGACTTCCGTCTCTACCATAAATCTTTCTCTCTCCGTCAGGCCTCTAATTGGCTTGCTCTTGTGCCCTCTCCTCTTGCTCCTCTTTGGCTCTCTATTGAACGCTCACTCCTTTCTCCTTTCTCCCTATCTGAAATTGTACATTTCTCTGCTAAGAACTTAACCACTCCTCTACCCCTATTCAAACATACTTCTTCTCTTCTACATGCTTTGGTCCGTCCTGATCCGGTCTCTCGTGAATCCTTTTTGGCTTCCCCTATCTGGTACAATTCGCTTATTCTCCTTAATAATCGTCCTATTTGTTGGACTGCGTGGAGATCAAGGGGTCTGATATGGGTTAACCAACTTTTCGATGGCTTTCTCCCATGTTCTTTTCCCCGATTTCGACTCCTGTTTCACTGTCCCCAGTCTTTTTTCCGCAGATTCACTGTCCTCATGGCCATCATACTTGATGTTTACTACTCACTCCCCTTATCATCCACCTCCGTATCCCATTCCCCACTCCTTCAGATCCTGTCTACTATGCCTAAAGCCTCTCTTATTTATAAATTCTTCTCCTCCCCCAATCCGGCCCGTCCGAAATCTAAATTGGAACTTGCTTGGGAGCTTGATTTGGGCTGTGACTGGTCTATAGCTGTTTGGGACAAAATCTGGGCTAGGTCCTTAAAAATTTCCCGTTCCGCCTCTCTAACTCAATCTATGTTCTTTCTATATCACAGGCTTTATCTCTCTCCTGTTTCTATTTCTCGCTTTTCTCCTGATAAGGACTCTACCTGCTGGACCTGTTCTGCCCCTAATGCTGATCTTTTTCATCTACTTTTTCTGTGCCCTTCTGTTCTCGCACTTTGGGATCAGGTGTGGTCTTATGTCTCTCGTCTATTCTCCATCTCTATTCCATACTCTATCCCTCTTCTCTTTCTAGGTAGTATCTCTGACACCCTTGATATTCCCTCCCGCTCCTCTGGTCTACTAGATCTTATGTTGGCTCTGGCTTTCCAACATATTTCTTCTAATTGGAAGGACCTTTCTAAGCTCTCTATACAATGTTGGTGGAATTCTCTTTGTCAACATCATAGGCTTGATGTTCGTTTTGCTGCTGCCTCCACTCCTACCCTCAATAGGGATTTATTCTGGTTCCCTCTCACAGCGTATCTTGACCGCATGGTTCTGAAATCAAAAGCTATCTCTCCTTTATGCTCTGAGAATTTCAAACCCCCATAAGTGACTCTTTCCCCTTTGTATCTTCTACATTTATATCTCTCTTTCCTATCTTTCAACTACTCCCTACCTTTGGCTTGTTCGCTCTGTTTACTCTACCTTGTTTCTCTTTGATTTCTTTATCTATCCTTCTCCTAACGCCTCATATTTACCTTTCTCTTCCTTCTTTCCTTTCCTCCCCTTTTTCCTTCTTTTTCTTCTCCTTCCCCCCTTTTTTTTCCCCTGATTCCCTTTAAAATTTTACAAAATGCTTTTTAATTTTTCCTTCTGGTTTCTTATATTTAATTCATAATGATCCTTTATTTTTTCTCTTTTTTGATTCTGTATGACAATGTTCTTTCTATGATCTGTATTTTGTTGTTCATTTTCCTCAATAAAGCATTTCAAACACAAAAAAAAACTTCATTAAAATAAACAAGTCTAATACTTTAGATTTGTATCACACATTGACAGTAGATTCACTCAGAACTCGACTACAGTGGAGGTACCTCTTAATTCCCACACTTTAGTTTGGCCAAATTAAAATGTTATAAATTGGTGTTTGACTTTGAAGTCACAGTGGGTTTTACTGGTACATTGGTCTAAAAACGGACATAATCATTAAATAATTTTTGTTCAACAGAAAGTTAAAGTTCCTCTCAAATGTCCAATGCCTTATATTACCTTAATGAAAACCTAAACCTATCTACCATATATGAACTTAGCAGAAATCCCACTTCATGCAGCCATTATTTGCAAACTTATACATATTCCTATACAAGACCCATCCTATTCTGATCCCTACTCTCTTACCAGATGAGGTGGGGTGATACTGGCAGCATGTAAAAGTGTATAATATTTGTAAGAAAGCTGATTATTAAATGGGAAGGATGTGAGTCCTTCAAAAGTAATACGTTTGCATCCATAAATCTACTGGGAACAACATGCCCTGTTGTACTACTTGGCTCTCTCAGGGTAGCGAGGCAAAGTATTACATGACCTACTCTGGGGAGGGGGCATGGACTAGAACCCAAGTCTGCAGGCACGCAATAAACACCCAAGAAATCATTGTCTAGTCAGTGCTTTTAATTTTTAAAAGGAAAAGTACTTTATTATGCACACACAACTCAATAGCACCCATTAATTTATCAATGTATGCATGATGGCAGGTAGAAATACCTAGATGACACCCTCTGAACAGTTCACAACCCTAGCACCCATGAAGCCTATAACCAAACTACCCCCTACATATACTAGCAGGTCTCAACAAATCTACTCGCCCCCTCACTACAGCGAGTCAGATTCAATCAGGGCAAGCTATATTTAGGGCCTACTCACTCTTTCTGGCAAGCTGACAAACAACAGGCATTCTGTTCACTCACAAAGGAAGGAACATTAAAGATGCCTTTACATATTGTCACATGTATTCTGTATTCAGAGACAGAGGTCAAAAGTCTGTTTACATTTACAATTAATTTTCTTTCTAGGACTGCAAAGTTCGATGATTTTGTGAAGTGAACTGTCTGACAAACATGCTGTACAAAAAGTGTGAAATGAAAGTTTGTAGGAAGTCAAGTTTTATTTAACACACATTCAAATAGCTAAAAAGTGAACTGTACAAACATTTCAAAATACGTGTTAGTAATAATGTAATTCTGTGTGATAAAAAGAATATTTGAACATGATGAAAACAAATCAGAACACTTTACCTGGTGATGTGCAAATTATAAATATGTTTGCTGAAGCCCAATATCCAAAGGTTATTGTTTATACATTATATAGTTTTACAGGTAAAACCGCTCGTTAATGGGAACGTTTTTTGCCACATTTCAATGGAAAATGTGGCGTCTGTAAATAATAGTGCACTACCACCTCATGCTTTGGGAATATATTTATTAAAAGTGAGTTTTTAAAGATGAACTGAGAAACACTCCTGCCCCTGCCCTGATGGCAATGCTATTAGTGAACTAAGATGCAAGTCAGGGGTCATGTGTACCCTATTTGTGGGCTAGATTCTTATTATGAATAGAGAAAACGTTTAGTCTTATATCAAACTAAATAGGTGTTTTGTACAGCAGGAAAGCTGAACTCACATATTGGAAGGTGCTTTTATAGGTGATAATGAAGAACAAGCATTTGCAATGCAATAGGTCTCGCATTTACGCGAGTTTAAGCAATTGGCATTGTAAATGACAATGCCTTTTATTTAAGTTTTAAAAACAAAAACAAAAATAAAAGGCATTGTTATTTGTAATGTGAATAGCTCAAACTTGCGTAACTGTGAGACCTATTTCATTGCAAATGCTTGTTTAGGACTTGTGCCCTGTGAAAAACAGTCTTGGCTTACGCGTGAACCAAAAAGGTTTAGTAGAAGGCCTTGGCTTACACTAGACATAAAACAAACCAAATATTTCTATATTAAAATAAAAAGCTCAATACCCGAATGTGCGACAATCTCCCAGCGGCAAAGTTAGTGGGAGGTTCAGAATCGCCGCTGTCGCGATTTGAAATGGTGATGGATGCTTTCAGGAAGAAAGAGCAGGAAATGAAGGGACTGCACAAAAGGACAGGGAGGCGGGAGAGAGGGAATCAGGAAGCAGAGGCGGAGAATGAACAGATGGGAGGGAGAGGTAGAAGAGACTTGAGGGGTCGAGAACCTGGATGAGAGGGGGGATGTGGTACAGAGGACAGAGAGAGGAGAGGTAGAGAAAAGTGTGGACAGAGAGGGAGGGAAGAGTGTGGAAAAGAGAGGCAGAGAAGAGTGTGAAAAGAAGAGACAGAAGAGTGTGGACAGAGAGGGAGGAAAGAGTGTTGAAAGAAGAGGCAAGCAGGGGAAGACGAGAAGAGAGGAAGTGGAGGAAGGCAATTTGAGGGGAATGGAGAGAAGCATGGAGAGGGAGCCCGAGAGTGCAGCAGGGGAGAGAAGCACAGAGAGGAAGCCCGAGAGTGCAGCAGGGGAGAGAAGTACGGAGAGGGAGCCCGAGAGTGCAGCAGGGGAGGGAAGCACAGGGAGGGAGACAGAGAGAAGCAAGGGAAGAGAAGCACAGAGAGGGAGTCCGAAAGTGCCATTAGGAAGAGAGGCGCGGAGAGGGAGCCCGAGAGTGCTGTTAGGGAGAGAGGCACAGAGAGGGAGACTCAGAGTGCTGTTAGGGAGAGAGGCACGGAGAGGGAGCCCGAGAGTGCTGTTGGGGAGAGAGGCACGGAGAGGGACCACTGGGCCTGTGTGTTCTTGGGGCAGAATGTGTGTAGCTATCAATCTGCATGAATGCATGCAGTGTCAAGGATGCACTAGTGTGTGTGCATGAATGGGAAAGGTGTGACAGTGTGCATAAAGTTTACATTAGGCTGCCTTTTCCAGTGGAACCAGCGCGGGGAAGGCTACTAAGAGATTAGGGAAAGCGGCCTTCCATTTCTACTTATTGTATTAATAAAATAATATTTTTGCAGGCATCAGGAGTCTCTTTAAGGAGCTAATAGCGCTGTAGAGTGTCTGCGGAGCCAATAAATGCCCAGCAGCCCAACACTGCCACAGAAAGTGTCCTTGGAACTTGAATGGTGGTGTAAGTATTGCGAATACCTGGAATAAAGCTGCAGTTGGGTTTAGGATAATGTGGTATTTTATTGACTTAATATTTATCCTGTTCTGAAAGGAGCAACAACGTTATGCCGGTAGGTTGACCAGGCGTCCTGGATTTTCCAGGACAGCCACTGTTTTTCACAATGGAATTTACAAGGTAGCCTAATTTGGTGACTGAAATAATTAGGCTTCTTAGCAGGTACGTGTGAGTGACCCTAATAACACCCAATTCAACCTTTGGGCTGAAGCGCGAGCAAAGTGCCATTGTAGTCCCTTGACTATGTATAGGGCTGAGGTCGATAGTAGATTAAGTTAGGCTTCCTTGTTGGCGCACGCACGCGCTGTGGTACGAGTTGGGGGTGCTGTACTGAGGCAACGACTACCCCCCCTAGAGGTAACTCCAGTGTGTGTATTTGTTTATCCTCTGCAGCTGGACAATGCTCGCATGTTACTTAACACAGTAATAAACAAACTCTTCATATTTTTTAAAGTATACAATACGATTTGAGATTGAACTCTAATGCTGACAGTTATGAGAAGCATGCCAGAGGACGCGAACTGTTGTATTTTAAGGCCGATTGAATTGTTGAGAATATTGTGAATATTCTTTCATGTCTTCGCGTTCTCTGGTGATCAAAGGTGATGAGATGGAGAATGACAGTTTTTATGGGATGTTCAGGAAAGGGCAAACGCGTCGTTGGTTGTGCTTTGCTGGGGTCTTAACGCCAATAAAGTGCAACTTCAAAACAAGACAAGCCCGGTGGAGCGTGGCGCGCGCGCTTGGCGGGGGAGCGCATTCCAGGTGGGGGAGCAGACCCTTTGAAGTAGGATGCCAAACGGATTGCATGGCGGCACGATGCACGTGATTGTGCGCGTGCTCGCCATACAATCCGCTTTTGGGAGCACTTTTGGGAGCCCCTTTACTAGAGTCTCGCTGAGCGATCGCTTACGTGATAGCCAGCGAGACCTAAAAAGGTGGCTCTTGCAAAATAAAATATTTGCCTAGGATGACATAATGAGACCGGTTTATGGGTAAAGTACATTACAGTTAGGTCAAGTAGATTATTCGAGTACTGTGCTAGATAGCGACTTTCGAGGGTCCACTTGGATGCCTTCCTTGGTAAAGACGTAGCCGAAGAACTCGATCCTTTGTTGGAACAGCTGGCACTTCTCCCGGTGTAGGGTGACTCCGTGCTCTTGGAGGCGCGTGAGGGTGGCCCGGAGGTGTCGGTAGTGCTCCTCAACTGTCTTGGAGTAGATGAGGATATCATCACTCACGTTCAGGACGCCAGGCAGTCTGACCAGGATGTCTCTAATTGTGTTCTGAAAGATTTCGGCCGCCGATGAGATCCCGAAGTTTAGGCGTTTGTATCGCCGTAGCCCCAAGTGCGTGCTGAAGGTGGTAATGTATCGGCTCTCCTTGGCTAGGGTGAGTTGGTGGTACCCCGCATTTAAGTCCAGTTTCGAGAACCATCGGGCACCGTTCAGATCAGAGACAATGTCATCCATGGTCGGTGTGATGTGTCTCTCCCTTGTGATGGCCTTGTTCGGGAGGCGCATGTCGATGCATAGCCGGATCTTCCCAGGTTGTCGTGGCTTCTCGGCTATTACCATCGGTGACACCCAAGGTGTGGGTCCCGTAACCTTCTCTATGACGCCCTGTTCCTCCAATCGTCGGAGCTCCTCCTCTACTAGTGGACGTAAGTGAAACGGGATGCGCCTGTGCCGGAGGGCTGTCGGTTGCACAGCGGGGTCTATGTGAAGTCGTACGGGTGGCCTTTTGATCTTCCCGAGGCCTGAGAACAGGCCCTGAAATGCTTCTAGCAGGTCGTCGACTTGTCGGTCTTGGACCACCCTGAGGAATGTGATCAGTCCTAGATCCTCGGCCGCGTGGCCGCTGAGAAGTGTGTCCACTTCCTGGTTGATGACGTGAACATCGATGACGATTTCCGCCTTCTCTGACTGTACAGCTACCGCCATCTTGCCCTTCAGCGGAAGCGGCGCGTCGCTTCCATAAGCGAAGATCTTGGCCTTCGACGGTCGGAGCTCCGGCCTTGGTCTGAGGCGATTGTATTGTTGCACCCCCATCACTGTCACCGACGCAACGGTGTCTATCACCGCGTTCACTTCTGATCCAGCAATCAATATGTCGCAGCGCGGTTGGGGTCGCCGGGTGCTTTTGAGAGCTTTGGTGAACGACACAAGGTACGTCTCTCCTTCATCGTCGGACTCAGTGTCTGATTCTGGGTACTCCCTGGCTGGTTCTTTCTTGGGCCGTGGCTGCGACGATAATGACGTGTGTGATAGTTGCCGTACCAGCTTCCTCATCGGCTTGTCTCGCTTGTGGCTGCTCCGTTGCATCTTCCTGCGGCAGACTGACGCGAAGTGGTTGTCGATGCCACAGTTGGTGCATGTTTTCCCTCGGGCTGGGCACGCCTTGAGGGGGTGTTCGTCGTATCCGCAGTACCCACATTGCCTGGCTTGATCGGGGGCCCGCCGGTCGCGGGGCTTAGGCGGCCTTTCTTTCCTCCGGACAGCGTCCGCTTTCTCCACTTTGACCTCCACTGTGCTGGCAGCGCCTTTCACTAGGGCTAAGTCCATTTCCTCTGCACGTGCCGCTGACAGGTCGTGAGTCCTGGGCAGGACGAGGATGTCGTTCATCGTGATGTTAGGTTTGCGAAGTATCATGCCTCGTAGCGTTTTACTCCTGATCCCCAAGATCAGCTGCGCCCTGATTTCCTCTTTAGCCCGGTCACCGACCAGGTGTGTGTCCGCAAGGACCCTCAGCCTCGCGTGGAACGCGTCAACCAACTCTCCTTCGCGCTGTTTCGCTTGGCGAAGTTTGAAGTGTTCGTAATCAGGGTTGACCTGGGGGTCAAAGTGTGCGTTCAAGGCCGCAACCGCTGCTGCATAGTCCATCGGGGGACCCGTGTCAGGCAGGTGCTTGAACAGGAGGTAGATCTCCTCCCCAGCCATGTCTGCCACCCCGGAGCGGCGGTCGTGGGGTCCGCGGCTTCGCTGAAGGGAGGCAGCACTCCAGACGCGGGGTGATGGGGCAGTGCCCCTGCAGGGCCGGGCGTCTCATCATCACCCATCGTCGTGTCACGGTCACCGACGTGTGAACAGGGGACGTCGTGCACTCACTTGGTGGGTCGGTCGCTGCACGTGGGCAGGTGCAGCGCGCTGCGCCGTCAGGCGAGACCTCCTCGGCTGTGCAGCCTGGTAGCAGGAGTTCCAGGGGTTCAGTGATCCCACTGTCGTCGCCAGTGTTCTGTTCTAACCCCTGACCTCTGTCTGGGAGGGGAAGGCCCTGGGTCAGCACCCTCGCGGTATGGGGAGCCAAAGGGGAGGCCTAGCGCTAGGGCAGCGGAACAAAGAGACCACACACAGTTACTCTGTTGGGCGCGAACTGCCGGCTCGCCCGCCCGTTTATTATTTATATACGCGCTCACGTCGGGGACGTGAGCGCAACCTACGCGCGTTCTACAGCGCTCTAGCGGAAACGCTAGAGCGCTAACTGTAACACTAGAGACAATACAATGGGGTGTAGTTATAAAAAGAAATGTCTACTGGCTTCAACACTGTGTTTACACCATAACAGAATCAGAAATATGTCATAATAAACCAATGCAACATCATTAAAATCACTAAGGCTGGTACCATCTTACAATGGCGTTCATTCGGATGTGTACTGATTCACTGTTAACTTGAGAATGTCAATAAAAAATTTCAGTGACCATCATTAAAACATATATTTGACTCACTAGTAACTTAACATTGTTAATAAAAGAGGAGGAGCCTAGCGCGCATCCAAGATGGTCGCGTGAGCACAGGGCTCCCCGGACCCTCGCTGCTCCTCGGAATTTATCCTGACAATATCCTGATTTGGTTTATGGAATCTGGGAGAGGACGACCAGCTGAGCACGTATCTCTTTTCAGGAATTCAATCGGACCCGGGAATCCTGAAATATCGTTGTTTGAACTTTTGGGACCCACCCGACGGAGGTGCCCGGGGCAAGGTGAGCCGTGGGGCCGTGTCGCAGTTGAACAACAACGGCTGTGGCGCGGTGCCAGGGGCCGCTTGGCCACTTTCGGTTTCACTTTCAGACCTCAGGGGGCTGGCCGGTGGAGCGATTGAGGTGGCGGGGTGTTTCCCTAAACTCTGCACAAAGCTTTGTCTCCATCTGCCACTAGAGTGCCTATCGCCCTGGGTCCCCCCGCACCGCCATATTGTGGCCTCGGGTGAGGCTTTGGTTTCCAGGGCCGGTATCCCAACCACTCTTGATCGGCGGTCCCCCTCGGAGTCCGTGGCCGCATGGGGGGCAAGGGGGGCCCCGAGGGGCGTAAGACTAAATCCTCCCTCCGTGGAGGATCGGTCCAGACCAACAACATGGACCGCTACACTCAGGGCAGAGGCTCTCCTGGAACGGCCGGTCCCCCTCAGACGTCGCTGGTGGTGGCACATCCGTCTCTTCGGAACTTTCCCTACAGGACATCATGGGCGCCATTGATGGCATCAGGGAGACCATCGCCACGCAATATGAGGCCCTGGCCCGCAAGATCGATACGGTGGCGATTGATGTCACCTTAATACGGGCGGACCTCTCCAAAACAAACGAGAGGGTTCAAACTCTCGATGCACGGACCTCCACCCTGGGTGCGGATGTGTCGGGCCTGCAGGCCGCGCTTGGCGACATCAAGGTGGTCAACGAGCAGATGGCCCGGCGGCTGGAGGACTTCGAGGGACGGGCCCGACGCAACAACATCCGTGTCATCGGCGTACCGGAGTCCACCGACGACCGCCCGGTTGACCTCCTGGTCGAGGAACTCATCCTCCAACAGCTGACCCCTGCGGGCTTGAGTAAATTTTTTGCCGTTGAACGGGCTCATCGAGTTCCGGGCGGGCGGCCATGGCCGGGGGCCCCCCCGAGGCCTATCGTGGCCAAATTGTTTTACTACAGAGACCGGGATGCGATTCTGCAGGCCTCGCGGGTCCATGGCCCGGTTCGATATGAGAACTCATCCATTAACTTTTATCCGGACTTTACTCAACTTGTCCAGAAGCAGCGGATGGGATTCCAGGGGGTGAAACGTCGTCTTCGTGAACTGGGCCTAAAGTACTCTATGCTCTACCCTGCCAAACTCCGAGTGGAACATGATGATCGGACTGCCTTCTTTGACAATCCTGTGGCCGTGAGTGACTGGTTGGACTCGCTGCCTGACAGAGGTGGCCGTCCCGGGCCCTCTGCGGGTGCCAACGGTGGCGGGTCCCCTTTGGAGTGACTTTTGGTCCTTGATTTTGCCAATTTGCACTGCTCAGCTGGGTTGTACTTCTTTGGTTCAGTGTGTTTTGCTAGTATGTGTATGGGGGGCGGGCGGGGCCGGGTCCCTTTCCTCCTCCGGGGTCTTTTTGTAGACTGGGGTTAGTTGGGCGACAGGCACACTGCAATTTTGGGGGGTTTTTTGGCCCGCAGGGGTGCAGGGTGGGGGGAGTTGGGTGTTGGGGGGGGTGGGGGGGAAGGAGGGGTTGTTTTGTAGTGTGGTTTTTGTTTGCAGGGCGAGGTATTGATTTTCTTCCACTTTTGGGACTTGTGCTGCTTGCGGGGGGACCTCTGATCTATTGGAGGGGATGGGGGGGGACGGGTTGAAGCTGATGTCTTGGAACGTCAATGGGTTGGGGGACCGTATCAAACGGGGTGTAGTTCTGCAGTATTTGCGTCGTCTGACTCCTGATGTGGTGTTTCTCCAGGAGACGCATTTGGTTGGTAATGTCTGCCATGCAATGAACAGGGGGGGATACCGCCTCGTGGCTCACTCTGGTTACACAACTGGCTCCAGGGGGGTGGGCATTCTCCTGCGATCCTCACTTTCGTTGGAGATCACGAGGGTGGTCTCAGATGACAGAGGGCGTTATGTTTGTCTGACTGGGAGGTGGGAGGGGCATCCCCTTGCCCTGGTCTCAATTTACGTCCCACCGGGCCTCCAGAACTCCACCTTCGCGGACTTGGGTCGAATGCTGCTTGAACTTCCGGATGGCCTTTTGCTTATGGGCGGGGATTTTAATTCGGTGGTCTCGGGTGACCTGGATCGTCACCCACCCAGGGCCCTCCCCGCTGCCCAGGCTTGGCTAGGTGGTCTGTTGGAGACCTTCGGCCTGGTGGATAGTTGGCGATTAATGCATCCGACCCAATGTCAATACACCTTTCACTCTGGGGCACATGGGAGTCTTTCTAGGTTAGACTATTTCCTTATGCCCGCGACGCAGGCGGGTCGAATTCGAGAGGTCAGGCACCTAGCGAGGGGTATCTCCGATCATTCCCCGCTGTGGCTTCTCTTTGACACCGAGTCGCGGTCTGCAGGGCGGATCGCTCCCATTAACCCGTGGTACCTGCGAGACCCCACGACCCGCGAGAGTCTGGTTAAGGCTATGGACCAATACTTTCTTGAAAACGAGGGGTCTGTGTTGTCTGCAATGTCCCTGTGGGAAGCCTTTAAAACTGTAATCCGCGGACACGCCCTCTCCCAGATAGTGGTGGCTAAGAAGCTCAGGAGTGAGGCGGTGGTGAAGCTGGAGACTGACATCTTGGGGCTGGAGTCGGCCTTGGAGGCGGGTGTCACTCCGGACGGGCTCCATGCCCTTAATCTGAAACAGTTTGAATACAGATCTCTTGTCTCCGACGCCGCCAAAACTATGTATAGGGAGCAGCAGGGTCGGTTGTATGATGCCGGGGACAAGGCGGGAAAGCTGATTGCGTGGCTGGATAAGAAGGAGAGAGTGAATCGTGTGGTCCCGGAGTTGCGTGTCTCGGATGGAGTGTGTGTGACGGAGCCTGGTGAGATTGTGGAATGTTTTGCCGACCACCTCCGGACTGTGTACTCCCCGGTGACTGATAGAGATGAGAAAGATTCTCGCCTTCTCCTGAGGGACATTGCTTTGCCTGGCCTTTCTGCCGAGGACCGTGAGCAGCTGGACGCTCCCTTGACGGTAGATGAAATCGCGACTGCGATTCGGTCCCTTCGCTCGGGCAAGGCCATGGGCCCCAACGGTCTGCCTATCGAATTATATAAGTTGCGCCCGGATAAACTAGCGCCCTTCCTCCGTCGTATGTTTCAGGCGTCCCTTGAGGCCGGTTCCCTTCCGGTCGACCAGCGACTGGCCACGATAGTCGTGATCCCCAAGGACGGTAAGCCACGGGACCGCTGTGCCTCCTACAGGCCTATCTCACTGCTAAATGCAGAGCCTAAAATCCTGGCTAAAGTCCTTGCCAATCGTTTGATGAGCGTCATTTGCGATCTGATTCATCCTGATCAATGCGGATTCATCCCACATCGCAACACCGCCCTCAACTTGAGGCGTCTCCATGGCGCCCTCGCCAGGGCGGAGTACCTCTCTGAACCGGCCGTGCTGGTTTCTTTAGATGCCACTATGGCCTTTGACACCATCGAGTGGCCATTCCTCTGGGCTGTTTTGACCAAATTCGGCTTTGGGGAGGGATTTCTTGGCTGGGTGAAGCTTCTCTACACGGGACCCATGGCTCAGGTGGTGGTTAATGGGCGGGTCTCTCGGCCCTTCGTTCTTGGTAGGGGTACGAGGCAGGGGTGCCCGTTGTCCCCTCTGCTCTTTGCTCTCGCCCTGGAGCCACTCGCCGCTTGGCTCCGCTGGGAGCCCTCGATCAGGGGGATCCGGTGGGCCCCGGGCTTTGAGGATCGGGTCTCGTTATATGCTGACGATATCCTCCTGTATCTTACCTCGCCGCGGCAGTCGCTTAACGTTCTCTTCGATGTTCTGACTTCCTACGGGAGAAATTCGGGTCTCACGATTAACTGGTCTAAATCCTGTGTCTATCCTATCTCCGGTGGCCCCCCTCTCCTGCCGCTTCGGCTTCCGATCCAAATATCTCTGTCCGGCTTTAAATACCTGGGGATACACATCTCGTTGGACCCGGTAGCTCGCTATGAGCACAATCTCCTGCTTCCACTTCGACGTTTGAGGGAAGACACGGCTCGGTGGTGTAGGCTGCCCCTGTCCCCACTGGGTCGGGCCGCATTGTTTAAAATGATGTCCCTTCCCAGGTTCCTCTATGCACTTCAGAACTCCTTCGACATCATTCCAGTAGCCTACTTTCGGGAAGTAGAGAGTCTGCAGAGGAGACTGGTGTGGGACGGGCGGGCGCGTATTGCCCTGGCCAAACTTACTCTCCCCTGGTATGACGGGGGCATCGCGCTTCCCGACATTCGCAGGTATTATTGGGCCTCGCAGCTATCAGCCATTAACCACGCCACGTATGCGCCTGGCTTGAATCCGGCGTATGAGATGGATAAATTCCTGCTTCCCGGCGGTAACTATAACAGGGCGCTTTACTCCCGCTCGGCTGGACGGACCCTGACGGGCCCCACTAAGATCGCGGTACGGATTTGGAAGGCGGCCAATGTAGCCATGGGCTGGAGTGAGCGACTAACATGCGCTACTCCTTTATTTGCCTCCGACCGACTGGGAAGCCTCTGGACAACGAAGGGGTTTGACCGTTGGGACACGATTGGCATCAGTAGAGTGGGAGACTTATGGATGAAGGGCGCGGTGAAGACCTTCGCGGCGCTCCAGAGCGAATACGAACTCACGGAAAAGGAGTTTTTCCGATACGCCCAGGTTCGGCACGCCCTGCTCTCTGTCTTTGGGGAGGGGACCAAGATCCCTGCCTCTTCGCCCCTCGAGGACCGCATACTTGATGGTCATGTTCCCGACAGTACTATCTCCTTAATTTATAAAAAACTCATTAACAATCGGGCCGACCTATTGGTGCGCCTTCGGGAGACGTGGACGGGGGACGGGGTGGAATTAGACGACGAGGACTGGCAGTCCGCACTATCGTCCCCCAAGGAAGTTGCCATTCCAGCCCGCCTCCGCCTGGTTCAGCTAAAGATTCTCCACCGGGTGTATGTTACGGGCCCCCGTCTTGTCTCGATGGGATTCTCGGAGGATGGGCTCTGCAGGCGGGGGTGTGGGCTCAGTGCCACCTTTCTCCATATCCTTTGGGAGTGCCGGGAGGTGGCGGAATACTGGCGTCGGGTTCATGGGGTCATGGGGCACGTCACCGGGGTGGAGCTGCTGCCGGAGGTGCGTCGCTGTGTCTTGAATGTGTGGGAGCCCAATGATTATAACGCGGCGCAGACTCGGTGGGCGGCCCTGGGCTACATGATTGCCAAGAGGGATATAGCGCAGCTTTGGGGCTCCCAGCGGCCACCCACCGTGTCAGTATGGAAGGAAAACATGGACTGGTGTATGTTCAGGGAGAAGACTGTATATGTGGCCCGCGGTAAACCCGGGGCATGGGGTAGAATTTGGGGGCAATGGAACGTATATCGTGGGGGTATCTGTACGCCCCCCCTAGTGGACACCGATATTGCTTTGTCCCCCTGACCCTTGATGGTTCCTCGTAACTGATTGTATAATCGCATATATGGATGTTCCTTTCCCGTTACCCCCCCCCCGATCTTTCAATACTCCCTCCTGATGATAGCTAATTGAAGTCTTGGAGTAAAAGTCCCCCGGATGTAGCCTGACCCACGTTTTCTGCTTGTATGCCTCGCCTTTTGTTTTTTGTTGTTATTTATGTTAAATGTATGTCTCCTGCTTCTCTCGAGCTATCCTGAGCCATTTACGGGGCTGGGCCCCAGGTGTCGCCTACTGCTTTAACTAATGTACGATCATTTCTGAATCTAGCGGCCGGCCCTGGTGGTTGTAGGCCCATGCTTGTATCTGATTTATTGTTTCAATAAAATTTTGAAAAAAAAAGAAAAAAAAAAAAACATTGTTAATAAAGCATCTCCATTATTTGTATTAAGACATGCAATGATAAACTGTAACTTTGTCATAAAAGGGGCACACAAATCTTGTTTTCTACTTTTACATATGGTATGAAACAGTCTTACAATCCCTGGACAGGAATCCCTGCACTTTAAAGCCTTTAGGGAAAAGTCCAAGATCCGGGCATGGAGGTTATATTTAGGTTATGGAGAATGCTTTCCCTCATAAGAGAAGTGCACAAGCCACTTTCCTACATCTGCATTTTTTCGATCCCCATGTTTTTAAATGATCGTATTTCCAAAACTGATTATGATATAGACAGGTTATGTTGAATAAGATGTTACAAGTCATAGAACTTTTGGCCTCAAAAATGCAGAAAATCACCTTGATTCACTGTAATGAAAAGACCTACATTTTAACACTACGTTTACAAAAGTCTTGGCAGAAGGTTAAGTTCAGCCTACTTGGTGGATCTTTCGCCCACAACATGCGCCTCTATTTCATTACTTTTTCATTGCCCTAGTTCATTGTAACAAAAAGCAATATTGACCTACTGGTCCAACATTTATAGTTGTGTTTGCATACAGGTCAAGAAAAGATGTATATTGTGGGCACTCACCAGGCACGCACAGCAGAAAGAGACACACAGCCCGCACAGCCATCTCGGCAAAGCTTCTTGGAGGGACTTAAAGGGACACGGTACAGTCTATGGAAAGAGAAGAAGAACGGTGGTGAGCTTGGCAGTCAGTTAACTCCTCCCATTGAGTAATCTCAAGCAGCAGTATGAGATTTAATCTTGACCATGCTGCCCATAGCAGTCTACAGGAACTAAAATATGTGACCTTTTGCCTCAAGACACTAAGGGCATATTTAAGGTAGAAGTGGTGGAGCATGACGTTTGCCTCCATGGCTTAATGCTGCACTCCGACACTTCTGAAACGCAGGCCTGCACCATATTTACAACTATATGGTGCAGCCCTGTGTTTCCCCTTGCACTAGTGCTAAATTTAGTTCCCTAGCGCCAATGCAGGCACCCTTGCACCGTAGTGCAAGGGAGTCTGCATTGCAGGGGAAGATTGTTTATGTGCAGGAAGGCGTCCCTTCCTGCACATTAACAATCTTTAAATGGCGTTTTGTAACTTCTATGTGTGCTGCTTAATGCAGCACACACAAGTTGCAAAACGTAATTTTTTTTAATGATTTCTTATGTGCAGGAAGGGACACCTTCCTGTATATAAACAATCAATGGCGTTTTGCTGTTTCCATGTGTGTTGCACAACGCAGCACACGTGGAAACAGCAAAAACAAGGAGAAATTAAAAATTTCTCCTTGTTTCGCCAGGGTAAGACCAGGTTTTCCCTGTTCTTAATTTGACGCTGCCCCATATTTATGCCACCCTTGGAAATATGAGACAGTGTCAAAATCAATGGGTGTAGCGGTGGAACACCCACCCCAACACCTATTGCCCTCCGCTTTCACGCTAAGTATAGCGTGAAAGGGTGCCTTATTAACAAGGCAGCATTAAGCCACGTTAAGCCTTGCAAATAAGGCGAAACCTCTATCTCCACCACAACGTAATGAAATGTGACATTGTGGTGGCGATAGGGGCTTGTAAATATGCCACCTGGTTTCAAACGTCCCACAGGGTCTGTCGATAGCCACAACCACAACAATAATGCAGCAGTGAAGGACCAGATTCTGTGGCAGGGTTGACCCAATTGTGGGATAAGAAAATAAATTATGTTACATTATGTGTCACATACTGTGACAGTATTGTCTTGCTATTATGACATTCCAACAAACCTTGATATAAAAGAGATCATAAGGGTGTGTTAGATACAAGGGTTTCCTCAAAAGAAGAGTATATATATTCAAAATATGCTATTGAAATGTTATTCATCAGCAAATAATGATTTTGTCGTGCATAGAAATACAGAAAAAACATTTTATTAATGCTGTTAACTCCCAGGGTGAAATAGCATGTCTAAGATATTCAAGCAGTCCACAGAAATAAGGATACCAGTGTACATTTCTTTTACTATACATCCTTTGCTCTGCTTACCCTTGATACGACTTTGAATTAATACGTTAATTGTCTCAATAAGGTAATTGTCTCACTCTGAGACATTGTAAGATTCACGACTTCAGATCTTTAAAAAAGGTAAAGGATTTTGTGCAGGTGTACTAACATTAGGAATAGCGATTTACAAACTACGATTGTCTCTGAATCACAATTAGGAAATCGCCATTCCTATTGAATGAAACTTTATTTTAAATTACTGATTCTTAGTGGGTTTCAAATCGAGTGCCCTCATTTATATTAATGAGGTCGCTCACAGTTTGCGATCCATTAGGAATGATAGCCATCACAGAAATGGAAGCCTGCTGGAGTCAGCAGACCACCCAGTCTGTGATTGCTTTTCAATAAAGTAATCTTTGTAATCTTTTTTTTTAAACAAATGCACCCAGTTTTCCTTAAAGGAAAATGGGATGTGTTAAAAAAAGAAAAGAATGAAACGTTTAACTTTCATTTTTTTAAAGTAGGCAGTGGTCCCGAACTTAAAAAACATTTTCTTAACATTCTCCAAGAGGTCCCTTGGGGTTCCCTTCCTGTTTGCAAATGACTTACCACCTCCTCTGAGGAGCTGGTAAAGCATTACTGTTTTGCGACTGGAATTCGGTTGTAAAGCATTAATACATTCTTTAAGCGATAGCTGTTCGGAAGGGAGGCCCTCAACACTCCATTTCCGAATAGCGATTCCTTGCGATTTCTTAACCCCATTTAGCACATTTGTACAAGCCATTTAGTGTTCACAAATCCTGTGATTTGGCTAATTGCGGGCTTTGTGACTGCTAAATTGTTTTGTACATTTAGCCCTTTATGTTCCCTGAGTGTCCTCCTGAAATAACTGCTGTTAAGAATAGTGTCTGTGGTGTAACATGAATTTAGATACTGAATCAAACATGTTAATGACAATGAAGTAAATCATTTCCATCTTGTTTTGACTTACACTTAAATTGTAATTCTTTTCATGTTGTAGACCTCCCAATTCATTAACTGGAGATATTAATACTGCCTTGGGTCCAGATGGATTCACTGAAGAATTTTTTATACACTGGTCTCAGTTACTCCTCCCTAAAGTGTCAACTCTCATATCTTTTTTTTTTACAAACTGATGAAGCCTCTGGATCTTTCCTTGAAGCCTTGATTTGCCTCATTCCAAGGATGGCAAAGATTTGCGCTATTGCAAGAATTATAGACCTATCTCCCTGTACATAGACTACAACATTTTCTCCTTGGCCTTGAGAATGGACTCCTACCTGCCAGACCTTCTGGGCAGGGAACAATCAGGGTTTGTTAAGGGTTGCTACATTACAGATAATACCATATTATTCTTCGACATTCAATCTAAGTCTTCCCATACCTCCGAGTCTTTAGCCGCAATTGCATTGGATGCTGAGAAAGCATTCGATAAGAGTCCATTGGCCTTTCCTTTTTCAGTCTCTCAGATGGTTTGGATTTGGTCCAAAAATTAGATCTTTGATTTCTCTCCTTTATTCAAATTCTAAAGCAGTAGTTTTTGTCAACGGTACTACTTCCCCCTTGTCTCCTTTTCTTTTCAATGTAGCCTTAGAACCCTTCCTTTCCAAAATAAGTCAAAATCAGGGAATACACGGTTTTAATTCTAATACATTACAAGTGAAACTTGCTGCATACGCTGACGACATCTCATTATTTAATTCAAATCCTCAATCTTCCATTCCAGCCTTTCTACAAGAAGTGATTTCATATTCTTTTGTCTCTGGATATAAACTAAACGACGATAAATGCAAGATCCTGCCCCTGACCAAGTTTACGTTCAAAGAAGATTTTATCAGTTCTAACTTTACCTGGAATCCCAAAGATATAAAGTATTTGGGTTTACACGAATATAGAGAAATGTTTGTCAAAACTGTCAGATTTGACGGGCAAGTGGCACCCTCTCTATTTGTCATGGTAGGGACGTTTAGATACCATCAAAATGATGCTCTCTCCTATTATTCTTTGCACTATTTCTAACATCCCTATGGTTATACCCTCTAAATCTTTCAAGAAATTTAATTCCATACTCTCTTCTTACCTTTGGAGCAATAAAAGAGCTTGCATGTCTTTATTAAACCTTATGTGTCCCAAAACAGAGGGAGGAGTTAATTTTCACGATTTTTCTAAATATCTCAAAACATTTTTGTTGCCCCAAACCTCCAATTGGATATCAGATTCCCTGCAGGTTCCACCTCTCTGGGTATCACTTAAACAATCTTATTTGTCTCCCTTTTCTTACCATGAATACTTGTCATTCACACACAAACCTCAGGATACATCGACTCCCATTCTTAAACACTCAAGCCGATTATTAGAATCGGTTCTATCATTCATTCCTAATGATCACAAAACGTTTCTCAAGTCCACTCTATGGCATAATAAATTTATTTTGATCAAGAGTAAGCCTGTGTACTGGAAAAACTGGAGACAAAAGGGTGCTTAATCTGGGTAAATCAATTATTTGAAAATAACAAAGTAATGTCCTTCTCTCAAGCCAGCCTTCGATTAAACTTTCCTCCCTCATACCAATCATTATATAATGCCTTATGCCATGCCTCTGATCAGTTTCCATCATCTCCCCCTCATATATCCCAGAATATTACTAATTTTCGTAATCTCCTTCACACAAATCCTAGAGCTTCCACCATTTACTCTTTTATACGCAAGTCCAATAACACTAGAGACAAAACTAATATAGAATTAGCTTGGGAACAAGACTTCGGAAAAGATTGGTCAATTCTCACTTGGACTAAAATCTGGTGTAAGATCAGGAAAACCTCCAGAGCAGCCAACACTAGTCAAACACTTTTTTGATATATAATATATAATAGGCTCTTCCTCTCCCCTAGAATCCTACATAAAATGAACAATAACATATCAGATGCTTGTTGGTCCTGCTCTTTAGTACATGCCGATTTAAAACACTTACTCTTCACTTGTCCTTACCTTCATGATTTCTGGGAGAAAGTTTGGAAACAAATAGTTGTAATTTTTGACTACACAGCTCCTTTTTCCTACGTTAAATTTTCTTGGGTTTCATGTCAGATGAATGGGAAAATTGTTCCTCAAGCATACAAATTCTGGACTTGCTCATAGCAGTTGCATTTCAAGGATCTATCCAAATTGTCTTTCTAAGCTTGGTGGTACGCAGTCTGCTATAATCATAGATTACATACAGATTATGTGTGCCTTGCTTCTATCGCTATAAAGAGATTATTATTATGGTCCCGTCACCCAATTCATAGATAGGAATGCAAAACATCACAAAATGCAAACTCCTGTAGAGCATGAAGTTTTGAAGCCTCCTTGACATTCCGTAATACATGACTTATTTTGTTTGTCTAACAAACATATATGGTTATAGGTCAGCACAGTTTACCAAATTTTGAATATTTTTTATGTAATCCTCACCTTCTCAGATGTTTTAATTGCTTGCTATGTATGACATTCATTGTACTTTGTACTTTACTCTTTAATAAAATTACCTTTTTTAAACTTAAAAGGTTGGTTCGTTCTTCCCACAAGGCCGCCAAAGTGAGTTACGTACTGGCCTTCTAAGTCAGGAAAAGTGTGCTTCATCCAGAATTCAAAAGTACTCTGAGGAAAGTGCAGAGGATGTTTGCAAATCATAGGACCTTGTAGCTGTTAATGGTTGCCTTTCCTAAAGGTTGTTCAAAGCCAAGTATCCTAGAAGAACTGTGCTTCTGTACCCTGCACAGGTGCAGGAATGCTATACTTCCCAGTTGCGGGAGAAGCAAGCCCCTGTTTTGAGACAAAGACCAACACAAAGCCCAGCTGATGGGAACTATGCCTGGACTTAACAAGCCTCAAAGGAGCAGGCTGCCCATAAACCATGAGATTGTTTCAGCCTAGCTGGCCAGAAAAAACAACAAAGACCAACAATAACAAGCATTTACGTACCGCCAGATTTAACCTCCAGGAAAACATTAGTGGGAATTCAGCACTGTCCATGACCTCCCCTGGACCACCGGAAGGTCAAAACCCCTCACTGCCATCTGGCCAACGAGGTTCAAATTTTTCCCCCTCCGTCCAAAGTCTTGGGGTTGTGTTCCGCTGGATGCAGCAACTCGCCACAGATCCAGAACTGTTTCAACCAGCTGTCGCTCAGATAGTTCTGTAAATGAACTTGATTAAATCTATTGAACCCAGACCATACATTCCAGTTGTCATCTGGGGCAGGCATATTATATTATGTGTATTTGTAAAGCGCCCTATCACCTGTGATGGTATCTTAGCACTGAGCAGGTGTGTGTGCCTAGCCCTACCTATGGTAGGTTGGTTAACTTAAAAGCAAGGTCTTCAGCTTCTTGCGGAATTGAAGAAGTGAGGAGGAGGCTCTGATGTGGAGAGGGAGGGTGTTCTACACTTTAGAATTGATGTAAGAAAACACTTCATCCTCCTGATCTGGTTCTTTTGTATGTGTGGGATGTTGGTGAGTAGGAGTTCTGTGTAGCAGAGGTGTCTGCAAGGTTGGTGGAAGGAGATGCGACTATTCAGGTGGATGGGGCCCGAGTTGTGGAGTGCCTTGAATGTGTGTAAGAGGAGATCAAATTGAGTGCATTTGTGTACTGGAAGCCAGTGTGGTTCCATGAGGTGTGGTGGATTTTAGTTTTGTGTGGGAGGTTGAGGATGAGTCTGGATGCTGAGTGCTGGATGGTCTGTAGTCTTCTAGTGATTTGCTGGGTGATACCGGTGTAGAGGATGTTACCATAGTTCATCTTGCTGGTGACAAGAGCATGAGTGACATTTCTTCTTGTGTTGCTCGGGAGCCATTTGAAGATCTTCCTCAGTATCTTCAGGATAAGGAAGCAGGATGCAGTGACGGCGTCGATTCATGCAGTCATGTCCAGTTTGCTGTTGATGATTATTATGAGGTTCCTGGCATGGGTTCTGGGTGTGGGCATGGGTCTGAGTTCGGCTGGTCACCAGTTAGCGTCCCATGTGTGGTGTTTGATGCCAAAGATCACTACTTTTGCCTTGTCCGTGTTGAGCTTGATACAGACTAGTATAAGCCCGTTGGACCCACAAGAGCCGCCAACAACTGAAAATCTTAATCCTGTCTGACCCATTTCAAGATGCAGGCCTCTGAAATAGGGAACTTTTAACCATTTACCCATAAAAGCATTTGTAAGCAATTTGGGCCATTAATTGGCTTCCTTCCAGAACTGTGTCCTGCTAGACACCTAGTACCATACACATTATAGACTAATTGAACTGACCACACTTTTGTGAACTTGATTTTGGCACCTTGATCATTGACAGAAGGTGGAACCTCTGTTCCGGTTATGGGTAGTGCTTTTGTTTGAGGTTATTGAAATTCTATAACTGTTTTTGCGAGGAAAATACCAGCAGGGCCTCCAAAGCACTTAAGCAGACATTTATTAAGGTTTTGCGCCATTGCCTTATCCTTTACCAGTGCCAAGATGCTCTCTTTTTGGGTAGCAGCCACACTCTTCAAAATTCTCATTCATTCATTACAAAGTTACATAAAGTGACACACAGTGATACGTCGTTATTAACTTTCCAGGGCAAAAGGCATTTTGTGCTGGAAAGGTGCTATTTTTTCAGCGCACAAGGTGATTTGCGCTGCTTAGCGTTGTTTTGCAACAAGGGGGTCTTATTGGAGCGTTACATGGGAGGATCAGCAGAAACACCTATAGGTTTTGACGAAACGCCCAAGCTACAAGCATAGCCAGGCTGGGCTTTGTGTCAAAAACTGATGCCTCTCCTTGAATCAGGACTTAATAAGGAGAAATGTTTTTATTTTGCAAAACAATCCATGCACTGTATGTGTGGTGTAGTGTACAACACATCAGAGGCTCAACTACTGCCAAAGTTCGGGGGGCGCTACTAAACATTTTGAGGGGGGGGGGGGCGATTCTTCAAGCAATATGCTGAGTGGAGATGCAGGGGGTCTAAGAAGGGGTGAAAACACAACAAAGCCTCGTTAGCAAGTAAATGGTCTTTTAAAGACCTGTGAAGTACTTGGGTGCGACTGTGTGTGCCCGGGAAGCTGTCTCAGCCGGGCTGACACACACGACCGGGGGGGAAGGGTGGGTGGGGGCTGAAGCCCTTTGAGCCCAATGGGCGTTGCGCACCTGCAACACATACCCGATGCAAAGGAGCCTTCTGAAGTGTGTCTAGGCATAGTAATTTATACTGGAAAGGATGTGACCAGTACAAATCCTATTCTAGACAGCACACACTGACCTCTGTGAGGCTGTGCTTTGCACTAGGAAGCCTAATTAGAAAGCCAGCTCAGGGAATAGCAGCAGGCCAATGTTAGTAGCTAATTCCACTTAGCTCAATACTGCACAGGAAATTTGGTTGCTGTGCTGTGTTGCATGAAAAATTATTAAATCGTCCCCCGAGTTTCCCAGCCTCAGTCGGTCCGTGAGAACCGTAAGAGTAGGTGGACAGACATATCCTATCCAGATACATTCTATTTTTGTGTCTGGCACATCTCTCCATTGGGCAGCCAGACGTAAACAATCTGTAGTACAATTAAACAACCTCTTAAGATTTTTTGGAATCAGAGAGACCACCTCCTTGATAATCGCAGGTGTGAAGATGGGCAAAACCTCTGAATCCCTCTAGGGCAGATGGGTACAGGCACACATGGGATACCGTGGAGGCTATGTTCTAAGTAAGGGTTACTGTCTTCAGTGGACCGGTACTATCTCACTTTGGGATCTCTGATGGGAACCCAGATTTCAAAGGGTTTCTCCAATCAGGAGTTGAGGCATATTTGACCATTGTCATGTACCCGAAGCCTGGCCTGCAGCTGGTATAGATCATGTTGGTCAGGTCACCTGTGAATTAGCACTAAGTGACACGGCACAGTTGATAGGCGAAAGCCTGGAAAAAATAAGGAAATGGGGAGTAGCGGGGAAGGATTAGGACTCTTCCTCGCCCAACCATACACCTCTGATTCTGAAAGAGAACCTCTCTCTCTCGTTCTCTCATTTTCTTCTCTCGGTCTCTTGCTCTCTCTTTCTACTCTCTCTCTCGTGCTCACTGTCACTCCTCTCGCACTTCTCTTTTTTATAGTTTCAGGCTCTTGTCCCTTTCTCGATTGAGGTCTTGTTTATATCTCTAGCTCTCTTCGGCATCTCTTGATGTTCCCTTCATTTCCAAGGTTCAGCTTGGCACCCAGCCAAGGTTCTGTTCACAGGCTGTTTCTTTCAAGGCCCAATCTCTTACTCATGTGTTTCGTTGGCCTCTCTTGGGTTTCTGTTCTTGCTATCATACTCCAGCCTGCCTCTCCCGAGCTCTTGTTCACATTAACAGACTCCACAAGCCTCCTCAGCGGCCCATGCTTTTCGTGCTCTCGCGGGCCTCTCTTATCCTGTTCATCGAAACAGACATTTACCGGGCTCCTCTGAGGTCATGTTCCATTTGTTTGAGCTCTCGCCGCCCCTCTTAACACAAGATTCCCGCATGTTCCCAATTATCGTCAACTCCCTGGGAGACTTCCCATTGAGACCAGGAACTTCCCCCCCAAGCCGTGCCAGCCATGTCTAAATGAGAACACATGCGCCTCGCTTCCCATAATCATAAGCCTCAGGAAGAACTGGATTGGCTGAGAAGCTTAGCGAAGGCCTGACCAGCATCCCTGGATATTATCAAGGCCGTGCTGTAGGGCCAGGGAGAACAAGAGGGGCAGAGAGACCCCGACGTCTGCCAGGCAGGCTCCCTGCTGGTCAGGGCACTCACAATGAGGTCAGGGGTACACTTCCCTGTAGATCAATCAATCAGAGCTGGTGAGTGCTTGTGAAACTATCAGTATGTTTTGGCCAGAGTCATGTGCATGTCAGGCACATATCTGACAGAGCCGACGAGGCTAAAAGCAGTCATTTAAAAGACGGCACACCTCTGAAAGAGCCCTCGGAGCGGGCAAAGTCAGTTAAATGCGAGACTCGGAAGAAACCACTGCAGCTGCACGAGCTGCATTTTCTACATGTCAGGTTCACTTTTAATTGAGCCGGGTGATCAGTCATTAAACTTGAAAGTCTCACACAGAAGGAGTAGGTGGAGCTAGGTTAGTCATTTCAATTTCATCCTGACTTGAAAAAACGCAGGTGGACCTGGGTCACAGGCATTCAGGGGCGGTTTGAGCACTGGTGGCACCTGGTGCGACACTCTATTTTGGCGCCCCCGTTTATCTTCCTCTCCTCGAATTCACTCACTACCACTCTCCGACAGTGCCCCCTCACCTCTTCATTGCCCCTCTCTGACATACATTTCCTTTTTAGGTCTCGACCTTGCTATCGCGTAAGCGATCGCAAAGCGAAACTATAGAAAGCGGGTTTGAAAAGTGCTCCCAAAAAGCGGATTGCATGGCTAGCACGCGCACAATCACACGCATCGTGCCGCCATGCAATCCGCCTTTTGGGAGCACTTCAAAGGGTTCGCTCCCCCGCCCCCAAGCGCGCGCGCACCACGCTCCGCCGGGCTTGTTAATCCCAGCAACCAAATGTGAGCGCCAATCTTTCAACCACCCCAGCCCCCACTAACAACAAGGTCCACTCCCTCGCCCCCGCCACCTCAACGTTAATACTTCTTTGCAATTATAAACTATACTAAGAAATCCGTGCATATAGGTGTCGCATCGAGTACAGGCTGTGGACTCCCACCCGTTGGCAATTCATTTGTAGTGTTTAACAAGAGCACGGCGCTTCTTCGCGCTTTATTGGGCATAGTTTGATAAACGCTCCTTCTACAACGTACAGCGAGTTTGACTTGTGCACATAGGTGAAACGGACTTCAGCACAGGGAGAACCCTCTACCTCGAGTGTAGGATGGCACACCGCCGTGCTCTTTGCTGAGTGTATTTGTATATAGCGCCTGCCGTGGCCATGCCTTGTAGCGCTCTAGCTGGTTTTCTCGCTGACCGTGCGCGAAGTGACACGGAATCACTGAGTCGGTGTAACAAGGCACCTGTTCTATGCACAGTTAAATGAATGTGTGGAAGCAAAAACTGGAACGATATCGGTCTAGGTTAAAAAATGTCAAGTGACAATTTAACTGTATGTTACCGACTGCCTTCCTCCGATCTGTGCTGCCGCCATAGAAAAGCAGACGTTAATATTAAAGTGTCGTGTGTGTACTCTGAAAGGTCAAGCTCCGGACAGCTGAATAAATACAATTATCACAGCTGTGCGGAGGGAAAGCACTGGTTCTGTGGAAGCGCACAACTTCTGCCCAATCAAAACATGTACTTGTGGGTCGAAAATCTATACAGGTTTTATCGCCCTCTGAAAGTATTCCCCATGGTAGAGTGTTTCTATGCAGTGTCCTTGTGCAAGAGAACAGATACGCAAGGCAAAAAATAGCCGGTCAGAGTAAACTATGCTATGCAGATATTTGTGCAAAAAACAGACAAAACAAAAGTTGCCATTTGTGTGATGAACTTATCCATAAACGTCAAAGGCGAAACAATAAAAAACTCACTATTTCGCACACTTGTTTCGAGTTGAGCTGACCTTTGCTTACGTCAACCCTCGTCCCAGCACACAGGGAGCCGGTGAGCCCTCCTTGTATTCAGTTTACAGACCTAAAAGGCGGATACCTAGGAAGCATCGTAGACATGGTCAGTTGGAGTTCATTCATCTTTGTGCCACTATGGACACCAATGCTCTTCGTCCTAGACTTCAAATAGCAAACGGATGCATTCTGGGAATTGTGGTGTTTGGTCTCCTCTGCTGAACAAAAGTGGACAAAGTAAACGCCTGAAAAATAATCCCAAACGGAAACATGACTCATTTAGAGTTAAATGACAGAATCGAGATCACTCCAAGCACACTCATTTCTTCATTCTCGTACGGATCATTTTACAAGAAAATGATACAGTGCCCTGGCTTTGATGGACAGCTGCCCTGGGGCACGTCATACATTTTAATTTCCATCTGAAAGAAACGGACTTCAGAGTTTTGTTGTTTGCAGTCACCAATCATATGATCTTCAACTCGTTTTCTTATATCATTTTCCAACAACAGATCTTTTCTAGTTCGAGTTTTCAGAGCCATCAAGATAACAAGCATTTGCAATGCAATAGGTCTCGAAGTTATACGAGTTTGAGAAATTGGCATTATAAATGACAGTGCCTTTTATTTATGTTTTAAAAAAACCAAACTTAAATAAAAAGCATTGTCATTTACAATGCCAATAGCTCAAACTCCTATAAATGCGAGACCTATTGCATTGCAAATGCTTGTTTTTTAAAGCGCTACTCATAGTTTCACACTCTGTTTTGTGATCTGCAAGGTACACGTTTTCTGCAGCAGGCACATTAACCCTCTGCCATGCGGATCCGAACGTTAGTAAGGAGCGTGGGACGTTTTTTGGCGAGTTACGGGAGGAACATCAGGTGCCCCAGATTTAAAGGTATTGATATGGATGAATTGGGCTATAATTGATCTATAGCTTTTTTGAAGAGGGACTCGCCCGGATTAATAACAGATAGATTGTAATCCCCGTCCTGAGGAAGCTAAAAAATTGGAGGCTGAAACGCGACCGCGTCGACACACAGATTAATGAGGAGTCCACCGATTGGGTTGACTAAAAATTAGTTATCTGGCTCACGCAATAAATTAAGATAGAGGAATGATACCTCTGACGCCAAGAGGACTACCTCTGAATGTATCACTGTGAAGAAGAAGTGTACATAATTACAATATCAGTTAGGGGAATGTATAGGATATATATGTTGTATATATGAGATGTATATATGTTGAATGAATTTGTATATATGGGTTGTTTCTCAATGAAAACTGTTGTGATTTTTGTATAATTATGTGTATTTCTTACCCTGATGTTCACTAACAGATATCTGCATCTGAAAAATAATTTTTGAATTTTTTGATAAAAGAAAAAATAGATTGCCAAGATAATTTATAGTTTCTTGTGCTAAAATAAACAAGAGATTGATCCCTCCATCCCGATTTTTTTATTTATATAGTATAGATGTTTCTATGCCCAGGTATGGAAGGGTCATTTGGGTATGCCCCATAGTGTTCTATTGGTGGCACCTGGTGCGACACTCTTTTTTGGCGCCCCCCGTTTATCTTCCTCTCCTCGAATTCACTCACTACCACTCTCTGACAGTGCCCCCTCACCTCTTCATTGCCCCTCTCTGACATACATTTCCTTTTTTTTTAAAGCGCTACTCATAGTTTCACACTCTGTTTTGTGATCTGCAAGGTACACGTTTTCTGCAGCAGGCACATTAACCCTCTGCTCTACTTTATGATGAGTAAAAACTGACATGCGACAGAATTCGGATCTCTCACCAGCAATAACATTAATCACTAGAGTTATCGGGACATGTTTTTTTCTTGCCTGAAATTTGCTGGACGCACAAGGCAGTTCACTTGCTTTTAAACCCATCAATTATATTGAAACAATGCGCCCCCACCAAACTCAGCGCCAGGTGCAGCTGCACCGGTCGCATCGCCCTAAAGTGGGCCTGGAGGCATTCACCTGAAAGGCTCGCCTGTGGAAGAGAAGGTGGCTTTGGGTCACATTTGTTGACATTAAACTTACACCTCTGAAAATACAGGTGGATCTGGTAGGAGTCCTTCGCATGAAGGCCTCACTTCTGAACCAAGAGGAGACGTTGAGTCAGACACACTCATTTGAAAGAGCAGAAGGGGCTGGGTCAGAGTCAATCACCGGGAAAGCCACACCTAGGAAGGAGCAGATGGGGCTTTGAGTTTTTCACAAAAACCTCACCTTCGAAAGAGTAGATGTACCAGAGTCTCGGTCAGTTACACATCAAGCGTGCCTAGAAATGAGCAGATGGCCCTGGGGACAGAAGAACCAGTTACACCACGCCGTATAGAAAAACTGCACATTTATTTTACCCTGGCAAATGACTGTCCCTTTCCCAGACCTGCTGGCTCCAGGGAGGTACCAGTGAATTAGGAACCTCCCTCCATCACTCTGACAATCCGCTAGAGAGCCCAGGAGCAGCTAGCCCTACCAGATACCGGAGGGAATAACCTAATTTCCCCTTCAGACACAACCCACTCACTCCTCAGCACAAGCACTTTGGCACAGACATGGAAAAGCTTTACATCTGCAATTATCATCCAGACTCATTTCTGTAAGCCTGAAGGCTCTGGCAGAGAACCAAAGGCAATGATGGAAAAGAGGGAGGGAGCAGCACATATTAATCTTTGGACCTAGCGCTAAAACTCATGTTCGCGGCTTGAGTTCCAGAGTATTTGTAATTTTATTTATATAGCACTTACTACCCCTGACGAGGCGCCAAATTGCTTTTTGGCGAGTAGCATGCTACTCTGGAACCCAAAAGGATCAGTGGTGGATTAGTACAGGGAAATATGAGTACAGTATTAGTATAGGGAGGTACGAGTTAGAGCGGAGGAAATGTGATTCTGTTAGCTGGATTGAATAGAGTGATAAAAGGATAGAAGAGGGAAGAACATCAGAAGTGTTAATTTGGAGATCTTAGTAGTAAGTTGAGGTCTAGGATGACGAAAGGAGATATGGAGGAGGAAAGAACCTGTAGAAAGGGATTAAGAAGAAAGAGAATCAGTAGAAAAATTAGGGTTGGGGTGAGTCAAAGGAGAGATAACTGAGGGAGAATTTAGTAGGGTTGTTTGGGAGATCATAGTAGTAAACTGATGTTTGGGGTGAGCCAGAATCTGTAGAGGAGGGAGGAGCCTTTGAAGGGTTATTTTGGAGATCATAGTAGTAGAAAGGGTTTGGGATGAGAGAGAGTGAAGCCAGAGGATGAATTGATAAGAGGTGTAGAGTGATGGCAGGACAGAGTAAATCTTTACAGAGAGTAATATTCATGTAGAATAGGACTAAAATAAATATATAGGTACATTATTACATAGTACAGGAATATATGTGTAACAAGTATAATATATTGAGATTTGTGTGTTTTGTTTTTTGTGGAGTAGTGAGAGGAGAAATTGATGTTGGGGTTTTCTGTGAACGAATTGTATGGGCAGTACTGCTTGTGAGTGGTATTTGAATAGAAACATAAAACCCGGATTTCCGGAATAAAGAACCTAACCATGGGAGAAAACGGGGCATTTACTATATGAGGGGCATATTATCAATGATGGCGTTAAAAATTATCGCCGGTTTAGTAGCAGAAAACTGCAGCTAAAGCGGATATAATGGGCTTGATAATATGCCCTGGAGAATTCCAATAGAAGTCCATGTTCTATCTATCCAAATGCTTGTAGAAAGCTACTGATAGGAAGAAGAGAAACAGGAGCGAGCTTAATGTGAAAGGCAAAAAGGAGGGGAGAGGGTTATAAGAGAATGAGAGAAAGGTGATTAGGGAAAAGAACGACGGGTAAAGAATATAGTGAGGAGTAGAGACAAGGGAAAAGAGAAGATAGGAGGTCAAAACAATAAAGAAATTGGAAGGAGACGGTAGTGAGAAAGAAAAAAATGTGTATGCCGAATAATTCACACTTTTCTCAGTTTGTAATGGCTGTTAATAACAAGCATTTGCAATGCAATAGGTCTCGCATTATAAAAGTGTGAGCAGTTGGCATTGCTAATAATAATGTAACACTAGCCATTGGCATTGTAAATGATGCCATTTATTTATGTGTTTGTTTTATAAAATAGATAAAAAAGGCATTGTCATGAACAATGACAATAGCTGAAACTTTTGCAAATGCGAGACCTATTGCATTGCAAATGCTTGTTTTGAGAGGGGGGGTGGAAGAGCCCCATACGTACTTTCACTTTAATGGTAGCCGAGCCCCTTTCTGTATATGCGGCTCGCTGTAACCTGTAAACAGCAAGCAGCGTCTAAAGAAAGGGGCACGGACACCATTAAACTGGTCTCACATTTGCGAGAGTTTGAGCTATTGGCATTATAAATGATAATGCCTTTTATATGAGTGTTGGTTTTCAAAACACAAATAAAAGGTATTTCAACTTACAATGCCAATAGCTTAAATTCTAGAAAATTGAAAACCTATTGTATTCCAAATGCTTGTTGTGTAATGGGATCAGTGTTCTCCACTTTCTCGGAGAGTAACAGCTGTTGCGTATTTTGTGACTCCAGTCAGAAATGACTAATAAGCAGCGAAATAGGCTGAACTATTCAACCGGACGAGTAATTCTGCAATTGTTATGGTTCTCTAAACCACAACACTCCGGAAGTACTGTTCCTGACGTTGGGCTACCAGCCCTCTGACGTCTTGATAGGTGGGCTGCCTGAATATCGACCCCTTTCACCACCTCACTGCCAGAGTACTGGCCCAACACAGACCTGCAACCTGATCTGTAGTGCCCTGCTCGAAAACTGCGGGCATGAATAAAGAGTGTGTTTTTACCATTAGATCGTGTCAGACTGAAGAAGCTTTTCTGTAGGGCTTGTTTTCATGCCTTCGTCTCAATTTAATTCAGATCTCTAGCGTCACAGGGAGAGACCCCAATCTGTTACACAGATGAGCTGGTAAGGAAGATAGGCCCATTGGGAAAATTAGCTCGCCCTGTGCTTCTTAAAGCCAGAGCGCAGAGGGCAGCGTAACTCGTACAAACAGCCGATAGGGAACGCAGGAAATAATGATCTGAAAGGCAATGGTCGGTCACTGAATGCTTGGAGGGGCTGGAAAATGGGGAATTTCACACACACAAGCCACTATACCAAGCCCAAAAGTTCCCATCAGATCTATGCCTCTGAAACGCTGCGGGAAAATGAAGGTGGGCATTAAATCTTGCCGCAGGAAGTCACTTGCAAATTACTAGGGAAACCTCGCAAAGTAAAACAAGTGCTCACCAGGCAGCCAAGGCAGAACAACGAAAGAACGCACGCAAAGTGAAAGTAATCATTTCGCGGCCGCTTTGATGTTCTCAGTGGCCGCGCGGCTCACTGTGAACATCAAAGGGGCCGCGAAATGATCACGCAGGCTGCCAAATGGTGCGCGCGCCCGGCGCACATGCACTGTAGTTGGTGGCCTGAAAGCACTGGTTTGCACTTCCAGTTCCCCCTTTTACAAAAGCTCTCGCAAGAGCAGCGCTAAAGCGCTGGCTCAGGCGAGACCTAAAAAGTGTTTCCGGTGACTACTTACTTGTAACTCAAATATTGACCTCAGGAGAGTAAAAGTACAAGTCCAGCAGTGGTTTGAACACATGTTCTGAATTTCACCCCAGATGTCAACAACAAGCTGAGGCATCTTGACTGAGTTTTGTACTGTACTGCATATGCTTTTACACAGCACTTTCAATTCTGTTTGCAACGCCTAAGCGCTTTTCTGGGTGGTCCGCTTGCATTATTTAAATAGCCCTGGCATGCTCGTGACTGCTCCGGTTTTCATCGGTTCCAGAGCTCTCTTCGGAGTGCACAGCTAAAGGAAGGCTGTTTGCGGATTCGCCTTTATGAGATAGCTTCCTCCACGCATAACACGTACATGACGTAGTAAGGCACGCTTTGACACACATTAGAAGCATCAGTAGGACAAGCTCACATCACGTATATCATGAGCAGCAGTAGGGCAAACTTTAATCATAGACTGTCAACAGTGTCGTGAATCTTAACCTACCAAAGTACCTCGATGTCCGGAAGGCAGGGGTAAGACCTTCCTGTTAATATGCCGTTCCCTAAGAGGTGGATTGATGTATGTCAAACACGGTATTGCACAGCCATACATTATGCACGGAACAATTGACATTTACGAAGCTATAATATATATGCATTGAATTGGGTAGCTTCATTTAAATCATGGAAGTTTCCCACACTCAGAGGCAGTGCGCTCCAGTTACCAGAGGTAAAGGATAAAACCCCCTCAAGCTATTTACACAAGTGTGAGTTTGTGCTGGGATATTGCTGTTACATGTTGTCAGGTAAAGACTTGCATTTTTGCTGTGTTTTTTTTTTTTACGTCCCACATAGATAATTGATGCAAAAGACAACCAACCGTGGCTTCACCTAGAACACTTTCAGCGTGGGAAAAACGCAATGATGTGCGGTAGACTTAGCGATTTGACCCGAGAGTACAAATATCGGATTTACTTTACTCGTCTTTGTTTATGTATATACTTAAGTTAATTGTAAATATGTGAGACAAGCTGCGGAACGCTGAGCTGCTTCCTGGACACAGTGTCCTTATAACGAGGCAGCAATCAATAGCCCTTTTCAAGCTGAATCAGATAAAAGAGCTTTTAGCACATCCAGAGATCAGAGCAACAAGCCCGCAAGTGGTGCGAGCGCCATAGCGAGCGATCTGTTTTCAATTATCGCGCCCGTGTCAGGGCCCGATAATTGAAAACAGATGTCGGCCATGCTGGTAACAGACACCAATAGGCCATGGGCGGAGCAACGCAACCACATTTGGCCTATTGCGTGCTGTCTTTCTGAAAAAGACAACCGCAAAGGCCAATCCCGTGGACCAAAAGGAATCGCACACGCACGAGCGTGTGCGATTCCAGGCTCCGTTTTGGAACCCCCTACAAAAGGACTCTTGTTGCGCGAGCAGTGCTACACACTGCATCGCTAGGCACGAGACCTAAAAACAGGGGTGAATACTGGGGAAAACAGCATAACCATGATGAATCAAGTGTCCCTAGTATTTGGTCGACATGTTTCGAGCTTCCCCTAAAGCTCTTCTTCAAGACCACACAGGGACCCACCCTGTGCGCACCACTCCTATAGTATCCTATAAATAAGGCAAGTGAAGAGGAAAAAGAAAATGAAAAAGTGCCCACCTATTGTGTGTGCACTAGTGGTCAAATACATATTTTTACACAATGGTAGGTAGTATCTGTAGGGAATAAAGCAGAGGACAATTAGAGAAAAGCTGGCCTACCAGGCAAGCTGGCAGGCATTTAATGCAGGCGGTGTCATATCTTTATTAAAATGCTCCTCTATGGTGCGTGTAGTTATCAACGCACCTCATGGATATTCACCCTGATAAAGTAAGTCTCCTGACTATTTCCTTTCACAGCCTTCCTTCCGGAGCTTGATTTAAGGACTCTGAGTCATTTGGAGGTATCGGGCAACTCCCAGTTTTCTCCCGTTTTTTTTCTGACAGGTTATGCTAACGTGAAAACACTTGTCATCATTATTATTTCAGGGTGTGACTACGAGCCCCTCAACCCCTCCAGACCATGGGGCTCATTTCAGCCTTAACAAGAGTATGTGGCTTTATATGTAAATATGTATATGTATTAGGTGTTGTAAGTCACGTGGTGTCTTTTTCACTTTTGTTTTAAATAGCACTTAACCACTTTCTCCACCTGAGACGTGTGCTAAATGTTTTCCTGCAACGTACGGCGAAAATACGAGGTAGATGATAACTACACGCACCATAGAGCAGCATTTTAATAAGGATATGACGCCGCCTATATTAAATGCCTGACAGCTTGCATGGTAAGCCAACTTTTTACTAATTTTTCTCTGCTTTATTCCCTACAGATACTACCTACCATTGTGTAAACGTATGTATTTAACCACTAGTGCACATACAAAAGTGGCCACTTTTTCATTTTCTTTTTCATCTTCAGTGGCCTTATTTATAGGTTACTATAGGAGTGGTGCGCACAGGGCGGGTCCCTGTGTGGTCCTGAAGAAGAGATTTAAGGGAAGCTCGAAACAGGTCGCCCAAATACTAGGGACACTTGACTCATCATGGTTATGCTGTTTTCCCCAGTATTTACCCCTGTTTTTAAACATACCAACTAGGAGAAGGAATAAAGTATCAGCCCACTAGTTAGGTATTCTTAACCCACTTTCTTTTCCACTCCACATCACTGCACTACACATTTTTTCAAAATAAAGTGCTCCTACGTAATTTCGCAAGTCGTAGCACGCCTCAATCTGCAGCGGATTGAGAGGACCCCTATGATGAAGCATGCCACCAAGGGGAAAACCCTGGCGGGTGAGGGGACTCTAGAAAGAAAGTTTTCTTTCTGGATAGAAGGTTTTCTACTCCACTGGTTAGGTTCTTTATACCGGAAATCAGGGTTTTATGTTTCTACATTGAGAAAGGAGGGTGAACCTAACCACTACCTCTACCTCCCCCTATTTTTGATTGTGGTATTTGAATGGCACAGGGGTGGTGATGTGTTTGGAGAAGAGTATGTGGTGGGTACGAGGGGATGGACAAGAGTTATCATTGCTTGTGTTAGATATGATCACTGGAATAGGTAATGTGTGTGGTGGAGTGGCATGTAAGGATTGTATGGTTGTGTGTAATTGGTAAAAAGAGGAAGTGGTGTTGGTGGATGGTGTGATGGAAGACTGAGAATAGGTTTTGTCATGATAAAAGGGGATCTGTTAGGAGCAAGTTGAGGATAGAGCTGGTGCTTTGTTTGAACAGGGAGTGTGTGTCTGGATGCATCAAAGTTATGTATAATGTGGCTTTGTGTTGTGTTGGTGATGTGTTAGTGGTATAGGACAAAGTTGTGTTTTGTGTGAGAATGCAGGTGCCATAGTGTTGTAGAGGTAGAATTGTATGTAGGCGTTTGTGAGCTTTTATAGTGGTTCAATACACATTGAAATATGTATGAGGTTTGTTTGTGGGGCATGAGTAAAATGCCTTTGCTGATATTGTGTTTGGATGTTGGTGGCTGTAGAGGGATTAAGGTGGTAGCTCGTAAGTGAAAATTGTGCAGCATCTCTGGCCCTAGGCTCGACCCAAACAGGCAACGGCCCTTGTCCTCTCCGCCCAGCCCAAACAGGTAACTGCCCTGGTCCTCTCCGACCTAAGCCTCGATGCCCAGGAGAATGGCAATGACACTGTGGCCGCTTCTTGGGGCATTAGGGCAGTCAAGGTAACTTTGCATTCCATTTAAGGGGTAATGATGTATTTTGCCACTGGCATCCGAGGACCACAATACTGTGGCCCTTCAAATTGATAGCCAAGAAGCTCTGTGTAACACTTGACTCAGGGTACCGAGCTTCAAGCAATCAAGATTAGGGGTGTGTGAAAACATTTTTGTTTTACTGAAACAAACTCCGAGAGCTTAAGTAATGGTCCCCCTCTCTCAAACAGGTCTGCCCTCACTGTGATCTGGTGGTCCAGTGGGAGAAGGACTGGCGAGCCAATGGTTTAAACCAGAGCTGAATCTCCAATGCTGGAAACAAAGCAGTTCCCCCACCTCTAAATCAGGCAGCCTTTCACACAAACTATCTCACATTTGCTTAAAGACCACATAATAACCACAAGCATTTACAATGCAATGGTCTCGGCAATATTATAGGTAGAGCTATTGGTATTGCTCATTATTTTTTTTATTATTTTTGTATCCCTAAATAAATGGCATTCTAATTTCTATTGGCATTAGCTTTTTTTTTGCATATGTGATACCTATTGCATTGGCAGAGAGAGAGTGAGATAGTGAGATAGAGAGAGAGCGTGAGGTATTGAAATAGAGAGTGAGGTAGTGAGAGAGAGTGAGGTAGTGAGAGAGAGTGAGGTAGATAGAGAGTGAGGTAGTGAGGGAGAGGGATGTTATGAGGTAGTGATATATAAGCATAGAGTGATGTTGTGATGTAGTGAGATAGAGAGAAAGGTACATGCACCAGAGTGAGACCGAAATAGATAACACTCTGTCACGGCAGTGCTCTGAAGAAGTCACGAGCGAGAGAATACGCCTTCAGGCGTTTTACTTCAGTGACCAGCAAATGAATGAGCAAAGCTGCTCCATACTGGAAAGCACATACACACCCTGTGATTGTGGGCAAATCATTAATCTCTCCTTGCTTATCAAAAATGAGTGTCTCCTTGTGTAGTGTAACTGGTGCTCATGTAAGGGCTCCCTATGCCTTCGGGTCGAGTTTTTGCAATAGAAAACTGCAAGAAATAAAAAAAAAATCTGGATCTGTAGAAATTATAGCTAACTAAACGTCCCAGGAGGGGAAGGAGGCAGCCCAGTCAGCCTGTTCGGAGGAGTTGGACGTTTTGAGCTACTGTAACTACCTCATGCAGTTCAAGCATCTCAAAGCCCAGACTTGGAGAACTGTGGGGATTTGGCAGCCAGGCCACTGCTTCTCTTGGCCCTTTTTGAACAGGGTAGCTCATGGTGGGCAGAAAGTAGGTGGGGGCGAGCTCTCGGCCACGTGTTCAGCAAACATGACCTTGAATGTATATTTGAACCAGTCAGTCATACCATTAGTCTGGGGAGGAACACTAGTGCAGTGAGGATTAGTGACCTGATAGGCATACCAGTGGGTGTGCATAAGGTGGCTGTGAAAAGGAGGGCTTCAGTAGAGCCACCGCCGCAGCCCCCTCTGGTAAACATAGCCTACGCATCATTGGCTGTAATGCATCTGTAAAAGAGTGCAGGCGACTGCCCCATGGGACCTGAGAGCAGAACTGACTATGCTCAGGAAGGATCCATTATTTCTAGAGGATCGAAATTCGAGGGCTGGAGCCCGTCACATAAAAGATCATAACGAAAACGAATACCCAAGAAAGCCTCTGCTTGTCAGCCCAAACTGCCTAAAGCAATGCAGGGAGGTAATATTACAAGCATTTGCAATGCAATAGGCCTCGCATTTACAGGAGTTTGAGCTATTGACATGGCAAATAACAATCCCTTTTATTTTTGTTTTTAAAATATAAATAAATGGCATTGTCATTTACAATGCCAATAGCTTAAACTCGCGTAAATGCGAGACCTATTGCATTGCAAATGCTTGTTTTTTATGTCACTGACTCTTTATTTGCTTGAAATATTTCCCACTCCCGCATGTGACATAGGTATGTCAGCTTGTTTGTAAAGATGTTTTTGCACTGCACCTTTTTGTAATGTGCCATAACCAGGGCCGCTAGAATTATGCGGCAGGGGAGGGCCAAATTATGCAGCAGGGTGAGTAATTTTTTTTTCTCCAAGAAAGGGCAAATTTTGCGGCGTAATAATGCAGCACATTTTGTGAGTGTTATTTAAATATTTTGTCATGTTTACACTTAACACTGTCTGGGCATTGGTTGCACCTCCTTGATACCAGTTTAGAAGCCAAATATAGCAATAAGCAACAGAAACGTGGCATGTTAAGCTTTGCAAAGGGCCTTCCACAATCAAGCAGTATGTGTTGCAATGTTTTTTTGTAACTTTTGAACCAGAAACACTTTTTTTTCAGCAATCTTCAGATTAGGTAGCAAATGATCGATTATGTGGTAAATAAGTCAAGCCCATAGTTATGCGGGAACGTCCACGGCGTCGAAATGTCATAATTTCAGTGGTCCTGGGTATAGATGGGCCACGGTGATGGTTTATTAATGCCTAGGCAGGCTTTACACACACAGGTGCATGTAAAGTAAAAGCAAACCCTCTTTCTCTCCTAATAAGCCATCTCTCAGTGCATACTAACATTGTCCATTACAGGAAGCGAGGTTTATTCTCAGAGGATACTCAGTGCGTGTACTAACAGCATGGCCCTCTGTGCTGCAGACAGACGCTGCTGTCGACATGTTGCTGTTTTATTTTCCGGAATCGCAGAGCCTGATTTAGAGGGCACCATTGATTCTTGAAACAATCATCGGTGGTGGGTCGGGGTGATTGTTATTAAGGGACCCATAGTCATTGCAGTCCTCAGTTGATCAGAGCTATCTGAGGGCGCTCTGCAGAAGGACTGATCTCTACATAAAGCCATGTCACGGGGCCCAAGGATCTGCGGTCACCACCAGGGGCCCAACACAGTTCAAGAGGGTCAGGCAGCCCCAGGTTCTCCATCGTCTCAGCGGCCAGTGGAGCAGGACTGGCGTTTCTGTGTAATACAGATAAGAGTTAGACTGAGCTTAGCTTCCGGTCACCGTTCTACACGTACACGGCCAGAGTGCGAGTCACATTACAAGTCACTATCAAGATTCCAAATATACCAGCCCGCATATGATCGACTTCCAGTTTAGTGTGCAATAAACGTATATATAACATATTAACATGTGTTCATAAAGCGCGGAGGAGGCATCCGTGGCGTTTGAGCGCTATACAGAAAAAGGTCATTACAAATAATGACGGATGAAATATGTTTGGGTATATATATTTATACACACATACATACATCCATTAATTACTGAGGTACAAACGACGAATTTGGGCTCATCACCGCAGTACAGCAAAAGTGACACCAGAAAGACCCTGTTTTGCGGCCTCTCCACTACCATTGTTGAGGGAGGATAGGGGGGCATCTCTTGAGTCATGAGCCCTCCCCATATTTGATACGATAACAAATAACATTACACTCTGTGCATAGACGTCTGCCTGTACCTGTGTGTCTGCATCTGTATGTGTGTGCGTGTGTCTGTAGGTAACAGTGTTAGTACGTGTGTGTGCATGCATGTGGGTGTGTACGTGTCTGTGCATGTCTGTGTGCGTCTGTCTTGTGTATGTGTGTGTGTGCATGCATGTGTACGAGTCTGTGCATGTCTGTATGCGTGTGCGTCTGTGTCTTGTGTACGTGTGTATATGTGTGTGTGTCCGTGCATGTCTGTCTGTGTCTGTGTCTTGTGTACGTGTGTGTATGTGTGTGTGTGCGCATGTGTGTGTACCTGTGTGCATGTCTGTATGTGTCTTGTGCACGTGTGTATGTGTGTGTGTGCATGCATGTGTCTGTAGGTGTCTACAGAGAGTGACGGCGAGACAGAGAGACATGTAAACACAGAAGTGCTGAGTATGTCTGCGTGCCTGCGCAAACATCGAAAGGTGTAGATTACAGTCTGATAACACATCGGGGTGTTTCCCTCTGAAGCCCGGGGTGCTTGTAAACGATTGCAGATCCTCTCGAACGAAAGATGAGGGCGAACGAAAGATGAAGGCAAAACACGTCAGCCATTATGCACCTTTCGTTATGATTAGAACATGTTAACGTGTCCGTGAGATTGATGCAAAGGCTAGCGCCATTCCTTCGAATGACAGAAGTAACGTAGGTGCCTTGTGTATTTCTTTTAAGGTTGAAGTGACCCCCACATTAAACTTTAATCCTCGTGGTTTCACGCAGCGCCAGGGTGCAGTACTACGATTTTCAAAATATAGCTTTAGGAGAAATGCTATTGGGCCACCGAGGTGATTTAAAGAGACGCTTAAGAATGTACGTTATGGGCTACTACGTCCATGACGAAATCTGTACTGAACAAGTGCGGTACTACAAAGGCAGCCCCATGATTATTTTCGCATCGCGCAAAAATGAAAGCGCGATGCGAAAGTAAACACACGGCTGACTTTGCTAAAGCCGAATGGAAAGACAAGAGCAAGACGATCATCAGGGGCAGACGAGACGAACAAACAGGCAAAATGCCTTACCTATACGCACAACAGCAAGAAGATCCTCACGGCCAGAGGATAGCGAAAAAATGGCGATTTGGAAGCTTCGAAACTTTTTCGGATTCGGGGGCGTGTTCCTGCTGTTTTAAAAGGGCTTGGCTAAAAAGTGGAAAGAACAGCAAGGAACACGCCCCCGAATCTGAAAAAGACGGAGCCTATTTGGAGGGACGGCTCTTTCCTCCAATGGCTGGCCTCCGTTTAGGAAGCCAGCCAATGGAGGAGAGGCAAAAAGAGAGGCGGGCTAAGGAGCCACTCTAGGAAACATTAAATCTCGACTTCCGGTTCTGCCTTCGGCAGACCGGTAGTCCTCGACCTAATAAAGGTGGCAGTGTTGACATTTTGCTCAACAAAACTCTGACTACCACACCTGCCCCAGTACTAACTAGGCCCCCCACTTATTTTGAATTCCAATCCATTTCTATCAGTCCCCTTTTAAAAAGTGCCATTCTGACAATCTATTGCCCTCCAGGCGACATTACTTCTTTGTTTGATGACCTCAACATGGCCATTTATCTTGTTTGATCACTCTACCACCCTCGTTTTACTTGGGGATTTCATCTTAAAGGACAGCATCCGAATACAGAACACCTTGCAAAAGTTTGGGGTATAACATAGGTACGTTTTATAAACCTAGTGCCATTTGCCACACACAATATGTGCTCAGCCTACTCAGCTCATTCTTCTGTCTTAAACAGATCTATTGTTAGTTCTGCCTTCCAGTGCTTAGAAGCTATATTGGTGGTAGGTGCTTTATAAATTCAGCATAAAATAAATGTTGTTTTGATACATGCATAGATCGACGATGATCAACACTTATGCAGATCATACTTTTTATACAGTGGTCTTCAAATGTAGATTTGCACAGAGAGGGCCTCATCTACAAGAAAATGACGCTGAGCGACGCCACAAGCCATTTAGCTGTGCCATGCTGCGTCATTTTCAAAGCATAGGGATGCGTCGTATTATCAACAATACGACGCATCCCTGTGCTTTCCCCTGTGCTGGTGCACAAATGGCTGCCATGTCCCAGTGCAGGCACCCTTGCATCATTTTGCAAAGGTGCCTGTGGGGATGATTGTTTTTGAGCAGGAAGGGACACCTCCCTGCACAAAAAACAATAATTGACAGCATTTTCCTCTTTCTATGTGTGCTGCATTGGAAAAAACGAGGAGAAATAAAAGTATTTTTCCTCGTGACGTCATTTCTACGCCGTCGCTGGGGAAGCGTAGGATTTTGATGCAGTCCCAGTTTTAAAAAATGTTGTAAATCTTTGAATGCCATAAGTTCCATGGATGTTGCGTGGGAACACCATCAGCAACACCCATGGAAAGCCCCTTTCACACAGAGTAATGCGTGAAAGGGGCCCATATTTGCAAGGGCATGAAACTTCGCATACTGTGACTTTACATGGCCTTGTAAATATGTTGAAGTGAGGTCTGATTGGGTAGAAAAACCAAAGTGAAAATAAGGAAACCCATTATTTCTACCCCATTACCAAGAAACTATTGCGACAAAGTATATTTATTGTATTTATACCAATGGCTCCTATCTATTTTGGAATATGAGGGTCCGGCTCCCCTAAATTCCACTCTCAGCTCATCACCACATACATATGTAAGTCATTTCAAGACCTCATTACCCTTTCCATCACTTCTGGTTCACCCTTCCGTTTCCAAAAAATGCAGTTGTGTTTTGGAGGGGGAGGGGGCAAATTGTAGGATTCTTGATTAGGGATAGAAATTACAGTAGAAATTCCAGCGATGCCAGCGGGGAGTCTAATATAGCTCCTATAGACATCTTTATCATGTTCATACCATATGGTCAGTCACAATGCATTAATTTAAAATATTTATTGTGAGAAAAAAAAGTAATGGTGGGAAACACTTTATAGCTGTGTTTCTACTGTACATAATTGTTTGATAAATTAAAAACACCATTGAATCATATTGGTGTCAACAATTTTTGTAGGATATCCCTAAAGCTTCCTAAGGAAGTTATACTTTCCTTGACATGTTCCCTCACAAAAATGTATGATTTATATAAGACTTGTGGAGAAGTATTAGCTGTTGTGTTATTTGGGAGGGCAAGGAGGTTAAAGTGATTTTGCTTAACGAGAGCTTAGCATAATATATCTGATGACATCTGCTCTAAGTCCTTCATGTGTGGTTTTCCCCCCCAACGCAGCCTTTGCATCATATTAAAAAAATTGCTAGTGAACACTTTTAGTCTATATTGCGAGGTTACATGTCTGCTGCGTAGACTCCATGAAAGTCAGTAAATGTCAGGTTGCAGTCAGGATATGGCCTAAGATGGAGGCCGCCCTGAATCTAGGTTACGGACCCATATCCTTTAGGGAGCTTGACCAAGGGTGTGCGTGGTGGCAGTTAGGCTGACTATTAGCGTGTCTGGATCGCACGCATACAGGGCAGGTCGGAAACCTTTGAAGAAGTCCTCCCCCACCTGTAGTAGCTTTGGTGGCCAAACACTTCAAGTAGAAGATGGCTCTTGAAGACCTCTCAAGACTCCAAAATGTTGAGAGAACTTGCAGGAATTGAAAGGTGCCATACCAATGCTTATATAATTTGTTGTGCGTTTTTGGATGCATTTCATCACCAAAGTCCACATACCGAACCTCAGTGATCTGCTGCATGGGTCACCAATGTATAAGGGGGTGTAACATGGTCTGATATGGTATTTTTAGGTTAAAGGTTTGAAGTCTGTGCAGATGCATATTTTCTGGGCTGAAGTTGAATGTTCTCAGCCATTGCAAGTGCAGTTATTCGCCCCATTCTTGGGTGACTACTGAACTGTCTCCTGAGACAATGACAGAAAGAAGTGTCATTGTGTACTGTTTGTCCTGTGGATCCATGTGAAGTGCAAGGAGATACCTGGAATAGGGATAGCCACAACAAAGGTTGTTTAAGTGTCTTCAGTCCACAAACATAAGAAAGTTAGTCATTCCACTGCCCTTATAAATAAGTCATAAAATATATTGAAATGCATAAGAATCCTGATAGTGAAAGGGTTTTAAGTAGGCCTGGGCGAAGCACTACGCTACGCTCGCGTAGTTTGCGAAGTTCGCGCTACTTCGCACTACGCGAACTGCACGTAGCACAGTGCGAACACGCGTAGCGTAGTGTTGCGTAGTGCTGCGGTCATTTTTTGCTTGCTCGCGGTCCTCAACGTCAAGTTGGCGACCGCGAGCAAGCAAAATGACATCCTGGCGAGACTTTTTCCTTGTTCGCGATCGCGAGCATGGAAAATAAACCTCCCGGCGAGATTCACAATGCGAGAAGGTCAGGTTTCTCATTGCGAGGGGTCGCGTATGCTCGCGACCGCTCGCGATGAGAAACTACCAGTTCGCGTTGAGAAAGCTGCAGCTCGAGGAAAAATCTACTCGAGCAGCAGAAAACTACAGCTCGCACTGTGCAAGATGCCATTTTCAATGATTGCACAGTGCCGGTTGCTTGTCCGCACTGTGCAATCATTGAAAACAACATCTTGCACAGTGCGAACATGTTACTTCACAGTTCGCGAAGTGCTACGCGTAGCTCGCGTAGTGCGAACTTCACTTTGCGTAGCTTCGCGAAGTGCTACTTCGCGAACTACGCCCACCCTTAGTTTTAAGCACTATTCATTGATACTGGTTACTGTTCACCACCAGGAAATCTTCAATTCAGGAGCCTGGTTCCCATCTTTGATAGATTGTCCACTGAGGACTTTTGGTGTTAAAATGCCTATGCAGGATCCATACAATTTGTATCCCCCTACTCCTCCCTCTGGCAGCGACAATGGGCATCTCTGCCAAGCTTGGCTGCCAGTACGAGTGGACCGTGTGGTGCCTTAAGGTCTGGTGCCTAGATTATAGCTACGTCTGTAGGCTTCTGGGTGACTCTTCTCGGCGGAGGTTGTCTGACTTTGGTTGAAATCCTTTACTGATGTTATACACACACTGTGGGCTGTTCTCTTCATGCTGTGCCTGTTTCCCAAATCACTTTCAAAATATGTAACATTCTCGTGAGTAATGACTAAGGGGAATGTTCAGCCACTATTACTGGCAGGATGCAGAGAGTCAGCTAATATTATAAATCTGCTTTCTATTTGTAATTTTAGCAACTCATTGAAACTATTCTCAGCGGTCTCTTCATTCATTGAAAAAAAGCTGCAAAAGAGTTTTACACTTGGATGGCTGCACCAGACTGACTTTGTTTCCTTTGGCACAAGCTTTCTTTGAGGTCAGTGAGCTCTCCGTTATCCCTTCTCCCTTAAAAGTCCCCTTTCTTTTTCCCTTCCCTGAGCTGTAGTCTATTTTCTGACAATAGAAGAATTGTGCATACACTGTCCTTTTTTTGCTAGGCGGATATGGTGGCACTCCCCCTTAATGACTTATACCTCTTGTTCCTAACCCAACATTCAATTCTTCTTAGAATCTGTTGCGACGTGCAGTATTTCCCGCATCAGCCATCAAAGTTGACTATGTCATCCTAATTCCCCAGACACTCTAAAGAGAAAGAATCTATGTTGAAGTAACTTCATTAGGTGACTTTGCCCTCAGGCTCCGGGGGAAGTTCAAGACACCCATCTTTGTTATCTTCTAGCTGATTCTTGAGGGCCTCAGCATGACAACACATCGATGGATGCCAAGTAGCAGATAGCCAGGGGTAGCAGCTGCCAACCCGGACTTCTACTTTGCTATATCTGGTACAGAGACTGCTATCCTTGAGCTCAGGGTTAAAGAAGGCAGCAGCAGAAAGAGAAAGTAAGCAGGACTCTAAAAGCTTTATTTATTTTCTGATCCTTCTGCTCCCAGCCCTACCTCTAATCCGTCAGTAGCAAATATGACTCCTTTGAGAGGCCAAGTGATGTCATGGGGGTTAAAGGGTGCATAATGTCATGTTCACTAACCCTCACAAGTTGGTGAAATTACGCCAATATTTATTTATTTGAAAAGTTTTATATAGCGCGAACATGACCCGTAAGGGTATCAGAGCGCTGTACAAAGAAGCAGGCCACCAGAGATCCTGAACCAGTAAGTTCAGTAGCTTCGATTTCAGCCAGCACAAGGGATACCCACGTTAAACGAAGCCCTAGCTTGCTATATTTTTATACTCTAGGGTAAAGGCTTGCCATGCAAACCTTAGAAAAACCTGTCTTTCCATTCAGTTGTTCAATCCACTGACAAAGAGGCAGCAATATGGGCTCAAAGCATTGCAGATCGGTTGTGTGATAGCTGGATTCTCCTGTGGCACCACCATGTAGGTGTGTTCACCAGCATTCCAAAATGACTATCTCAATGCACATAATGATGTGAGAGATGACTTGAATCGTATTTTCTCTGCTTCACCTGCGAGTTGGAAGATCCCCCAAATATCTATGTCACTCAGAAATATTTCTCGCCTTGGGTGCTTTTCTGGGTATATATGGGTTTTGATAAGCATGACCGACACAGTGCAAGTTATAGTCTTACAGGACGTGAATATTACTTTCCAGCTACACCTTATAAGAATTATTAAGCGAATATATTACAATATGGCCTGAGACTTTCCTACATTAGTTCCTGAATAAACATTTACTGTCAGAACTTGATAGTTATATTTTGAGTCGCCCCGCAAGCCCCCCATTCCACCCTGCCACCCTTGTTTTCACTGTACCCTGGCCATGAGAAAAAGTCCACCTCATGCCAACAGAGATGAGGACATCTGGACATCTATTCATCTGAAAAGTAAACAAGTATTTGTAATGCAATAGGTCTTGCATTTACAAGAGTTTGAGCTATTGGCAATACAATAGCTTAAACTCTCGCAAATTTGAGACCTATTGCCTTGCAAATATGTTTTTGTTTATTAGTGCCCATGCGGTGCTTTAACAGTTATGGAGGTCATGCCCCTTTCTCTAGACAAGCCGCATCTAAAGAAAGGGGCATGGCTGACATTAAAGTGAAACCGCGGCGTGCAGCGCTTTGACACAAAAAAAAGCATCTGTTCGTCAAGTTGACAAACAGATGTTTCTTTCCATTTGTAAAAGCGCCCATGCTGCGTTTTCACTTTTATAACACCCTTATTTAGACATAGCTTGTCTGAAGAAAGGGGCGCGCCTCCATGAAAGTGAAAGCGCCGCATGGGCGCTAATAAACAAAAGACAAAAAAATAGGTATGCGCGGCCGCCATTAATAAGTTAAAAAGCCATACTCCACTACTGCATGCCTCGCAGCAGAGCATGCACTGCCCAGGCTCAATCTAAAAGGCCCTATCTGGCAACTAATGACTGGGCATCCATTGACAAGAACATCATAGTCAGGCTAGAAAAGGGATAACAAATCATCTACTCCAGTGGAACGAAATACATGGCAAATGTATCCATACATATAGTACAACAAAGATTCCAGACTGGATCTGACACATTCTATTTTTCATATTACCCAATACAAACAATACATTATTCAATGCTTTTCTTCGATGGATGAGTGGTCAAGAGAATGTTTATGTTCAAAAATAAGAAACTAAGTATGGGAGAGACAACGGAACTGTTCTCAAAAAGAATGAGCATGAATCCTTTTCTACCTAAAAATGTACAGGCTTAAGGATAACATGGTAGTCCAAGTCAGCATGTATCCATGGTACGAGGCATGGGAGGCTTTTGGTTTCTAACAATTGAGCCCAGCAAGAATAGATACAATTGGGGTGTGTACACTCCAAAGCAAAATACATAAGTTATGATTGTCAATGCCAAAGACTGCTGCTCTTAACACTCACTCACAGATCTGAAAAGTGTGATTGGGCCCGGATGTGTCAAAATACGCAAAAGAAGATGGTTAATAGAGGGAATCAAGATAGGATGCAAGGAACTACCTTGTGGGTCCTACTCTATGTGAGTGGTGGGTTGACCGTTTCCACTTGTGATAGGTATTTATTTATTTAGGGAGTTTAGTTTTGGTGTTAGGCATGTTGCCTCATGGCATTTCTGAGTATGTCAAAGCTCGAAAATATCAGATGATTATAGAAGCAACATAGATGACTGCGCTAGCTGTCTCATCCATTCAACTGCCCAGTGATTGTGCAGCCGATTTGAATGGTAAATGAAAGCCTCTAAAGCTCTGTGATATCTTTCTCTGAGTTAACTATGTGCGTATATGAGAGGGGATGCAGGAGTCACTAGAAATACTTTTGAAGTAATCTGATGAAAGGAGTAAGTTCAAAACAAGGTACACATTTGGCAATGTGCATATATCAATATCCATTTTGGTTGATTTGAAATGAAAATAGTAGGCCTGGCTTCAGACAGAACAATGACTGAGTATGCTGAACACATATTGTGTAGAAAATGCCACTGGTTTACAAAACATGCATATGTTGTACCACCAAAGTTTGGCAAAGTAATTAAGAAAGCTCATGGTTTTGTGAAAGAAAAGCACTCCCCCGGACAGATGTAATTTTATGGTTCACAAAGTAGGAAATGTAGGATCAACAGAGTGAAGCTAGTAAGCATGTGTGAATCAAATGTCATTACACCATTTGAGGAATATGAGTGGTTTGCACTAATAGTTATGGAGCACAAACCTGACAGACTGATTGGAATGTGTGTCGATTTATGACACCTGATTGGTAAGATATGGGTGGATTGACATCTCTTTATCAAATATAAATTAGATGTTTTCAATACCGGGAACAACAGAGTTGTTTTCAACGCTAGAACTCTTCTCTTACTAGTATCGCTTTATGTAACATCTGTCGTTTGTTATTCTAAACAACCTTGTTCAGGGTGTACAGGTTTTAGGGGATGTCTTTGAGTTACTATCAGTCTCTGTGCTCTTACAAATGATTATTCATAAGATCTTTTAAATTATGCTGGTTATGAATTACTTTCTGGATTACATTCTGGTGCATGGAGCTACTACAGTGGTGCCTGAGGCTAATGTAATCTAACTACAGGGATATGGGCAGATGATCAATAAGGAAAAATAGCATCTTAAGGTGGCAGGCATTGGCAAAGTCAATAGGTCTCACCTACGCGAGAGCTATTGGCTTTGGCAATGCGTTTTAGCCATTATGTTCACCAGTGTGGCTGCTGTTCAACTTCGCTTAACGTTAGTTGTGTGCAGTGAGTGGGGTGGATTGGAGTGGGGTAGATTGGGGTAGAGTGCAATGAGGTAGATTCGCTTAGATTTGAGTGGGGTAGATTGGGACAGATTGGACTGGGGTAGATTTGAGTGGGGTAGATTGGAGTGTGAAACTGGGTAGTTTAGGGTGCAGATTAGAGTGGGGTAGAATGAAGGGGTAGATTGGAGGTGAGGTGGGGTAGACTGGAGTGGAGTAGATTGGGATAGATTAGAGTGGGGTAGATTGGAGGGGGCTTGATAGGAGTAGGGTAGATCAGGGTAGACTCGGGTAGAGTGGAGTGGAATATATTGGGGTAGACTGGAGTGGGGTAGATTGGGGAAGAGTGGGGTGAGTTGTGGTAGATTGGAGTGGGATAGACTGGAGTGGAGTCGGATAGATTAGAGCGGGGTGGGGTAGACTAGAGTGGGGTAGATTGGGTGGATTATAGTGGAGTTGAATGGAGTGGGGTAGATTGGGGTGGAGTGGGGTTAGAGGGGTAGATTAGGGGAATGGGGTAGATTGGAGTGGTAAGGGGTAGGTTTGGGTGGGGTAGATTAGAGTGGGGCGGAATGGGGTAGATAGAGGTAGGATGGGGTATGGTAGATTGGACTGGAGTAGGTTGGAGTGGGGTAGATTGGGTGGATTACAGTAGGGTGGAACTGAATGGAGTGGGGGTAGATTGGGGTAGTTTGGAGTGGAATAGATTAGGGTGGATTGGGGAAGAGGGGTAGATTGGAGTGGGGTAGATTGAGGTAGAGTGGGGAAGATAGGGGTAGATTGGAGTAGAGTAGATTGGAGGTAGATTGCAATGGTGTAGATTGAATTTGGGTAGATTGGGCTGAATTGGAGTATATTGTGGTGTAGTGGGATAGACTGGAGTAGAGTGGGGTAGAATTAAGCTGAGTGGGGTAGATTGGAATAAGGTAGATGGGGTACAGGGAGTGGGATATATTGGGGTAGACTGGAGTGGAATGGGGTAGATTGAGGAAAAGTAGAGTACAGTAGATTGAAGTGGGGTAGATTGAAGTGGAGTGGGGTCCATAGGAGTGGAAAGGACTAGACTGGAGTGGAGTGGGGAAGATTAGGGTAGAGTGGGGTAGATTGGAGTGGGATAGATTAGGTGGTTTGTCGTAGGGTAGATTGGAGTGAAGTCAGGTAGATTGGAGTGTAGTGGAGTAGACTGGAGTGAGATAGAGAGGAGTGGGATAGTTTGGAGTAGGGTACATTAGGGTGGAGTAGATTGGAGTGGAGTTGGATAGAGTGGTGTGGGGTAGACTGGAATGGGTGTGGGTAGATTAGAGAGGGTAGATTGAAGTGGGGTGGATTGGATGGGGGTAGCTTAGAGTAGGGTAGGTTGGGGTGGAGTGGGGCATTGTAGATTGGAGTGGGATAAAGTGGGGTGGAGTAAGGTGGAGATGTTCAGATTGGATTGGAGTGGGGTAGATTTTGGTGGCAAGCGGTAAACTGGAGTGAAGTAGAGTGGGGTTAATTGGGTAGAGTAGAATGGAATGTAGTAGATTGTAGTAGGTAGATTGGAGTGGATCGTTTGGGGTAGAATGAAGTGGGGTAAATTAGAGTGGAGTGGAGTAGAGTGGGTTAGAGTATGGTAAATTGGAATGATGTGGGCTAGAATAGAGTATGGGGGATCGGGGTACAGGAGAGTGGAATATATTGAGGTAGACTGGAATGGGGTAGATTGGGGAAGAGTTGAGTGCAGTAGACTGGGGTAGATTGGAATGTAGTGGGGTAGATTGGAGTGAGAGAGATAGGAGTGGGTAGTTTAGAGTGGGGTAGATGGTAGTGGACTGGAGTAGATTAGAGTGGAGTGGAGTGGAGTGGATAGAGTGATGTGGGGTAGATTGGGATGGGGTGGAGGTAGATTGGAGTGGGGTAGTTTGGGTTAGGGTTTGATAGATTGAAGTGGAGTAGACTGGGGTAGATTCAAGTAGGGTAGATTGGAGTGGGGTGGATTGGATGGGGTAGACTGGAGTAGGGTTATTTGGGGTGGAGTGGGGTATTGTAGACTGGAGTCGGTAGAGTGGGTGGAATGAGTTATATTGGACTGGAGTGGGGTAGATTTGGGTGGCATGCGGTAGACTGGAGTGAAGTGGAGTGGGGTAGATTGGGTAGAGTGGAATGGAGTGTGGTAGATTGGATTGAGTGGAGTGGGGAAGATTGTGTGGATTGGAGTGAAATATATTGGGGTAGAAAGGAGTGAGGTAAATTAGAGTGGGTGGAGTGGAGTTGGATAGATTGGAGTGGTGAGAGATAGATTGGGGAAGAGTGTAGTAGGGTAGATTGGAGTAGAGTGTAGTGGGGTAGATTAGGGTGGAGTGAAGTGGGTAGGTTGAGTGGATTAGAGTAGGGTAAATTAGAATGGAGTGGGGTAGATTGCAGTGGGTAGGATTGGAGTGTGGTAGACTGAAGACGGGTGATTGGAGTAGGATAGTTTAGAGTTGGGTAGATTGGAGTGGGCTAGATTGGAGTGGGGTAGATTGAAGTGAAGTGGGTTGGAGTGGAGTAGAGTAGGGTGGGGTAAAGTAGGGTGGGGTACAGTGTGGTGGAGTGAGATAAGCTGGGGTAGAGTGGAGTACATCGGGTACATTGGAGTGGAGTAGGGTAGACTGGAGTAGATTGGGGCACAGTGGGGTAGATTTGAGTGGAGTTCAGTAGACTGAGGTGGAATGGGGTAGATAGGAGTAGGTGGGATTGACTGGGATACATTGAGTGGTGTGGGGTAGATTGGAGTGAAGTGGAATAGAGTGGAGTGGAGTGGGGTAGATCGGGATGGAGTGGAATAGATGGGGGTGGGGTCGATTTGGTTAGATTGAGTGGAGTGGGGTAAATTGGAGTGGGGTAGATTGGATCATAGTGGAGTGGAGTAGCTTGGAGTGGAGTGGGGTAGTTTGGGTTACGAGTGGGGTAGACTGAGGTGCGGTAGATTGGAGTGAGGTGGGGTAGATTGGGGGAGTGGAGTGGGTAAATTGGGGTTTGGTAGACTGGAGTAGATTGTGTGGAGTGGAGTAGATTGGGGTAGATTGTAGCAGAGTGGAGTGGGGTAGACTGGAGTAGAGTGGGGTCGATTGTGTGGAGTGGAGTATAGTAGATTGGGGTAGATTATAGTGAAGTGGAGTGGGGTGTGATAGATTGTGCTACACTGGAGAGGAGTGGGATAGACTGGAGTGCAGTGGGGTAACTGGTGTGGAGTGGAAAGGCATAGAGTGGAGTGGTGTGTTGTCGGGTGACTGGCGTAGATTAGAGTGGCCTGGAGTCGCATGACGTGTTGTAGAGCGTCTTAGAGTGGAGGGAAGTGGCATGTTGTAGAGTGGAGCATCGTAGATTGGAGTGGCGTGGCATAGAGTTGAGTGAAATGGTGTAGAGTGGAGTATGCATGGTTTGGTAGGTACTGCAATTACAGACAACACATTTTCAATTGAAATGACCATTACTTTTGCACCGAAAAACAGTTTTACTGCACACATACAATAATGTGAGTAAATGTCATCACCTAGTGTATTGATGTGTTTTGATTGTATTCAAATGTTTGTTTCCACCACACTTCAAAATTACAAAAAACAAATGTGCTTCATTTGTACTTATTCTGATATATTCTGAAACATCAGCACAGTTCATTTGTTTTGCTGTGTGCTAGAAAAAAACGTGCTACACCCTCTCATCTTACATAGCTACTCAGCAGGATTGTCACATAAATTCTTTCACTTTGAAGTCAGGGAAAGAAAAGTAAACACCATGCTCCCTGGAAGAGCGTGCTTGACATTTGACCTCTGTCATTTGATGCACAGCAAATGTTTCAAAATAAGATCAAGTCTAAAGGCCTGTTTAGAGTCTGTGGAAGAATATAGTAAACAAGGATTGGAGAACAGGAGGGACAAACTCAAACTGGACTGCCTAAAGCAAATAAAGCCAGCAAATAGACAAGCATTGGCAATGCCAAAAGGTCTCGCCTATGCAAGAGCTATTGGCTTTGTCAATGTGCTTTAGCCATGTTGTACAACAGAGTGGCTGCTGTTCAGCATGACTAAAAGTTAGTTGCATAGAGGGGAGTGGCATGGAGAGTCAGAGTGGAATGGTGACGAGTGGAGTAGAGTTTTGCGGTGTGGGGTGACAATGAGTGTTGTGTATTAGGGGACATAGTGTGGAGTTGCACAGAGTGGCATACACTGGAGTGGAATAGAGTAGAGTGGATTGGTGTAGAGTGCATTAGCATAGAGTTTTGCAAAGTATAGCAGCATACAGTGCAGTGGAATGGAGTGTAGTGGCATTGAATTCAGTGGTGTACAATGCAGTGTCATGGAACGCAGTGACATAGATTAGAGTGGTGGAGAGTGCAGTGGTACAGAGTGCAGTTGAGAAGAGTGGAGTGGCACAGAATAAGGTAGAGTGGGATAGAGTGTAGTGGCGTAGAGTGCAGTGGTATAGAGTGGTGCTGAGTGGAGTGGAATAGATTTGAGAGATGCAGAGGGCAGTGGCACAGAATGGCGCAGAGTAAAGTTGATTGGCATAGTGTGCAGTGGCATACCATGCAGAGTAGAGTCGAGCGGTAGACAGTGCAGTGGTGAAGAATAGAGTGGATTAGAGTGGTGTAGAGTAGAGTATAGTGGTGTAGATTGCAGTGGCGAAGAGTAGAGTAGCATAGAGTAGAGTAGTGCAGAGCGGAGTGGTGTTGAGTTCCGTGGTGGAGAGTGCAGTGTTGCAGAGTAGAGTATCAGAGGGCAGTGGTGTAGAGTAGAGTGGCTTTGAGACCAGTGACGTAGAGTACAGTGATGCAGAGTTGAGTGCAGTGGCATAGAGTGCAGTTGTGTAGAGCGCATTGGCATATGGTGCAGTGGTTAAGAGTAGAGTGGTTTAGAGTGCAGTGGCATAGAGTGGAATGGCACAGAGAGGAGTAGAGTGGCGTAGAGTAGATTGTTTCAAGTTTCAGAGTTGAGTGAAGTGGCGTAGAGTAGAGTGGTGAAGGGTAGAGAGCAGTTGCATAGAGTGGCATAGAGTGTAATTGTTTAGAGTAAAGTGGTGTAGAGTGTAGTGGCATAGAGTGCAGTGGTGCAGAGTAGATTAGAGTGGCATACAGTGGATTGGTGTAGAGTGCAGGGGCATAGAGTTGAGTGCTACAGAGTAAAGTGCATTGGCATAGAGTTAGTGGCATAGAGTGGAGTAGCATAAAGTGGAATAGTGCAGATTAGAGTGCCGTAGAGTTCAATGGTGAAGAGTGCACTATACAGAGTAGAGTGTCAGAGTGCAGTTGAGTAGAGTGGAGTGGAGTAGACAGCAGTGGCGCAGAGTACAGGGATGCAGAGCGGAGTGCTGTGACAGTGCAGTTGTGTGGAGTGCATTGGCATGGAGTGCAGTGGCATAGAGTGGAGTGGCACAGAGTGGAGTGGCACAGAGTGGAGTGGCACAGAGTGGAGTACAGTGGCGTAGAGTACAGTGGCGTAGAGTAGATTGTTTCAGAGTAGAGTGAAGTGGTGCAGGGCAGAGTGCAGTTGCGTAGAGTGGCATAGAGCATAATTGTGTAGAGTAAAATGGTGTAGAGTGCAGTGGCATAGAGTGCAGAGTATATAAGAGTGGTGTATAGTGGCACATTGTGTAGGAGCATAGAGTTGAGTGATTAAGTGCATTTGCTTAGAGTGTAGTGGCACAGAGTGTGGTGTTGCACAGTAGCATAGTGTACAGTGGCATAGAGTGGAATTGTGCAGAGTAGATTGGTGTGGTCTAGACTGAAGTGGTGAAGAGTGTATTGGCGAAGAGTGCATTGGCATTGAGTAGAGTGGTACATGTAGAGAGATGTATAGTGCAGTGAAGTAGAGTGGTGCAGAATGCAGTGGCTTGGAGCAGTGTAAAGTGGAATTAAGTATTCATGGTGTGGTAGAACACTGCCATTACAGACAACACATTTTCATTTGAATTACAATGGCACAGACATGCAGTTTTACAGTGCACAGACGAAAATGTTTGGAAATCGAATCACCTATTGTAATTCTTTGTTTAGACCATATTAAAGTATTTTTTTCTAACACACTTCAAAAATAACAAACAATGTGCTTCATTTGTCTTCCTAAATCTGATAATTTTCTATAACACTCACACAGTTCATTTAAATGTTGTCTTATGCTAGGCAAAAACTCTTTCCTACCCCGATTTCCAACAAGATTGTCACAATAATCCTCTCACTTTAAAGTCAGACAAAGAAAAGTCATCAAGTGCCCTCAGAAGACAGCACCTGACATTTGACTTCGGAATTTGAATGCACAGAAAATGTGATGAGATAAGAACAAGATTTACAGGCCTGTTTACAGAAAGTGAGTTTGTGTAAGTATACAGATAACATTATTTAGGCAACGGGAGGGACAAACTGAACCTAGAGAGCCTAAAACAAAAAAATCCAGCAAATACAGAGCCCGAAAATGTGAGTTGCAAACCACAAAGCCAATGGTAAGCAAGGGATGAAATGCATTCCTAGGTCAACTTTCTAAAAGTCCCCAGTATGTCTTTAGCAAACCAGACAGCTGCGCTGTCTGGTAGTCTGCGACCTAAAAACCAGAAAATGTAAGTTACAATCCACAAAGCCAGTGGTAAGCAACAGGAGGAATGCATTCCTCTGTCAGCTTTCTGAATGTCGCCAAAATGTCTTTAGCAAAACACACTTGGGTTTTGACTCGATGGCAGCAAGGCCAAGTCATATAAACTAGAAAGAACAAAAGGAGTGCCAATGCTGCATTGAAACTACAAGAAAAACTTTAAGCAAGAACTGAATTAAACACGTCCATTGCTCCCATTGATTAGGTTGATTTTAATCAAAAAAATATTTTTGCAAATTTTCTTATTATTTTGCACGGTAAAGTAGAGAAGTGATTAAAGCAGTTCGATAATCAAAAATTCAAAAAACCACAGATTTTTACAAATATATACATTACATTACATTAACACATATAAATGACGTCACCTCTAGCGTACCACAATCACTCGACGAACAACAACACTCAAAACACCACAAATATGTACAAGAAAGTATTCAATAAACATTATAAAGCTCACAATATACAGTTGTATGTACAAAATGTATAAGGCCATCAACAACTAACATTTACAATATTTCTAAACATATATTTTAATTGTTCAGACAGATGATTGGCCAAGGGCGAAGACAAGTCAAGAAAGGGGGGTCTACGCGTTTCGAATCCCTTCACCGGGGACTCTCTTCAGGACCAATATTTTCTAGGAACAAAAACGAACACAACACTTAGTTAGACCAGTGTTCCCTTACTTCTCAAAACAATTATTAGCCAAACACAAGTAGCCAATAGACTTATCTAAAGCTTCAAAGTGTGTTACTCAGGGTATAGAAATGAAACGACATAACAGTCCGACATCCACAATCTGTGAATAGTAGGGTGAAGTTTATCAGAAGATAACCAAGGACAAGAGCAGGGGAGGTCTTTAGGCGTAGGAGTGGGCAACTAGTGGCCCCAAAAATGTCAAGGTATAAATGAAGAATCTTACTTGTTCAGGTGAATGGTAACTCATAGGCGTGATTATATTATCGTTCATAAAGGCGTGTTGGAAATTGAATCACCAGCTGAGGCCTGGAGGCAAATAATGAAACAAGTTTTGAGAGTGCTGGTCGGTAACCAGTATCATCAACATCACGTTTTAAAGAAGCGAATGGTGAGGCAAGTAAAGAATACTGGTCGATAAGTGTTTTTTTAAAAAAAATCACGTTATGGTTATTTAACCGCTCTTCATATCCTGTTTACATTTTTTCAATCCCATCCTGGTCGAACATCATTTATAACCACATCACGTTTTTAGTATTCTGTTTACCTTTATTCCGTTAGTCCAATGCCGCCATTGCGCGCCGTGCTCGCCGCACCGGAGACTAAGTCTGAATGGGAGCGATGCCTGTTAAGTGGATGTTTGTCCGCTAACAGTTGGAAGATTTTTTGTCGCCAGCTCGGGTCTAGGGGTAAAAAGCGAAGCAGGATTTTCAGGCCACAGGTCTTTTAAATAGTTTCGCATCGTAGCGTTTAAAAGTAAAGCTCCTGATTACCTATTGTTCTGTAATTTCAAAAGCTGCTGTCACCATCGCGCTGTGCTCACCAAACGAACGACTGATTCTGCAGGAAGGGGGTGGATACTTGTTAAGTACGTATCGGCTTGCCTGCGTGGGGCGGTGCTTCTCAGGCATTCTGGGAGATGTAGTTAAAGTCCGATTTTTAGGTGTTTTGAAGAGAAAAAGTCGTAGCTCCACAGCCAGCTGTGCAAGATATTTGATGCGTGAGGGCCCTTCTGGCTCAATCGTATGTCCGTAAAAGAACCATAATTTAAAAGAAAAAGCCGAGTTCATGTGGAATTGAACTAAAATTATTTTTGTTATAGACAGAAAAAACTTTATTGAACAGTGTGTGTGTGAAGACACCTATAATGTGTTCTCACTGGAGACACAATGTAACTGGGCGTCATTCATGATGGTGAATGGCTGCTTGTCGTCTCCTATGTGCGAGCAGGATTGCGTATCGACAAGTTGTCTGGACCAATAGATATAACAGAGTTGGAATGTGGTAGTCAATGTAGGTCATCTAAGTATGATGTCCGTGCCAGCAAGTCTCAATTAATTGAGAGAGCGAAACAAGTTTTTACAAATTATAAATCTCAGATAGCTCGTTTAGACCGTCAACTGATGTATTAAATTTGATAATGAGCATCGCCTCTCTTTTGACCAATTTGGCGTCCAGGTCTCCTCCTCTGTTGTCTTGTGTGATTTTGGAAATCACAGTCCATCTCATATCCTTTTCTGTGTGATTGTTGAGATGCCAGTGATGGACCAGCGGGGCATTAGGCACATTCCTGCGTATCCTTGATTTGTGCTGTTGAATTCTTAGCCTGATCTCCTGATTTGTTTTCCCGATGTAAAGCTTGTTGCATGGGCATAAAATCCCATATACAACGTATTTTGTTTTACAATTGGAGAAAAGGTTATGTTTCCAGTGAATTTCCTTGTGAGAGAAATGGTTGCCTTCCATTGTAGATTCGCAACACTTGTGTGTGTTGCGAATCTACAATGGAAGGCAACCATTTCTCTCACAAGGAAATTCACTGGAAACATAACCTTTTCTCCAATTGTAAAACAAAATACGTTGTATATGGGATTTTATGCCCATGCAACAAGCTTTACATCGGGAAAACAAATCAGGAGATCAGGCTAAGAATTCAACAGCACAAATCAAGGATACGCAGGAATGTGCCTAATGCCCCGCTGGTCCATCACTGGCATCTCAACAATCACACAGAAAAGGATATGAGATGGACTGTGATTTCCAAAATCACACAAGACAACAGAGGAGGAGACCTGGACGCCAAATTGGTCAAAAGAGAGGCGATGCTCATTATCAAATTTAATACATCAGTTGACGGTCTAAACGAGCTATCTGAGATTTATAATTTGTAAAAACTTGTTTCGCTCTCTCAATTAATTGAGACTTGCTGGCACGGACATCATACTTAGATGACCTACATTGACTACCACATTCCAACTCTGTTATATCTATTGGTCCAGACAACTTGTCGATACGCAATCCTGCTCGCACATAGGAGACGACAAGCAGCCATTCACCATCATGAATGACGCCCAGTTACATTGTGTCTCCAGTGAGAACACATTATAGGTGTCTTCACACACACACTGTTCAATAAAGTTTTTTCTGTCTATAACAAAAATAATTTTAGTTCAATTCCACATGAACTCGGCTTTTTCTTTTAAATTATGGTTCTTTTACGGACATACGATTGAGCCAGAAGGGCCCTCACGCATCAAATATCTTGCACAGCTGGCTGTGGAGCTACGACTTTTTCTCTTCAAAACACCTAAAAATCGGACTTTAACTACATCTCCCAGAATGCCTGAGAAGCACCGCCCCACGCAGGCAAGCCGATACGTACTTAACAAGTATCCACCCCCTTCCTGCAGAATCAGTCGTTCGTTTGGTGAGCACAGCGCGATGGTGACAGCAGCTTTTGAAATTACTGAACAATAGGTAATCAGGAGCTTTACTTTTAAACGCTACGATGCGAAACTATTTAAAAGACCTGTGGCCTGAAAATCCTGCTTCGCTTTTTACCCCTAGACCCGAGCTGGCGACAAAAAATCTTCCAACTGTTAGCGGACAAACATCCACTTAACAGGCATCGCTCCCATTCAGACTTAGTCTCCGGTGCGGCGAGCACGGCGCGCAATGGCGGCATTGGACTAACGGAATAAAGGTAAACAGAATACTAAAAACGTGATGTGGTTATAAATGATGTTCGACCAGGATGGGATTGAAAAAATGTAAACAGGATATGAAGAGCGGTTAAATAACCATAACGTGATTTTTTTTAAAAAACCACTTATCGACCAGTATTCTTTACTTGCCTCACCATTCGCTTCTTTAAAACGTGATGTTGATGATACTGGTTACCGACCAGCACTCTCAAAACTTGTTTCATTATTTGCCTCCAGGCCTCAGCTGGTGATTCAATTTCCAACACGCCTTTATGAACGATAATATAATCACGCCTATGAGTTACCATTCACCTGAACAAGTAAGATTCTTCATTTATACCTTGACATTTTTGGGGCCACTAGTTGCCCACTCCTACGCCTAAAGACCTCCCCTGCTCTTGTCCTTGGTTATCTTCTGATAAACTTCACCCTACTATTCACAGATTGTGGATGTCGGACTGTTATGTCGTTTCATTTCTATACCCTGAGTAACACACTTTGAAGCTTTAGATAAGTCTATTGGCTACTTGTGTTTGGCTAATAATTGTTTTGAGAAGTAAGGGAACACTGGTCTAACTAAGTGTTGTGTTCGTTTTTGTTCCTAGAAAATATTGGTCCTGAAGAGAGTCCCCGGTGAAGGGATTCGAAACGCGTAGACCCCCCTTTCTTGACTTGTCTTCGCCCTTGGCCAATCATCTGTCTGAACAATTAAAATATATGTTTAGAAATATTGTAAATGTTAGTTGTTGATGGCCTTATACATTTTGTACATACAACTGTATATTGTGAGCTTTATAATGTTTATTGAATACTTTCTTGTACATATTTGTGGTGTTTTGAGTGTTGTTGTTCATCGAGTGATTGTGGTACGCTAGAGGTGACGTCATTTATATGTGTTAATGTAATGTAATGTATATATTTGTAAAAATCTGTGGTTTTTTGAATTTTTGATTATCGAACTGCTTTAATCACTTCTCTACTTTACCGTGCAAAATAATAAGAAAATTTGCAAAAATATTTTTTTGATTAAAATCAACCTAATCAATGGGAGCAATGGACGTGTTTAATTCAGTTCTTGCTTAAAGTTTTTCTTGTAGTTTCAATGCAGCATTGGCACTCCTTTTGTTCTTTCTAGCCAAAATGTCTTTAGCAAACCAGACAGCCGCGCTTCGATCTAAAAGGTGTTACCTACATGGGGCAGTCCATTTCAATGGACAACAGACATCCTGAAAGAGGATGATAGAGGCGATCATAAATGTTTTACCTGCAGTGGACAAAGAGTAGTTGTCCTCAGATCTGGGTTGGCAGAATGCAATGCCAAATCTGATCTCGTCTTTGTGGAGAGAATCAAAGTAATGGCAGTGCTTAATTTGTTAAAGAATAAGGGCTAGGGCCCAAAAAGTTCTCAGAAGCTCACAACAAGCATCGCAGAATCAGGGTTACCGAATACATGCATGTCAACTCTTGATTCCACCTCATGACTCTTTCATGCCCTCCGATACACTCCTGGCCCTTTTGATCACATTTGTCACTGTTTTCCATCTTTCTCTTCCTCTTTTCCCCTTTTTTACTTCCTTTCTCTCTCCTGTTCTCAGTCAAAGACTAATGATGAAAAATAAGTCTTGTGTGCCTGTGGGCCCCAAGCGTTCTCATCTTTCCATCTCTCTCCTTTAAATGTGGTGCACCATTTTCCCTATTCACACGTACCTGATCTTATTCATATGTTTTTCATTTTAATGTATCAACCTGGAAATTCCATAATTATTTTTGAGCTATATCTGGCTTGTCCTTCACCCCTCCTTTTCCTCAAGAAGTCCTACATCTAATCCCACGCTACTACTAAAGGTGCTCATTTTGGTAACTTTAAGACGGTTTCTATTATGGAATAGCCTTGTTTAAAATTTTCTTGGATGCCGGATTCAATGGAATAAGACTTTTGAACTCACTCCCAACTCTAGAGCATTTGGTAAAGGTTCAGAAACCTTAGGCATAGTGTTTGAGCTCAACTTGTTAACCAGCTCTGCGGATTCCCATCATGGCTGCCCTGCAGGCCAAGCACATCTCACACACTATACCAGGAAGCACAAGAGCACATATGCCAATATTTGAGAACTCCCATTAGGATACTTGAGGGGAACAGAGTCCTCAGCTTCCAGTTGGAATGCACAGGTGGAATGGTGTAGTCAAATCAGGTAAGAAGTGGAAACATCATTCAGGGTCCGATTACAACTTTGACGGTGTGGTGCCGGGTCCATCCCGCTATTGCACTGCAAATGCCGTGGTTAGACCACCTGCCGGATTAGGAGTTTTCTCCTGTTTGGCGGGCTTTGTCTTTGACATTCCCAAGGCGGTGCCCTGAAAATGGGCACCGTAATGGAAAGTCAAAAACAGTTCATGCAGAATGTATGACATTGTTCTGCATCCTGTCCATCAATTGTTCTTTCTGCATTTGTCACCCCAAGTGCGATGGGTATGCCCAGACGTGGGTTCCCTGCCCTCCATGCCACTGGAGTCAAGCTAGCCTGCTGATGAGGGGTTAAACCCCGAAACCGCTCCTAGGATGCTTGTTTTTAGTCCAGGGAGGACCTGGCAGTTCGGGCTGGACTGTTCCCATAGGCAGCAGGGTCAAGACTGATTTGCATATGGCTGGGTTCAAACTGGAATGGCATGGGGAACCAAAAAACGATGGATTTAGGCCCAGGGTGAATGTATGACATTGTTCTGCATACTGTCCATCAATTGTTCTTTTTGCATTTTATCCATGTGTTTTGCACCAGCTGGCCAGTCTCTTGCCCCGTCAGGGACCACCTCTGGGGTCTGCACCCAAGCAGACACAGTATTACTTGGTTAATCCTAAAGCTTTGTGAGGAAAATCCCTTAAATATTTAAGGGGAGGTTAACATGCACATGTATAACATCCTAAATTGTGAACGGTCTTGGGTATCTCCCACCCCCTTTCGCCCCCTTATTTTTAGAGCTGCATGGTCCATTAGTGTATTCTGGCACGTTCCTGGTAGGCTGCGAGCTAGCTGGCTGGTTTGGGCTAAAATGGCTGCCACTATCCAGGCTTGAAAGTGATTAATCAACCTGTTTGGAAAGTTGTACTATAATATGCACTGTTTATGTTCATTTTTTTTCAATAAATGTTTGATTGTAGCATTCCCATAAGCTCATTAGAGGCTAAGGCTTGCATCCTACAATTCTTTGCGTGGTCCTGTGCGGGGCTGATTTGAACCTGTTACTCAGGTTTGCTTTTAGTTCCCAGTCCAGTTCTGATTCTGCCCAGGTCACCTCACCCGGACAAGCCCGTTTTAAGGTAGGGAAGATTCCGTGCCTGACGGCTACGAATACTGCATCAGCTAAAGCACGGCTGAAATCTGGGATGGTAACAGAAGGTGCTGACCTTTGAAAATGTCAGCATCTACTGCTACCATTCACGAATGCAATCGTGCTTCGTGCTTTATTTGCTGTAATACTCGTAGTTCCCAGATTTGATGTCCACCCGCCCTTACAATATAGGCATGCAATTATTTTCTGCATGGTATTATAGCATGCCTGCTGCTCACCAATGTGGAGAAAACAGATCTATTAGACCAGCATCTCCAACAATCGTCAATAGTTGTTCTAGAATGGGGCTCTATTCAATATATCCACTTGGGTTTTGAATTATGACATAGTTCACTGGGTGCCCCCTTTAAGACATCCACAACAGGATGGCTAACCATATATATCTAGAACCAACCACATATGTAATGCCTATACATCCCTTCTTGTAACAGCATTTGCAATGCAATAAGTCTCAAATTACAGTATGAGCTATTTGCGTTCCCAATGATAATGTTTGCCACCGTTTTTTTTGTCAAGAAATATCCGAGCAGTAGCATAAGTAATAAAATCAAATCCACGAAGCAACAAAAATTGCAGTACCACAGGCTGTTACTAGGTGTCCCTGTGTATTTGTAAAGGGACCTCTATTGGCCACGTAAGGTACTGCATTCTTAATGCAACTATAAAGAGAAAGATTGCAGCTGAGCATATGTTTCCATTTGTTTTTGTTGAAAGTGAGATTTTAGTTAGCTTGAGTTTTAAAAATGCACCATTTTGTTTAGTTTAATAGTGCCTTTTTAAACGCAAGCTAACAAAAAACTCACTTTTTAATAAAAACAAACAAACGTATGCTCAGCTGCAATCTTTCTCTTTATATTTGCATTAAGGATGCAGTACCATATGGGGCTAATAGAGATATTTTTACAACTCCACAGGGACACCTAGTAACAGCCTATAGTACTGCACCATTGCCTTTCTTCATGAATTTTATTTTATTACTTATGCTACTGCTGGGATATTTGTTGACAACAACAAAAACCGAAGAAACATTATTTGCTACGCCAATAGCTCAAACTTTCAGTACTGCGAGACCTACTACATTGCAAATGCGTGTTTCTCTCACCTTCAGGGTAAACCATATGTGACCTCAGCGAGTTATCCCCCTCCCTGGTCTTTGATGGGATTTTTACAAGGCTGCTTTGTTATGTTTGCAGCCACAATTGTGAGCTATGAGCACCTGATATCGGAAAGCGCACACCGCAGACTCTGCAGGGGGCAAGAGGGGTGGTGGGCAGACCACGAGCTCTAAATGTAACACAGAGGCAGTGATTGGCTGCCCAAGGCTGATGGGGCATTTTCAGGTGATCAGACTAAAGGACGGATGTAAAGCATTCAGTAAAAACTCTTCTTTCCCCCAGAAGTTCACTACCACTGATGCAAAGTTCTGTTGAGTGTTTTTTTTACTTCTAGTTCGTTGCACTCTGTTACTGTGGTAAACTCTTGTCTCTAATGTCCTACTTTACTGAAACATAGTGCAATTAATGGGACATAGTCAGTAAAAAAATGCACAAACATTCTTACACTCTGCTATCACGAAGCCGCCGTTGCCTCTTTGGCTGCTTTGCACCCTGGGGGGGGGGGGGGGGTCACTGTCATTGGTGCTTGTCCCTTGCAGAGTTTTTTTTAGCCCTTCATCCAGTAAGATCAACGAGCTCATAAAATTTGGGTCAGTGGTTTAAAAAGACCAATATTTTTCCCAATCCTTTTCAGACTTACTATTCATAATGGCACAGAAAATGTTTCTGCATAAATTTAAATATAGTGTTGATTATGATTTTGTGAAGAACTGTTTATGAATTTCGGCAGCACAGCATCCTAGTTCCCTCTATTAGGTCACGTCCTTTGTCTCAGAGGCCACGCCCCTTTACAGGACTTCTAGGTTTTCACGGCCATGGCCCATGCCCCTTTTGAGACCTCACACCTTTTCCATCGTACTTAAAGCACTGTCATAATTTGGGAGCACCAAGGCCCTCTCCCTCCCGGACGTAAGTGACCCTGCACCTGTTGCACTATTAACCTTGGGGCTTTAAAAGACCTTGGAATGGACATACACATACCGCAAGAATACTTCACAAGAAACTGCAAAGCTGGAGGATGTGAGTGACAGGCTGGGCGGGAAATGATTTTCTAAAACAGCCATTGCAGAGTGAGGTCACAGAAGCTCGGGGGGGAGGGGATGCCCTTATCCAAGATTCTTCCTGGCGCCGTCACGTCACGGGGGTTTTATCGCTGATCTGAGTCACACTTCCCGGCGTCGACGCCACATTTGGAGGTGAGTTCCGTAGGTGAGGGCCGCAGGTGGTCGGAGTCAGATGTAGAGGCGGGTGGGGTGGGGCTAAAGCTCTTAGCCCTGCATGTAAATAAAGAATAGGCCAGGAGGGCATTGTGCATTAAACTCATAAAATATTGTTTGTTAATACCAACAACTGTACATTAGCAGCTCCACTTGCATAGTGCACAGTACGTACGCTGAGTATCAACTCTGCACACTTTATAAAACTTGAGCAGGTGCTAATTTTAATCACTTTGCAAAAGTTCCATTTACTTCTGCTAAGCGTGCAGATTTTTATTACTCCCTTATTCACTATAAAGGGTCTTGGAGGAACCCGCGAGGTATATAGTGGTGGGTGCACACCTGTGATACCAGATTATACACAGATCACAGGCGCATTATCCCACAGTATAAGTGCACTGATACGGACGTCTGTCAACACTCATGGCTGGGCCCGGCCGCCCGCGTAAAATGGCTAGGCCTGTCCAGGCTTGTTCGGCAAAAGCAGCAGGTACAGGTTCCACGCCACAGTAACTTCAGCTATGTACGATGACGCCTCAACAGGAGAAAATGTCGGTCTGCTACCTGGAGGGTGCCTCAGTGTATAAATAGAGGACATTCTAAAATGACGAATATTACATGCTGTAACTCATATCTTCAATGGGGTGCACAGTCTAAATATCGAATTCTAGATATCGACCTACATTAATATCGAGTTGAAAATATCGTCGGAACAGAATATCTAACTCAATGATATCGACAACCAGAATATCGACCAGAAGGTAAGAAATATCATTTTTGTTAATATCGAAGTTAGTAATATCGATAGCAAAAATATAGATGTTAATAATATCGATGTTTGTTAGTGTTATGTATTTTAGTATGTGTTTTATATGTATGTGGTTTATAGTTTTTTATTAAGTATTTGTTATGCCTCGTGGATAGGTTTAGAATGTTAGCCTGCGTGGCAAGGGCTCATGTAGAATGTTCGTTGTGTTGCTGGGTGATGGGGTCATGAGATTCTATGTATTTTTAAAATAGGCGGAGACGTTTCTATGAAGGTGGATGTTTTCTGTACTACCTGTTGCCTCTGCTGTGTAGACTCGAGTAATAAACAACTTCAAGGATCCCCAGCTCCTAAGTTTATTACAACAATTTGATTGGCGACGAGGATGTAATTCAAAGTCAGCCGATTCTTCCTGTGATCTGCACACAGACATTCTTTTTTGGCAATTATTTTTTCATCGAAGCAGATTTTTCCTGTGATCTGCACACAAATCCATATTTGGTGTTAATAACGACAGTTACAGTTTTATTTAAATTTATTTCTTTTATTTTTGTTTTTTTTTCTGATTCACCGCATTGCCTATATTGCTGAGGTATTCGTTCTTTTGGCTAAAACAAAGACAATAATAATTTTATTCATAGGTATTTGTCACAAGTCAGTGCAAATTCGTTGCTCTTTGCTACCAAGATGCAATCCATCAGTCCACCTCCTGCCTTTTTGGAATCTGCTGGTGATCCACCAGTTAGGTGGGAACTGTGGTTTGATGCCTTCCAAACCTATTTAGGTGCTATTGGAGCATCCAGATTCAGTGACGAACGTAAGAGATTTTTACTTCTTCATTCTCTTGGTTTCGAAGGTAGGTCCATATTCAAACATCTTCCTGAAGTCACACATGTTCCAGGAGAAGATATAGATGTGTTTCAAGATGCAGTGACTAAACTTAGGACAAGGTTTCACAAACAACCTAGCTTGATGGTTCTTCGACATAAGTTCTTCAAGAGGCAACAGAAAGACGGCGAAGATGTTGACACGTATGTTTCTGCATTAAGGAAGCTTGCCTCAGAATGTCAGTTTGAGACATTTTTAGAGCAACTTATCAGGGATCAATTTGTCTGTCACTGCAGTGACAAGCAAATACGGAAAAAACTTCTTTCTCTTTCAAATCCAGATTTAGATGAAACTATAAAAATCGCCAAAAGTATCGAAACGTCTCAAATATCTTTAAAAGAATTGGAAGACAAACTTCCGGACCCAGTGAATTCTATTTCGTCAGGTTCAAAATTTAAGCGCAATGATGCTAAACAAGATGTCAGAGATAATGAGACTAAGAAAATTGGTGCAAAGAAAAATATTTATCTCTCACAAGATCCCAAACACATGTGCAACAGATGTGGGAATAAACAACATCAGAAGGGAACTAGATGCCCAGGAGCAAATGTTGTGTGTAGCTATTGCAGAGGAACAGGACATTTTGCCAAAGTTTGCTTTAAAAAGAAATTTAATGAGCAAAAAAGGTCTGTTGCATGTGTGCTAGAGTCAGACTGTGAATCAGATTCCGAAACAGTTGGTGTGGTTCTAGACAGTCCAGATCACGTTTTAAAAATTTCTGATGAAACAGACTGCGTAGACCCTATTGTTGAAATTTTGGTGGGGGACAAAGTATTACATTTACTGGTAGATTCTGGAGCTAGAATAACGATGATAACCAAGGAACTTTTTGAGGAAACTTGGGGAGGTAGGAGTTTGTCACCCCCCCGATCGCTCGCCAGTATCCTACGAGGGTCGTAAGATAGAACTGTTGGGTTATTTTGAGGATGATCTTGAATTCAATGGTAGGGTGATCAAGATATATGTGGCTGTTAAAGGATTGAATATTTTAGGTTGGTATCACCAAGGCCTATTTGGGATGATCCTCAAACCAGGCTGTCGGGTACAAGTTTTAACTGTTTCCGATGCTGGTCTTGATAGTAGTGTCAAATGGGAGCAACTTTTTCCCACGGTCTTTTCAAAGGGACTAGGAACTATTCGAGGGTTCAAACACCAAATTATTGTGAAAGAAGGGTCATTACCGGTGAAGCACAAATTAAGGGGTGTCCCTTTCAGTGTTAGGGAGGACCTTGAAATAGAGATAAAGCGCTTGTGCCAAGAGGGTATTATTGAAGCAACAGAATCTTCTTTGTGGCTTTCTCCTCTGGTTGTAGCACGGAAGAGGTGCGGTAAGTTGCGCGTTTGTGTGGACCTCAGGTCGCTGAATAAGGAGATCTGGGTGGACTCGCATCCTCTGCCGAAAATTGATGACCTATTTGCGTGCGTCAGGGGTTCGAGGTATTTTTCAAAGTTAGATTTGGCGAGTGCGTACCACCAGATTGAATTGGAAGAGGAGTCTCGTCAATTTACATCTTTTGTCTCACCTCTGGGCACTTTCCGTTATAAACGTATGCCGTTTGGTTTGGCCTCGGCCGCGTCAGTTTTCCAACGAGTGATGCAGAGTATGTTGGGTGAGATCAAAGGTGTACTTGTATTCCAAGACGATGTCCTTGTTCATTCCAAAGACACTAGTTCACACAATGTTTTGCTGAAAAGTGTTTTAGAAACATTCAGAGAGTATGGTGTGGTTGTAAAGCCTGAAAAATGTAAATTTCTTTGTGATGAAGTCGAGTATTTAGGGCACCACATTTCTGGCGAAGGGATTCGACCTAGACAAGGTTTGCTAGATGCCATCATCAAGGCTCTCATTCCGAAGGATAAGACAGGGATTAAATCACTGTTAGGTTTGTTGGAATATTATTCTAAATTCATTCCAAATTATGCTTCTGTAGTTAGACCAATAAGTTTTCTATTGAGAAAGGGTGTTTCGTTCAATTGGTCGGGTCAGTGCAACGCAGCTCTGGAAGCTGTGAAGGTTCTACTTAAGAGTAGTGAGGCGCTTAAGCCGTATGATCCTACCCTTACCACTTGTATCACGGTGGATGCAAGTCAGGTGGGTTTGGGGTGTGTGGTTACGCAAGATACTCGACGAGGAGAGAATACCATTGCGTTTGCATCCAGAGTCTTAAGGGATGCAGAAACACAATACTCGGTGATCGAGAAAGAGTTGTTATCTTGCCTTTGGGCTGTCAGTAAGTTTCGCTCATATGTCTGGGGGAGACGTTTCATTTTGAGGACTGATCATAAACCATTGGTGAACATTCTAAGTGCAGGGACTAGCAAATGTTGTTCACCGAGGATTGTAAGGATGGTCTCAAGACTTATGCAATACCAGTTTGATGTAGTCCATATTTCTGGTGGTAAAAATACGAGAGCAGATTTTTTATCTAGATTTCCTGTAGGTTCAGACCAAAAGGTCTGTTCAGATGACAACCATGAGGATGAAGATGATTCAGACGATTGGTTTATTGCTGCGGTTGATATTTCTGAGTTTAGTGTTGGAGATGAGGGAAGTTGGTTGGAAGCCATTGGTCAAGATGAGGTTCTCCAACAAGTGAGTCAGTATGTGATGAGTGGTTGGCCGAGAGAGAGTACTTTGGCGCATTATCTACAACCTTACTGGAAAGTACAGTCAGAAATTTCCATTGAGGGTGGGGTGTTGGTTCGTGGAGAAAGGCTTATCCCTCCTCTTGGTGTGAGAAAAAATATTATTCTCAGGGCTCATGAGGGTCATCTTGGTTCAACTCTTATTAAACGAAGGGTTCGTGATGGTTTCTGGTGGCCATCTATGGATGCTGATGTCACAGAGATTGTTGATGCGTGCTCCATATGTAGTAAAGCTGATAAAGGCTTGAAGGTAAAAATCCCACCGCTGTTGCCAGTAGACTGCCCGCCAGTTCCTTGGAGTAAGTTGGGTCTAGACATCATGGGTCCTATAGAAGGTTTGCAGAATGGTGGCCGTTTTGTTCTAGTATTAATTGATTATGTTTCAAAATGGCCTGAGGTGAGGGTTGTTAAGGACATCTCTTCCTCTACAGTGATAACGTTTTTAAGAGAAGTGTTCATTCGAGAGGGGTTTCCTGAGACATTGGTCACAGACAATGGTACCCAATTTGTCAGTGCAGAATTCGAGTCATTTTTGAGTTCTTGCAATATCAAGCATACAAAAAGTTCACTGTATCACCCACAGTCTAATGGTCAAGTGGAGCGCATGAACAGGGTGGTGGGTGACTGTGTTAGATGGGCAAAAGGTTCAAGGGTTAATATACAAGGTTCCATCGATAGTATGCTTTGGTTTTATAGGACTACTCCTCATTCCACCACTAAGGTTTCTCCTTTTGAGCTGTTAAGGGGACGTAAGGCCAATACATGTTTCAGACCAGGTTAGATGAATAAATGGATCAAATCGTTACATGACATGAATGGTCTTATGGAAATAGTGAAGAGGAATGTTCAAAGTGCTCAAGCTAAGCAAAAGCAGTGGTATGATAACAAAAATTCCACTAAGTTGGTTGAAGTGCATGTGGGGGATCTCGTTAGGATCAAATCCTCCATACATGTCAAAAAAGGGGAAAGTAGGTTTGGACTACCAATCCGTGTCACAGAAATAGGTAGAAATGCAGTTAAAGTTGAAGGGGGAAGTTGGTGGAATGTAGGTAAGATTGTTAAAGTTAGGGAAACTGTTGGGACAGGAAAGGGGGGTAGCTACTGTGAGCCCTCCTCTTCTGAAACTGTGGAGTCTGGTTGCAGAACTAGTGATGTTCGTGCTACGGTGAGAAGGAGGAGTAGTAGGACGAGCAGAATTTCCATACGTTTTCGTGACTGAATTACTGTGATAGTATTAAAATTTTGTAATTTTCGTTTTGTTGTTTTTTAATGTTTGTTGTGTTTATGTTTTTTTTAAAAAAAGAAATGAGAAAGGGGGATATGTTATGCCTCGTGGATAGGTTTAGAATGTTAGCCTGCGTGGCAAGGGCTCATGTAGAATGTTCGTTGTGTTGCTGGGTGATGGGGTCATGAGATTCTATGTATTTTTAAAATAGGCGGAGACGTTTCTATGAAGGTGGATGTTTTCTGTACTACCTGTTGCCTCTGCTGTGTAGACTCGAGTAATAAACAACTTCAAGGATCCCCGGCTCCTAAGTTTATTACAACAATATTGTAATGTTTTTTATATATATGTATAAATTATTTTGAAGTTAGTCATTTTTTTAAAGACAATTATGCGTTTTAGTACCGTAGCGGGTTGTGGGTTTATAGGGGAATAGGGTGGGAAGTAATTTAATTATAGTAAATTAAATAATAATTTTTAGGAATTATTAATTATTTTTAATTAAATTTAGCATTTTAGTACCATAGCAGGTTGTGGGTTTATAGGGGAATGGGGGGGGAGTAATTTAATAGTAAATAAGTCAATATTAATTTTTATTTTTGGGTATTGATAATTAATAGCGTGTTTATTATTAATTGGTAATTAATTTTTGCTACTTATTGGTATTGATAATTAATTTATTTTAGATGGATTATTAATTAGTAATTAGTTATTAATTGGTAATTAATTTTTAATTATTATTTATTGTTGCCGATATTTATTTTTATTTTTAATGGATTATGAATTAGTAATTAATTATTAATTGGTTTATTATAATTATTATTTATTGTTATTTATAATTTATTTGTAATGGATTATTATTTGGTAATTCATTATTAATTGGCAATTGATTTTTAATAATTATTTATTGGTAATTGATTTTTAATGGATTATTAATTGGTGATTAGTTATTAATTGGTTATTCATTCCTACTATTATTTATTGGTATTGATAATTTATTGTTAATTTAATAATTAATCTTTATTTAATGTCAATTTGTTTTTCATTTATAAGTATGTTATTTTTAACCCGTATTCTACCCAACGTTTTCCCTACTGTTGCACTCTCTGGAGTGGGAATAGTCATTTTTACCCCTACGCTGTCCAACACTTTCCCTACTGTTGCACTCTCTGGAGTGGGAATAGAAATTTTTACCCCGACGCTATCCCTACTGTTGCACTCACTGTAGTGGGAATAGTAATTTTTACCCCTACGCTATCCAACGCTTTCCCTAATGTTGCACTCTCTCGAGTGGGAATAGTAATTTTTACAGCTCCGCTATCCAACACTTTCCCTACTGAGTGCAGTGACATAGAGTGCAGTGTTGCAGAGTAGAGTGGCATAGAGTGGAGTGGTGCAGAGTGGAATGGCGTAGAGTGCAGTGGTGAAGAGTAAATGGTGCATAGTAGAGTAGTGTGGGGTAAAGTGCATTGGTATTGAGTAGAAAGGGGTATAGAGTACAGTGGGGTAGATTAGAAGGGCATGGAGTGAAGTGACAGAGTGAAGTGGTGCAGAGTAGAGTGCAATGAGAGTGTGGCATGGAGTGGAGTGGTGCAGTGTAGAAACTGGAGTATACATGGTGTGGTGACGCACTGCAACTACAGACAACACATTTTTAATTGAAATGACCATTGCATTTGAACAGACTTAGTTTTATGCAGCGCAAAAACAATAATGTGGGAAAATTTCATCACCTAGTGTATTAATTTGATCCTATTAAAATATTTGTTTCCACCACACTTCAGAATTACCAATAAATGTGCTTCATTTGTGCTTTTCTAATTCAGATATATTCTGAAATATCTGAACTGTTCTTTTACGGACATTTACAGTTTGTTGTGTGGTAGAAAACAAATAACATAGTACAGCCTTCCACAAGCACATCCCAAGTAGCCAGCATGATTGTCACACAAGTCCTCTCACTTTGAAGTCAGAGAAAGAAAAGTAAACTCAAAACTCCCTGGAAGACAAAGCCTGACATTGGACCTCTGTCTTTGAATGCATAGCAAATGGGACAAGATAAGAATAAGATTTAAAGGTCTGTTTACAGAAATCCAGTACTGGCGGAAGAAGACAATAAATAGGGTTTGGGCAACAGAAGGTACGAACACAAGCTGGACAGCCTAAAACACATAGAGCCAGCAAATGGAAAGAAAGTAAATGTGAGTCACATAACACAAAGCCAATGGTAAGTAATTGACAGAATGTATTCTCAGGGAAACTTTCCGAATGTCTCTTAGTTGGCATTAGCAAACCAGACAGCTGCGCTGTCGGGTAGGCTATGACCTAAAATCAAAGACAGCTGGGGAATTTCCAAGATGTAACAGTCAAAAAATCTTTCTTTCACCATTATGGGACAGCAAACACCTACGTAGATCTGTTTAACACAGCAATCAAGTTCAAATAAAGATTTCGATAGTGGAGGAGGCATCCGTTACTTTGTTATTTTATTGCGGATGCATTGACAGGAATGCTCCACGTGAAATAACAAAGAAGCAGGTGCCTGACATTCGTCTGAGAGTACTAAGTAAGGGTGGGCGTAATTCGTGCAATTCTGTGTAGCGTAATCACATGGAATTAGCTATAAATGATGTGAGATTACGTGGAATTACACAAGAAGAGTAATTCTGCGTTTAGCACTATTTCTTAGTGCAAAAATGCCCCCTCATGTCCAAAATGGATGCATTTTGCACTAACAAATAGAACTAAATGCGGCTGAACATGAATAGTGAGTATGAGCAGCCACATGTGCTTGCTAAATGTGCTCTCGCATTAGGATTTTCCCCCAAATTACCCTTAATTACACGAAGAGGAATAATTGCGTTATTATCGGTAATTCTGCATCAAAGAGTAACACGGAATTAACCCCTTCGCTGCTGCGGACATTCCGCTGCAGCGCTGGGGGGGGCAGGGGGGCAGCGCGGTGGGCCTGTGCTCATGACGGAGACGCTCCGTCGTGAGCCACAGTTGACCTGTGCTCATGACGGAACGGTTCCGTCATGACTCCGCCCATTTGCGTTGTCCCCTCGCACAGGCGGGGAAACAGCGCCGCGGAGGCGGAGCGGCCGCCAACAGGATTGTCATGACGGAACCGTTCCGTCATGAGCACACGCCAACCGTGGCTCATGACGGAACGGTTCCGTCATGAGCAGGGAAGGGGTTAACAACATTTCTCCAATTACTCCGTCGTAATTGAAATTCCACCCAGGCCTAGTACTAGGGAGGGAGAAAGGGGAAGACTGCAAGTGATACATTCTCCCTGTTTAAAGTCTGAAAAGGTGAGAATGGAAAAAAATGACTCGATGTTTCAGGAATTGTGTGTTGTGGGCCCTTCAGTGCCCAAAAAAGGTGTTGAATGAAACTTTGTCTTCGCTTCTCATCTTCGTTTGCAGCAAAGTGCCCACTCATGCTCACCTTTCCTTCATGGGGTACCCCTCTTCTTTTTTTTCGGTACAGTAATTATTGCTAGAAACCTTTAGCGTTTGCTTGGGAACTGGTCCAGCCTCAGTATCGGGTGCAGAGGCCATTTTCTCAAGGGTCACAAATGTTCTTCAACATATGAAAATATTAATTGAGTTCTAGCTTCAGTTGATCACTGCAGCTTTATAAACAGGATATGGAGAATTTTAGCAGGGACTGCACACGTCTTCTATGCCTTGGCGCATTCCATGTTGAGTAGAGCAGGCTGGCTGTCTCTTGTCTAATTAACACTTGTGGCATTATGGTTTGATCAGTGCTGGCTTATTCATTCTTAATTACTTTTTTTAAGCGAGTGATGGCACTAGACCATTTGGAAGAGTTCACTCACTTTTGTAATTTACCACATTCTTGGCTACTCATTCACTTTGGGGGGTTGCTCATTTGTGGCGATGCTCACACTTTTGAAAGTCACTCACTTTTGGGATGCTTGTGCAGTTTGGGAGATTCCATGGCGTAGCTAGACCTTTTGCTGCCCGTGGCGGTTCCTGCGTTTGCTGCCCACGGTGGCTGCATTTAAGAGCGGGGAAAGAGGGGGCACAGACGAGGGGGAGGAGGCCGCTGCCCCGTAAACTTGTGCCGCCCGAGGCGGACAGCCCCCGTTCTCCCTTTCTACACCGCTGGGCGATTCCCTTACTGCTGAAGGATCAAGAACTAGATGGTCCTGCTCAGGTTTGGGTAGTTTTATTAAAAAGTAGTGCAACACGAGCAGCAACAAAAGATGTTCTTTTACGCTACACTAGTGAGTGAGAAAAGCACAGACATATTTACTAAATATGGCCTACTGCTGCTCTCTTCCCTCCACTGGTGCACAAACCAGGTTGCCTAGCACTACACATTACTTTTGCACAGTAGTACAAAGTGTGTGTGTAACGTCTAATTCGGGCTATGTATAGGCAGGGTACAGTTCTAGTTTAAAATACTATTCCTAGACAACCTTTAAAACATTTCATATGTTGGGTGTGTGTTGTGCAGTGCAGTACGCATGTAGCAGCAGATTGATCACAAGTTTGCACTAGAGCAAAGGATCACAAAGAGACAAAAAATATTGTAAAGTCTTTACAAATTATTTACTTACATGCGCAAAACTCTTTTGCACTCGAAAGTTGCCCTAAAAGTAATGCAAATAGACTTCGCGCTGCTTTGCGTTAATTTGTGTCACAGAGGCTTCCCTTGGGTGCTACATGGGTGTTCCACAGCTACCGCCTATGGCTTTTGCTGTCAAGAACTGCCGGGCCCTCGAGAAAGCCTGGCGCAGAGACCCAACTACAGACAACATGACCACCCTCAAGCTCGCCACTCGAAGACATCACCAGCTGATCCACGCCACCAAGAAATCCGCATTCAAGGAACGACTGGACAACAACGCCCGCAACAGCAAGGAACTCTTCAACATCGTCAAAGAGCTCTCGAACCCCAGCGCCGGAAACAACGACATCACGCCCTCGCAAGACCTCTGCAACTCGCTCGCCTCGTTGTTCCACAGCAAGATCGCAGACATACACAACAGTTTCAGCATACAGCCAACGCACCCTACGACCGGAACAACGCCCCCCACCACCACCCTCCGCGCCTGGACCCCGGTCAACACCGAAGACACCATCCGCACGATGAACTCTATCCACTCAGGATCTCCAACCGACCCCTGCCCTCACCACGTCTTCAACAAGGCCGACTCCTTCATCGCACCCCACCTGCGGGACATCATCAAGGCCTCCTTCGACACCGCCACCTTCCCAGAGAGCTGGAAGCACGCCGAACTCAGCGCCCTACTGAAGAAACCATCAGCGGACCCCACCGACCTCAAAAACTACCACCCCATCTCGCTCCTTCCTTTTCCGGCCAAAGTCATCAAGATAACCATCAACAGACAACTGGCCGCCTTCCTCGAGACGAACGAATCCCTCGACCACTCGCAGTCCGGCTTCCGGGCCAACCCCAGCACCGAGACCGCCCTCATCGCAGCCACCGACGACATCCGAGCTTTGCTCGACAACGGGGAAACAACGGCCCTCATCCTCCTGGACCTCTCCGCGGCGTTCGACACGGTCTGCCACCGCACCCTAGTGCAGCGCCTCAACAACATCGGTATCCAGGAGAAGGCACTGGAATGGATCATCTCCTTCCTCGCCGGAAGAACACAGAGAGTCCGCCTAACCCCATTCAGATCCGAGGCCACCGAAGTCATCTGCTGCGTACCACAAGGATCATCACTCAGCCCCACCCTCTTCAACGTCTACATGAGCCCCCTCGCAGCCATCGCACGCCAACACAACCTCAACATCATCTCCTACGCCGACGACACCCAGCTGATCCTCTCCCTCACCAACGACCCCGCCACCGCCAGAACCAACCTACACGAAGGGATGAAAGACGTAGCCGAGTGGATGACGAACAGCCGCCTGAAACTGAACTCAGATAAGACGGAAGTCCTCATCCTGGGATCATCACCCTCCGCCTGGGACGACTCCTGGTGGCCCCCTGCCCTTGGCAGCGCACCCAAACCAACAGACCACGCACGCAACCTGGGCTTCGTCCTGGACTCCTCCCTCTCCATGACCAGACAAGTCAACGCCGTCTCCGCATCATGCTTCAACACCCTACGCATGCTACGTAAGATCTTCCGGTGGATCCCCACCGAAACCAGGAAGACGGTCACCCAGGCCCTCGTCACCAGCCGACTGGACTATGGCAACTCCCTCTACGCCGGAACCACAGCCAAACTCCAGAAACGACTCCAGCGCATCCAGAACGCCTCATCCTGGACATTCCCCGACACAGCCACATCTCCGTACACCTGAGAAACCTGCACTGGCTCCCCGTCAGCAAGAGAATCACGTTCCGACTCCTCACCCACGCACACAAAGCTCTCCACAACCAAGGCCCAAGATACCTCAACGACCGCTTGACCTTCTACACTCCCACCCGCCAGCTTCGATCAACCAGCCACGCCCTCGCCGCCGTCCCCTGCATCCGAAGAGCCACAACAGGAGGAAGATCCTTCTCCTACCTAGCTGCCAAGACGTGGAACTCCCTCCCCATCCACCTCCGCCTGACCCAAGACCACCTCTCCTTCAGGAAGCAACTCAAGACCTGGCTGTTCGAGCAGTAGCGGACCCCCCTCCCCCAAGCGCCTTGAGACCCTCCGGGTGAGTAGCGCGCTATACAAATGCTTGATTGATTGATTGATTGGTTTACTAAAATTGGTAGACATGGCTTTGCGCCAAAAAATAATGTCTCTTTAAAGGCAAATGTTAACAAGGAGAATTTTTTTAATTTCTTCTAACTTTTCAAAAATGTCATGTGTGCTCCACTGCACAACACACAGGCAATCTGAGAAACGTTTTAAAGTTAATCTAAGCATAGTATTTTGTATTGGATGGGTGACCTAACCTGGACATCAATCACACACCTTTGCACTACTAAAGTGTAAAGATGTGTTCATGGCACTAGTTAGCCGGTTTGTGTGCCAGCTCTCGGGAAGAGAGCAGCAGTGTCATAGGTTAGTAGGTATGGCTCAGCAATGGCGTCTGTCAAAGTGCAACACAACGTAGTAACCAAAAGCTCCTTTTTGACAAATCTGCCCTGCAATGTGTGAAATGTTAAGAGAAATAAACACAACTCTACTACTTAACACCTGCCTCAAAGAGACATTTTTTATGCAAAGACACGTCTTACAATCGTTGTAGATCTGACTTTGCATCAAAATCCCTCGGAGGTTTGCGCTAGAATGCCCAGTTCGCTCATTGATCGTCCCCCTGGTGGAAACTAGTGCAAAGCAGTCTAAAGCACTGTTTGAGATATTTTAAAGTCAACTTTCCTGCTCAGCAAAGTTTTGCACAGGAAAGTAAATACTTCAGCAAGATTTTGCAGCACTTTATGTGACTGTGTTCACGCAGTCTTTATAAATCAGCCCCTTTGTATGTTTTTAGGTCTCGCCTAGCGAACGCAGCGCATGTGCTGCTTCGCCCTGGCGAGACTATTGTTTGTCGGTTTGGTGCGCGAAAGGAGACAAAACATGTGCGCGCCCAGACAGCCGATGTGCACGCGCACGGCGTCTCTTCTCTGGCGCACGCGCACAGCACAGCATCTCTCTTGCTCGTGGGCTTGTTCTTCCAGTCTGGAAGAGCCGGTCTTTTGTATCCACAAGTGTGGACCTTGATCATTCACTTTCAAGTCGTTCTTTTTGTCCACGGATGCACCCCTGCAATCACCACTGTTGTCTTTTCACTTTGCCTCACGGAACCAAGCACAATATTCACCATATGCTTGAATGTATCAATACACCTTACTTTTTTAAATATGTGTGCCCTGGCGAGGCCGTCTCTCACTAGGATTTATAACATTACTCACTATGCTACTAGAAAGATTTAAATTGTAACCCTAACATGAGCTCCGAGTAAACTATCGCTATCCTTACTAACAAGTATAACCCCACCCAGCACAGACACTGGAGAAAGGGGTGTTTGAGAGAACAGGATATCATGGTAACACTATCCTGTGTCTGCTACGGACCTGTACCAAACTGATACACTCATTCAGTTAGATTTAAAGAAGCTATCTCTTTTTCTAAGGTTTGTGGGGCCACAGGTCAAGACTTTTCTTCAAAGCAATGGGATTAACTTGCTGTCTTCTAACTACATTTCACATGGAGAAAGATAGTTTCTGAACTGATTTTAGATCGCAACCTTATGTGAGGAGTGCAGATGTTTTTAGGATGGTAGATTCTCTGTCGATCCATCACTATCATTTTGTGGTTTTCGCTCATTCGATCTGGGAGTTAATGGCATTAACAGCATCCCGTCAGCTGTTACTGCCCACTGTCACCTACATGTGGAGTGACGGATGTTTATTCTGGCTTAAAGACAGTTTGAAGTCATCAGAATGGCACAGGAAGCATATGTCAGTCAGTGCCAAGGGTGAGTATGCAGAGAAAGACTGCACAGTCTATGTCACAATCAGTCATATTTGTAAATTAGGAGCACTGTGTTCCTAGCAGAGCCTGGGCTGTGTTCTGATTGGCTACAGCAGAGCGTACCACGTCGTCCTATCACCATGCAGCCTGTTGATGAGATGCAGGAGTCTGTCCGGGCAAGCCGGTCAAACCTTTGAGCTCTGCCTGGCTTGTTGTCCTCCGGCACCACCTGCATCAGCGTTTCAGGTAATTCCCAGGAGTGCGGCTCCCTGCCCTACTCTTACATAACTGTTGAATAAACAGGGCGCAGCATATGACCCAATGCGGCATCTTTGTGTGCTATCTATTTCGACCTTTAGCCTAATTAGTTTTTTAGCTGGAAATCATAAAATATAATCCTCAGCCATTCCAATCATAACAGCCGGTAGGATTCCAAGAATATAGGGCGGAATCCCACTCACAAGACACTTGTAGCAGGGCTTTAAGTGGGATGGAAAAACCCGGGGGTCTCTCAAGGGGCATGGCCAGTGTAATTAAGGCGTGGTTTAAAAACAAGTAAACCAAAAGTCTGTGCTTAGCATGGTGTGCTGCCCAACTTTTATTTTGCTGTTTCTGTCATTGCATGCAGATATATGATACAGCACGTAACATAATACCTACAAGAAGTCAGGACTATTGGCTTTGTCAATGGTTGTTAGTTGCATAAGCTAAATAAGCAGCAACTATGGCTAGTATATAATATTAAAAAAGCTTCCACTTAAATCCCTAATGACACCACGACAATATTGCTGCTCGTGAGTTTCAAAAAGAGAAGGGAAATCCAGAGAGAGAACGACCCTCTTTAAAGGATTTCCATTCCCCTACAACGCTCACCTGGCATGACGTCATGCCGTAACTTCTCCAGCAGTGAGAAGTGAGCAGTTAATTTTATAGCGCAAACTAGACCAGAGACATCGGGTATCAGAGCGCTTTACAGGGGCACCCGTTTGGTTCCAGAAGGCATCATTCATTTTTTTTGTTAGGCACGGGGAGATTAAGTGATTTTCCCATAATCAAGGTATGTTGAGCGTCGTTGCCGAGACTCTAACCTGGTTCCCCAGCCTTGTGGTCGACCGCTCTAGCCATAAGGCTACATCCTCGGGTTTTGGGGCTTGCTTGCTTAATTTGGGAGCACTCACTTTGGTGAGTCTTCTCCCTTTAGAGAGTTACTACATTTGGGTGGCAGTGTCCATTTAGGGAGCATCTCAGTTTTAGAGAGTTTATTCACTTTGTGGTGCTTGATTGAGTTGTGAGGTTTCTCACTTTGGGCATTACAGGCCTTTGCGGACTGCTCACTTTAGGAATTGCTAACATTAGAGGATCTCACACTTTAGCAGGGGTGTTCATAAGAAGCTGCCTTATTTGTGTCGCACACTTCATTTATAGACTGATTCTTTGTGGGAGCTTCTCCGTGGAGGGGCTTTTGAATTTGTAGGTCTCTCAGTCTGGGGGCTATTGGCTTTGAGGTGCTTGCTGCTTGTGGGTGTTGCATCACCTGAGGGACCATCGTCACTTTTAATGCTTATTAACCTTGCGGGTCTTGGCATTGTTGGTTGCTGAATTTGGTGATATTTATGTTAGAAGGTCACTCTCTTTGCAGGGGTGGTGCTCTATCAGTTTTAGAGGCACTCATGTTATGGCCACTCACCTTGCACCTCCCTCGCTTCTTAAGTTGTCTCAATAGGGACACACGCTCATCTTGTTCACATCCAAGATTCAAAATTTGAGGTTCGCTTTTTTATTTTTTTATTTGAACATTTTAATATAGCGCGAACATAAAGCGTAAGGGTAACAGAGAGCTGTACAAAGAAGCAGATACGATTGGCCTACATAATTAACATAATGTAAGTTAATGGGGGTTGCTCTCTTTTGGGACAATTACCTTGCACTGTTTGGTTTCAGATTGGGTTACTTTAAGGATTGCCTTCAATTTGGGAGAAGCTCGCCTTTGCAGAATTTCTTTCGTGGAAAGCGCCTCAGGATCGGAAAGCAATGTACTTACCTCGCTTGTCCCAACAGGATGTTTCAGACCTCGCTCTTGGGTTTTTTCTCACTTGAACTGTGTGTGTGTTTCTCGCTACCATTGTCTATTTTCAGAACACTGTGAAAAAGACAGTGACCGACCCCCCACCCCCAGGCTGAACCCCTGTTTCACTCTCTCTCTCGCTCACGTTGTTACGTGTTTCGTTTCAGTTTGGCCACATCTGGGACCAATTAACCCACCCCCTCCTTTCACCCGCCGAGGGAAAAGGTCCCACCTCCCTCCCACCTTCTTTAATTCCCCCCGCATCCCTCCCACTGATACTTTTAGCAGCATTCCAGCTGCTGCTGAGAACAAAAGGCAGCCTGAGGTGGGAGGGCTGGACTGGCAGCTGGGACATACTGTAAACTGACTGAAGCTCACTTTTATACCCCTTCTTTCCAGGAAACGAAGAAAGGGGGAAAAACGCAAACTTCTCCAGACAGCAATTCTCTCCGGCCCCCCCACCCCCTAACTCACTCTACCTTGGGCACCCCACCCTCAGCTCTTGACTACGGTTGCAAGTACAAATCTTCTGCAGCTACAAGGCATTTAGAAAAGAAAAAAAAAACGTACGTTTTTTCAAAAAACGTCAAGAATCACAAACTCACAAAACTCGCGGGCCTGTCCAAACTCCTGCCTGCTGCTCAGTTCCCGTCTCGGTAGCATTGCTCAGCTGTGCCGGTCGCGGTTTAATGCTGGCCCCCTATTATATTTAGTATCCCAACCCAAAAAACACACTCACACTTAGCTAAGCTGTTTCTGTGCTTCTTCTGCTGTTCCTCGTGTACCCTCCGCCCCGCTCCCATCACAGAAAATGCCCCCTGACATAAATTGGACATCACAATATGAGACATACACAGATGCGCCCTTCCAGGGGCACTTTGATGGGGGAGTGGGAAGGGCGGGGGGCTCTGCAGGGCACCAGCAGCTGTCACAGTGGGCACACGAAGGGTAAACTTGAAGACCGTGGAGTTTACGTCGATAAGACAACCATGCCAGGTTTCCCAGATAGGCTGTCAGTGACTTGGACATCTGTACCCTCTTCCTATTACCTGAGCGGCCGTTGTTCCTGTCCCGCCCCTCCGTCCCTACAGTTCCACGCGTTTCATATGCTCACCTAACACCGAATATATCAAAGCATCTTTCCCTCAGATATTTTTCTTACACAAGTCCCATCCATTTAATTCCTCATGCCCTGTTTCATTGTCTCATGCCCCCAGGTCCCTCCCATTAATATCGCGGTGTCCCGTGCCCCGTTCTATCTTAGCCCCACTCCCTTGCGCCCATTTCTGTCATATTGTCTTCATTTACTTAATTCGCGCCCCTTTTATCTTGCCCCAGCTTCGCTTTCCTTGTCCCCATCTGTTCCCCCAAATACTTGCTCCCCACAACTCTTGCCTCATTGACCCCGTAACTTCGTCCCACACCGTTCCCCCAGCTCGGGCCCTCCCCTGGCCCCGCCGCGTCGCCTCCTTCTTTCTCACCAGTCTGAGCTCCGGGCTGTTTCTTCCCTCTGCTCTGTCGGATCCTTGAGACTCTAACGGAATGGGACAAGTGCCTCCTGTTCCTCCTCCAGCATCCCACCTCCTCTGGGTCCTAAAGGCACGCCCTCTCCAGTGCAGCCCACCCTGTTGGCAGGCTACAGCATCCTATGGAGTGAGCGAGAGGAGCGGCCCCTGCGCGGCAGGAGCTGCACGGGCTTGACCTGACATGTCAGAAACGGGCCTAGGTGACAGGCAGCCCCCTGTTGTGTCTCCCATCTCTACACAAAGGATCCAGATGCAGAATGCACCCCGTTCTTGACACACAGGACCCAAATGCTCTTTAGCTTTACCATTGTGTACCTTTACACCCCTCTTTTATTCCAGTCACAATTTTTACGTTTGGTTTTAGCAAAGACCTTTACATTTTACGAGAATTGTATATGCAATTAACTTATTATTAGTTCTGACGTTAGCCAAGACCTTTTCATTTTGCTCAAGATCTATGTAATATATTCTCACAGAGTGGCTTTCAGCCAGCACTCTTTAGTGTGTTGTTGTATCATTCACATTTTTCTTCCGTCCACTACGCACACAATGTGGGACGGTGAGTCAGACAACTTCAGTCATTGACAAAAATCTACACTTTCCAAACAATATTAGTTTCCTTCTGTCAGAACCCCTTTCAGAGGGCCAGAGGGCACATAGAGGCTACTGGGCCCAACTGTGGAAGTTGAGGCCTTTGACTCTTGATGTCCCAGGGCCCGACCTTCTATGATCCTGCTCATCTGCACCAAGTACCCCTTCTGCACTTGACTCTCAGTGGTATCTGTGGACGAGCAGTCAAAGGTTCCCTTAGGAGGAAGAGTAGATACAGATTAGTGAACACAACTCATAACTCAAAGTGCACTCAGTAATGTCAATATATCAATGTCCAGTCAAATGCTGCTTTTGGATTTGAAAAATAAGTATTTTATTTCTAACTCTACACATTGAAAGAAATAGTGACATTCGTAAGCAGGTCACAGCTTTCATTTTCCCGGGTGATGGACCGATCTTTGGCAAAAATCAGTACAGGCAGCCCCACCTGGCTTATAGGGTTGCTGCAGTACATGGGCAAGGCATGGGCTGCTCTAGTGTGATCACCAACACCACGGCAGCCCCTCCTGGAATACAGGGCTGCCATCAAGGCTCATGCAAGTCTTGGCACTTTGTCACACAGTCACTTCTATGGTGGCCCCTGTGGCATATGCGTTTCCCCAACAAGGCGGTATGGGCTTGACACTATTCACATGGCACTCAATGCACAGTTCAGTCAACGATGGCCCTCTACTAACATACGGGGGCTGCCCAGGGCTCCCTATTGCACCCCCTTACTCCAGCACTCTCCTCTTATTCACATGGCACACTGTTCTTGGCAAGCAGGCAGGCGCAGGTGGTCCAGGCTGCAGAGTTGGTGGTCTTGTTTTCCCGGGGTAATGTCTCCTCACCCAGCAGGGAGACTAGCATGCCTTGGCTCCCAGTCCTGCTTATATGCAGAAGTCTTGCAGAGCTTTCCTTTCCTCCACGGCCCATCTGGCTCCATGGCAGAGGACAGTTTTTGAGGTTTCAACCTCCCCTTTTTATAGCCCTTTTCTAGACATGAAACGTGATTTAGGGTCTGCGTCTTTAAAGTTTTATGTTGCGGTTCTGCTTCTTTTCTCTCTCTTCTTCTGCTTGAAAGCCTGCCTGTCATAGCAAGGAAGTCTCCGAAGCTGTATGACCCACAACACTGGCAATGGCAGTTCGCACCTGGATGTCACCCAGAGTGATTTGTGCATAAAAGGTTACTCCTGGGCACGGGAGCCCAGCCTGGGAGCCCACCTAGCTCGGCCTTACTATTTATGATTCCCTTGTCAGCTCCATCTCCTTCCTGAGATGGGCCCCTGCCACTTCCTTGTGATCTATCACTGAATCGAAAAGCATCCTCTTGAATTGTACAGGGGGAGTCTCTCTCTCCCTTCCTCCAGTGTGTCCCACCCAGATTTCGTCCAAGTGCGGAGACTCCTCCACAACTGCAGGTCCTACGCCATAAGTGGGGAGCCCCTTTGTGAATCAGGCCCACAAACAAGAAAGGAGGAGAAAGACGGAAAAAACGTCACAAAGGGAGACAGCAGGGAATGGAAATAGTTAGATAAACGGGAAGGGAGTGTCTGGTGGCATGGGTTGGATTAAAGACTACTCAGCCTTTGCACAGACATTGAAAAGGGCAGACTGTGGACTTCTGAGCAGCACGTTGGGCACCACACCTCATTCTTTTAGAAATTAATTACTGCCTGGAAGCATACATTTGTTTAATTACCACGTTTTCAAGCTGTCTTCATTTACAAGCTGCAGTTGAAGTGCATGACCGGGTCGAAGACATAATTAAAAAGAACAAAATATTCTGTAACTATTTTGTTAATTTTTTACATCCAGGTAACTGCAGATAAAATAACACACACTTTAAATGAAGAATAATTGCAAGTTAATACTTCTGAAGGCTCGTTTGTTTAATGCAGTCACTGCAGATATCTGGGTGTGAGGCCAAAGAGTCATAGCATTGAATCTTACTGGGTGCAGTGGGGAAAGGGGCTTGTGCATATATAGTGATACGAGGCCCCAGCCAGTAACAGAAACCACACTGAATGTGAATATGTGAATCATTATTTAGAAATTGTTTTACACAAAGTATAAGGTAGGCTTGCAGAATTCTTTAGTCAGAGTCACTGGTATTTTGCGTCAAGAAACTGCAAATTATGTGACATAATATAACATATTTTTGATAGTATTACTTCATTATTTTGTACTTTTTACATAAGTTAATGCTGTTTGGGCAAATATTTCACCTAATTAGTACCAATTTAACAACCAAATACAGATATAAGTAACTGAAAGGAGACCAGTTAACCTTTGCAAATGGCTTCTACTGCACGGGAACATGTCACCTCATTTTTGAAATTTTGATCTGTTTGAGCTAGAAATATTTTCTTTTGTTCAAATCTGCACTTTATACACTAGATGATGTATTAGGTGGCAAATCCATTAGAAAGCAGCATAATCACATAATTCCAGTGCCTCTGGGTTTAGTGTTTAAGATAAAGCAAATGCTTTCAAAGCATATATTTAGTAATAGGTAATACGAATGTACCTAGTGGCAGCATTTTTATACGTATCCATTAAAAGGGCACCTTTAAGAACTCAACACCCTTATGTCAATTGTCATCATGAAACTTAAAGAGATCCCATCAATTAAGGCTTATACACGGTCCCAGGAAAGCGTTACATTTGGTGATTAACCAATTGCACACATTTACATTTCTTTTTGGTAGCAGGCACCTTGGTGAGAAGGCCTATTTTTTCATTACCTCTCCGTCTGACCCTCGACTTCACTACATATGAGAGACCCAACCCCTCCTTTTCACTTTCACCCAGAGGCACCTCAAGGGCCATATTAACCATTCAGGGATTTTTTTTTAAACAACAAGTATGGGAACTGGTTTTGTGAAATAAAATAAAACCACATGCACATCAGTCCCCATAGATCATGCACCCTTCGACATACAGATGTTGTGAGAAAGTGCCCTCTTTCTGCATGGTTGCCCCCACGTTTTGCTGAATTGCTGATGTGCTTTGACTGAGTGTGCCCTGGGCTCCTGCTAAACAGGTACCCAGGGCCTATGTTCTTTCCCTAAAACTACATTGAAGCCTAAATCCAACTGGCATCTCAGGCCACAGGTCAGCCCCTGGTAAATGGTACCACAGGTACCCAGGGCACAAGAGAAGGCCTTTAAGGGCTGCAGTACATATTGTGCCACCCTTAGAGGTCCTGTACCTTCACACTCACACAGTGTCTTTGCAGGCTGCGTGTTTTGGTGCAGAACAAAGTGAGGAGTCGAATATACCAGTGGTGAGGGTACAGGTACATGAGCCATGTACCCCTACAGTGTCTAAGTCCATTCTTAGAAATTGTAAGTGCACTGCTGCCATTAAGAGTATATGGTGCTAGGACTTTGTCATTACAAACTCCACAGCACCATAATGGTTACACTGAAAGCTGAGTAGTTTGGTATCAAACTGCTCAGCACATTAAACCCACACTGATGCCAGTGTGGGATTTAATGAAAAATGCACTCAGAGGGCATCTTAGGGATGCCCCCTGAAAACGAACCTACCACTAGTGCCACCACCAGACATGTTTCTGGACCCCTGGGTCGAGAGCCTGCTGCTCTCTGGGGATTGAAACAATGCACATCCTGAGACGAGGTGGAAACCCTCCTCCCCCAGGATGGGCAGGGTTCACGAAGGGGAAGCTTCAAAGGCTTGCTGCGTTAGTGAGCTTCCCCAGGCCACTTGCTGCTTTCAGCAACTGATCCCCACTGGTTCTGACCCCCACTTTGGGCGGGAGAACCAGCGGGAAAAACAAGTGAGGAAAAGAGGTGTGCCCACCTCTGCCAACTCTACCCCTCAGGTGGGGGAGGCGAGGTGAAGTACAACTCTCAGTCCCCGCCATCTTGCAGATGGGGGGACTCAGCCAACCCGGGACAGGCTAATGCCCCCCTCCCACTGGAGGGTGGCATAATAGGGGGGTACCCACCCCAGGGAAGGGAGCCATTGATCCCTACCTTTTACCTTGTTGTAACATCCCATAATCTAGTAGTTAGGGGCACCCCTGACACTTGCTTCGTTAGACAAGAAGAAACTACAAGAGAAGAAGAAGAAGTACCGAACAGCCGTGCAGAAGCTAACAAGAGGAAGATGCCCACTGACTTGGCCCCAGCCCTACCGGCTTGTCTCCACCTCAAACTTGCTCCTGCGAAATCCAGGTGTGTCCTCGAGCCAGCAACCTCAAAAACCTCGGAGAACCTGCCTGCCTTCAACCTCAAAGACTGTGTCTTCCGTGAACACAGGATTTGTTCATCTGCAACCTCTGGTTCCTGCCGGACACCGCGGATCAGCCCCACTCTGCACCCGTCATCCACGGCCCAAGCTCGAGTGGGAAAACACCACAAGGAGGTCCCCCCAGCGATCCTAACTCGAGATCCGTCAACCCCTGACCTGCCTCAAGCCTCCAGCCGATTCCTGCAGCCTAAACCCGGAAGGTCCCCCCAACCGCGACCAGGAGCTGGTAAGAAGATCCAATCCCAAAGGCACCCCTGCACCCGACGCCTCATGGCCTTGAGTGGCCAAACCGACGGTGCCTAACCAACCCCCAACTTCCCAACTTACCTCTCGAAGTGGTGGTAGCACCCAGAAGACCTTCGTCCCCAAGCCTGCAGTGCCGTTGCAAACCGGAGGTTCCCCATTGCAAACAACAGGGCACCCTACGTCGAAACAGCACCCTGCACCCGGCCGCCCTAGTGCTGCTGAGGGTGCACCTTTCGTGCTACTTTGTTTCCCCATTTGCCCTGAGCTAAAGTCTAGGAGCTTTGCTCCCACAACCAAGTGGCCTGCTCGCCAGCAGCCACCAACTGGAGGCCCCCTATCCCCATAGGATAATATTGGGCCTCAGCACTCTGCACCCGGCCGCCCTAGCGCTGCTGAGGGTGTAACTAGAGTGCATCCCTGACCCTGGGAAACCCTGAGTCTACCTCCAGAACCTCAACTCCCACTACCAAATACTTACATCAAAACAGATAAGACTATTTTCCTCTATAGTATAACATTGACTGTTTTTCTTGTAAAAGTTTTCAAGTGTGGAGTTTGAAAACCTAAAGAAATTCTTTAAAATTGTACTATTTAACCAAAACGATTTTACTTACCTGTTTACAGAAAATGTCCGAGAGCAGTATCCAGGTATACTACTCTGAGTAAGCAAAGTAATCTAAAAAGTAACTTACTTAATATTTTACTGAAAAGCCCATTCAAGTCTATGCACTGTTATGTTATGTTAACAGGGTTTTTATAAAGCGCACAGCTACTCTACTGAGTGTCCCGGCGCTGGGTGAGTGTGACTGAGCTAGACAGGAAGGGATAATGAGCAGAACGCGAAGTGCTAAATTATTGCTGAAACAGCCATGTTTTTAGGGCTTTTCTGAAGGGACGAAGATCCGGAAGTAGTCTCAGAGCAAGCGGTAGATTATTCCATGGATTAGCCACTAGCAGCCGAAAGGAGCGTCCTCCAATTCGGGAGTATTTCACCACCGGAGTACAGACTAGCGCCAATGAGGCGGAACGGAGAGAGCGTTGTGGATGATAGAATTGAACTCTCTTCCTCAGGTAAGGGGCTCCGTAACCATGTAAGGCCTTGAAGGCCAGCACAAGGGCCTTAAACTGTATCCGCTTGCGGTTCGGGAGCCAGTGGAGAGAGTTCAAATGAGCAGACATCCGAGTCCTGGGGCCAAGAGATAAATAGCCCTGGCCGCAGCATTTTGCACTACCTGGAAACGGGTAAGCAGATACTCTGGAAGACCAAGATAAAGAATGTTCACATAATCCAGCCTAGAACCAATCGAGGCCTGGACCACAATTTTCCTGTATGGGATCTGAAGTAGTGGCAGAAATTGTTTGAGCATTTTCAAAAAGCCGAAGCACTGACCGGCCACAGTCTGAACCTGTAGCTCCATACTCAGGGAATTGTCCAGTTTTACACCAAGGTTTTTTACAGACTGTATTTACAAAGTATTGCATTTCTCTGCAATCATACTGTATGTCAAAACAAAGTGCATACACAATTACAATTCAAACTGTTTACAAACTGCATTACTACTGTAAAGTATTTATTGCTTACCTTTGCCAGGCTTGCTTGACTCTAGAAAATAAAACAACTAAAAGAATATTTTTATACAAAAAACAATTGGTCTGAAGTTCAGTCTTTGAGTGTGTGGATTCATTTGCTGACTTAGTGTGTACAACAAATGATTAAAACTGTCCTCTGATACTGCCTTACTGCTCGACTACACTACCACAAATAGAGAGTGACGTGCTATCTAACTTTACCTCTGCTTACCTTTGGGGTTCCACTGGACTTTGTGCACTCTATACCTCACTTTGGTATAGTATATACAGAGCAAGCTTCCTACATTGGTGGATCAGCGGTGGGATATACAACTTTGCATTTGATCGACTACTTGGTTACCACCTGATCACACAACAGAACTCTTAAATTGTCTTTAGAATTCAGATGTTTCAAATTGGCATTTTTTGCGAAATTACTACAAGTCTTGCTAGGGCCTTGGTTAAGTCCCTGTAGAATTTTAGAAAAATAAAAAGTCACTGTAGCTAGGGTTAGTGGGGTCAGAATTTTTTTTTAACAATGTCTCAAAATAGGAACCCAGCTGTTAGTGAAAATAACCACAATGTCATAGAGGACATGGGCGAGGAGCTTGACCTCACCCCTTACCTTCACTTGTCTTTCAAGGAGGTTAGGTCCATATGCAGAATTAAAAACATAGCCATGGGGTCCCATCCCACTAAACAAAAGCTCCAGGAGCTGTTGGCTGGGTATGCTAAGGACCACCCATCTGAAACTGGTGAAGACCAGTCAGATGAGGAAGAAGAGGAGGAGGATGACCAGGTAGATCAACCTCCCTCACTTAATAGGGAGAAAAGGGCCCCAGTGGCCATGACTCCAAGAATCAACCTCTCAGTACCTAGATCCCACACAGGTGGGTCAGGCACCACAGAGGACATTGAGGAAAGCCTCAATGATGAGGACAGCCTTTTAGCAAGGTTGACCAAAAGACTGGATCTAGAGACCAGGTTGCTGGCGAGAGAGAGAGAGAGAGAGAGAGAGAGAGCAGAAATGGAGGCAGCAATTTACACAATAAGGATAAAGAGCAATCTTATAATCCTAAAATCCCCAAAGGGATTGTCCCTAAATATGAAGAGAGTGATGTTATTGCAAATGGTTCACAGCCCTTGAGAGGGCTTGTGAAATGAGAAAAGTGAAGAAGTCTCACTGGGGGGCACTCCTTTGGGAACTGTTCTCTAGTAACTGCAGAGACAGACTCCTGACCCTTTCTGGACCAGATGCCGGGTCTTATGACCTCATGAAGAGAACTCTGATTGAGGGATTTGGACTCACAACTGAGGAATATAGAATTAGATTGAGGGGGGCTCACAAAACCCAAATCCAATCCTGGATTGACTTCGTAGACTTCGTAGACTACTCAGTTAAAACACTAGATGGTTGGTTAACTGGACACAATGTGCATGATTTCAATGGACTTTACAATCTGTTTATGAAAGAACATGTTTTAAGTATTTGCACTAATGAAAAGTTACATCAGCATTTGGCAGACCTAGGTCTAATTTCTCCACAAGAACTGGGAAAGAAGGCAGAACACTGGGTCAAGACAAGGGTGAAAAAAACAACCACAGGGGGAGACCAAAAGAAAGGGGTTACAAAACCTCCCCATCCCAAGATAAAAAGCCGGAGTCTTCTAAAGGGCCCCAAAAACATGCACGGGGTAGGTCCCAAAACTCTTCTCAGTCCAATAATAGGTACAGGGGAAAGAACTTTGATCATTTAAAGGCCTGGGGTAACAACTGTAAGAAGTTGGGACACTTAACTGGAGCTGCTGCTTGCCCAAACAAGAAGGCCGTTAGTCCTACTACAGCTACTCCTGGTGCAGCAAGTCTACAGATGGGATCAACAGTGTTCCAAGAGCAAATCGGGTTGCACACTGAAGCAGTTCTAGTTTCAGAAGGGGAAGTTGAGTATGCCACTGTAGCTGTGTAGCAATATTTGATTGGGAGAAATTACCCAGTCACCAATGCTGACAGTGTTACCACTAACCATGCAATGGCTATGGTGACATTAGGCGGGGGGGGGGGGGGTTGTCTCTCCGAAACTACCAGCTGAATGTCTTCTTGGCAATGACCTGGAAACCTCCGCATGGGCTAAGGTTGAACTACAAACCCATGCAGCAATGCTGGATATCCCTGAATTGGTGTGTGAAAAAACAAGAGCACAGAGCAGAAAAGATGGAGAAAAAGAAGTGTTGGAGCCTGAAAGTATGGCCCATCCTTCCAAGAGAAAACGTAAGAAGACTGGGAACCAGCTTCTGTACAGCAAAAGGATCAGGACCCTCTCCTCAAGGAGAGGACTTGGACACCCCAGAGGGAACTGAGCCCATGGAGCTTGACCCTTACCAGGTCGAACTCTTGGGCCCAGGGGGACCCTCTGGGGAAGAGCTGTGCCTTGGACAGCAGGACTGTCCAACTCTTGAAAGCCTGAGGCAGCAAGCAGCTGCACAGGAAAATGGAGATGTGAGTGGTACCCACAGAGTTTATTGGGAAGAGGGACTACTGTACACTGAGGCAAGAGACCCCAAACCTGGAGCCACTAGGAGAGTGGCAGTGCCTCAGCAGTACAGGGAGTTTCTCCTAAGTGTAGCTCATGACATCCCCCTAGCTGGACTTCTGGGCCAAACCAAGTCTTGGGAAATGCTAGTTAGCCACTCTTACTGGCCCCAGATGTTCCAGAAAGTAAAGGAGTTTGTCAGCTCCTGTGTCACCTTTCAAGCCAGTGGCAAGACAGGTGGCCCCTCAAAGCCCCCCCCCCTGATACCACTACCTGTGGTGGGGGTCCCCTTTGAAAGGGTAGGTGTGGACAGAGTGGGTCCACTTGAACCTCCCAAAGCTTCAGGAAACAAATTTATTCTAGTGGTAGTGGATCATGCCACTAGGTATCCTGAGGCAATTCCCCCGAGGACTACTACAGCTCCTGCAGTAGCCAAGGCCCTCATTGGTGTCTTCACCAGGGTAGGGTTTCCTAGGAGGTGGTTTCAGACAGAGGGTCCAACTTCATGTCTGTTTACCTAAAACACATGTGGAAAGAGTGTGGAGTGCAGTACAAGTTTACTACACCCTATCACCCACAAACCAATGGCTGTGTTGAGAGATTCAATAAGACATTGAAAGGCATGATTATGGGGCTCCCTGAAAAACTCAAAAGGAGATGGGATGTCCGGTTACCATGCCTGCTTTTCACTTACAGAGAAGTGCCACAGAAGGGAATAGGGTTTTCCTCCATTGAACTTCTGTTTGGCCATCCTGTGAGGGGACCCCTCTGTCTTGTAAAAGATGGTTGGGAGAAGCCTTTCCAAGAACCCAAACAAGATATTGTGGACTATGTGCTTGGCCTAAGGTCCAGAATAGCTGAGTACATGGAAAAGGCATCCAAGAATCCTGAGGCCAGCCAGGAGCTTCAGAAGCACTGGTATGACCAAAAAGCTGCACTGGTAGAATTTCAACTAGGGCAGAAGGTGTGGGTTTTGGAGCCAGTGGCACCAAGCACTCTCAAGGACAGATGGAGTGACCCTTACCCTATCCTAGAAAAGAAGAGTGAGGTCACCTACTTGGATGACCTGGGCACAAGCAGGACACCCAAAAGGGTTATCCATGTGAACCGCCTTAAGCTCTTCCATGACAGGGCTGACATCACCATGCTGATGGTGACTGATAAGGATCAGGAGGCAGAAAGTTAACCTCTCCCTGACCTCCTCTCATACAGCCCAAGTGATGGGTCAGTGGATGGAGTTGTCTTTTCAGACACCATCTCTGCCGAACAGCAGACTGATTGCAAGCAAGTCTTGCAGCATTATGCAAAGCTCTTTTCCTTGACCCATGGTCAGACAAACTGATGTACCCATGATGGGGACACTGGTGACAGTTCACCTGTCAAAAACAAAATCTATCGCCAGTCTGATAAAGTCAAGGAAAGCATCGGAGCTCAAGCCAGCAAGATGCTGGAGTTAGGGGTTATTGAACCCTCTGAGAGCCCCTGAGCCAGCCCAGTCGTTCTAGTCCTCAAACGTCATCCACAGGGTAGAAAGAGAGAAATGAGGTTCTGTGTGGACTACAGAGGGCTCAGCTCTGTCACCAAGGCAGATGATCACCCTATCCCAAGAGCAGATGAGTTGATAGACAAATTGGGTGCAGCTAAATTTCTAAGTACCTTTGACTTAACTGCAGGGTACTGGCAAATTGGCATGGCCCCAGGAGCAAAAGAAAATACAGCATTCTCCACACCTGATGGGCATTATCAGTTTACTGTTATGCCTTTTGGTTTAAAGACTGCCCCTGCCACCCTCCAAAGGATGGTGAACCAAGTCCTAGCTGGATTGGAGTCCTTTAGTGCAGCTTATCTAGATGATATTGCTGTCTTTAGCTCCACCTGGCAGGATCACCTGATCCACCTTGGGAAGGTTTTAAATGCCCTGCAAACTGCAGGCCTAACTATCAAGGCATTCAAATGCCAGATAGGGCAGGGAACTGTGGTGTACTTGGGCCTCCTTGTTGGTGGAGGCCAGGTACAACCTTTGCAGCCCAAGATCCAGGCCATCCTGGACTGGGCAGCTCCAACAACCCAGACCCAAGTCAGGGCATTCCTTCGCTTGACTGGGTACTACAGGAGGTTTGTGAAGGGATATGGGTCCATTGTGGCTCCCCTCACAGAACTCACCTCCAAGCAGATGCCCAAAAAGGTAAACTGGACAGTTAGTTGTCAAAAGGCTTTTGACACCCTGAAAGAGGCTATGTGCTCAGCACCAATTTTCAAAGCTCCAGAAAATGCCAATCAGTTCATTGTGTAGACTGATGCCTCTGAGCTAGGGATAGGAGTGGTCCTACCCCAGACCAATGATGAAGGCCAAGACCAACCTGTTGCTTTTATAAGCAGAAGGCTTCTCCCCAGGGAGCAGCGTTGGAGTGCCATTGAGAGGGAGGCCTTTGCTGTGGTTTGGTCCCTGAAGAAGCTGAGACTACACTTGTTTGGTACTCACTTCCTAGTTCAAACTGATCACAGACCTCTCAGGTGGCTAATGCAGATAAAAGGTGAAAATCCTAAACTGTTGAGGTGGTCCGTCTCCCTACAGGGAATAGACTTTGTAGTGGAACACAAACCTGGGACTGCCCATGCCAATGCAGATGGACTTTCTAGGTTCTTCCACTTAGAAAATGAAGACTCTCTAGGGAAAGGTTAGTCTCATCCTCTTTCGTTGGGGGGGGTTGTGTGAGAAAGTGCCCTCTTTCTGCATGGTTGCCCCCACTTTTTGCTGAACTGCTGATGTGCTTTGACTCAGTATGCCCTATGCTCCTGCTAATCAGGTACTCAGGGCCTATGTTCTTTCCCTAAAACTGCATTGAAGCCTAAACCCAATTGGCATCTCTGGCCACAGGTCAGCCTCTGGTAAATGGTACCACAGGTACCCAGGGTACTGTGTCCAGAGAAGGCCTTTAAGGGCTGCAGCACTTATTGTGCCACCTTTAGAGATCCTGTACCTTCACACTCACACACTGCCTTTGCAGGCTGCGTGTTTTGGTGCAGAACAAAGTGAAGAGTCGACATGGCACATATCCCTGTGTGCCATTCCTACAACCCACTGCTCTGGCATAGATCAGTCACCCCTCTAGCTGGGTGCAATATACCAGTGGGGAGGGTACAGGTTCATGAGCCCTGTACTCCTACAGTGTCTAAGTCCATTCTTAGACATTGTAAGTGGAGTGCTACCATTAAGAGTATATGGTGCTGGGAGTTTGTCATTACGAACTCCACAGCACCATAATTGCTTCACTGAAAGCTGAGAAGTTTGGTATCAAACTTCTCAGCACCTTAAACCCACACTGATGCCAGTGTGGGATTTAATAAAAAATGCACACAGAGGGCATCTTAGAGCTATCCCATGACAACTAACCTCCCACTAGTGTCCAGGCTGAGTGGCTACTTTCAGCTGCCACCACAAGACATGTTTCTGGACCCCTGGGTCAAGAGCCTTCTGCTCTCTGGGGCCTGAAACAATGCACATCCTGGGACGAGGTGCCAAGCCTCCTCCCTCAGGATGGGGAGGCTTCGAAGGCTTGCCGCCTTTGCGAGCCTCCCCAGGCCACTTGCTGCTTTCAGCAACTGGTCCCCACTGGTTCTGACCCCCACTTTGGGCGGGAAAAAGAAGTGACGAAGAGATGTGTGCCCACCTCTGCCAACTCTACCCCTCAGGTGGGGGAGGCGAGGTGAAGTACAACTCTCAGACTCTGCCATCTTGCATATGGGGGGACTCAGCCAACCAGGGACAGGCTCATGCCCCCCTCCCACTGGAGGGTTGCATATTAGGAGGTGTACCCACCCCGGGGAAGGGACCCATTGGTCCCAACCTTTTACCTACCTGTAACGCCCCTAAATCTAGTATTTAGGGGCATCTCTGAACCTTAATTCATCAGACAAGAAGAAACTACAAGAGAAGAAGAAGAAGGACCGAACAGCCATGCAGAAGCTAACAAGAGGAAGACGCCCACTGACTTGGCCCCAGCCCTACCGGCTTGTCTCCACCTCAAACATGCTCCTGCGAAATCCCGGTGTGTCCTGCAGCCACCAACCTCAAAAACCCCAGAGGACCTGCCTGCCTTCAACCTCAAAGACTGTGTCTCCTGTGGACACTGGATTTGTTCATCTGCAACCTCTGTTTCTAGCCGGACACTGCGGATCCACCCCACTCTGCACCCGCTGTTCACGGCCCTAGCTCGAGTGGGCAAACACCACAAGGAGGTCCCCCTGATGATCCTAACCAGAGATCCGGTGACACCTGACCTACCTCAAGCCCCCAGCCAACGCCTGCAGCCTAAACCAGGAAGGTCCCCCACACCGCGACCAGGAGATGGTAAGAAGATCCAACCCCAAAAGTCACCCTGGCACCCGATGCCCCACGGCATTGGGTGGCCAAACCGACGGTGCCTAACCAACCCCAAACTTCCCAACTTACCTCTCGAAGTGGTGGTCGCACCCAGAAGACCTTCCTCCCTAAGCCTGCAGTTCATTTGCAAACCGGAGGTTCCCCATTGCAAACAACAGGGTGTCTGACGTCGAAACTGCACCCTGCACCCGGCTGCCCTAGTGCCGCTGAGGGTGCACCTTTGGTGCTATTTTGTTTCCCCATTTGCCCTGAGCTAAAGTCTAGGAGCTTTGCTCCCACAACCAAGTGGCCTGCTCGTCAGCAGCCACCAACCGGAGGCCCCCTATCCCCTATTGGATAACATTGGGCCTCAGCAGTCTGCACCCAGCCGCCCTAGTGCAGCTGAGAGTGTAACTAGAGTGCATCCCTGACCCAGTGGGAGCCCTGAGTCTACCCCCTGAACCTTAACTCCCAAATACTTACCTAAAAACGATAACACTATTTTCCCCCATAGGCTAACATTGACTGTTTTTCTTGGACAAGTTTCAAAGTGTGTAGTCTGAAAACCAAAAAGAATTCTTTAAAATTGTTCTATTTAACAAAAACTATTTTACTTACCTGTTTACTGGATATGTCCCAGAGTAGTATCCAGGTATACTCTCCTGAGTAAGCAAAGTAATCTAAAAAGTAACCTACCTGGTATTTGACTGAAAAGCCCATTCAAGTCTATGTACTGTATTTACAAAGTATTGCATTTCTCTGCAACCATACTGTAAGTCAAAACAAAGTGCATATACAATTACAATTCAACATGTTTACAAACTGCATTACTACTAGTGCTTACCTGTGCCAGGCTTGCTTGATTCTAGAAAATAAAATAATTTAAAGAATATTTTTATACAAAAACAATTGGTCTGAAGCTCAGTCTTTGAGTGTGTGAATTCATTTGCTGACTTATTGTGTACAACAAATGCTTAACACTGTCCTCTGATACTGCCTTACTGCTCGACCACACTACCAAAAATAGAGAGTGAGGTGCTATCTATCTTTACCTTTGCCTACCTTTGGATTCCCACTGGACTCTGTGCACGCTATACCTCACTTTGGTATAGTATATACAGAGCCAGCTTCCTACAGATATCCTTTCTGTTAAGTTGAAGCGCTGACGCAGAGCCCTGATCATCCAGAACCTGGGGCTTCAAGTAATGGCCCAGGAGAAAGAGGAAAGGAGCAAGATCCACGGATAATGTCAAAAAAGTGGCCCATAGGAAGGGTGTTATCTGGAGGCTAATTTTTCCATCTACAAATGGACAGAGACAGCTCTTCAACAGACAGATGACCTGAGAAAGGCAGCGACATATGGGGGCTATTTTTTTATGAAAGGGCCAGGATTACCATTAGTGTAGTAGGTGCAATGCTGGAACAAAGGGTGTGAGAGGGCCACTGTTCCCCAATAATGGTGTCTTACTAGCAAAAATTGGAAAGGAGACCCATTTTCCTTGTTAGTATTAGGGCCAAGGTAACCCTTGTTTCCCTGGAACAGGGCCCAAGCACTGGGGTGGGGGGGGGGGGGTTTGAGATGTGGGGCTATTTCCCCTTTTTTTTTATTACACAATGGGAATGGGGCAGACAGCCAACTTTGAGCCTCAGGTCTAGGTGTAATAGCTTTGTGGAGTGGGCAGAGGACAAAGCCTATTTCGTAGGGCTGTAGGATCATTGGTGCTGCAGGTGCAGTGGCACTGAGTTTCTGGGGTTTGAGGGGCAAACTAAACCCCAATTATGGCTTTTTCATTATCCTTCCTTGTTTGCCTTAAGGCCCACTGCACCCCTGATGTGTAATTGTTGCTTTGGGCCTCATACCAATGGCCTATAGAGAGGTGAATATTGAAACAGATGAGATAGCTTAGCTTGGGCCTCAGAGAAATGACAGAAGGGTTATGGCACAATATCGGGGCACAAGTTTTTAACACAGAGGTTTTGCAAGGCTGTGGCCATATTTAGTGAATCAGGTAAAGCTGCAATGGATTTCAAGGGGTCAAGGGGCCACCTGCATCAGAATCATGACTGTTTTACTTTCCATTAGCATTAAAGCTGAGGAAACCATTAATACAAAGTGGGGGCAGGACATGGAAACTCATTTCTTTTCTGAAAGGGACAGAAAGTCTGTTTCAGGACTAGAGTGATGGCCGAGCATGTTGAGGAAGGAAGAGACAGAGAGGCAGAGTAGCAGCCTGCTACTCAAAGCTGCAGCATCATTAGTGCAGCAGGTGTAGTTGCATTGGGTCCCAGGAGTGCTAGGAGCTCACAACATCCCAATTATGTGGGGGTTGAGTTTTTGTGTGACATATTTGCTCTTTTATAATGCTCACATTTAGTGCAGAATTTGAGCTACAGAAAAAAAAACCTGAAATGATCTCTTATTCTCCGCCTCCTGCGCTCAGCCTTGCCATTCCCCCTCCCCTAAGTCTTGCCATAAAGTTTTGAAGGGGGGCTTCTTTCAAAGTATTTTCCTTAGGGGGGCTCAGAGCACAAAAGCGTGAAGGCCACTGCTCTAAGCACTAAAAAAGCATTTCAGAAGCAGCAAATGTGATCTGCAGAACCATTGATCCTTCTTTGTCTTGTTGTGGCCACTTTTTTTTTATATTAATACTCAAAAATTTATTTTGGGGCAAACAAGGCCATGCAGGATGAAAAAGCACATTAGACTAAAGTTTTACATCACATAAAACAGCATTTGCAGATCAAAATACAAAATATAGGTAAGATACAAAATAATTTCAAAACAATTGGTGGGACAGTGAAGCACATTCCCAAAGCATCCTGGGCTTTACTGTGCAACCTTTGGAATCCCCAAATCCATTTTGGCCCCAATAATGTAAATGTTCGTTATAGGACTGGATACAGTCAAATGAATCCCACACTGTAAGTGTGGGGAATTCATGATCCATATTTTGTAGCGCCAATATCATGGCTTTTAGTTCCACCAGCTGTGTGGTACAGTCTTCTAGAGACTGAGTGTATGTTTTACCAGGAAGGAACTTTCCGTCCTGCATGCGCCCTTTTACAATTGCCTATGCCACGGAATATTGTTGTTTCATTCCAACAGCTGGCTGGGCATATCCATTGATATAAATGATACATTCATATCGATCTAGAGGCATTATTTCATTCGGCAGAGGATATTCTTGTCCATACTGCAGGAATGCTTCTGTTTGTAATGTAGAATCAAATCTGTAATCTACATCTGTTACAGTGACAGAGTTAGCCCATTGAATTCATTGTGGATGCAATGCTTTAGCATTCGGGATGCTTGCCTTCGTAACAGCCTCTAGGGTCGATACAGGGGTCATGACATTTGTGCGTTTCCCCTAGTGCTCTCTCTCACACTTCAGCTGTCTGGACTGCAGTGAATATTTTTTCTGTTGGTGCAAAATGCATTTCAGCATCTGTGTACAAATGTGATTTGTAATCAATAGCTACTGTATCACCCTCTTTGAAAGTGATGTAGGTTTACCTGGTTGGTCCAGCTCCCACACGGATCACCAGGTTCGTTGTGTTGACATGTGTGGAAATGTCTGGGAACTATCATGTCAGCTTGTACAGAACGAAGGATATCAGTATGTTCCTGTGTCCAAAAGTGCACTGAATAATCAGGTCTCATTAAGCTGTAGAAAGGTTTCACCCTTTCTGAGTAATCCAAAATGTATGTTCTGCCAAAATTTAAAAATCCTAAAATGGATTGTAGTCCCTTCAGAGTAGTTGGAGGTTGGAGCAGAGCACATTTTTCAAAAAATTGTGACGCCCGGCTTTTGCCTCCACTTGACAATTTATACCCTAAAAATAGGACACTGAGATGGGCAATTTTAGATTTATTTTAATTACATTTGTATCCCAAGTGGGCGAACCCAAAAACTATGTGGTTCACTCTAGACAAGTGTTCCATTAATTCATCGTCCATTAGATAGATGTCATCTACATAGGACAATGCCTCCTCATCAAAATTTTGAAGAAACTCCGTTACCATGGCTGAAAACAAGCCAGGGCTATTCTTATACCTGTGGGGTATTGACAAATTGGCGTTGGAAGACTAGCACCGAGAATGCCGACAGATATATGCTCCCAGGCACTATATTTTGGCAGAAAAATCAATTTGAGATGTCTACTGTTGTTTTGTATTTTTTTTGCACAATGTTATTCATTAGTGTGTGCACTGTGTGCATTTTGTTCGGCAAATGTACATGTCGATGCGTTCAAATGTCTATAATCTAAGACTAGACGATATGAATTATTTGGTTTTATTATGGGAAACAAGGGATTATTCATAGGTGAGGAGCAATTCTCTATCACCCCCTGGTATTCAAGTTGATCTAGGATCTCTCTGACTTATTTCTTTACCTCATGTTTAATCTGGTATTGTCTCTGTGGTTGAGGAATTGATTTTAATGGGATTTTGTGATGAGGTGACTCATCATCTCACCCAACATGATTGCGGTAAAGTGCAGGAGCTAACGCTAACGCCCACTCCTGCACGCATTAATTTCTAACTGATTCCGGTAGGAGTCAGAGAAAGCAGGTAAAAAAACTTCTTCTCCCATTGAGAAAACCATTACAAACTCAGGTGGCCAATTCTTTTCAGCCAAAAGAATATCGAAACCATAGGTAAGGTTATCCAAAAAGAGACCCTTTACCTTCCTGGGTATGTCCCCCGCAATTTGGAGCTTTATTTCGTATAAACGATGTGGGAAACTTACCTGTGTATGAGGTGTTTCCACTGTGTTATGCTCACTCAGCACTACTACCACCAGATAATGCATCAGATTCTGGCGAGCTATTGTGACTCCTGCCGCGCTGTCCAGCATCGTCACTGATCATTCCCCATTCAGAAGCAAAGTCCTCAGTAGCCTGGGCATTTCTAATTTTCATCCCAGCTACCTTCTTCTTTTCAAATTGAGCGTTTGAAGCCTTTTGTGTCTCCCTTTTCAGCTTGACTCTTTCTTCTGATCTGTACTCTGACTGTCCATCTCTCTCCGAATGCTTTTCGGATGTCACCTGAAATGAACAAGATGAGCGTGTATCAGTATCCTGATTCCTGTTAGGTTTTCTAAATAGTGTCACGGTTACTCAGATTTGATTTTCTTTCGGTGTGTTCCTGTTGAGGAGACCCACCCCGTGACTGTGTTTTGTTGTGTTTATTTTTTTTGTTTATTATCCCATTTCTTCTTTGAAGGATAGGTGCTTGCTTAGACTTATCCTTTTCAGAACTGCTCTTAATTATTGGTTTCCCAGGTCTTGCTCAACAGTGAGGCATATGTATCTTCGATAATCTTAGGCAATTCTTTCTCATGTTGTGCAGGAGTGAATTCCCTAAGGCGTTGGCTTATAGCTACTGCTGCTGCCTCCCCTTTTATGTCACTCAACATAATGGCTGATACCTGGGCAAAATTGCCCATCATTTTCCTCTCCATATCTAAGGCAGGCTCTGCTCCGTACTCGTTCTGTATCTACTTCAGTACATCTGGTATGACCGCAATCAAAGGGGTACCATTTGCTCTGGTATATACGACAGCGAAGACTATACCCCAAGTGATACAATCTACATTCGGGGAGCCACACCCATTGGCAAGCAAATTATCAGTATTCTGTATTTTTCCTGCAGGCCGTATGGGAAAAAACTGCTTCAAGCTGTGCTGTTTTCCCCTGGCTAGTGGGAACCTTTCCCATAACGGCATTTAGTGTTTGTGGACTAATACCTGTAGTAGCCATGTCTGGTTTTGTAGCCTGGACAGCCCCTGCAGGTTGGACTGTAAATTTTCTTTTTACATATTGTGTAATATTTCTGTAAATGTTTACTAGATATCTGTAAAGTCTGCACATTCCTGCTGGTGTTAAGGCAGCAATGCCTGGATGCGGTGTGTATGATGCTAAGACTGGCCAAGTTGCTCCTGCTCTGCTGAGTGGACTGAGTCACACATGTTCTGTGGTATGGGGTAGGGCACCTTTAAACCAACTAATGTGCTCTTGGTAAGGTAATGGGACTTCTAAGTCCACGTATGGGGAATACTCATCAGGTGGGTCATCTTTATTGTATTCATGAAATAAACGTGTGTGCGCATCTGCAGGTGGGAATTTAACCCAAGAATAGAATACCTCTGTTTTGAAAGCTTTGTGTGCCTCAACCACGAAGGTAACCTTTCCACCCATTGCCAGGAGGCCATGTTGTAATAATTACATGGTAACTGACTGACTTCAATCTTCTGAAATATTTAATCCAACCATCTGCTCTTCAACATACTCAGCTTGTTCAGTCATTGTTAGAGCAGTAGTATTTTAGCTAAAATCTTATAGAGATATAGTATGAACAATATGGTAAGTTCTCATCATCCAAGCTTGATTAACCTACAGCCAATAGATAGGGTATACCTACTCAGCTGAGTCCGATTTGTTTCCCTTCCCTCGAATGACGTCTCCAGTTTAAATGTGAGTAGGGGTCTCTGAGAAAGCATGACTGAACTACACAGATATGACCGTTAAATTAGAGCCTTACGAACGTTGGCGGCGCCATGTCGTGTAGTCCCTACCATGCTGTAGAACCTGCACATTGTTTGGACAACATAAACTAAGGGCTTGGTGTCAAGACTGATTCTGAACACCCCCACAGGATATGTTGGCCTGTCGACCAGCTAGCTCACAGTGCCATCGTAAGCCCCCTAACCTACCAGAGAGCAAATGGCAACTAATGAAAATGTGAACATGACAACCTTGACCCCTCAGGGATTGTGTATACAATACAGAACCTTTCGCTTAGTCACTCGTGCTTACTTATTGTCAGAGAAATACACAGAGACCACACAGTGGGGCGTTTTTAATAATATTTATTGAACCACCGTTATTCTTGCATAAAATACGTGTTCAATGATTAGTAGTACGCCACTCCAATCTATGACACTCTACTCTAAGACACTCCACTCTACTGCACCCCACTCTATGACACTCTCCTTTACTTTATGCCACTCCACAATGAGCCACTCCACACTACATCACTCCACTGTATGACACTACTCCCCTCTTTGCCAGTTCACTCTTTACCACTCTACATCACACCCTCTATGACACTCTACTCCAATCTATGCCTCTGCACTCTACACCAGTCCACTCTACACCACTCCACTCTACTTTATGTCACTACACTCCAGGACATTCCACTCAACTTCACTCTATGATACCCCACAAAACACTACAACACTCTGTGACACTCCACTCTACACCACTGTACGCTGCCCTATGCCACTCAACTCCAAGACACTCTACTCCACTCTGTGACACTCTACTCTACGCCACCCCACTCTAAGACACTCCACTCCATTCCAGCCTCTGACACTCTACTCCACTTTACACCACTCTGCTCTGACAGTTCCTTTCACTCCACCCTATGCCACTCCACTCTACGGCACTCTACTACACCATGCACCACTACACTCTATGCCATGCTACTCTAAGCCACTCATCTCTACTGCATTGTATATCACTCAACTCTACGACACTTTACTCTACTCTACGATACTCTACTCTATTCTATACCACTCCATTCTCTGAGACGCCACTCTCATCTACATCAATAACAGTTTGCCATGCTGAACATGTACAACTTTTCTAAAACAAATTGGCAAAGCCAATAGCCCTCTGAGAGGTGAGAGCTATTAGCTTTATCACTGCTTGTTGGATTTTGGGACCCGTTGAAGTTGCAATTGGTCATCTGAAAATCATTTCGATGTCCATGTCACAAGCCACTGGATCTCTAGAAGCACCAATAACGGTACACTGGGAACTTTGGGCCCGATTCACAAAAGTAATCTGAGACAAAATCCTAACTTTACGACTTTCGGTATTCACAAGAGGAGAAGTGAGACCTCGTTGAAGTAACAAAAAGAAATAAAAATTCGTAAAGCAAAGAAAAGAAGAGAAATCTTCTTAGATTAAAATGGCTGAGCATAGAGTTACTGGAAGACCAAAACGTAATTGTATAAAGAAGTGCCGTAGAATCTGTATCTGTAGCATATTATTAGTAATCATAGTTTGGCTGTTATTAACGATAGCAGTTCCTTACTTAATGATAACAGAAAAGAAGAATAACACTGACACAAATGGAAAGTTAGCTAACATAAAAGGAGATAGATTAGAATTAGAAGCACCAGATGATTTAGATTTACATCACACTGTTTTAAATGTATTCACCAATTTATTGTTTCAGTATGTAGACTCCATGGAGATTAGTGATTGTTATGTTTATATGAAATTGCCAGCTTCAGTAGCAGAAGGCGTCACCTCTCATCATTTACCGTTAACATATGGCATTTCATGTAGTATATTAACCAGCTTATTTTATAGGACAGGAAAGTTACAATATTATTATTCAAATTTAGATGTGATATTTTCAGAGATTCCTATTCGAAAGAGTATGAATCCATTACTTAGTAATCAAGCTGCACAGTTTATGGGAGAATTTTTCTTGACACAGAAGAGAATAGATATAGCAGAAGCACATACAAACAATTTAACATGTTCATTACATGAAGAAAAAACAATATTTTTGAATTTAGTAGAGGAAAGGAGACAGGACTTCCAAAGAAAAGCTTCCGAAAAGAAACCTCAGATTCCTAAATGGGCTGAGAAAGAGGGAATTTATACAGCTGGCAAGACTCATGTCTCAATGTCCCTTGTCCCAGGCCTGAACGTATCCTCAGGATCGAATCGATGCTCTAGTGGTCCCCCTCTCAACAGCCCCACGTCTGGACATAAATCATACACAGACTAAAGGATGGTTAAGCGGGGGAAGGAAAGGATGGGGACAGCAGGGAGGGAGACCTGTATAAAACACAAATGAACAAGGGTTAGTATCAGAACCTTACTCCTCTTCTTCCTCAACCTATTGTTCTCTAGGACCCATACTTCCACTAACCTGAAAAGGAAATTAACGATGATATTAGATTTGACAGAATCAGAAGGAGTTACACAGTACTGCGATGCACCCCACAATTAGCTGCCCAAGTTTGTCAACCTCTTCTGGCAGAAAATGATACACTCTCATAGAGTTGTTTCACTCATACATAGTGCAATGTCACAAATCATTGGCGGTGGACTGCGGGCATAGAACCTGGTACCCTCCACATAGAGTTACGTCACTCATACAAAGAGCAATGTCACAAATCATTGGCGGTGGACTGCGGGCATAGAAACTGGTACACTCCACATAGATTTGCGTCACTCATACAAAGTGCAATGTCACAAATCTTTGGCGGTGAACTGCGGGCATAAGAACTGGTACACTCCACATAGAGTTACGTCACTCATACAAAGTGCAATGTCACAAATCATTGGCGGTGGACTGCGGGCATACCCTCCGTAGTAGTGGTAGCAGTGGTTATTTCCCTCGCATTAACTCGGTCCTCTATTACAGATTGGAGTTCGCCAACATAGGGAAAAGCGCACCACCACCTCAAAGCAATTCGGTATCGTATCACGGACACCAACGGGCAAACGTTCTAGAGCAACAAGCGGCTTGAGATACTTAGCGAGCAACTCTCGATCAGGAAAGGCAGTGGCTGCGCATCGCGCTCAGAAATAATTCCCACGTAGTTACGCTTCAGCACTGAACTCACCGCTTTCAAGAATGCTCCTCAAAAGAGAACGCGTGGTGCCAATGGCACCCTTACCCGCCCTTCGACTCTGAAGACGTCCAGCAGAACCCAGAACTCCGGCAGAATAATCGGCAGCGTTTCCTTCGGCCGCCTCGCCATATCACCGCTTCCGAATCACGTGGGTCGCGGTGATTGGCGTCTGACGTCACGCGTCATGCCGAGGCTGCCTGTCAGCGCGGACAGGACCGCCGTGACCCCTGACAGGACATCCCCTTCCCGAGGAGCACTGGCAGGCGCACGGTTTATCAGGATGTCTCCTATAGAATGCCGCAACCAGTCGAGGGGCATGTACTGACGATTCGGGTTCCCACGAGTTCTCATCTGCGCCATACCCCTTCCAGGTGATCAGGAACCACAGCTTGTTCTGACAGATTTTTGAATCGAGGATTTTCTCCACCTCGTATTCCTCCTCATCATCTACCCAAACAGGCGCCGGTCGAGCAGGCGCCGGACCATGGGCAGGCTTCAATAAAGAGACGTGGAACGTTGGGTGCATTCTCATGTGTGAGGGTAGTGCAATCCTCACTGCTACAGGGTTGATGAGTCTCACCACTCTGTAAGGGCCTATGTACCTGGGATTGAACACACTAAACTTTTTAAAATGGATATTACGTGTTGACAGCCACACCAAGTCCCCATTTTTGTATGCGGGCCCTGGTCTACGATGTTTATCCGCCTGTCTTTTATATAATGCCTTAGCCTGTAGCAAATGTTTCTTTGTGTGCTGTAATATTCTCTGTATCTGCCTTATCCTGTCTTGTACTTCTGGACTACGCTCTCTTTTACCAGGCGCACTGAATGGGAGAAAATGAGGGTGAAAGCCCCGGTAGGGTCTTGGTTTGTGCGCACACCGTACAGGCTTTTATCCATTCAGGGATGTCTTTCCTGAGCGAAGGCCACCAACACTGACGTAGGATCTTTTCGCAATTTTTTTCCGTTCCGTGATGACCCGCACTAGGGTCTGTGTGGCACCATTGGAAAATCTTTTGTCTTAATTTAATCGTGGGTATGAGCATCTGAGTCCCTTTCATAACCACTCCTTGTTTTGTTCTCCACTCGGGATGGTGTTTCAGCCATTCCCTCCATGGCATGGTCTGAAGCCCTCTCCTTACCTCTTGTAGGAACTGGTCGATCTGAACCACCCCGATTACCTTATGCGGGTCCAGGACAGGTCGTTCCGGCTGGGTCCAGGGTACTGCGGTGGAGTCTTGTCGGGATAATGCGTCTGCTTTTCTGTTCTGGCTTCCTGGGCGAAAAGTCACGATGAAATCGTATTCCTCAAAAAACGTCATCCATCTGAATAATCTCGGGGTGAGCTGACGAGCTGTTTTCAAAAACTGAAGATTATGGTGGTCAGTGTAGACCGTGACTGTATGACGTGCTCCTAACAGCCAGTGCCTCACCTCTCCGAATGCTTCCTTGATGGCAAGCAGTTCCTTTTCGGTAATTATGTAATTTTGTTCTGCTCCATTCATCTTCTTGGACATGAAGGCCACTGGGTGTAATTGGCCTGTGGTAGTGTCTCTTTGAGACAGTACGGCTCCAAGCGCCACATTGGAGGCATCCGCTTCCACTATAAACGGTAAGACTGGATTGGCGTGCACCAGAATGGGAGCCTTTATGAATGCTTTTTTCAGGATATCGAAGGCTGTCTGTGTCTCCTGCGTCCATAGAAACTTCACATTCTTCTTGGTTAGGTGTGTAAGGGGTGCAGCCTTGTTGAAGAAGTGCGATATAAAACGCCTATAAAAATTCGCAAATCCCATGAAGCACTGTATGTCCTTCACGTTTTTTGGACTTGGCCACTCAGTAATTGCCTTCACTTTACGCTCAGCCATTTCCTGACCTGAAGGGGTGAGCATAACTCCTAGAAACTCCACTGTAGAGACATGGAACTCACATTTATTTATTTTGCAGAACAGCTGGTTCTTTCGCAACGCTTGTAGGATTAGACTCACATGTTTTATATGTTCTTCTTCATGCGTAGAGTAAATCAAAATGTCGTCGATGTATACTACGACTATTTGGTCCAGGTATTCTCTTAATACATCGTTGAGGAAGAATTGGAAGGCGGCAGGCGCATTGCATAGGCTGAAAGGCATTACCAGGTAATCGTACAATCCATACCGCGTCTTGAAGGCCGTCTTCCATTCATCACCGTGACGCATCCTTACCAAATGGTATGCCCCACGAAGATTCAACTTGGTGAAGATTACCGCTCCCTTTACCTGTTCCAAAAGCACTGAAATCAGCGGGAGAGGATACTGATTGCGTATCGTGATGGAGTTTAAGGCGCGAAAGTCAATGCAGGTCCTTAACTCTCCGTTCGCTTTGGGTATAAAAAACAGGGGCGAAGCCGCAGGAGAACAGGATGGACGGATAAATCCCAGAGCCACATACTTATCCAGGTACATACGCAAATGTTTATTTTCTGGCTCGGTTAACGCGTATACCCTACCACAGGGTACTACGGAGCCTGTCTTCAGATCTATCCTACAATCATAGGGCCGGTGCGGGGGCAGTGCGTCTGCTTTGAGGTAATCATAGACGTCCTGGAACTGTCGATCGCATGTTGGTAATACCGTCTCTTTTTCTGCTGCGGTGGCGATATGGAGATAGGTGTCTTTGACGGGAGCGACAGCTTTCCAACAATGCTCCTTGCAGTACTCGGAATCCAAAACCATAGTTCTTTGACTCCAATTGATACCAGGATTGTGAATTGAGAGCCATGGTAATCCTAAAATCACCCCGTACATCGGAGCTTGAATGATATTAAAAGACAAGAATTCTTGGTGTCCTGGAAGGCATTCAACGATACAAGATGCTGTGACTTGGCATATGGGACCAGAATCCAGTGGTTTGCTGTCTACTGCAACCACTACTTCTGGTGTTTCCTTGGCCACCAGTTGGACCCCTAATCTGTGTGCTTCGGTTCTGTCCATGAAACATCCAGTGGCTCCAGAATCCACCATGGCTCGTGTGGTACTGATTTCTTTGCGGAGATGTAGTCGTATGGTTATGAAGAAATGTTCTTTCTTGTAATTCGGCTCATTCTGAAGAGAAGGGATACATAGCACACTCGAAGACTTCCCTTCGATAGACTTCGAGCTTGTTAGTTTTCCGCCTCTGCTTTGGTAGTGTTCCACGTAGCAACCACTGCCCGTGAGTGACTGATCTTGGGTTTTATAGGACACTCCCTCAAGAAATGACCCTTCTTCCCGCAGTATAAACACAATCCGTTTTTTCTCCGATCTCTTTCCTCCACTGTTAATGGGGCTCGCACCGTACCGATGCCCATTGGTTCTGGGGACGACACCCCCGACTCTAGGGGTTTTGTTCTCTCGAAACGACTGGGATATCTGTCTTTCTTCCTGCAAACGCCTCTGCGTTCCCTCAAACGGTGATCTAATCGCATGGTTAAGTCGATTAAAGCAGCACATGATTGGGGTTGGGGATCCACTTGGGCGATCGCGTCCTTTAAGTCGTCTCGCAAGCCTTGATAGAAGATAACAGAACGTTTGCTTTCCGGCCACTGAGTTTCGGCTATCAACCGTCGGAAGTGGTTGAGATACCCCAAGAGGTCTCTGTTGCCTTGCTTCAACTCTAATAATTCCCGGTCTGCCGCAAAGGTATCGGCTCCACGGTCAAAAGTTTTTTCGAATTCTTCTTTAAAAGCGTCCCAATCATACAATACCGGATCGTCTTGTCTAACAAAAGGGACTGCCCATTGGGCTGCGTCTCCAGCTAGGTATGAAAATCAGAAAGGATACACGAGCCTGGTCGGTCGAAAACAGCTTAGGTTTGCAATTAAAGTCTAAGAGAATCTGAGTCAAAAACACTTGTACCTTATGTCTATCCCCCGTGAAGCGTTCAGGGGGGTTGGAATTTCCACTACCATAGAACTGGGTGTGGGTTGTGTAGGAGTGCCATAGTCAAAAGGGTTACGCTGCAGTCTATCAACCCTTGCTTGTAACGCCGCGGTTTCACTTCGTGAAGCCGTGAGCTCTACCTGCACTGAACCAGGGCGCTGCCATGATATCATCTAACGTGGCCATCGTAGAATCAACTCGACCAGGAGGATAAATCTATTCGTGGGCCGATTATTCTGTCCCAGGCCTGAACGTATCCTCAGGATCGAATCAATGCTCTAGTGGTCCCCCTCTCAACGGCCCCAAGTCTGGACATAAATCATACACAGACTAAAGGATGGTTAACCGGGGGAAGAAAAGGATGGGGACAGCAGGGAGGGAGACCTGTATAAAACACAAACGAACAAGGGTTAGTATCAGAACCTTACTCCTCTTCTCCCTCACCCTATTGTTCTCTAGGACCCATACTTCCACTAACCTGAAAAGGAAATTAACGATGATATTAGATCTGACAGAATTAGAAGGATTTACACAGTACTGCGATGCACCCCACAATTAGCTGCCCAAGTTTGTCAATCTCTTCTGTCAGAAAATGATACACTCTCATAGAGTTGCTTCACTCATACATAGTGCAATGTCACAAATCATTGGCGGTGGACTGCGTGCATAGAACCTGGTACCCTCCACATAGAGTTACGTCACTCATACAAAGAGCAATGTCACAAATCATTGGCGGTGGACTGCGGGCATAAAAACTGGTACACTCCACATAGAGTTGCGTCACTCATACAAAGTGCAATGTCACAAATCTTTGGCGGTGAACTGCGGGCATAAGAACTGGTACACTCCACATAGAGTTACGTCACTCATACAAAGTGCAATGTCACAAATCATTGGCGGTGGACTGCGGGCATACCCTCCGTAGTAGTGGGAGCAGTGGTTTTTTCCCTCGCATGAACTCGGTCCTCTATTACAGATTGGAGATCGCCAACATAGGGAAAAGCGCACCACCACCTCAAATCAATTCGGTATCGTATCACGGACACCAACGGGCAAACGTTCTAGAGCAACAAGCGGCTTGAGATACTTAGCGAGCAACTCTCGATCAGGAAAGGCAGGGGCTGTGCATCGCGCTCAGAAATAATTACCACGTAGTTACGCTTCAGCACTGAACTCACCGCTTTCAAGAATGCTCCTCAAAAGAGAACGAGTGGTGCCAATGGCACCCTTACCCGCCCTTCAGACTCTGAAGACGTCCAGCAGAACCCAGAACTCCAGCAGAATAATCGGCAGCGTTTCCTTCGGCCGCCTCGCCATATCACCGCTTCCGTATCACGTGGGTCGCGGTGATTGGCGTCTGATGTCACGCGTCGTGCCGAGGCTGCTGGGAAACATAGTTTGTCCTCGCCCTAGCACCTGTCAGCACGGACAGGACCGCCGGGACCCCTGACAGTCCCTAGATTTTGAAAAGAAGGGGAAGATCTGCCTCCATAGATTAAAAACTGACTATAACAATGTATTTATTAGTTGCAGTGAATGTGAACATAACCTTTTAACTCTTGGAGGTTGGGGACTGAAAGGGGGAACAGATCCAGTCTTTCCTGGAGTCTATTATGTGTGTGGGAATACAGCTTACTTCAAGCTGCCTGCATGCTGGTACAGGAGTTGCTATTTTGGAATAGTATTCCCTAAAGTCTATCATGTAAATAGAATCACTGGAAGCAATGAAAACACAAAAGAACTAACACGAAGAAAGAGAGCTAGTTTTTCAGAAATAGTAGGTGATATATTTAGTGCATTGATACCTTCAGTGGGAGTCATTCTAAATTCACGTAAAATTTGTCAATTGTCCACAGTAGTTGATCGTCTATCGACTGATACTGCTGGGGGTTTCTTAATGATCAATACAGAAATGGTTGCAATTAGATCAATGGTTTTACAAAATCGACTTGCGCTTGATATATTATTAGCAAAAGAGGGCGGAGTCTGCAAAATGCTGAAGGCGCAACATTGTTGCACTTATATACCAGACAAAAGTGTAGAAATTGGAGGATACATTAAAATTATTTCGAAACTGGAAGAAGAATTGAAACCACTGGAAGTTGATAGTGTATGGAAGAAATTAACAAATAGTATAACTCCAATAGGGACTTGGTTTGCTAACGTAGGGAAGAGTTGTATAGGTCAAATAATAGTCCCAATAATAGGTATAACAATATTAGTCTTAGTAATAATGATATGGTGTAAATGTTGTAAAATTAGAAAAGGATATGAAATAAATGAAAAGGGAAAGAAAAGAAAGTATGAAGAAATACAATTAGAAGAAATAAAGGGTGAATTATACAAGAAAATGAAAAACTTAAACGATAAAGATGAGGAAGAGAATGAGAACAAAGGAAAGGGAGTTGAGATGTGCTAAAGTTGGCATCTGGGTGGTGATGGGTAATTTTGTGATGGCACAAAATGCCATCAGAGAGGGGATTGATGGAGCAAGGACTCGTAGAAAAGAGACTTGCTTGGAGACAATCCTCTCATATAACTCATAACATCATACTAATCGTGTATTGTGTAATTAATATGCACCACATTTTAAATATCAAGAATAGAGAAGCTTCCGTATGTGTCTTATTAACAAGTAATTCGAGTGAAATCTAAAGTGGCCGCTAATGCTGGAAATTGCATTGCGCATGCGTCAACTACACTTACGTAGAAGGACGACCTTTTGCTTGGAGGGAATTTTCTGCAGTTGCGCAGACACCTCCAAAATGGCTGCTTGAAAGCTCACATCCTAAGCATCTGCTTTGCTGAAACTAAATGACACTATTTTACTAATTGCTAATGCGGGGAGAACATTTCAAGTAAATGGGATTAGAGTAGAGATAGGTGGTATACAGTGAAATCATTTTATGTTGAAATTAATATATTTCTTTCAGATTTCCTTATTAGTTCATTTTCGGGCCTTTTGGGAGAGACCGTGGTTTGTATCCCATGTGATCGCTACACATGCGAAGTCTAAGTGAGCCAGGAGCCATGCTGTCATCCTTGAATACCATCCAAGAAAAGAAACAGCAACATACCCTGGGAACCAACATGATGTGTGTGAAAGAAATATATTACCAAATGTATACTTTGTGATGATAAAAATATGAATACGGGTGGGAATAAAGATTTTTGAATAAAGATTAAGGGGAGGGATTACTAGACAATGAACTAAAGAAAATGACGAAAACTTAGCATGGTGTGATCATCCATTTTGCCTGTCCAATCAGAATTAGGGGTTCTACGAATCGGACACATTAAGGGGTGGTACATGGCATTAGAAGGGTATAATTGAGGTAGTTTAGCTAACTAGTAGGAACAGAGACCGGAATGCTGCAGAGCTCGGGATGCTGTCAGAGTGACGAGCGAATGCTGAAGAAGAATCATATTGCAGACTTAGAATTTAAGCCAAATAATTAGAAGAAGTTTGCGGAAGAATCGAGGAGGAAGACAGTGTCAGAGAGGGGTGCGACACAGGCGTCGGATCTAGAAGAGGTCATCGAATCCTGTCCTGAATCCTGTCCTGAATCCTTTCTCTCCTGTCCTTTTCCGGGGAACCCTTCCCAACTCCTTCTAGGTAACTATAATTTGTACGTCTCTCTCTCTATCCTCTCCTTTCCAAGTACCGTCATTGAAAGTTTTATTAACTGTATCATTCCTCCTTCTATGGGTGATGGAGACTGCTGTGTACTTTGATTTTGGCTCACATGAATTTCATTTAGATAAACATTTAACATTTTCCAGAATCTGTGGTTATTTCATTGCAGAGAAAGTAGATTAAGATTCATGTCATTTCACCATCAACTAGTTCAACTAATGGTCCATTGACCAGAGGAAAGAACTTTTGATCTGTGAAAGATTGGTTAGAAATGTCAAATAATTTATCTGAGAGAGATACATATAAACATTTGACTCCAGTGGATTTAACTGGCCTTTGTGTAAGTTTGTGTATATGGGCCCAAGGTGAGTATGTGGTATTGTGGCTGGTTTAATGCTGGATCACTTCCGCTACTTTATGGAGGGGAGGGTGGGAGCGATCCGGGACAACATCCTGAAGTGCAGGGCTTTATGTGTCATGCAGGCAATTTTCGTCTGTGATCTTTCCTCATACAGGAGCCAGTTCAGTGTCTTTAGATCAGGTTGTTCTTTTTGGAGCCGGTGACGAGTCTTGCAGCCGCGTTGAGTGATACTCTTAGAGTAGCTAGTCTGGATCTCGGTAAGCCACATAGGGTTGTGTTCCCAAAAGTCTATTCTGGGTATCACTAGAGCTTGTACTGCTGTTTTTAGGTCGTTGTCATTGAGGAAGGGTTTTAGTTTTCTGAGAATGTTCATATGAAAGTTTGCTCCTCTGGTGGCTGTGCTCATGTGTTCCTGCATGGTGAGATTCTTGTCGAGTATTATTCCCAGTGATCTTGTAGAGTCAATAATGTGTGGTGTGCAGTTGAAGGCTGTTAAGTGTTTCATCTAGTTTTCTATGTCGCCGTGTCCTTGTGATGGGGAGGTTAGGAGTAAGTCTGTTTTGAGCGCATTGAGTTTGAGGTGGTTTTTTGTCAGCCAGTTGTGGGTTTTTTGCAAAGTTGTGTTGAGTGAGCGGATGTCATCCGGAGATGATATTTTTAGGTATAGTTGGGCATCATCTGCATACGTGTGGTAATAAACATTGGAGAGTTTCAGATTATCAGTTAAGGGTTCCATGAATGGATTGAGGAGGGAAGGTGATAAGGAGGAACCTTGAGGGACTCCCAGGGTGACCGGTGTGGTCGTGGACAGCGTTTGGTTAATCTTGATTCTTTGATTTCGGTTGTCTAAGAAGGAGGCGAACCACTTTAGGATAACCCCTGATAAACCCATTCTGTTTTCAAGTAGGTCCAGGAGACTGTTATGTTTCACCGTATCGAAAGCTGATGATAGGTCTAGGAGGATTAGGAGGCAGGACTCATTTTGATCTAGTATTCTGAGCGCGACATCGACAATGTGTGTCAGGGCAGTTTCCGTGCTATGATTCTGCCAGAAGCCTGATTGGTACTGGTCAATGAGGTGGAATTGAGTTATATGGTTCCACAATTGGGAATGGACGCATTTCTCTGGGAGTTTTGCTAGGGAAGGAATAGTGGATATTGGATGGTAGTTATCTGGGATTGTGTGATCTGCTGTAGGTTTTTTTTAGAATTGGGATTACCTGTCCTGCTTTTAGGCAGTCTGGAAGGATTCCTTGTGATAGTGATGCATTACCTATCTTTGTCCAGATGTGTAAAAGAGAAGTTTTGATGTCGTGGAAGATGTTAGCTGGAAAAGGATCGCAGAAGTGATTTGATGGTTTGAGTGTTGTTACAAGCTTGAAGATGTCATTTTCGTCAAGGCTTTTGAAAGTGCTCCAAGATGCTTTGTTTTTGAGGGTAAGTCCATGTTGGCTCTGGGTTTGTACAGTCTGTGGTGCATGGGGGTTAAGTGGAGGTGACAATGTGAGATGTTTGTTTGCTGTATGAAGCTCTTTTTCTATCATTTTAGATTTTTCCTACAAGTGGGAGGCAAATGTGTTGCAATTAGGTTGCGAGTTTGGACCTAACGAGGAGTCGTTGGGTTGATGAGAGGATTGATGTTTGATAATTTCAAACAGTTTTCTTGGTCAATTTCTAAAATTGTTTAGTTGATCTTTGAAGAAGTTTGCTTTAGAGATTCTGATGTGTTTGGTGTAGATGCTCCTCCTCGATCTTAGTTGCTTAAGGTGCTCTAGGGAGGGTGAGGATCTCCAGGCCAGTTCCGCTAGTCTTAGGTTGCGTCGTTGATCAATTAGGCTCCCACTGTACCAAGGTTTGGAGTCTTTAGAGGACAGCCTTTTTAGTTGAAAGGGCGCGACTGTGTCAAGAATGCTAATCATCGAGTTGTTATAGTAGGTTGTGAGGTCGTGGACATCTGTCATGTCTGCTGGTGGCGGTAGTAGATTGTTGCTGAGGGATGTCAGGACGTTGTGGTTAATGTTGCAAGTATTTCCTTTCCATTGTTTGGGTTTCTTAGGTTGGAGTTTGTGTCTTCGCTGGTTCAATGATGAGGAAGGAGATTTTGTGGTGGTCCATCCAGTCACATGGGTAGATTGATTTAAGTATGATTGAGTTTGACCTAGCTATGACAAGATCCAGTGTTGCGCCCAGGATGTGCATTGGGTGGTAGATCAAATGCAATTTACATAGGGGACTGTTGTTGCTCTCAATGCATATGCCTAGGTATTCGTACTTGGTAAGGTCGGTTGCTCGTGACTGAGTCACCGTAAGGTTGATGCGGGGTATGCAGGCTATGCCACCCCCAAACCTTTTTGTTCTATCTGCTCTTATAATGTTATAGCCTGGAGGTATTAGAATGTCATGTATTGGTGCAGAGTCGTTCTTTAGCCAAGTTTCAGTTAGAAGGAGTAGGTCAGGTCATGGTTGACGATAAGGTCTGCTATGTTGGCTTCGTGTTTCCAGGCCGATCTTTAATTTAGGAGTATGCATTCCAGGTGGGATTTGGTGTTCGGTGGGGTTTTATCTGTGATGGGTACTGGTTTGAGGTTGGCCTTATTTACCTCTTTGGTGCTTGGTCTCTGTTCTCTGTGTGGGTTCGAGACAATTGTTAAGATAGGATTTAAGCTAAGTGGCAGGGCATTGTGTGCATTCTTGTAGGTGTGGAGAATGGCTTGGATGTCATTGTCTGATAGAGGGATCTTGGTCCTGGCAGTTCTCGAGGAGGAGTTGTGTAGGGGAGTAGATTGCCATCTAGTGCGCTGGGGTATCTGGGAGTTGTAAGAGTTTAATGGCCAGTCAGAGAGGTGCATGAATTTAACAGGGAGGATCGGCCTGTTACTCGCAGGAATTTCTGCGGGCTACCTGTTGTAGGTTAGCTCAGTGGTGAAGCTTGTTAGCTTCTGTAGGTCGGATTTAAGTTGTTGTAGTACCTGTGTAATTTCCCTCAGTCTAGACTCAATCCCGGCGTGGTAACAGGAGGATGGGGTTTGGTGCATGGTGTGCTGAGGTGTGTGTTTTTCCGGAGTCTCGTTGATGTGAAGAATAGAAGGGGGGGTTGAGGGATACAAGGAGGGGGATTTGGGTTTATCGCTTGCCTTGTGTGTGGGGAAGGGGTAATGGATTTACTTTTGCCATTGCGTAGCTCTAAGGCCCTACTGGAATTGTTGAGAGCACATGGGCTGGAGTGGGTAGAAGGGGGGTTGTCTCTACCTTGTCTGGCGGAGTGTCTACAATGGTATAGTGTGGTCTGATAGGTGTGGTGGAGTGTGGTGGGTGGGGGAGAGGACTGCCTGTGGTGGCGGAGGTGTGGATAGATAAATGATCACCATGATCATCAAATATCCCCTTCAAGATGGACGGGTGTTGTTTTTGGCCTCAATGTTCACAATGTAGGTATCCCAGTTTCAGCATCCCAATATTGCCATCTCTCTATCATAGAGGTAACATAATGCACTCACCTCTGCAAGTGCCCATCGCAGTAGTGTGTTTAGCCATTTAGTAGTGTCTGGTACTGTAGATACTTTCCATTGCATTGCAATTTGCCATTTGAATAACACAAACACCAGGTTGATAAACCTGTGCAAATGCTTATCCCTTTTGGCTTTGGGGCGGAGTCCAAGGAGATAGGATCTCTGGGAGGAGGTCATTGCATGGGCCGCCAGTTCAGCCATGGTGGCCGTAATCTCTATCCACATCTATTGTTGTGGGGCAGTCCCAGACCATATATAAGGACCCTGCGTCTATGAGCTTAAATCGCTTTTACTCAGGTGTAGATGTAGGGAACATACGTTTAATGTGTTAATGGGGAAAGACATGCATTACGTATGTAATTATATTTGGTGAAACAGAATCTGGGATTTCTGGACACCTATCTCCCATTTTGGAGAAGCTGTGTTCAGGCCTTAGCCAATGTCAATGATTGTGGAAGAATGCCATTCCAGGAAGTCAGTGCTTTACCCACGTCCGCCAGTGCATTTGCAGACAATGCCTCGTATAACACTGAAGCAGCGTGATTTCTGTCCATCCTGTGAGAAGGGAACATGTAGGATGGGCGATTGGGGTGGCTCCATTTCACCAATCCCCCAGTTGGTTCGCACCACATTTGGAATGACATGATAAGTCAGAAAGTGGCCCGCACCAATGGCTTAAGTGTCCATAATGTCCACATTAGGCAATCAGAGTCCCCTCATGAAAGAGATCTCTATCCCCGCTGTCGTCCATGGTGTCATTTCATGGAACTCAGCTACATTGAGGAACACTGTTGATGGCAAAAAATGAAATGCCAAGAATTGTGAAGACTGCTGAGGACTTGTGATCTCCAGTCCATAGGTTACCATTTCCCAAAGGCTCCACTCTAACAGTGATTATAGCTCTTTCTCGCATAATCCTTATAAAACTTTTTAAGGTCTTATCTCAATAGCAGAAGATATTAGAACAGCCAGTTTTCTTGTGTTATAAATATTTTAATTGCCTTGTTTTTAACTACATCTACCAGAAGGCATATTATTTTTAAAAGTGCACTAAGGAATCTGACTGTACAGGGATTTTATCACGTGTGATTACTGTTCTGTTGTTGTTTGGATATTTCCGTTTTCCTATCAAAATTTTCTCCTTTTCTATTTTATCTGTCCTGATTTGATTTTTTCTACCCTAATTCCCAGCATCTCACCCAAACATCTGAGTCTTCTTCTGGAAGCAAAGTGTAGACCTTCAGTGCCCCTCCTGCCTCAATCCATCAATTAGAGAAGAAACACAATGGATCAGTGTAAGGAATGGTATATTAGTATTGTGATGTCAGAACACACTTAAGTTACATATTTTTATAAGTGAGTGTTTCATTCATTTTATTAAATTAAGAAGATATGTTGAACTGGTTTTCCCTTCGGGCTCTGTGTATTATCTATGGCATAATCTACTGCCTATTGTAAATTATAAAGATACTGCAAGTCCCTGAGTAGTTGGATGACCATATTTATAAAGGAAAAAGGCTATAGGCTGAGAACACCAAAGTGATTTTTAAAATCCTTAAATGTATGGAAGGGGGAATTTTATTCCTTTTAATACATGGTGAGCCCCTCACCCTTCCCCTGTCCTCTTTTAAATCCTTGTTCTCTTGTTTCCTCTTATCCTGAAAGGAATACAATGGTTGCAGATAAGAAAAATAGGTTTTGAATCTTTACTATGAAAACACTCTAATATGCAGCTTGAGTTGGTTGCACAATATATTCTAAGCAGTTTAATATGCTAGATTTCTGGTGGTACTCTCCCTACGTGAAGGGTACAGAGGTCCTGGAGAAGAGGAAAGGATAGGTGAAGAAGGTCACCGACAGTGGGAGGACCAGAGAACCAGGGGTTACGGGCTCTGATAGGAGAGTACCCCAAAACTGGAAATGGTCAGGCCACTGCTGACCTAGAGGGCCTGCCTACAATGCCTCCTCATGGTACAGACCCTCAGAAGGAAGGAGTGAGAGTGGGAAAAGGGTGTCTGCAACCTCAGGTTGTAGCCCCCACTCTGCACAGCCTAAGAACCCAAGGGGTCTCAAGGCTGGAAGTGAGGCCTATTCCAGGCACCATATTGGAACTTCTACCTGTCAGTTGTTGGCAAGGTGGCGGACTCCTGTCACTGATAGAAACCAGTGGCCTTTGCTGGTTACTTGCCTTTGGGGCAGCACTGGGCTTCACTTGGAGACAGAAGTCTGACCTGGGTGGCAAGATGGGCCACATCACCTTGTTGGCCATGGTGATACTATTCACCTGCTGGGTTGTTTATTTGGGCAGGCTAGGGTTAGCCTTTTCCCAGGTGGGATTCACAAATGAGAAGGGTTTCCCATGGATAAGGTTACTGGATGGAGATGAGTTTGACCGCGTAGCAGCAATGTCACAGGCAGAATTTGAGGGAAGGCCTTAGACTGATGAGGTGGTTTAACTCCCCATAGGGAGTGAACATAACACGAGGATGTGAGTCTGGAACTGACCCCACCAAGGTAGAGGGCTTTTCCACATCCTCTCCGCTGAAAATCAAGGAGAACTGCCAAGGTAATGGCTGTTGTTTTTTGTTGATTTAGCTTGGGGGAAGAGGCGCTGTGTAGGAAAAGGCCTCTTTTTACATGGTAAGCCCCAGTTTTTGCTAGATTTTTTTGCTGGTTTTTAGACCCTACACACTCGGACACTGCACACTCGGACACTGCCCTCCAGTGCCCTGTGTATGAGCTCTGACTCCTAAAAGCATGCTGAATTAGTGTACACCTGATTGGCCTATTTAATTTACCTAGAGGTTCCTGATATACAGTACAAAGTGTACCCAGGGCCTGTAAGTTAAATGTCACTAGTGAACTGCAGTGTGAGACCGGCCTCGTGGCGTGGGCCCTCCCGACCAGCAAGTCACACTACCAACACGCCGAACCTCGTGGGCACGGCCTTCGGCTTCCGTGGACCAACATCCCGAGGGCCGAACAGATCCCCAACACGCATGCCCGGCCGAGGGAGAACGACACCCCCCCAAACCAGACCGAGAGGCGCCGACTCTGTCACACCTCTGGTCTCTTCCCCGAGGGAGGTTTCAATCGACCACCAGGCCCCCGGTGAGCGGGCGCCTCTCCTGCTGGGCGTCTGGAGTCCCTCCCGGACGCATCTGAACAGATCAAGGGGCTGAGCGACAGGAAACCCCGACACACCGCACCCCAGGCACCAGACCCCTCTCCGCGAGGACCCCGGACTTCAAAGAGGAGGGGAAGTATAACAAGGGGTGTTGAAGGGACGAGAGGCAGAGAAGACCTGGACGGACGAGAGCCTGCTGACCTGGTCGCGGCTCGATCGCTCACCGAACAGAAGATCGCTATCCGAACTCTGAAACCACCTGAGCCCTGCGGACGCTGTCGCGGCTCCCCAAACTCTGAAACCATCCGAGCCCTGCTGACGCCGTCACGGCTCCCCGAACCCTGAGACCATCTGAGCCCTGCTGACGCCGTCGCGGCTCCCCGAACTCTGATCCATCTGAGCCCTGCTGACGCCGTCGCGGCTCCCTGAACTAAGACCCTCCGGTGCCTGCTGAGTGACTCGCGGCCCGCTCCTCCAAGAGAACCGGCAGAGATTGCCGAGAGAAGCAACATCCCCTCAGCTCGAGGATTGAGAGCTGTGCGCCGGATACCTCGCAGAGACACTGATTCAAAGACTGTCCCGCTACCCCCTTTTTCCCTCATCACAAGATCGCTGCCGCTTGTGGCATTTGCTTTGGTACCTGCTTACCGGATCATAAAGATCCCTGACAACTATCGATAAAGACTTATTACCTTATAAACGACCTACTGTGTGGTGTCCCTCTATCCGAAGAGAGAGTAAGCGCAGCGCGTGCGATCCTAGGTGCGAGACCCTGCCAGGCAGGGCCTCTCTGCTCTTGCTCGGCCTAATTCTGGGAAAGGTGGGCCCCAGGGTGGTCCGGAGCACACTCCGCAGCCTCCCCGGGAACCGCTTTCCAACATGCAGCATACATTGTGCCACCACTAGAGTGACAGGGCAAAACATGTCTTCAGGTCTGCTACTGTAGTCTGTCTGTGCAGTTTTAAAACCCTTCAAAATAACCCCTTTCTTACATGCCTAAACTCTCCTTTTAAATATTATTAAGTTACTCGATGTAGGCATTAATACCCAATAAGGCGGGGTTTATGGTATTTGAAAATAGAAAATTCCAAAGATGTTTTTGAACAACCATTAGCAATGTCAATAGGTCTGGCTTATGAATGAAAGTGCCTTTTGTGCCACTGATGGGTTTGGGCACTCAGTAAGTCATCATATATGTTATCAGTCACTCATCTTTGCACTCATGCATTTGTTCATCTATCCACTGACACATTCTTGCATTCACCTGTTGACACAACCTCAATAAAACACACACACTGAACAATATATGCAAGATATACTATGAGAATACAGATACAAAAAAGAAAACATGTTGCCATGTAAACACCGGGGGAATATGCTTGCATTAACAATACTAAATATTGCAATGGATGTCCGTCTTGCAGAGGTATTGCATATTGTCTATCGTTTTAAAGTTCCTCAATGGCCATCACATGTATAACCCATTGTAGGAAAGTAGGATCTGCTTTTAAGGCTACACCCACTTTTTGCTTTGTGTCAGTGTGTTTTTGACCTAGTCTGACTGGGATCCTCCTGATTAGGACACCAGTCACTGCTTTCTCCCCTAAATTTACCCTGGTAAGTACCTTTGTACCTCCACAATTGGCTATTGGTTTACCCTTGTAAGTCCCTAGTATATGATACTAAGGTACCCAGGGCATAGGTACACCAGGGGTCTGCAGCATGTATTGTGCCACCCCCATGGGAGTCCTCTTGAACTGTGACAACAGGCATGTCATTGCAGCCTGTGTAAGTTGGTGCTTGCACCTCTCACGGCACATATACGCTTCCTTATATCTGAGGCCACTACACTTAAAACCTATGTCACCCTTGTGGCAGGCTCTTCAGTCCTGAGGGCAGGCTGCTTGGTTATAAGTGTGACGGTGCCCCTGCATGAGCAGGACACAACTACAAACTCTGGAGTCGATTCACCAGGCTTTGTAAGTGCGGCCAGCCATTTTAATACACATAGTGGACATCAGTCAATACAAGATGTCTAACTATATAGTGACTGCCCCGAACCCGGACATGTTTGATATCAAACATGTTGGAATCATATCCCAACAACGATTCCAGTGTTGGAAGTCAGACCCCATGTACTGGGAGGCTCCCTTGGGTACCACCCTGTTCTCCCTGTAACAGCCTTTCAGGGTCTGCCAGCAAGCTAGTGCTGCTGCCGACCACAGACATGATTGTGCCCTCATGCTGCTGAGCCAAGCTCAAGCAGGGGAAGGTAGAACAATAGGTTTCTTGTCACAGGGCGGTGTGACCACCTTCCAGACAGGTTCTAGTGTGTTAGGCTGGGGTGGGGCACTTGCCAGCACCACCAGACTGCTTTGAAGGGCACATTTGGTGCCCCCCTTTGCATACTCCAGTTTGAACCAGTACAGGGAGCCCTTGGCTCCCTCTCTGGCACGAAACTGGACAAAGGACATGGGAGTATCCTCCACTATGTCCAGCTCCTCCTATGGGAGGGACCCCTAAGTCGTTTCAACCCTTTCCTTAGGGTACTTAAGGGGTTACCTGCGGGTGGGTCCTCAGATTCGTAGTAGGACAAGACTCAACCGCTGAAACTACGTCGCTCTACACTTGTCTGGACACTTGGACATTGTTGGACTTTGACAGGAACCGAGACTGCACCAAGGAAGACTCTTGCTGCTCCTGGTATCGCTATTCTTCAAGTCTTCTTCGTCTGTGTCTGTGCTCCATCTAGGTTCTTCCACAGACCTGTGGGCACCAAGAACACCTGAAGAAATCTCCCTTGGAGCGAAGGAGTCATTCCCCTGCATCTGCAGGTACAACAACAAAGCTGACTGGTCTGCTGCTCTTGTCGTCCTACAGACTTACCGAAGCTCAGCAACACAGGTGGTTGATAGCAACTCCCTCGAGGCCTGACCTGGCCTCTCTGCAATTTTGAGGCCAGTATACCTAGTCGTAACCGCTGGGACCAAACCCCGGTGAAACCTCTGTGCACCACGTCGACTTGTTGTTGGCTCTGCACTCAAGAGATCTTCGGGCTACAAGAAACTCCAGCCATCAGCACCTCTTCACTCTAAGATCAGCATTCTCATCACATCCTCTGCAATGTGGGCATCCATCTTTGATGAGCTATTCGAGGTCCTCTTTCGACTCCTGTGCCTTCAGCCTGTGGGTCCTCCTGAGAGTTTTCTACTGCTTTAGTGGCCTCCCCTGCTTGCTTGGCCCCTGCTGTGACTCTCCTGCTGTTGGTGAGTCCCTTGCTCATCCCAACATTGCTCCTTTTTTGTTCTCTACGTCAGGTGTGGCAACCAAGGCTTGTTGGTACTCCTGCCAAACATGAACCTCCCGACATCGGTGGGCATTGCTTTTCTGTGTTTCCTGTTCACCTCCGAGTGGCTTAGACTCTGTCCCCTCTGCTTGCAGGTTCTTCACTTTCAGAATCCACCCTTGGATACCACAGGACTTCTTCACCGTCTTCTCCAGAGGCATTTTCTTCTAAGTCTTACATTGTCATCTACCAAGGTTTCTGACACTCCTTCCCCCCTCCCATGCACCTGCTTCCCTGGTGTAGGTAGCCTGGTTCCCGGGATATCCACGGGTGGGGTGGTTCTCCAACCTTCCATCCTCCAAGGGAATTTTTCGGGGTCCTCTGGGAAGGGTCCTTCTGCAAAACTGCAACTTCTCCATTGACTTCCATTGGGCACACGGCTGTATTTCCACTCTGTACACAGCCTCCATGCGTCCCTGGGTACTTACCTTGGGTTGTTCCTTGTGTCTCCAACTCCTGCGGACCTTCTGGTCCAAGTCCCATTCTACCATGCACTTCGCATTTAACTTTTTAGGTCTCGCCTAGACAGCACTTGAACTGTCCCTTCGAGATATGCTGTATTCAGGTATGGACTTGAAGCTCAACCCACTTTCCGCCTATCTTTTTAATTGGCTGCTGTAATTGTCCTTTGTAAATCTTGGCTTTTGATTTGTTAAAAGGCTTATTATTCCTCCTTAGTACCGCCCTGTCTTCTATTGTTACCTTCCAGAAGGACTGGCCCTTTTACATTTGTTGTTACTTGGTATGCTTTATTTACAGTCTGTCTGCGCTATTTTATCACATGCCTTGTGCCTGCCTGCAGCTGCATGTGTAAAGAAAAACAGTGGTTCTGTTGGGTGAAAAGATTCCTTTGCACAAATAGCACGAGTCATGCGTTATTCAAACATATGCAATTTTAGTCATAGGAAACACACCAAACAGTTTATGTGGTAATCTGATTTTATATCCACAAGTTTTTATAGAGGCCGTCAAAAAGACAAAGTGATAACAAATAGTGACAAAGTGACAATTGGTGCTCAGTGACAAAGTGCGTAATCTGTACAAAATAATTTAAAAGGTTGAGAATTTCATGGTGGCCAGATAAACAAATATTTGTAGTAGATCTGCGAAAATAAATTAATTCAATTGGCGCAGGTTCTATGAACTGGTCCACGTGTTACTGTCGACGTTTCAACCCTAGTACTGCACTACTATGAGGTCAGTGCGGGTCTTCATCAGGACTTAGAAAGGGGATGACGGCCTAAGTGTGGTTCAAATCCAATTGTGGTCTGAACCTTTCAGAGCAATACGTATCCGATATGTATCTCTATGTAGCTTGTGGAGTATCTGCGGTTGAATCATACGCAATCAATGTAGATCTCCAAATGGTATTTCCAATTAGGTTACTTGGTGGAAATAGGTCTAAGTGGAGTGTGTAGGCGGGTGACTCGCACCTAGATCTATCTGTTCACGTTGCACTCGGAGGATAAGGTGTGCAACTCGAGACTTCCCGATTGTGCCTTCGTTCAACCGTGGTGAATCAGGAGGCTGTACGTCTCTATTCCGGGCGTTTCGTGGGGTCTGTCTTATTCAACAACTCGGACGGCTAGCAGACGTCCTGGCTCGTCTGGACGGTTAGGCAGCAACACTGGCTACTTCTCCTGCAATGTAATTTTTGTTGTTTCTTTTGGCAGCAAAAGCATACCTTTTGCCTTCGTCTTGGTAAGCATTGCCCCACTCCAACGAAAGGCGCTGCTCGCCAAACTCTACTTTTATAATATTTTATGCTTCTAATAAGCAGCGCGGCACAGGAGTCATGCTGTGCTGCTTACTAAAAGCATAAAATATCGAAAAAATAGAGTTTAACGAGTCGTACCTTTATTTTATTTCTTTTGCCGATGATCAGGAAGGGACGGCAGACCGAGCAGAAGCGAACTGGCTTCGCTGAATGATTGCAATAGTAGTGTGCCAACAAGGGATTTTGTTTTAGAAGAGTTAGGTTTACAGATGATACAAGGGATATTGGCCTTGTATCATCTGATGAGGACCAAGTGTGGTAGTAGTACTCACGATTTTGTCGAAGTAGAAGCGAATTCAAGTACCGTCTATCAATGGGAACTCGAGCGAAATGTGGAGTTTGGGGGCGTTTATTTAAAGGCGTTAGTTAGCTGACAAACAGCTTGTATCATCAGATGATACAAGGCCAATATCCCGCTCAGATTAAGTGTTAGTTGTTTTTTCGATAGTACAACTAGTGACTTGCTCTTAGACCTAAGATCTGTTCTGTATTCTCAATAACGCGTCATCTTTTAAAATTAGCAACAAAACACTGAGGTTTAGTTTAAATAATGTTGAACTCCTTTGTAAGCATATTTTAAATGTTGGCACTCGAATGCACAATTTGTAACTCTATTTCATAACCCGTCTCCAAAGCACCCTTTGATTTATTTGTATGACTAGCATGGTGCGAGACCAACTTTGTGGCGGTTAACTGGTCGCCCTATTCAGCTAACAACATTTTGCTTTTCCGCTCCGTAGATTCTTCTGAATTAAGAAGCCCAATCAACGAAGGACCAACTGGCCCTCCTTGTTATACAAGAACAGTATACTCAGAATACTGACTCTCATTATTGTACTATTCCGCCATAGGCATACAAAAGGAATATCCTTACCCAACTAAGACCGGGTAGGTCCTAACAATAGAAACTTAAATAAGCCCTCGTTTTGCATTAAAAGGCAAGTTCATTATCACATTATATTTGTGTATTGCTTTATAGAACGAGCACAACCAAAATTGATGAGGAAACGATAACACCTCTATACGAATGCAATGATTCAAAAGTAAGCACAGTATTTGAATGCTAGACTCGTTGAGCTACCACCAACAAAATATATGCTTTTCACCCTTTCACTGAACTATGCGGCAATTTCACAACGCTGCCATAACCATTGGTATGAGGTGTCCTTTGCACTATAATTATCTAAAAAAGATCGCTCTTTCACACACGGGCTATCTCTCTTTTCTCTATCCATTATGAAGAGAATTTTATGTTCCACTTTTTGTAATTAATTGACACTATGTTCATACAGGAGTCTCCCTCTGAAATTTCAACTGTCCTGAAGATGGTCTGACGGATTGACGCCCTAACAGACCGAAACGTCGACTACATTATCCATTTCCATATCGCACATGCACAGCTGATTGTTCTCCAAATATGAGATAGATCTCTGTTTACTTTATTGGATTGGATATATTTTTTGTGTCATGAACTGTGGATAATATTTGGTTGTTTTTCTCCCTTCATGTCGCATTGCACATTTATTTGTCCTCTGTACTCCTTTTTAATCAATTGTTTCTATATAAAAAGTCAGTGATTTTTTCACTTGAAAAGATACCCCGTGTGTGTTGTATATCTTTGATTAAATTCAATCGAATAACGTGTGGCTGAGTATCAGTCTTGAGCTCATCTAAAAACTAATTTGCTTTGCACAAAGAAACTTAACTCTTCTAAAACAAAATCCCTTGTTGGCACACTACTATTGCAACTATATTTGCCCAAGCCCTCAAGGGTATATTGGGTGTTACCCCTAGATTGAACTTCGCTGAATGATGTCAGACGGGTAACAAGCTTCTGGGAGAGGCAGATGTCAGAGGTGAAAGAGATTGTGTTGGCCTCAGAACAAAACAACAACTGTTGCAATAGTTACACACGGTTCATATAAAGTAGGCTTGCCAGTGTATTATCTTCAGCTTCTCTGCAAGTGCAATAGAATTAATACGTTTGTCTGAATCGAAGATAAACTGTGGGCATGGGGCATGCAGCAGGGCAAGACGGCGCAGACAGCCTGGCAGCTTAACCCTGTCACAGACTCAGATGCAGACTGGATGCTGTAAAACAAAATTGCTTACATAGGCTGCCAACATGCCAGACGCTAACGTTGGGCATTGTATCTTTCACAGGGTGACATATGGGCCTTGTGATTGTCATTTAAAGAAGAGGGCATTGGTTAACCTCCACTGACCTCAATGCTATTCATCATGGAGCCATTAATTAACAGTACTGGCTTGTGAACATCCAAAAACTTGGCACGAGCAGGTAAAGCTCCTGGTACTCAGGCGGGTGGGAGGTCAGCTGACACACACAATAATTCAGTGGAACATTATATCTCAATTCTGTATTAAGTAGCCATGCGCGGATCCACACAAGTCACATCTCCCTGGACTCCCCCGGATGTCTAGTTTTCAGAAATGTCAGGGATTGACAGGTTTCCCTAAATGGTAGCCGAGCCTGGGAAAACTGAAAAGTAAAGGATAATCAACCAGCTATGACACTGAAACACATTCATTGCCACAGGAACGTGAACATGTGATAAGAAACTGCTGTCATTTACAAGCAAGCGAGCCAATGATTAATGTCGTCTGAGCCCAGGGACCGTTCTTAGTCAATATTATTAGGTGGGTGTCAGTCTGAGATTTCCCAACAAGCAACGTGGTGTACCCAACTGAAATAGGTCAGGATGGGCTTTGGCCGGGTTAATTGACAGGGTTAGGAACTTTTGTTTTGAGTTATTTCGAAAAGTAGGGTTAGCAAGCAGGGGGCCACAGTGAGATGGTCTGGACTTCTTGGTCTGCTTCAGTTCAACTCCTCCCCACAGCAATATAGGGGAGGAAGGGCAAGGAGACTTGGCATCAGCACAAGTCTAATATGAGGCTTGGGGAGGGCAGCGAGAGCTGGCCTTGTAGCTGCCATGTGCTGAGTCCCATGGATCTCCAAATAAGATTAGGACACACAATGGATGCTAACAGTCAAGATCACCTGCTTAGAATCCATACCCAGATGCACACCTCTGGCCATAACAGGCAGATGCACCACAGCATGTGTCACTAATGCTTATGAGACAATGGAAGGGCAGTAACAAGTTTACCTATCTCACATAAAAGGTATAGCATACCATGAGTAGTGTAGGCATCTCTTATATAACAGGTACAGCTAAGCATAAACAGTGCATGTTTCCCTCCTTCACAGAACAAGTACAGCACAGCAGCTTGAATGCAAACTTCACTCTCTCACAGTAACGGTACAGTACACTATCTGCAGTTTTAGCAACCAATACTCCCAAAATAGCTACAGCACAGCAGCAGAAGTGCATGTGTCTCCATCGCAGAACAGTTACAGTACACCATAGTCAGTGCTAGCAGCCCTCACAGAACAGATACAACTGGGCATCAGCAGAGCAAGCTTCTCTCTCTTATGAACAACTACAGCATGATAACAGCAGCACAAGATTTTCTCCTTGACAGCAAAGTTCTACCACTACATCCACATAACAGGCCTTCTATGAATAACAGGTACAGCACAGTGCCTCAACAGTGCAAACACCTTTACCAATTTGATGCCTATGCTTCAGTATGGCTGTGTGGATTGGTAAGTGTGTGGGTAAACGGTTAAATATGGATGGGTGAGTGGGGAGTGATTGGCTATATCCGATGTGTGAGTGGATAGAGGAGTGGGTGGTAGGATGGTGGAGTTCGTTGGTGGCAGTTAGGGGAGTCAGAGGTGTGAAGGCTCAAGACTTATGTATGGATGAATGTTGAATTTGTGTGGATGAATAGATAGAGGAGTAGATGTATGTTAAAAGATTATGTCTGTGGATTGATGAGTATTTGTGCAAAGTTGAGCGATGGTGAGTTTGTGTGTATATGGAAAGATTCATGATCACTATGTGTATGTATGTATGTCTATGTCTTTGGTGTGTGGGTAGATATATGTATGGACAGATCATGTGGGCATGCATGCATGCACATGGATCCACATAACTTGATGCTGTTGCACTTGGATATGCTCTCCTTAGCATATGGTGAGGTGATAAAAAAAGGACATGTGAACTTGCAGGGTACTTACATCTGTCTGCTGGGCAACAAAGTACTGTGACTCACTGTGGTGGGACAGCACCTCAGTCTAATATCTTTGGGAATCCTGATACTACAAAATTGAAACGGTGATGGCTTTTATGCACTTATGAGTCATACTCCAGTGTTAGATGATTCTGCATGTACCAAACATCAAATGAAGCTATGTCTCTGATAGAGGCACTACAGAAAAGCTCATAACTTAAAGAATAGAAGTGAGCCATCTCAGAATGAGGTGTAACACGTGCTCACTAACAATAAAAATGAAAGGTTGACATGCACATTCCAAGAAGTGACCCATCTTTTATGAGGTACAGCATGTAGTGGCACTGAAAATAAAGAGGTTGACATGCACATTACAAAAAGTGAACCATCTTGGAATAATGTACAACAGACGGTGCACTGAAAATAAAGGGGTTGCATGCACATTCCAAGAAGTGAGCCACTTCAGAAGGAGGTATAACGTGCAGTACCACTGAAAATAAAGGGGTGGCATGCACTTTCCAAGAAGTGAGCAATCTCAAAATGAGGTATAACATGCAATGGCACTGAAAGTAAAGGGGTTGACATGCACATTCCAAGATGTGAGCCATCTCAGAATGAGGTTCAACATTCGGTGGCACTGAAAATAAAGGGGTGACATACACAATCCAAGAAGTGAACCATTTCAGAAGGAGGTATAACATGCAGTAGCACTGAAAATAAAAGGGTGCCATGCTCATTCCAAGACGTGAGCCATCTCAGAATGAGGTATAACATGCAGTGGCACTGAAAGTAAAGGGGTTGACATGCACAGTCCAAGATGGGAGCCATCTCATAATGAGGTATAAAATGTTGGCACTAAAAAAAAAATGGTGACATGCACATTCCAAGATCTGAGCCATCTTAGAACGAGATTCAACATGCGGTGGCTCTGAAAATAAAGGGGTGACATACACATTCCAGGAAGGAGGCCATTTCAGAAGGAGGTATAACACACAGCAAAACTGAAATATCAAGGTGTCGTGCACATTTGAGGAAGTTAGCCATCTCAGAATAAGGTATATTATGACCTGGCTCTAGTAACAAAGAGGGTGACATGCAGAAACCAAAAGGTGAGCCGCCTCAGAATAAGGAATAACATGCAGTGGCACTGAAAAAAGGGGTGAATGCGCATTCCATTTCTAAGAATGTGCACATACAAATGTGACTCCTATAAGTGTGTTAGCCAAGTGACCAGATATCAGAACACTTTATTGACATATTTACAGTGCTTAGGAATGACGCCGCAAGAAAGCCCTATAAGAACTAATTGTTTGTTTGCTAAGGAACTGTGAGTACCTGTACATCTTTGTTCTATGATTCTCACCATAGGGCTGCAAAGTGCACAGAATTGGACCCTCTGCTCCGGTAATGACTGGCATCAGGACCCGACTGGTACTGCTTGGCCATTATCCGAGTAAGGAAATATTTGTTAGGTGCTACCTCCCATAAAGCACCACCCCTTCAAACCCACCCACAAGCAATGCCCCGGTCAGAAGCTGCATAGCTTGGACCAGGGGTCTTCAAACTGGGGGGCAGGCCCCCCCTTTGGGGGCCTCTAGTGATCCCAGGGGGCGCCAGGCTCTAGCCAAAAGAAGCATTACGCTGATAACAGTGCTTTGTTGTAGGCGGAAAAAATGAGTGGCAGTAGGTTGCTCTTTAATGGGCCATCACTAACATCTTTTGTCATTTATATCCGAGCTGGGAGTATGTGTCAAAATGAAAGGGACTCGAAATATTCTTCAAAACCCCCAGCCTTATTTCTAATAATCACACTGTGGATACCTTTACATGGTAGTAAGGCAAGCCTGACCATAATAGTATGTTTGACAATCATGTACCTGACTGCATTTTTTTAAACGGTAACAGAACTTCGCTGTAATGTTTAAATACATCTAGGCATATTTAAACATTGCTAATTTAATAGAATAATTGTGAAAAATTCTGAGGGGAGCCCGATTATTTTTTTCCCCACTTAGGGGGTGGGGGCACGGCAGTAAAAGGTTTGAAGACCATTGGCTTAGACTGTTGGGGTAGTAGTCCTACTCAATCTGAATTATGGTACACTTTGAGTGATCCCCAGTCATCAGGCTACACTTCTGATGACAACCAGAAAAGTAAAATAAATGATGGCGCACCTGCAGAGAACTAAACTGATTGTCAAGTTCGCAAAAGTAAAAATGCAGGGCTAACCGGACAAAACGACACAGGGCAGGATGGCACAGCATTTTTAAAAAGTCCATAGAGTTTCTACCTTAATAAAGCACCCTTCAGTTCTGTACTGTCACAACCTTCGTGACATCAAAGCCCAGGGGTACCCGGCGCAAAGCAAAATCTGGCTACATGTCCCTCTGCATTGTGCGACTTTGTGAGGACTTTGCTAACCATAGGGCTTATTTATAAGGCCCTTAGATGAATTGGTGGCGCAAGGGGCTTGTAAATAAGCACCCCTGGGTATCATTTATAAGGTTTTGCCATAGGGGGGCACCACAGGTCTTCCCTAAGGCAAAAGAAAAGGGCAGGAATGCACTGCATGTATCAGATATGGCGCAATCCTGTAATTTTCCCCTGCACCAGCGCACAATGGGCTGTTGTGTGCCAACGCAGGCACTTTTGCACCATGGTGCAGGGGTCCCTGCGTTTTAGGGATGATTGTTTTTGTGCAGGAAGGGTAACCTTCCTGCACAAAAACAATGTCCAGAATGCAGCACATATAGACAAGCATTTGCAATGCAATAGGTCTCGCATTTACGCGAGTTTGAGCTATTGGCATTATAAATGACAATGCCTTTTACTTACGTTTTGAAAAACGAAAACAAACAAAAAAGGCATTTTCATTTACAATGTTAATAGCTCAAACTAGCGTAAATGCGAGACCTATTGCATTGCAAATGCTTGTTTTCTTTACACTGTATGCCCCTTTAATGAGCAAAATACTGTTTAATTTTAGGGGACCAATTAAGTCATTCAGCAATTCACACAAGGGGTACCACACCCCTGCCCTCCTCCAGAGAGTGTACACCAAATAGACATTTAAACACAAAACGATCTTCCCTAGAACTGCACCCCTGGTTAAACAAATTAACACATTTTCCTATTTTATCACAGAATACAGATAATCAAAAATGCTACAGTATACAGATACCTGCTTTCAGTGAACATATTCATTCTTGGCTGGAAAAAAAAAACGTTTTTCAAGCCTTTCTAAACTAAGCCATGGGATAAAAATGCAACACGTTACGTGTATCTTATTGTTCACCAGTGCCATCTTGGAGTACTTGTGACATTTACGAAGCAGGTGTTCTTTGGCCACCTACTTTTAACCACTGATGTTTCTAATATTTATATAAAACTTGGTAATGCATAAAATCACCAAATTTAGTAAATTCCATTCTTTGTTATTTTAGACTTCGACAGAAACCAACAAAGCACCAAAAAGATTAAAACAAATTACACTAGTGGGACATTACAATTAATATAAATTAGAAATCATAAACTTTCTAGCGATCTGTCTGCGTCGTTTTTTTCCTACTCACACCCTGATATAGAGATTAAGCTGCATGTACAGATTTAGCCAAACTGAATGTCATTTTTGGTGTACAAATTCTTTGAGTTTCTTACTCATTTTGTCTTCAAAACACTGCTGTTTACTCACTTTCTTATTTACATCTACGTATACATGTAACAACATTAGGTATAATAAACAAGACTGAGGCGCAAAAGTGAAAGCAGGCTGGCTGGCGAGTGGTGTGCGATGTGCGCGCACCATGACGAGAGAGGAAAGCCATATGGCGCCTCTGCTCGTCATTGTGCGCGTAACCGCATGCCTGTCGCCAGTGCACGTACCAGTGGGCTGAAGCGCTTCCCCAAAAGTGGATTGCATGGCGGCACGATGCACGTGATTGTGCGCGTGCTCGCCATGCAATCCACTTTTGGGAGCACTTTTGGGAGCCCCTTAATAGAGTCTTGCATAGTGATTGCTACGCAATAGCTAGGCGAGACCTAAAAAATGAAAAACAATGACAAATAAAGATATTTCTCATTGTGCCTCCCATACAACTCCCCTGGGGATGCGTAGGTTTCTGGCGCTACCTCATATTTACAATTTCTCGTAAATCTGGGGCAGTGTCAAAAAAGCCATGAATATTGCTGGGAAGGAACCCAGCAACACCCCTTATGCCCCTTTAACGCAGAATTCTGGGTTAAAGGGAACGATATTTAGGAGGCAGCAGCATTAAGCCAAAAACAGTGGCTTTAGTGCTGCCTCGTAAATCTGGAGCAGGTTCCTACGCCACAGAACGTCACAAAAGTGTCTTTAAGAATCAGATCTTCTATAGTCAGTGTGAACTAAAACCTCCCTATTTAACTAGATGCTAGTCTCTCCGTTTGGAATTTTTCAACGGTTTCCGCTACCCTTCCTGGGGGTTCCAGACTGTATCGGCGACGGTACATGAATGCTAAAGACTCTATGAAACACAGTCGTTTTTTCTAGAGTATGTAAAATGTACATAGTCATGAATTCTGAGAATTTACAATGACATGATGGCATTATGTCTCTGACCCATTACGTGTGTTGCTAGTAAAACTAGGGTGTTAAAAGCGTTCTCGCAGCTTGGTGTAGCTCATACATTTTAATCCTTGATATAGTTCTGCCATCTGGTGGTCAAATGAGGAATACTTTTCATAGATTTTTTCCAAACTTGCCATAATGCCAGTAACACCTGCTGCAGCAGATTTGGGCAATCTCTACCAGTGACCCAGAATCCTCTTCAATTCGGTGCCGCCATGGGCTTATTATAATAAAAGCCGCCAACTTTAGAGAACATTTTTTTTATTAGCCATCAAATACCGAGCAATAATCTTCAAAGCGGTGAGAAGGTAGTGGTAAGTGAGTGTAAGGAAGACATTTTTTGATAGTATTTCACCTCCTATGCCCCGGTTGGACATATCGTTAGGCAGTAGAATCACTGAAATGGGTGTGAAGCCTATTCTTGGGATTATGAGGTGGTCAGTAGTTACTGGGCATTATCCTCTATGTGGGTACTTTTGTGGATAACCATTTTACTCCTTTTAGACACTTTAAGAAAGCAAAGAGGGCAAGCAACCAGGATTTACTAATGGAAAAGAAGGGAGCTAAAAACTCAGATAAAGTACGACATAGTAAACCACACCCAGTAGCATCAATGTCTACTCAGTGGTTTGTCTTTGAAAAAAAAAGGGCATATATTAACAGGTTGTTAGGTAGGTCGATTAAAATGAAGGCTTTAAACTCGATTTATACGCTTTTCAGATGTAATTGTGGGATTGGGGCTTTTTTACGATCATGGATTGATCATGGATTGTCGTGAATTAATATTTTAAATGGATTTTTTTATTTATTTAGTTTTATTAGAGATTTTATCAGCATCACATACATAAATACATGAGGAGATTTAACCATAAAAAATAACATTATGAAGAATAGGAATCCAGGAGCTATCAAGTTCTAACATCCCTAAATATCATATTATATACAATAATTACAGATAATTCATAATTCATCTTGACCCATCTATAATTTTCCGAGCAAGAATCGTGCCCATGTACACTTTCCTAATTTTTTTGCTCTCCGCCGCTTCCGTTCGTAAACCCCCTTTTCAAGATTAAATATTGATAAAAGCAGAGCAAGCCATTGATGGAAAGTGGGAGCCAATGGGTCCAACCAGGCAATGGAAATACATATTCTAACCACTGCCAAGGCCAAAAACTAAAAGTATTGTTGTGCTCCCATCGTTCCTTTGCTACAGACCACCAGCGACATTAGTTCGGGCATTAGGATTGCCTTTAATTTCAGGGATTGTTCTGAACATTTTTCTATATCCTTCTTCAAGATTTATAAAAGAGGACAGGTAGAAAACATGTGTCCTAAATCTGCTTCTGTACTTTGGCAACAAGGGCACCAAACGCCAACTAGACCCCCCATTTTGAAATTTTAGCTGGTGTATAATAGAGATCAAAGATTGTTTTATAATGATGTGCCTGTAGTTTGGCTGAGCACACTACAGTGTGGTCTAGTTTTAAAGATTCTAAAAAACATGCACCAGTTATACCTAGTCTTTGTTTCCATTTCTCAGCTTGTTTCTCAAGGTCGTTTTGCAACATTTGATTCAACCCTCTGTATATCTGACTAATTGTACAGCCCTTGTCATCCCTTTCTTCATCCATTATAGCATCTTTAGTAAAACCTCTTGGCCCCTGTAGGAAGGTGCAATCTGACTGCATGGCTGCCCCCACTTTTTTCCTGGTGTTTGAATGGTTTTTGACTAGTCTGGCTAGGATCCTGCTATCCAGGACCCCAGCCTATCTGCTTACTCCCTTAAATGACTGGTGTGCATATTAGATGCACTAGTGATTGGATACTGTGGTACCTTATGAGCCCTTAGTATATGGTACCTTAGGTACCAAGGGCATAGGTACTTCACAGGCCTACTAGGGGCTGAAGCATGTATTATGCCACCCCTGGGAAGCAGACTAAATCTGACACCCCAGGCCTGCTACTGCAGCCTTGGTGAGGTAGTGTTAGCACTCCTCACTGCGGTATAGGTTCCCTATATCTCACCATACACACACATATAAACCTATCAGTCACCCCTAAGGCAGGCCCTATCAATCCTGAGGGCAGGGTGCTTGTTTTACAATGTGAGGAGGTGCCTCTGCATGAGCAGGGCCCCTCTGCAGCTGGCAGAGTCTATTCTCTGTGGCTGTTTGTGGATGCGGTTAAACCATATACTCTTAAGTGCATTATAACCTAGCGGTAAATGCTAACTTTGGAATGACTGCATCAAAACATGTCGTGTTTGGTGTCAAACAACTTGGAATCATACCCCCACACCAGTAACTGGTGTGGGAGTATGATCCCACCCTTCTAGAGGGGACGACATGTACCCACTGTGGAAACACAGTAGAAATCTGAAAGAGCCCTGGCATCACAAAATGGATGCCACCAGCACAGACACTGGGCTGCCCTCCTGCTGCTGACTGAAACTCGCAGTGGAGGAGGCCCAACAATAGGCATCCTGTCACAGGGAAGGTGTCACCACCTTCCAGACAGGATTTAGTGTATTGGGGCTGGGTGGGTGCACTCCTAGAGTGCTTTGAAGTCCTGCACTGGGGGAGCAGTAGGCTCCTCTGTGCATATGCCAGCTCAAACCGGTTCAGGGGCTACCTGCACCTGCTGTGGCATGAAACTGGACAATGGGAAGTGGGTGTAACCACCCACTCCCCTGACACTCCCAGAGGAGTGGTCATAGAGCTAGTCCCTCCCTTTCTTTTAGTATAAGATAGGGAACCCTTGCCATTGCAAGTTAGATATCCCTGGATGACACTTTACAAGAAGAATCCTGGTCCTTTGACGTTCCACTACCTTTGGAAGACGGAAGAATCTCCCTTGGAATCAAGGAGTGACTCCCCTGCTTGGCAGGCACCAAAAACATGAATCAATGGTCGCAAACGTTCCCACTCCCGCCGGAGTCCGAAGTTCCTGCAGCCCCGGAAGTGGATTTCCTGACTTCTCAATGGCCATTGTGAGTCCCTAGCAGAGCTGAGACGAGTGGACCCCACGAGTGATGAGGAACAGCAATATCCGGGTACCATGCACTATTGTCTAGTGCAACCCATTCGCGACACTCAACAAGCTTGTGCATTGAACCGTTTGTGGCCCAAGCCTCCAGCAGGTTGTGCACCAAAAATCAGAGGCCTACCCCATCCCGAGTGACCGTGGGCTCCTGTAAAGCATTTCCTCATGAGGCATCTTCGCGATCCCTTGCCCGTTGGCTTGTGGGTCCCCTGAAGACTTTCTTATCAAACCAAAGGGCTCCGCTAGTTGCTCCAGGCCTGCCCTCACTCACCCTTGCTGGGTGAGTCCCTCAGACCTTGCTGGTTAGCACCACTGACTTTATTCACTTTCCACAAGACTTGCTGTTGCCAAGGCTTGTTGGCTCCAATCCGGTTGCTGACACCTCAGTAAGCTGCAGACGTTGAGGGATACTCCGAATCCAGCTGCTGGTCATTGTCGATGCCTCCTGGACCTCGTGGGCAAAGAGTCAAAACACCCATGATCACCTGAAATCACCCGACTTCCGTGGGCATCCATCTTCCTGGCCCCGGGTCACTGGCAAGTGACTGTGAACACTGTCCCTTCTGCTTTCAGGTCATCTTCATCTTGAATCCAGCCTTGGATTCCACTGGACACTTCTTCAGTCTTCACAAGCAGCAAAACTTCTTCGGCTTCCATAGAAAACAACGACGCGACCCGACACCAAAAGACACCTATGCACCCGGCTTCCCTGGGTGAGGTAACTCGTGCACTCTAGGTGCTCCTGTGGGTGTTGGCCCTCGAACTACTTACCTTGTAAGTGACTTGCTTGTAGACCTCCTAGAAGTACCCTTAAACTTTTAAAATCCAACCGCGACTTGCTCCATTGAAATCTCACACTGCACGCGTCTCCCGTGGGTCCTTTACTTACCTGCCTTGGGTGGATTCGTGAGGCCCCAGCGATTCTACAGGACCTAGGCCTTGTCCCCTTGCAAGTTGACTTTCCTAAACCTCTTTTTTAGTATATGGTCTGGTACGCCCCTAGGGCCCCAGCCATATTTGTGCTTAACTTAATGTGAAACGTTGATATTTGCATATGTTCCTGACTTCTAATCTAAGAGATTAGTAGAGTGTGTCTAGAAATATACCTGTGTAGTGTCCTTTCATTTGGTAATTCAAGAGATTATAAGGTAAAACAAGCTGCTTTACATTCCTCTGAGACTTAGCCTGAAGGCTGCTCTCCACAGCTACCACTAGGATAGCTTTCTTTAAAAGGTTGTCTTAAACCTATCTACCATAAGAGTCGAATTGGACTGGTGCAAGGTGGCCACTATAACTAGTGACCAGCATATGCCAGGCCAACTTCTCACAGCCCCCCATTTTTCTTGGCTAAAAAACTCTGTATCTGCAGATTCTTAAAGAAATCTTTCTGGTCAAACCCGTAATTGGTTTGAGCTTCCTCAAATGAAATTATTTCCCCTACATCGACGAGATCCCCCATCCTCCTATATCCTAAATCCTCCCAGTGTAACATAACCACATCATGGAAGATTTCCAGAAGTGTTGGCTTCCTAAAAAGCGGAGTGTAAAAACGAATTCTCCCTAATCCTATCTTTTTCTACGGAGTCAACCATACCCGAAATGCTGCTGGGAGGTTTTAAAATCTAACTTTCTTATAATAGCTTGGTTTATTATATTTCAAAAAACAATTTTTAGCTTTGTCTCCTAATATTAATTCCTAAATATCCGGTGACCCATTCTGACTCCATTGGTCCGTCGAGTTTCCCCCAGTAGGACAAACATATACTGGAGCGCTGCTGCCCAATATTACATTCTCTGGTCTGGCACAGCCTATCCCCCTGTCTACCTAGGAAGTGTCATATATTTCAGGGCCCTCTTTGTCTTCCAAAATGCCCAGGTAAATCTACTAATCATGTCCTCCATCACATGGACTTTTGGCAAAAAGATAATTTTAAACATATTACACCTGCCACCAATTGATAGTTGTAAATTATTCATCCTGCCAAAATCCTGCCTCCCTTTCTGGATAACTGGGGCTAGATTTAACTCTATGATTTGCTCCAGCTCGGATGTTATATTTTCCCCTAAATAGATCGCTGAGTGCATCACCCGAGAATCGTCTAGATTAACCAATCTTTTTATGACAATTTGTGTTTTATGGTGGTTAAGCGAAAACACAGATATTTTCCCAAACGTCGTGGCCTCTTTCTCATTTGCCATCCACGATTTGTGGGGATCTGATGTTACTACTGTTAAATCGTCAGCGTATCTTAAAATTTTAGTTTCACGCTCTTGGAAACAGATAGCTTTAATTCTTGGGTTAGCCTCGATTTTCTGGATCAGGCGGTCGATACAACATGCAAATAATAATGGCGAGCAGAGATAACACTGTCTTGATCCAGAGCTGCTCCGTTTGCACCCCCATCAGTTGTAACCGGGCTATGGGAGCCTAGTATATTACCCGTATGGCATCAATATAACCTTCCCACACCAAACCTCTCAAGAGCATCCCACAAATAATTCAAGGAGATCCTAACAAATACTTTTTCGGCGTCCAGCAGAATCAGCGCCATAGGGTCTCCTGCGATCGAGGCAGTATCAAATTGCGTGATAACTCTCCAAATATCAGTGGTTCCTCTGCCAGGGATAAAACCGTGCTGTCTGGGAGAGATCACTTCCCCTATAATAAGACTCAGCCGGTTAGCTAGCACCTTTGAGAATATTTTGGCGTCACTATTCATAAGCGTTATAGGCCTATAGGACCTGGGGTCAGATGGCGGTTTACCCTTTTTAAAAAAGATTATAATGTTGGACCAAGCCCATGACTCCGGAGGAATCGCACCATTATGAGCCTGACATAGTGTATTAACAAGATCTGACCCTAAGATTGTAAGAAAAACTTTATAAAATGCTAACGGGATCCGGTCGGGTCCCAAGGCCTTTCCAGAAGGGAGATCACTAAATGCTCTATATCCTTCTTCCTTCGAGAATGGAGTATCTAAAGACTCCAGATCTTCTGGAGAACATTTCTCAGTTTGATTAGAGCCCGAATAGGCCCTTATAATTCTCTCATCAGAACCCCCCCTCCTCGCTATATAGTTTATCATAGAATTTACGAAATTCCTCCCGAATACCAGTAGAGCCAGTAACTAAATTTCCCTTGTCATTTTTAATCTCAACAATCTCCACGCTGACTATTTTTTGTCTTGTCCGTACCGCCAGCACGTGTCACACTCACTCGGTGTACTTGTTACAGTCTTGCCGCCATGCAATATACTTCTCTGCTGCTCTTGCTGTTGTAACATCGCCGATTGCCGCTTTTGCCAGTGTAAGTTTATAGAGTATATTCTCTATGCATGACCTGACAGTTATAGCCCCAACAAGCTACTCCTCTATTTCCCACAGCTTTTTATATAGTTTATTCAAATATTGATTTTGCTTTTTTTGGCGGTGCAAACTAAAAGTAAATGTCTTCCTTCTGACCCCCGCCTTAAAGGCATCCCACACCATGCCAATCCCTGTACTGCCTCTATTGCACTCCATGAAATCTCCAACCCATTTTTTCATATGAGTAATATAACCCTGATCAACCAGCAGTCCACTTTCAAATGTCCAACTTTTTCGATGCTAAGAGACAAAAAAAGAATCCAGGCAAGCTACTCATTTATGAGGGGCCTAGAAAATCGTACTACCTAAATCTGGGGCCTTAAAATGTAGCCAATCAACTATAAGCCCATTATCTCGTATTATGTGTATAAGGGCTCTAAAGACCTTGGGCTTGCGGCCAACATATTCTCCTATATTGCTGCTACAGAGCCCACCCATCCCATTGAAATTCAGGTCTCCTCACAGTGTAATCAGGGTAGGCCAAGCAGCCAGCTCTGTATTTAAAAACTCCAATATTTCAGGGTCATCTCCTGTAGACCCATATATTGAACATATAGTAAAAGTACATTTAGCATTATATCATTCCACAATAGCCCACTATCCATATTTATCTGTCAAATGCCTTTTAAAGTTAATTTCTCTTCTCTGGGCTAAGATGGCTATCTCTCTTGTTCTCGTTCCTTGTATGGTATAAGCGATAAGAATATACCATAAGTGCTCCAGTAACAACTTCTTAGCACCCTCAACATGGGTCTCCTGCAGACAGAGGATATCAGCATACAGGACTTTAAGGTCTTCTGCTACCGTGCACCTTTTAATATGATCATTTAGGCCATATATATTCAAAGTTGCGAATCACAATTTCATCATATTGCCCTTCTTGTTATTTTCACGGCGCCAGTATACCTCATCTGAACAATATAGGTCCAGCTCCTAGAATCAGCTCCTCTTCCCTTCGGTAGAATCTCTTGAATCTCCTCACGCACCATTCTTTTTCCCATTTTAAACCACACCTCATGCCCTAATCCTCGTGACCCAACCTGCTCTCCAACTCCCCTTGACCCTCCCCTCCTTACTCCAATCCCCACCACCTCTAATCTCCCCTCCTTCCTACCAAAATCTAGAGGCAAACACACCAGGGATGGTCTGGGTGATGAACTCTATGCTCCCACCTCCTCCGCTGCTCAGAGCCCCAAAACTTCCAAAACACCTGTACAAGAAAACCCACCCTCAGAAATAACCTGTGTCTATCCTTGTCCCTCACAGTAACTCCCTCTGTACACACCCAAGTTTAACCATACCGATCAGAGGCCTTTTAGATTACTCTATCTCTATTTCAACATTTTGTCCATGTATTCTTTAGCCTTTATCGCCGAGGTGAAATCTATTGTTTTATTATTAAAAATTATTTTAAGGTGAGCTGGATTAAATAGGTAATCTTCAGCACCAAGGGCCTGACACAGTTGAATCAGACGTCTTAGCCTCCATCGTCTTTCTACTGTTACATGACAGAAGTCAGGCCTTGACAAAAAAGACTGTCCTTCATAAGTCTGCTTAGCACCCAGGTGAGCTTTTGCAAACACTGCTTCACAAAGCAAATAGTTCCCAAATTAAACCATTATGGCTCTTGACTTCTTAAATTCTCGTGACTGCGGTTGTCCTTATTTTTTCAACATAAATAGATAGCGATGTACTTGTTGAATTTCCATTTCTCAGTTCCATTGTTGAAGCTCAGGGAAGGCCCACTTCATCATATTAAACATGTAGGCCCAGATATCATTTCCTTCGGCCTCTTCTTCGTTGTCTAAAATTCTCAGATTGTTGTGTAGCTGCCTATTTTCATAGTCTTCAAGCTTCTATTGTATGTCGGTGATTTGTGAGCTGTGTGCTTCTGTCTGCGTATGAGGCTTGGCAACATTATTTACCAAAACAGCTATCCGTTCTTCAGTAGCTGTTCATCTGAAGCTTATTTCTGCTCAAGCTTTAGCCCCTTTCCTGACTGCCCCTTGCAGCTTTTTTTGTAGCCAGCCTATTTCTTTTACCATCAGCCCATGCCTCTTCTTGATGTTGCTTTAAAGATTCATTGATCAATTTTAAAGATGGTTCTTTGGCTCGCATTACTATTTGTGCCTCCTTAGACTCAATGTTGATGTGTCCCTGCCCTTGCGAATTCAAATACAGTTTCTGTGTGGCTGAATAATACCCTTTTTGGGGGAAGGAAGTGCCATTTTTGGGTGCCATTTCAGCGAGCGCTCTAGCGCTTCGGCGTTCAGGACTGAAGCCTATTTAAACGGAACATGGATACGCGCAGCGGTCGAGCGCAGTGGGAGCGCCGTACGAGCGCCGGAGGTGCGCCAGAGGTAAGCCCGTTTGCGCCCGTTCGCGCATGGTCGGGCATAGGGCCTAGAACCTCTGCTCCAGTATGTAAGCAGCCTCTCACCTATTCCCGCCGGAGCCTTTTATCGCTAAAAGGTGCTTCATTCCTCTCATGCTGCCACTCTTTAGATTTGGCCCTTGGTCACTCTTCGTGTAATCATTGCTCCTTTAGCGTAACAGAGAGTGGCGAGAATAGAAGTTCGCTTGAAGTCGATTTGAAAATGGCATTAGTTAACTGCCGCTCACTGCCTAAGCATGCTGTTGAAATTTCCCTCCTACTTCATGATAAGGCCTTGGATATACTGTTTGTCACGGAAACCTGGCTGGGACCTAATTCGGGCCCGGATATCGTCCAGTCTCTGCTTCCTGGGTACCTGATTCAACATAAGGACAGAGCCTTAAAGGTGGGGGGAGGGGTCGCCATTATTTATAAGGACTATATAGCGTGCCGGCTATTAGAACTCTCGATTCCGGATAGTGAAAGTGTACATTTTGCCATCTTAATTTCTTCAGAGACTTCCTTTTCAGGGTTTTTGATCTATCGCCCCCCGGGCTCTTTGGGGCAATTCCATGAAAAACTGGTTGAAACAGTAATGGACGTAGCCAGTACAGTCTCCAACTTTATGGTGTTGGGGGACTTTAATCTTCATTTTAATAAATCATTGGATATCATTGCCTCAGAAGTAACAAAAGACCTGGGGAGTTACGACTTAAGCCAAAAGGTAAAACACCCCACACATCTCAAAGGTAATATCCTGGACCCCATTTTTTCAAATATTCCCGGCCTTACCACTGATGTCCCTGACCCGGTTCCCTGGTCAGACCTCATGGTAGTTCCTTTTACCTGGAAGGTGCCTTGGCCTAGCTTAACCCCAATCCCTCATAGAGGGCTGGCTAGGCATTGGTCCAAACTTGAGCTCTCTAAATGGGCAGAAATTTTGAAGAAGACTGAACCTTCAGCCCATTCGGATGTGGATCGAGCTAATAAGGACTTTAATCAGTGGATTGAACGATCCTTGGATAGCCTGTTGCCAAAAAAACCGACAACATTAAAGAAAGGCCACACTAAACATCCTTGGTTTAATTTGGAGCTAAGAGCCCTTAAACAAGAGTGCAAAAGGGAAGAGAGGCAATGGCGAAAAGAGTTTAGCCGTGAAAAGAAAAGGAGATATAGAGCTGCTCTAAAGACCACTAAATCTGTATTCTTTGCAGGTAAAATTGAGTCCTCCGCTAATGCCCCTAGGGAGATGTTCAGAATAGTAAAGTCACTGATGAAAGTACCTGATCCGCCGCCCGCTTCAGATGAATCAGGTAGTCGATGTGAAGAATTGGCGAATTTCTTCAGCACAAAAATTCAAAAGATCATTGATACGCTCCTTCTAATACCCTTAGGCGACCACCAATCATTACTTACCATTCAGGACCAACTGGATCATCCTAAGCTCTCCTCTTTTTCTCCTCTTAGGGAGGATCTCCTACCCCCCCTATTGAATGCCATAAAGAGTGGCTCCCCGCTCGATCCTGTCCCGATGAACATCTTAAACTCAGTTTTGCCTGCCATTAGTAAATCTATGGTGAACGTCGTTAATGCATCAATGGAGTCAGCTGTGGTTCCTAGAGAGTGGAAGGTAGCGATGGTCAAGGCTTTGTTGAAAAAGCCCAGCCTGGACCCAGGGGACTTTTCCAACTATCGCCCCATTTCCTTGCTACCGGGATTGGTAAACTGACTGAGAAGTTTGTTAACATTGAATTGGCCTCTTTTTTGGAATCACATAATCTGCTCTATCCATCCCAAACTGGGTTCAGGAAAGGACAGGGAACTGAAACAGCCCTGTTGAAGGTGGTGGAGGAGGCCAGGAGGATTCTGGATGCAGGTGGCAGCGCGGCCATTATCCTCCTGGAACTCAGTGCCGCCTTCGATACGGTTAATCACCGTATCCTCATTTCCCGCCTCAGTAACATCGGAGTCACGGGTAAGGCCCTCAAATGGCTGGAATCCTTCCTTAAGGATAGATTCTTTAAGGTGTTTGAGGATAATCATTGCTCCTGCCCGGTTCCGCTGCAGTGTGGGGTGCCGCAGGGGTCCTCCCTCAGCCCCACACTGTTTAATGTGTATATGGCACCCCTGGCGGAGATAGTGGCTCCTTTTGGGGTTCAATTGGTGAGTTACGCCGACGACACCCAGTTGGTGTTTTCCTTGAATCAGGCTGCACATTCTTCTTTGAATCTGTGTAACTGCCTAGAAGCCGTCGCAAGCTGGATGGATCAGTCCCATCTTAGGCTGAATGGCGGAAAGACAGAGCTGATGTTGTTGGGACGACAGACTGTATTTGCCAACTCTACTTCCTGGGCCTCTTGCATGGGTCCTGGCCCCATCCCTAAGTTTGAAATTAAAAGCCTGGGGTTCTGGCTCGATGTAGAATTGTCGTTTAGAACTCAGGCTTGAAAAACAGCTGCCACCTGCTTTGGGCTCCTGAAATCTACGCGAAAAATCCTTCCACAATTGCCGGAAAATGCAAGAAAAATCTTAATACAGTCATTGATCTTATCCAGGATAGATTATGGGAATGCAATCTATTTAGGAGTCCCGGTTTCCGCGATTAAACAACTTCAGGTTGTTCAGAATTCGGCGGCAAGGCTACGTACGGGCACCAGTCACCGCTTATCAGCCAGACCTGCATTAAAAACCCTCCACTGGCTTCCGGTGAAAGAGCGGGTCCATTTTAAGTCATTGTGTATGGCACATAAAATCATCCACGGGAATGGCCCTCCCATCTTAGAAAACATGGTAATGCCCTACAAGTCCTCTCTAAACCTTCGCTCTAACGACTAGAATCTTGCAGTGATTCCAAGAATCAACAGATCCCGCTCTGGTGGCCGTCTTTTTTCACTGAATGTATCCAAATTGTGGAATTCTCTTCCTTCATCCTTTCGCCAAGAGCCCAGTCTCCTTGTGTTCCGGAAGAAGCTAAAAACATGGCTCTTTCCGAGAAAGTAGAGATTTCTGATTAGCTAATGGTTCCTCTATTATCCCCTGGTTATCTTTCCTGAGCGCTGGGATGCGTTCGAGTAGCCATGCGCTATATAAGAGCCTTTTCAATTCAATTCAATTCACTTGATCCTTCCATGGAATACCCTTGCTGTAAACCTCCTTTACTTTGTCTGGAGTGCTTCCTCCTTTTCATCACACTGGCTACCTGGGCTTGAACTGGAGGTCAACAGGATGCTCCTACCCTCTGATTCTACGGAGCTAATGTCTGAGCCATCAGTTAGGGAGAAAAATGTATCCCCTAAATCTTGGGAGTCTTCCAGCCCTCTGAAGCCCGCTACCCGTTCTAGAAATGCATTTGTTTCAGGATTAATCTAGCCAGGAAGCTGCAATATCAGTATACACGCTTAATTACTGTACTGCTGCCTGACCTCCATCTTCTGTACACAGAGAGGGCCAACCTGCTTAGAGATGTCTCCATTTCCTGCCTCCTGGACCGTTTCCCCAAGCAGGTTCTCCATCATTCGAGGGGGCCCCGAGTCGCCCTCTGCCAGCATCGCAGACTTACTTGGGAGCCCTTCCACCCCCTGGGCTGTGCTCACTGATTCACTGACCTGGGTATTGACCTGTGGGGTATTGCCCACCCTGTCCAGCGACTCTCTCCCAGGCTTTTCCAGAGTTTCCGCCTGAAGAATTCCAGCAGCTACCACCATGGCCAGGAAGAATTCAGTAATTGCCTGCTGCTGCTGGTGAGCTTGTGGGTCTAGTTGCTGCCCCAGCACACCTTGAACATTACTTTTTATGTCCATAGAAGTTGAAGCTTCTGAGCCCTTTCTGTTTTTCAAAGTGGGTTTGTTTCAACCAGCTGTCGGTGCGCCTACTTTCCACAACTTAGAACGCGGGGGTAAGAAGAACTTGTGTTTGCAGGTACAGCTGGTGCTGTCTCAATAATCCGCTCTTGCATTACACGGGCCACTTTGGGTGGCATTCTATTTCTGGTGCAAATCCAAGCTGTGAACCACCCGGGTCTCGCAGCGCATCCCTCAGAAGAGATGCGGTCATCGAGAAGGCTTGCGTAGCACGGCCAACTGTCAGGGCTCCTGCCGCTAATGCTCTGCTGCAAGCCTAAGGCTATGTCCACGACCAGGACTATGGTTAAGACTTCAACATCTGCTTTACGCCAGCCTAATAGATTGCTTTGAGCCAGTTTTCTTTTTCTTCCACCTATGAGAAGCTCCAGACAGTGGAGGAGCAGCAGCCGCGACCACTCACACAGACGCCATCTTGCCTCTTGTTAAATGAATTTTAATTAATCTTTTTTTGTAACTTGATGTTCTACCTAGTGTTCTTTTTTCGAAGAAATTGTGGGTTTAGGATGCTTTTCGTGTTTTATAAGAAATATGGACAGTCATTAATTAATCGCACAAGAAGTTAAATGGATATTTTAATGTATGTGATTCAAGAATGTGGTGTAGATTTCTATTGATTTTAAGGACTAATGTACCAAAGTAAACGTATATTTTAAACTCCAAATTCGACCTAGGAATCTTCTGGAGCTCTTAAGTCCCCAGTTTTTTGCAGGTTTTTACCTGCAAAGGGATTTAGAAAGAGGGTAAGAGATACACATGCGGTGACTCAAGAATAACTCTTGTCCTGCGCTAGCATTTACAATCAAACTGGACAAATCTGAGAGTCAGATAATGAGTTTCCAATAACTCAATAACTCACCACCTAAAATACCAGGGGTCCTATTATGTGTAGGGCGCATTTTCCCTGTTTGAGCCACGGTACCCCTTCAGAATACCAAAGTTCCCCATGGGTGCACAAAGCGGGCGCAAACACCCATTGTGCCACCGGGGCACTTCTGTAATATGGGCCCAGTACCCTACCTACTGCTCCCTTGGTATTCTAGTAGTGAAGCCAATGGTAAGCCATGTTTTGTTAGGGACTCTGTCTAATTATTTTAGTCTAACAACCAGCTAGGACTGAAGTAATTCAAGTCATACTCAGGCCATTTGTAGTAATAGCCAGTACACACTTGGAGGCTCAAACTAAACTGTTCTTTTTCTTGTCAGGCCTGTATCTTGGAATCCAATAGTCATGTTCAAGATTTTCACTGGCAGGTGCACTTATAGATATTGTGATCCAACTGGGACCTGGCTTTTAGGGCTAGCTCCTATTAGTAGATATCAACTGAATTGCAGGAGCTAGAAAGATGGTTCAAATGGATATGGAATGGTCGAGGAACAGATCCTCCGCCCATAAGATCCAGATCCATTTGGGGATGCTATGGCCTCTGGTCCTTCGAGGAGGTGAAGATGGGTGTGGATACAAGCAACGAAGGAGTAACGATCATGCTTGCCATTGTCAATTTAGAAAAACAGTGCTTAAGCTACACAACCCAATGATCTTTTCATTAAACCTTGCTCCTGGCTAGCTCAGTTGTAATGATCTTGTGGCTTCTAAGTAAACTCTTATAGTCAAGATGTCCCAAACCATATCTTCCAGCCAGTTGGGCACTGTACAGATCTTGCAGTGTATCAGATCAGCCTCTCCAGGCAGATGTTTTCCCAATGTATTTTTGGAGGCAGGTAAACTATACTCCTATCAATTGTCAAAACAGCAATGTAAATCTGCAGACTGTGGCCCAGATATGCAAACAAGTCACTCAAAAGAACGGAGCACGACACCTTGATGCACTGCATTGTGTGACAGGGAGATGGCAGGAATGCGCAATATCTACTAAGAGATGGTGCATTCCTGCTCTCTCCCTGCGCTGGGGCACCCAGTGCAGCCTGGCGTCTACGCACGCACTCTTGCACCTTGGTGCAAGGGTGCCTGAGTTACAGGCAGGATTGTTCTTGTGCGGAAACACACACAAATTGCACGGGAACACTCACAAATTGTAAACAAACAATTCCATCGCTCCTGTGGTAACAGCGCAAAGGACTTAAAGCTATACACAACACCCTGATTGAGGACTTTGTGCTCCCCACTGAAGAGTGCAGGGTCAGGTTCAGGTGGCTTGAAAAACCCAGAGTGAGATCCTGTAGATTCTGTAGACTTTTCAGTGAAGATACTAGGTGGCTGCTTGAAAGGTGCAAAAAGTGTTGAAAGGAAGCACTGTGCACAGCTGTGATGGGCTTTACAATTTAATTATGAAAGAGCATCTGTTGAGTAATTGTGTTCCTGAGAGGTTACATAAGTACCTGGTAGACCTAGGTCCACTTTCTTCTCAAGAGTTGGGGAAGAAGGCAGGCCACTGGGTCAAGACAAGAGTGACCAAAACTACCACTGGTGGGGGTCAACAAAAGTAAGGGGTTGCTAGGCCCCCCCAAGGGAAAGATGCTGATCAGGCAAAAGACAAAAACAAAGAGTCTTCTAAAGACCCCAAAAACCTGTTCAGTAGGGTGGGCCCAGAAACAATACACAGTCTAAGGGTGGGTACTAGGGTAAGACCTGGGATCTTATAAAGGCTTGGTGCTTTGATTGTAAGACCAATGGGCAACGAACTGGAGACTTTACCTGTCCCAACAAAAAGAATGCCTATAGTGCACCTGCAGTAAATGCAGTGGTAAGTGGCCAGATGAGATCCCAGGTGAGCTCTAACTATGTCAGAGAGCTCACCTAGGCAACTCTGGTTTTAGAGGGTGGGGTAGATGTACCTGCTCAGGCTGTCTGTCCGAGTAATCTGAAGCCACAGATTAATGGAGTGAAAGTTGTAGCGCTGAGGGATACAGGTGAAAGTTTCACTATGGTGACTGAAAAACTGATATTACTAGGACAATACCTGATTGGTGAGACATTCACAGTACTCAATGCTGATTATGAGACTAAGGTACACCCCATGGCAAGGGTGTCCTTAGAGTGGGAGGGGTTACTGGCCAAAAGAAGGTGGTGGTATCCTCTGCCATTCCTGTAGAATGCCTGGTAGGCAATGATCTGGTGTCCTCAGCATGGATGGAGGTCAAAAGAAAGACCCCTGTAGCTATGCTGGATATACCTGAATGGATGTGTGTAAAAAAAGAGCATAATGCAAAGCCCAGGATGAAAATGAAGAGTTGGAGCCTGGAATAATGGCCCAACCTTCCAAGAGAAAAGGCAAGAATACTAGGAAACCAGCTTCTGATCAGACACAAGCTCAGGTCCCCTCTCCCAGGGGCGTAGCTAGGGGGGGGGGTGGTGGGGGCGGTCCGACCCAGGCGGCACTATCTTGGGGGCGGACAAAGGCATTCAGATAAGGCTCGGCTTGCTTTCGTGGACGGCCAGAGAAGGAATAGGACTCGGGCAATGTCCTCTTCTTTTCTGTGCTGGCAGCTGCCCCCCCACTCTCTTCCTATTATTCCCTCTCTTCCTGTCTTGCTCCTCACTTACTGAAAACCGTAGCTTGAAGAAACGGTTCACAACCTCTCTTTCCTTCTTTCATTTAGTTGCTTCCCTGTGAAATAGATCCAAAAAAGAAAAACACTCTTGCGGGAAATGCCCTTTTTCTGACATTTTTCTATTCCAAAGTGCAGCGGATGGAGAGAAATAGAAGTTTTAAAATATGAGAAATAAATACATAACTAAATAAAGCAAGACAGAGTGGTTGCAAAGTGGCCAGATTGGTTTTATTCACATCCAAACACATCAGCCTCACTTTACAGAGTTTGCCAGTGAAGCGCTACTTTTGTTTTCTAGTCTTTCTTTGAACAGCATTGTTGTCCCCAGGTGGGAAAGTGTACCATTCCTGGAGGTACTGCAATACCTGGTTGATGGGTGGATTGGAAAACAAAATGTGTACCATGGCTCTGTGTTTATGGATGTGGTCTTTTTAAACCATACTGCTTACGTTTTGTAAGGATATAAGCAATGGACATTGAAACGGTTCCCTTCAGGGCCCTGTAGTCATGTCCTTAACTTTTCAGGTAAAACCACTTGTTGATTTCTGAATAGTGAGTGAGAGATCGTTAAGGTAACCATGTTGTTTCTGCTTACATTTCACATGCTTTACGTAATCTTGCATTCCCTATGAGTGCTTGCTTTTACTTTTTTTTGTTAGGCAGCATGTCACTCTTATCAAGTGCATAATTTGAATTGAGCCACATCCAAGTGTTTATAGCGGGCACAATTAGGTTGTAGCTGAGTTTCTCTCAGTGGGGCAGTATGGTGTTCAGTGGGGGAGAGGATGTGGCACTATGGCCAGAGCTGTTGAATTTGGAACTGGGGAACTGGGTTCAGCCTTCATGACCAGTCCACCAGACCACTCTACTGAGGGAGCATATTCTCATGCTAGACCTTAGAAGGCCCCACTAGACCTTAGAAGGCTTAATGTTTTAGCACAAGCAGGTGTACCCTAGTGGTGTCAATTGTGAGTTAACCTTGAAGGCCTGTCCACCACAATCCATACTGAAGTTCATCTCCAGTCTTGCGGGCAGGCCTACGAAGCAGCACACCCTAGAGCAACAGTGATCCAGTCACTGTGACTCTGTCACTGAGGTCACATAAACCCTGAGCAGGTTAGGGCGGTGCGAACGGTGTGACCGCACTGGGTACCTATTTCGGGTGGGTGCGTAGTGTTTGCAAGTATATTATGGTTTTAAAAAAACTTGCTGCCTCCTTCCTAGCCTCCAGCAATTTTCAGAAACAATAAAAATGTCATGATAACTTCGGTGATTAATGTTCTTCCTAGAGAGAGATCCGAGTTTTGTCTAGTGGAAGGGTTGACTCCTGGAAAGGTAGCACAAAGGGTTAATGTGCCTGCTGCAAAGAACATGTACCATGCAGATCACAAAGTGCACTGCTTGAATGGGGGGACCATGATGAATGGTCATTTAATGTCAGATGTAGATGATGGATCCCTGAACAGTGTCATGTATGTGCATGTTTGCATTGTGCTGAGGGGATTACCAGGTAATTGTTCACGCAGCTCTCTGATGGATGTCACATGCCGTTTTTCTGAGTCCCCAGATAGATCATGCAGTCTGTGTGTTCTCTTTTGTACTGCCAGTCACTGCCAGTCACCGGTGTATTCAACTGTGTAGCCTTCGACCGTGTCATGTATGTGCATGTAACTTGCATGATCGAGGTAACTATTAGCGGCGATACTACGTGTCTCTCGGTCCTCTTTCAAGTGCTTGCCGTCCTTTTTCCCCAGCAACACCCCCCCCGCCCTGGGGCGGCAATCTTAGGGATAGCCCCGGGCGCCACATGCTCTAGCTACGCCTCTGCCCTCTCCTCAGAGAGAAAGCCTGTCAGCCCCAGAGGGAACTGAGCCCCTGGAACTTGGGCCTTATAGCAGAGCTCCTGTGCCTAGTCATTCCATGACTTGCACACTCGAGGCCGAGGACCGGTAACGTGTATTCCTGGATGACGCTGCACACGTAGCAGATTGTGTACGTGTTGCCGCTCGCATACTGTCAATTAGACAGATGGAAGCAGCCCAGTTGACAGCTATTCTGTCATGACACAACTCCGGTCACGTAAGCCAAACCCCCTTCGGCACCCATACTGAGCAAAGGGGCGTGACCGGCCGCTTTTAGGAACTCCCGGTGTGGCGCGAAAAGAAGTATTTAAGCTCGCCGGCTCCACTCACACTTTGTACAAGCAGGGGAGCAGGCACCAAGTAAGTTACGGCAGGGTTGGACCTTTGACGAAGTAAGTGATTACTATACTTTAAATCGAGGCACCAACCGATGGGCTTGCCTCGAGTCACTGCTCATTTTCTACTCTGCAATCGTTAGGAAACATTTAACCTCCATGAGACAATTCGTGTACCTGCAGTGTGTGATTACAAGGCCTCCCCACTGTGCTCCCTCGGGAATTAAAGCCCTGATTATAAGGGTTGAGAACCTCTGAATATCTATGCTACCTCAGGACCTGTGTGTATGATGTGGTGTAACAATACATAGTATCTATGTTTATTGTGAAAGAAATAATGCATGTATGCACAACCCATAGCACATGTGAGAATACAAGAGTGCGATTGGCTTGATACGTGTAGAGTATGACTCACGTGTGATCACCTGATTGGAGCACGTTCCAGTTGGGGGGGATCCCTCATCATTCCCTTACACCGTCACTGCAATTTCTCCAGTGGGGACTACACTTGATGGTTTGACGGCGACAATACGCCATTGTACTGCACAATACTACAATGTTGCATTATATGTTTTCTTGTCTCTGCTTTCCTATAGGAAAATCCTCTTACAAATCCAGCAGCAAGTATTAGACTTGTCGCTATAAAATCACTTAGATGTGCCTTGTGCAAATAGCGTAGTGTAAATGCACTCATGTCTCTGGGGAAAGTAACCTCTTTACATTCCACCCTGTCTTATTTAGGCCACTAGGAAGGGCTGAAACATGTTGGTGCCTAGTTTAGGGTCATATGACCATTACATCCTAGAACCCGACTATAGTGTTTTTAGTCTTTCTTCCCTCTCCACTAATAAAGGATACTTTAGGAATGGGTGAGGAATTTTATCTTTAAAGTTACGCCCCATACACCTTTTCATAAGTGCTCCCTGAAAGATGGTTGAGCCCACCCTGACCTCTAGGAGTTGGGGTGAGCCCGATGATGAAGCATGTCACTACTAGAGTGAGTAAGGGCTATATAAAGAAAAGGGTATCTCTCCCTTCCACCCATAGACACGGGTTGGTTATAGATTGGACTTAGAATGTCTTGTTACACCTCACCGAAGAGTAAACCATCAGATAACAAGAAACCTCCTAGTCCCCCTTTCTTCTGCCTCTGAAGTAATGCTTTGCGTTCTTCTGAAGGGACACCCATTACGTTGAGTATGTATTAGGGTCTAGATCCTGAACATTTTCAGTGTCCATGCAAATGCCCTGAAATGGTTTGGACTCTGGTTAAGCGGAAACTGTGCTACTTTTAGAACATACATTAACTAAGAAAACCTACAAGTTAGTCTATGATCCGTAGACAGTACAGATCAGAAAACTGACCAGGCATTCCCTGCTCTGTGTTTCCTAATATTTATAGCAGACAGTACAATTTTGTGAAAACAGGTACACAGACACCTTATGAGCCTGAGCACTAAAGTAGAATGTGTTTATGGTAGAGTTCCAGGATCACAAAGTTCAACATTCATCCCTACTTTCACAGTGTCAGAATGAAAAGTTAAACTTATTGTGCTGAATAAGGTTTGACATGTAGCAACATAACTTGTGCAAACCTCTGTGCCCCCATTTATTGGGAAAATAGGGAAGTCTGCTTTTTCTATCTCCAAAGATGGAAAATTCACTAGAACTAACTTTAAGCAAATAATTTCCTTAGCAGGATTCTCCCCTATGACCAGGTAGAGTGGTCAACGGCTCAGATCAATCAGCCCAGATACATTCATTTGTGCTGTTCTTTCCTTGTGTCTCAAGACAAAGAAGGGGGCAGTGTGATACTGGCTTGCAATAACCAAGCACCTCACAATATATTTCTCATGCTATAAGAAAATCTTAATTCAGATGATCTTTGCCACTCGTCTATATAACAGAACAGCAAATAAAGTGTAAAATGCACATCGTTTACCTTTTATTTACTACACTCAAATTTTAATGGGGCGCTCTCCATCCTTGCACATGCTTGACATGAGGTGGGACTGGACTGCTGAAAGGAGGGATTTGAGTATCGAGAAAGGCAGTGAGGTGAACTAATAAAAAATTACTCAAAAGACCAATTTCAAGCTAAGCAATCAAAGAGGGGAGTTATGAGCAAGATAGAAGAGAAGAATACTTGACAACAGACATTAAGAGAGAAGGAAGGTAATAAAAGCTAATTTACTTAAAAAGAAGGAAAAAACATGAAACATTCCGCGATTTTGTGCTGAGCAAGAGAAGTGTAAACACTGAAAAACACTGATTTGTATTTTTTTAAAACATTGGGAAGCAACGAAAACAGGAAAAGCTACCCATGTTTGTTAACAAAAGTTTCCTTTTCTCGGATTTTGTGTAACTTGGTTCAGTTCATATTTTGAAATCTGTAAATGATATGAATGCAATAAAAACATATTTATGAGATAGGTTTGGATGTTTTAGAGATGCTCCTTTTCTTTTTTTTAATATAAATTGTCCACATGCATGCTGTTTGTTTTCTTGGGCTTTAAATTTTCAATTAAATGTAGAAAATACCTCCTTTTGTGGTATACAAGGGAGAAGCCATTTCAGTAGATGTATCATAGTGGGCATGTAATAAGGGATTTTAAAGTATTTAGTGTAAATATATATTAAAATATGTTAATTTCAGTTGTTAGTTAAGAGTTTCTGTATCACATATATTTGATTTAAGTTTCAATAAATAGATGTGCCTTTACTTTATTTAGGTTTATTATTACTTGTGTCGTGCAAAGTAACGTTCACCTTTCTTCTCAGGCAGGTATCACTGCAGATTTGATTGTTTGGGGTCTTTCTCTTTGCATTCCTCAATAATTAATTGTGCATTTATATTTGTTAACGTTTGTACTTTTAAATGTAATTGAATCGGCAACTGTATTTTTAATCTTTTGAAGGTTAAATGTTATTAGGTAGACCTTCTTTTTAACTTAATGCATGTCCTAATGTTGACTTTTGTGAATTTGATATATAAACCTTTTTGGGAAGTTATATGTTTATATATATGATTTTTTTTTCTTTTTTTTTTTTCCTTTATTTATATCAGTCTGGAACACAGCTATTCAGCCGACATCCCGGAGGTTCGGCAGCCAAGTAAGGACAACACATGGAAGTGTCCATAGCTCTGGTGCAGGAAAAGACAAAGGTTCCTTTTTTTAGAACAACCTAAAGTAAATAACACAAGCAAGGCAGAGTACCCAATAAACACGTGCAAGTTCCCGGTAGGGAGCGCAGCCCCATTCTCAAACACAGAACAAAACCACCGATCGGGCGGATGAGGGAGTAGCAGAGGCACTAGCAATCTAACGTAATAGCCTCATAGTAATCCCAAGTTGGAAGTAAGGCTAGGGGGAAAGGTGCTCCTCCAACGGTTCAGTGGCCGGGGGCAGACATATATCCCCCCTATACTGGTTCCATCGCCCCCATATCTTATGCCATTTCTTAGGCCGCCCCCGGGCACAGTACGCCGTCTTCTCCCTAAACATGCTCCAGTCCATATTTTCCATCCATGCTTCCACAGCGGGAGGTCTCTGAGAGCCCCACAGTCGCGCAATATCACGCTTCGCCACCATATTTCCCAGGGTCACCCATTGAGTCTGCGCAGCATCATAGTCAGTAGGACCCCAGACATTCAAAAGACAGCGCCGTGCCTCTGGCAACAGTGCAAAGCCCGTGACCTCCTGCATCACTACATGAATTCGCTTCCAGAACTCCGCAATCACACCACATTCCCATATGATATGTAAGAAGGTGCCCACCATCCCGCAGCCCCTCTTACACAAACCATCCTCGGAGAAACCCATATGAATCAGTCGGGGGCCCGTGACGTAGACTCTATGAAGTATCTTAAGCTGCACTAGCCTTAGCCGCGCCGGGATCGCGACCTCCTTAGGAGAGGAAATGGCATACTGCCAGTCCTCATCATCCAGTTCAAGACCATCCCTAGTCCACTGATCACGCACCCCGAGGAGGAGGTCGGTCCGGACGTTAACAAGCTTCTTATAGATTAAGGAGATTGTACTCTCCGGCATATGGCCATCCAGAATCCGATCCTCCAAAGGAGAGGACTCGGGCACAGCCTCCCCCTCGACGAGGACGGACCGCAGAGCGTGGCGCACCTGTGCGTACCGGAAATATTCCGTAGCCTCCAGATCGTACTCCGTCCGTAGCTCATCAAACGATTTCACTCGTCCCTTAACAAGAAGATCCCCCACTCTGGAAATCCCAATCAGGTCCCATTTCTCAAACCCCTTCGTGTGCCAAAGTTTCCCCAACACATCGGAATCAAACAACGGAGTGGCGCGGGTAAGCCTATCCTTCCAACCCAACGAGTTCGTAACAGCCTTCCACACGTGTACCGCTGTCTTGGTCGGTCCCGTGAGGGACCCATCCATCGACCTGGAGTAGAGTGCTCTAAAGTAATTACCCCCGCGCAGCAACCATCGGTCCATAGCAAAGCCGGGGCTCAGCGCCGGTCCGTAGACGCCGTGGTTGATAGCACTTAACTGGGTGGCCCAGTAGTATCGCCTGATGTCAGGAAGCGCGATACCCCCATCGTACCACGGAAGAGTCAGTTTTGCGATAGCTATACGCGGTCGGCCCTCCCACAGCAGCGAGCGCTGGAGGCTCTCAACCTCCCGAAAATAGCTGGCCGGGACCAGCTCCAGAGTATTCTGCAGGGCATAAAGAAAGCGGGGAAGAGACATCATTTTGAACAGCGCGGCCCGGCCCAGGAGGGAAAGCGGCAGCCGCCGCCAACCCGCCACATCCCGCCGCAAGCGCGTCAATGAAGGGAGCAGGTTTCTCTCATACCGAACAATCGGATCGGCGGAGATATAGATCCCTAGATACAAAAAGCCATCCCGGGCGATCTGGATCGAACAATTCCGCGGGAGAACAGGGACGTCTCCATACAGGGCATACAGGTACGACTTACCCCAGTTAATGGTGAGACCCGAGTTCCTACCAAAAGAGGCCAAAACGTCACAGACTACTATGAGAGACTTCCTAGGGGAGGTGAGTTATAGCAAAATGTCGTCGGCATAAAGAGAGATGCGGTCCTCATGATCTGGTGACCATCGGATCCCCCTTATGTCCGGGTGCCATCTTATCCATGCCGCCAGCGGTTCAAGGGCAAGAGCAAACAACAACGGCGACAGGGGACAACCCTGCCTGGTGCCCCTCCCCAGCTCGAACGGACAGGACGCCCTACCATTGACCGCGACTTTGGCCAAGGGTCCTTCATATAGTAATCTCACCCAGCCAACAAAGCCAGGCCCAAGTGCCGCCCACAGATATGCCCACTCTACCGTGTCAAAGGCCATCGTGGCGTCGAGTGCAGCCACAACGGTCGACTCCTGCAGCGTCCCCGTCCATGCGAGCACGCCGTGGATGCGCCTAAGGTTCAACGCAGTGTTACGATGCGGGATGAAACCGGATTGGTCCGGGTGAATCAGGTCCCCAATCACCCTAATCAAGCGGTTGGCCAGTATTTTAGCAAGGATTTTCGGCTCGGCATTAAGTAGCGAAATCGGCCTATAGGAGCTGCATTTATTTCTGGGCTTGCCGTCTTTGTGTATGACCACAATTGTCGCCAGACGTTGGTCAAAGGGAAGGCATCCCATTTCCCGCGCCTCCACAAACATAGCTCGCAGATGCGGAGCAATCTTGTCCGGACGGAGTTTATAGAACTCAATTGGCAGACCGTTCGGGCCCGAGGCCTTGCCCGGGAGCAGTGAACGGATAGCACCCGCGACTTCGTCAGCTGTGATGTCACCATCCAAATCGTCCCTGTCTATATCAGAGAGGCAAGGCAGAGCCAGATTGCGCAGAAGCTCACACGAGTCTTCAACCGGCCTGTCCGATACCGAGGTGTAGACCGTACGGAAATAATCCGCGAAGCACTGAACTATGCCATCCGGCTCAGTAACACTAACGCCACCCTCTGTAACAAGTTCAGGCACAACACGATTAACCCGCTCTTTTTTATCCAGCCACGCTATTAATTTCCCGGCCTTGTCCCCAACATCGTACAGTCGCCCCTGCTGCTCCCTACTCAGGGCTTTGGCCGCGTCCGTCACCAGGCCTTATACTCCGACTGCTTAAGGCTCAATTTGTGCAGCGTTGTTGCCAGAACTTCCCCCTCCAAGGCCAACTCTAGAGCCGCTATCTCCGCCTCGAGCTGTACGACCTCCGCATTCCTCCGTCGCTTGGCCGCCGTTATCAAGGAAAGGGCCTCTCCCCTCAGCACAGTTTTGAACGCTTCCCACAAGGACACCGCAGACGCAACCGAGCCTAGGTTTTCCTGAAAGTAGCGATCGACCGCCTTCAGTACAGCGCTACGAGTCCTAGGGTCACGGAGATACCAGGGGTTAATCGGGGCCACCCTACCCCCCATCTCTCGACCAACATCCATACAGATCCACACCGGCGAATGGTCCGAAATATCCCTAGCCATGTGCCTAGCCTCAGACACAAAGGAGGCGTGTGCAGCCAAAGTAAGTACATAATCTATTCTGGAGAGACTGCCGTGCGCCCCTGAGTGAAAGGTGTATTGTCGCTGGGTGGGATGCAGCAGTCTCCAACAGTCAACCAGACCAAGGGTATCCACGAAATCCGTAAGCCATTTCTGCGCCCCCCCAGTGCTCCTAGGTGGGTGTCTATCAAGCAATCCGGAGCCAACCGCATTAAAATCTCCACCCACTACCAACATCCCTTCTGGAAGATCCAGCAGAGCCCTCCCCAGGTCCTCAAACGTGGAGGGCTGCAGCCCAGGAGGGACATACACAGAGACCAGGACCAGCGTCCTGCCCTCCCACCTCCCCGCCACAGCCGCAAATCGCCCCCTTTCATCAACAGTGGTGGAATCAACCTCAAACGGCAGTGAGGCCCTGACAAGTATTCCAGCCCCTCTGGAGCCCGAGGAGAACCCCGAGTGCGCGACATATTTATAGCCCTTCCTGTTGAGCGCGTAGCACATGTTGCCTATCAAGTGCGTCTCTTGCAGTAGAACTATATCAGGGGAACATCGCTTCAAGAATTGCAGAACGATCCCTCGCTTAATGCGATCCTCTAAGCCATTAACATTCCAACTGAGTACCTTTAAGCCCCTACCCCCATCCCGAAATGTAAGGAGACCACCACCCCCCCGAAGAACCGCACTTGAGCTACAGAAGCTTGCATCACTACGCCTTGCAAAACAAAAACCAACAACAACCATCCCAACAGTCCCAGTCCACCCCCCACCCTGCACCCCTGCGTAAGCTTGAAAAGCCCCCCCAACTTGCAGTGTGCCTGTCGCCCTATTCTAAGACTAATCTACAAAAAGAAACCCAGAGGAGGAGAAAGCTCCCTTCATACCCCCGCCACCCCCCGGGTTACTACACTCCCGGAGAAACCAAAAACTGCGAGTCACTGTCCGGGGCAAAGTCAAAATAATCTTGCACCAGAGTCCTCATTCCTGATCCACACCACCACCTTCTGCTCCACCAGCATGCTCCCCGCCGGCCCGTCGCTGGGGCAATGTGTCCAGCCATTCTCCAGCCATGTCCGGTGAATCAAAAAAGAAAGTCCGCTCTTCATACACCACGCGCAGTCTGGCCGGGAAGAGCATGGCGTACTTCAATTCCATCCCTCTAAGCCTTCTCTTAACCGCCAGGAAGCTCTGCCTCTGCTTCTGCACCGCCTGAGTAAAGTCGGGGTAAAAGTTCACAGTGGTGTTCTGGAAGGCCGTCGGGCCGGACACTCTTGATGCTTGTAGAATGGCGTCCCGGTCCCTGAAATTAAAGATCCTTGCGACAATCGGTCTCGGAGGGGCCCCCACCTTGGGCCTCCCACCAGGGACTCTGTGGGCCCGTTCAACAGCAAAGAACCTACCGAGGCCCTTGGGCGCCAGATGGTTAACCACCAAGTCCTCCACGAACAGGTCCACAGACTGTTCCTCCGAGTTTTCCGGGACCCCAATAATGCGCACGTTATTGCGCCATGCCCGGCCTTCAAAGTCCTCCAACCGTCGGGCAAAGAGGTCGTTCGCGGACCTCAAATTGCGGACTTCCAGCTGCAGGTCGGAGACATCACCCAGGAGGCCAGAAGTTTTAAGGTCCAGGGATTGAACCCGTTCATTGGTTTTCCCCAGGTCTGCCCGAATCAAGTTAACGTCGATCGAGATGGTGTCCACTTTGTGTGCCAAGGTCTCGAATTGCCGCCCGATAGAGGCCTGCATTCCCTCGATGGCACCCATAACGTCCTGGAGGGTTGGTTCCGTAGCGGGGGGTAGACCGTCCTTCAGGGCTTCCAGTGGCCGACCCGAGCCGCCCGGCGACTCCTTCTGATGGGCATAACGGTCCATGTTGTTGGTTTGGGTGTACCCTCCCCGCCTGGTGCTCTTGGGCTTCTGTTTTTCGGCTTCCGATTTGGTTGACATCGTGATCTGCAGCCGAGAGCAATACCCTTGCCCATCCAGAGAAGACAGTGCGATAAATGGCCGGCACGGCGCACTCCCAAGCCAGGGCGCGATGAAATCAGGAAAGTGAAAGTGAAAGTGATGACACCGTCCTTCCGATGGCTCGCCCCACACTCAGCCGCTGTTGTTCAATTAGTGTTCGGGCACCGTGCCAGCGCAAGCCCCGGGCATCTTCCGGGGAGCAGGCCGCGACCTTCCGTGTGGCACAACTTCGACGTCCGGTGGGCGATTTCAGTCCGGACAGCGACAATCACCTCAGCAACGGTTCGCCTTCAATATTCCGGGTGTGAAAGACAGGATTCGTCACAGGATATTTGCCGGAGGGAGCGCGGGTCTCAGGAGCTCCGGGCTCACGCGGCCATCTTGGTCACGCGCTAGGCTCCTCTATATATGATTTTTTAAGAACATATACATGTTATATCGTTACATCACTTGCTGATGATATTTATATTGGAAATATTTTGTCTCCTGTTGAATTATCTGGAAAAAGAATATATTTTCTTCAATTTTTTTTAGTTGTTGTCCTTGTTTGTGTGGAATCTTCATAATGTTATTTTTTATGTTGATATTATTTTACTTTACTTTGGGTAGTAAAGCAGTCAATTTGTTTGTTGTCGATCTTGTGGTATACAACCGGCAGTCACAAAATGCGGCGGCCAGGATCCTCACTAACACCCCGGCCAGAGCTTCAGCCAAACCTGCTCTGAAGCTCCTTCACTGGCTCCCAGTGAGGGAACGAGTGATTTTCAAAGTCTTATGCATGGCGCATAAGTTACTGCAGAATCAAGGCCCTCCGACTCTTAGAAAATTCATAAAATCTTACAAAGCCCCAAGATCCCTTCGATCGGACAAGGAGTCCCTTATCATCATGCCCAGATTCAAGAAAGCCCGCTCGGGTGGAAGACGCTTCTCGGTCCACACTGCTCGCCTCTGGAACGCTCTCCCCCGAGACCTGAGAAAAGAACCCAACTACTTACGTTTCAGGAAACGGCTCAAAGCTCACCTGTGCCCTTAATTTTAACCTTCCTCCTTCTGAAACTTGCCGTCCCCCCTCTCAGCCGCCCAACCCACAGAGGTAGGGATCTTTAGCGCTGGGATACCTCAGGGTGACTACGCGCTCTATAAATTTTTTTAATAATAATAATAATAACTAGTTCATAATGTATTTTTTGGGAAAAGAAGTTAAACCAGCAAGGTGGGAACAATTTGTCCAAAATTGTTTGTTTTTTTAGAAATTCAGAGCAATCCCCAACGTGAATGGTTTGTTTTTGAAATGCAACAAAAAATTGTCTCTCTTGTGCAGGGAGTTATTTTTACTGCGTGTAAGGGACATTTTCGGTCTTCTCTTGCCAAAGAACCTTGCACGAAAAATGATCATTGGAAGGTCCACTTAATAGAGGGTAGGTCTTTTGATGTTCATTGACTAAAATGCTTGTGGTGCATGGCCAATAAGTCAAAGGTTTATAACAATGGAGCTTACTGTCTCTATGCTGTCAGAAACTTGGCAGTTCCCAAACCTCTAATTGAGGCAGAGGAACTGCAGGCTTAGCAGGCTGGACTTCCATGCCAACAAACCTCAAAGGACTGCTTTAGGTTTTTATTGCATCTGCCCAGTCAAGGAAGCTGTTCAGCAGTTTTTTCTCCATTTCATAAGTTATCCCCCTTAACGGGTGTTTCTATCTGAAATACAAAAATTAATATGCTGACTCGAAGGGCTTTTTATCCCTGTCGGTTAGGCACATTTCTCCATTTTCTTCCCCTGAACTGCCATGCCTCGCAGGGTGGTATTGACCACAAAAAATTTATATTAGACAGTCGCTTCTGAACATGGGACCATTCAGATGTTCATTCACTTGCTGCACTTTGTCGCATCTGTGTCTGGTGAAGGTTTCGTATGAAGTAGCCAGATAATTCTTCCCTAGTGGTAGCCTGGTGCTTCCTCAGATCCAAATGAGGTAGTGGTACTAAAAAGCTAACTGGGCAGGAGCCTGTCAATATAAGGTCAAACTCCCACTCAACCCAGCCTTTAATGACCCCTTCAGACTCTACTTTGGGTACCGAATATGTACTCTTTTCTCAAGTTCCCAAATATTTCTTTATTGATTATTTCTGGTATAATTATGTTTTCCAATTTATTGAAATTTTAAGAAAGAAATTAAACTTTAGGGATTCTACTCTAGTAGTGTTTCCTTAAAGAGCATCCATAGTTGAAAAAAAGAAATGTATTATCATGAACTTTTACTTTTTGCTGACATGTACACATAGTCGCACATACACACACATTGCAAGAGTGCTACTTAAATCCAATGTCTTACAAAACTCCCAACTACTCATGCAGTGCAATCTTCTTACACACAGTCACCTAAATGATAATTTACCAATACCAACTCTAAGTGTAGCCCAATGGTGACCACATCTCCATTAAGTTATCAGGACTCAGACAAACAGCGAATCACAGTCTTGCTTCTGAATGCTGACACTGACACGTTCACCACTACTACCCATAGCAGAAAGTTCAAGCTCACCTTAGAAACTACACATTCACACCAAACTCTTAGCATATTCAAAATTTTCAATTCATAATAATGTCTCTGAAAGCAAACAAATGCAAGGTCTCATGTATTTGAGTATTATTCAACCAATTTTTGAGGCGCACTCTATGAGAGAATGTTTTGCATATCTTTGTTCATTTTCTCTTCTGCCACACCTGAGCATAAGACCAAGGTAATGGAATTCCACTGAGAGTAGTCACCTGTGATTATGATTAATTAGCAGTTTTCCATTCTTATTTCTAATTATTTTCTGCAGACTTTCTTATAACCACCTTTTTCACAGTGACCATTTCCACTGCAAACTACAACCAGCACACACCATTCACCAGCTTCGATTGCATCATTAAGAAGAACAAGAACTAATGGGTGGAAAGCATGACAATCTCAGTTATTGAAAAGTACTCTGGACTGAAATTCAGTGATTGTTGTTACACTATAGAGTGCAACATGCCTTTCTATAGGGAAAGCATAGTGGGTACCTACCAGTGCTAATCCCTTACCTTTTGTAGGTCCTCTTGTTATCCTTATGAACATCTTCCAAGATATCCTCACTAGAAAGTCAAGAGTAGAAAACAGCATGCTAATTTGTTTTACTGCTTTTGTTTATCTTTCACTTAAGTTTCCTTTAGCTCCAATGAACGAATATGTTTTGATGAAGTGTTTGCTTGAGCAAGCAGTTTCTCTATGGAAGGACAACTTTGTTCTTCTCTTTTCTCCTATTGATTCTACTGTACTGGACATTTCTCAGCATACGGTCTGGAACCTCTGAGGCCCTTAAAATTGTGCAAAGGAGCAGCCTCTGGTGAGCCTCTGTTATCAAAGTTAAGTAGGACAGCTACGTCACCCTGCAAAGACCTCTATTGTGAAGCAAATTCCAAATGGTCTGTGGTACTTATATGGTATGGATTCAACATGGCTGCCCTTAGGTCTTGGATGACTGATACAACCTTTTACATACTTCCATTCTCAAGAGACTTCTGTTCACATTCAAGATTCTACCTTCTTATTCTTGCAAACACTCTCATAGTAAGAATCAGCAATGCCAGGAAAAGCAACAGCAGTTCTTCCCTTGAGACCAAAGGAGCCTTGTGACCATTAAAGCTGCTATCTGGTCAAAGTTGTTGAGGCTAAATAGAACCAGGGGGTATTTTAAGTGTGTATTATGTTTTCTGTGGGATGGGTGGTATGTACTGTGAAAGTTTGGATTTTGATTGAAAGTGTGAGTGAGCATGAGTGGCTTAGTGCTGTAGAGCTGCATTGTACAGTAAGACACTGGAGAAACCCAACCACATAGGTGAGGGACTGTGACATCACTGTGGAGTAAAAAAGGTACAATGAATACAGGAAAATAACAAATTCCCCGCAGATTAAGGAAGATATGTGTGAATTTAGGGTTATTCAGGACATCCACAAGGTGAAGTCATAAGCACTCACACAGGATGATGGTGTAGAAAGCATAAAACAGGCAAAAGTGACAAACTATCAATTACATATAGCTGTCAATTAACAGCTGAGGGAGCAGCAGCATCACCGAACGGAGCCAGCATCTGTTCTAAGAGGAGCAATGGGGGGTGAAATGACCTCAACACCGCTATCACAATGTTGAGATGACCCGGAAACACCCACTGTGTAACACCCTCTGTCCAGGCGTGGCCAGAGGTTATAAAATAAAGGGGTGAAGACAGCTCAGGGTTTTCCGCTCACAAATGTACACCAGTGTGAGCCTGTCTCATTCATTGCTGCGTGCAGCATGCAACAAGAGATCCCGCGGCCTGTAGCCAAGCAGGACACCCCTTTACACTGGTGACGAGGGTGGGAACTCCATCCAACCCAACAACCACCAGGGTCAGCCCTGCTTGAGGCTGCCTGCGCTGCTAGCTCACCCCGAACACCGGCGGGTTCTCACCTCGGCCCAGGTACCACTGCGTGGTGAGTCTTCTGAAGCTGGTTGGGTCCTCAACACCCTCTGAAGATGGCCCAGCCCTCGGCACACTCTCCACTGCGTGGCTCCGCCTCCTGCTGGCTGAAGTGCCGTGAACTCGACGAAGTGAGGACAGGCCAAAAGAAGAAAAAAAACCCATAAGCGGCCCACAGCTAAAACAGAGCTGTTCCTCGTGGCGGCTTCTCCTTCACCTCCTTCATGCTCAGACGAACATCCAGAGCGGGATGCCTCCTTAGCTCAATGAGGGCCGGCTGCCTGCCCCACACCCAGGAGCATCTAACCCCAGCGTGTGCAGGGCCAGGAATCTGACATTTGCACAAGTGGGAAAAAAATGAGAAAAATATGCAGAACTTTACCTCTCTGGTGCAGGACAAGAACAGTCCTCAAGAGGACAATTCCACAAGGAAACAAAAAAAAATCTTAGACCTACCTGCCAGCTACTCTCCTGGACAACAAGCACGAGCTGCCACAACTGAAACTGGCTACAACCATCGTCAAGCACTAGCTGCAACTACTCTTCTCTCTGCACCACCACTATACTACAGCCATGGCTGATGAAGCAGGCACCACTGGCCCACAGCAGGTACAGTCCCCACCCCTCACACAGCCCAACACACATAAGTCAGCAGGCTGCCACCATTCAGTGAACTTGCAGACCTCGCCACCACCTCCCCTCACTGGAAGACCTGGATTAGAAGACTGGACAACTACTTCGTCATGATGAGAGAGACCGACGGCACGGTGAAGAGTTCCCGTCTGATCCATTAAGTGGGTGAAGAAATATACAAACTCTTTGCACACTTACCCGATACAGGAGCAGCAAATGACTATGATGCAGCCATCAAAGCACTCAATGCGCATTTTGACCCACAACTCAATTCAGACTAGGAGCATTTCATGCTACGCCAAGCTCACCAACGTAAGAGGTAGTCCATGGACACTTTCTATGCACCCTTGTGAGAACTAGCCAGCACATGCATGGCTGACGGTCAATACAAAGAGGTGAGAGCACAAGTCCTACAAGGCAGCTGAAATAAAACCTCGTGGGGCCTCATCTTACACCAACCCAAAATAGCCTTAGAAGAAATTCTTATCCTGGCACATTCTCATGACCTGTCGAACGCCAGAGCAACAGAAATGGACATTGCCATCATGCAACAACTGGAAAGGTCCCTGACAGTGAAGATTGAACGTGCGGACACAATCTGCACATGTGAAAGGGGAAACAAGCCTCGACAAACAGTCTACCCTGCACCAGGATCCCGATGCAGGTACTGTGGGAGAGAGAAACAACCCCTGAATGAATGAACCACACAAGGACGAACATGCTCCAAGTGTGGCACCTTAAATCACTTCGCCACCTCATGCAGAGGGGAGCTAAGGAACAGAAGTGCATCAGACAGACCACAACCATCAAAATCACTTTGGCAACTATCCTTGGAGGGCCCGGAACCCCAAGAAGCACTAAGAACATCACAATGCCATCGCCACCGCCTGGAAGACTCATCCCCAACGATGGAGAAGAAATATTCCTCATCTCATTTACAAGTGACCTCAAATGGTGCAGGCAACCACAACCTACGTGCGTGGTCGAAGTGGCAGGATCCAGCATTAAAGCTCTGATTGATACAGGTGCGTCTGTCAACGTAATGGGGAACCAGCAATATTGACAACTCTATCCACACCCTTTGCTGTCCCCAACAAATACCAAGATATCCAGACACCAATACCACTCAAAGGCAGAATTATTAAGACCAAAAATCCACACCCACCTTCCACGTGGTCGATAGAGATGCAGACACTTCGTCATAAGCCACACAGCCGAGGACTGGTCACTTTTGCATACTCTGTAAAAACCTTCCAGACGGATGAAATACTGGAACAAATTCCTAGCCTGTTCAAAGAGCTTGGGTGTCTGAAAGCTACCCCAGTCAAACTGCATATTGATAAATCTATCAAACCAGTAGCCCTCCGGCACCGACGGATACCATTCCATTTGAGGCCTTTGGTCGAACAAGAACTACATAAACTCGAATAACTCTGATTAATAGAGAAGGTCTCTGGTCCAACACCGTGGCTGTCACCCATGGTAATCGCTGAAATGCCAAAAAAACCTGCAAAATAAGGTTGTGCATAGACATGTGTCTCCCAAACCAAGCGATTAAGAGAGGGAGACATATAACACCCACAATGGATGATATAATAGCTGACCTCAACAACTCGAGATGGTTCTCTAAATTGGACCTCAAAGTTGGGTATCACCAACTAATGCTAGCAGAGGAAAGCTGTTACATAAATACCTTCTCGACGCATTTGGGGCTACGCCGGTACAAGCAGCTGAAGTTCGGAATCTCATCAGCTGCGGACGTTTTCCAAGACACGATGTGAGAGACCCTGTCTGGCCTGCAAAGGGTACTAAATGTCAGCGACGACATATTGAGTCATTCGTCATCTATTGAAGAACACTACCGGAACCTGAGAGCAGCTGTGAAATGGCTAACTGACCACAGTGTTACACTCCACAAGGATAAATGCTTGTTCTTTCAGAACTCCATCGATTTATTTGGCTATGTGTTCAATCAGGAAGGAGTTCAGGTAGACCCTCTTAAGTCCTACGCCATCAACAAGCACCAGCCTCGACCGCCGTGTCTGAAGTGCGCAGCTTCCTGGGAATAGCCACGTACTGTGATCGGCTCATTACCAACTTAGAAACCTTGGCAGAACCCCTCCAGGCCCTAACAAAAAAACACGTTGCATGAAAGTGGGACTGGAGTGATGATGAAACATTTTACAACATCAAGGAGGCACTGCTCAGCAAGATAACTACGGCCTACTTCGATGCCAAGAAAAACACAGAACTACTGGTCGATGCAAATCCTGTAGGCTTGCGTGCAGTGATCACCCAAGTGGTGGAACCAGGGAAATGGACACCCTCGCATTCGCCAGCAAAGCCCTCACACCAACGGAGGCGCAATACTCCCAAATAAAAATGGAGGCACAATTGCAATCAAGTGGTCATGCGGACATTTCTACCTCTACCCTAGCGGGCAACCATTCTGTGTAGTCACTGACCACAAGCCACTTGTCCTCTTAGTCCAAGGTACAGCACCACACCCTCAACCACGGATTGAACGTTGGGCGATCCAGTTGCAAATGGAGTTAGTCTACCGATCGGGCGCAAAATATCCTGCTGATTTCCTTTCATGCCTTCCGCCACTGACACCGATAGCACCAACACCACATAAGAATATGTGATTATGGAGTATCAAGGGGCATGCCCACATGCCCTCACCATCAAAGAAATCAGTGAGACGACATGGACTGACCCCATCAAGACTTGAGTCATGGATGACCTCCAACAAGGGTCTTGGCACAACTTCCTACGAGATGCCATTAACTGGCGTGGCCCAGACCAAGAGCGCCTGGGAAAGCTGTGTAGAGTGCATGACGGCCTGAGTGCCACAGCAGAAGGTTTGATATTACGAGGGTGTCGCATCGTAATTCCTGAAAATCTCCAGATCCACGTAACAACCCTCGCCCACGGGGGCCATCAAGGGAAGGTTTGGATGAAATCCCAGATGAGACAGAAGATCTGGTTCCCAGGGCTGGAGGCCATGGTGGATGACTTTGTGCGACAATGTCCGTCCTGCCAGATGACAGGTACTCAAGAAACTCCAGCGCTTTATTATCACGAAGACCTCTGTACAGTGCCCTGGTCCCAGATTAGTCTGTACTTCAGGAGTTTTCCTGACAGAAGGATCATTGTAGTGTTGATTGACAGCTATTTCAAGAACCCCCTAATCGAGGTGATAGAGTCTACGGCATTCACAAATGTTGCCATGACACTAGAGAAGACATTTGCTGTACTGGGTCTTCCTCACAAGATAAAGTCTGACAACGGACCACCATTTCAAGGGGCTGACTTCAGGGACCCACTCATATCTCTCAGTATAAGACATTGTCGCATCACCCCGCAGTGCCTCAGGCCAACAGTGAAGACGAATGCTGTATGTGCACGCTGAATAAGGCACTGCGCATCGCAGTAGCAGAAGGCAACAATCCTGAAATGAGCCTGCACCAAGTCCTGCGAGAAGACTGAGGGACGCTGCACTGTACCACGCAGTGGTCCCGTTGGTTTGTAATGCTCAACGGCTATCGGCGGGACACCATCCCTGTGTCCAGTCAGTGGACATCAGTTCCATATGAGCCAGCAAATACCCCAGCTCGGCGCACCCGGATCAGTGAACGTGTCAGGCTGAAGTTGCATGCTAAGTCCTGACAACTACTGCTTGGGGACCTGGTGTTGATACAAGATCGGCAGCCAGGGTGGAAATTCCGGATGCCCTTCAAACCTGGCATCTGGACTGTCTCAAATCTGAACAGAACTATGATCACAGTCAAACAAGGACGAGAAGTTGTCACCAAAAATGTGTCATGATTCTGGAGAGTAGACCGTCCCAGTCAAGACATCACCCTGCCAGGAGACAAAGAAGCAGCCTGGGGCGACCTAGGACCGCAGCCTGATTCTGAACTGAGTCCACCTGCAAGTCCGCAGGTGGAGTCACCGGAGGTGAGAAGAGACATGGGCTCAAACTCCCAGCCCAAGTCTAATGGGGGGGGGTGAGAAGCAGTCGCTCCCACGATCAATGTTACAACCTGAGGCCAAATCCACCGGCAAGCCAGAGGCTGAGAGACGTTGCTTGCCAAGCAATCAGATGCAGGTCAACGCCAAGTTAGGGAGAGATGTAATGACCTCAATACTGCTATCAGGATGTTGAGATGACCCGGAAACACCCACCATGTAACACACTCTGGCCAGGCCTGGCCAGAGGTTATAAAATAAAGGGGTAAAGACCACTCAGAGTCTTCTGCCCGCAAATGTACGCCAGTGTTAGTGTGTCTCATTCATTGCTGTGTGTGGCGTGTGACAAGAGATCCTGCAGCCAGTAGCCAAGCAGGACACCCCTTCACAGGGGGCAATCCACCTGAGGTCCAACTCTCAAGCATCGAAATTAATTCCGGACTAATTTTCCAAAGAAGCAGAAACGGGCCATCCGTGGAACAACAAAGGACCATAAGGATGCAGGAGGCCCAGGATGGCTGGAGCTGGCTGCCAACAGCCCTATTGAAAACAACAATGTAGGATTGAATAATATCCCAACCTTGCACTAACGATTGGGGTGGCCTTACCATCTGGTCATGGCACATTGGTGGGCTGCAGGCAAAAATAGCAGACGCCACCATTGTGGAATTTTTTTATTCCTTCGATATAATAATGTTTAAGGAGACATGGGCTCAAGCTAGTGTTCCCCTTATAGGGTTAATTGAACACAGCAAATTGGTAGAGAAAAGTAGCCCTTTTTGAAGGGCAGAGGGAGGCTTGCCAGTCTACGACTACGTCAACTCCAGTCTACTTGTAAAAATCGCACAGTAGAACCATGGATTCTGCCCCTGCCACATTGATAGCTGGAACCAGAAACCAGGCGAGGTGTTGATGCTTGGAAACATTTATATCAATCCAAAGGGGGAAGCAGCAACAGTGGACAAGATTATTGAAAACATGCTAAAACTAAAAAATACATGTCATTCATCATATCTGTCACTCACTGGAGACTTCAATTTAAATTTGTTTCATCCTTCAAGTGAGGAGCATAATGAGGCAACAGGGCTCATGCCGGCCACAAAATAAGTGACGACACAGGATTGGGGAAAAATGAGTAAGAGAATGCATGCTGTCGAATGGGCGTATACCAACTGATACGCCACCAACGTGGACTAGGTCAAATGACAATTCTGTCTCTTACAGAGACTATACTTTGGTAAACCCTTCAGTATGCAAGCAGACAGTGGACTTCAGAACCAGCCATCGACAAGAGAGCGACCATCACCCACAAGCAATACTGATTGTGGTGGTGAAACTTGAGATATATCAACGACCTGGGGCAGTATTACATAATGTGCCCCAGGGGCACAATGAGGTACAAAAGGGGGTGGTGATGGACGGAGCATCAGAACCAATCAAACACTCTCACCCAGTCAACAGATCTGGGTTTGATCCATCACCGTTCTTTAGCCCACTCTGAAGAATGGTGATGGATCAAACCCGGATCTGTTGACTGGGTGTGAGTGTTTGATTGGTTCTGATGCTCCGTCCATCACCACCCCATTTTGTACCGCTTTGTTCGCCATAAGTTTGCAGGGTATGCTCAGACGTGAGTCCCTTGCTCACTTTGCCACTGGATTCAAGCAAGCCTGGCTGAAGACAGCTGAAATGCCAGAAACTGGTCCTTGGAAGCTTGTTTTCGGTCCAGGGAAGGCATGGCTTGGCAGTTCGGGCTGGACTGTTCCCATGAGGCACAGGGTCAAACTGATTTGCATATGGCCATGTCTGAACTGGGGTGGCAGAGTGGGCTAAAGAACGGTGATGGATCAAACCCGGATCTGTTGACTGGGTGTGAGTGTTTGATTGGTTCTGATGCTCCGTCCATCACCACCCCCTTTTGTACCGCTTTGTTCTCCATAAGTTGGCAGGGTATGCTCAGACGTGAGTCCCTTGCTCACTTTGCCACTGGATTCAAGCAAGCCTGGCTGAACACGGCTGAAATGCCAGAAACCGGTCCTTGGAAGCTTGTTTCCGGTCCAGGGAAGGCATGGCTTGGCAGTTCAGGCTGGACTGTTCCAATGAGGCACAGGGTCAAACTGATTTGCATATGGCCATGTCTGAACTGGGGTGGCAGAGTGGGCTAAAGAACGGTGATGGATCAAAACCGGATCTGTTGACTGGGTGTGAGTGTTTGATTGGTTCTGATGCTCCGTCCATCACCACCCCCTTTTGTACCCCCCCAGGGGCACAATGGGCATTTGCGCCCGCTTTGTGCACCCCTTTGGCACTTAGGTATTATAGAAGGGGGGGCAGACGCTTGTGCCTCCCCTTCTATAATACCAAGAGTGATGACGCACTTAAAGCGCCAGCGCTATCAACAGAGCGTGTTCCCTCATTTGCATAGGGGCATGCCCTATGCAAATGAGAGGATTCCTTTGACTCTGTGCACGCGCCATATTACAGACATGGGCGCAGAGTCAAAGAAGCCGTCAGGAGGCGCACTGACAGTTCGCTATTTAAAAAGTGGCGCACTGTCAGTGCACCCCCTGAAAGCTGCCCTCTGCAGGAGGTAAAGGGGGTCCCATGGACCCCCAAACATCCCCTTGCAGGGGGGGGTGCAGTCATTGACTGCACCTGCCTGCAAGGGGATCTCTAATCCCCTTTGAAAGTGCAGGCGGGTGCTGCCTGCACAGTGAAAACATGGAGCAGCTGCTCCGAGTTTTCACATGAATGCGCTGCCCTGGGGGCAGCATGAGTTTGCAGCTGCCCCCAGGGCAACGCATTCACTATATTGGGGCACATTGGCATTGTTTGCGCCCGGCGCACCTAATGCCAATATGTAATATGGCCCCTGGTTGTTATAGTCCTGAAAATTGATGTATTGTAAGGAGGGAATCTGCATAGCATATAATTGATTTGTTCTTCTTTTTATCTCCGAAATGTAATGAACAGTTGTGTGGCTCATTCAAGCTAACATGGGCAAGCATAATGCCACAAATGCTCCCCCAGCACTGGACACCCCAGTACAGAAATTAACTCATTTTTAGTACGGGCAGCAAATGTAATTTCAAAAGAAATAAACATGGCAGAACAACGCCTCACCTTGGGAGCAGGGGCAGGGGGCAGGGATACCTGTGGATGATGCTGTTACACCAACAGCACTTCAGTTGCAGCAAGGAGAGAGTCATTGTCCCAGCGCAATAGAAAACCCGATTGCTAACCCAATTCAAGAGCCAGCTTTAGTCTGCTCATCTGTTACATGTGCTTCTATTGCTCTCCCCCGTTATCCTAAGAGGAAAAGAAAGTGCAGGAAGGCTCAAATGATGATTGCCAGATCATATGCCCACCTGCCTGCCACCTCATCACCCCAGAGGCCTTGACTCAGCCAGGTCCCCCTGTGGAGCCATATTGGGCACCATTAATAGCCGGAATAACCTGTTGGGTGGAGGACTTGTTAATACCAATTTGAGAGAAGTTAGGCCTTCTGATTGTTGAAGTGGATAAGATCAGATCTTTCCGTCTAAACTCACCCATAGGGAGTTAGAGGGGGGATGTCACAGTTAAAATATCACTGCCAAACACTACATCCACCGCTATACAGCCTAATACAGGGGTAGCTAGATACCACCCTGAGAGGTAATAGGGGGTTGGCACAGTGACTGGGACATGTCCTTGGGGCCACAGATACATTGGTACCAAGACACATATCTCACAGCATCCCCACGAGAATAAGACTCAATCAAAACAACGTCATATTTGCCGCCCTATAACCCCTAATTTAGTAAGGGATATATGTCTCCGATAATGAGGAATTTCATGTTGCTATCCATCTGCCCCCAGAGTGTTGCAAATATGTGGCAGTCTTTGCCAACATCCTCCCCGTAGCCCGATCAAATAGAAGCCCATGAATCACTGAAGAATAGAGTGGTACACCGGCTCCACAGAAACTGCCAATTCTCAGTAGTAGGCACTCAAGAAATCCTGTTAGCTAGGAGAGTTAGCTGAGTTGACCCATTGAGGAAACATTTTAAATGGGATTGCATTATAATTAACTTTAAGGACCCTAGCTGGGTGGGGAAAGTCCTAGCGAAGGTAATACCCCATTGCAGATGGAGTCCAATATTTCACTCTAGCCCCGGGGATTCTTTTATAGACACCTTCGAAATCCAGATTTCTATGCGAGGGGGATGGGTGCATTACCCCAAAACATAGGCTTGGAATATACCCCTTGTTTGCCTTTGTTGGTATCTAATAGGTTCCAAGCATTGAGTGCCCTCCAGGATATTGATTAACACGAGTCAGGGCTCTATATGATGTATGTGGCTTCTACTCCGAGGGACAGGAAAGTGGTTATTGATATGAATGTTAATGGTACCAACTGTATAGGCAATATCCCAATCAGTGTATCATCACCACCAATGAATAATAATGTGGATAATATTGGCTAGAGTCGGGTACTGCAAAATATGTCATCTACCAGTACATTCACCCCTGGTTTGAAGGTCGGTTATAAAATTGCACCATGGAATGTAGGTGGACTAGGAAATAAACAGGGCTCACTATGATGGTCCGACTTTATAAGTAAGCCTGATATAATATGTATCCAGGAGAATTGGTGTATAGACCCAATTTATTTTGAGGGTTTCTCATCACATTGGCTTGAGGCCGAACCTATTCTGCCTGCAGGGCCAAAGGGGGGGCTCATGATTCTTACATCGAACAGGCTCCCTGTTAACATTAAGAAAAAAATGACAATCGGTCACATTCACTAATATTATGGCTAACATTTAAAGGACGCCGGTATGTGGTACTGGTTAACTTCTACAATACATTTTTTTATTCCACTCGGGGAAAGCCAGTTTTAACACTAGATGGTAGTCTGGAGACACTTTTTTGTTCTATTAAAAGTAGTTTATTTGTTTATTGGTATCCTGCCCCTTGTCCACTACACGGGTCTGTGGGGAAACTAATCAGACCAGGGAAGGTTATACACAGTTCCCTCAAAATTACTGTGGGGGTATATTGAATTCAATGATTACTAAGTAGCATCTACAGTTATTTAAATGTGCCTGTGACAACAATGGAGCTCCAATACCAACCTTTATAGGAAGGAATGCCTCGACCATTATTGATCAGATTTTGATCTCAGCTAATGCAAGCAAGCTGTGCATTACACCTAGGGTTGCTCAGTCAGCCTTGAGTGACTATAATACTAACGGTTCTTTTCTGGGGCAAAATGTGTGTAGCCCGCTGTGTATCATCTTTAACATCATCCCCACAAGACCCAATGGGCACGTATTAAGTGGGATGGAGTCGACCCCTGTAAAGTCTTAAATAGTATAATCTCCAGGGGCATAACAGATATTTTTATTGCCTCGAGGACAAAGTTACTTCCAATCAGTTACTCTCTAGTTTCTCTAATATTGCTTATATAACTAGCAACCCTTTGACCCGCCCTCGTAATATGGGTCATGGTCATCACAGAGGATGGTTTAATCATGCATGCACTGTAGCATGTTTTAGCATTAAAATTATTCTTTCGTATTGCCATTTTGTGTACCTGCGCCATTTTGTATCATGATTGAAACTAATTCTCTACATTTCCGAGAAACGGCCTTCTCTAGGTTATGTTTCTTCGGAGCTGAATTCTGCCACACTAATGAATGTACTGTTCTTATTAGTGCATACCTTTTCCTAGATGTAAGCCCTTTCCCACTTGTCTAGTGGCGGGCACAGGCAGGATGACCTTGACTGATAGATAATGTGTGCCCGGCTTCATAACTGAAACGTACTCCTTTGTAATTTACTGTCCAGCAGCATCTCTCTGGAAAATTCCATGGTGGGTGTGCTATCATCGGTGTCAAAATGTAAATAATGTATTGTTGTACTTGTTGATGGCTGACTCTCTCTGCAGCACTCTTAGTGACTGGGCAGACAGGGCTCCTCTCTGAGCGAACTTTGAATAAACTGTTATTGGTTTGTATTCTGTACTGTCTGACCGACTCTTCAATTTTTAGAAGGCAGAGAGGTGATTGTGAGTGACCCGGGTGACCCAAATCGGGCCACTTCCTTCACCTGTCAACAACTGAAATCAGCACTTCATTCTCAACCCAGAGACAATACACTGATCAAGACCCTTCGTTCTAACTTTAAAAAGGTCCTTTTTATTAGAAAAAAGGAGTTGCAAGTGGAATCATGGTCTAAATTGTCCCAGGATGGAGTTACAGCAGATAAGAAACTTTTCTGTGACACAGTTAACTCAGCCTTTCTGTTATAGAACTGTTATCTCATGTTACATGTGATGGTTGGGTGGCCCATCTTACAGCATTTTTTAGTTTGCCCGATGCCCAAGAGAGCAACTGTATCCATGGCCTCCCCGATCATTGAACATTATGATAGAAGAGGACCTAACAGCGCTGAAAGAAAGCATAGGAGGTAAAACCTCGTGACCCGATGTGGTGTCAGTGGATGTTTACAAAGCTGCTGTTTACTTGTAGGGCCCATTCTTAACCAGAGTTTTTAATGTGGCTGCGACCAATATGATTCCACCTTCATGGGGGATGTCGAATATTATACCAATTTACAAAAAGGGCAATAAATCCGAATCAAAAAGTTGCCAGCCAATATCACTTCTAGATAGTGATGAGTAAAGTGTTACTTAAGAGACTGGAAAATTTGGGCATGGGAATTTTCAACACTATCCCCGGCGCAGTTTGGGTTTAGAAAAAGTGGTGGGGACTATAGAGCAATGTGTGAATCTGGATCTGCTCATAGGGAAATATTCCTGTGCGAAAGATGGCAGACTGTTCCTATGCTTCACAGATCCAAGTAGTGCTTTTGACTCAGTCAATCACTCTATCCTTTGGCCAACCCTTTTTACTCTCAGTGCGCCTAGGACGATAATTTGTTTTCTTGCAAGGTTGTACAAGAAATTATCCATGTGGCGAATCGTACCACATATTTTGCTGTATAAAGAGGTATCCAGCAAAGCTGTGTCCTTGACTCACTACTATTCTGCTAAAGAAACAGCATCTGGACCCGCTAGACACCAAAAACTATCGACCCATCACAAACCTTCCTTTCCCAGCAAAAATTTTTGAAAAAATTATGAACACACAACTTACTAATTACATTGAAGAAAACAGTCTCTTGGATGATACACAATTTGGCTTTAGAAAGGGCCACGGGACAGAAACCGCCCTCATCAAAGCCGCTGATGAAATCAGAGCTACCCAAGACCTAGGTGGATCAGCAGTCTTGATACTGCTAGATCTGTCAGCGGCCTTTGACACGGTCGACCATACCACTCTGATCGACCGTGTCTCAAGCATAGGCGTCAAACTTAAAGCAAAGGATCTATTGGCCTCCTTCTTATCCGACCGTACTCAGCTGGTGAGTCTCGGCGAATTCAACTCTCCCCCATTTACCCTCCCTTGTGGAGTGCCACAAGGGTCATCCTTGAGTCCGACACTTTTTAATATCTATGTGTCGGACCTGGCCAAGGTAATTAAAGCTCACGGGATGAGGTTGACATCCTACGCCGACGACACACAGCTCGTACTTACAATTAACAACGACGGAGAAGCAATTGCAGCCAACTTTCAGACTGGCATGCTTGCCATCAGCTCCTGGATGGCTATCAATTGTTTAAAGTTAAACTCCGACAAAACGGAAGTCGTGATCTTCGGCAACCTACATCCAGCTTGGTCCCCCACTTGGTGGCCGACCACCTTGGGACCTCCACCCCTCCCTGTATCCAAAGCTAGAAACCTAGGGGTCATATTTGATGACAAACTAACCTTCTCAGCCCACACAAACGCCATCGTCTCATCATCATTCTACACTCTCAAAATGATCAAAAAACGTTTACCGTTCCTCCCCCTAATGCAGGAAAAACTCTGGTCAGCACGCTTGTGATGTCGAAAATTGACTACTGTAATGGGCTGCTCATCAATGCCCAACAAAAGATTACCAACAAATTACAGATGGTGCAAAACGCCGCTGCCAGATTAATAACAGGCACCCCCAAACGCAACTCAATCTCCCCAGTGGTCCGGAGTCTGCACTGGCTACCAATAACAAGCCGCATCAAGTTTAAAGCCCTCTGCATTGCCTTCAAGGCAATCCACAACACTGGACCAGACTTTCTAAAAAAAGCCTTCTGTACCCATGTGCCTTATCGAGCCCTACGCTCCTCCACCGCCAACATGTTGAGGGTTCCCCGCACTTACAAGGCATCCTGGGGTGACAAGATATTCACCATTGCCACTTCCAAACTGTGGAATTCCCTTTCCCTTTGCATTAAAACTTGTCCAACGCTACCTGCCTTCAGGAAACTGATAAAAACCTGGCTTTTTAACCAATGAGCTCCACACTAAACCTCTACTGTCTGCAGTCCGTAGCGCCGAGACACCCTCGGGTATTTGCGCGCTCTATAAATCGCTCAAATAAATAAATAAATAAATAAATTCTCTCTCTTTATCAATGGGGAGGACAAGGCTCTACAAACGATTCAACAAACGCCCCTCAAGTCGCTGGCAGTCACATACCAGTGTTATTATATGCAGACAATACTGTTTTGCTGGCAAGGACCCCGGTGGGCTTACAGCGACTAATGAACACCTTTGGGGATTTTATTTCCTGAAGAAAACGGCTGGTTAATAAAACTAAAACCTATACAATGATTTGTGGTGCTAAGCCTCAGAAATGCAGAGCGATTTTTATTGACAACATTCTGGTAGCCGCTGTTGGCATCTTTTACTATTTGGGTATTACTTTTGCAGGATATGGCTCTTGGTCGCATGAAATCACAAACTTTTGGGGCAAGATGTACAGAAGTTAGGTACCCGACCCATAAAAGAAATGTTAGCAATATACAAGGCTAGGGTAACAGCTATCGCCACATATGGGGTTGGTGTGTGGGGTCATTATAACAGTAAGGCTCTTCACACTGAGAAAAACTGTTTCCTCAAGCGCCTGTTGTGCTTACTCATCTCTGCTTTCACAGAGATAACACACAGAGAGACAGGGCCACAGTACCTAGCAGATTTAATCTTACTTCGCCCTTTGCTGCTCTTATGCTCTATCTGGGTAAAAGAGGTTAGTTTCACAAAGTCAATCATCCTAGATTGCCTGACCGCGGATAAAGCATTGAGTATTCCCTGGTTAAGTTATATTAATTCTATCTATAGTCGTCTGTTTAAGATGCTAACATCCTAACCCCTCTAATGGTAACAACACTCACCAAACTGTGCACTATGTATTATGGGGAGAGGATGTACCCTTACGGCCAGAGCAGTTGACCACGAATCTGGGGAACCGGGTTCTAGTCTCGGCAACGACGCTCAACATCCTGTGATTCTTGGAAAATCACTTAATCTCTTTGTGCCTCACAAAAAAAAGTGAATGTGTTCATCTGTAACGAAACTGGTGCTCGTGTAAAGCACTCTAATACCCAATGTCTCTGGTCTAGTTCGTGCTATATAAAACAAAAAAAAAAATATATATATATAGATATGAAAGATAATTTTATGAATCATAGAAAGGAAGCCCATGTGAGAACAGAGGGGGGTAAGTCTACTGTTACATTTTACTAAACATTTGAGTTAGAAGAGGGCTATCAAAGTTACTTAACTTGGGTTACTAATCCAATGCACCGCTTTGTATTAATTAGATTTAGTTTAGGGATTGTTCATCCTTTAGTAGCTCTTCCCTTATTGAAATCCTGCCCATTAGATATGATCCCCTGCCCCTGTGATGGTCAGAGCAAGCAAAGCACATTGCACTTTATGCTATTTTGTGTTTTTTATTCAAATTTTAGGCGTTACTACTTAAGACAATTTTTTCATGCACAACATATCAGATCGCATATTTTTACCTTGAAATTTCTTCTTGAGCTAAATGATATCAGTGTTGGTCTTAATGTCGCACTTTGTATTATAAAAGCAATCAATACACGCAAAAGCCTTGTTTTTAGGTCTCACCTGATCCAGCGCATGCGCTGAACTGGCCGAGACATTTAGGTGCCGATCACAATCCGGTAAAAAATTCCCCCGTGCGACTCGTATCGGGTCTTTTTACCGTACGAATCGTACAAGTGCCGTACGAACTGGCAATCACGATTCGCATGGTAAAAAGTCCATACGAACCGCACTGGGAATCATTCCCCACACGTCCTCGGGTCGGAAAATGTGTCCGACACGTCCTCGGACGATTTACCTTACAAACGTGAAAAGCCAAGTCCGACCGAGGAATCACGATCCATCCCGTGCGTCCGAGCGTACAACCGTATGGAAAAAACACCGTCCGCACCGAACACCCATAGCAACCATGGAGACATGTGCCCGCATACGCGCCCAACACTCCCCCCAGCCCCCGTACGTCCGACACGTACCCCCCGTGTATGTATACCCCCACCCGTCTAGGTACACCCCAGTACGTTCCAGTCGAACCCCCACCCCAGTACGTGTCATACCCCCGTCAATGTACACCCCCCCACCCCTGTACGTGTCATACCCCCGTGTACCCCCACCCCAGTACGTTCCAGTCGTACCCCCACCCCTGGACGTGTCGTACCCCCCGTGTACCTACACCCAAGTACGTTCCAGTCATACCCCCACCCCAGGACGTGTCGTACCACCGTCAATGTACACCCCCCCACCCCTGTACGTGTCGTACCACCGTCTATGTACACCCCAGTACATTCCAGTCGTACCCCCACCCCAGTACGTGTCATACCCCCCGTGTACCTACACCCCAGTACGTTCCAGTCGTACCCCCACCCCAGTACGTGTCGTACCACCGTCAATGTACACCCCCCACCCCTGTACGTGTCGTACCCCCCGTGTACCTACACCCCAGTACGTTCCAGTCGTACCCCCACCCCAGTACGTGTCGTACCACCGTCAATGTACACCCCCCCACCCCTGTACGTGTCGTACCCCCGTGTACCCCCACCCCAGTACGTTCGAGTCGTACCCCCACCCCAGTACGTGTCGTACCACCGTCAATGTACACCCCCCACCCCTGTACGTGTCGTACCCACCGTGTACCTACACCCAAGTACGTTCGAGTCGTACCCCCACCCCAGGACGTGTCATACCCCCCGTGTACCTACACCCCAGTACGTTCCAGTCGTACCCCCACCCCAGTACGTGTCGTACCCCCCGTGTACCTACACCCCAGTACGTTCCAGTCGTACCCCCACCCCAGTACGTGTCGTACCACCATCAATGTACACCCCCCCACCCCAGTACGTGTCGTACCCCCCGTGTACCTACACCCGAGTACGTTTGAGTCGTACCCCCACCCCAGGACGTGTCGTAACCCCCCGTGTACCTACACCCAAGTACGTTCCAGTCGTACCCCCACCCCTGGACGTGTCGTACCCCCCGTGTACCTACACCCAAGTACGTTCGAGTCGTACCCCCACCCCAGGACGTGTCGTACCCCCCGTGTACCTACACCCCAGTACGTTCCAGTCGTACCCCCACCCCAGTACGTGTCGTACCACCGTCAATGTACACCCCCCACCCCTGCACGTGTCGTACCCCCCGTGTACCTACACCCCAGTACGTTCCAGTCGTACCCCCACCCCAGTACGTGTCGTACCACCGTCAATGTACACCCCCCACCCCTGTACGTGTCGTACCCCCCGTGTACCTACACCCAAGTACGTTCCAGTCGTACCCCCACCCCAGTACGTTCCTGGCGCACCCCCAACACAACCTCCTAAGTACGGAGCGCACCCCATGCCCCAACATCACAACCGCATGTACGAGTCTTACAAAGCCACACACAAGGACAAAATCGTACAACCAAATGGCCCATGTACACACCGTACACACGCTCAAAACCCACGTACACAACCAGGACAAAATAAAACAACACAAGAATACACCAGTCGAAAGGCACACAGCCACTAAACATGGCCAACAACCACTTAAATAACACAATCACTGACCTGCAACTGCCAAAAACAAACAGAGGCCCAATACACCACCACTCCTTATAACACACCCACCCAAAATTCAAAAACTGCCACACCCACCCATGGACCAATAAAAAGGGCCCACACACACAAACCATGAGCCTTTCCAACAGACTCACTGCTGCCAGACACCACAGAACCAGACTACAAGCTACACCACACCTTACACTTGCACACCTTCAAACGACCACCCTCACAAACACCCTCTCATCACATTCACACACACACACAACCATCCACACCCCCCCCCCCAACATCCACACCCCCCCCACACCCACACCATCCCCACCCACACCCCTCACCATGCCCACTACCAAGAATCCAAAGTTCAGTCACCGAGAGTTGGAGGTCCTTGTTGATCAAATCCTCAGAGTCGAGCCACAGATCTTTGGAACATTGGTCAGAAGCACCAGCCAGGCAGCCAAAACAGCCATGTGGCAGACCATCGTCGATGCTGTGAATGCTGTTGCGGACACCAGGAGGACCAAGCAGGATTGCCAGAACAGGTGGTACGATCTGCGGAGGAGGGTCAGAGCCAAGAGGCAGGAGGAACACGACCAGGCCAACGCCACCGGAGGAGGGCCCTCCCGCAGAGCCGTACAGTACCATCCCTGGGAGGAGAGGGTGATGGCCATACTGCCGGTGGAGGCAGTTGAAGGAGTAGAAGGACTCCGAGACCCGGGTGAGTACACAAACAACGCACCTCACATGGGGGGAACTGCAACCACAACCAAAATCAATAACAGGCACGCAACCACCACAAGCCATCGCATTACTCAACCACACTCCATGAGCAGGCACATGCCACTGCTGCCACCATGCCCCATGCACCCAGCTGGACAATGTCAAGTCACAGGCCACAGAAGACAACAACACATGACACGGTAACCCGGATGGCGGGAGGCTGGGCACCAAGAATCACATAGTGCGACTCCAAAGCAGACAACAATGCCCTCTGCCCATATGGCCTAGGTCACAGCCAGACAAACACTGTGTCCCAACACAGGAATGACTTGCCAGCAAATGGCGGACGCCTTGCATCAACACATGGGGGTGAAGGCACTGTTTTGCACATGCCAGCAGCTAATGAACAGCCAACAGTGTGAAAGAGTGGCAGCACACACCACCACAGCAGCAGCGCACAGACACACAGCAGACAAAATGGGTGCCTGGAGATCAGAAACAAACTCACATCAACAGGCCAAGGGCCACTCAAAGATCTGCTAACAGTGTGTGCCCAGGAAGCTGGGCCAAGGTGACAGAGGGTGACACACGGAGGGAGGGAGAGGGGGACACAGAGGGAGGGAGAGGGGGACAGAGAGGGAGGGAGAGGGGGACTGAGAGGGAGGGAGACGGACAGAGGGAGGAGGCTGACACACGGAGGGAGGGAGAGGGGGACACAGAGGGTGGGAGAGGGCGACTGAGAGGGAGGGAGACGGACAGAGGGAGGAGGCTGACACACGGAGGGAGGGAGAGGGGGACACAGAGGGTGGGAGAGGGGGACTGAGAGGGAGGGAGAGGGGGACAGAGGGAGGAGGCTGACACACGGAGGGAGGGAGAGGGGGACACAGAGGGAGGGAGAGGGGGACAGAGAGGGAGGGAGAGGGGGACTGAGAGGGAGGGAGACGGACAGAGGGAGGAGGCTGACACACGGAGGGAGGGAGAGGGGGACACAGAGGGAGGGAGAGGGGGACAGAGAGGGAGGGAGAGGGGGACAGAGAGGGAGGGAGAGGGGGACAGAGAGGGAGGGAGACGGACAGAGGGAGGAGGCTGACACACGGAGGGAGGGAGAGGGGGACAGAGAGGGAGGGAGAGGGGGACAGAGAAGGAGGGAGACACAGGGAGAGCAAATCAGTCCTTTGGTGTGTGGGAATGTCTGCTCGTCAGCAGGTGGACTGCGTGCATGTAGACAAGGGTGCCCAGTGCCAGAACCCCCCCTCTTCATCATGGCAAAACGCAGGGCCATGTTACAACCTGTACACGAGCACAAGGACAGCCACCTGCATCATATGAGTGTGTGGATCCACTCCATGTGCACATGTACAGTGCTACAAGGAAGGCGCAAACGCATAGCTCGGCACACATGCACACTCCACTGCTGACTGCAGTCACACTTGACGCAGCAAGTAAGACTGTGCCACACATAGTTAAAGGGGCCAAATTGGTGCCCAAGGGACACACACATGCACAAGTGCACTGTGAGTGGAATGCAAGACAGATCCTAATTCCAAGAGGAAATGTGCCAACTTTGTAACGGATGAAACATGGATGTTGCATGGATCAAAATTAACATTGTCTCTCTCACACACAGGTCAACGTCGTGCTGCACCCCCCAACACTGGGGGGGAACACTCACAGGACCCGGATCTGCAGGAGACCGATCCCACCGGCAGCGACCACTCTCACCACTCTGCGGACGACCCCGACCGACCTGGCCCCTCTGGTGTCCAACCACCTGCAGCACCTGCGTCAGGTACAACCGTGCCAACCACCACCCCCACTCCTGCCACATCCCAGGAGACACCCAGGATCCCTGCCCCAACACCACAATGCAGCCAGGCTCGCCAGGAGGGACACGGTGTCCCGGGCACCCAGGAGGAGGCAGGCGACAACGCCAATGCCACCCCTCAGGGGTCCCGGACACCCCATGTGCCCACAAGTGCAGGCCAGACGCAAGTGGGCAGGGGTGGTGGGAGTGGAGAGCGGCGGAGGCGCGAGCCTGACCAGTTGGCTGGGGATCCGGTATTTTCCCATGTCCGTAACATCCTGGACTCATACCGGCAGGACACCACGGGCATGGCCCAGGTTGTGTCCGTCCTCGAGGGGATCAAGGTCCAGCAGGCCCAGCAACATACGGAGCTAATAGCCTGTCTACAGCTACACCAACGGAGGATGGAGGACAGACAGGCTCAGCAAGTGACGGCGTCCCAGGGGATTCACGCTGAACTCCGTCGGATGGCCGACACCATGGCCGACCCTCCCTGTGCCAGAAGGCGGAGAACATCACCACCCACAGGGAGGGATCATGAGGAGGAGGAGGAAACATCCGACGGAGCATCCCAGACGTCGTCACGGCCTGCTGCTGAGGTTCCCCGCAGGAAGCCGGGTCGTCCACGGAAAGGACCGTGAGGGTGGCTGCTACATCACCATCTCCCAGGACACCTGGCCTGGCACCTGGCCCACTGGAGCAACAGCATCACAGCATCAAGAGACATTCTCTGCCACATGGCCCTGCTGGTCACTGGCTGACCAATGTTGACAAAGACTGTGGCATGGACTCTGAGGATTTCCAATGGCAAGGACACCAACTCCCCTACTGAACTTTGGATTCCCTAATCCCGGAAAGGCCCTCACTTGGCCCCCCCCCCCCAATAATAAATCACACTATTAAGAGTAGATGCCTGCTGGTAGCATTATTACCTAACATGTGTCTTGTACAGTCTAAACATGCCTGAGTCATCTGTTCACTTCAACCATCCACACCCTGGGGCCTGAGTCTGGCACAGGACACATGGGTCACAGTTTTCTAGGCAAGACAGACATGGAGCACCATACACACCCGTGATGGTCAGAACCAGCTGAGGGGGTGGCCGAACAACCGTGCTGACAGACACATTGAGTACAGCAACACTCATGCGCAGAGGTCAGGGATCCTGGCCCGTGTCCTGGGGGGCACCCAGGTACGTGTAGACAGGTGGCAGAACCATGTCCTGCAAGCTTGAGTCCGGTGGATGCAGAGAATGGGGTCATGGACAACGTTGGATGCATGGGGATGGCACATGTCACAATACCCACACAGTCATGGACATCATGCCCATTACACAGTCTCAGCACACACACACAGCTTGCATCTTGCCACTCGACACATTGACACATAGCCACAATCAGGGAATACCATGCCAGACATGCAGGATGCACCGTGCCAACACACCAGCATTGACTGAGAAGAGGCACCTTGGAGGCATAGGGACACCTTTAATAGTCATGTGTTTGGGATTGCAGAGGCAACTTGAAGTACACATGAACACATCATGTGGAGTAACATGTGGCTCCAACACTGGCACCCCCCTTCTGCAGCACAAATGCGTGATAGCCATGGAACTGGCACACAAGTGTCGGATAATAGCTAAATACCCACAGCTGCTCACGGAGAGCCTGCCATACACCATACATCCGCTGATGTGGAAGTCCCACGCCATGTCAAGACAATGTTAACCGTATGTGTCCGAGGGCAGTGTCACACACATTGATGCCTTCATCACAATCCACCATCCCATCACTGATGACTGACAACCAGGCAGCCCATCTATTCAGGTGTACCCAGCTGCATGTCGTGTCCCATGGGGATGCCACATGTCTGCAGAGGACCCAAACCCCGACCGGGGCAGTGTGCACACATCGTGAACAACTGCCACACCCAATACACCCCAGATGCATCCCTTACCCCATGGAGACTTCCAAACGTGTCCGTGCCTGTAACGCTGAGTCAGCCCACGATGCCATGTCCATGAGGAATAGCAGTGCCACAACAATGCAACCAGCAAACGGCATGCGCAGGTACCTGGGGAAGAGAGACACACAAGAAGTCAGCCACAAGAAGCACAGCCACTTGCATGTGCATTTACTCGACACATGTATGTATGACAACATGCTAGGTCACAATTATGCCTGGGGAAATACTACCATCACTGCCACCATCACTCCAGTGACACACCCACACACACCTCTGACCCACGTGCCATACATGCAGGTGGAGACACACATCACAACGCATGCCACACGGGGACCAATGCGTGCACACTCAGACCCTGGTACTCACCACTAAGCAAAGAAGTCGCGTATGAGCCGAGTCCGGATGTCCTCTTGCGGCTCCACATCCTCCACATCACTAGCCCCATTGCCAAGCCCTTCGTCCTCCACGGGTGGATGGTCCTCGTCATCTTGATCCAGGATGAGGGGCACAGCTCTTTCAACTGCCATGTTGTGCAGCATGCAGCAGACCATGAAGATCTTGCAGACCTTCGCCGGGGCATATGGGAGTGCGCCGCCGGTCTTGTGGAGGCACCGGAATCGGCTCTTCAGCATGCCAAACGTCCTCTCTATCACTCGCCTTGTCCGGCCATGGGCGGTGTTGTAGCGGAGCTGGGCCGGCGTGATGGGGTTGCGGAGAGGTGTCAGCAGCCAAGGCATGTTGGGATAGCCAGCGTCCCCTAAATGGAAAGCACATGGATATCGTTAGAACTGGCGAAGCGGTAGTGCTGCTCGGCCAAACAGAATACAGGACAGACAGACTGTACCCACCAACAACACATGCACGTTCGTTGCGCAGCTGCATCATCATATCAGGCATCCCGCTACGCCTCATGATGTAGGCATCGTGTGCTGATCCTGGAAAACGAGCACAGACATGTGAAATCACCATGTTGGACAGACACACCACAAGGGCATTGATGGAGTGGTAGTGCTTCCGATTGCGGTACGCCACCTCCCGTGCGTGTGGTGGTACCAAACCTACATGTGTCCCATCTATGGACCCAATGACATGGGGCATCCCTCCCAGGGCATAGAAACCACGCTTGACCTCAGTCATCTGTTCAGGGGTTGGGAACTTGATGAAGTCATCCAGGTGAATCAACATGGCCTCCAAGAAATCATGCAGCACACCGCTGAACATGCTCTGGGACATGCCACCAACATGAGCTATGGTATATTGGAAGGTACCCGTGGCAAGGAAATGTAGGGCAGCCATTACCTTCAGCTGGGGTGTCAGTGCCGTAGGATACCTGTGCTGCGGTTGCAGGTGTGGTGCCAGTCTCGCCGTCAGCTCCAGAATCAACGGTTGGGTGAAGCGGTAGAGCCGGATCCTGTCATTCTCCTGCATGGTGGCCAAGTCTGGAATTCTTCGGGCAACAGGAGGCGCTCTGCAGTAATTTGGAAGTGACAAGGAAGAGTGAGTGCACTACGAGAACAACTCATGTCTACTGAGCACATGTAAATCTGCCAATACACACATGCCACATAGGGAGTCAGGCATGTGCTACATGCCCAGGACACGTATGGATGCAAGGTGACAATCCTTCCAAGACCCAGCTACACACGGTGATTGAGAACCTCCCCATGCCACGCCATGGGAATAGCTGTGTCCCAGTGCAAGTGCACTGCCCGACGCAAGACAGGAGTGACATACACCCACACATCAGCAGAAGTGTGATGCTGATTGCAGAGACTGGCAGCGGAACACTTGAGCCACAGGTCACATGACATTACACTAGTCCAGCCCACACACCTTGCCATGAAGGTGCACATGTCATGACTCCCCACACATTCCTTGTGAGTTTGCTGACATGGCCTTGTCACGCTACTCCGTGTCCCTTGCATACATGTGCACCTCACATCCGGTAACACATGTGGCATGGTGTTGGGAACAGTGTGCAATGACAATCTACACACAGCCACATGTTGGTTGCTGCAACGGCTGCAGCTTTTGAGGGTGCAACAACATCAACCCGATGTAAATCCCGGACACATATATGGCATAGTCACATTGTGCACTGTGGGTAGTGATGAGTCATGTGTCATGACCCCTGTACCGGGCATCATGGGACACTTCCGTGTGTTGGTGTCCGTGCCATGCCAGTGACGCTCACCCCAAGTGCGCAGTCCCACATGCACACATGTCAAAGGAGTCAAGGGCATGCCTGGCACACATTGCACCCTCACACAGTACACATGTACACATCTCATCATACATCTGGTGCCTTCTCCACTCAGGAGGCATGTTCCACATCACAGCCTGTGACACCTGTGCCCAACACATGTGGTAATGCACAGACGATGCCTTGGTGTCCATTCCTGGACAAGTATGTCCATCCATGGACAAGTATGTCCGCCCTATTCCGACATGTGTGTCGCCTATCACCACAGTGATGTGTAAAATCCGCCGTACTGCTGCTGAGAGGGCCTGTGCATGTTCCCAAATCACTGTGGGAGTGCTGCCGTATGTGTACCCATCGTGATGGCGAGCGTAGATGCGAGTGTACGGTCCGTACCACTACGGGTACGCATACGCGTGCAGACCCATAGTGATAGTGAGCGTAGATGCGAGTGTACGGTCCGTACCACTACGGGTACGCATACGCGTGCAGACCCATAGTGATAGTGAGCGTAGATGCGAGTGTACGGTCCGTACCACTACGGGTACGCATACGCGTGCAGACCCATAGTGATAGTGAGCGTAGATGCGAGTGTACGGTCCGTACCACTATGGGTCTGCACGCGTATGCGTACCCGTAGTGGTACGGACCGTACACTCGCATCTACGCTCACTATCACTATGGGTCTGCACGCGTATGCGTACCCGTAGTGGTACGGACCGTACACTCGCATCTACGCTCACTATCACTATGGGTCTGCACGCGTATGCGTACCCATAGTGGTACGGACCGTACACTCGCATCTACGCTCACTATCACTATGGGTCTGCACGCGTATGCGTACCCGTAGTGGTACGGACCGTACACTCGCATCTACGCTCACTATCACTATGGGTCTGCACGCGTATGCGTACCCGTAGTGATAGTGAGCGTAGATGCGAGTGTTCGGTCCGTACCACTACGAGTACGCATACGCGTGCAGACCAAAAGTGATGGAGAGCGTAGGCATGCATGTACGGGCCGTTGCCATGCATTTGGGGTGCCCTAGGGCCCCCACACGCACCGTACCTGTGTGTGATGCTCCAAATTACATGGGGGACAAGTATTAAGGCCTACATGCATGCTGGTTGTCATGGAGACCAAGTTCAAAATTGGAAATTGTTCTGGAAGGTGCACAGCAGAAGTCAGTTGGGATTTGTCTACTTTGTTGCAATGTGTTTGTGGGGCTGACATCATGCAGGAGAATGAAACCGATAGAGAACCCACAGACTGCTAGGTTTGAAGGGATTGGTGGAAACATAGGATGCAAATGTGAGTGACCAATCTCTCTGTACTCCTGTGCATGAGACTGGGCAGAAGGGCACATATAAGGCAGCCAGGTCCCATGAGGGAGCACTTGCCTGCACATCTTTGCATTCGTCGACCCAGCTGCTGCTACTGATTCCCTGGAACCATGTCAAGGGCTGTGGAGAGGACACAGCCATTCACCCTGGAGGAGAACATGGCTCTGCTGGATGTGATCCTCCCACAGTACTCCATGCTGTATGGGCGACCAGGTTATCAGGTGAGTGCATAGGCCACTGCCACAGACTGTCCCTATGTGGTGACTGTGACTTCTGCCATTGCGTCCAGGTGTAACACACATGCCATGTACTGTCGGGGGGTCCCAGGGGGGGGGTGCCTGATGTCTCCCAGCAGTGCCCTGAGACAGGAGGGGTGGGGGCCTATCACTCACAGCAGTGCCCTGAGACAGGAGGGGTGTGTGCAGAGTCCTCACAGCAGTGCCCTGAGACAGGAGGGGTGGGTGTGGAGTCCTCACAGCAGTGCCCTGAGACAGGAGGGGTGGGTGTGGAGTCCTCACAGCAGTGCCCTGAGACAGGAGGGGTGGGGGCCTATCACTCACAGCAGTGCCCTGAGACAGGAGGGGTGTGTGCAGAGTCCTCCCAGCAGTGCCCTGAGACAGGAGGGGTGGGTGCAGAGTCCTCCCAGCAGTGCCCTGAGACAGGAGGGGTGGGTGTGGAGTCCTCACAGCAGTGCCCTGAGCCAGGAGGGGTGGGTGTGATGCACAGTGTGAGCCTAGATCATTGATTGTGACATTGCCATCATTCCACCTGTGTACCCACTGTGGCACGTACTGCTTTTTCCCTCACCAGGGGATGATGTCCCTATGACAAAGGTGCAATGCGTTGGCTGCATGACATGCCTTGTTGTTACCAGCTAATTTGTACCCATATGTCTCTCTGTGACATGTGGCTGGTGTATTGATGTGGTGTCACTTGTTCCTCCTCACAGGTAGGCGCCACTGCCAAGGAGCAGATCTGGCTGACCGCCGTCAGTGCCGTGAGGGGTGTGGATGGTCGGAGGCGGCGCCTGGCCCAGGTGAGGAAACGCTGGCAGGATATCCGGTGCTGGACGCGGAGGATTGCACGGCTCCTGCTGGGGGACTCACCTGAGAGCCACAAGAACCGCGGCCGCCGCCGTCTGAGCCACCTCCACAGGCGTGTGCTGCCGGTGGTCTTTCCAGACCTGGAGAGGCGCTTACAGGCGATGCAGCAGCCGGAAGGGGGTAGGTACATGTGTGTTTGTTGTGTGTCACCGGCATTTGTAAGGGCACAGTAGCATGAATCCACTGGCAGGGTTTAAAGGTGCTGTGCAGATCCTGTTTGGCCCAGTATAGCGCTGTGCCCCTGCCACCCTTCCCCTCCTTGCAATGTGTTCCCTGGTCTGTGTGTAGTCACTCCTTCCCAGGGTAATGTAGGCTGGCGCTTTGTCCACGGGAACAATGTCTGTAGCATCATGTGTGGGGGTGGTGTGTAACAGGTTGTGGGACCTTGCCTGTGCACTGTCAAGTTCACTGCATGTGGGTTCCATGTCAGTTGGCACTGATGCTGACTCCAGACATGGGAGTTGGTCTCTCATGTGTCATGCCTTACAGCGCGCATGTCCTATGTAGTGGCCTGTGACATGATGTGCATGACTGTGCGATACACATAGTGCAGGGATGGTGACGTGTGTTGCTGTCATTACCATTCAGTAGCATGTAGTTGCGTGCCCACTACTGTCCCCTGGGGCACCTTTTCCTCAGTGGTGTATGTGTCATCATGAACGTGGCCACTGTCAGTGTCTACAGCGTAAGTTGTGCTCTGTGCCATTGTCCCCTGTCACCATGTATATAGACGTGCTAATTTGTACAGGTGTCCACTGTGCAGCCTGACCTGATTGTCCTTCTTCATACTCACAGTTGCCAGTGCCTGTGTGTCTTGTTATACTCATCTGAGGATGGGCACTGGTACCTCATTATTTGTACAGGCGCACCTTGGCTGTTTGGCGTCCAATCTTGCTTTTTGCCTGCCCCTGTGTGTATCACCCAGACCATGAGATGTTGGTGCCACCTGTGTCTCCACAATTTGCCTCGTGTAGGGTCTTGTTGGGGCGGGCAATGCCTATGTGTTAAATCCTGATTACCACTTGCTGGGTCTGGGCAGTGTGTGATGTGCCTGGACACACACGCAATGTGCAGTGACCGAGTCATGTTGTGCATGTTTTCAGCATTACCTATGCAGCATGTGTCTCAAGTTCATGGATATGGTCCCTGGTCATCGGTATTTTCGCAAACGCTGTGTGGTGCAGATGCAGTGCTGGATTGTCCCCAGGACCTGGGTGCTATGTCAGACTCCTTTTCCTGTGTTTCGCTATTGTCTCATGCTCTCCATGGTATTTCAGTGGCATGGTGGCTCAACCAACTGTGTGTTGCATGCCCTACATCGGTACCCTGTTCAGTAGATGTTAGGGATCTTCCTTTTCAGGCCATGCAATGTTACCTATGTAGATTGGACTCATGTGACAGATGTGTACAGGTGTCTGAATAATTTCTGTCTCTCCACCCTGCCCACAGCATCGTCGGGGGACACAGAGGGAGACATGGACACAGACCAGGCGGAGGGACCGAGCACCAGTGCCAGCCGTGACATCGGGGCTGGCACATCGAGTGGGACAGAGGCGGAGGAGAGTGTGGCCGAGGACCTGTCGACTGGCACATCAGACTACGAAGCTGACAGGTCCGGGGACGATGTCTCCGAGTGGGCGGAGGCTGCACCAGCAGCTGACAGCGGAACAACACCTCGCACCGCCCCCTCAGTTTCCACCAGCCGCCTCCCACTTGCTCGTGTCCCTTCCCAGCGTGCCCGGTCACAGCATGTCTCCTTCCTGCCAGGCACCGCGCCCCCTGCCCCTGTCTCCACTGCTGCCGCCAATGCAGAGTCTGTGGACATCCAGCGGCAACTGCAGGTTGGTCAGGCTGCGATCCTTAATGTCCTCCATGCCCACGGCAAAACCCTCACCAACATCGAGGCTTTCTTGGAGGGCATTCATTCATCGCAGGCTGACCAACGCAACTTGCTGAGGTCCATCGACTCCACACTGACTGCAGCAGTGGGTCTCCTGCAGCGCGACCTCCCCCCACCTACCCCTGCCCCATCCACACTTCCCACTCCCATGCCTGTCCCACGTACACCCAGACGTCGGCATGCACCCACATCAACGGACACGGGCACCACACCAGCAGGGAAGGTCCACCGCACTCCTCCTGACACGCACACACAGGGTGAGGTAGGCACACCCACTGGGTCGGGGGGCAAACGTGTGACACGCAGCCATAGTGGGAGTCCGCATTCCACCCAGTCCACTCCCTCCAAATCCCCTCCCCTCAGCTCTCCTGGCCACATCTCCCCCAAGGACTCCTTCATGGCCGCTCTGTCCCTGAGCCCCACAGTTACACCACCACGCAAGCGGTCACGGAGGTCCCCGGTCAGGGTGGTTGAGTCTCCCCCCCTGTCTCCACCCTCCCCCGGTGGCGCTGCGACCCATCCCTCTGACCCCCCCCCCCTCCTTGGGGCCTGAGGTCCCTTCGGGTGCAGGGGACTCCCTGGATGACCTTGCAAAGGTGTGTAGTGCCATCCTGGCCTCCGCCTTTGGCACTGACCCACCCCCTGTGGTGGACTCCTCCATCCCTGCACCCACAACGCCGCCCCTTTGCCCTGATGTCCCTGCGGTGCCTGTTGCTCCCCCCCCCCCTGATGCCCTCACCAGTGTGGAAGACGATGCCATTTGACTGTGCAGGCAAGGTAGGGGACACGCATCCCACTGTGTCCCCCATCCAGCTGAGAATCATTGACTGCCCTATGGGCTTTGTGAAGATTGAACTGCCTGCGATCCACGGACATTGTGCTCCTGCAGAATAAAGCTTAATTTTGTTTTCATTATCACCCTACTGCTATGCTGGTATTGGTGTTGGTGGGGCTGCTACATGGTTTTGGGTGGTGTGTAAGGGTTTGGGTGTGTGGGATATGTAGTAGTGTACTGCTCATTGGTGGGACCCTGTGATCTGTGTGCCATCACAAGGTGTTGGCTAACTTTCTTTGTTCATGTAGGCAGTTACTGCATGGTGCACTTGTCCAAGGGTGTATTCCTTCCTCTGTGTACCCAGCTTTCTTCCCTGCAGGGTGTTCCCAATGTTTAGCGCAGAGCTGTGTCTACATGAGCTGTGTGTGTGACGGAGCCCTTCTACTTTGGCCATGCATGCAGGGCCATGTCTCCACCTGCGACAATCGTGGCATCCTTGGTGATCACTGTACTTGTGTGTGGAGTCTGTTGACATGAGTTCATGGGGACATGTTCCCTTGTAGCCAGTATGCATGTGGATAATTCTGGCCTCACACACATGTGTTACACCCCTCCAGTCTCAGGGCACTGCTGGGAGGACTCTGCACCCACCCCTCCTGTGTCAGGGCACTGCTGGGAGGACTCTGCACCCACCCCTCCTGTGTCAGGGCACTGCTGGGAGGACTCTGCACCCACCCCTCCTGTGTCAGGGCACTGCTGGGAGGACTCCACACCCACCCCTCCTGTCTCAGGGCACTGCTGGGAGGACTCCACACCCACCCCTCCTGTGTCTGGGCACTGCTGGGAGGACTCTGCACCCACCCCTCCTGTGTCAGGGCACTGCTGGGAGGACTCTGCACCCACCCCTCCTGTGTCAGGGCACTGCTGGGAGGACTCTGCACCCACCCCTCCTGTGTCAGGGCACTGCTGGGAGGACTCTGCACCCACCCCTCCTGTGTCAGGGCACTGCTGGGAGGACTCTGCACCCACCCCTCCTGTCTCTGGGCACTGCTGGGAGTGATGGGCACCCACCCCTCCTGTCTCAGGGCACTGCTGGGAGGACTCCACACCCACCACTCCTGTCTCAGGGCACTGCTGGGTGGACTCTGCACACACACCTCCGATTTCTGGATATGTGCGCTTGGCACATACACGGTGGGGTTACACACACTGCATTAGAGGTGAGGGTACGAGTCTACTGACACTGGTGTGGTGGGGGTACGCTCCGTACGTCCGCGGGTGTGGGTACGGGTCGTACTTACACTGTTGGGCAGGGGGGTACGCTCCTTGCATTCGCCGGTGGGGGTACGGGTCGTACTTACACTGTTGGGCAGGGGGGTACGCTCCTTGCATTCGCGGGTGGGGGTACGGGTCGTACTTACACTGTTGGGCTGGGGGTACGCTCCGTACGTCCGCGGGTGGGGGTACGGGTCGTACTTACACTGTTGGGCTGGGGGTACGCTCCGTACGTCCGCGGGTGGGGGTACGGGTCGTACTTACACTGTTGGGCTGGGGGTACGCTCCGTACGTCCGCGGGTGTGGGTACGGGTCGTACTTACACTGTTGGGCAGGGGGGTACGCTCCTTGCATTCGCGGGTGGGGGTACGGGTCGTACTTACACTGTTGGGGTGGGGGGTACGCTCCTTGCATTCGCGGGTGGGGGTACGGGTCGTACTTACACTGTTGGGGTGGGGGGTACGCTCCTTGCATTCGTCGGTGGGGGTACGGGTCGTACTTACACTGTTGGGCAGGGGGGTACGCTCCTTGCATTCGCGGGTGGGGGTACGGGTCGTACTTACACTGTTGGGCTGGGGGTACGCTCCGTACGTCCGCGGGTGGGGGTACGGGTCGTACTTACACTGTTGGGCTGGGGGTACGCTCCGTACGTCCGCGGGTGGGGGTACGGGTCGTACTTACACTGTTGGGCTGGGGGTACGCTCCGTACGTCCGCGGGTGTGGGTACGGGTCGTACTTACACTGTTGGGCAGGGGGGTACGCTCCTTGCATTCGCGGGTGGGGGTACGGGTCGTACTTACACTGTTGGGGTGGGGGGTACGCTCCTTGCATTCGTGGGTGGGGGTACGGGTCGTACTTACACTGTTGGGCTGGGGGGTACGCTCCTTGCATTCGTGGGTGGGGGTTCGAGTCGTACTTACACTGTTGGCATGGGGGGTACGCTCCATGCATTCGTGGGTGGGGGTACGGGTCGTACTTACACTGTTGGGCAGGGGGGTACGCTCCTTGCATACGCGGGTGGGGGTACGGGTCGTACTTTCACTGTTGGGGTGGGGGGTACGCTCCTTGCATACGGGGTGGGGGTAGGGTCCGTACATATCCGTCCCCACGCTATGTGATGTTTGTGCGGCCCGTACCCAGGCCTTTGCCACGTGGGTGCGATCCGTCCCGCCATTGTTGGGGTGACGTGTGTGGGCGTGGTCCGACTCGTACCCACGCTCTTCAGGCGTGGGTACGGGACGTACCTGTCTGGTTGTGTTGCCGGTTCGCGTGGTGACGGACTTCCGTTGTGGCGGTCGCTGGCTTATCAGGACACGCCCCCACCCCCTCGTGGTGACCAGGGCATGGGAGTCAGGTATGTCCAGGCCATGTGTAGTGTGTCACTCGTGTGGTTGTTTTGTGGCCTGCCCTGGTAGTGCCACCCCCACCCCACCCCACTTTCCCCCCTCCCTTAGTTATTCTGACCTTCTGCGGCGTCTGCGTCGTAACCTGTAGAGGAGGTGGACTGCTATGAGGGCAGGGATGACTCGTAGGTTCGGGTCCATGTCTGTCCGTCACGTACTGGTCCTCCTTGTTCGCGTCGTCGTCTGTCCGTCGCGTACTGGTGGTCCTTGTTCGCGTCGTCCTGATTTCCCGGCAGTTTTTGGCTGCCGCAAAATATTCACCGTGCGGGGTGACGTCGGTGCGAATCGTGATTCCTGGGTCGTGAATGGCTGGCTGCGTGCGTCCCGACGTCAGGTCGGCGCTTTCCCGGATCGCATTGGTAGGTGTTTTTTGTTCGGTCGGTCTTTTTTACGATTCGTACGGTAATGGTGTACCCGTGCGAATCGTAATTCCATGTTTGTATATTTTGACGACCGGGTACGCGTCGGACGGAGAATATGCTCCGTCCGACGGTTCGTACCCGGTTTTTACCGGATTGTGATCGGCACCTTAGTGTATGGGTTTTCAAAGTGCTGCCACACGGCCTAGCGCTTGCGTTCATGCGAGCGTGCACGCGTGCAGCTTTCACTGGAGCTTTCACTTTTTCCGCTGCTGCGCGCGCACCACTCGCGTGTTTGCCATCACGCATGCACCCCTGCTTTCACTTTTGCTGTGTCTTGTCTACTTTTTTTTATTTCCTTTTGTTGCTTAGCGCACACGCACTCCCCCCACCCCTCCCACTTGTTTACTTCTTGCTCCCATGCCTTCTCTTACACTTCCTCCTTGCCACTCTCCAATCCTACCTTCCTCCCATAAGTCTGTACCAGCAACTCTGTGTCTTCGGTTCCCTTTCCTGTCCTTTGTCCCTGTCCCCTCTCCTTTCACCCTGTCATGCTGCCCTTGCCTGCTCGTCTTCTTTCCTTTCTTTTCTGCCACCTCCTCCCTTCCCTGTACCGTGCCAACCTCCATGCCTTCCTTTCTCCCCCCACCTCCACCTCGCCTCCCGCAGATCTTCTGGTGCCCTGGTTGCAGCCACCTGGCGAGTATGAGTAACTCTGATCCCGAGGATGACAAGCAGTTCAGTAAGTTCACGAGTGCAGTGTGCAGTGTGCATGCTCCCCTGGGTGTGCCCCTGACTCTGGCAGTCTCTACCTGGTTCGCTCTCACCCCACTGTGTGCTCCACATGAGTTTAAAACGCACCTTAGAATTCAGTCTTACTCTTCATCATGTTAGAGGCATGGAGTATCAATGTCCTAAGTAATCCACCTCACTTCTTCACTGCACGAAATGTGGAGCACGATATGCCCGTCTAACTACCATCACTGCATGAAATGTGGAGCATTGCAGAACTATTTTTTTGCTTCACTTTGTATCTCAAAAACCAAAGAAGTCACTGGCAGTGCAACATTAATCTAGCACCGCATTACGTTTTTTGTGGTGCATTTTAATGGAGTGACAAAACAGTGAACTCACAGTGTAGGATACTGCCATTGGAAGCCACAGAGACCCCTGCTTATCAAGGGAGATGTTGGAATGAACTGAGCTTATTGCAGTAAACCCATCACCCCAGGAATGGAGGATTGTTAAACATTTCCTGGGGTACTACAGAGTCTTTTGTGACTTCCTGAAAAGTCACGAATTTACTGCAAAGATGTAATCTCTGGTATCGAATCTGAAGTTTAAGCTGTACTCTTTTGTAAATCGGGCCCTGCATGACTAAATTGAACAGGTATTACTTTTTCTGCCCCATATATGGCTGCGTGAATTAGCGAACATTTTCATATCACCACTGATAAAATAAAGGGAATGATTTGAAAATGTTTAGTTATTAGATACTGCAGGGCATAGTCCCATCAACGATTTGCCATACATACTTCTGCCTACGGCTATTCTATTGGCTCACAATGGACCATGCAGAGTGTGAAGCCCACTGTATGAAACTGGGTTGGTGGTTCACTTTGTTTCAAACTAGAATCGACGTAATGTGCTGTTTCTGCAAAGAGCCACATTGACTAGTGGGAAGCGTTGCTTTGGCTACATTTTAACTACATGGGCCTGTCTTGATGTATTGTATGAGTTTTATTCACCCATACTCAAGTTGCTGGAAAATATCTTATATGCTTAACACTATGAAAGAGCAAAAGAGTGCTTACTAACTGGATGGGGAATATGGAAGAGCAAGATGGGGAAAAAAGAAGAAATACACAGCTGATGGGAACAATGCACCACAGCATTGTGGCATCTATCTGATTGCAAAAAAACAAGAATTCCACCTAACTAGTACCGTCTGATATGTTTTCATTTGTATGTATCACAAGTGTACTTTCCCTCCTTTATGCCTAAACATAATATCTTAGAGAGAAAACCAAAACACTAGCTGATGACATTAAATTAATAAAAAAGAGAAAGAATCTGATCAAAGGCATTTCCAAACTCAAAACGAGCGCAGGCTCGACCACTGAATCATCCTTACAATCTGGTTCCGGCTCTTAAACTTGTTCTACAGTTAATATTTACCGAACTTTTATGTAGTAGTAAATGATGGGAGCCTCTTTGTGCCTACAATAAATATTCCTTTTGGTAAAACGCAATGGTATTCATTTTATAGCCCTCAGAAGAGCGAAAGGTGGCGTTGACCTGCTGGAACCAGCACGCGAAAAAGATCTCTGGAGCAAGCACATCATTTCACCAGCTTTCCTCCTAGCTAGCTCATTGTGGGTTGCACAGTCCTCAGGAGGGATGGAGGAGGGATGGACTAGACATAGAACGTCTCCAGTAAAGTGTGCTTCGTCGGTCGAAGTGGCTTTCTCTCCTTGTCTTTTTACGTAGGTAGAAACTTTCTGGTGGGGACAAGAGGGTTAAGTTCTCCTTCCAAATCGGTCATGTTAGAGCCGCTAGAACACATAAGAATGGAGATCCAGCTGCCCTTGTGAAGCATCCCCCTCCTGTTCAAGCTAGGAACTGATATTTCGTGGCACAGTAACCTATACGAGGATAATCCAAGGATCACACATGGGGTGCAACTCCTTTGACCTCGCCTTGTGGCTTATATACTTGTCTTTTAACTATTTGTTTTTTAGTTTTTTACGTTTTGTTTTACATTTTTTGTAGTGCTTTTTTAAAATACACTTTTTGTAATTGCATCAAGCTCAAACTATGATTAATGTCACATCTTGTGGTACCTCTGATGTTAAGTCATGTAGTGCCATTCCTGTTGTCACTTCTGATAACTTGATGTTGGTCAAATAACGGCAGTGGTTTTTGCTTGCATTTTATATAAGTGAAGTGTTGCCAGAACAGGCCCTGCCAGGTTACTGTGTAGTCTTAATGGATGCAAGAAAGAATGCTTACCACCGAACATGTATAGACTCCTATGATTTTAAGCCACCTGCTGGTAAAGCTTTCTTTCTAGGTATAGACATTGATTCATTTTGCTAGTAATAAGATTCCGGATTTACATTAAATTTTTCAACGTTATAAACTGAATGTATGCTTATGGTTTTTGCAAGTTAATGGTGTTTTGTAAGATTATGCTTGTTCCCCCTCGCAAGCTACTAGTTAGGTCTCGCCTGGCTATCGCGTAAGCGATCGCACAGCGAGACTTATGTAGGGGCTTCTGAAAATGCTCCCAAAGGCTTCCCAGGCGGATCGGGTGGTGGTTACACGCACAACCACGCACATTCCATTTGCCACCAGCTACTTCCTGCGCGTGCACCGCCTCACACATTCAGAGAGATTTAGTAAGGGGCACAAGACCTTAGGAATGCGGTTTATGGCCAGTGCATGTGAGGCATTCAAGCGCGAAGCTGGCATCTGGCATCGGACTTGAAAGCAGCAGACTGCTTTCGCCAGCGCGCACTCGGCCTCACTTCCTGCATCCCCTCTTACAACAATTAACTTTCGTTATAACTCACACCCCATATGCTCGTTCCCTCCCACCCTTCCTTTGATGTCCGCTTTTCTTGTTGTTTACAAACCACGCCACACACTGCTGCACGCCACACACTGCTGCACGCCACACACTGCTGCACGCCACACACTGCTGCACGCCGCACACTACCGCACGCCACATACTGCTGCGCACACTGCTGCATTACACACTGCTGCATGCCGCACACTGCTGCACACCTCACACTGCTACACGAAACACTGCTGCACGCCTCACACTGCTGCACACCACACACTGCTGCACGCCACACGAACTGCTGCACGCCACACACTGCTGCACGCCTCACACTGCTGCACGCCTCACACTGCTGCACGCCGCACACTGCTGCACGTCGCACACTGCTTCACGCCACACACTGCTGCACGCCGCACAATGCTGCACGCCGCACAATGCTGTACGCCGCACAATGCTACACGAAACACTGCTGCACGTCACACACTGCTGCACGCCGCTGCACGCCACACACTGCTGAAAGCCACACACTGCTGCACGCAGCACACTGCTGCATGCCGCACACTGCTGCACGCCGCACACTGCTGCACGCCGCACACTGCTACACGAAACACTGCTGCACGCCACACACTGCTGCACGCCACACCCTGCTGCACGCCACACACTGCTGCACGCCGCACAATGCTGCACGCCGCACAATGCTGTACGCCGCACAATGCTACACGAAACACTGCTGCACGTCACACACTGCTGCACGCCACACACTGCTGCACGCCGCACACTGCTGCACGCCGCACACTGCTGCACGCCACACACTGCTGCACACTGCTGCATTACTCACTGCTGCATGCTGCACGACAGTGCTGCACGCAGCGCACTGCTGCACGCCGCACACTGCTGTACGCCGCTGCACGCCACACAGTGCTGCATGCCTCACACTGCTACACGAAACACTGCTGCACGCCACACACTGCTGCACGCCGCACACTGCTGCACGCCACACACTGCTGCACACCGCACACTGCTGCGCGCGGCACACTACCGCACGCCACACACTGCTGCGCACACTGCTGCATTGCACACTGCTGCATTACACACTGCTGCACGCCTCACACTGCTACACGAAACATTGCTGCATGCCTCACACTGCTGCACGCCTCACACTGCTGGATGCCACACACTGCTGCACGCCTCACACTGCTGCACGCCTCAGACTGCTGCACGCCTCACACTGCTGCATGCCGCACACTGCTGCACGCCTCACACTGCTGCACGCCTCACACTGCTGCACGCCACACACTGCTGCACGCCGCACACTGCTGCACGCCGCACACTGCTGCACGCCACACACTGCTGCACGTCACACACTGCTGCATGCCACACACTGCTGCATGCCGCTGCACGCCACTGACTGCTGCACGCCACACACTGCTGCATGCAGCACACTGCTGCACGCCACACACTGCTGCACGCCACACACTGCTGCACGCCGCACACTGCTACATGCCGCACAATGCTACACGAAACACTGCTGCACGCCATACACTGCTGCACGCCACACACTGCTGCACGCCACACACTGCTGCACACTGCTGCATTACTCACTGCTGCATGCTGTACGACACTGCTGTATGCAGCACACTGCTGCATGCCGCACACTGCTGCACGCTGCACACTGCTGCACGCCGCACACTGCTGCACGCCGCACACTGCTGCACGCCGCTGCACACCACACAGTGCTGCATGTCTCACACTGTTACACGAAACACTGCTGCATGCCACACACTGCTGCACGCCACACACTGCTGCACGCCACACACTGCTGCATGCTGCACACTGCTGCACGCCTCACACTGTGCCACGCCTCACACTGCTGCATGCCACACACTACCACACGCCACACACTGCTGCGCACACTACTGCATTACACACTGCTGCATTACACACTGCTGCACGCCGCACACTGCTGCACACCGCACACTGCTGCTCGCCTCACACTGCTACACGAAACACTGCTGCACACCTCACACTGCTGCACGCCTCACACTGCTGCATGGCACACACTGCTGCACACCACACACTGCTGCATGCCTCACACTGCTGCACGCCTCACACTGCTGCATGCCGCACACTGCTGCATGCCGCACACTGCTGCATGCCGCACACTGCTGCACGCCGCACACTGCTGCACGCCGCACACTGCTGCATGCCGCACACTGCTACATGCCACACTGCTGCACACCACACACTGCTGCACGCCACACACTGCTGCATGCTGCTGCACGCCACAAACTGCTGCATGCCACACACCACTGCATGGCGCACACTGCTGCATGCCGCACACTGCTGCACGCCGCACACTGCTACATGAAACACTGCTGCATACCACACACTGCTGCACGCCACACACTGCTGCATGCCACACACTGCTGCACGCCACACACTGCTGCATGCCACACAATGCTACATGAAACACTGCTGCACAGCACACACTGCTGCATGGCACACACTGTTGCATGTCGCACACTGCTGCACGCCACACACTTCTGCACACTGCTGCATTACTCACTGCTGCATGCTGCACGACACTGCTGCACGCAGCACACTGCTGCACGCCGCACACTGCTGCGCGCCGCACACTGCTGCACGCCGCTGCACACCACACAGTGCTGCATGCCTCACACTGCTACACGAAACACTGCTGCACGCCGCACACTGCTGCACGCCGCACACTGCTGCACGCCACACACTGCTGCACGCCTCACACTGCTGCACGCCGCACACTGCTGCACGCCTCACACTGCTGCACGCCTCACACTGCTGCATGCCGCACACTGCTGCACGCCGCACACTGCTGCACTCCACACACTGCTTTTATTCGAGTTTATGCTACTGACATTGTAAATGACAATGCCTTTTATTTGTTTTAAGACCAAAACATAAATAAAAGGCATTGTAATTTTACAATGCCAATTGCTCAAACTCTTATAAATGCGAGACCTATTGCATTGCTAATGCTTGTTTTTGAAATGTGATTGTCCAGAGAATGGTGGGGCTCATTTTCCTCAAATCAGTTTCCTCAGGGGGTCATTTTTTTCTTCCTTCATAAAAATAGATGAATAAACTGGAAGATTATTTTTGCATTGCTGTGGGTTGATGCTGATTGGTCTTGACGCATGTTGGGTTTCCTTTTTTAATATTTAAGCATTTTCTCGCCATGCCTTTCACTCCCTGAGGAAAACCCAGAAGAGTAGGTCTTTGCAGCTCTGGTTCCAGATCTCTTCTAGTTGTGAGAAATAATTTGTTAACCAATAATGACGGGTCCCTAATAAAGAGAACAGTTTAAGTGACTAAGAATCCCTGAACTATTCCCTTTGTGCTTTTCCTGAAACACAGCAGAAGTTTGTTGTAGGCAATACACACTTTGGTGCTAGTGCAAGTACTTCTGTTGAGTTTATCATTTGGTGGCAGAGTCCTTTTGACTATGAAGTTCAGACAGTTGTAAACAAAGAGCCAGTGGACACGTCAAGGAATGGCAATTTTCATCAGGTAGCTCTGTAACCAGCTATCTCCAAGGCAATTCAAATCCTCTAAGGAAATGCCTTAGAGCAAACGTCTCATGAATGAGAGGCCCTTGCATACTGCTTCGCCCACCACTTTTTCTCCATCTTCAAATTTCTTAGCCATGAAACATTGACTAGCAGCCACAATGGAGTGAAGTATTTCCCTAGCTGCAAACTCACTGCTGGTACCAGTGATACATGCGTAGATGTACTTGCAGTCGGCGAGCAGACACTAAGGTGGGATTGACATTTTTACTCCACCTGCTGTCTTTTGTGTACTTTGATAAGCTGTGGAGGCAGTGATATCAAAGAGAAAGCCCAGACTTTCTGATTACAAAGTGAACCTTATCCTTTCATTTTTAGGTCTTGCTGAGTCAGCGCGCATGCGCTGCACGGAGAGATTTTAGTAGGTGAGTTTTCAGAGTACGGCTGGCTGGCGACAAGCTTCCGTTCACATGAGCGTGCACGCGCGAACCGCCAGCCTTCAGCGCCATCTGTCTTTCCTCTTGCTTGCTCCCTGCCTCTGCCCCTCCCCCTGCCTTCACGCTTACAAGCGTTCGGGATTCTCCCAGTGGGTGCATCTCCGTCAGGCAATATCACGCCCACCTTAAATGTATCTTCCATCGCTGCCTCAACGTGCTTTCTCTTTCCACAAACTCGATGTTTGTGTTCCTTTATTTTGAGATGCTTTTAGTATTACTGTTTTGTGACTTAAGGAACATTAAGGAAATGTTACCGTGAAACTGGACAACGTTCACAGTGTTTATTTCTGATCGCAGCGGCTGCTTCATGTCCGTTGCACTATTCAGGGAGTCCTTTTGTTGGCGCTTTCATGAGGACATGATGAGGAAGCTGGAATCTTTTGGCACATTCTCTTTAAAAGCACAGCATGTTGGCGATTGCTTAGTCGAATAGACCTATGTTGCGCTTTAGATCTCAAAGCGCTATGGTGGGTGCAGCAGTTATAACTCATGAAATATGGGGTGCAACTCACAAGGATGGGGCAGGTTTGAGTGCACATTGGTTGCAATCAAACTCTTAAGATGATGGGCTGTGTATATCCATTATCAGCACTCAGTCTTCGCTATGTGATCTTGTTTTGTTTTTGTTGTTGTGTCAATGCTTTGCTGCGCCCGTTTGACTTACAACTTGCTTTCTCTTTCTCCAAACTCGATGTTTGTGTACCTTTATTTTGAGATGCTTTTAGTATTACTGTCACACACACAATCACAACACACACACAACCACAAACACACTCAACCACACACACACACACAAACACACACACTCACACACAACAACACATACACACACAACCACACACACAACCACACACACACAACCACACACACACAACCACACACACACACACACACACACAACCACACACAACCACACACACAACCACAACCACACACACAACCACACACAACCAACCACAACCAACCACACAACCACACACACAACCACACACACACAACCACAACCACACCCACAACCACACACACAACCTCTCACAACCACACACACAACCAAACCCAACCACACCCACACCCAACCACACCCACACCCACAACCACACACAACCACACACACACACACACAACCACACACACAACCACAACCACACACACAACCACAACCACACACACAAAGGGAGGAGACAACCGCAGCAGGACCTTCGGCTCGGTCAGGACAGCAGAACCACCGGAAAAGGAACTCCTCGGCATGACCTGGGCAGCAAGAAGTTGTCACTGGAGACATTGTGATCCTATGAACAATAGTGTCATCAATGATCTAATCCAAACTGTAAACTGTGACAAATAACATCCCTATATATTGCAGTACCACAAAAACAGCAACAAGCATTGGCATAGCCAATAGGTCTCGCCTTTGGGACCTTATAAGTGTTTTGCCATGCAACAGTTGTTGTTGCACCAAGGATATTGTGCTGCATACCTAAATACTTATAAGGTCCCAAAAGCGAGACCCATTGGCTATGCCAATGCTTGTTATCTGAAGCTATCGTGAACTGCTTGTTTTAAATTATATGTTTTACTAAAATAGGGAGGCAGATTTTGCCATGGAACTTTAATCATGTATACCTGGCAAAGGCCATTTTAGACTTTATTATGTGCATTTTTTTTCTGTCACTTTTATGGTTCTTACATACCGAATAAAGCCTTTCAATTGGAATTAGAATTGGATTGTACGCTGAAATCCGCACATTTTACCCCATATCCCTTGCACTGTACCTTAGTTAATGAGGGTACCAAGTCGACGAGGCGACATTTCAAGCACAGACAACAGAGAAGACGCTGCCAGCCAGAGCTGTTTGTTTTCTCTCGCTGCGTCAGGGTTAGCTGAAAGCGCGTGCACATGTTGACTCGATAGGTGAATTGTCAGGAGCCTTTGGACGAGCAGGAGAGCAAACAATGCGTGCTGATAATGAAAGCCACGCAGCCCTCGGCGGGGCTCCAGGGAAGTTTCCAGCGCATGAATCAGTTTTTGTGTCTGGCTGATGAGTCTTTGTCATGCATCATGTAAACAAAGCAGTCCCCGAAGGTAATCCGCTATCTCATTCGGAGCCGGCAGAAAAGAGAGACGGCGATAAACAATTTGCAACCTGTCATGCTTCCCTCTTGACGTCCCCCCATCACCGTGGAAAGGGGGGCGGGGGAGGCTTCCTTTCTTTACTTCCTCTTGCTGACCCCCCCCTATCCAGACGAAACGTGTCTCAACACATTTATTCCTCTATCTGGAGACCTGTCTCAGCTGTCAGAAGTGTGGGTCTGAGTGTCAAGCTGTGTTGTTTGTACCCGAATGCTGCTGACGCAAACTTTCATTCTTCACAGGGTGATAAAGTGAAACACTGCATTGACGTTAGTAGCTATTATGCACTTTGATCGACCTCATATCAACCTTGCAAGCATTAAACTGTGACCGGCTCTGTCAAGGTTGAATCCGAAGCCAGTAGAATATGCACTCACCTCACAAGCACAGCCTATAAGTAGGGTGACCAACTGGCATGGGGGCAAATTCAGGACGGGGCGTGTTAAAATTCAGGAAAAAGGGTCAAAATTCAGGACAAAAATTCAGGACAAAAGGTCAAAATTCAGGACAAAAATTTGCAACAAAAGGTACGTTTTACAGACACATCAGAGGAGGTCGTGCAATAGTGTATAAGTAAATAGACAGCCAACATAAGTACAAGTCAAAATAAGTTTATATTAGTTTAAGACAATCATGCACTTCACGTTTTTTTAGTATGCGTGCAGTTTTGAGCAACTCTGCAGGTCTTTTTCTGTTATTTCATATGATCATAATCTATTTATATGGTTACTGCACTGGGTTGTTCAGTTTATTATTTTGTTTGCAGTTCATGGTCCTGAGCAAGCATGTGTGGTGAGAGAAGTGGTCGGGAAGATTTGTTCGGATGGACTTTATTACTAGCATCTCATATCTGAGAGCCACTGTGAGATATAAAGCAGCATGCATAGGATGTAGCTAAATGGGACTTGCACCGCTGGACTAGAGTGCAATCCTCCGAGTGACCAGCTTTGTGTCAGATGCCACTGGATTCAAGCTAGCCTGGCTGATGAGGGGTGTTACCCCGAAACCGCTATCAGGATGCTTGTTTCCGGTCCAATGAGGACCTGGCTTGGCAGTTCAAGCTAGACAGTTCCCATGAGGCAAAGGGTCAAGACTGATTTGCATATGGCTGGGTCTGAACTGGGGTGGCGAAGTGAGCTAAAGAATGATGATGGATTCAACCCAGATCTGTTGCTGGGGGTGAGTTTCTGAAAAGTTTCAGCACTCTGTCCATCCTCTCCTTGTGTTTGCTTTGTTTGCCCTAAGTTGGCAGGGTTTACCCTGACATGGGTCCCTTGCTCACTTTGCCACTGGATTCAAGCTCGCCCGGCTGATGAGGGGTGTTACCCTGAAACTGGTCCCAGGATGCTTGTTTCCGGTCCAGTGAGGACCTGGCTTGGCAGTTTGGGCTGGACTGTTCTCATGAGGTACATGGTCAATACTGATTTGCATATGGCTGCGTTTGAACTGGGGTTCCAAAATGTGAGCCTAAGAGTGATGATGGATTCAACCCAGATCTCTGACAGGGGGTGAAAGTCTGAAAAGTTTCAGCGCTCCATATGCCCAGACGTGGGTTCCTTGCTCATTTTGCTACTGGATTCAACCTAGCCTGGCTGATGAGGGGTGTTACCCAGAAACCAGTCCCAGGATGCTTGTTTCCGGTCCAGTGAGAACTTGGCTTGGCAGTTAGGGCTGGACTGTCCCCATGAGGCACAGGGTCAAGACTGATTTGCATATGGCTGGGTTTGAAATGGGGTGGCAAAGTGAGCAAAATAATGAAGATGGATTCAACCCAGATCTGTGACAGGGGTGATTGTCTGAAAAATTTCAGCACTCTGTCCATCATCTCCTTGTGTTTGCACTGTGAGATGTTAAGCAGCACGCATAGGATGCAGCTAAATGGGTCCTGCACTGCTGGACTAGAATGCAGTCCTCCGAGTGGCCAGCTTTGTGTCAGATGAATATATTATACATATCATTTTAGCAAAATCAAAAGGTCTTGGCTAATGTGAGACCTAATAAATTGTGCCAATGTCCATGGGCAAGTATATTTGCTGTTAATGATGATGACATTGCATCCCAGTCTGAAATATGAAAATTGCACCAAGTCACTGAACTGCTGTTGTTCACATATACAGCAGAAGAGAACACAAGGATAGTACCACATCTCTCCTGCCCCGTGTGTTCCTATTTCCAGAGCAGTGAAAGTATGCTTTGTCTTAAATCCATACATTGTGCATGAGAAAATGAAAGCAGACTCTGGGAAAAATGAAACACGCACATTCTCTTTGTAAAATGTCTAGCCTAGCAGTTTATTTTCTTTTTTTCAGTTGTGCAGACTCCACTCAAACTGGCTTGAGGGGTCTGTAAAAGGAATATGGATGGGTAAGGAGGAGCACATGATGAAACTATTACAGCGCACTACACAATAAATTTCACAATGGCAGGATTGCAGAGAAACAATTTGCGGAGCTCCATATAAAGTGTTGCCATAACAGGAGTAAACATTTAGAAGGGTCACATTAGCATAGAAACGGTAATCATTGTATCATGTCTACATAGATGTGCAGAAGGTGTATGACATGAAAGCATAACAAGGGAATTGCCTGATCAATGCTAACCTTGAGATATTGAAATGTCCACAGTATTAAAAAAATATCCAGCACAAAAATATGCCACCAAGATATACACTAGTAAATCAGAGCGTAAGCAAGAAGAGTGGACGAAAGCAGGGTAAAGGTAGGAGAGCAGTATAGTTATACCTAGAAGATGAGGATCACAGGTGGGACAGCATAACCTAAAGTGTCATGCCCCCTCACGTGTAGCTTGCTTTATGTGTCAGCAGATGTACTGAGGTGATATGTACTTTTTAAGATATACATGATCGAAATAAAGTTTCTATGATGATGATGATATCATGCAAACCCCTAAGGTTTACGTCTCCACTGACTGTAGCTTGCAGGACACAAATGACTTCAAATAGGGCACAATATGTTTCTGCTGACTGCTGTAGGAAAATGATGAAGAAGAGCTACAGGAAAAGCCATATGAACAGCACCTAGTACAGGTCTTTAAGTGGGATGAAAAAACTGGGGAGGTCTGTCAAGGGGGCTTGGCCGAAGTAACCAAGCGCTTGGCTTAAAAACATATAAGCTAAGAAATCTGTGCTTAGCATATTTTGCCACCCGACTGGTAAATTTGCTGCTTCTGTCGGTGCATCCAGATAAATAACAAAATAAGTAGAACAAGCCAGGACTTTTGGCTTTGTCAATGGTTGTTAGTTGCATAAGACAAATAAGCAACAACTTTGCTTCGTTGAAAATAATATTTAAAATGCTTCAGTTCTAAAATTATGACACTGTGAAAGAACTGTAACCAGTCTCTTTGGAGTTACATCAAAGGCAGTGAAGAGTGGAACTGCAGCAGAGTTAAGATTTTGTTTCCACCCTGAGGATTAGGGCAAAAATGGTGAGCCGAATAGCGACCCATCTCAGCACCTGCTTTTTACAACTGCACCCGACGCTGAGCACAGGCAGGACCGGGCCCACTTAAAGCCCTGACCTAGTTAAGCATCCTGATTCGTGAGGAACCGGCACACACAATATCACATCCCATCTGTGATTTATTTTGATGTTAGTTGCAAGGTGACATTGATATATGTATATTTACTGCAGATAATATACTACCACTGTCCAGAGCCTGCATTTCCACAGTGAAAAGCGCAATAAGAAACAAGCATTTGCGATGCAATAGGTCTCGCATTTGCAGGAGTTTGAGTTATTGGCATTGTAAATGACAATGATTTATTTCTTTGTTTTCAAAACCTGGAAGCAGTGTGTAAACACGCACTTTAAACTTACAGTCCTTGCTTATGAGAAGCAAGGCTGTCAGTAAAAGAGGTGCAGTTCCTGGCAGCATTGCTTCTCCTAAGCAACGACTATATGTACAAAGTGTGTGTTTTCGCACCTCTTGTTCTTTAAATTATCACTCCACTTAAAAAACATACCTAAAAAACATTGTCATTTACAATGTCAATAGCTCCAACTCCAACAAATGCGAGACCTATTGCATTGCAAATGCTTGTTAAAATTTTGAATCATAGTGGAGCGGAATTCAACCTACCTAATGAGTATTAACGAGGTAGGTCGCAAATTGCAAACCACTACAATTTGAGGCCATTACAGGGTTGGTGGCCTTCTAGGATCAGCACTGATATCTGTGACTGTGTTTTCAATAAAGCAAACTTTTTTTTTTTAATTTATGTTTTGGCTCTTTATTAAAGGCAAAGGACTACATTTAAAAGAAAAGATTCTGTTTTTTTTGTTTGTTTGTTCAGGAGTTGGCAGTAGCATTCACAATGGGTCCCAATGGTAACCTATCTCTTTTCCAAATGCATTACCACCTCCTTTGTTTTATTCTTTATTTATATAGCTTGAACTTGACCCAAGGGCATTAGTGCTTTACATGAGCACCAGATTACATTACATATAGTCAGGTTCATCTTTTTTTTTAGGCACAGGTACAGTGAGAGATTTGCCCAGAATCACAGAACGTTGAGCAAATGCCGTGAATCAAGCTGATTTACCCCTATTCCAAAGTTGGCAGCTCGGGCTGTTAGGACACATCTCCTTCTCCTTTTAAGTGTTGGTAAAATATCATTGTTTTGCAACCGGCTTTGGTCAGAAAACATTCACACATAAGATACTGATTTGTTATTTGGAAGGGACAACAACAGCACACCCGTTGCAGAAACCAAATTGGTACCCATTCAAAATCCCATTCAAAGAGTCTGGAAATCTTTTCTGGACTCCTAATATCTGATTCGTGCATAAGAAAAATAATTTTAATAGTTGCAAACTCTGAATAGGAGTGTTTGCATTTGTTAAAATGCTCAGTACGTATGGCTGTAAATGTATTCAAAGACTGGGTGCAACATAGAATAAGCACATTTCAAGTTGCAAATATCACACTTCCACTAGTCATGAAGTTTTTTAAATCTTCATTTGGTGTTGAGAATTAACGACTTAAAAGGAAAAAAAAGCAACATGGGGAAAAAATAAAATCACAAATTATAGAATTCGAAGAACAGAACCAGGAGGGATTAAACTAGTCATTCGCGCCTACTACTAATGTTAACCGCTTAAGAGCTATGCCAACGTTATATTGGAAAGGAGAAAGGTAGTGGAGTTACTGGGAGAAACAAACAGACTTGCAGTTGGGGAGAAATAGGGCATGGACAGTGTGCGGCGGGTACGGTGAGAATCTTAAACATTGCAAATAAGACTTTTAGTTTGTAAATGTTCTTTGGAACCAGGAAGTACAGCTCCATAACATCTCGGGACTGGTGTAGCTATAATCAGATGCAAATGTCAAAAGCTTGTCGAGGAGCCCCCTGTTTTATGCAAACATGTTCCCGCGGCCTTCGTTCCCAGGGTTTTATGTATATGTTTTAAAAACTTGCAAGCGGTCATAAACACGTACTTTTCTACTTATAGGCGTTGCTTACGAGAACCAAGGCTGGCAGTAACTGTGCCTCGTTTACTGCCAGACTTGCTTGTCGTAAGCAAGGACTACAAGTACAAAGGGCCTCATTTATGAGGCCCCTTGCGCTATCGGAACGTCACTCTTTGTGACGTTCTGTGGCGCAGAAGCCTGCGTGATATTTATCAGGCAGCACTAAGTCACTTTTTTTTACTTAAGGCTGCCTGATAAATATCAGTCCCTTTAACGCAGTGTTCTGCGTTAATGGGGCGTTCAATGGGTGTTGCTGGGGACGCGAGACCTGAAAAGGTAATAAAGTGATAAATAATTATGGAGGAGAACGAAAGCAGCACGGATGTACTTTATTAACCACTGACTGGAAGAGCTTAATTTGAGATGGTGGTTGCAGATTGGGGCCACTGGCATTTTACGTTGGGGATTGGCCCTTATATTTTGGACTTCAACTCAGATCAAGGAAGAGAAAAATGCAAAAGGGAGAAAGAATGAGGAACAGGAAATTGTGAAAACTGTAAAAAGAAAAAAAAAGAAAGTTGGGATTGAAAAGAACCTAAAAGTATGAGATAAAGTGCAGATAGTGTCTGGTGGTGGATTAAAAAGGCATCAGATGGGATCAAGACTACGCAGCCTTGGCATTTGCCACCCCGACATTCTATAGCGCCGGCTGCGGATTCCCGAGCTAAACTATGGACCCCAGAACTTATTCTTTTACAAATTAAACACTGCTGGCTGGGCTGCATCAGTGATACTACCTAAGAAGGGCCAATGCATAACTACACAAGAATTGGCAAACCAAAGTTGCTCCATAACTCCAGATTGCTTGTGTGCAGGAGTAAAAGAGAGATTTTTTATTGCTCAGATAGCAGCAGAGTGGAGCAAAATCTAGCTCTTTCACATGTTAATTGTGGAACTGCCAATGCAAAAAACCCCCAAAAAAACAACACACACAGACACACACATACACATGTCACGTTTTTCTACTTTCTACAAACTCCCTGTCACAAGTCCATATTAAGATGTCCACCTCTTGAACTTTAGAAGCACCCGTTTTGGCTAGCTCATCTTTAGGTATGCCTGCCCGTAGCAGCCTCTGCATTCCCTGACTTGCTCGGGCCCATCAGAGCAGCAGGGGCCCTCGGCTCTCACGTTTCAGGGGCCAGCTCCGTGCTGGCAGGGGGCGCAGGTTCGCACATTTGCTAAGCAAGCTACATGGCACCGGACTGGCTCCTGCTGGCACTTCCGAGCTGCTCGACCCGGTCTGCGGTGCTGGGCACCCAAGCCAGCCGCGAGGATTGCCGGGGAGGGCGTTACTGCGGACACCCGGCTGCACGTGCAGGCCGTAGGCTGATGGGAGTGCCTGGGAATGGGGGATTCTTGTAACCTGCTGAGCACTCCCTCCCCAGGTGTTCAAAGCCGCCGGGGTGCGCGAGTAAACAGGGCTGAACTCAGCGACTGTACCATTGGGAGCGGAGGGAGGGAGTGGGCGAGTCTACCTTTATCCACGGTTGGTTCTGATGTGAGGCATCCTCACCTGCTGCATCTTCGGGCATGTGGGCACCTGGAGTGGATTGTGACCTCAATCGAGGTATGCCCTTGGATTTCCGATTAAAAGGTATGCATTCCTATGGCGGCACACCTTTCAACAGCAATTATCATCGTGAGGAAGCCCGTTGTGGATTACTGCAGGCACGTGTTCAATATCGTTGAAAGGCATGTAGCGGAATTATTTTCTCACATGTAACGATGACAAATATATAACAAGACAAGCCCAGCTTCTAAAGTGCGAGACGCGGCGGAGTGTGGCGCGCGCGCTTGGCGGGGGCGGGGGAGCGCATTCCAGGCGGGGGGGCGGACCCATTGAAGTATGATGCCGAGTGTGCCAGTGGGCTGAAGCACTTCCCCAAATGGATTGCATGGCGGCACGATGCACATGATTGTGCGCGTGCTCGCCATGCAATCCACTTTTGGGAGCACTTTGAAATGCCCCTCTTACTAGAGTCTCGCATTGCGATTGCGTAAACGCAATAGCTAGGCGAGACCTAAAAAATCCTGTTTAATGCAAGAAAAATACCGACAGGTCAATCCACCAGGGGCCGTATGTCATAAAGGTTTTTTTTAGTTGCAAAGTCTTAGAATCACGCTTTGCCAGCGAAACATATTTTTACAATGCAAAGAACCTGTTTTAAGAGTGGGGAAACAGTTTCTGAATTGTGAAAGGTGTTTTGCAACACCTTCCGAATTGTAAACATGAGAGGGCATGAAAGAGCTATTCGCATCCTCTTTGTGAGTCGCAATGTAATGTAATGTAACAGTGGTTTGTGACCTCAGTTGTAGTTGTAAAGCACCAGCTTCACAGCTCAGCTTGGAAAACCTTAACAATACCATGGAAAAAGACGAACTCTTTCACCTCAGGCAGCTTAGGTCAATTAACACCTATTTATTTCTCATTCAAGCAGCCTTTAAATCCCCAGATTAACCAGTCCCCACATTTACATTTCTTTGAAGCAGCCCGCACCCTGGCTGCCCCTCCCTCTGAATCACTGCACGGGAGACCCCCTTCTGCGTTTGCTGAGCCATCTCAACTGCTGAACATTTGTCCTTTGGCCCCAAGGCTAAAATTACGGACAAATGCCGTCCGTGAAACCTTCCTTCACGGACAACGGACAGAACAGTAAATTCACGGACTGTCAGTGAAAATTACGGATAGTTGGTCACCCTACCTATAAGTTATCTTAGCAGCGGAAGGCCTTTAGTAAAACATTTTCTCTTTATTTGCCAGTGTTAAAATCATTTTGATTTGAAATATGTATATTACGTGTGATCATTGATCACTTTTATTTCATGTCTTTGTTCTATTACAATGAAACTCCGATGCCATTTAAAATGTATCCTTACAAATCCTAACTTTCTTTAGAGTACAGTTACCACATTTTGGTAGAAAAATCTGACATTCCCTAAATCTTCACCAGCATTTCGTTTTTTTTGTTGTAAAAATAGATTGAGCCTTGAAATGGAGTTTCTGATTGAGCTGGACTTTACCACATAATTTCAAATTTTTTAGGAATGTGGGGAAGAACTCTTTTAGAGCTTGCTTCTACACCTGTCGAAAACAGGCTAAAGCTCTCCTCTCCTGGTACAGCAAACAATACAAATACACAGGGGCAGATTTACAAGAAACTGACGCAACTGTAGAGATGTGTCAGTTTCCCTGCGCCAGCCTGTGATACTCTTGCACCACCATGGATGCGCCGTATTTACAATACGGCGCACTATGGTGCAAGGATTGACAGATGCTTCAGAAATTCTGACGCATCGGTTGGCACAAAAGTCACGCATTGCTGGAGTCGTGTTGCAAGCACGACGCAACTCCAGCAATGCATGGGTAGGCCTATACATATTGTACTGTGTCACTGCTTACGCCTGCTTGAAGCAGGCGTAAGGTTTTGATGCAGAGGCGTCCTAGAAGTGGCGCAGTGCAATCTTGTAGATTTCACTGCACCACTTCTACGGAGCTTTCCTACATGGGAACACCCACCCTGCATACATTATACCTGACACAGGTATAATGTGACGCAGGGCTTTACAAGGTGATGCATCTCCCCAGATGCGTCACGTTGTAAATTGGCCCCATTGTTTACGTCGCCGCTGTGTCACAAAAGTGATGCAACCGTGGCGCAAAAGTGTTGCAAGGGGCATGTATAGTGAATATTTGAGTGGTAGATTTTTGCGTTTGATGTGTATGCCGCCGCTCCTACATTGACTCCTCGGATTGCTTCTAGTGACAAAGGGCAGCCAGAGGTTGCTACTGTGCCACCACTGAAACTCTAAAGCCTGTAGCATGTAGAGTACATTCTAGAGCAGGCTTTTCCAATGAGTAGCTTGTGCGCTACTGATAGTTCTCCAGATATATATTCCCTGAAAAAACCATAGGTTTCAGGGACGTTATAGTTAGAAATTAGCATTTAAAAAACCTTAGAAATTCACTGAATAAACCATAGGTTTCAGAGACGTTATAGTTAGTTGGACATTTGACTCATATAAAACCAGAGAAATTCGCCTGTTATAGTTAGTTGAGCTAACTATAACTCGCACGCTCGCAATGTACTGCTGATGACGTCACATATTACATCACTCATGACATGGTCAGTGACATCACTCATGACATCACTGATGACATCTCAAATGGCATCACTGATGACATCACTGATGACATCATCCAGTGAATGCGTTTTTCTGTAAACTGTAAATATTTTTCTTATATATCTATGCCAAGGTCTATTGAAGAATGAGTCGAAATATAATTGCCTGAATGGATTATTTAGTAGATGCATGACTGACTCTATAAGTCACTGATTGAACGTATGTTACTGAATGCATGGATTAGTGACTAAACTGTGTGAATGTCTCTATTAGTCTCTCAGTTGGTGTGTAAGCAGGTGCATGGGTTGGTGAGTAGCTACATCAGTGTCTATATGGGTTATTCATTGTTTGTATAAGTATCTGTATGGGTGTCTGAGTGTCTATCTGGGTGGGTGGGGGGTGTCTGACTCTGTGCATACATGTCTGAATAGCTGTTTCACTGGTTCTATACATTCAAAACTGCATCTCAGAAGGGATGTATGGGTAGCTAACTGTGTGTACAGGTGTGTTGATTAGTGAATTGATGTCTCAGTTGTATATATGTGAGTAACTATATATGTTTTTAGACAGTATATGTGAGTGTTGGGGTGTATAATTGACTATATGTGAGAGAGAGTGATTGCAAGAGTGTCTACATACATGAATGTGTACTTGTATTAGTGATTGTATAAGAGAGTAAGTATGTGATAGTATCTATATCAATAAGGGAAGTGGTGTGTGTATAAATAAGTCAGGTGGTGTGTATATATCTGCATAGGTGAGTACATGGGTGTTTGATTAATTTTTGGCATGACTGAGTAGATGTGTGAGTAACTCTACGGATCAGTAGCCCTGTGTGAATGTATGTATAGGTGTATGAGTGGATATTATACTGATGTAATGATGAGAGACAGCATGTATGAGTGACTGTATCAGTGTATGTCCGGCTCACAATATATAGATAGGAATCAGTGGATGGGTATCTAGTATCTAGTATTGGTTTGTCAATGGTTTCGAAAATGGTAGTCTGTATTTTAGAGTGGGTGTATTAAAGGTAATATTAGAGTGTGAAGAGGTGTGTCAGACTATCACGTGGATGATGTCATGAGTGATGTCATCAGTGATGTCATTTGAGATGTCATCAGTGATGTCACTGACCATGTCATGAGTGATGTAATATGTGACATCATCAGCAGTGCATTACGAGCGCGCAAGTTATAGGTAGCTCAACTAACTATAACAGGTGAATTTCTCTGGTTTTATATGAGTCAAATGTCCAACTAACTATAATGTCTCTGAAACCTATGGTTTTTTTAGTGAATTTCTAAGGTTTTTTAAATGCTAATTTCTAACTATATGACACCACCGGGTATGGGTTCCCAAGCAGCAAGGCCAAACCACTGCCTTATCTATATACCAAAAAATTGCCAATGCTGCTAATCTTAATAAAGCTAATTATTTAGGCTCCTCACCTATGAGCAAAACTATAAGTGGGTTGGACTCACGTTGTTAGATTCAATCTTTCATTTTATTTTTGTATTCAATTATTATAAATTTCTTTAGTCATTTATTTACCAAATTTTGACGTTTCACAAAAATCATATACAATACAAATAAACAAATTTTGTACATTAAAACATCCCCCTCATACTACTCATACACACTATCACTACTATTCTCCATCAATCATTCTCATACATACCATCATACACACTGAGCTTATTTTATCAACAAATACAATATTTTATCAAAACAAATTTTTCACAGTGCCATAGGTCTTGTTATATACACATAAGTATATCTTTCATAAATTTGCAATTTTAATTTTTCTCTCTTCTGGCACAAAATATAGGGTCTACGCGTTTCAAACTCCTAACAATCATGGAGTTCTCATCAGGACCATCCACTCTTTCTTTATGGTAACTGAATTACCCTTTGCAGTAGGACCGCGGCACGGAACCACTGTTTTTTTAATTGTTCTCTCTCTGGCTAAAGTCGTTTTTCACTCGTGATGTAGGGAGGATAAATGAATCGACACGCCTCAGTTCGTGTCGTGGCACACTTTGGCAGGCTTAGCTCGCAAAAGTATTCAATTTCTTCTAATGATTTCAACACTCTATTCCGTGAGCAGGCAAGACCTAAACTTACCCAAATGATTCCTCGAGACTTTGAATATAAACTTGAAGAGCACAAGCGGTCTGAACATTCATAGGACTCAATTTCTCGGTGGGAATGCATTTTCAAAGTAAAGCTGTACAATTTTTTGCTAACACTTTTCTCTTGGGCAGTTTCTTCCCACATTTGTTTCATCTCTGTTTTTTCTGATTTTGTTATGTACGATGTAACATAACGGGCAACAGCAATTGAGTTATCTGCAACATACTGGATGTCCATGTTCGCATTCCACATTTTTAAAATGACTGGATTGTAGTCATTGATATACTTTGACACTTCTGTTCTTTTTAAGTTGTAGGTATTCTTTGGAGATTTCCGAGTTATTGTGTCCCTTACAGAAGAAAAAAAAGAATTTACTCTTCCTTTACAAATGACTGGACGTGGAAAACCAAACCGACATTTGGTGTAAAATGTTCCTTTAGACTTGTATTTTCTTCTGCAGTACTTTCCACAACGGTGACTTTGGAAACGTAAAACTTGCTGTCTCAAGCTTCTATCTCCTTCTTCTCTTGGAATCTCACATGTCACATACTGTTTGATGAAAGACAATACTGTTTCATCAGAATCAGTTCGAAATTTAGGTGCATCCTTGATCCATAGTAGCATATGTATATGAGGTGCACCTCTTGCTTGGTACTCCTTTCTCCAAAATAAATCAGTAACTTCTCCATGAGGTGGATTCTTTTTATTGCAGATAAAAGACATCATAGCTTGAAACCTATGATTAAAATGTCTGCACACATTTACAGGATCCAATGAACACAGTTCACCAAGAGTCTTTATTTCAACATTTTTAATATTGGAATTCACTTCTCTTAGAAACTCAAGCAAATCTTCCCATGCATACTCTGCACAGCTAAGTGTGACAAACCATGTTGGTGTACCTAAGTTCCATAACATACACTTGAGTTCTCCATGACGACGATACCAATACTTCTTTGTTCCACGTTGACATGCCATCAAATTGATTAACTTTGCTTCGAAGTTTTCATCTGTTTTTTCAGATTGATGAACTCCAGTTTTAAGTATGTGGTTCACTGCATACGACAGAGAAGATAAATCACTTTCAAACAAAAGGTGAAATATGTATGGAATGCACTGCCGAAATCTAGGATCTTCAGAATATAATCTTGTTGACCGATATTCTGAAGCTGGAATACGTACAGGTCGGTCATCATATCGTCCACCTTCTCTAGTAGGAAACAGCTGTGGAAAACAACAGCTTCCACGCTCTTCTCCCATACACTCATTGGAGTTCCCTGTGCTTTTTTCATTTGAAATAACTCAATGCTGCTTTCTATTACTTTTTTTGAATGCAAAGGACATATTGTGTTATGTTCATGAATCTCTTCAGTCCTTGACTTGTCCACTTTCTCTATTTGACCACTTGAAATTTCACATTCATCTTCTATACTTATTACCTGTTCATCCACATTTACAGTAAGATATAAGGTAGCCTTTTCAACTTTATTAACATCCACAAATTCTTGCCATATTTTCCGACTCTTTGTTGGTGCACCATTTACTATAATGACTACTGCCTCATTTTCCTCTTTCTCTCCAGCAATAGTTTCAATATTTTTCTTAAAATCCAAAGGTAAGTACACCACTCTTCCTTTTAGCCCTCTTTGCAAGTCTGTTGGTGGCAGTTTACCTGTTTTAGGCTCCATCCGAATTATAGTTTGAAAAGGATGAACAGATTGAATTAGAACCGACTCATATGTATTTACTTCTGCCAGTTCCTCCGGAATAGCTACTAATTCTAAGTTATTATGTACTGCTCTAGCAGGCATTTTGTTCTCTTCTAATTTGTTGTAACAATATTTACATATACGCTGATCACTACCTAACTCAAATCGACCTTCTACCAACAAATAAGTTGCAAATTCTTCCCACTTACTATTGTTCTCCTTTTCACTTTTCAAATACAAATCAACATTCCTAGTTTGACTTTTATAATGAGTACGTCGACAACAAACACTAACATAATTTGGTATTTCAGAGCACACTACATTAAACCTTCTAATTTCTTCTTCAAACTGATCAGTGCTAATCACTTTCCCATCTCCTTCAACATCTGTAATTGTCAATTTTTCACTTTCTATTGACTGCTCTTCTGAACCAAAATATCGCATTTCAATATCATCACACTTTTTTTGAACATCTTATAAAGAACCATATAAAAGAGCTGTATTCAGTTCGCTTAAACATAATGCACAACTTTTTACATAGTACAGTTTCCTTACAAACTTCCGCATTTCTGAATGGTGTACTGCTTACATCCTCAAGTGATGAAAAACACTTTTACACACTTTTCTTGAAAGACAAGCCAGAGAATGCCCATGTTTCTCAGTATATTTTCTTACATTACATGGATCTAGTCCTTGCAACAACTTAATCTTCTGTTTAATACTTTTCTGTGTATATTCTCGTAGCACATTTCGCATTATATCAATAGATTCCTGTCGAATACTACAAATACTGCTACAACACCACTTATACACAGGAGCTTGTGTACGTTTCCCTTGCACTTCTTCAGCTATTAACTCTTTTGCACTGTTACCAACCAATTCCTCTTTTGGAAGGGGACAGCCACCCTGAACTTCGTAGCAACGACCTCCAGTATCAACTGCAAATGGTAAACTATTTTCCTGCAAGTAACTTTCCTCATTAAAAAAAGGCTCACTACTAGAAGTATGTTTCCAATGTCCACTAAAGATTTTGCAAAAGTTGGTTCTGTTCACAAGTCTTTTTCTTCTACTTTTCTCTTTCAACACTTTGATTACTTTATCTAATACTTTTATCCTCTTCAAAATCACAATGAATAGCTTCTGTTTTAAAGTAAAAGCAGTATCCACTATACTTTCGATACGCTGCTTCTGTTTGAATTGCAGCACTTTCTTTTTATATTTGCAGCATGTTCTCATTAAATTTTGAATCACTCTAGTTCGAAAAAGTCTCTGACAAATTTCTTGAAATTGATTTTGTCTCCGGGTAACAGATACTGTTTCTTTATCATGTTTTCTTTTCCTTCTATTTGAAATTGAAGTCTTCTTCTCCTTACTTGAAAAATTCTTCTTTTTCCTTTGTGTGATGTTATTTTCATTAAATGTCCGTAATATTTTTTTCAGAAATAGACTAGTGTTTTTACCAGAAGAAACTGTTTGTGTAGTGATCTCATTTTCTTGTAATTCAAAACCTTTTCTTTTCTGCAAATATAAATGCTTCTTTTCTTGTCTTTTTTTCTCAGTTCTTCTAGGCATTTTCAAATTTTTATCCAAACGAAATAATTTTCTGGAAAAAAAAATTGATTCAATTATTTTTTACATCAGTTCAATATATTACAATAATAACATACAATTACATAAATTCTACTGACGGCTTCCAGAGGCAGTGGTGCAACGTGATGGATCACGGCAGGGGAGCAGTAGGATGACGGGTAGTGTCATAGAACATACAGCAAGTATTTATTTAATTATTTACATACACCTTTACAATTTACATGTAACTGCACTACCTCGTACTTTTCACCTCTCCACCGCACCCCACCACCCCACACACTCCCTCTGCAACCCACCGCAGACAACTTTATAAATAATATTTTAAAAAATTGTATTCTATATACTTAGGATGATATTGCCAACCAAACGGCACACAGAAAAATTACCATTATTAGCCTAACAATTTTATTTACAACTTCGCAAACATAACACTGCACCCAAAGCTTTAATTGGAGGGGAGGGAGTCTGAGCACCGGCAGTTTATTTTTGGGGGCCTTGAAACGGATCTCTATGGGGCTCTATTTTCGGGTCTCATGAAGGTAGTCCGTTGTTTTTTTTTTTATTGGACTGTAGTGAGACAGTGAGACCATGCACATTGCTCACTACTAAAAAGTGGAGACATCATGCCAGGTGAGTCGCGTTGCAGGAGAAAAGAAATCCTTTAAAGAGAGCCATTTTCTCTCACGATTTCCCTTCTCTTTTTGCAGCGCAGGAGGAACATCATCGTGGCGTGATTAGCAGAAAGACCACCAGACACACAGCGCCCATTGCCCCGAACTCCCTGAGACAGCTTTGCAATAGCACACACAGAGCCGCACCCGAGTACTTCACAAGTCTTCAAAAGACCATTTGCTTGTAAAGTATGCTCTGTTTTTTTCCACCCCTTTTTAGAGGCCCTACATCCCCACTCTGCCTATTGCTGAAAGAACTAGCCTCCCCCGAAATTTTGCTCTGGTTGCGCCTTTGGAAACGACCACACGCCGCCAACTCCAACACAACCCTGGTCCCACCTTTCACAGGGTGTTGTTGTAGAGCTACGAAAACACACACTTTGCCTGGCTCACTTAGGGGCATATTATCAAAAACGGCATTAAAATTATCGCCGCTTTAGCGGCAGGAAACTGTCGCTAAAGTGGCGATAATGAGCTTAATAATATGCCCTCGTGAACTCCCATAGAAGCCCAGCTTCACACCACAACCTGGCTGGCTATGGGAATTGACAAGGGCATATTATCAAGCCCATTATCACCGCTTTAGCGGCAGTTTCCTGCCGCTAGAGCGGTAATAATTTTAACGCCGTTCTTGATAATATGCCCCGTTATCTTTCTAAATTACCGTCTTACACTGAAAAGCTGCTTTACATTTCTTTCCCTATTTCAACCTTTGTTTAAAACACCACCAGAGAAGGGTGGTGAACTCTGGTCCACAAAGAGCAACTCAAAGCTTTCTTGTTCTTTATCAGAAACTTCATCTGCCTCTCAACGATTATCGCCAGCCTTTTCGGCCCCTTAAGAGGCTGGGTGGATGAGTATAATACGCAGTATTTAGGATCGGCAGCGGAGAGTGCAGGAAAATACGGACGGATAGTTGAATAAAGGGCGACTGGATGGATGGCCAGATGGATGAATGGATAGCTAGATGGATGGATGTATGGATATATGGATGAATGGAAGGATAAATGGATGCATGGACCAGTACTTAGGATACACAGGTGGGCTGATAGATGCGTAGGATTGGTTCAGGGACAGATGTATATATGAATATATGGGCGTATAACTGGATGGATGGCACAGTGTTTACCATAGGCAAATGGGCTGATAGATACTTAGAATAACTGCAGGGACAGATGTATGTATGTAGGTAGGAATGTCTGAATGAATTGAAAGATGGTTGGATGGTGCAGTGCTTAGGATGAATGAATGCTGAGCACCAGCAGTTATTTTCAGAAAAACTCGAAACGGGTCTCTATCGGGCTCTATTTTCGGCCCTCGTAAAGGTAGTCAAGTTTTCTTTTTTTTTTATTGCACTGCAGTCAGAGCATACACATCGATGTGCGCATGCTCATTTTGCTCACTACTGAGAAGTGGAGACATCATGCTATGTGAGCCACGTTGTAGGAAGAAGGGCCATCCTTTAAAGAGCGTGTTTCCCGAACGTAGGATAATTCGAGGGGATTTTCTTAAGCACACAATGCTAGTTATCTTCATGTAGACCACGCCCTTACTTGGATAGCCCATACCCCTTTAACATGTTTGCCCGTCCCTTTTAGAGCACCCCCAGTTTTTTCCCACTTAAAGCCCTCACTGCACCATAATAACAAAGAAATGATCCAAGCTTCCATTTAAATGCACAATGGCACCAAGTTTCATAATTTGCCATCAACGCTGGCAGCCTTCTACCACAGTGCAAGAGTGCCTATCAGCACGAAGATTTGTTATCCACAGAAATGTTGTGTGATTTGCGTAGCTGTCTGCTGGAACACTCATCACCAAAAGGTATTAAAACATGCAAATTTGTGAGAAAAATGTATACCATACCATAAACCGCTTCATAAATGGGTCCCATGCCACTACACCACCCTCATCCCCATTCTTGCTTAACCTTATGAAATCAAAGAAAGACCCCAGCAAACCTGGTAGAGCAATACAGGGACTTAATTTGAACAAGTCTCTACCGGAACGCCCAGCAACAAAAGGTATTAAAACATGCAAATTTCCAGATGAAACATGTACCATGCCATAGAGCGTTTTATAAATTGACCCAGTGGCACTACATCACCTTTACTAGCTAGACATATGCACGTTACAAATGTCCGTGTTATAATCAGCAACATACCCACCTCTCCCACCCCCACCCCTTCCCTTGCTTAACCGTACGAAATCAAAACAACAAGCCCCAGCACTCCTGTTAGTGCGACTATAGCCATCCATAGCCTTAATTTCAACAGGTGTCTGCCGGAACGCTCATCAGCAAAAGGTATTGAAAACTGCAATTTTCCAAGTAAAACATACAGCATACCATAAGGCGGTTTATAAATAGTCCCACTACCACTACACCACCTCCACACCCGCCCTTGCTTAACTTTACGCAATAAAACAAAGAGCCCCAGCAAACCTGGAAGCGCCACTATAGCCATACAGAGGCTTAAATTCAACAGATATCTCCCGAAACACTCATCAGCAAAACTTATTAAAACATGCAAATTTGCGGGTAAAACATATACCATGCCATAGGTCGCTTTATAAATGGTTCCAATGGCACTACATCACCTTTAGTAGCTAGACATCTGCACGTTACTAAAGTCTGTGTTTTAATCACCAACATACCCACCTTCCCCACCCAACCCCGCCATGGCTTAACTGTACGAAATCAAAGAGAAACCGCCACCATTCCTAGTAGCGGCACTATACCCATAGTCTGGCTTAATTTTTAAAGGTCTCTTCCGTAACGCTTATCATCCAAAAGTATTCAAACATGCAAATTGGCGGGTAAAACACAAACCATCCCATAGCACAGTTTATAAATGGGCCCAGTGGCACTACACCACCTTTACTAGCTATACATCTGTATGTTAATAAATTTGTTTAAACACTCTGTACAGTGTATAGCAGAGGATCGGGAGAATAAACAAAGTTCTAACTCCCAAACTTTTGATATACCGTCCCTTTACTGTATGTATATTAAGGACATTAAATGGAATGGAACTATGCGTACATATAAAAGAAACGTATCACTTTTACTATCTCCAGCTCCTCTCCATGTAATCTCCAAACACTGTAGACGGCCTCACAGTACAACAAACTACCTAGGGCCATATTATGAAGGAACAGCGATAACATTATCGCCACTTTAGTGGCAGGAAACTGCAAAGGCAAGAGAAAGAAGCGGGGCCACACAGCCCCCCTTCTTAAAGAAAAAAAAAAGATGGCATCGTGGCTAGGCCCCACCCCCTCACTGCAACACTCAGCAAACGCGCCCCCTGGCACGATTAAAGTTGGGGAAATAATTCCCCTTGAATACTGAGGGTCCCTGGGGTCAACTAGCCCACCAGGAACCTCCAGTATGCGCCAGGGAGCTGCATTGCAGAGAGGTGTTCAGAGGCCACGCCCCTTTTTACACCTCACAGCAACGCAGCTCTGTGGCGCTTACTGGAGGTACCTAGTGGGCTAGTTGGACCCCAGGGACCCTGAGGATTCAAGGGGACTTAAACCCCAAACTTAAAACGCGACACGGGGCGCGTTTGCACAGTGGTGAAAGGAGGGGGCGGGGCCTGAGGTGACATGTGTGCAAACGTGCCCTGTGGCCCGTTTTAAGTTGGGGAATATATTTCTCTTCAATCCTGAAGGTTCCAGGGGGTGAACTAGCCCACCAGGTACCTCTAGTAAGCGCCAGAGAGCTGCGTTGCAGAGAGGTGTAAAAAGGGGCATGGCCTCTGAACCCCTCTCTGCAACGCAGCTCTCTGGCACATAATGGAGGTACCTGATGTGCTAGTTGGCCCCCAGGGACCCTCAGTATTCAAGGGGAATTAATCCCCCAACTTACAATGAACCAGGGGGTGCGTTTGCACAGTGGTGCAGGGAGGGGACGGTGCCTGAGGTGACATGTGTGCAAACGTGCCCATTGGCCCGTTTTAAGTTGGGGAATTTATTCCTCTTCAATCCTGAAGGTCCCAGGGGGCCAACTAGCCCACCAGGTACGTCCAGTAAGTGCCACCCAGTTGCGTTGCAGACAGATGTAAAAAAGGGCATGGCCTCGGACCACTTCTCTGCAACGCAGCTCTGTGGTGCTTACTGGAGGTACATGGTGGGCTAGTTGGACTCCAGGGACCCTCAGGATTCAAGGGGACTTAATTCCCCAACTTAAAACACGCCACAGGGTGTTTTTGCACAGTGGTAAAGGGAGGGGGCGGGGCCTGAGATGACGTGTGCAAACACGCACTGTGGCACGTATTAAGTTGGGGAATTAATTCCCTTTCAATCCTGAGGGCCCCTGGGCGTCAACTAGCCCACCAGGTGATTCCAGTAAGCGCCACTGCACTGCGTTGCAGAGAGGTGGTCCAGGCCATGCCCCTCTTTACACCTCTCTGCAACGCAGCTCTGTGGCGCTTACCTGAGGTACCTGGTTGGCTAGTTGGACCCCAGGGACCATCAGGATTCAAGGGGAGTTAATCTTGCAACTTAAAATGGCCACAGGGCGTGTTTGCACACATGTCACCTCAGGTCCCCCCCTTCACCACTGTGCAAACGCACACCGTAGCGCATTTTAAGAGGTAGTTTTAATCCCCCTGCCCTATTATGTACTAGGGCCTTACAAAGGAGGTCATGCTAATCACAGGGGTACCCCAAAGCATAGTGTTCCCTAGTGTATATAGGTGTTTTCACTGTATTCTAAGTGTCTTTTAGCATAGCACTGGTTCTAGGCCTGGTTAGTCAGAGTCAGTTACCACCAGTACCCGTCTGAAAAAGTTGTGGGCACAGGATGATTTTGGAACAACGCCTTTTCTGCTCCTCTGTTGGTTCTTTCTGCACATGTCTTGCTTCTTCCTGCACTTTTCTTCGTCTTTGTGGACTTCTGTTGCTTCTTTCTGCATTTCTTTTGCTTCTTTCTGTGCGTTTTTTCTTCTTTCTTCACATGTCCTACCTCTGTAGGCATAGTTAGAAACTAGCATTTGAAAAACCTTTGAAATTCACTGAAAAAAACATAGGTTTCAGGCACGTTATAGTTTGAAATTAGCATTTAAAAAACCTTTGAAATTCACTGAAAAAACCATTGGTTTCAGGCACGTTATAGTTAGAAATTAGCATTTAAAAAACCTTAGAAATTCACTGAAAAAACCATAGGTTTTAGGGAAAGTTATAGTTAATTGGACATTTCACTCATACAAAACCAGAAAAATTCCCCCTTTATAGTTAGTTCAGCTAACTATAACTCGCGCCCCCGCAATGCACTGCTGATGACGTCACATATTACATCTCTCATGACATGGTCAGTGACATCACTGATGACATCTCAAATGACATCACTGATGACATCATCCAGTGACTGAGTGTTTCTGTAAAGTTTAAATATGTTTAATATATATAGGGAAAGGTGTATTGAAGAATGAGTGGGTGTATAAGTGTCTGAATGGATGATTTAGTAGGTGCGTTACTGACTCTATAAGTGAGTGATTAAATGTATCTTACTGAATGCATGGGTTAGTGACTAAACTGTGTGAATGTCTGTATCCGTCTGTATGTTGGTGTGTAAGCGGCTACATGGGTTTGTGAATAGCTATACATGAGTGTCTATATGGGTTATTGATTGGTTATCTGAGTATCTGTATGGGTGCCTGAGTGTTTATGTGAGTGGGGTGTGTGTGACTCTGTGCATAGATGTGTGAGTGGGTGATTCAGTGGGTGCATGGTTTCAAGAGTGCGTCTGTGATGGACTGTATGGGTGGGTGAGTGTGTGTATGGGTGTGTTAGTGAGTGAATGTATATCTCAGTGGTACATGTGTGAGTAACTACATATGTGAAAGGCAGTATATATGTGTGTTGGAGTATATAAATGGCTATAAGTGAGAGTGTGTGATTGTGAGAGTGGCTGTATGGATGAGTGTGTGCTTGTATCAGTGATTGTATAAGAGCGTAAAAATGTGCTCGTATTTGTATGAGTGATTGAGCTGGTGTGTGTATAACTGTATAGTAAATGGCAGTGTGATTAATTATTTGCATGACTGACTAGGTGTGTGAGTACCTCTATGGATGAGTGGTGGTGTGTGAGTGTTTATATAGGTGTATGAGTGCATATGATTGTCCTGTACTGAGTGACCATAAAGATGAGTGACTGTACAGGTGAGTGAGTGGATGTGTGCGTAAACCTAAGAATCAGTGAGTGTGTATGTAGTTATTGCTGTTGGAGTGTCTATGGTTTTGAGAATGCAGTATGTAATTTAGAGTGGGTGTATCAAAGGTTATATTAGGGTGTGAGAAGATGCATAAATTTATCTCGTGGATGATGTCATCAGTGATGTCATCAGTGATGTCATTTGAGATGTCATCAGTGATGTCATCAGTAATGTCACTGACCATGTCATGAGTGATGTAATATGTGACGTCATTCTCAGTGCATTGCGGGGGCGCGAGTTATAGTTAGCTGAACTAACTATAACGGGGGAATTTCACTGGTTTTGTACTAGTGAAATGTCCAACTAACTATAAATTTCCCTAAAACCTATGGTTTTTTCAGTGAATGTATATATATATATATATATATATATATATATATATATATATTCACTGAAAAAACCATAGGTTTCAGGGGTGTTATAGTTAGCTGGACTTTTCACTTGTACAAAACCATTGAAATTGCCCCGTTATAGTTAGTTCAGCTAACTATAACTCGCGCGCCCGCAATGCACTGCTGATGACGTCACATATTACATCACTCATGACATGGTCAGTGACATCACTCATGACATCACTGATGACATCTCAAATGACATCACTGATGACATCACTGATGACATCATCCAGTGAATGTGTGTTATTCTGAAAATTAAATATGTTTTATATATGTATATCTCAAGGTCGATGGAAGAATAAATGGGTATATAAGTGTCTAAATGGATGATTTGTTTTTGAAAAATTGATTGTGTAACTGACTGATTAAGTGTATCATAGTGAATACATGGCTTAGTGAGTAATGTTTAAATATGTAAATATCTGTATCAGTCTCTCACTTTGTGTATAAGTGGCTGCATGGGTTGGTGAGTAGCTACATGGGTGTCTATATAGGTTATTAGTTGGTTTTTTGAGTATCAGTCTGAGTGTCTGCATGGTTCGGTGGGGGGTATTACGTAGTGCATAGGTGCATGAATGAGTGACTCACTGTTTGTATGTGTTGAACACAGTATGTGTGCAGGACTGTATGGGTGGATGAGTGTGTGTATGGGTGTGTTAGTGAGTGAATGACTGTCTCAATAGTGTCTTTATGAGTAACTACATATGTTTTAAACTAGTATATGTGACTATTGGTGTATATATGTGAGTATATGTGAGTATATGTGAGAGTGAGAGATTGAAAGAGTTCCTGTATGAATAAGTATGTGTTTCTATAAGTGATTGTTTAAAAGACTAAGTATGTGTAAGTTTCCGTAGAAGTAAGTGTGGTGGTGTGTGTATAACTGTATATGCAAGTAAATGTATGTTTGATTCTTTATTAGCATGAGTGACTATGTGTGTGAGTAACTCTATGGATGAGTGGCATTGTGTAACAGGATGTATAGGTGTATGAGTACATATGATGAGTGAGTACATGTATGAGTGACTGTATTGGACTGTTGGTGAATGAGTGGATGTGTATGTGGATCTTAGAATTACTGAAGAGGTTGTTGTAACTGGTATTGGTATGTCCATTGTTTTGAAAATTTTAGTCTCTATTTTTGAATGTGTGTATCAAAGGTTATATTAGGGTGAGAGGAGGTCTGCCACTCTATCACAAGGATGATGTCATCAGTGATGTCATCAGTGATGTCATTTGAGATGTCATCAGTGATGTCATGAGTGATGTCACTGACCATGTCATGAGTGATGTAATATGTGACGTCATCAGCAGTGCATTGCGGGCGCGCGAGTTATAGTTAGCTGAACTAACTATAACGGGGCAATTTCAATGGTTTTGTACAAGTGAAAAGTCCAGCTAACTATAACACCCCTGAAACCTATGGTTTTTTCAGTGAATTTCTGAGGTTTTTTAAATGCTAATTCCTAACTATAACGTGCCTGAAACCTTGTTGTTTATTTATACAAACATGGGTAGCTATTGACGGGCACATTTAATACACATGCACACCAAGCCATTCAAAGGGGATTCGACAAAAATTCGACCAAAACTATGCAAGAAACCCCCCTCACAGTTAATAAAACACACATCCACTGCCGGATGTGTAATACTTTTTATTTTACTCTCTGGAAAGGGGACGAACATCACTTGCGAGTCACAGCGCGCTCCTGACAGAGCCCAATGCTGTGTTACACCCACCATTGCCTGCCGAGTGCCACACACCTCTGTATTGTATTCCACTAGCTAGTGCATATGCTATGACACTCTCTAGCCCATGTGCACTGTAACACCACCCCGTGAAAATGTCATGCCACACTTGTCTTCGCACGGGTTATATTGCCCCATCTAACGTGCCTTCCTCGATGCCTATGTTATAACGCACAGTGCTATGCCATACATATTACAATTTGGGATCCATATCTTTGTCACAGTGCATATGCAACGTTACACTCCCCAGCACATATTTTATATTACAACTTTAGAGACTAGTTAGGTTACACAACACTGCCCTGTGCATATTACACTCCAAGGCGCATATAGCATAGCACGCGCTAGTGCCTGTGCTATCTCGCGCTCTCCAATGAATCTGTCATTGCGCACAATGTATTGCATATTATATTTCACGCCTGGTTCATCTTATATCACACTTTTTGGTGCATAGTTTATACCATACACTATATCTAGTTTTCATTTTCAATCGTGCTCTCAGGACTATGTTCTATATAACACTGTGTTCACCTACCCTTTTCACGGGCATTACATTTTGCGATAGGGGGTGGAGGGTCAGGGGGTGTTTTTGCCAAGTGAGCCCGGAGTCACAGTCACTAACGTCTTCTTCTTCCTGAATAAAAGTGAGATTATGCTGCATACTTGTTCATATTTTAAGTAGTTTGCACAGACAAAATGTTTTAAAAACAATAAAGTTTCTAATACCCGCCTTCTCCGAACAGTTAGCTTGCTGCCCCATCCCCCTCCTCCCTATCCTCTGTTGTGTGAATCCATGGACTAGCCTCCTCCCTCCTGCCATGCATGGTCTGATGTGCTGCCACTGCCCTCTATTTAGTATGATGTACCAGTCCACTCCTCCTGCCCTCCATTGCCCAATTCTATGCCCCATCATTGACCTCCTGCTTAAACTCTGTGCTTAGCTTGCTGCCCCTATTCTCCTTCCCCCTGCCCTCCGATGTCTTTGTGCATGCCCCTGCTCCATCCTTTTTGCCCACCATGTCCCATGGACCTGCCACTCCTATCTACTCTGAGTGTTCTGTTGAGCTGCCACTCCCCTCCCACCTGCCTAGCATTGTCAGATGACTGTAACCTGTCCCTGCCACCTCCACCCTGCCTGTCCACATGCCATGCCTCTATCCTCTTGCTCCTGTCCTACATGGTCCATTGTACTGCCACACCCTTCTGCCCTCCCTGGTCTGTTGTGCTGCAACTGCTCCTCCTGCCTGCCCCGTGTGGTCTGTTGTGAGGCCCCTTCCCCTGAACTTTCTTGTCTGTGCACAGGTCCTGACCCTCCCTTCTATCCTCCATCGTCCTTTGTGCATGCCCCTGCACCCTCCTTCTTGCCCATCATAGCCATTGTGCTGCCACTAACCCTCCCACTTGCCATGCATGGTCTTCTGTGCTGCCATGGCCCCTCCCACCTTCCCTGTGTGTCCAGTTAGCTGCCCCTGACCCCCTCCCACCTTCCCTCCATGGTCTGTGTGTATGCCATCACAGTCTCACTGTTGCTCTTCATGTTGTGTCTTGCTTCTAGTGTCCATCCTGCCTGACCTCCATGGCTATCTTGCTGCTCCTGCCCTGCCCCCTTGCCCCCAGCCCTCTGTTTACATGTGCAGACCCCTACTCCCTCCCTCCTGGCTTGTCTGTTCCATTGTAATGCCCCTGATCCGTCCCTCCTGCCCTTTATGGTCTGTTATGCTGCAGCCTTCTCTCCTGTCTGTCCATTATGGTCAGCTAGCTACCATTGCCTCTTGCCCCTCTGTTCTCCGTTGTCCATGTGCATGGTCCTGTCCCCTCCCTCTTGCTTTCTATGGATTGTTGTGCTGCACTCCCGTCCTGCATGCCCTGTGTGGTGTATTGTGCTGCTGCAAACCCTGATGCCTGCCCTGCAGGGTCAGTTTGGTGCACCTCTCCATGTCTCTCCTGTCCTCTGTTATCCAAGTCCATGTCCCTATCCCATTTCCTTCCATGATCCAATGTACCATACTTGCGAACATTTTGAACTTGGTAAGAGGGAGATTTTGAAAAAAAACTGGGGTATTGATTTTCCCCTTTGAGTTACATTGAAAAAGAGGATATTGTAGACAGGAGACAGATCAAATAAAGCCCATTTGAGCTTAAAAACATTGGACGTTTCCTGGCTGAATCAGGTCTGTTGGCATGTATGGTTGTACTACCATTGCCTCTTCCTTCTGCCCACAATGGTCTATTACATTGCCACAGCCTTGAAGGAGGGTAGATTTTGTATCACAGGGGGCCCCTGGCCCGTTCTGTCCACACCTGAAGTATGAGACCCTTGTCCTTGCCCTGCCAGCCGCATTTGTAGGCCGTATTAAATTGACCAGCGGGTCCTGTGTTGCTATATAATTATCCTGAGACATCCTTACCACTCAGCCAGCATAAAACCCCTGTGTAGGCCCTTCTGTTCAATATGTAGGCCTCTTTGTTAAATTGACCATAGCTCTGCAATTTTAGTGTATAGCAGTCTGAAGGCAGGTCTGCGAGGCCTTCTGCTCCAAACTAGTAGCCCCACCCTACCCGAGTGCTCCGTGCTCGGTATCAAAGTTCAACATCCCCCTGAAGCTGTCGACATACAGTAGGCTGCATCCTGGACTGGTACTTGCTTCCTGGGCAGGTTTCCCGCTTTTAAGGAAGTGGCAACCGCAGAGCGTCAAGTTAGGAGAACTGAGGAGATTTTATACATGAATATATTGAATTCCTGTACAATACCCATTATTTTCTGCTTGCTCTATGGAACTTACGATAAGCGATTGGCCTGAGAGACTGACCTTTTCACCCAGTCCATTGTCAGCATTAAGTGGGTAAATGACGAAATGTCTGGTAAAATCTGCAGACGAAGCTTTTGGGTAGCATACGTAGGTAGATGTAGCGTGCAAAGGAGCCCACAAAATGATATAAAAAGGGAGCACCCACAGATATCGACGGACAACCTCGCCGTCTGTATGTAGGTTAACAGGCTGTGCAGGTTTTCCCCAAGAACTGGGAGCTCTTGTCTTCCTTTGCTTAAAATGTCTTGCTCTGCTTTGCTTGAAGTATCTTATTCTATTTTACCTATATGAAATGTCATGTTATGTTTAACCATTGTTCTCTTTACTTTTGCATTTAAAAGATGTTGTATTGTAATTGCAGGAATGCTTGCTCTAAGAGTAAATGTGAGTGTCCCTAGGTAACATTTTCCTTGGTGTAACTTGTTTCTCATGATGCATTTATAGATGTGTTTTCTCTCTCTCTCTGTCAGTCCATTAATTGAGATACAGAGAATATCATGACAGCTGTATGATTATCTGGATTCTGTATTTTGTACTTTATGTCTCTATTCTGCGGTTTCTTTGAAGTTGCATCTTCTCATTAAACTGCCATTGTATTCTGCCTCCAATTCCATGTCTGATATGTCTGTTTTCTTCATTTTTGGAGCAAGCGTTCCTAGGCACCCCGGCTCAAATTAAGGTGCCCCTTTTGTCCCTGACTCACTCTCCTGCTCAGTTCTGTGGTGGCTCCCGGGGCTCTGGGGACCGCCCCTAGCTTCCTTGACCCGTAATAGATCTTCCCTCCAACAGCCTCTCTTGCAAGTCCTGTATTGTTGGTTTGTTGCCCCTGCCCCCCTTTCCACTGCCCTCCATAGTCTGTTGTGCTTCCACGGCCCTTCCTGCCTGCTCAGTGTGGTTAAATTGTTGCCTTTGCACCCTCCTACCTGCCTTCAATTTTCAGAGTCCGTGCCCCTGGCCTCTGCCTCTGCCTCTCAACAGTATCCTAATGAACAACTAGATTGCTAACATTCTATATTTATTACAAAAGTGTGGAACGCCTGACATCATCTTGATGTAATCAAAACTGTAATACCTAGAGCATTCCTTTGGAAATTACATATATGAGAGGGTCTTATTGGCATCAAAATTATGGTTAGTGCTCTAAAAGACTAAAATAAGGACATATTTTCTGAGTTTTCAAATAGCGACAAAGCACTTTTAAATTATTTGTTATCTTTATGTTTTTTTATCTAGTTGACAACTTGATTAAATGTTGCACTTAGGGGAGAGGATGTGGTGTTACTTCCAGAACTGCAGACTTTGCAACTGGGGAACCAGGTTGAAGTTTCTGCTTCAGCTCGACATTCTGTGATTCTGGTCAAATCACTTAGTCTCCCCATGTCTACAACCAAAATGAATTTGTTCTTGTGTGATGTAACCAATGCTCATGTAAAGCACTCCAATACCTGACAAGTATGCACTATATAACACTGCAAAAACACAAAATAATAAGTGTTTTGCACACTTCTGTCATTGGGCTATATTTGGGCTATATCTGGGTGATTTTGGGCTACATTTGGGCTCTTTTGTCTCCGGTGGCCATCTTGGGAGATTTATTTGTTATGAAGTTTCCTAATTTCCTCATGTACTGCAGTCTCCTCAGTCGGAAATGCTTTCAGTTTTTTACTTTGATTCCATCATGAAGGTATTCAGATATGTCACACATTTGCCATAAATTCTGAATGTTAGCACTCTAGTTGCTCATTAGATCACTGTAGTAAAACTACTGTTCACCATGGAAGTCTGCTCCTGGTATTAAAAGTGCATGTTTCAGTCTGCATGTCAGAATTTTTTAATGAAATAGAAGAGGATTTGAGAAGTCACTCAAAATGTGCCCTCATTTTCTTTCTTCAGCATTAATCATAATTTCTATGGCAAAATGAACCTCCTCATTGTGTTCCTTTTTAAATTAAATGTTTTAAGTGTTACCAGTTTATTCCAATCAAGATGGCTTCAGGTGTGCCATACTTTTGTCATAATGAAGACAGTAAGTGCTCTAGTTGTTTTTAAGAACATTCTTGGACATTCTGTCATTGGGCTATACTTGGGCTACATCTGGGTGATATTTGGGCTACATTTGGGCTCTTTTGTCTCTGGTGGCCATCTTGGGAGACTTATTTGTTATGAAGTTTCCTAATTTCCTCATTTACTGCAGTCTCCTCAGTAGGAAATACTTTCAGTTTTTTACTTTGATTCCATCAAGAAGGCATTCAAATGTGTCACACATTTGCCATAAAATCAGAATGTTAGCACTCTTTTTGCTCATTAGATCACTGTAGTAAAGCTACTGCTCACCAGGGAAAACTGCTGCTGGTATTGAAAGTGCATGTTTCAGTCTGCATGTCAGAATTTTTTAATGAAATAGAAGAGGATTTGAGAAGTCACTCAAAATGTGCCCTAATTTTTCTTTCTGCAGCACTAATCATACTTTTTATGGAAAAATGAACCCCCTCATTTTGTTCCTTTTTAAATTAAATGTTTTAAGAGTTACCACTTTAATCCAAGCAAGATGGCTTCAGGTGTGCCATACATTTATCATAAGTAGGACGGTTAGCGCTCTAGTAGTTCTTTGGAACACTCTGGAAAGCTGCAGTAGAACACAAAGGAATCAACTGACAGTCTCTGCCCTTGTTGGATGTACATGTTTTACTGAGAATGTCAGACTTCATTCTCACATGACTGAGAAAGATAATGTGAATTTACAGAAAATAAGCTCTCAGTTTAGCTTATAGATCACCTTCCAAACCTCTGTGGTAAAAGCATGAGAAAATATTTTTCTCTCAATCATGATATCCCAGCAGAAGGCTTTTTCACATGGTGAAATCACCTTAGAATATACCACAATTCCTAAAATGAGTATGGTACCATCAACAAATGATTTATAATGTAACTAAAGTCTTAAAACCTTCTATTAACTGCAATGCTTTTTAATGAGGTGCTATCATGTATATTGGTCCCAAGATGGCTGCCAACACTTCTTGGATGAAGTGCTGACAGCCAATCAGATCTCAGGATGGGATGTGTGGTTAGGCTCCGCCCACATATATATATTGATTTAAATGCTATTTTCTCAGGAACTACTGAACAGATTTACACCAGACCTACAAAAGGCACTTCCTTGACCTGAGGACTACCTCTCTGCCAAATTTCAAGTAACTCTGTTCAGCCGTTCGGGCTGTAGCTGTGTCTAAAGGTCCTATGGAAAAATGCATGGGAAAAACGCGTTTTGGGACCCCCCTTTTTTCTCAGCCCCCGCTTGACGAATCCCCCCGAGACTTTCAGGGTAGGAGCGGAGCGTAGCGCCCCACCTATTTTGAAAATTTCGCGAGGATTCATCGACCGGCGCCAAAGTTATTCCAAATAGAATGTTGCGGATTTCCTATGGAAACAGGGTCCTAACTATAACTATCTACTGGCGACCGCCAGTAGATAATATATATTACCTACTGGCGGTCGCCAGTAGGTAGTTATAGTTAGGACCACGTTTCCATAGGAAATCCGCAACATTCTATTTTGAATAACTTTGGCGCCGGTTGACGAATCCTCGTGAATTTTTCAAAATAGGTGGGGCGCTACGCTCCGCTCCTACCCTGAAAGTCTCGGGGGGATTCGTCAAGCGGGGGCTGAGATAAAAGGGGGTCCCAAAACGCATTTTTCCCATGCATTTTTCCATAGGACCTTTAGACACAGCTACAGCCCGAACGGCTGAACAGAATTACTAGAAATTTGGCAGAGAGGTAGTCCTCAGGTCAAGGAAGTGCCTTTTGTAGGTTTGGTGTAAATCTGTTCAGTAGATTCTGAGAAAATAGCCTTTAAATCAATATATATATCTGAGCCAGCTTACGGTGCGCTTACGGTACGCTTACCGTACGCGTACGGTGGCGTGCGCGAGCGCGATTCTGTTTGGCTCTTAGATCTTAGTAAACATTCGAATCGGTCGAAACCAGGAAGCGGCGGCCGCCATTTCGTGTGTTTCACTCAGAAAAAAAAGAGTGATATCTTGAAAAGGGGGCAAGGAGGAGAGTTACAGACCCCCTAACATTTGTAAGGGGGTCAAAGAAGGACAGAAAAGTACAAAGAAAACATTTATTGATTTTAAAAAAAATCACGGGGTACGCGTACGGTAAGCTCACCGTACGCGTACGGTAAAAAAAAAAAAAAAAAGAAATGAAATGCAGATTTAAGAGTTTAGATATTAGGGGGCTCTAAAAAGAGCCGTTGTGTTTATGAAGTGATTTTTTAGTGGTACCTACAAGTAAGTACTGATGCAGAGTCTAAGGTTCAAGAGGAAGACTCTGTTCCCTTCATCATTGAAGTGCACACCATCTCCTCTATAAATGTCTTGCATGTCGTAACGCAAGTTGTTGTGGTAAATGGAACCCATACCATAGTCACGGAGGAAAGCAGAAACAGATTTGTTGACGTGCTTTCTTGCTTTGTCAATCTGCCGACAGAAATGATTGGACCAGTTCCATTTTTGCCTTTGGCATATGTTAGAAAACACAAAGGCAGTTTTAGGGAAAAGTGAAAACAGTTGTGCAAAGGTGTCCTTCATAAGCATTTCCAGACCTACCCCAGTCAAAGTGCCTAGGTCATTGCCACCACAGTGCACTATTATGAGGTCAGGGTGTTGGATTTGCATGAAGGATTTCACCAATGGCATCAATTGGTGCCACTTTAACCCTCTCTGACCAATCCATTTAATGTCTACATTTGGCAAAGCAAGGTCTCTCACCATATCTGTTTTCTCTGCATACTTTTCACTCCAGAAGACATAGCTGTGCCCTACAATCCACACTGTGAACATCTTCAAAGGAGAACTGGATGCACTCAGGAGGTGTAATTCAGTAGAATGGTAAAAAGAAATGAAAGACAGTTTGGAAATGGAGGCATACATATTTTTTTCATAAAAAAAACTGATTGGCTGTTTCATACCATTCTAGAATAAAAACTAGGCTGTATGTGTAAATTAATAGAAGCATGTTTTGTATTGGTACAGAAAAATGTGTTACCAAAGAACAGTACTATGGATTTGCTGTTAGGTTTGAAAAGTCAAGCACTCTTGCTCTGTGGAATTGAAACATTGTTTGGTGAACTTCTGACCTAACTCCACACAGCAGTGTTCCATGAGCTGTTGCTATGGTAGCAGGCAGAAGTCAAGTTGGGGGAAGGGTACTAGGCAGAAGTCAAGTTGGGGGAAGGGTACTTTTGGAAAAGGGTTGGTTTTCAACCAATAGAAATGTGTGATTACATTTGAAAAAAAGGGGGAAGCACTGAGATTTGAAATTAACATGTATATGTGTGGAAAAAGAGAGGGAAAGTTTGCCATTATCTGGTTCTGCTGAGAGGAGAGAGGTGTAAAGAACAGAGCTCCTGGCTCTGATAATCTGCTGTTTGAGTGCCACATTTCTTTCACAGCTAACTAATTTTAAAGGTGAGTTTAGAGTTTGAGAGGGGATGTATATGGTAAATTAAGAAATGAATAATAGAAATGGAATTCCTTTTGTTGAAGTTGTGTTTATTATTTTCTGTTTTGGGAGAAATTTAAATGTGAGGAACATGTAAAATAATATGGACTATGTTTTCACGATAAATTAAGGTGTACTGGTAAAAATAAAGAATACTTTAAGGGTTTGAGGTTGGACTCAGTAATGCAAATACATACAGCATCAGTAAGGCTGGTTGCCCTTGCTGGAGTGTAGGCAGTCACCCAGGTTACACATGGTGCTGGTCTGAAAAAGCAGTTTGGACATGTGCTTTTTTAAGAATCTGAAAAGTGGATTCATAATGTGGCAGTCTGTAAAAGTGATTATCACTTGCCAAAAAAAGAGTAGTAAGTGTGCTTTAAAATTGGCAAAGAAATTTCGTTTTGTGACTAATGTGAAAACATGACTCTGTGTGCAAATAGGAATTACAGGCAGAGATTTTTTGCTTATTGCTCTGGTGATTTCACAGTTGCATTAGATGGAAAGGGGGAGCCATTTTTTGGTGCAGAAGCAGACTCTTAGCACATACCCAGCTGCTTACCCTGTGGAATCATGCACAGTATTCACAAGCGAGTGGGGTTTGAGGTTTCAGTCAGTAATGCAAATACATTCAGCATCACTAAGGCTGGTTGCCCTTGCTGGAGTGTAGGCAGTCACCCAGGTTACACATGGTGCTGGTCTGAAAAAGCAGTTTGGACATGTGCTTTTTTAAGAATCTGAAAAGTGGATTCATAATGTGTCAGTCTGTAAAAGTGATTATCACTTGCCAAAAAAAAGAGTAGTAAGTGTGTTTTCAAATTGGCAAAGAAATTTCGTTTTGTGACTAATGTGAAAACATGACTCTGTGTGCAAATAGGAATTACAGGCAGAGATTTATTGCGTATTGCTCTGGTGATTTCACAGTTGCATTAGATGGAAAGGGGGAGCCATTTTTTGGTGCAGAAGCAGACTCTTAGCACACACCCAGCTGCTTACCCTGTGGAATCATGCACAGTATTCACAAGCGAGTGGGGTTTGAGGTTTCAGTCAGTAATGCAAATACATTTAGCATCACTAAGGCTGGTTGCCCTTGCTGGAGTGTAGGCAGTCACCCAGGTTATACATGGTGCTGCTCTGAAAAAGCAGTTTGGACATGTGCTTTTTTAAGAATCTGAAAAGTGGATTCATAATGTGTCAGTCTGTAAAAGTGTTTATCACTTGCCAAAAAAAAGAGTAGTAAGTGTGCTTTCAAATTGGCAAAGAAATTTCGTTTTGTGACTAATGTGAAAACATGACTCTGTGTGCAAATAGGAATTACAGGCAGAGATTTATTGCGTATTGCTCTGGTGATTTCACAGTTGCATTAGATGGAAAGGGGGAGCCATTTTTTGGTGCAGAAGCAGACTCTTAGCACACACCCAGCTGCTTACCTTGTGGAATCATGCACAGTATTCACAAGCGAGTGGGGTTTGAGGTTTCAGTCAGTAATGCAAATACATTCAGCATCACTAAGGCTGGTTGCCCTTGCTGGAGTGTAGGCAGTCACCCAGGTTACACATGGTGCTGGTCTGAAAAAGCAGTTTGGACATGTGCTTTTTTAAGAATCTGAAAAGTGGATTCATAATGTGTCAGTCTGTAAAAGTGTTTATCACTTGCCAAAAAAAAGAGTAGTAAGTGTGCTTTCAAATTGGCAAAGAAATTTCGTTTTGTGACTAATGTGAAAACATGACTCTGTGTGCAAATAGGAATTACAGGCAGAGATTTATTGCGTATTGCTCTGGTGATTTCACAGTTGCATTAGATGGAAAGGGGGAGCCATTTTTTGGTGCAGAAGCAGACTCTTAGCACACACCCAGCTGCTTACCCTGTGGAATCATGTACAGTATTCACAAGCGAGTGGGGTGTGAGGTTTCAGTCAGTAATGCAAATACATTCAGCATCACTAAGGCTGGTTGCCCTTGCTGGAGTGTAGGCAGTCACCCAGGTTACACATGGTGCTGGTCTGAAAAAGCAGTTTGGACATGTGCTTTTTTAAGAATCTGAAAAGTGGATTCAAAATGTGACAGACTGTAAAAGTGTTTATCACTTGCCAAAAAAAAGAGTAGTAAGTGTGCTTTCAAAATGGCAAAGAAATTTCGTTTTGTGACTAATGTGAAAACATGACTCTGTGTGCAAATAGGAATTACAGGCAGAGATTTATTGCGTATTGCTCTGGTGATTTCACAGTTGCATTAGATGGAAAGGGGGAGCCATTTTTTTTTGTGCAGAAGCAGACTCTTAGCACACACACAGCTGCTTACCCTGTGGAATCATGCACAGTATTCACAAGCGAGTGGGGTTGGAGGTTTCAGTCAGTAATGCAAATACATTCAGCATCACTAAGGCTGGTTGCCCTTGCTGGAGTGTAGTCAGTCACCCAGGTTACACATTTTGCTGGTCTCAAAAAGCTGTTTGGACATGTGCTTTTTTCAGAATCTGAAAAGTGGATTCAAAATGTGTCAGACTGTAAAAGTACTTATCACTTGCCAAAAAAAGAGTAGTAAGTGTGCTTTCCAATTGGCAAAGAAATTTCGTTTTCAGACTAGTATCAAACCATGACTCTGTGTGCAAAGAGGAATTCTAGATTGTTAATTTTTTTTTTGCCCGCTGTTAAATGATGAATGCAATTGCTTTCACAATTTATAGTGAAATGCAATATATTCTGAAAACAGCAAAAAAAGGCAAATTTTTTTTTTGAAAAATATGTAAATATGTGTACTGTATTATAAAATGTTTTATTAAATATTAATACTTTTTTCTTTTTTTTCAGATTGAGATAGAAAATTTTCGAAAACTAGAACCATTTTTAAAGCAATTAAAAAAAAATTTAAATGAATAAATATTGTTTTGAGTGGGTATGGTAAGTCAAAAATTTCATGGTCCCTTTTTTCCACTTCTCCACAATCACATTTTCAGTTTTTCATTGTAGTCTCTCAAGGACCTTGTAATGTGATAATTGATTTTTAGTGTTTTTTTAAAAAAAAAAATAATTACGCGTACCGTACGCGTACGGTAAAAAAAAAAATCAAAAAAAAGTTTTAAAAAATATATTAAAAAAAGTTGAAAGGTAAGGTTGGCTCTTAAAAGAGCCGTTGTGTTCATGCAGGGACAGAGGAAAGAAAGAATGGGAATATTAGACGGTACGACAAATGTGCTGATCTATTTTATTGTTAACTAGGGAAATACTGGTCTCCCTATAACAAATTAGATCATGACAAGTGGCGCACCGTATTTCAACCCTCAGAAACCGAGGGTTAATTTCCTGAGGACGAGAAAAAGGTGATGCTCCCCCCACAGATGAAGGGCTCACCTGACCTGCCGAAGATGGACTCGGCACTGCAGATGATGGTCCAGGCTGAGCTGCTGTGGATGTGCTTGGTTGACTTACTGGAGGGTTACCTTCAGTATGTCGAGCATGTGTCCTTTTGTGTACATCCTTAAGGTGTCTCAACATGGTGTGATTCCTGAAGGAATACTTCCTGTTGGGATTCCCTCTTGAAAGTACACGCTTACACAGCTTACAAGTCACTAAGGGTGCATTTACCTTTTGCTGGCCCTCTGGAAAAGAAAAATACTCCCATATGAAAGAGGTCTTTTGTTTCCTCGTTCTCTGCCTCAAGGTAGTGCTGCTAGCCTCACTCTCAGAAGGGCTCTGCTGTTCTGCCATCGTATCACAAAGACAACCCAGCTCCTTCTCCTAAGGGATCACAAGAAGAAATGAGGGGAATGGGTGTGGTGTAGGAGAGTTCTAGAACTGAAAGTTGTAAAAACCAATCAAAAGTCTTGTTTCTTGATCACATGACCTACCGTACGCTTACGGTACGCTTACGGTGCGCTTACGGCAAAAGTACGCATGCGCGTAAAAAAGACACGCGCACGCGCGCATGCGCACAACAGGCACGCCCCTTCACTTCCGCGTAACGTGCGCGTGCAGCGTACGCATTACGCGCTGTGCGCGCGTAACGTGCGTCTACGCAAATTGCGTAAATAAACGCAAACAGCGTAGAAATCTAACGTAATTAAAGCAAGACGTGCGCTTACCGTACGCGCACGTTAAAAAAAAAAAAAAAAAAAAAAAAAGGAAAAACAAAAAAAAAAGTTATACTAATAAATCTTACCTGTTTATTTTATAAAAATGGTAAAAAAAACATATTGTATAATTTTTAAAATTTAACCATAGTCTTTAAAAAAGGATAGAAAATTAAAATAAAGATATGTAAAAAAAAAAGAAAAAAAAAAAAAATTAGCATTTAAAAAACCTTGCAAATTCACTGAAAAAACCATGGGTTTCACTCACGTTATAGTTAGGAATTAGCATTTAAAAAACCTTGCAAATTCACTGAAAAAACCATGGGTTTCACACACGTTATAGTTAGGAATTAGCATTTAAAAAACCTTAGAAATTCAATGAAAAAACCAAAGGTTTCACACATGTTATAGTTAGCTGGACATTTCACTCGTAAAAAACCATTGAAATTCCCCCGTTATAGTTAGTTCAGCTAACTATAACTCGCGCGCCCGCAATGCACTACTGATGACGTCACATATTACATCACTGATGACATCACTGATGACATCATCCTTGTGATAGAGTGGTAGACCTCCTCTTCCCCTAATATAACCATTGAAACACACATTCAAAAATAGAAACTAAAATGTTCAAAATAATGAACATATCAATATCAGTTACAACAACCTATTCAGTAATTCTAAGAACCACATACACATACAGTCATTCACCAACAGTCCTCTACAGTCACTCATACATGTACTCACTCATCATATGTATTCATACACCTATACATCCTGTTACACAACGCCACTCATCCATAGAGTTACTCACACACATAGTCACTCATGCTAATAAAGAATCAAACATCCATTTACTTGCATATACAGTTATACACACACCACCACACTTACTTCTACAGAAACTTACATATACTTACTCTTTTAAACAATAACTTATAGAAACACATACTTATTCATACAGGAACTCTTCCAATCTCTCACTCTCACATATACTCACTTATATACACCAATAGTCACATATACTAGTTTAAAACATATGTAGTTACTCATAAAGACACTATAGAGCCAGTCATTCACTCACTAACACACCCATGCACACACTCATCCACCCATACAGTCCTGCACACATGCTGTATTCAACACATACAAACAGTGAGTCACTCATTCATGCACCTATGCACTAAGTAATACCCCCCACCGAACCATACAGAAACTCAGACACTCATACTGATAAAAAACCAACTAATAACCTATATAGACACTCATGTAGCTACTCACCAACCCATACAGCCACTTATACACAAAGTAAGAAACTGATACAGATATTTAAATATTTAAAGATTACTCAGTAAGCCATGTATTCACTATGATACACTTAATCAGTCAGTTACACAAAAATTTTTTTTTTAAAAAAAAGCATCCATTTAGACACTTATATACCCATTTATTCTTCCATTGACCTAGAGGTATACATAAATATAAAAAATATTTAATTTTCAGAAAAACACACAATCACTGGATGATGTCATCAGTGATGTCATCAGTGATGTCATTTGAGATGTCATCAGTGATGTCATGAGTGATGTCAGTGACCATGTCATGAGTGATGTAATATGTGACGTCATCAGTAGTGCATTGCGGGCGCGCGAGTTATAGTTAGCTGAACTAACTATAACGGGGGAATTTCAATGGTTTTTTACGAGTGAAATGTCCAGCTAACTATAACATGTGTGAAACCTTTGGTTTTTTCATTGAATATATATATATATATATATATATATATATATATATATATATATATATATATATATATATAACCTACTGCCGGTTGCCAGTAGGTAGTTATAGTTAGGACCTATTTTCCATAGGAAATCTGCAACATTCTATTCCCAATAAGTCTGGCGCCGGTTGACGAATCCTTGCGAAATTTTCCAAACTTTTGGCCAGCTCCGCTCCGCTTCTACCCTGAAAGTTTTGTGGTGATTCGTCAAGCGGGGGCCGAGAAAAAAGGGGGGTCCCAAAACACGTTTTCCCCATGCAATTTCCATAGGATCTGTTGTCGCAGCTACAGCCCGAACCGCTGAACGGAATGACACCAAATTTGGCAAAGAGGTAGTCCTCAGTTCAGACTCGTGCCTTTTGCATAAATGGTGTGAATCCGTTCAGTAGTTCCTAAGAAAATTAGAGTTAAAAATACATAAATATCTATGGCCGCGGAGGATCCACGGACCGTACACGCACCGTACGCGCACCCTCCCCGAACCGAGCGCGCACCCTCCCGATCTCGCGATGAATGCTAATTGGCTGTCGAGTGTCTCTCTACATTCGAAACCAGGAACTGTTGGCGGCCATTTTCTGCCTCGGTAGAGGCGAGGCTGAAGAAGCAAGGGGAATAAGTGTGTAAAACATATAAAGGGGGCAGAGTGGAAATACTCTGACCCTCTAGAGGTGCTTAGGGGGTCCCAGAAGGACCCCCTGGGGCCCCCTTTAAAAAAAAAACAAAACGGCGAAATGCGCGCACAGTGCGCGCATCCTATCGCGTTGGGTACGCGGATCCATGGATTTTTTTTAAAAAAAGACAAGAAATCATTGGTTGTATGACTACTTTGTACACTGAAAGGTAGGGTGTATATTTCTGTTTTTTAAAGGTATGATTCTTATTGGTTAACAAAAACAGATTGTAAGGAACATTATATATGATTAGCTGATATGTTGAAAAGTGAAGCACACTTCCTCTCTTGTGTAGGAACATTGTGTGCTGAACTTCTGACCTGTGTGCTTAGTGCAGTGTTCCATGACCTGTTTCTATGGTAACAGGCAGAAGGCAGATTGGGGGAAGGGTTGAAATGTCTTTTAGTTGGAAAGGGTTGAAATGTTTAACCAATAGAAATGTGTGTTTGCTTTTGAGTTTATGTGTGAAGGATTGTGATTTGATGTTTACATGTATATATGTGGAAAATGAAAGGGAAACTTTTCCATTCTTTGTTTTTGCTGAGAGGTGCACAGTGCAGAGATTTTGTAAAAGAAAATATGGTGAGTGACTGATATACTTCTTAATCTACAAAAGAACTTGAAAGATGAGTTATTTAATTGTGAGGGGATGTATGTAGACTATTTTGATTTTAATCAGACTAATGTATTTCTCCTGCTAAAGTGTAGGGAGTACTTTTTTCTCTACAATCTTATTGACAGTATGTGTGCATGTAGAAACCATTCTGTGACAAGCATTTGTGTTTTTCATGTGCTTGCAGACAGATAACTGTGCTGTTTTTATATTTTGGTAGAATTAGAAACCAGTCATTGTTTATGAATTTGTGAAATGAGTTATGTTATGTTTCTATACTAAAATGTAGTACTACTTCTATATGAAGAAATGTGTTTTGGTATAGTGCAAGGGATAGTGTTGTTTGTCTAGAATCACACAGTGAGTCTGTGTGCATTTGAGAACCACTGTGAGAGAAGCATTTGGTAACATCGTGCATTTGCTGACAGATAACTGTTTAACCTGTCATGTTGTGAAGTTTTAGTAGCATTAGAAGACAGTTATGGCTTATGATTTGATTTTTCTCAATTTAGTAGTCCTAAGTCTAAACTTAGGACTACTAAATTGAGAAAAATCCTAATTTTAAGACTTTCGGTATTCACAGAAGGCATTTAGGTGTCCTAAAGTTAGGAGTCCTAACTATACTACTACTAAACTGAGAAACATCCTAATTTTAAGACTTTCGGTATTCACAGAAGGCATTTAGGAGTCCTAAAGTTAGGAGTCCTAAACTTAGGACTACTAAATTGAGAAAAATCCTAATTTTAAGACTTTCGGTATTCACAGAAGGCATTTAGGAGTCCTAAAGTTAGGAGTCCTAACTATACTACTACTAAACTGAGAAAAATACTAATTTTAAGACTTTCGGTATTCACAGAAGGCATTTAGGAGTCCTAAAGTTAGGACTCCTAACTTCTGTGAATACCGAAATGAGTAAGTGCCTTCTGTGAATACCAAAATGAGTAAGTGCCTTCTGTGAATACCAAAATGGTAGTAAGTTTAGGATTTTGTCTTAAGTTAGTTCTGTGAATCGGGCCCCCTGTCACTCACCCAGTGTGTCTCCTTATAGTACTGTAATCATTTAGTCAGTTAGCATGTAGAGTTTTAGTGAGGTAGGCTTTAGGGCATGAACTGCTTCAAAGTAGTATGCACTATGCATGTAGTGTTTTAACCATCGTCACACTTGTGGTTCAGGGACATAGTTTCTTAGTCAGTATTTATATAAAATGTGTTTGTACAGTAATGGAATAGTATAATTTTGAAAGTTATTAATATACATTTATTTGTGATTCTTTTTTACAGATACAGAATAGGAGTGTTTCTCATCTGTTTGCACTCTTCTCGTGCAAGATTGTTCGGATGAAGGGTCCTTAGGTGTTTCATCATACTTGTCATACGAGTATTTCTTGTTAGGATCCCCTCGTGACAGAACTCTTTTGCAAATCTTGGACGTGACCAAGGTGGCATTGGTCTTTGTTTGCCCCTTGGGAAAAGTAAAACATTTCCTCAGCACTGAAGAAAAACGTTGTGGGCGTGGTGCCTTCTGCAAAAACATTTCCTCAGATTCCGTAAATATTTTAAAGCGGCAACATTTACAGTTTTTGTAAGTTAAACTTATAAAATTTTGTTAGCTGTATGCATTTTATATATCTGTGATTTGTTTCTTGTGGTATTTTGTTGAGAATAGCATGTTGTTTTTTTTTAACAATCTTTCTGATTTTTCAGGTCTGTCGTCGACATCCATGGTCCCCACAGGAGTGTTCCGCCTTGTTGTTTTGTATTATTTTTGATACATTTTGTTTATTAGTTTATCGTTCATATATATGTTAATAAAAAATAAAGTTTGAAAATAGTTTATCATTTACATATTTATGATCATAAAAAATAAAGTTTGAAAAAAAAATTCATAACGTTTTTGGTTGTTCTCTTAACTGCTGTGTGACTCTTTCTTGTTCCTATTACTGTTATTTGATGGAGTCCACCATGGTGTTAAATTTTGGGGCACTTATCGGTGGAATACTGGTGATATCTGCAGTTTGCACCAACTTCTGAACAGTGTGTTAGATTTATCTCAACTTTACTTCCGTTAAAGTGCTGATAATGAAATGGAGACTAGCCGTTCCCGTGCAAAAAGATACGAGGTGCACCTTTCCGATTTATTCTAAATACTAAAATCCTGTATTGAATTGCACTGAGGTACTGGCTGCACTTAGAGTGTACACACAAAATCTATTAAGAAATCTCATTGTATTTATATTGATTGGGAATTGTGCGTCAGGTGCTGGATCTTGACGAGATACACTGCTCAGTTCGTATATTGTTCTGCACACGAAAAAAATCACATCACAACTTTCACACCAATTGCAATGCGAAACAAATTCCAGCGATAAGACACGTTAGCACCAGGGATTTTACACCTGCTTTCTGCTGGTGTTAAGCAGGATAACTACCTGCACCAAGAAAGGGAACACAGCCAAGAGCCACACCAGAACACCCACAGGTGCCATAGAGTCAATGAGCATGATACAGGGATACCAATGAGGGCCAGAAGACTCATCTAAACAACTCCAGGACCGCCAATGCCCCCAAAACCCACATCTTAGCAAGTGTGTCCCTGTGGTCATTGTCTTAGCATGATAGGCACGAGCCCTGCAACATCACAGTGTGCTGTCACCTCAGCGTTGGCAGTGAGCCTGGACGTGTAGCTACGCATGCATCCTCCTGCATGCACAACTGGCGTGTGCTGGTCTGGGGTTCACAGGTCAGTGCAGGGGTGTGCCTATCCGGCAAGGGGAACGGAGTGTCTTGGACATGTCCGTGTACAGGAAGTGCGGTAAGTGTGTCTCTGTGTTCTGGTGTGGCCTGCTACAAGAGCCGCAGCAGTCGATGTTGTAAAGTGGCATGCACCACCTCCAAACGGCACTGTGATGGTGTAGTTGGAATGTAGCAGGACATGCGCAAATAGGCATTACGATGGTGTGCTGTACGAGTGCACGAGATACAACGGCGCACCGTACAAAAGTGTGGGGGCTCATGGGAGGGAGGAGCATCCGTTTGGCAACATAACACACAGTGAACTCGACCATGTGCCACATGCTGGGCATCTCATCCATGATGACCACGGTTGCAGACATCCCACAACACCAACAACTGGCCTTTGTACACATCCTGTATGAATGCAGCGTGGTTTTCACTTCTATGCTTGTTCAGTGGTGTGATGTTGGCGGGTTGTGTGACTTGTGCACTTGTTGGTGTGTTTCATTTTGGCCATTGTTAGTCTATATGTGTGTTGTACTTAATTGTGCATGTGTGCCATTCTGCCCATCTCCCTCCCTACCCCCACTCCCTGCTTCTTCCTCTTCCTGGTGCTGTTGTGTCTATAATTTTGTTGCTCCACACATAAATACATATAAAGAATAAATTAGAATAGTTCCTTGATTCTTTTAGGTTTCAAAACTTCTCTATTGGTTTATTTTTAATTTTCCATATGAACCGTTTTTTTAATATTCAACAACACATAGAAATCAGAAGTGCAACGTATTCTATCAACACACTTTCTAGAACATTCTACAACACGTGCAGGTTAAAAGTTCATCAATTTTTTAAAACTTAACGATATTTTTTTTGCAACATTTTCTTGAACATTTAACGACACGTGCAGGTTAAAAGTTCACGATTTGTTTTAAGTTCGAACAGTGCCTTCCAAATGCAAGTAGCAGGTGTGGTTGAGCTGAGCAAATTTTATCCTATGATATGTACTCCACGTTGAAACTGCTTTTTCTTAACCAATCACAAAGATGCTTTTCCACAAAACTAATGTGCACCCTACTTTTGCTTTTCATGATATCTTTAGAGATAAGTTATAGATAGGAATTAGCATTTAAAAAACCTTTGAAATTGACTGAAAAAACCATAGGTTTTATGCACGTTATAGTTAGGAATTGGCTTTTAGAAAACCTTTGAAACTCACTGAAAAAACCATAGGTTTCAGGGGCGTTATAGTTAGCTGGACATTTCCGTCGTACAAAACCCTAGAAATTCCCCTGTTATAGTTAGTTCAGCTATCTATAACTCGCTCCCCCGCAATGCACTGCTGATGACATCACATATTACATCACTCATGACATGGTCAGTGACATCATTGATGACATCACTGATGACATCTTAAATGACATCACTGATGACATCACTGATGATATCATCCATTAAGTATGTGTTTCTGAACAGTTTTAATATGTTTAATATATATAGGGAAAGGCCTGTTGAAGAATAAGTGGGTGTAGAAGTGTGTGAATGGATGATTTTCTAGGTGAGTAACTGACTCTATAAGTGAGTCATTAAATGTATCTTACTGCAGACTTGTGACTAAACTGTATGAATGTCTGTATGTGTCTGTGTGTTGGTGTATATGTGTCTGCATGGATTTGTGAATAGCTATATGAGTGTCTATATGGGTTATTGTTTGGTTGTCTGAGTATCTGTATGGGTGCCTGAGTGTTTGTGTGGGTAGGGTGTGTGTGACTCTGTGACTAGATGTGTGAGTGTGTGCATGGTTTTAAGAGTGCATCTGTGATGGACTGTATGGTTGGGTGACTGTATGTAAGGGTGTGTTAGTGATTGAATGTATATCTCAGTTGTACATGTGTCAGTAACTACATATGTGAAACAAAGTGTATATGTGTGTAAGAGTATATAACTATCTATATGTGAGAGTGTGTGATTTTGGGAGTGGATGTATGCGCCACAGTGCAAGGATATCTGTGTCATGTGCTGTTTGTTTTTCTGCAGGAAGACACAGAATTTGTTAGTATTTTTATGAGTAAGTGAACTTGAGTGTGTTTAACTGTATAGGTGAGTAAATTGGACTGTGATTAATTATTTGCATGGCTGACTAGATGTGTCAGTACCTCAATGGATGATTGGCGGTGTGTGAGTGTCTATATAGGTGTGTAAATGCACAGAGTGACTGTAAGTATGAGTGACTGTACAGGTGAGTGAGTGGATATGTATGTAGACCTAAAAGTCAATGAGTGGGTATGTAGTTATTGGTATTGGAGTATCTATGGTTGTCAAAATGGCCGTTTGAAATTTTGAGTCGGTGTATCAAAGGTTATATTAGGGTGTGAGAAGGTACACTAATTTGTCACATGGATGACGTCATCAGTGATGTCATCAGTGATGTCATTTGAGATGTCATCAGTGATGTCATCAGTGATGTCATCAGTGATGTCACTGACCATGTCATGAGTGATGTAATATGTGACGTCATCAGCAGTGCATTGCGGGGGCGCGAGTTATAGTTATCTGAACTAACTATAACAGGGGAATTTCTAGGGTTTTGTACGAGGGAAATGTCCAGCTAACTATAACGCCCCTGAAACCTATGGTTTTTTCATTGAATATATATATATATATATATCCTATAAAGAAAAACACAAAGGTTGAGGCTAAGTTACCATTAAGAACACTTTATTATTTTATACATACAAAACCAACTTAAACTACACAAACATTAGAAATTCTACAGTTATAACTTACACCTAGAAGTTCTCTCCAAGTTCTCTCCAGTTCGAAAACGTACTATAATGCAAGCACTGTACACTGTACATAGTGCCGTTAACTCTTTAGGCTCACTGCATGGACTATAACTCGGCCTGCCATCATGCAGTGTGTTACATTCCCAAGCTTTTGTATATCTATATATTGTTCCTTTAAGGCATGCGACATGTATTTGTTTATGTGAGCTTTTGTGTTCCATTTGGAGCTTTTGGTGCAGGATGTTCTAATGTAGTCAGTTTCCATCTGGTGCCTGACTGCTTGGGACTATATGCCGTGCTGACAATAAATCTTCCTTCATAACTACTTTTTCCTGGATTACTTTCTAACAATTTGGCGACGAGCGGACCAAGGAACTACTCCTGCCTATATTCAGCACGGGAGCGGAGTATATGCACCCACGCTAATGGTGTAATTTCATCGATTTATTTACATGGATTATTTGGAAACTGCTGTAACAGCGATCGAGTGAACAATCTACAAGTGTTGCGAGGGTAACCAGAACCAGATTGAAGGTTTTGGGGCAAGCGGATTCTGCTTCTACTTCCAAGGAGCATTGTGAGTAGTACTGTGTTTTAAAGTTTGGGAGCGCGCGAGCGCATCAGACCAATGGATTAAATGGTTATGCTGGCGAAATGATGTCCCTTTCCAGCGAGGCCGTGAACTAATGAGCGCTGTACAATACTTCGAAGAAAGGAAGTGTAATTGAAGAGCCGTGCCCAATTTACAGTTCGAGGCGGGCATCTTTCAAAAGGGCGCACGCCTCAGCAGCAGCGTCGCGTTTCGCTCCGGCGTGAATGTCTGACCATTGTTCTTCTCTTCCTGCTCCGGCGGCAGCAATTGACTACGCGTGCGTCATCACGCGCATGTTGCAAGCACGTACGGAGGTGTGTTACCTAGCAACGGTAACAATAACAAAAGAAAGTGAAGAGAAGTTTTATCAGATCGTTTAGAAGATCGTTTTCAGCGAAGTTACAATATAAAGCTAATATTCAACTACATCCCATCTAAAATATGTTAAAATCATTTTAGCCTTATCTTTTCAGGTTCACGCGCCTCAATTGGACAAGTAATTAAATGTATGTTATTGTTTCTGGTCATTTACACCAACCATGAAGAATTCCTCATGTGCATTACAGAGATATTAGCGGTGGTACCATTTTTATTTATGTTGATTGCTTGTCCATTTCAACTCTGCATACTAATTCCCATATCTATTGTCTATATATATACCAACAAGTTTATTATAGTGAAATTAGTTCTGCTCTTTGGACAACATGCAATTTGAAGCTCCTTCAAAATTTCTGCAAAGCAAGGGTGACCCACCTATACCTTGGCCAAGATGGAAGGAAGAGTTTTTCAATTATATGAAGGCTATTGATGGGGAACGTATGGGTGCTGAAAGAAAAAAAAACATTTTACTTCACTGCTTAGGTTCTGAAGGAGAAGAAGTTTTTAGATCATTACCCCAAATACTTCCTCAAGTTGGACAAGGAGACAATGTAAATGTATATACAGAAGCCTTATCTACATTGGAGAAATGGTTCAAACCAACGTCCAACGTAGCCTTAAACAGATTTAAATTTTACACCAGAGCACAGAAGGATGATGAATCTTTTGATGACTTTTTGACTGCTCTAAGGTCTTTAAGCCTACATTGTAATTTTGGTAATGTTACCGATGAAATGATCCGGGATCAAATCATAGTGCATGTTAAAAATAAGAAAATACAAGAAAAACTATGGGTTATGGGAGATCCCAAACTTGAGGAAGCTATAGCAATAGCAAAATCAACAGAATTGTCGGAAAAATGGATGGATGTAGTCAGTCAAAAGTCAAACAAATCTTCCACTGAGGATGGCATTTGTGTAGTTAAACCAAAAGGAGAAATAAGAAATTCTAATAATACACAAGTAAAGTTTAAACCCATCTACAATAATTACTCAAGCAGGAAACAAGAACACACCGGCAGTTCATTTGTTTGTTATAGATGTGGGAGCAAATCACACATTGCTTCATTTCAAGGATGTCCTGCAATGAACAAAGAGTGTAGAGTATGTGGTAGGACAGGACATTTCAGTAATGTCTGCAGAGATAGACGCGCCAACAATCAAACACGTAATACTGCAAATGTGGTTTCTGATACCAACAAAATTACTACTGTTACAGAAATCCAAGACTCGGACAGAGGTTTTGTTGTTTCCATTATTCATACTGGTTCTGAAAAGGAGAGATGTATGAAGTCTCCCAAATGTTCATTTGATGTTTTAGGTTCGGATTTAGAGCTAATGGTGGATTCGGGTTCACCTTGGACAATTATTAGCAAAGAGTACTTTAAGGAAAAGTTGGAAAAACAGTGTGATATTAAGAACATACAGCAATCTGACATCCATGTGGAAAGTTTTGATGGGACAAAAATTGATATGGAAGGTTATTTTACAGTGCCTTTAAGTTTTAGAGGAAGATCTGCCCATATTAAATTGTATATTGCTATCAAAGGTGTAAACGTGTTAGGTTGGCGAGACCAGTGGGAATTAGGTATTATACTCAACCCACGTTCCAATGACCTCATTTCATTATGCAGCGAACAGGACATGTGCATGGCCACCACAGTAAACCGAGTAGTGGAATCCACAAGGGGTACGTTACTTATAACACACAAATATAATAAAGTTTTCTGTGATAAACTTAGGAAAACTAAAACACTTTTCACATAAGATTGTACTGAAAGATAATGCTATTCCAGTCAAACAAAGATTAAGAGGGGTTCCTATCAATGTCAGAGATGAATTAAAAGACATGCTACAAGAACTTTTGAGGGATAATATCATTGAACCCATTGAATCTGCTGAATGGGTTTCTCCCATTGTTCTAGTACGTAAGCCGGATCAAATATTACGCGTGTGTGTTGATTTAAGAGCTCTCAACTCAAATATTATAATAGATTGTCACCCACTCCCTAACATTAATGAACTGTTTTCATTGTTTGATGGTGCTCAAATTTTTTCAACCCTTGACTTAAGATCTGCGTACCATCAAATTGAGCTCACAGAAGAGTCAAAAAAATATACAGCGTTTATAACACCTTTTGGTCTTTTCCAATACACCAGAATGCCATTTGGGCTCGCATCAGCAGCCTCTGTATTCCAGAGAGTTATGTTTCAAATTTTTAGAGACATTGAGGGTTATGTCAAATGTTTCCAGGATGACATTTTAGTTTTCTCCAAGAATGAGGCTGAACATGAACTACATTTTAATGAAGTTTGTAAGAGGCTAGAAACGTCTGGTCTTACTCTTAAAGCACACAAATGTAAATTATTCAAGAGTTCTGTAGAATATTTAGGTCATACTTTATCTGGAGATGGTCTAATCCCTAAGAAGTCTAATGTTGAGGCCATACTAAATGCACCAGCCCCGTCAAACAAAGAACAGTTGTTATCATTTTCTGGAATGTGCGAATATTACAGCAAATTTGTTGAAAATTTTGCAACCAAAATGGAACCTTTAAGAAGGTTATTGAGACAAAAAACTGCATTTGAGTGGAGTGATGAACAACACAAAGCTTTCTTGATTATCAAAAGCGATATTGTCAATGCTCCCACACTTAAACCGTTTAAAATGAGGAAAACATGCATCATTACTGTTGATGCCAGTTTATATGGTTTGGGCAGTGTGTTAACTCAAAGAGATGAGGGGAAAGAATGGAATGTGGCTTTTTCCTCCAGAACCCTTAATGATGCAGAACGCAAATATGCAGTTATTGAAAGGGAATTGCTGGCATGTGTTTGGGCGGTGGAACACTATAGAATGTATGTGTGGGGAAGCAGATTTGTCCTCAGGACGGACCACAAACCGTTAGTTCACATTTTGTCAGCAGGTGGTGGCTGGAATTCTACAGCTAGAATAGTTCGTTTAACATCTAGATTACAAGAATACAACTTTACTGTTAAATACTTACCAGGAAAAAAAAATGTAACAGCAGATTGTTTATCACAACTTCCATGTGAGAATAGCATCAGTAAGGTTAATGTGGTTAATGAGGCAGATTTTGTATTAACCATTTCTGATATTTTTCCTGCACAATACAAGGAAATCACGGAAGAAATTTGGAAGGAAAGCCAAGATAAGGATGATAAATGGGTCTCTCTTAAAAAATGTGTAATGGAAGGTTGGCCCAGAAAGGATCAGGTAGGATCAGAATTATTGCCATACTTCATGGTAGCTGATGAATTGTTTTGTGATGGAGATTTTATTTTTAGAGCAGGAAAATGTATTCCTCCACAGCACATTCAAGGGTTAATACTCAAATTAGCACACAAGACTCAGCCGGGTATTTCTGCTATGAAACGTCTTCTAAGATCGTATTTTTGGTGGCCGGGTATGGATAGATTTATTGACCGTACTGTGAGGGAGTGCAATGATTGTTGTTCAAATGATAAGATGTTGAAAGTCAATGTTCCTCCTTTAAAGACAGTTAAATGGCCAAAGGAACCATGGAGGAAGGTTGCTTTTGATATTTCTGGTCCGTTTTACATGTTACCTGAAAATTCACGTTTTGCTTTGGTCATGATTGACTACCATTCTAAATGGCCTGAAGTTAAGTTTGTTTCAAAGGCAACCACTAGTGCGGTTATTAACTTCTTTAAGGAAGTTTTTTCACGTGAAGGGTGTCCTTCTACTCTTGTTTCAGATAATGGAGTACAGCTGGTTTCTGGTGAGATGGAGAATTTTCTCAAAAGTTGTTCTATTCAACACATTTGCACCTCTCTCTATGAACCTCACGAGAATGGTCAAGTTGAGCGGTTCAACCGGGTTCTTAAAAATGTTGTGATGGAATCTTTAAAACTAAAGGGAGATTGGCTGAGTGCCCTCAGAGAAAGATTGTGGGTATATCGTATTACTCCACATTCAACCACTGAAATCAGTCCGTTCAGGTTATTGAAAGGAAGAGACCCGGCTTCGGAAGTTTGCCCTTGGTGGTTTAAAGTGAAATGAAAGGAGGTGTTAGAGCACAAAGATAACATACACGATATTGCTAACAGAATTGAATACAAACAAGGGAAGATTAAAGTGTGGTATGATAACAAGTGGAAAACAAAGGTACATGATTGGAGAGTAGGTGATTGGGTTAGGATTTTAAGACCCACATTGAGCAATAAGGGTGTTAGCAAATTTAGCAGACCAATACAAATTAAGAAAGTGTTTAAGAACAGTGTCATCACCCAAGATGGCAGAACGTGGAATTCCAGGAGGGTGGCAAAGTGTCCTATGCTATATGATAAGAATGTAAATAGGCACACTAATGGGGTTGCTGATGACAATGATGTATATGGATCGCAAATGGATGGATCTGTTGCTTCCAGAGTTAAAAGTGATGCGCGTTTTAGAACTGCGCCACGATCGCTTAGTGATTATGTTTAATGTAGTCTCACATTGGATATCTGTTTTATTAATAAGGGGGATGTGTTACATTCCCAAGCTTTTGTATATCTATATATTGTTCCTTTAAGGCATGCGACATGTATTTGTTTATGTGAGCTTTTGTGTTCCATTTGGAGCTTTTGGTGCAGGATGTTCTAATGTAGTCAGTTTCCATCTGGTGCCTGACTGCTTGGGACTATATGCCGTGCTGACAATAAATCTTCCTTCATAACTACTTTTTCCTGGATTACTTTCTAACACAGTGTTCTTTTCTTTTTTTTTTTTATTGAGCAAGAAAAAGAGACAGGGCATACTAAAGACATAAATACCGTGATTTCAAATCTCAGGTAGAAACCAGATAAACATAATCCTTTAGTTCATCAAGCACCACATAACATAAATTCATGTTTACAACGACCACCTCTAAAAGACAATTACAATACATATACAGAACTATTATCTATAAAAGCACCTTTGGTCTATTTTATCAGTAGCAGTGAATTGTCATACTCATATTGGAGAAGAAACCAGGGAGTATTCTGCCCATGTAGCCATAAATCTACGGAGTGCCCCTACTCTCTTTGCCTATGCCTCCACAAACAGATAAGTCCGTTCCAACTTGACAAGCCGCTGCCCCATTGTTGGTATCTTGGATGATCTCCAATTCTGCAGTAACAAGGACCTACCTACCGTCACTTCAGAGGAAACAAAATATTGTTGGCATCTGGATAGCTGTGTTCCTGTCTAATAAAGGCCAAATAGAGCCACCTGTGTTGATAGTAAAATAGACCTAGCCATGCAGTCACTAATAAACTCAAAACCCTCCACCCTAAAGTGCAGTAAAGTAGGGCATGAAAAAAATATGTGGACCCAGTTCCCCACCCACTCCATCATACATCTAAAACATTTAATTCGGAGTGGCTGGGAACATTTTATGCAGTCTCTGAGGCATATAGTATGACAACCACCTGGATAGAAAGGTCATCCTCTTAAAATTAGCCACTCTCACGGATTTGTGACCAATTTCACACATTAGTTGCCATTCTTTAATGCTAAAGCTACAGCCCTTTTCCTGCTTAATTTTTGGGAGCATATCCCCCATAAGTTTTTTATTCACACTTTGACGTAGCAATCAATACTAGTTTCCTATACCTCCTACTTTCAAATCATCAACCCCTCTTACTATTATTTTTGCTACATCATTAATCATTGTATAATTACTTTTAAGGAAACTCATTATTAGGATAAAACTTAACCAAAGAAATTGATTTTGGCTACCAAATTGCTGGATAAATGCTTCCCAAGTCATCCGGTTAGTAGCATTATAAAAATCGGCTAGCTTCAAAAAGCCTAGTTCTCTCCAGGACTGTAACACCCTTTGTGGAATCTGTAACCCCCACAGCCCACTGTCTTGGAGAGGGGTAAATACATGGCATGAAGGAACCTTATGTGCCCTATAAAGTTGCTGTGGGCGTTTTTCTATACTCATTATGGTCTTGTATCTTGTTTTCTTAGGTAGTTTCGTTGAACGAAGAAAAAATTGTAAATTGATCGCACTTTCTTTTAGTATATGCTTTAGGATAAAATTATCATATATTGATGAAGGGTATGCTAATTGTACTATCCGACTAACCAAAGAGGCCTTGTAGTATGTGGGAAATCATGCAGTGTTCTTATAAATGATGTCATTTGAAATATTATAAGTCTCATTATGAATGCTACCATTTAACATGCTATAATTCATATCATATGAAAGGGTATAAGCTGGTCCTACCTGTGATGGCCAGCTAGTGGCCTATTTAGGTATGGTGTATTTAAGAAGTTCTTTCTGAAGGTGTATTGAAAGGTATACAATTACTGTGTAATTTGAAAGGCTGTTTTATCAGGGTTAGTAAAATAACAAAGATGCCATGGGACCTGTTGCAAGCATGGAAAATTGCTCCTTTTACTGATGTTGAGGTAGAAAAATACATCAATTATCAGTGCTCAATGGACCCCATAAGAGCCCTGGGCCTCGGTGTCACTGCACCTGATGCACCAATGGTTGCTATGCACCTGCACCATTTTACAAAAGGAGAAGGTTGGAGGGCCCTTAAAAGATGCAAAGAAATCCAGCCCAGGTGAAACTACTTCCCTGAAACATCAAGTCCACCTGCTTTGTCTTTTAGTTTTCCAATTTTAGTTACTACTTATCGATCTCAGTCTCTGCACATTTTCCTAAGCTATTTGTATTGCTATTGAAAGTTTAGATTGAAAACACAACTTGCATGTCTGCACCTTCCTATATTCTTTTCGGTCCCAGACTAGTGAAAAACAAGCATTGGCACAGCCAATGGGCTTGCCTATTTGAGATCTAATGGCTTTGTTGCAGTGGAGTGGCATGACGTGCAGTGAAGTGGAGTGAAGTAGAGGGGCATTGTGTGGGATGGAGAGGAGTGGGGTGGCGTTGTGTGGAGTGAAGTAGAGTGGCATTATGTGGTGTGAAGTGGAGTGGCATCATTGGACTCTGATATTGTATGGATTGGAGTGACAATCTGTGGCGTGAAGTGGAGAGGCCTTGTGTGGAATGGCATTTTGTGGCATGTAGTAGAGTGGGATTGTATGGTGTGGCATTGTGTGGACTGTAATGATATTGTATGGTTTGGAGTGGCATTTTGTGGTGTGGATTGTGGTATGGAGTGGGTTTGTGTAGTATGGCGTGTCATTGTGTGGTGTGCAGTGGAGAGGCATTGGGTGGTGTTGAGTGGAGTGGCATTGTCTGACATACAGTGGCATTGAGTGTCAATATGTGGCATGGAGTGGCATTGTATGCTCTGGAGTGAAGTGGGGTGACATTGAGTAGAATGACATTGTGTGGCATTGGAGTGGAGTGGCATTATGTGGACTGGAGTAGAGTGGAGTGGAATTGTGTGGTGCAGAGTTGAATTGTGTGTAGTGGGGTGGAATTGAATGAAGTGGCGTGGAGTGGAACTATGTGTAGTGGAGTGGAATTGTGTGGCATGCAGTGACATGGAATTGTGTAGCATAAAGTGGAATTATCAAGTGTGGAGTGGAGGGGGTTGATATTGTGAGCAGTGGGTGGCATGGAGTGGAATTATGTGGATTGCAGTGAAGTGGAATTGTGTGACGGGGAGTGGAGTGGAACTATGACATGGAGTGGAATTGTGTGGCATGGAGTGGAACTGTGTAGCATGGATTAGAGTGAAATTGTGTTGTGTAGAATTGTGTATTATGTGAAATTGTGTGGAGTGGAGTGGAATGAAGTGAGGTGGAAGTGTGAGGCATGGAGTGGAATTGTGTGGCTGCATGGAGGAAAGTGGAATTGTGTGGCGTGGAGTTGAATTGGGTGCCATGTAATGGAGTTGTAAAGTGTGAAATTGTGTGGCAAGGAATGGAATTGTGTTTTGTGGAATTGTGTAGCATGAAGTGGAGTAGCATGGAATTGAGTTGTGTGCAATTATGTTGAGTAGAGTGTAATTGTGTGGCATGGAGTTGAGTGGAATTGTGTGGCATGAGTGACATTGTGTGGAGTTCAGTGGAATTACATTATGTGGAGTGGAATTGTGTGGCATGGAGTGGAGTGGAACTGCCTAGCACAGGGTGAAACTGTGTGGAGTGGAATTGCGTGGCATGGAATTGTGTGGCATGGACTTCTGTGGTGTGGAGTGATGTATAGTCAAATTGAGTGGAGTGGAATAGTGTGGCATGGAATTATGTAGTGCAGAGTGGAATTATGTGGCATGGAGTGGAGTAAAATGTTATGGAGTAGAGTGGAACAATGTGGCATGGAGTGGAATTGTGTGGCATGGAATACAATTGTGGCATGTAGTGGCATGAAGTGGAATTGCATGGAGTGGAGTGGAATTGTGTGGGATGGAATAGGGCGGCATGAAGTTAGGTGGAGTGGAATTGTGTGGTGTGGACTTGTCTGTCAGGGAATTGTGTGGAGTAGAATGGAGTGATGTGGAATAGTGTGGCATGGAATTATGTGGTGTGGAGTAGAATTATGTGGAATGGAGTAGAGTAGAATTGTGTGGCATGCAGTGGAACTGTGTGGAATTGAATTGCATGGGATGAAATGTGTGAAGTGGAACTGCGTGGAGTGGAATTGTGTGGCATGGAGTGATGGGAATTGTGTGGTTTGAAGTGGAGTGGAAATTGTGCGGCATGGAGTGGAAATGTGTGGTGTGTGGTGAAGTGGAACTGTATGGCATGAAGTACAGTGGATTTGTATGTTGTGGAACTGTGTGGATTGGAGTGGAATTGTTTGAAATATAGTGGAATTGTGTGGCATGGATTTGGGTGGCACGGAAGTATGGGGCATGGGAATGTGAAGTGGAGAAGAAATGTGAGGCATGGAGTGAAGTAGAATTGCGTGGTGTGGAGTGGAGTTGTGTAGCATGGAGTGGAGGAGAACTGTGTGTAGCAGTGAGTGGAGAGGAATTGTGCATTGTTGCCTGTCAGGGAGTTTAGTGGAATTGTGTTGTGTGGAATTGTGTAGCGTGGAGTGTAATTGTGTGGCCTTGAGTGGTGCATGATTGTGTTGTGTAGAATTGTATGGTGTGGAGTGTAGTGGAATTGTGTGGAGTGGAGTCGAACTGTGTGGCATGAATTGGAGTGGACTTGTGTGGCTTGGAGTGTAATTGTGTGGTTTTGAGTGGAGTGTAATTGAGTGGAATAGAATTGTGTGGCATGGAGCGGAATTGTGCAGTGTGGAATTGTGTGGAGTTGAGTGGAATTGAGTGGAGTGGAGTGAAGTGGAATTGTGTGACACAGAGTGGAGTGAAATTGTGTGGCATGGACTGGAATTGTGTAGAGTGGAGTGAAGTGAAATTGTGTGGCGTGGAGTGGGATAGAGAGGAATTGTGCAGCGTAGAGTGGAATTGTGTGATATGAAATTGTGTTGCGTGGAGTTGATTGGAATTGTGTAGTGTGGAATTGTATGGCGTGGTCTAGAATTGTGAGCCATGAAATTGTGTAGGGTGGAGTGGGAAAGTGGAATGGATTTGTGTTAGGTGAAATTTTGTGGTAAGGAGTTTAGTGGAACTGTGTTGTGGCAAATCTTGTGACATGGATTTGAGGAAAATTGTGTGGCATCAAGTTGAGTGGAGTGGAATTGTGTGGAGTTGAGTGAAGTTGAACTGTGTGGTATGGAGTGGAGTGCAACTGTATGGTGTGGAGTTGAGTAGAATTGTGTGGAATGGAGTGAAATAGGACTGTGCGCTGTTGATTTGTATCGCATGGAGTGGAATTGTGTGGCATGGGGTGATACTGTGTGGTGTGGAGTCAGGTCAAACTGTGTGGCATAGAGTAGAGTGGAATCGTGTGGCATAGAGTTGAATTGTGTGACATAGAGTGGAATTGTGTAGCATTCAATTGTGTGGAATGGAAGTGTGTAGGATTGAATTGTGTGCAGTGGAGTGGAAATGTGTGGTGTGGAGTGGAGGAGAACCGTGTGGCATGGAGTTGATTGGAGAGAAAGTGGGTGTCGTGGATTGGAGTTTATTAGAATTGTGTGGTGTTGAATTGTGTAGCATGGGGAGATGGCATGTAATTGTGTCGTGTCTGAAATTGAATGATGTGGAGTGGAGTGCAATTGTGTGGACTGGAGTGGAATTGTGTGGCCTGGAATAGCATGGCATTGCATGACTTGGAGTGAAATTGTGTGGCATTGAGTGGAGTGGAATCGTGTAGCATAGAATTGTGTGCCATGGAGTGGAATTGTGTAGCTTGGAATTGTGTGGTGTGAAGTGGAATTGAGTGGAGGAGAGTGAAGTGGAATTGTGTGGCATGGCATGGAGAAGAATTGTATGGTGTGGATTTATATGGCGTGATGTGGAACTGTGTAGAATGGAGTGAAGTGAAGGGGAATTGTGTGATACGGAGTGGACTGGAAAGGAATTGTGTGGCATGAAGTGAATTGTGTGGCTTGGAATTGTGTAGCGTGGAGTGGAATTGTGTGGTGTGGAATTTAATGGCATGGAGTGGAATGTAATTGGGTCACCTGTAGTTGTGTGGTGATGATTATAGTGGAATTGTGTTGCATGGAATATTGTGGCATGGATTGGAGTGAAATTATGTGCAATCAAGTGGAGTGAAGTGAAATTGTTTGGATTGAAGTGGAATTGTGTGGTGTGGAACTGAATGGCTTGTGGATGAGTTGAATTGTGTCACATGGAATTGTGTGGTGAGGAGTGGAGTAGAATTGTGTTCCGTGGAATTTTGTGGCATGGATTGAAGTAAAATTGTGTGAAGAAAGGTGTCAAGTGGAATTTTGTTGCATGGAGTGGTGAAGATCTGTGTGGCATGGATTTGTGTGGCGTGGAGTGGAAATGTGTGGAATGGAGTATAGTGGCATGGAACTGTGTGTTGTGAAGTAGAGTGGAACTGTGTCATGTGGAATTGTGTGGTGAGAAGTAAAGTGTAATTGTGCGATGTTGAATTTTTTTGCATGGAGTAAAGAGTCCTTGTGTGGCATTGAGTGGAGTAGTGTGGAATAGAGTGGGGTGGAATCATGTGGAGCTGAATGGAGTGGAATTCTGTGGCATGGATTGGAATTTTGTGGCATAGATTGGAGTGAAACTGTGTGGCATCAATTGGAGTGAAGTGGAATTGTGTGCAGTGAAGTGAAGTGGAATTGTATGACAAGGAGTGGAGGGAAATTGCTTTGTGTGGAGTGGAATTTTGTGGCATGGCATGGAGTGGAGTGGAACTGTATTGTGTGTATTCGTGTAGTGTGGAGTGAAATTATGTAGTATCAAGTGGAATGGAGTGGAATTGTGCAGCTTGGAATGGAGTGGAGAGGAATTGTGTGACATGGAGTGGGATTGTGTGGCATGGACTTGTGTAACATGGAGTAGAATGGAATTGTGTGGTGTGGAATTGCGTGGCATATAGTGAAATTGTGTAGCATCAAGGTGAATTGTGTGGTGCCAAATTGTGTGGTGAGGAGTGAAGTGGAATTGTGTCTCATGGAATTTTGTGGCATGGAGTAGAGTGGAATTGTTTGTCATTGATTGGCATGGAGTGGAATAAAAGGGAGTGGAATGGACATGTGTGGCATTGAGTGGAATCATGTGGCAAGGAGTGGAATAGAATTGTGTAGCCTGGAGTGGAATTGTGTGGCACGGAGAGGAGTGGAGGGGAACTGTGTGGCATTATTGATGTGGAATTGTGTGCCATGGAATTTTGTATGGTGGAGTGGAAATGTGTTGCATCGAATTGTGGGTTGGAATTGTGTGGCTCTGAATTGTGTGGTGTGGAATTGAGTGGAGTGGAGTGAAGTGGAATTCTGTGGCATGGAGTGGAATTGTGTGATATCTATTTGTGTGGTGTAGAGTGGAATGGTGTAGAGTGAGTGAAGTGAAGTGGCATTGCATGTGGCGCAGTGGAATGGAAAGGAATTTTGTGGCACGGAGTGGAATTGATGGCTTGGAAATGTGTGGTGTGAAGGGGAGTGGAATTGTGTTACATGGAGTGGAATTGTGAGGCATGGATATGTTTAGCATGGAGTGGAGTGTAATTGTGTGGTATGGAATTGAATGGTGTAGAGTGGAATGAAATTGTGTCCCGTGGAACTGTGTGGTTAGGACTGGCGTGGCATTGTGTTGCATGGAATTTTGTTGGTAGTATTGAAGTAAAATTCTGTGGCATCCTTAGGAGTGGAGTGGAATGAGGTGGGATTGTCCGGCGTGGAGTAGAACTGTGTGGCATGGATTTGTTGGGTTTGGAGTGGAAATAGGTGGCATGAAGTGGAGTGAAATTGTGTGGTGTGGAGTGGAAAGGAATTGGGTGGCTTGGAGTGGAATTGTGAGGCTTGGAACTGTGTAGCATGGAGTAGAATAGATTATTGTGGTGTGTGATTGTGTGGTGTGGGCTGGAGTGGAATTATGTCATGTGGAATTGTGTGGGGAGGAGTGAAGTGAAATTATGCCACAGATTAGAGTGGAATTGTGTGGCATTGAGTAGAATCGAGTGGAGTGGATTGAAGTGAAATTGTGTGGCATTGAGTAGAGCTGAATTCTGTGGCATGGACTGGAGTTAAATTGTGTGGCATCAAGTGGAGTGAGGTGGAATGGAGCGGAGTGGAATTGATTTGCAAAGATTTGTGTGGTGTGGAGTGGAATGGAGTGGAATTGTGTGGCATGAAGTGGAATTGTGTGGTGTAGAGTGAAATTGTGCAGTGTAGAATTGGGTGGTGGGGACTGGAGTAGTGAGGAGTGAAGTGGAATTGTGTCATGGGAATTTTTGGTAAGGAATAGAGTGGAATTGTCTGGCATTGAGTGGAGGGGAGTGGAAAGAGTGGAGTGAAGTGAATTTGTGAGGCAATGGAGTAGAATTGTGTGGCATGGGGTGGAATCTGTATGGAGAGGAATGGAATGGAATTGTGGGGTATGGGTTTGTGTGAAGTGGAGTGGAATTGTGTGGCGTGAAGTTGAATTGTGTTTGGTATGGAGTGTAGTGGAGAGGAGAGAAATTTAGTAGTGTAGGACTGTGGAGTGAGTGGAATTGTGTGGCATTGTGTGGCATAGATTGGAGTAGAATTGTGTGGCATTAAGTGGAGTGATGTGGAATTGTGTGGAGTGGAGTGATGTGGAATTGTGTGGTGTGGAGTGAAGTGGAACTGCATGGTATGCAGTTGAACTTTGAGTAATGGGGTGGAGTGGTGTGAATGTTGAATGGATTTGTGTGGCTTGGAGTGGAATTGTGTGGTGTTGAGAGGAATGGAGTGGAATTGTGAGGTTTGACATGGAGGGGAATTGCATTGCATGGAGCTGATTGTGTGGCATGGACTTGTGTAGCATGCAGTAGAGTGGAATTGTGTGGTGTGGTGTGGCATGGAGCAGATTTGTGTACTGTGGAATTGTGTGGTGCGAACTGATGGGGAGCTGTGTCATGTGGAATTATGTGGTGAGCAGTGAAGTGGAATTGCATCACATGGAATTCAGTGCCATGAAGTAGAGTGGAAATGTGTGGAGTGAAGTTGAATTGTGTGGCTTGTAGAGGAGTGGAACTGCATGGTGTGGTGTGAAGTGGAATTTTGTAGCATGGCGTGGAGTGAAATCAATTTGCATGGATTTTTTTGGGTGTGGAGTGGAATTGTGTGACATGGAGTGGGATTGTGTGGTTTGGAGTGGAATGGAGAGACATTGTGTGGTGTGGACTTGTGAAGTATGGATTTAAATGGAATTGTGTGGTGTGGAATTGTGTGGCATGGTGTGGAAGTGTGTGGTGTGGAATTGGATGGTGTGGACTTGTGAAGTATGGATTTAAGTGGAATTGTGTGGTGTGGAATTGTGTGGCATGGTGTGGAAGTGTGTGGTGTGGACTAGAGTGGAATTGTGTCAGGTGGAATTGTGTGGCGAGGAGTGAAGTGGAATTGTGTCACATGGAGTAGAGCGGAATTTTCTGGCATTGAGTGGAGGGAAGGGGAGTGGAGTGGAATTGTGTGGTGTGGAATAGAATTTTGTGGTATGGAGTGGAGTCGAACTGAATTGTGTGGCATGGATTTGTGTGATGTGGAGTGGAATTGTGTGGCATGAAGTGGAATTGTGCGACATGGAGTGCAATGGAGAGGAATTGTTTGGCATCATGTGGAGTGGAATTGTGTGGTGTAGAACTGTGTAGAGTGAGGTGAATGGAATTTTGCAGCATGAATTTGGAGTAGAATTGTGTTGCATCACGTGGAGTGATTTGGAATTGTGTGGAGTGAAGTGGGATTGTGTGGTGTGGTGTGACGTGGAACTGCAGGGTGTGGAGTGGGGCAGAACTATGTTGTGTGGATTTGTGTGGCATGGAGTGGAATTGTGTGGTGTGGACTTGTATAGCGTTGAGTATAGTAGAAATGTGTGGTGTGGCATTGTGTGTCATGGAGTGGAATTGTGTCATGTGGAATTGTGTGGTGAGGAGGGAAGTGAAATGTGCCGAGTGGAGTGGAATAGAGTGGAGTGAAGTTGACTCATGTGGCATTGAGTGGAGTAAAATTGTGCGGCATAGTGTGGAATTGGGTGGCATGGAGTGGAGGGGAATGGAATCGTGTGACATGGAGTTTTGTGGCAGGTAGTGAAATTGTGTGGCATGAAGTGGAGTGGAATTGTACAGCGTGGAGTGGAGATGAATTGTGTGGCATACTTTGGAGTTTAATTGTGTGGTGTAGAACTATATAGAGTGGAGTGAGTAGAATAGCATGGCAGGGATTGGAGTGGAGTTGTGTGGCATGGAATTTTGTATGATAGTGTGCAGTGGAATTGTCTGGCATTGAGTCAAATTGTGTAGCTTGGAATTGTGAAGTAGACTTGAGTGCAGTAGGATTGTGTGGCATGAAGTGAAGTGGAATTGTGTAGAGTGGAGTAAAGTGAAGTAGAATTATGTGGCATGGAATGGAGTGGAAAGGAATTCTCTGGCAAAGGGGAATAGTGTGTTGTGGAATTGTGTAGCATGGAGTTGAGTGAAATTCTGTACAGTGGAATCGCGTGGCATGGAATTCTTGGATTGGAGCGAAAGTGTGTGGGATCAAGTGCAGTGGAGTGAACATGTGTGGCATAGAGTGGAGTATAATGATGTGGCATGGAGCGGAAATGTGTGGCATGGAGTGGAGTGGAACTTTGTGATGTGGAGAGGAATTGTGTGGCGTTGAGTGGAATTGTCAGGCACAGAATTGTGTAGCATATAAAAGCATGGAATTGAGTGGTGTGGACTGGAGTGGAATTGTGTTATGTGGAATTGTGTGATGATGAGTGAAGTGGAATTGTGTCATGTGGAATTTTGTGTCTTGGAGTCAAGAGGAATTATGTGGCACTGAGTAGAGTGGAATAGAATAGAGTAGAGTGAAGTGAAATCATGTGGTGTGGAGTCGAATTTTGTGGCATGGATTGGAGTCAAATTGTGTGGCATCACACGGAGTGAAGTAAAATTGGGTTGAGTGGAGTGAAGTGAAGTGGAATTGTGTGACTTGGAGTGAAGTGGAACTGTGTGGAGTGGAATTGTGGGGCATGGAGTGGAATTATGTGCCTTAGAGTGGAATGGAGAGGAATTGTGTGGCATGGAGTGGAGTGGAATTGTGTAGCATGGACTTATGTAATATGGAGTAGAGTGGAACTGTGTTCTGCAGACTTGTGTGGCATGGAGAGAATTGTGTTTTGGGGCTGTGTGGTGTGGAAGTGTCTTGTGTTAGCTGGAGTGGAATTGTGTCACATGGAATTGTGTGGTGAGGAGTGATGGGGAATTGTGTCACATGGAATTTTATGGCATGGAATAGAGTGAAATTGAGTGACATTGAATGAGTGGAGTGAACAGAACTCATGTGGCATTGAGTGGAGATATATTGTGTGGTGTGGAGTGGAATTGTGTGGCATTGATTTGTATGGTGTGGAGCGGAATTGTGTGGCATAGGGTTGAGCAGAGAAGAATTGTGTGGCGTGGAGTGGAATTGTGTGAGGTAGACCTTTATAAAGGTGAATGGAATTGTATGGCATGGAATACAGTGCAATTATGTGGCATGGAATTTTGTAGTGTGGAGTGGAAATGTGTTGCATGGAATTGTGTGGTGAGGAGTGGGGTGGAATTGTGTCACGTGGAATTTTGTGGCAGGGAGTAGAATCATGTGGCTTTAAGTGAAGTAGAATTGTGGTGTTGCGTGGAATTTTGTGGCATGGATTGAAGTAGAATTGTGGGGCATCAAGTAGGATGTAGTGGAATTATGTGGAGTGCAGTGAAGTGGAAATGTTTGGCATGGAGTGGTGTGGAACTGTGTGGTGTGGAGTAGATTTTGTGGTATGGAGTGGAGTAGAGCTGTGTTATGTGGATTTATGTGGTGTTGAGTGGAATTGTGCGGCATGGATTGGAATGGAGTGGAATTGTCTGGTTTGGAGTGGAGAGTAATTGTTTGGCATGGATGCAATTGGAATTATGTGGCATGAACTTGTGTATCATGGAGAAGAGTGGAGTTTCATGGTGTGGAATAGTGTGGCATGGAGTGGATTTTTTGGCACAGAGTTAAATTGTGTGGTGTGGAATTGTATGGTGTGAACTGGAGTGGAATTGCGTCTTGTAAAATTGTGTGGTGAGGAGTGAAGTGGAATTGTATCATGTGGAATTTTGTGGCATGGACAAGAGTTGCATTGTGTGGCATTGAGTGGAGTGGAGTGGAATAGAGTGGAGTTGAGTGAAGTGGACACATGTGGCATTGAGAGGAGTGGAATTGTGTGGCATGGAGTGGAGTGGAATGGAATTGTGTGGCATGGATTTGAGTGGTGTGGAGTGGAATTGAGTGGCATGAAAGGGAGTTGTGTGGCATGGAGTGCAGTAGAGAGGAATTATGTGGTATGTAATTGTGTAGTGTAGAACTGTATAGAAAATAGAGAGTGGAATTGTGTAGCATGGATTGGAGTGACATTTTGTGGTGTGGAATTTTGTAGCATGGAGTGTAGTGGAAATGTGTTGTTTGGAATTGTTTAGTTAGAAGTGTATTGGAATTCTATCACATGGAATTTTGTAGCATGGAGTTGAGTGCAATTGTGTGGCATTCAGTGAAGTGGAGTGGAATTGTGTGGAGAGGAGTAGAGTGGCATTGTGTGGCGAGGTGTAAAGTGGGATTGTTGTGATGTGGAGTGGCGTGGCATTGTGTGGCATGGAAAGTTGCCGAATTGTCACTAAATTTCCCTATAGAGCTTCAAAGCCTGGTGTTATATAAATGCAATTATAATCCAAAATGTTACCAATTATCTCGACCTCTGACCTATGTAAACGTCTGATGCTTTTGATGGGATGCCGAAGTTTGTTAGAGTGCACGTCTTCTCTGAGTAGTGTACAGTGAAAGTCGCTGCCATTTGATACAAGGCTCAGGCACCCAGCTCGGTGCACTGTGCCTTCATGCAGGACTGGTCTCTGCTCTTTACCCCAAACCCAGTGGGGGAGCAAGAGAGTCCTCCCCAGTCTGCAGCCACCTTGCCCTGGGTAGTAACTGTCACTGCCATTTCGTGGGCTCAGGGTGCTGCCTTGGGTGGGTGGGTGCATTCCACCTTCCTGGAGCCCGAGGAGTCAAGGAGGGTTAAGCCTAGGCCATCCTCTCCCCACAACCCTGTCTGGGAAGCCCATTTTCCTAAACTATTCAGCCTCCACGAAGTGGGGTCTTACAGAACCTTTGAAGGGGACAAAAGATGGAGTTAGCCCAGCAGCCGGCCGTCCATCTGGTCTCCCAGCCTGCCCAGCCATCTGGCGCCCAACCTGATGACCAGATGGCCCAGGAAGACCCAGCGACCAGATTGCCTGGGACGGCCAGACTTAGGACCCAGTCACATGGGAGTCTGACGACGACAAGAATTGAAGAACCAGAACCTTTTTGGACCTGGCGGTGCAGGGTACGCCTTAATCTCCTGGGTTCTCCTGCATCAGCTAACAGAGACACGGGGACACTCTGTCGGCGTAAAAGATCAGATTTTATTAGCTGCAGCTAGTACAGTTGTCCTGGAAGTACACACGGTATGTTCTCAGGAGACTGCCACTTCACTCCGTGGCGCACAATCTTATATAGTACATCGATAACATATACATTAACAAAGAACACACCTAAAACATACATAGAGGGCCAATGAGGTAAAGGTAAAGACGGAACGTGTCCAATAGGAAAGGTTGGAAAACAAAGATATCGAGTAACTCGAAGAAGCCTCTCCTCCAACGTTTGCTATCCCTCCCACAGGTTAAAGTATTAACGTCTCTGTAACTGACTTGCAGGTGGCGAGATACGTTTGTGTGTTTTGGAGGACAGTTGTGAAATGAGAGAATATGAGCGGAGGACAGCGAAGGCCAGAAGATAAGATAAAGTCAGGAGAGAATAGTGTGAACCAACAGATAGTTAAGACAGAGATTAGAGGAACCAGACAGGGATTAGTGTACTCGGCCAGTCTCTAACACCAGCTTCGTAAAAAGAGGCACAAGGCTATTTCGACACAATATTGCAGGAAAAGCAGAAAAGACTTCGTTCGTCGTGCTGCCTGAGTGAGGGCAACACAAAATGGCGGCAGAGCACAAAATGGCGGCTCAATGCGATCGTGATCGAAAATCGAATTTCCTCAGACCCTCCTTTTGCCAGAACTCAGGCAAGATACAGAGACTCACGTTAATCTGAGTCGATGTCGATGGCCATGAGGTCATCAAGCTGTTGCTGTAGCATCATTCTATTATTCTCTGTTCTTTGTGCCTTGGGTTTTGGGATGCACATAGTAGCACAAAGGTCGCAGATGGCGGGACCACAGTGCATACAAAGACAACAAGAGAATACGATGGCTAAAACTATACCAAGGAATGTTAGCACTTTCCAACCCCATTTGGACAGTAGTCCCCAAAACCATCCCAATAACGACCAATCTCCTTCGTCCTGATGAATCGACTCGGAGATTATATGTAATTTAGAGATGGCCTGGTATACTGTTGGAGCGTCATCAGGTATGTAAATACAGCAACTCGATTTGATCAATTTGCAGACTCCACCACGATCTTCAAGAATAACATTTAGGGCAACTCGGTTCTGTAAGGTCATAAGACGATCCACCTGTAGTTCCGCTGTAGTATTACTTAGAGCTCCTACAGTGATGTCTATGGTAGTCTCTACGACACGAACCAGTTGCCTCATATTCCTACTGTTTGTCATAGGACCCCAAAAAGGAAGAAATCCCTTTAGGAAGTCTCCTCCCTCTTGACCTGCTGTGTCTTTGGAATCAATAATTCCTCTGCCATATCTGTTTTTATGAAAATTTGAAGAAGCAGTGTATGTAGGGGGAAGAAGAAAAGCTATATAGCAAGTTCCAGAAAAACCAGCCGGCAACCACGTATAGGCTCTATCATGACAGATGAAATATGTGCCCTGAGATGGCACTAACGGTGGCGAATTCTGAGAGGAGTGAATGTAAGTATGGGAACAAAAGCTTTTTCTTTGCTCGGGTTCAGTAGTTCGACCATTGATTTGCAAACAGAAATTGCCTTGATGAGGTATAGTCCAAATCGGTGGAGACTTTCCTTGTTTAACCTTATCACTAAGGCTTGTGATATAATGGGTGACATTCCAATTTGTATATGCTTTCCTCTCATCGATAGCAATTTAGCTATTTTCCATGATTTTAGCCCTAGCTACCATTCCCTTCATCAATGAACTATGACTGAAATCTGGTCCATCAATATAAAAACTGACAGGTCGTTTAAATTGGCTTTGATAGGCGTTAGAGAAAATTACAAAATAAGCCCAAGCAGAACCTTCATAAGAGAATGGTAGGACTAAATATGGCATCCCTTTTTCTGTGGTATGAGGCATTAGTCCACACACCCAACAATCGGTTGTATTAATTACTAATTGGTGTTGGTGTAATAATTGAATAAACAAATTATTGTAATATTCGATTCTTCTTACGAGTTCATGTTGAGGAAGTGTATGAAAGAGATGAGGAGAGATAGTAGAATAAGAAGGCACAGTAACAGAAGAAGGGACAACTTTTTGTTGCATAGCATAAACAATCCAACCAATACACGCCAATAAAATACACAATAATATGAAAACACATAAAGTTATACTACAACGACTGTATACTATTCTACAATAATTATTCTTCATTTTGTTCTTTCTCTCTCTTTCGCCTAATGTAGTTTCCATCTTCTAAATGGATGCTCACGGCAATCTTCCTTAAACACTTGATTACGATTGTCTGCCGTCCTATGACACTGCAAGTCCTGCAGGCCTATTGCCACTACTCAGGTCACAACCAAGACTCCTACCGTGACCCTGCAACCGGGATAGAAACTACATGGAAGAGAGATTCTCAAATTTTCTTTTTCAATCTGGGTCTCAAATCGTAATGGGTCTTGTCCGGTACAGTCTGATCCTGAAACAATGTTTGTGGATTTGTGGTGTTCAAACGAAAATGTGATGGTACAGCTTCTTGGAGAATGTCATCATTTTCTTTTCCCGACAATGTTCCAGTCAAACGTGCATCACTAAAGGGTACAAATCGTGGAACCTTCTCGTTTTTTTTCAGAGTCACTTATACCCTTGCGGACCCACTGATCAAAGGGTAAAGGCAAAGGAACCTTTTTGCAGTGCACGCCGTGAATCCAGTTTTTCTTTCCTTCGACCTTCACTGCTGTACGGGTTGTTAGAAGGACCCGACGGGGCTCCCTCCAGCGAGGCTCCAAATTCTTCGTCCTTTGAAAATTCTTCACACAAACCCAGTCACCTGGTCGGATGGAATGACCTGAGTCTGTGGAGGCCTCTGGCAAAGCGCTCTGAACCTGTTGATGAAGAACACGCAATTTAGTTGTGAGGTCATGCAAGTAATCAATCAACATTGGGTATGGCAAGTCTGAATACTTTTTAGGGCGAGGGACTCCCCATATATTAGCTGGGCGTCCAAAAACTACCTCATAAGGGCTAAGTCCCAAGCGAGAATGCACAGCCGTTCTGGTGGATAGAAGAGCCAAAGGTAAGGCATCGGGCCAACTAAGGCCTGTACTAGCCTGTACTTTAGCAAGCTTGAGTTTGAGGGTGCCATTATAGCACTCCACTAGACCCGCTGAGTGGATGGTTTGCCGCATGGAACTTCTGTTTTATACCAAGACCTGCACAAACTTTTTGCATGACTTGGCCCACAAATTCGCTCCCATTGTCACTCCAGACAATGCGCGGCAAACCGAATCTAGGAAAAAACTCTTTTAAAAGTACTTTGGCTGTAGATAAAGCAGTATTGTCTTTCAGGGGGTAAGCCTCTATCCATCAGGAAAAGGCACATACCACCACTAGAACATATTTGAGATTGTTGCATCGTTCCATGTGAATGTAATCGATTTGCAACACCTCAAATGGATAGGTCGGAGGAGCAAAGTGACCTGCTGGAGTTGGGGTTCCCTTTCCCGGATTGTACATTAAGCAAATAATGCAATGTTTCACTACATTATCTGAACACTTCGGTATTCCCTCGTTTTGCCATACTGGAGCCAGAAGCTTGCATATTCCTTTCGCACTTAGGTGGGCTGGACCATGCGCCATAGTAACTACAGGTAGTACATATGCGCCTGGTAACAGCCAACGTTGGTGCTCGGACAATTCCACCCAACATCCCATCTCATCTAACATTCCTGTACTTTCTTTCCACCTACTCAATTCTTTCTCTGTAGCCTCTTCTTGAATCGACCTTACACTTTCTACTGTATCCTCGTACATTCCTCTTTCTCTGACCCAATTTGCAGGGCCTGTAACATACATGTGACTTGTAGCATCTCTAGCTGTCCTTTTCGCTACCTCATCTGCAAATGCATTCCCGCGACCAACATCGTCAGTAATCTTCCTGTGTGCACTACACTTCACAATTGCTATTTGGGTGGGCAAAGCAAGTGACTCAAGAATATCAGTCACCAACTGACCATGTTGTATCTTAGTGCCGTGGGAAGTAAGGAATCCCCTTTCTTTCCACAAACGTCCAAAATTGAACGCTACACCAAAAGCGTATTGACTGCCGGTGTACACGTTCACTCTTTTTCCTTCGGATAACACACACGCTCTGGTTGGGGCTATCAGTTCAGCTGCCTGAGCTGAGGTATGTCTGATGCGTGCTGTTTCCACGACTGTATGCAAGGTAGTAACAGCATAGGCTGAAGTTGTTTCTCCATTAGGAAGCTTAAAACAGGAACCATCTACCCATAGCGTTCCATCCGGATTCACTAATGGCATATCTGTTAAGTCAATTCTACCTTTTGTCTCTTCCTCAGTACGAAAGAAACAATCATGTTGTTCCTGAACACCTTTCTCTTCTGGAAGAGGCAACAGAGTAGCTGGATTTAAGGTATTGCATCGTTTGATATGCACGTGACTAGCCAAAAGCGTCAGCTCGTATCCAGTTAAACGAGCACTCGTAAGATGCTGCGTTTTTGTTCTGTTTAGCAAAGTATCTACTGCATGTGGCACCATAACAATGAGAGTATTATCTAGCACCACTCCAGCAGACTGTCGAATAGAAATTGCTGCTGCTGCTGTTGTTTTGAGACAACTAGGCAATGCTTTAGCTACTGGATCTAACGTAGCCGAGAAATAGGCACATGGCCGCTGTTTGTCTCCAAATCGCTGCGTTAAAACTGACAACGCACAACCTTCTTTTTCATGAACATAGAGCGTAAAAGGCTTACTGTAATCAGGAGTACCTAGTACAGGAGCAGAACACAGAGCAGCACGTAAATCAGTAAAACTCCTCTGACACTCGTCAGTCCATGGAAGGGGCTGAGGCGTATCTTTCAAAGTGAGTGCCAGCAAAGGTTTAGCCAACAGAGAGAAGTTAGGGATCCACTGCCTACAATAGGAAGTAATGCCCAGAAAGGCACGTACCTCTCTTTGTGTGGACGGCACAGACATTTGTGCAATAGCTTGGATACGTTCTGGGGTTAATCCTCATCCCTCCTTGGATAAGAGATGACCCAAGTAGGTAAACTCTTGGCGAACATACTGTAGCTTAGAAGGTGAAACCTTATGATTAAGATCGGAAAAGTGTCGCAACAATGCAACCGTCACATTCTTACATATATCCTCTGAATCAGCAGCTATTAGCAAATCGTCCATGTACTGAATGAGAGCAGCACCAGACGGCAAAGAAAAGGCATCAAGATGACATTTCAAAACTTGACTTTCACAATAGCCTTGAGGTGCGCGCTTAAACCTGAAGCTTCGGCCTCCAAGAGAGAAGCCAAAAATGTCCCTACTTTCTTCGGCAATGAGAATACTAAAGAAAGCATTTTTCAGATCGATAACAGAAAACCAAACCTCTGTAGAAGGTATCATCGTCAACAGCGCAGTGATATCTGGGACAACAGGAAACTGTGGTACAACAATTTTGTTTACCTCCCGAAGATCAATGACAAAACGATAAACAGGAGGTTGAGAAGGATCAGTGCGTTTAAGAACAGGGAGAATAGGGCTATTACATATGTTACCTCTCGTTTCGTCAACCACATCTTTCCGAATTAAGTCATGAATGATTTCCAAAAGCGCTTTTTCACCTTCAAAGGAAATTCTATATTGAGGAACACGTGGCAATTCAGCATTGGGTTTGAGAGTGACAACATATGGTGGAATTTCAAGACAACCAACATCATTTGGACCCGTAGCCCAAAGCGTTGTAGGAAGAGAGAGCAATTCAGGAGGAAACTGATCTTTAGACAAGTACATTGGAGAAATCAGTTTCTGTCCCAAAGTGAGATATACACCAGAAGGAGAACAATATATTGTTGCATGCAATCTTTTCAATAGATCCAAGCCCAATAGATTCTCACCGCAACCATTCGTTAAGAGAAGCGGAACTTCTAAATCATAAGGGCCAATTGAAATAGGCAATGGGCAAGAAACCGGATTACGAACTGGGGCGCCAGAAAAACCTACAGATACATTCGTTAAGCCAGACAAAGGTGCCCCAGGGAGTTTTGCATGAATGATAGAACTTCTCATTGCACCAGTATCTAAAAGAAATGGCTCTGAAACACCCATTGCAGTGACATTAACATAAGGTCCATTCTGATATACTGGAATCGACACAACTCCCTTACTTTGTCCATGGCTGTCCTAGTTAGCATGAAGACTTTCATTCCCGTCTTCAATGTAATAATCCTCATTGTAATACTGTATAGACCGAGTGTTTTGCCGATCAAAGTAGTTCATGGAATTAGAGGGAGGAAGGGAACGCTGTTCTTGGGTCAATATACCTCGACCTCTACCTCTGTTTGCTGACTGGAGGCCAGCACGACCTCGTGGAGCAGATAGTGTCCCATTTCGCTGCAATAAAACCGGACAACTATTCTTGAAATGACCTTCCTCTCTACAATAGGCACATTGATTAGGACCTAGCAAAGGTCGCGGAATATATGGCTCAGGCTTTTGATACACCTTCTGAAACTGCGGAGGCTGTTGAAACTAGGGCTGAGCATAACGAGGTGGATAAGCCTGTTGCAAGAGAACCTTGGTTTTCAATTCTTTAGTCTTTTTCTCTTGCTTATCTTTTTCTTCTTTATCTCTATTTTCATAATATTGAGCAGTAGCCAATATCTGAGCTGAAGAAGAAACAGCCCATGAACTTCGGAGTCTTTCAACTTATGCGACAGTTTGGGAAGCAAATTAAATACGAACTTATCTACAAATAACCGCTGTCCACCCTCCGTAGTCATGTCTTGACCACTGTGATCAATGAATGTCTCCTCGAAACGAGTGAAGAAATCGGAAACACTCTCATCTTTCTTCTGTTTAAACGCGGCTAGTTTATCCCAGTTAACTCTCAAGGCAGGCATCATCGTTTTCATTAATGTAATAATCCTACCAGGGAGTTCTGAAATCAAAGAATCAGGCTTCGCACCACCCACTTGGTCTCTATCTGCGGCAATTATAGCATCCCAATCAGCACCTAATTCCTGTGCGTGATTCTCCTTACGAATCCTAGCCCATAACGCTTGTGGAACTACATTCCCCATCAACATATCGATATCTGCTAAATTCATGATGCAGGCTTCAACAGTTTGTGACAATTCTTTATAATAACCTGCAGGGTTTTTATGAGGATCCGGTAGAGACTGTTTAAGGGCCAAAACTTCAGATCTTTTCCAGGGGACATGTACCCATATTCGCTGAAAGTGAGCAGGAACAACTGGATTTGCACCTGCTGCTGGGACCTTTTCTCTCCATACCGGAGGAACCTCTCTCATTGGGTAATTTTTCAGTGTCAATCTAACTGAGGGATCGGAATCTAGAAAAGTCTGTGAGGTAAATAGGGTTCTATAGGAAACAAGTGTCTTTACAGCGTCCTCAACCTTAGAACCCACAATGAGTCCCTTATCAAAATCAGCCTGAACATCTAACAGACCTTGAGGAACCGAACCCAAGTCCATATCCTCCCAACCTTTAACGAGAGTATCACACATAGCATTGAAAACATATCTCTGCGTAGGCGCATTCCACTGTGAGAAGGTAGGCAAAATGTCGGGTACACTATACCGAGGACCCTTCTGTGGTAAATAATTTAATTACCGGTACTTAATTTGATGCGGAAAATCTATAATAATAGCTCAGTAAAATAAGAGGCAGAATCCGTGGTATTAGAGGTTCGGAACGGGCTTTATTCCAAAATCAATTCGAATTGATGGACTCCATATTCCATCACCACGAAGGTTCAGGAAGTGAAGGACCATACTTTATTGACAGATAATCATATTTATAGAAGAGGCATTATAGTGAAACAGATGCAGGAGGCGTAACAGTTGATAACAAAGATAAAAACATACATGCGTAACTAAAATGGGTGTAACTAGGCGTAACTAAAGAACGTCATTTAGGTATGATGTCATAAATGGGTGGTTTCATGAAAGAATTTCGCAATGTCAGCAGAAATACTTGGCAGAGATGCGCGCGCAGCAGCATGACGTGTGATTGACGTGCAACTAGGGGGTGAAGGGGACTTGACATTTAACTCTACATATGGAGACAGAAGTCTGGGGGGTCAAGTCAACCTAATCCCAAATCATATCTAACATCCTATGTTTAAAGAACTGTGTTATCCAAAAAGAGAGGTCTCTTAGGATAGAATCTTATTCTATACTGACTATACTGACTGTTAGTGCGTGTACAAGCGTCTAAGTGTCTACACTAGATGCGAGGGCAGAAATCTTCCATAGTAACAGGGCTATGAATTACTTGCATAAAGACAGAGAAGCCGGGCCCTTTGCTCGGTAGCTGGAAGAATGTTTACTTAAACTGCTAGACAGGAATGCATTGGATGGGGAGCGGAGCAGATAATCTCGAAGGTGAAATACAGTTTTTGGCAAGCAGACAGGTCGAGTCAGGCACCGTTAGCCGCGCAGGGAGTAGGACAAAGTTCATGGATACAGATGCGAGCTCAGACTGGAGCTTTCAGAGGCAGAAGGCAGGAAAAGGCTTAATGGCAGAATCAGGGCCTACTCGCCTGGACTGTAAAATGGGATAAATGAACCATATAAAGCCGGTGGCCTTTCATACTTAGGAATAGAATATCCGGCCCATTCATGGCGGATCTGAAAGAGGACATGTTGACGGTGGACGCACATGCGTTTGCGTCTTCATAACTGGAACTGGAGGAAACATACATGTACTTGTGATTTATACATGAAACCGTTGGGGTCCAAGATAGGGGACATAACTGATCATAAAAATCCATATTTCCACATTCCCTCCTTGTCCCCTACTTGCCCTTAAGAGATATCAATCTTCATCAATCCGTCGATCTGTTCATATAGCATCATTTGTTCTTCTTTCTTCTTCCGGGATGAATGAAATCTTGGTGGTGGAATACACGATGTGGCACACAGACCACAAATCGCTGGTCCACATTGTAGGCATAAGCAGCAACTGAATAGTATGAGAAAGCCAATACCTAGGAAGGATAGGACCCTCCATCCCCAGGCTAACAATACACCCCAAAACCAACCGGACCAAGTCCAGGTGCCTGGATTCTGGTGTATCTGGCTGACAATCTTATGAAGGCGAGTTATGGCTTTATATACAGATGGCGAATTTTCTGGTATGAAAATGCAACAACTTGATCCGATGACCCTGCAAGCTCCGCCCCTATCGGCCAGGATGACGTCAAGGACAAGACGATTTTGAAGCACAACAATCCGCATAGCAGACTGCTCTTCTGTTAAATTGCCTAAGGCGGAAATAGTTTCGTTCACTACTGCTTCAAGGGTTCTGGTTAATCTACGTATCAGCTTACTATTGGTAACTGTACCTATATAGGGAAAGAGACCTTTATTGAAATCTGTGTATTTTTCCCATGCTGTCTCAGTGTAGTCGACTATTGGGAGATCTCTCCGTTCTCTATTGTGTACTAAATGAGTATTTCTGTGATAATCAGGAGGAGCTAGGAAAACAGGTGGCAAAAGGAATCCGATGTAGCAGGTACCATCCCAATCTAGAGGCAAACGCATATATGCAGTCTGACCACATACGAAGTAGGAATGGCGAGAAGCTCTAAATGTAGACCTGCCTTGATCACTGAATTCTATTACAGTGGTGCATCTACTATGGCCCATATGTATGGAACCATTCTTTCTTACACATAATTCACCTTTAACTCGAAATACTGACATAGCGGGCAAAATTGGTGCAGCTTCGGATTCAACATTCAGGATCATGAGATTAAGCGTGAAATTCCCTAATCCATATACTTCATTTTCTAGATCGGTTCCTGTTCTTTTGGGAAGTCCCTCCTTGTTAGGGTAACAGACTTTAAGCAAAACTAAGTTCAGGTTTCCCCATACCCAGTTGTCTTGATAAACTTCGGAGTTCGAATCTAGAGAATTAATTAAACTAAACCATGCTCCACAGGAGCCATTGTGTGTGAACGGATATGGAAAGAGAGGCAGAATTCCCTTATAGTTCTGATAGGGAGGGAGTCGGCCACATGTCCAACAATTTGTAGCATTGCTAGCCTGATGGGAATGATGTAACATACTAATAAAAGTGTTATTGCGCAGCGCAAATCTATAGGACAACTCATGCGGGGGTAATTCACTAAAAGAATGTTCAGCAGTAACATTGTAAACATGTTTAGAAATAGGATAATATATGTGCAACAATATACTTGCAGCGATTATTAAAAGACTTAAGAAAAACAAAATTAATAACGTCACTGTGCAATGACTACGCAGTGATTTACAGTACGCATGTTGTTTCAACTGCATCCTTCGGTTTCTTTCTCTATTCAGGTCTAGGGGATACATGTCAGAGACAAATTCGACCGATTCACCTTGGAGAGGACTTAAACAATCAAATTGTCTGACTTGTTAGACCGTAGTTTTAGTTTATATAGTTCCTTATTACTCGGTTCAACCAAAGGAAGCTTTGAGTCTATCGGTGAAGACACGCGAGGTGTATCGTTTACATCAGACGGTAGTCCATGAAATTTCTTGATATGACTTGAATGTATCCAGCCTTTGCGACCTTCGATCTTCACGGCTGTCCTCGTGGTGAGCAGTACTAGTTGAGGCGATTTCCACCTAGGATCCAGCTGAGACTTCCGGTCAAAGTTCCTCACTAACACCAGGTCCCCGGGAACTACGTCATGGGGTTTCACCTCGGTGTTGTCGGGAAAGGCTGCAGCTACCTGTGAACGACAAGATTGTAGTGCAGACATCAAGGAAGCCAAGTAATCTGTCAGCATATTACAGTCAACATCAGTTATTTTGCGTGGTATAGGCGTCCCCCACATATTTGGTGGTCTACCGAAGATCACCTCATAAGGGGATAGCCCTGTTCGAGAGTGCGCTACCATTCTCATGTAAAAGAGTGCAACCGGTAAGGCTACTACCCAGTCGACACCTTTCTCTCTACATACTTTGGACAATCTAATTTTCAGAGTTTGATTATGTCGTTCCACGAGACCTGCTGCCTCGGGGTGTCGGACACAGTGAAATTTCCACTGATAGCCTAACAAAAGTGAAACGTGTTTCATTAGTTCGGATGAGAACGGCTGGCCGTTATCTGAGTAGACAACACGTGGTAAACCGTACCGTGGGAAGAATTCTCGAACCAACTGTTTGGCAGTAGTCGGGGCAGTGTAATCTGAAACCGGGTATGCTTCTGTCCAACGGGAAAGAGCACAGACAACTACAAGAACATATTTGAATCCTCGACATCGTTCCATCTGGATATAATCCATCTGGAGGACTTCAAAAGGGTGCTCAGGAGGCTGAAATCCACCCTGTTCTACGGGAATGCTTTTACCTGGGTTAAACTGACAACAGATCATACAGGTACGAACTTTTTGTTTAGCTGCTGCTCGTAAATGTTTGTTGAACCAAATGTGTTGAATGCTGTCTAGCATAGCTTTTTCTCCTAGGTGCGCTGGACTATGTATTGTATTAATGATAACTTGGACCATTGAATCAGGAAGGAACCATACAGATTTTTCCTTCGTCATCCATCCTTGATCCGTTTGGATCCCTCCTAAATCAGTCCATTTCTTTATTTCATCTGGTGTAGCATGTGTCTGTATGTCAATTACGTCAAGAGCGGGATCCTTAACTGTCATGCAATGTGTTGGTGTCGGAACTATTGTCTTTGTCATGTCAGGTGTGTGAGTTTGAACAGTCTGTTTAGCTGTTCTGTCAGCTAGATCATTGCCTTGGGAAATGATATCAGTAACTTTCGTATGAGCTTTACATTTCATAATTGATATTGCAGTGGGTAGATGTATTGCATCTAATAAGGCATGAATGAGGGGTCCGTGCTGAATGTGGGCACCGTGAGAAGTTAAATAACCTCTCTCTCGCCACAGCACGCCGAAGTCATGTACAACTCCGAATGCATAACGTGAATCAGTGTATATGTTGACTTTCTTATTTGTGGCTTGAATACAGGCTTGTGTCAGAGCGATGAGCTCTGCTGCTTGAGCTGACAAGGTATTTATGCAATTTGTTTCAAGGACTTTAGTGTCTGTTGTGACTGCATACGCGGCCACTAGCTCTCCTGTACTTGTTCTCATACATGAACCATCTACATACAACGTCAGGTCTGGATCTGACAATGGGACGTCTGTCAAGTCTTGTCTAGGTTTCGTCGTGATAGTAATAACTTCAATACAATCATGTGCTAGTGGGTCTGTTCCGTTTACTGGCAAAAGTGTGGCAGGATTCAATGTACTACAACGTCTGATTTCTATGTGTGGCTGAAACAATGTTAATTCGTAACCGGTGAGTCTTGCTATAGTCAAGTGTTGTGTTTGCGTTCGGTTCAAGAGAACCTCTACTGCATGTGGTACTTGTACTGTCAATTGGTGTCCTAACACTATGGCATCGCTTTGTCTGATTGCTAAAGCTGTCGCTGCCACTGATTTCAGGCACGCAGGCAGAGCCTGAGCTACGGGATCTAATGTACTAGAAAAATAAGCACATGGTTTGTGTGATCCTGCTTGTTCCTGAGTGAGTACTGACAAGGCAGTACCTTCGCGTTCTGTAACAAAGAGTGTAAACTGTTTATTATAACATGGTGTTGCTAAAACAGGTGCTTGACATAAAGCTTTCTTTAAGCTTTCAAAAGCTTGTGTATGTTCCTGAGTCCAAGGGAGGACAGTCGATGTGGCTGCCTCCTGCGTTGTCAACTGAATGAGTGGTTTTGCTAGAAATGCATACTGAGGGATCCACTGCCTACAATATGAAGTGAGGCCTATAAAAGCCCGCACCTCCTTTTGTGTCTTGGGTATTGGCATGTTAGCAATTAACTGGATGCGATCGGGTGTAAGCTGCCTTCCCTCCTTGGACAGCGAGTGCCCAAGGTAAACAACTCGCTGGACACAGAATTGCAGCTTAGAAGGGGACACCTTGTGCCCCTTTTCGGCCAAAAATTGTAAAACCGTCAGTGAGGCTTTTTCACATTCAGGTTCGCTTCTAGCGGTGATCAGCAGATCATCGACATATTGAAGCAGGGCAGTGTTGACTGGCATGTGGATACTGTCAAGTTCTCGTTTCAGTGCTTGGCTATAGATGCTGGGGCTTTCTGTGAATCCTTGAGGTGCGCGTGTGAATTTAAAGCTTCGTCCATTTAAACTAAATCCGAACAAGTATTGGCTTTCCGGATCTATTGGGACGCTGAAAAAGGCATTCTTGAGATCAATTACAGTAAAGAATGTTGCTTCGGAATCAATGGCTGTCAATAATGAAGAAATGTCTGGGACTACGGGGTATTGTGGTACAATACATTTATTCAATTTGCGCAGATCAATAACCAATCGATATACTGGCGGGGCTTTTGGATCAGTTCGTTTAAGAATCGGAATTATCGGGGAATTACATACATTGGAGTCGGTTTCCACAACCACTCCTTGGGTAATAAGCTCGTCAATGATTTGCAGTAAAGCCACTACAGCATCTGGGGGTAACTTGTATTGTCGCATTCGTGGTAGTACCACTCCTGTCTTTAGTGTGACTCGATATGGTGTAATGTTCATGCAACCAACATCTGTAGGGCCTTGTGCCCATAAATGTGCGGGTAAAGTCTGCAGTCGGTGATCCATGTCTCGGGACACGTAGTGCCCTTTGAAATCACGTAAAAACAATCTTACTCCTTCCGGAGAACAACATATTATAGCTCCTAGAGCTTTCAATGTTTTTATACCTAACAGGTTTTCTGGACATGATTTAGTAAGCAATAAATCTGTAGTTCGTGTCAAGGGACCAATCGTAAGTGGAAGAGGCTGTGATACTTCGTTAATGATAGGTTTTCCTGAAAAGCCAAGGGAAATATTCTGTGAGCCTGAGAGGGGTGCCCCTGGAACTTCACTACGTTTTATGGTTGTTCGGCTTGCCCCTGTATCAAGTAAAAATTTTCTATCTTGGCCTAATAGTTCACTGTGTACATAAGGTCCTTCTTGATCTACCGGGACCTCGATAAGGGGTAAGCCAACTTCCCTCTCTAGGCTGTTTCATGAGTATCGTTGATAATCAGGATAGTCATACTGTGCGGTCTGGTACATCTGTTGTGTCGTTGTTTGTGTGGCAGCAATAGGCTGCGGTGGTGGAGCTGACATAGACTGTTGCGGAGCTGGCATGGACTGTGCATGTTGCGGGGCTCCTTGTTGGTTCTGATCCTGTCTAAGTGGCCGTGGTCTTTCTTTTGTATTACCTATGGCGATATTATGTTTTAAAACTGGACAATCGTGTACATAATGCCCTGGCTGTTTACAATAGTTGCATGTCCCTTTTACAGGACCTGCTGAAACACTGGACTGTGTCATACCCTTTTTATGACCGTCAGCTGGAACTGTCTGGGAAACTAGCATTTTCATTTTCGTGTCTTTCATGCGTCTTTGTTCATGTTCTTGTTCCTCTCTAATTCTATTGTGATGGTACTGTAGCATTTGTAACATTTGTGACGGAGTGTTACCTTGCCAGGTACTCTCGAATTTCAATACTCTATTCTTAACTTGGGGCAAGGAATTTTCAACTAATTTTGTCACAAACAGATGTGGATACGATTCGCTACTTGCTTTTATTCCACTATTTATACCAAAACATTTTTCGAATCGGGCATAGAAATCACTAGTGTCCTCATCTTGCTTTTGTTTACAGGCTGAGATTGCACCCCAGTCTTCCTTTTTCGTAGTTAATAAACGTGGCAGTACCTGTACTAGTAAACCTGGTAGTGTTTTGGTCTTGTCCCCAAGCCCTGAACCTGGACCTCGAGCTTTTTCTTCGTTTTCTAAAGCTGTCCAATCTATCTTTTGGTCTCCCACCTCCCAATCCTTTTCCTTGAGTTTTTCGTAAATGCCCGCAGGCATCAATACCTTCAATATTTTCATAATGTCGGGATAGGTATACTCTCCCATGAGCAACATGTCTTTAATTTCACGGTGGAAACCCGCTGGGTCTTTGTCATGACTGGGTACCACTTTCTTCATTTCTAATAGTTCTATTTTAGATATGGGTGTGTATACAAACACACGTTTAAACTGATTGTCATCACCTTTTATCGGGTGTACTTCGCGTAAAGGATTCTGTCTATCCATGTAATACGTCGTTCTTTCCTTGATGGGCAGCGAGACATGTTCGGGACATACAAAAAGAATGTACTGCTTTCTGGATTCTAGTATTTCTCTAATTAACTCGGTACCTGAACCTCTCCATTTATTCGTGAGTAATTCAGTCAATATATCAGGTAGGGGACCAGGATCGGAGTGTTGGCTTTTATATAATATAAGGAGTTGTTGAATCATATAGATACCAGCTAAACGCTGTTCATCTGGGGTGAGGTTCAAAAACGTGTGCGCTAGTGTATCATAACTATATTTTCCGGGACTATCAACCCAGTGAACGGCTGACCTGGCTAATTCTTGTTCGTCCATAGAATCGAGTATATGATAACCCCTTCGTTCTCGGAGTAATTTGTCAGCGGCTTGGAACGAATGTTCGGGGGACCTTATATTTATTATAGGGGTTTGGAAATTTCTGCTATTATCTGGACGTATCGGACGTATCGGATCAGTAAAGCATCTAGTATTATTGCAAGATCTCCCTCTACCTACATAGGCCATTGTTTCTAACTGTCCTGTGGGCAGTTCTAATTCTTCCTCCTCTTCGGTTTGTTCAGGCTGGTCTACTGCTAATCTTTCTTCGTGTATTCGTTCTACTTCTTTGCGGATCTTTCGGCACATAGCTACTATACTTAATCGTTTATCATGTCTCCCCTCTGATATATTCCGACTCCAGGTGGTAAGAATTTGCATTTCTTCCGGATTTACCCCTGGTCGGTCTTGATTTCTGATCACACAATTTATGAGGAAACGTAACAGTTCCCCCTGTATTTCCACTTTCTGGTACTCCATGGCTCGATTAATACTTTCAGAATCTCGCCCTGACTGGACAAAGTGATATATATTTTCTAAATGTGTAGTCATTCCTGGTAGCCTCCCTAAATATATTGCAGCTCGTCGGATACGTAATGATGCCAGCAGCATTTCGTCCTCTTTGCCGGGCACAGGGTCATATCTACAATCTATTAGAAGTTCCTTAAGCATGTCGGGAGTTACTAGTTTGGGCGTACGTTGGTGGGCTAATTCTTGAAAGGAAAGTTTATTTACTCTGGGTGGCGTGGAAAAAATGTTTGCTGTACCTCCTGTAGCACCGCCTGGGGTGCTGGATGTGAAAGGATTCGTTGAACGTGATATAGCAACCATAGGTGTGGGTACAGCTGTAGAAACAGATGTGCTTGCCGGAACTTGTGTCGGAGTTTGTTGTTGCGGAGGTACAGACGGAGGAGGGTCTTGGCGTTGAACCCCCTCGGCAGGCGGTCTATGTGGTGCAGTATTAGCATACTCGGGAGCTGCGTCGTCTAAATAAGAAGAAAGGAAAACATCTTCTGCGGTTCTGGGATGCCCTTTGGGATGTGCCTTTATCGGAAACAATGGGGGTGGCAAGTCTTTTGGTATCTCCGGAGTAGCCTTAGGTAATCCTTCGGCCAGAAGAGGATACATACCATTCATAAGGGCATTTCTTTGTCTGTCTACTTGTTCTGATTTTACTCGAGTACCTTCTTCAATTAATATATTTTCTCGGACTTTATTTGAATTCTCCTTACTTTTCTCTTCCTGTCTGAGCGCTTTTTCTGTACGTCTATATGATTCTTTACGCCATAATTCAATGGCATCTTTCTGTGACTGTCTAGCATTCTTTTTCCATAATTCTTCCTCTACTTTCATGATGCAATCTGCATCCCAGGTCCCAGCTGCGGGCCACCTCTGACTTTCGGGTAATTCCTTGGTGTAGTCTACCCATAAATCAAGAAATAATACGGCGTCTAGGCCATGTTTATGATACATGAAGTACCCTGGAGTGTCCCTAGGAGGAATGGGAACAGCTTCTTCGAGTACCCCTTTTCTAGTTTTGATCTGTCTTAATTTCGAAAAAAGCGGCATATTGAGAACTGATCTGATACCTAATTTTGAACACGTTTAATACAACAAAACACAATAATGAACAGTCATTCACACCACAATATGCAGAACGTATTTAAAACATTTAACATTTAACATTTAATGAACAACAATGATGGCCATTTAGGGAACTAGTCACTAAGCATAATACTCGGCACTAACTAGGTAATTCTGAATTATATACTAGACATACTTGATATACTGCTAAACAGTACAGATACACTGCTGAAACAGTGCAGACCGGATTTGTGTACCCAAACCCGTCTTGACCGGCACAACCTATGTGCACGTCAGAACGCCTCCCCGGCAATGGTACTCACCGGGTAGCTCGGAACGGAAGGCCTCGGAACTGAACTGAACTGGACTTGAACCGGACTGGACTGGACTCGAAACTTCGGAACTTCGGAAACTGGTGGGCCTCTGTATACCTCGGATCTTGCTCTCTCAGCTAGGCTCTGGTCGGGATACTTCGCACTTCTCACCGCCTCGTCTGGGTGTTGATCGCAGCCTCAGTTACCCCTGCTCGGCAGGAGGGAGATACAGGAAATCCTGTGGGTACGTGTTGTTGTCCGTCCAGCTGTGGCAGGAGACCGGGCCTGCAACGCACCTCCGGCGCGTGAGATGAGAAAGTGTCCCTGTTCGGGCGCCATATTTGTGGTAAATAATTTAATTACCGGTACTTAATTTGATGCGGAAAATCTATAATAATAGCTCAGTAAAATAAGAGGCAGAATCCGTGGTATTAGAGGTTCGGAACGGGCTTTATTCCAAAATCAATTCGAATTGATGGACTCCATATTCCATCACCACGAAGGTTCAGGAAGTGAAGGACCATACTTTATTGACAGATAATCATATTTATAGAAGAGGCATTATAGTGAAACAGATGCAGGAGGCGTAACAGTTGATAACAAAGATAAAAACATACATGCGTAACTAAAATGGGTGTAACTAGGCGTAACTAAAGAACGTCATTTAGGTATGATGTCATAAATGGGTGGTTTCATGAAAGAATTTCGCAATGTCAGCAGAAATACTTGGCAGAGATGCGCGCGCAGCAGCATGACGTGTGATTGACGTGCAACTAGGGGGTGAAGGGGACTTGACATTTAACTCTACATATGGAGACAGAAGTCTGGGGGGTCAAGTCAACCTAATCCCAAATCATATCTAACATCCTATGTTTAAAGAACTGTGTTATCCAAAAAGAGAGGTCTCTTAGGATAGAATCTTATTCTATACTGACTATACTGACTGTTAGTGCGTGTACAAGCGTCTAAGTGTCTACACTAGATGCGAGGGCAGAAATCTTCCATAGTAACAGGGCTATGAATTACTTGCATAAAGACAGAGAAGCCGGGCCCTTTGCTCGGTAGCTGGAAGAATGTTTACTTAAACTGCTAGACAGGAATGCATTGGATGGGGAGCGGAGCAGATAATCTCGAAGGTGAAATACAGTTTTTGGCAAGCAGACAGGTCGAGTCAGGCACCGTTAGCCGCGCAGGGAGTAGGACAAAGTTCATGGATACAGATGCGAGCTCAGACTGGAGCTTTCAGAGGCAGAAGGCAGGAAAAGGCTTAATGGCAGAATCAGGGCCTACTCGCCTGGACTGTAAAATGGGATAAATGAACCATATAAAGCCGGTGGCCTTTCATACTTAGGAATAGAATATCCGGCCCATTCATGGCGGATCTGAAAGAGGACATGTTGACGGTGGACGCACATGCGTTTGCGTCTTCATAACTGGAACTGGAGGAAACATACATGTACTTGTGATTTATACATGAAACCGTTGGGGTCCAAGATAGGGGACATAACTGATCATAAAAATCCATATTTCCACACTTCTCAATCCATTTGCGAGTGAGAGAGTCCAACTTTTCTCGTTCTTCGGAAGCTGGAAACTGACAACGAGACTGTCTTCGAGAAAAAGCTGGAGACACATTTAATGCCTCAAAGAAAGGTGATAAAAGACCAGAGACCGTTTCTGTGAGTCGTTTACACATAGACGGAGAATTGGACATAAGAATAGGGGACAAGGTATTAGGCGAACTAACGAAAGGGAAATCAGTAATTACTGGAGGAGCGGAAGGCGAAGAAGATGAAGGTAAAGGAGTCGAAGGCAAAGCTGGCGAAGGCAGCAATACTTGAGGGGGCAAATATGGAAGAGCCGGAGCAGGCGGAGGCGCAACCGGTGGCTGAACAGGCTGTAACAACGGAGGTGCATTAGCACCTTGTACATAGGGCGGAGGCAATCTCAATAGGTGAGACATCAAGGGATCTTCCTCTAAATCCTTTCTTTTATCAGAGGGGGAAGCTGGCAACATCGGATAGCATTTATCTATCGCCATACGATGCTGTCTCTCTGAAATTTCCATCGCATTATCAACTTCATCATCTTTGAATTGCTGAGCAGCCTGTATAATTGTCATACTCTGTGCTTTCTTATCTCGTTTTTCTTGCTTAATTTTTCTCTGTTTGGCTTCCTTACGCCAAAGGCGGAAAGAGTCAAACATTGCCGGCCGGACTTTCCTTTTGAATAAAAATAGCTTCCAAATTATCTAGTATGTCAGGCTCAAAGCTACCATTTTCTGGCCATTTTAAAACACCATCATTCTTTGTGTATCGGATCCATGCCTCGTTAAAGGCAATGGGGCCAACACCATGTTTAGAATAGAGCTCATAAGTGGGAGTTCCAATCGAAGGAATCGGACAAGAGTCCTCCAGCCGGGAATCCCTATTACAACCAAAACAACAACGTTTCTCAAACATAGTCAGACCAGGCATCTCGTGATTTCACTGGACTGTTCACAAACATCAAGGGGGTTAAATACTTAATATAGCACAAATGTACTTACCCCTCGGCTTCGGTTATTGCAATACCCGAATCAAAGAACCTAAGAACATAAGAACCAAAGAACCAAAGAACCAAAGAACCAAAGAACCAAATATGGGAGCGACCCACCAATACTTAACTAAGATGTCTTCTTACACCAACAGAGGCCCCGTCTATCGTCTCGCTTTACCATACATCATCGAAAGAGGGCCAAGGCAGGGCGGCAGTCAGGGCAGCAGTCGTCAGTAGCCATCAGGAAGGAGTAACCGCGCTGCAAAAGACCATCGGACCACTTTCGACATACAGGGGTCGCTTGACGTGGCTCGCGAATCCTCCAGAATTTTCTTGCGGGGTTCCCCACGACCTTCAGGCAGAACCACTACCTTTGAAGCCGCCCCATGTTGGGCGCCAGTTGAAGAACCAGAACCTTTTTGGACCTGGCGGTGCAGGGTACGCCTTAATCTCCTGGGTTCTCCTGCATCAGCTAACAGAGACACGGGGACACTCTGTCAGCGTAAAAGATCAGATTTTATTAGCTGCAGCTAGTACAGTTGTCCTGGAAGTACACACTGTATGTTCTCAGGAGACTGCCACTTCACTACGTGGCGCACAATCTTATATAGTACATAGATAACATATACATTAACAAAGAACACACCTAAAACATACATAGAGGGCCAATAAGGTAAAGGTAAAGACGGAACGTGTCCAATAGGAAAGGTTGGAAAACAAAGATATCGAGTAACTCGAAGAAGCCTCTCCTCCAACGGTGTTTGCTATCCCTCCCACAGGTTAAAGTATTAACGTCTTTGTAACTGACTTGCAGGTGGCGAGATACGTTCGTGTGTTTTGGAGGACAGTTGTGAAACGAGAGAATACGAGCGGAGGACAGCGAAGGCCAGAAGATAAGATAAAGTCAGAAGAGAATAGTGTGAACCAACAGATAGTTAAGACAGAGATTAGAGGAACCAGACAGGGATTAGTGTACTCGGCCAGTCTCTAACACCAGCTTCGTAAAAAGAGGCACAAGGCTATTTCGTCACAATATTGCAGGAAAAGCAGAAAAGACTTCGTTCGTCGTGCTGCCTGAGTAAGGGCAACACAAAATGGCGGCAGAGCACAAAATGGCAGCTCAATGCGATCGTGATCGAAAATCGAATTTCCTCAGAATGCCCATGCACTCTGAGGCCGTTGCCCGGGAGGCTCCTTCCTAGGGCTGCTTGCCTCCCGGAGACTTGTGGAGAAGTAGGGGGATCCCAGTCTGCCCATCTGGTGACCCTGCTGACCCGCAAGGGATCATGCCCCCATCTCTACATCCAGTGGCGAAGGGCAGTAGGGGAAGGCCCCATCATCACGTAGTGTCAGTGGCATCCCATAGGTCCACATTCAACATCCACATCCTCCCGCCGGCCTGGCAGCAGAGGGACCTACCCTCAGGTGTGATGGAGGGGGTCCATGAGCACCCATGGATGGAAACAAAAGCTGGGCTCAGATGATGACTTTCAATAGATCGCAACGAGGTAGATGCTCTGTTAATTACAAAACCCTGACCCAGAATCAGGTAATCTTTTTTCTCAATTTCGCACCGGGTGCCGCATTAACATGCGGTGCACTAAGGACAATGGAGGAGGCCCCATCCATCCGTACTCCAGTCCCCAAGCAAGCAGTTCTATGAAACGGCTGAAGAGGCCGGGTATCCCAGGCCAACTGAGGCTCCACAGCACTGTGGTGTCGTTACGGTTTGGAAGGATTCTGACGTTGAGATGTTCAGTCATAATCCCAGGGATATAAGTAAAAAATCACAGATGGTAGCTTCGCCCCATTGACCCCTCAGCCAAGCACATAACCAAATGTCTGACCTGAGGTTCCTCTCATGCTGAGCAGGATTGCTATTGCAACAACACATCATCAGAAGGGTAAAACTAACTTATCTCACGACTTCCAAGGTTCAAAAAAAGCAACGTCGCTATAAACGCTTGACCTCCACAAGGCAGTTATCCCTGTGGTAACTTTTCTGACACTTCCTGCTTGAAACCCAAAAAGTTCAAACGATCATGAGGCCCCTCTTTCATGGTCTGTATTCTTACTGAAAATCAAGATCAAGCGAGCTTTTGCCCTTCTGCTCTGCTGGAGGTATCTGTCCTCCATGAGCTCTCCTTAGGACACCTACATTACCAGTTGTAAGTCACCTGCTAGGTGACGGCCAAGGCAAAATGCCTGCCTCTTGCCCCATGGAGGGGCAACGAGAAAGGTGACCACCACAGCTCGAGCGATCCATAGGAAGGGCCCGGCTTGCACCCAGAGTTGCCGCCTCCTCTGAGGTCGGAGCCTCGACAAGCCCTGCTTCTCACCCCAGCGCAACTTACCCAGCCCTTAGAGCCAATCCTTATCTTGAAGTTACGGATCAGACTTGCCGACTTCCCTTAACTACATTTTTCCAACATGCCAGAGGCTGTTCAGCTTGGAGACCTGCTGCGGCTATGGGTATGGCCCGGTGCAAGATTTACATTATCTCCCCTGGATTTTCAAGGACCAGTGAGCGCTCACTGGATGCCGCCGGAACTGCGATGCTTTTCAAGACTCGGGCCCCTCTCTCGGGGCGAACCCATTCCAGGGCACCTAGGCCTTTACAAAGTAAAGAGAAATCTCCCCAGGGCTCACGTCGGCTTCTCCAGGATCGTTTGTGTTGCTGCACTGGATGCCGTGAGGGCACCCGTCTCCGCCACTCCGGGTTCTGGGATCTGAACCAGAATCCCTTTTGATCTGCCGAAGGCAACGGAGGCCATCGCCCATTGTTGCAAAGTCATCCTGTGTGCCCTGTGCACTCCCATTTTTTGCTGACTGGTACTGGTGGTAACTGACTCTGACTGTCCCTGGGCTCAGCCTAACCAGGCCCAGGGCCAGTGCTATAGTGAAAACACAGTGAAAACACACACATACATGAAGGTATACTATATATTAGGGTACACTTATAATTAGCATGACCTACCCTATAAGTCCCTAGTACATAATAGGGCAGGGAGGTCAAAACTACCTTTAAGTCCCTAGTATATATTGGGGCATGGCAACTTAGAGGCTAACAGCCCTTTCTGCACTTGCATGTGTGCACTGCAGAGAGCCTAAGTTCATTTTAAATGCAGCCCTGTGTTGCAGCACTGCTTTAAATGTAAATTGTTCCCAAACTCGACTTTTTGGTAGGGGAACTTAAAAAGTGATAATCTACAACACTTGGCATATTAGGTACACCAAACGTATCCCCTTGGAGTCCCAGGGGTGGGGGGTCAGCAACGCATAAGGTGGGCCCTTATAAAAGAGGCTTTATATCCCTGGGGATAGAGAAATTGCACCATTTACTTCCCCTATTGTAATAAAGCGCTTCCTAAAATTGACTTTTGTGCTAGGAGCATTGTAGAGTGAGGATCTACATATTTAAGACCACTAAAGTCTCCTCTAAGTGTACTAGGTTTGCGGGGTTCTGTAACTATAAGCAGGGTCCTTATAAAAGATGTTTTATATGCCTTGGTGTTGGAGAAATTGCACATTTCATTTTCCCCATTGTAGATGCACAGCCACATAGGTGAACATGGCAAAAGTTTAATAATGAATAACTATCGCTAGGAATTCACAAAAATATCATTCAAGGATTTAGGAGAAGGGTATTGATAAATCTAACAATATGCTTTTGCTGAATTGACCCTGAAATATACGGAAAATAAGTTATGAGAATTTCGTGTCTGTTATCCAAAATTCAGGCTTCCTGTGATTTTCCCTTGAAGAGGATTAGCCATGCTGCTTTAATGAAGTGATAAGTGGTTCACCCAGTTAGAGGCTATCTCTTAAAGAGAGCTCTGCTACACAGGTATGCCAGAGCAGGGCGGAGTGCTCGTAAATCATAGAGCTTCAAAGTGATATAGGACAGGCAGAGAATACCAGGTCCATCAACCTCCCAGCCTTCTGGCCAGCTAGATGGTAGGCTTAAGGCAGGAATTTGCAGATGGTAGGAGAAGGAGAGCTATGGAGATGAGCCATACTGGAAGTTGGTTTAACTAGTTTAACCATTGTTATGACTTTTACTTCCTGTAGCTAGTCAATTTTGATTGTCTTCTTCGTGCTCTTCCAGGGCTGTTGCGGACCCCTGCAGGGCCGATATGAGGTACTCACTAAACCAGCCAATCAGTTATAGCGATGGGTGGTGTGTTCATAGGACAAGCTTATGACCTGCACTTACTGGGAATTCTTCGTTCATGGGAAATAATTGCAATCCCCAATTCCTACCATGAACATGGTTCAGTGGGTTACCTGCACCTGTCGGCGAAGGGTAGACACAAGCTGATTCGTTCAGTGTAGCGCATGTGCAGCCCAGGACATGCAAGGGCATCACAGACCTGTTATTGCTCGATCCCGTGTGGCTGTCTCTCTAAGAAGTTGGATGCCGAGCTCTGGGGGTCGTGTAACTAGTTAGCATGAAAGAGTCTCATTCGTTATCCTAATAAACTAGACAAATAGATCCACCATCTAAGAATGGCCATGCACCACATCTCACAGAATCGAGAAAGATCTATTAATCTGTCAATCCTTTCCGGGCCTGGTGATGTTTCCTTTGTTGAGTCAAATTAAGCTGCAGGCTCAACTCCTGCTGGTGTCCTTCCATCAATTACTTTAAGTTTCAGCTTTGCAACCATAACAAGCCAGAACCAAAAGACTTTGGTTTCCTGGAAGCTGCTCGTGGGTCATGGCAACAATGCAGCTGGATCACTAGTCGGCATCATTTATGGTCGAAACTACGATGGTATCTGATCTTCTTCGAACCTCCATCTTTCATTCTTGATTAATAAAAACAATCTTGCCAAATGCTTTCGCTTTGGTTCGTCTTGCGAATATATGATGTTACAACGCAAACAATTACAACACATGCTTTTAGAACACGGTTTTTACATTGCAACTACCATTACACCGCATGATTTTACAACACATGCCATTACAACACGTTTTTAGAAACTACCATTACAACGCATACCATTACAATGCATACCCTTACAACGCATACCATTACAACGCATAATACTTTTAGGGCAACAGTGGGGTAAGTGTTGGATAGTGTAGGGGTTAAAATTACTATTCCCACTCCAGTGAGTGCAACAGTAGGGTAGGTGTTGTATAGTGTAGGGGAAAAATGCTATTCCCACTCCAGTGAGTGCAACAGTAGGGTAAGTGTTGGGTAGTGTAGGGGTAAAACTACTATCCTCATGTACCTCAAAACCCATACCCACCCCAAAAACTAAAAAATCCCCATTATTACCTTATAATGCGTTGTACTGGCATGCAATGTAGTGACATGCGTTGTAATGGCATGCATTGTAATGGCATGTGATGTAAAGGCAGTTGCGTTGTAACAGCTGCGTTGTAAAGGTAGTGCGTTGTAATGACTGCGTTGTAATGGTTGTTTCCCTCATCTTGCACCGGTCCAAGAATGCCACCTCTAGCCTCACAATATGAATGCCCCCTGCCGTCCCTCTTAATCATGGCCCCAGTTCCGAAAACCAACAGAATACAACCGGAGTCCGACTCCATTATTCCTAGCTGAAGTAGTCAGGCAAACGGCTTGCTTTGAACACTCACACTTTTTCAAAGTAAATGCTTCAGACACCGAGGCCACTCAATCAAGAGCATCAAGGGGGTGCCGAGATACAGGGGCTGTGACAGGCAGTAGCTCGCCTCGAGGCGGACCGCCCTCTCAATCCGAAGATCCACCTATGAGCTTTTTAACTTTATCAACTTTAATATACGCTATTGGAGTTAGAATTATCACGGATGCTGGCACCAGACTTGTCCTCCAATGGGTCTTCGTGAAAGGTTTTAAAGTGTACTCATTCCAATTACAGGGCCTCGAAAGATTCCTGTATTATCATTTTTCGTCACTACCTCCCCGAGTGGGGAGTGGGTAATTTGTGAGTCTGCTGCCTTCCTTAGATGTGGTAGCCATTTCTCAGGTTCCATCTCTGGAATCAAACCCTTATTCCCTGTTACCCGTGGTCACCATGGTAGGCACAGAATGTACCATCGAAAGTTGATAGGGCAGACAACCGATTGTATTGTTGCCATCATGGGGACGTGTGATCGGCCTGAGGTTATCTAGAGTCATCAAAGCGCCTGGGCGAGCCTGGATTGGTCTTGGTCTGATAAATGCACGCATCCAGGGAGGTCAGCACTCATCAGCATGTAATAGCTCTTGAATTACCACAGTTATCCAAGTAACAGATGGTGGGATCAAAGAAACTATAGCTGAATTAATGAGCCATTCACAGTTTAATTTTACTGGCCACTTGTACTTACACATGCATTGCTTAATCTTTGAGACAGGCATATGCTACTACCAGGATCAACCAGGTAGCCGCACCTGCTGGACAGCTTTTAGGAGCCATGTGTCCATCTCCCGACAACCTTCGCCCTCCTCAGGAGCCTGCTGGGAAAGCCCACCCCCTGGGGTGGTTGCTGAGGGGTACAGGTGTAGGCACTGGCAGGCCCAGATGTCTCTGCGGAAAGGAGAGGCACGCCAAGGCACTACCTGAGCGAGATGCAGGGGTGCTGGCCTAGGCGGCAGCGACACCCCGCAGAATGGTCTTTCAAAGCTGCTGTGGAAATGGGATGGGTGGAGGGGGCGATGGTGTGGTGCGCTGGGGATCGGACCGCCCGGCGTCATCCAGGGCCTGGTGCCACCCGACCCCCTTCCACTCTGGTCAGACCACTAAGGGTGCAAGCTACCAAGGCTGCTCAGCCTTCGCTCTGCTGGATAGGGCCTCGATCAACAGCAGACCCTCAAGATGGATGGTCCCTGGTATGGTGGAAGCTCTTTGCTTGAAACAACAGCTGAGGCTCCATTTTGTTATCACCGTGCTCACCGCAAGGACTCCCACATGGTCTCAGATTCACACCCCTCCCTATCAGCAGCACCTATTTCAATCCATACATCCTCTTGCCTTTCTACCTTTGTGACACTAGCACCTATTAATCCTACTGATTAGTCCATCCTCACATTTTGAGTCTGATTATGCTGCCTCACTTTATAAAGCACACCGGTTGCAGCCTCTTCTAATTACAGCTGCTCTTCATTTTAGTATGAGATCAGTGGTTAGAAACCTCAGCAGTAACTATACATCATGGGTAGTCCAGCTAAAAGCCTGGAGGTATGGTTCAGTGAGGACCTCATAGTCACAACTCAGATCAACAAATTGGCAGGAGTGTACTTTGGCACACTAAAACTCCTCAATAAATTTCTAACGCTCCTGCCTAAAGTGGCTAAAGAAATGGTGACCCGCGCTCTCATCCTGTCGCGGCTTGATTATGCCAATTCTCTTTACATTGGCCTTCCCTGTTACCAGATAAAAAAGCTGCAGACTATTCAGAACGTGGCCGCTAGAATGCTACTAGGTATTCCGCGAGGCTCCAGAATCAAGCAGTTTCTGTGCGACTTGCATTGGCTGCCTGTTGACCAGCGCATTTTGTTTAAGGCACTAACCATCGCCCATGGTGCCCTCTACAGGTCTGGACCCCCATACATCAACGGGACAATGCCTTGTTGCCATCCCACGATACCACCTTGCCAGAATGGGAGGGAGCTCCCTTTCTGTAAGGGCAGCCAGGGCCTGGAACAGCCTGCCTTTTGAGCTCAGGAACAACCATGATCTTAGGACATTCAAGAAGCAGCTGAAAACCCTGCTTTTTGATTAAGTCGTTTAGCTGCTTCCTCCACTTCTGCTTACCCCTGCACAGGCTTATCACGCTGGGACACTTCCGAGTATCCGTGCGCGTTACAAATGACCCATAACATAACATAACATAACATAACATAACATAACATAACATAACATAACATAACATAACATAACATAACATAACATAACATAACATAACATCAGTCAGTGACAACACTTTGTCATTTCCGACCACAACACTAGCTAAATGCCACCTTTAATGCAGTACCCACGACATGCACACTGCAGGGACACCCACTTGCACTCCAAGTCTGGCACTTTAAACCACAGTGACTTGGTTGGCATACCTGTCTTCTAAATATTTTTCATACTGCCTTTAACTCTAGCACCAGGCAGAATGTAGTTTTGTGGTATTTTCAATGGTATAGGTGAATGTGTTTAATTTCACAGGTTATTGAATTTTAAACATCTTAAATTGTAAACAGCTGTAAGAAAATGCCTCTTTTTGTATGGTCACCTCCAAGATGTTGGAATGATGCTGCTGGTTTTCCGACTCTGAGAGTGCAGTGAGGCCTGCTAACCAGACCTCAGTGCCAGTGCCCTGACCCTAAAATATGCATGTTGGATCAACTGATACCCAATTGGCATAACCAACTTACATAAAAGTCCCTAGTATATGGTACCAAGGGTAACCAGTGCATTTACATTTGAGGGTCACCCCAGGGATTGCAGCACTGGTTGTGTCACCCTGGGAGTGACACAAGAAAAATGAGTCTTCCAGCCCCCCACTGCAGACTGGTAGAGCAGTTTTTGACTGCTAACCGGACTTTGTCATTTAAAGTAATGACAAAGCCTAGTCTCCCCCTGCAATACATGTAAGTCACCCCTATGGCAGACCTACCGAGCTCCAAGGCAGGGTGCAGCGTATTTCATAGGCAGAAAATGCATTTTAAATGTCCTGACAGTAAAAACACTAAACTGTTATTTTCACTGGGGAAAGACTTAGTTGCCCCTATTGGAGAGCAAAGGGTTACATGCTGACCCCTCAGCTGTGCTAACTCCTGAAGGGTGCTACCAAAGTTGATGCTCCAAAGTATCAAACAACTTGTTACATTAAGCACAACTTTGATTCTGAAGTCAAAATGTTTGTAACTTGTTGCAGTGGGCAGCTTTTATAAACTTGCCACTTTGTTGCCTTTAGTGCCCTGTCCCTTACAGGTTACACATGGGGTTTGTCCCAGAGACAAACAATGTGGCATAAACAGTAGAAAGGTGTTATCTTACTCCCACAGGAAGGCACATAGATATTGGCCCAAAAGGCGAGCTTCAAAGGAAACCCTGCCTTTGAAGGGCACATGGAAAACACTTAGGAGAGGGGCTGTTCTATTGTTTAGTCAGACAGGTTGGCGCTAGGGAGAGGAAAGAGGAAGCCATTTGTTAAACCAGTTTTCCAGGGGTGTATAACCCCTTGGTTAATCACACCTCTGTGTTGGGGTTCTGAACTCTGGATGCCAAGAGAGGGGTTCTGCCATGTTGGGAGTGGGCAGAATGGTGCATCTTGGGATAGCCAGATGCCACACTTCATAGAAAGTGGTCATCAGGAGAAATTGAACCTTGTAGCCCATTGGCTACCAAACGCATGCTACCCTGCGGGCATTTTCTGAGTAGAAAAGGGCCTCCCTGGTCCCCTGAACTCCGATCTCAACTGAACTGGAAGAAGGACTGAAGAAGGACTTCACTGCTGTACCAAGGACCCGGCAAAGTGAGGCTGCACTGGCATGGACTGCACCTGCTGAACTTGGTGGTTAGCAAAGGAGCAGGGACTGTGCCTGCTGTGTCCTGCTCATGGTGAAGTCGTCTCCGGAGTCCAGACAAAGCAAGAGACTGCAAAGGTCAATTGGCTGATGTCCTGTTCACAGCGCAGGGCCACAACCACCTCCATGGACAGAGGAGTATCTGCAGGAGGATCTGCAGGAGGACCCCCATCAACCGCATTGCACCCACAGCATCCATGAGCATCTTCAGCAACCTGCATACCTTGCATCAGGACCACTCTCATTGGAACCTATAGCAAAGGGATAAAAGTGCTTAGAACTGACTGAAGACCGCTTGCTCTGCCAATGTAACTGTTTCTGAGGTCCTTGCTGGTCCCCCTGACTGGCTCCCTGCCAGATTTGGTCACCCGAAGTAACTCCAACTGACCACAGTACAACTAGCCAAAGGCTTTGCTCAAAAAGCTTCCAACCTACTATTTGAAGCCTTGATTTATAACTGTCCAAGCGACTCCACCATGTAAAGGAATGAGCAGTAAGAAAACTCACCTTGATTTAAACTCACCTGTTTGTAGGCTCTGAATTTACCACAGGGAAGTGGTGATCATAAAAGCAGAATTATAGCTTGACTCGCGTTGTAAGTTCATCTACTGCCTCATGCTGCATAACTTATTCGGGGTGGCTCGCCTATCAAATTCCTTTTTTGACTGTTCTCCAGGCACAGTCTTTGTCTAGTGATGTCAACAAAAAAGTCCAGTCTGTAGTACCCGCAACTGAGGAGAGATTTCTGCGCTTGGCTGTTACCAACCCAACTGGAAGTGTGATGAAGAGAGACAAAGGTCTGGTCCTCAGGTAATGGGTACTCTTCACCATCCACAACAGAATCTGCAGTTCCACTCCTCACTTCTACCATCTACGAAAGAGAAGTGCTTCATGAAGTTTAATCACCAGCTCATTGCTAACAAAGGGCCTGAATACGATCTTGGTGAATGGGTTACTCCCGTCCTCTGAAATAAAAATTCCATTATATCCCATGGGATTTATATTTTGGCGGACTGGATATCCATCACCGTTGCGACAGAGTAACTTGACTGTCAAGATCGTAATCAGGCCCAAAGTCTACATTTAGGCATGGATTTTCAAACATTTCCTAGAACACAGCACAGCAAGTGAAGATTCTGCACTGCGTTGCTTTAAAGGATAGAGAGCAGAAGTGTGCTTTGTTTTCAGTGAAATGGTGCAGCTCTCTCTCTTCACTGGTGCACTTTGGGCTGTCTTGCACCAATGCAGGCACCCTTGTGCCACAGTGCAAGGGTGCCTGTATAATGGTCAGGATAGTTTTTGTGCAGGAAGGAGCACCTTCCAGCATAAAAATATCCTTGGAGGCTTTTTCCTCTTTGTGTGGGTGCTGCAGGATGCAGCACATATGTAAAGAGGAAGTAGCAGGGAGAAATAAAGAAATGTCTCCTCATTAAGTCAGCCTCAGTCAGATGCACTTTTCGGACACATATCCATGCCTACAACTCTTTGTAAATATGGGTTTGCAACAAAATCTATGGACAGATGCATAGGAATGCCCAGGCACCATCCTTGGAATGCTTCCCTGATGCGAAGTAATGCAAATCAACATGTGTGTTGCTTTGTAAATACCAAAATGAATTATGTGTCGGTCTATATAAAAAAACAGTGATGCAAACCGATGCAAAAATCTTTGTAAATCTGGGCCTTAATATCTAAAGGGAACTCTTTCAGCATCCTCTTCACCATAGTGTCTGGTTCCCCACCCTCCAGCCCCAGAAAAATAGGCAACATACTTGTGCTGTCTGGGGAAGCTGTCCTCACCCTCCATCATATGCCATGTCAAAGCAGAGGTATCCGAAATGTGAGTCAAACATGAAGATAATCATCACACAACATCCACTCCAGCATTTGCAAGATTTTTTTTTCAATATTTGCATTATGTACTCATATATTCTCTTATATTGCTATGTTCTTGGAAGTTACTGCTTCGTTTGAGTGCAGTCTAAAGCTCTTGATATGCCCCTTATACGTTTCCCGCCACAACTTTTCGCTTCTGATCCTGAACTGATCAGTTAACCTTACTGGAGCGGTGTTCTAGTAGTAGTCTTGCAGTGGACAGACTGTTCACCTGATTCTAGTGGCTATAACAAAAAGTCCCTAATATAGTTCTATCTTCACACACACATAATGCTGATTCTTTCTATAGTTTTACATCCTCAAATGTGCATGATATCTCAAAACAAAACCTCTACATTCCCAAAATCTGGCATGGAAGATTGATCTTTACTTAAAACATCTTACTGTCACCTCTCCTTTTTGTTCTTTTAAATGGCCGTGTCCTTCCCTTCCATTCTCTGCATACCTCCTCCATCTGAGCGCAACCTTCTCTAATTCATATTCATATTTGTCTCAATCTTTATTATTGTATGTCTGCAAACTGCCTGAATCTCATGTCAAAGTTTACAATGTACTTGTCTTTGAAAGTCATACCCCTGCAACCTAAAAATACCTACTCTCCTCTAGCTCTTCCAATAAACCCAGCAACCATCTGCATGAACTCACATCTAACTCCTATTATGGAACAGTTCTTTTTATTGAGTTCTTTTAAAAAATGGAAAAAGGTAAACGCATACACCTGCCTTCATCCATGGCCCAGCAGCGCTTTAATAATGTAAATCATATGGTATAAAGAGATAAAGTCCCTCTCATAGCCCCCTGCACTGAATCTAATTCGCAGCACCAGACACATACACAGTATGCAATCAATCAATCATCAAGCTACCTGCTCCTTCCCCACCCCCACTATCACAGTCATCTTTTTAATACTATTCTTAGGACCACCCACATTATCGCTCCGGTCCTGTGTGTAACGTACAGCCCTCCCGAGTTGGTAACTTACAACGACAATATAAAGAAATGATGGGTATGAGTGAAAGAATGTATATATATATGTGCATGGTGTCTTATATAGTCAATACTATTTCACGAGGCGGTGCGCTATATACTGCAATGTGAGACTGTTTTTCATTGGTGCATTGATTCTTCTGATAGCGAGACTTACACGCATGTTAGAATGCGTGTAAAATCATCACTTTTAAGGTCTGTCACATATAATTGGTATGTCACCGACCCACCTAGGATGAGTGGCACAATGAGGGGACATCTCCTCGAACAGACGCATGCACACAAATGTTGGCATGCAATTCACGATACAATCACCATACACCTATTGGGTATGAAGCACTGATTGACCGTTTTTACAAGAATTTTTTTTTAAAGTGTGTCTGTCCCCTATTTAATCTTTCAGATGGAGTTTGGCAGTACACTGACACACATACACTTCACACACCGCGAGGAGTAGCTACTCTGCCCTCGCTTCACGGAGAGGATAGGGACTTCCCATCCTGTAGTACTCCTCACATAGGGGGTTCTCCATTTGCCCTGAAGAAAGTCCGGGACCTTTATGGCAACATAGGACTGAAACATGTCGGCACTAGGATCTTAGGACCATAATACCCCAACAAGACCCGATTTTAGATTTTTATTCACCCAGACAGACCCAAGAATAAAGGGAAACCCAGGGTCTGACTGAGGTATTTTAATCTTCAACCCCCCTGCCTTTATCTATCCAAAGAGCTCCCAACACTGTGGTTGAGCCCACCCTGACTTTTAGGGGTCGGGGTGACCCGATGATGAAGCATGACACCACTAGGGTGTGTGAGGGTAATTAAAAAGTGCTATTTCCCAGACACAGGGTTGTGACTAGCACAACCTTCCACTAGAGCAACCCCCCTCATTTTTTCATTTTTCCCTGTCCTTCAACACGGGTAGTATACCAACAACTTTAACCACTGATTGGTCATTTGGAGTATTTTCTGTGATTAATGTTTTGAAAGGAGGATATACTCCGAGTAAGATTTCCTCTTTGACCCTCCAGACACTGGGACATTTCCCGGGATCCTTATGTGTTAATATATTACATTATATAACAATTTATAATGCTTAGTTTCAGTTTAGGAGCACCTAGGAAAACGATTCAAGGACCTATATTAATAGTAATTTAAATTCCAACTTAATGGTAAAGTTGGATTTTATATTACTAGTTTGAAAATTCCACTTTTCAAAAGATTTCATTTTCGTGCATAAGTCAAATGTGCCTTTCCGGCCAGTGTTCAGTGTCACCCGACTGGTGAATGGCTATCCTGTGGAGAAATGTGGACTTCTGCCAGACAGTGGAAAAAAGGCTTCGGTGTGGAGAGGGGATTTCCCTTCTTGAGCAGGAAAAAGGTTTGTGTGTGCAGAAGCACTTTTATTTCTTGAGCAGGAAGTCCTGTGGGCTTGTTCTTGTACCTAGCCCCTTCTTGCGCTTCATAGGGTTCTGCCCTGTCAGATGGCAGATGTAGCCAGTGTCGGACTGGGACAGGAAATAGGTTGGGGCACCAAAATGAAAGTGGCACCATTAGCAAATCAGATAATTAAAAAAGTGCCCCACTTTTGCAAATCAAGGCAGGTTTGAACTTGTAAAGACAAAATATATATGTGTTTTGTAAGATATGGGTGACTGCATGCATTGACTTGTCTTCCTATACAGCTTGGCTCCAAAGTCCATACCCACTGGGAAAGGGGAGCTGTCCCAGATATGGTATAGAGTGACAACATGGGAGTGGTTGGCTAGTATCATAGCCACATTTCTGGGTGGGCACAAGGAGCTTTAGGCAGGGTGAAGAAGGGTTCTGCCATGTTGGATTTTGCTGGAAAAGGGCACTGCGGCATAGTTTACAGTAAAACATATAGTAAGTGCTGCAAAAGTGGGTGGGGTCACCCCTGAGAACTTTTACCATATTAGTTATGGAGTGGCCAGGAGTTTCTTCCACCTACATGCTGGCACTGCGCATAAAAGTGGCGACACTCCTGTTCCTGTGTGGATCAGTAGGAGGACTGCCTTGCTGTCTGAAGAATCTGAAAGACGACTGGACCTGCTTGTCTTAATCCGAGGACACAGAAGTGACTTCAAGGGTCATTTAAATTAACTCCTGTAGCTGCCCATCTGATCAATTCCAACTGGACCTTCCTGAAACCTGTGGCTGGCCTCTGATGGAGTGAGTCCTAACCCCCAAGAGATGCTCCTCAGGTCCTGGAACTTTGGCTGGTGTTAGGACCACACTGCAATGACCAATGTCACGCCGAAGCTGTTGACGTTGAATTGCTAGTTGGATTCAACTTGCTGGTTTGCACCACTGAAGGAGATCCGACTTTCCCCCAAACAATTTCTAATTTCAAACTTAGAGAGCTTCATTGTTACTGACGCCGAGCAGCAACCTTAAGCCTTCTTGGGCAGAGACTACCACTCAGAGCTTTCCCACACCCGCTCAGAGCTTGCCCATATTAGTTGATTACTGCAGCAACCCGCTGTCATGGAGCCATGCTTTGGATCCAGCTTGCAGCTTGCCTCGCTTATGAATCATTGTGGACCACTTTGGTTTCAGGTCCCTGTTTCTGACCCCTGCTCCAATGTGGTTGGTCGGAACTTTCTACTTTGACCTGAGCTAGTGGGACCAGATAACCACGGTAGGCACTTCGTGTTTTTTGCGCTATTTTTCAATTGAAACATTAAAAATTCATATCTTGAGTTCTACTTATTGGATTTTCATAATTTCAGTGTAATTTTATTTATTACAATATACTCTATGTTTCTAAAATGGTTTAGGTTTTTTCTTGTGTTGTGTTTTCACTTTATTACTGTTTGAGTGCTGCATAAATACTTCAGACATTCCCTCTTAATTTAAGCTTGACTGCTTTGGGCCAAGCTACTAGAGGGTTTAGCACATGTTTATTTAGTGACTTTTGTAGTTCACACTGACAAGGATTGTGATTACTATTTGAGATGGGTTCTTATCACCTTAACTAATACTCCAAATTCTTAAGTCACTGTCTTTGGCCAGGGACCTTAGTCGTTCCCCAGGACACCAATATCACCTGCTTAACCACACAGAGGAGAATCGTGATGAGTTTTACCCTGGGCAACCTGAGCAGATATGTTAGTTTGTCATGTATCCCAAGACTTATGTCTGCTGGGAGTCTGAGAATAGGACAATGGAACATGGCCTCAATATTGTTCATAATTTTTCCCTGGCCTGGGTAAGTTTGAGACAGTGCCATTGCAAGTGCAGAAGTGTACCATGCCCATCCCGCCAACAATCTATAGATCTGGATTTGTCCCAGGCATGGATTCTCTTCAGTGCATAGTATACCAATATGATGCTCATTTTATCTGGGTTTCCTTAACTGATGCACTAATTGCCCATTGGAATTCCCCCTCAACTCCCTGGTGTCTAGAGGTATTCTTATCTCCGTTTCTAATCTCTTCTGGTTAAGTGATAAATGCTTCTAAATATCTGATAGTGTGTTATTGTCCCCTGTTTTGGTAATGAGTTATTGCTCTCGGGGTAGTAATGGCCTGATAGCTACCTGTCTAACGGTAGGATGAGTCACTCAGTGTCATACTTATATCTCTTCCACGCTGGTAGCCCATAATCAGCCTTGACCTGTTCAAATGTCTTTATTTTATTTTGAGGGTTTTATATAGCGCGAACAAGACCCTTGCGAGTATCAGAGCGCTTTACAAGTCAAATGTAGAAAACAAGATGTAGCAAACAAAGATATAGGTGAAACAGATATACATAGCTTATACATGTACACATCAGCTATCGTGAAAGACAAAATGACAGCTATTGAGCACAAAAACATAGATAGTTATAATATACAGTAAAGCTAGCAACAGGCCAGAGTTCACATGAATTTATCCATGAGGATCGCTTTCACTTCTTTTTTGAAGGAGGCAGAGGACGGGTTTGTTCTTTTTTCAGAGGGCAAAGCGTTCCAGATCCTAGGAGCCATACCAGAGAATTAACGGATATAGGTTTGTTTCTTGGGAAAGCATTGTGGTTTTAGAAGAAGTGTCTTCGCACTCCTGGAGGCTCTGTTGCCCGCAGAGAGCTCCAGTTTCTGAGCTAGGTAGTGCGGGAATTGTGGTGTAGGGCCTTGTGCGTCATACAAGCGATTTTAAGATGAATTCTTGCTTCAAATGGTAGGCAGTTGAGGGCTCTCAGGACAGGGGATATGTGAGAGTTTCTCTTTGAACCCGTGATGAGTATCGCAGCTGAGTTGATAGTGGCTCTTAGTGGGGCTGTCAATGACCTTGGGAGGCCGAATAAGGTTACCGCCCCATATTCCACTCTAGGTATTACTAGGGCTTGAACTGCTTGTTTGAAATCGAAGGCTGGCAGAAAGGGTTTCAGTTTTTGCAGGGTCTTCAGGTGGAAGTTGGCTCCTTTTGTGGAAGCGCTGATACGCTTCTGCATCTTTAAGTTGCTGTCAAGCGTTATCCCTAGAGATTTCGCTGAGTCGACAATGAGAGGTTGTCCTTTGAGAGCTGTTAAGTGCTTCAGCCAATCCAGGATAGTGGGAGTTTTGTTAGGGGGAGCGATTAAGAGGAATTCCGTTTTGAGGGAGTTTAGTTTCAAATGGTTTTCGGCCAGCCATGTTTGGGTTTTTTGTAGAGTGGAGTTGAGTGATTTGATGTCATCAAGTGAGTGGATCTTGATGTAGATTTGGGTGTCGTCTGCATGCATATGGAAGTGAATCTTGGCGAGGCTGAGAAGATCGGTAAGAGGTTCCATAGAAAGGTTGAAAAGGGTCGGTGAGAGGGAGGAGCCTTTAGGAACTCCTAGTGTGACTTGCATGGGGTTGGACAGGGATTGGTTGACCTTGAATCTTTGGGATCTGTTTTGAAGGAAGGAGGAGAACCAGTTAAACACAGTACCAGACAATCCCATTCTGTGTTTCAGGTGTTCAAGCAGGTTGTCGTGTTTGACGGTGTCAAATGCTGGCGATAGGTCGAGTAGGATAAGTAAGCAAGCTTCGTTTTGGTCCAGGATTTTTACAGCGTCGTCAATTACATGTGTCATGGCTGATTCGGTACTGTGACCTGCTCGGAAGCCTGATTGAAATTGGTTAAGGAGGTTGAATTGATCAATGTGACCTTTAAGCTGCAAGTTAACACATTTTTCCAGGAATTTGGCTAGCATAGGTATGTTAGAAATCAGACGATAGTTATTTAGGTCTGAGGGGTCAGCTGTTGTTTTCTTTAGGATAGGCGACACCTGACCTGTTTTCAGGATGTCTGGAATGAATCCTTGAAGGAGGGACGTATTTATGATCTTGGTCCAGAGAGGTAATAACAGGGGAATGAAGTCTTTTAAGTAATTAGCCGGGAGCGGGTCTGTGAAATGATTGGAGGGTTTCAGAGAGGTTAGCGTCTTTAATATGGAGTCTTCACTGTAAGTGTTGAAGTGGGACCAAGTTGCGTTGTTTTTGAGTTTGAATTTTGGGGGGATGCTATTTTGTGCACCAGCCAGGGGCACAGATGAGTTCTTATCCATGTCTGAGATGGATAATAGGTCCTTGAGTAGATCTGATTTTATGGATTCTGTTTTAGAAGCGAAGAAGGAGGCAAATTCTTCACTATTGAGTAGATTAAGAGGAATGGCGTTCGGGAGACTGGGTATGCTCTTGGTTGGGGTTTTGATAAGATCGAATAGCTTTTTGGGGCGGTTCTTGGCTTGGTCTAGTTGAGTCCTGAAGAAGTCGGTTTTAGATTTTCAGTTTTTTCTAAAATAGGAGTTTCTGGAGAGTCTTAGAAGCTTGAGGTGGTCAGCTGAGGGTTCGGCTCTCCAACGCCGTTCAATTAATCTGAGAGAGCGTCTGTCTTCATTTAGCCTCCCATCGTACCATGGTTTTGAGTCTTTTGTGGAAGCACTTTTCAGTTGAAGCGGAGCTATGTTATCAAGAAGGTTGTTCATGTAGTGAAAGTAGTGATTGGTCAGCCCCAGGACATCGTTTAGGTCTTCTGGGGGACATAGAGGGTTTGAGTTAGTTGATGCTATAGGGTTAGAGCCGACGTTTTTCAGGTTTCTCTTCCAGATCTTAGTTCTCAGGGGTTGTGTCGGGAGACGTTTAACCTCTTCCAAGACTTGGAAAGTAATAATTTGATGGTCAGACCAGTCGCATGGGAGGATCGAGTCGAGCTGTGTGGAGTCCACATTAGAGATTACTAGGTCGAGATTTGCACCTTTGTCGTGTGTAGGGCTGTTACATATTTGGTTGAGATTAAGGTCGGCGAGGAAGGCTTTGAGGCTGTTTACCCCAGGGTCGTTCTGGTCATCCCAGTGGCGGTTGAAGTCCCCCAGGAATATTTGCTCATTTTGATGGCTGTAATTTGACGCTAGAATATCCATGAATTGTTCTATGAATGTGAGGTTATCTCCAGGAGGGTGGTAGAAAGTGTGAAAAGAACAGATTTGTTTGTTATTACTGGCAATGTTTAAGCAGAGGTATCCGCAGGAAGAAAAAGCGGGGGCATTGGAGTTGGACACTGTTGGCTGCTCTGATGTATGCAGGCTATCCCACCTCCTGGCCTGTCCGTTCTGTCGAGTCTGGTGATGTCATAGTTAGGGGGTAGCAAGATGTCCATGATGGGTGTAGATGTATCATTTAACCAAGTTTCCGTCAGGATCAGAATGTCAGGTTCGTTAGTGAGTAGTAGGTCAGCTATCTCAGCTGCATGTCTGGATGCAGATCTGCTGATTAGGAGAATACAATGTGGCCACGTCTTGTTGGATACTGTGGTGGGTTAGATTGTGAGGGGGATTCTAGTGAGGTTATTCTCAACTATGCCTCTGGAGTTATGTCTGGTGGCTCTGTGAGTGTTGATAGGGATAGATTGAATTTGGGATTCTGTATGTAAGATAACTGGAAGCCCAATGTTCAGTGGAGGAGGAGGAAGCTTGTATGAGCGAAGGAGGGCCCCTACTTCTATAGTAGATAGAGGGTTTATCATCCCGCTGGGGTGGGATAAGACATTAGGGTGCGGCACTGTACTCCAATGTGGAGACCCCTGAGCCTGGGAGCTTGCAGGTAGATGTTGGGTCTGACTAGAGTTCTTGGAGCGAGGGAAAGATCTGTATTTGCTATTTACTGCAAGTGAACTTGGGTTGTTGTAAAATCAGATCGTGTAGGGTTCGGATGTCAGATTTGACTTGCTGAAGGGCTGATAATATCTGGTCAAAGCTGGGGTCAGGCGTGAGAGTGTCCTTATTGGAAAGATGGACTGAGGGAGTAGGTGGAGTTGTAGCATCTTTGGTGTCGTTTGAGGGGGAGTCGTGGTCGGGGATAAAGCAAAGTGCTCTTTCTGTATGTATGTCGATGGTGGGGGAGAGTGAGGAGGTCAGGGGGAGGGGACTTAGAGACGGCTAAGTCAGGATCAGTGGGTGTAAAGGTGGGGTAGATAGGCAGATGGGAAGAGCTGAGGGTAATGGTGAGGGGGAGGGTGGGGGAGGAAGTATAGGGTGAGGGGGCAGAGATACGGCTAAGTCGGGATCAGTGGGGGTAAAGGTGGGGTTGATGGACTGAAGGGAGGTGCTCTTGCACCCTGCATTTTGCCATTCAACAAACTCTTCCTTATGTATTGCAGGTATGAAGCCTTGGTTACTGATTGTCAGCATCATAAGTAATGGAATGATGACCAATCCTGCCTTGCCCACTCGCATATCCTACATCAAGTATAACGGGGTGACCCAGTAACCCTCAGAACCTGAGCATCTGGAATATGTGCTAGAATATGTGCTAATGTTGGTTCTGTCGGGTAGAGAAATTACTTTAATGTTACATCAATATTTGTACATATCCTAGGCTGCCAGAGTTGCTTGTGTCACCGAGATGAGTCCAACCACCAAGGTTACATTTTTTGGAGACCCAAAGTATTTTCCAAGCATGTGTATCGGCTATGGTCTGATCTTGAAAAGAACAGTGCTTTTCACTCTTCTCATGGTGAAATTCCACTACATTCCAGATTTGGTTTGCGTAGTAGTAATGTGTAATATTTAAAATGCCCTGACCTCGATCTTCAAACGAACACTACATTTGCATTACCTCTATTCTTGGCCATTTTCCAAAAAGAGGGCCTCATTTCCAAAGAATTGGCATATGACAGTGCCACAAATCATTTTGCCGCGCAGCCCTATGCCAATTTGAAAGTGCAGGAATGCACATTATTTAGAAGATACAGTGCATTCCTGTCCCTTCAGCCAGAGCCCGGTGCACCATTTGCAGCCAAGCACCAACGCGGGAACCCTTGCAACATGGCAGGATTGTTTTTGTGCAGGAATAGGCACCTTCTTGCACAATAACAATCAAGTTTCCTCATTTTATGGGCCGCATTAGGACGGCAGTCGGTCAAGCATCAGACCACCATCGTTTCAGGCACAAGACCATCCGACAAGGAGTGGAAGTCCCGACAGCCCAATTATGAGTCCTTTAACTATAGTGTCTTGTGCTGCAGCCTGGAAAAGGGCTGCAGCACAAGCTGCAGTAGTAAAAGGCATGTTTTCAAACATCCATGCACCGTGTGCCAGACACCACATGGTGCCTGGCAAACGGTGCATGGATGTTTGGGGGGGCACCCCATGTGCCCCCCTGGCCACATATCCGAGGCCCATGGGGACAGGGGCCCTACTAGGGGCCCCCAAAGTCCCTCTCCGACCAACCTTTTCATGGTGGTGGGAAAGCCATGAAGAGGCTGTCGGAAACTGAAATCCTAATCCATATGGCGGTGCCTCCGTAGGCACTGCCTCCATTGTAGGGATTAGGCTCCGACCACCGCCACGACGAGCTCCTTGAGCCTGTCGGAGGCAGCGGTCTTTACCCCCGCCGAAATCGCTGTGACCGCCGATATTGTAATCCAGCGGTTGAATCGATACCCTGGCTGTCGGGTGGACTGCCACCGATGGCCTGTTGTGGCTGCCCGCCCAACATCCTAATGAGGCCCTATGTGTGCTGCAGAATGCAGCACACGTGAAAAGATGAAACCAGCATTGGCATAGCCAATAGGTCTCGCTTTTGGGACCTTATAAGTATTTCGTTTTGCAGCACAATATCCGGCACCCACACTTTACTTTTAATGTTAAAAATAAAGCGCGGGTGCCGCGATTATAGCAAAAGTAAAAACATGGACACGGACAGGGCGGAGCGAGTGGGCGTGCAGCTGCAAAAGTGAAAGCAGCTGCACCGTCCACAAGCTTAATGACCCGTGAAAGACAGATGGCGGCTGCACGCGTGCATGCTCGCGTGAATGCAAGCGCTAGGTCAGCCATGGCAAAAAACACACAATTGATGGACGGAATGCAGAACAAATCAAAACATTCACCCCCAGTCAAGAGATCTGGGTTAAATCCATCATTCTTTTGCTCACCATGCCACCCCAGTTTAGACCTGGCCATAGGCAAATAAGTCTTGACCCTGTGCCTCATGGGAACAGTCCAGCCCGAACTGCCATGCCAGGTCCTCCCTGGACCGGAAACAAGCATCCTAGGACCGGTTTCGGGGTTTCACCCCTCTTCAGCCAGGATAGCTTGATTCCAGTGGCACAGTAAGCCCAGGACCCACGTCTGGGCATACCTGGCGCACTTAGGGCAAGAAAGCAAAAGACACACAATTGATGGACAGAATGCAGAACAAATCAAAACATTCACCCCCAGTCAAGAGATCTGGGTTAAATCCATCATTCTTTTGCTCACCATGTCACCCCAGTTTAGACCTGGCCATATGCAAATCAGTCTTGACCCTGTGCCTCATGGGAACAGTCCAGCCCGAACTGCCAAGCCAGGTCCTCCTTGGACCAGAAACAAGCATCCTAGGACCGGTTTCGGGGTTTCACCCCTCTTCAGCCAGGATAGCTTGATTTCAGTGGCACAGTGAGCCCAGGACCCACGTCTGGGCATACCTAGCGCACTTAGGGCAAGAAAGCAAAAGACACACAATTGATGGACGGAATACAGAACAAATCAAAACATTCACCCCCAGTCAAGAGCTCTGGGTTAAATCCATAATTTTTTTGCTCACCATGCCACCCCAGTTTAGACCTGGCCATATGCAAATCAGTCTTGACTCTGTGCCTCATGGGAACAGTCACCCCGAACTGCCAAGCCAGGTCCTCCCTGGACCACAAACAATCATCCTAGGACCGGTTTCGGGGTTTCACCCCTCTTCAGCCAGGATAGCTTGATTTCAGTCCAGGGAGGACCTGGCCTGGCAGTTCAGGCTGGACTGTTCCCATGGGTCACAGGGTCAAGACTGATTTGCATATGGCTGGGTCCAAACTGGAATGGCATGGTGAGCAAAAAAACGATGGGTTTAGGCCCAGATCTCTGTACTGGGGTGAATGTGTGACATTGTTCTGCATTCTGTCCATCAATATTTCTTTTTGCATTTGTCACCCCATGTGGGACGGGTATGCTCAGACGTGAGTCCCATGCTCTCCATGCCACTGGAATCAAGCTATCCTGGCTGAAGAGGGGTGAAACCCCTAAACCAGTCCTAGGATGCTTGTTTCCAGTCCAGGGAGGACCTGGCCTGGCAGTTCGGGCTGGACTGTTCCCATGGGTCACAGGGTCAAGACTGATTTGCATATGGCTGGGTCCAAACTGGAATGGCATGGTGAGCAAAAAAACGATGGATTTAGGCCCAGATCTCTGTACTGGGGTGAATGTATGACATTGTTCTGCATTCTGTCCATCAATAGTTCTTTTTGCATTTGTTACCCCGAGTGGGACGGGTATGCTCAGACGTGAGTCCCGTGCTCTGCATGCCACTGGAATCAAGCTATCCTGGCTTCAGAGGGGTGAAACCCCGAAACAGGTCCTAGGATGCTTGTTCCCAGGCCAGGGAGGACCTGGCCTGGCAGTTCGGGCTGGACTGTTCCCATGGGGTACAGGGTCAAGATTGAATTGCTTATGGCTGGGTCCAAACTGGAATGGCATGGTGAGCAAAAAAACGATGGATTTAGGCCCAGATCTTTGTACTGGAGTGAATGTATGACATTGTTCTGCATTCTGTCCATCAATAGTTCTTTTTGCATTTGTCAGCCCGAGTGGGACGGGTATGCTCAGACGTGAGTCCGTTGCTCTGCATACCACTGGAATCAAGCTATCCTGGCTGAAGAGGGGTGAAACCCCGAAACAGGTCCTAGGATGCTTGTTTCTAGGCCAGGGAGGACCTGGCCTGGCAGTTCGGGTTGGACTGTTCCCATGGGGTACAGGGTCAAGACTGATTTGCTTATGGCTGGGTCCAAACTGGAATGGCATGGTGAGCAAAAAAACTATGGATTTAGGCCCAGATCTTTGTACTGGGGTGAATGTATGACATTGTTCTGCATTCTGTCCATCAATAGTTCTTATTTGCATTTGTTACCCCGAGTGGGACGGGTATGCTCAGATGTGAGTCCCGTGCTCTCCATGACACTGGAATCAAGTTATCCTGGCTGAAGAGGGGTGAAACCCCGAAACCGGTCCTAGGATGCTTGTTTCCAGTCCAGGGAGGACCTGGCCTGGCAGTTCGGGCTGGACTGTTCCCATGGGGCACAGGGTCAAGACTGATTTGCATATGGCTGGGTCCAAACTGGAATGGCATGGTGAGCAAAAAAACGATGGATTTAGGCTCAGATCTCTGTACTGGGGTGAATGTATGACATTGTTCTTCATTCTATCCATCAATAGTTCTTTTTGCATAGGCCAGCCATGGCAGCATTTTTTGAAGCCCTTACTAAAAGTCTCGCCAGACCAGCGCCTGCGCTGGGTGAGGCGAGACCTAAAAACGAGGAGGAATGTAAACATTTCTCCTCTTTGCGCCCGCTCTGGGAAGGCATACATTTTTGGCGCAGCTCCAGGTTTACATGATGTTGTAAATCTGGGGAAGTGTCAAAATCCATGGGTCTTGAGTGGGAACACCTAGAGCAACGCCCATGGAACGCCTACTTGACGTAGCGCTTTTTCCTTTCACCGTATCTATGAGGCCATGCAGGGAGACTTTGCGTCACCTCATAGATATGATTGAGAGGCTTGCACCATCGGACCATCATAAAACGTGATGCTCTGGGGACACAGGCCTCTTCTTAATGAGGACCTTAATTGTTGAAAATCTGTTGAATGAAGTGCAGCTTGCCCTTAAGGCACTGAACATGCAATGTTTTCACTAAAAACAGGAACAGCGGCAATGCCGTCATCTTAACCACCACTATTCAGCCTAGCCTTGTCACACCGGATCCATGGCAGGCCTGAAAATTTAATTTCAATTGTTGTGTCATGTCAGCATAGTTGTCTCTTGCTGTCTTCCGTAGAGAGGGGGCTATCTTCATCTTCAGGTATTAAATGTTACCTTTTACCCACTAAACCATGAGCTGGCGCTGCTTTTTACTGTTATTGAGGGGGATAGTATGAGCAGATGTGACGTTTGCATTTGTATTTTGAAGTCCGATGCTTTCCCAAAAATCTCCAATGCTTCAACAGATGGTGCTATGAATTGCTCCAGATTTCACAGTGTCAGCAGCATCCCATCTGCCCTGCCCGACGTGCCAACCTATCTTTCTTGTTACACATTGCTATATTTTACCCATCTGACTATGACATGTCTGTATGGTGTGACAATAATGTGAGCAAAAGTCGATTTAAGGAATTTTTCTGGTCTGGTCCTGTATTAGGGGCATACAAACAAGCAATCATGAAGGTATATTCGCAAGGAACTAATATTAAAGTTAGTGCTCTGCCATTGACATCTGCTACTATTTCTTTCACCCCCCTATGGGAGGAACTTGCCAATAGAATTGCCACCCTAGCCTTTTTCTTAGGCTCGGACTAGAAATACTACTGTAGGAACCATCTTGCACGTAATGTATGCCAATCTTTCTTTACCAGATGGTCTTTTGCAGGAGGCATATTCCACACCTGTAATCTCTCATAAAGGATAAAATGGCCCCTTTTTTTACCAGCCTATTCAGACCCCTAGAATTCAATCTTAAAAGTTTGAACTTCTCCATGTATGGTGTCTCCTATGGACTATCTGTGTCGTGTTTGGTTTCCCCTGCCCCCATTGTTGTACCACTCTCTCTCCCATACTCAGTCTCTGGATTGCATCTCCAGCACTGAAGAGTGGCTCCCTCCCTGCCTTTGAACTCTTCTCCAAATTATCAAATAGAGATCAATCACTACAAACAAGACTGTAACATGTCCTTCTCCTGTCTGAGACACCAACTGGACATGGAGCCAATTGTCTGTTTCTTTACATATCAAAAATATCTGACCTCCATTGAACTAACTATTACTGTCATGCATCCTGCCCTGTCCCAGTACCACCTGTATTACTATGCTTTAAAGCCCCCCAGTTTGCTTCGTGGCCACCCTTGAATCCAGTGGGCCTCAGTTAGAACTCTACACATCTCCAGTGACTCAGTGTAAAGTTTTGTCTTTAGAATCCTTGAGTTGATTAAGTACAGCTTGGGGCCGATTCACAGAACTAACTTAAGACAAAATCCTAAACTTACTACTTTTGGTATTCACAGAAGTTAGGATTTTGTCTTAAGTTTGTCTTAAGACAAACTTAAGACAGACTTAAGACAGACTTAAGACAAACTTAAGACAAACTTAAGACAACATTCTAATTTAAGTCTGTCTTAAGTCTGTCTTAAGTCTGTCTTAAGTTTGTCTTAAGTCTGTCTTAAGTCTGTCTTAAGTTTGTCTTAAGTTTGTCTTAAGTCTGTCTTAAGTCTGTCTTAAGACAAAATCCTAACTTCTTTGAATACCAAAAGTGTCATGGATAAAGTTTTAGTCAACATCCCTGGCGTTTGTGTGTATCAAGATGACATCTTGGTACATGGGTCTACGAGCTGCATGCTGTACTGCCACGCCAGCGAGAAAGTGAAACTCGGCGTCACAACTCTCAGGACTTCGATTCGTAGGAGCCAAGGAGAACTCCTGACCCCGGCACAAGCTGGTACTGGGGTGCTCGACCTCCATTGCTTAGAGGCCGCCCCCTCCTCCTTCCCTTTCCCCACCCGTTTTTTCGCTGCATCCAAACAGCGTCTACACTTGGAGTCGCAGGAAACTCAATTACCGGACTCCTATAGGACCTCCCATACGATACACCCAGTCCTTTGCACAAACATGTGTTTACCCTGACGAAGACCTTCCACAACAAGTGCCACATAGAAGGTCGAAACGCGTTGGTTTCAAAAGGAGGCAAGCCGTATTAAGAACTCCAAGGAACAAGAGTGACGTCAAGTCCTTAAAAAACATTTGCCCGACACCCAAGTATAGTGTCATAAACCTGTTCCCTACTGTCTGGAGGCTTCCTCCTACTGGCACTCCGAAAATACTGTTAGTCTGCGAGGACTAAAAGAATAGGTCCCCGGTATCTTATATGAAATGTGTAGGACTCCCCTTGCTTGTTGATTATTTCACATTCCGTTATTCAAAAAGGACCACTTAGAACTGTCTTTGTCTTTCCATGTAAATATTTTTCGTCTTTCTATGTAAATACTGTTGTTGCACATGATTGTCCAATTGTCGATTTGGTTTTTACTGTTAAGTGTTTCTAAATGTATTTTGTAATCTGATTTAAAGTTGTACAGCACTGAACAGACCTTGATGAAAAAGATAAAACTCAGCCCATGAATATTACATGTACAAGGTGGAAAATAAAAATCCACTTTAAGAAATCGACCCCTTGATTTATGGTGACAGAGGTATCATGTGTTGTTATTACGTTGAAAAACTGAGGCAGCAGATACTAACCCAAATGGGAGTCTAATAAATCTAAATGTTCCAAACGGCGTGATAAAGGCAGTCAGATCCCTTGAGGACTCATCAAGCAAGATTTGATGGTACGCTGATGTTAGATCAATGGTACGGAATATCTTTGCCCCACCCACCATACTCAACAGCTCAGATATGTTAGGGAGGGGATACTTATCCACCTGAACACATTTATTGAGTTGTCTGAGATCAACACAGAGCCTCAAAGAATTATCAGGTTTCCTCGCGGCCACCACCGGAGCAAGCCATGATGTTCCCTCTACCTCTTCAATAATGCCCTGGGACTTTAGTTTATTTAATTCCTTGAGCATATCCTCCTTGACAGTGAACGGAACATTTCGGACTTTACAGGAAACTGGTATTGAACCCGGAGAAAGTTTAATCTTATGACAGTAGCCCTTAAGACAGCCTAGCTTATCACCAAACACCAGTGGATATTGACTTATCAAAAGAGCTTGTAGCGAAGAACTCTCCACCACAGACTCAACACTTCTTCTCTCTTTAAGAATGATGGGAGGATTGCTGTTCGGGTCTAACATGACACCAAGATCTTTTTTGGTGCCACCAGCTGATGATGCTATCACCTTTTGTCGAAACATAAACTTTCCCAGAAGTGAAACGCTCTCCGTATTCAATTAGACCATTAAAATATCCCCTTAATTCAATGGGATCTCCGCCATATGCAGTAGGACGGATGTCTGGTTTCATTAGTTTGACTTTCTCACACAAATTATCTTCAAAGAATTTGCTAGAAATAATAGTAATCTTGGCCCCAGAGTCAAACAATACTTTAGTTCTGTGACCTTCCACCAAAATGAAATCAAGAGGTCCCTCAGCCCCAACCTGGACCACAATTTGTCCACACTCGAAATCATGTTGATCTGATGTGTTACCATCAGAGACTTCACTCACTTTTTTTTTTAGATTTTTGAACCTGCAGGCACTCACGAAATGGCCCTTCTTTTTACAATGAGAGCATGTAACATTTAGGGCGGGACACGACTTGTCATTTGCCCAATGTGAAGTGCTATTGCATCTGTAATACTTCCCACCCTTGTTAGGATTGTCACGAGGTTTACTTGCACCTATTTCTTTAAATCGTGACTTTGCATGAGAGTCACACTTATCTGCTTCCTTTTTCGAAGCTAAATTGGTATTAATCACCGACACTTCTTTATTAAGATCTTTCTTGATCACCTTTACACATTGTAGAGAGTGTTCTATTCTCTTAGCCACTACTAGCACCTCATCTAAAGAAGGTTCATCTTTCAACCAGAGTTCATCACGTACTTTCTCAGATACACAACCAAGCATAAACTGATCTCGTATTCTTTCATCCGTTAGGGCATCAAATTTACAACTGGACGCCAAGCGTCTAAGTTCCGTTATATAATTTTCTATGCTTTCTTCTTCCTTTTGCCTATGCTTGCCAAAATGATATCTTTCTAAGATAGTGCTAACCTTTGGCAAGTAATGAGCATCCAACTTATAAATACATTGTTCATACTCATTAAGACTAGAACTAGTTCCACTTGGGACATCCGGCAAATGGTCAAAAACATCTTGGCCCTCCGATCCCAGACAGTGCATCAACAAAGCAGTCTTTCTCTCTACACTTAGAGAAGTACCACATACTCGAGCATAGCGCTCGAAAACTTTCTTCCATTTGGACCATTTGATGGGAGGGTCACCTGGGGATTGTAGAAAGAAAGGAGCTGCAGTGACATTTTGCATGGTAAAGGTTGTTTAGAGAATTTAAACTAAGGTTAAATTAAAAGAAATGTGAATTTTCAGTGAAAAGAATCAGAATAAAAAAAATTAATGCTAATGCATGTACTGTACAAAAATCATTATGGTGATAAAACACACTTGCAATTGTGAGGATTATCTCTGATAACCTTTAAAGTTTTGGCAGTACTCCGTGCTTGAAAAGCTGCACAATTTAAGGTACCAATAAAAATTGTGCACGTCAGAGTTGTGATGCAACACTCAATGCGCAAAATTTCATACAAGATAAAAGTATGAGTCAGCAGTGATGTGACCTGAGAGCACTGAAGACATGTCACACCTGAATAATAAAAATTACGCAGAAATGCTGAACGAAATTAAGATTTAAAGAAGCAGCTGTGTGTGTCAGCGCTGTTAAGCAAATGGCCCTCGACACGCAGAACATCAAGAAAAATAACTGTGCGTGTCAGTGATATGACCAGATGCGATGAAGCAAAGATTCGACACGCTTTAATTAAGAAGCTCACACAATCCATGCCTTACTTGAATTCGAAGTCTGAATGTCCACCTTGAATTTCCTGTAAGAAAATAATCCTATCGGTAGAAATACCCGTTGTTCCGCACTGGAAGTAATGTTCCCTGTCAACGTTCAACTTGTGATTATTCTTGCGAACGTAATGCCCCTCAATCCAATCAGGATATGCTTCGCGTGATGACTAACAGGTTCGACCAATGCAGGCAACGCTTTTTGAATAGCCAATCCAGGGTAAGACAAACAACGTCAGCGTTGCGTTCCACGTCTTCTCACGATGCGTTTCAAATGCTTTGTATCCTGGCCATCATGGGAGAGAGGGACTCGGAACGTTGCAGCGTCACTATCATGGAGTAGAAAATTTCGAAGCTTACGCACGTGATAGCGCGAGGGCTAACGTACGTTTTCCTCTTCTTTTTTTTTTATTTATTACTTTAAAGATCGTTGTGAAGGAGTTGCCAAAATAGAAGAAAACTTCATTATGTGCCCAGTCTCCGCATACAACACCAAATGAAACACCCTCAACACCAGATGTCCCTCTAGGTAGAAGAAATCGCAAACGGCATTTCGAGGCAAAGCGCACTGTCAATAAGGTTTCAGGATAAGTGACGCTATGTATGAAAAGTCAGTGATAGCAGCCAAAGCCTTTCTTGGGAGAAGACAACAAATATCTTACTTGAAGTCGTTTTCTTTCTTAAGCGTAAAAGATGAATTCTGTTGATAATATCAGGTTAGGAGTTGGAGTTGAGCTGATGATGATCCCATCCTCGTCTCCAGTGTTAAAAAGATAGTCTCTTGATGAGAAGAATGAGGTTGAAGCTCAATGAGGGAAGTCATTAGTTTATTCTCAGTTGTAGGTAAATACAGCTCATCCACCCAACTGTCAACAGGTTAATGCTCTCTCCCTCCTTCAACATTCTAGATCCAGCTTGGCCCTGACATTCCAGAACACCAAGCATCTCAGAGTGAGATATGTATATATATATTAATACAGAAGAAGAAAGCCATTACAACACCCTGCCTTGTAAAGATATTCCTGAATGGATGGCCCCATCCGTACATAACGTCTTTGCCAGTTAAGAATTATGCGACTATTTGGAATTTGCAGTGTTTTAGCATGGTGATAGCTGAGAGGTCTTGGTATACTGCCACTGTATGACCCTCAAACATAATTTGTCCCATAATTATGGCTGCTACCATCAAGTTTTCTGTATGTCAAAAATAGTGAAGACAAGTGAGGATATACAGGGCCTGATGTTTTCTTGCAAATCTTGAACTTACATGATCCAGAATGATTTTCCCATCTTCCAGGAGCACATATTAAAAATGTCTCTTGGAGAAATCCTTATATTCTACTTCCACTTACTACGTATGATGTCTTCTGGATAAGTACGTAGATCCTGTATGTAAACTCCCAGCATGAGAACCTTCTGCCGTAGCACTTCAATGCCCTCTTCATATGCGTCTCCCACTTCCTAGAACTGTCACCTCTCCCTTTCGTACCTTGTTTAAGGGCTTGAATGCCCATTTTAACTTCTTCATGCAGTGCTGAGAAGTCCTCCCGCAATCCCTGGAAAAGCTCCTCTATACACGCTCTTGTCAATGCGGTTCCTAGTGTGTATTCTGGAGGCTAGATTAGAGGTCCCTGATATGGGAGCCTGTGGTTGACCCTGTCAATGTGTTTTGTTTATGTGCATCCGATCTAGAGAGCATGTCTCTAATACTTCAGCCTATTCGATGTCATTGTGGTTGGGATCTGTCCTTGTGTGCTGTGTGTAGACCTTCTAATGTTCCAATCCTTGATTTGCTCCGGTTGTGTACACTGTTAATTTAATATGGATGTTACTGATCTCCACACTGGAGTTTGGGCCTATGGTGTTATTGCAGGGCCCCTCTGAAATTCCCAGCTCCTTCCACTCAGCTACCAGTCAACCATTGCTCCAGCGGGTCCCCAAGCCCACCAGAGTACTCCTGCTTTAATTGCTTGCAGATATTAATTCTTATGTAAGCAGCCATGGAGAGGAGCCTCTGCCCACTGCCTTGCATATGCCATGCATTCTCCACTCTTCTCTAGGGGCATGTTTCCGTGCGCTACCAGCTGAGGCCTTCTATCAATCCCAATTATGCCCTGTTCATTGGAGCCCTTCGAGTCTGTTGTCCCTCTCCTCTCTGTCACTGCCGTGTGTCCCTTGAGCTGTGTGGTATAATGCTCCTGTCGCTCGTGCAGATTAGGGTGATTTAAGCTTCCTATTGCAGCATTTCTGTTCAGGTGCCCTCAGCAAATGAGTCCCTGGTGGTCTAGCACACTGCAACATCTTTGTTTAATGAACCTGAAGTTCATTAGTCTTTGCTCTCAAGGTGCGCATTTTAGACTGGTCCTGTGTTGTACAGTGCTGGCTGAGGCCTCTCATGCCTCCTGGGCCCCCTAATTCCCCAAGAGCTTTCTAGGCCCCTAGGGCCCGATTCACAGAACTAACTTAAGACAAAATCCTAAACTTACTACCATTTTGGTATTCACAGAAGGCACTTACTCATTTTGGTATTCACAGAAGGCACTTACTCATCTCGGTATTCACAGAAGTTAGGAGTCCTAACTTTAGGACTCCTAAATGCCTTCTGTGAATACCGAAAGTCTTAAAATTAGGATTTTTCTCAGTTTAGTAGTAGTATAGTTAGTACTCCTAACTTTAGGACTCATAAATGCCTTCTGTGAATACCGAAAGTCTTAAAATAAGGATTTTTCTCAATTTAGTAGTAGTATAGTTAGGACTCCTAAGTTTAGGACTCCTAAATGCCTTCTGTGAATACCGAAAGTCTTAAAATAAGGATTTTTCTCAATTTAGTAGTCCTAAAGTTAGGACTCCTAACTTTAGGACTCCTAAATGCCTTCTGTGACTCCCGAAAGCCTTAAAATTAGTATTTTTCTCAGTTTAGTAGTAGTATAGTTAGGACTCCTAAGTTTAGGACTCCTAAATGCCTTCTGTGAATACCGAAAGTCTTAAAATAAGGATTTTTCTCAATTTAGTAGTCCTAAAGTTAGGACTCTTAACTTTAGGACTCCTAAATGCCTTCTGTGACTCCCGAAAGCCTTCAAATTAGGATTTTTCTCAGTTTAGTAGTAGTAAAGTTAGGAGTCCTAACTTTAGGACCCCTAAACTGAGAAGAATCCTAATTTTAAGACTTTCGGTATTCACAGAAGGCATTTAGGAGTCCTAAAGTTAGGAATCCTAACTTCTGTGAATACCGAAGTGAGTAAGTGTCTTCTGTGAATACCAAAATGAGTAAGTGCCTTCTGTGAATACGAAAATGGTAGTAAGTTTAGGATTTTGTCTTAAGTTAGTTCTGTGAATCGGGCCCATAGTCTCTCTTCCTGCCAGAACCTCATCTGCGTGTTCCTCCCAGTTAAACAGTGGCTCATCTGGACACGTGTTGCACCCCGCTACTCATTCCCGTTCAGGCCAGGATGTTTTATTCCTCGATTCATCTCTGAACAGGCCTGCTTATGCCCTGGCGAACAGCTGCTCTGCCCACATGGAATGCGTGGCTAGTCTTCTTCGTGGACTGCGGCCACGATGTTGCTTGGGACGCTGGTCTTCACTGCCGAGCCAATGTGCCACGAAAAACCAAGTCGCTTTGTCACCAAAGTTGGTCCTTGTAATCTCAACAGGAAGAGGAGCCTAACTGTGTGTTCAGCAGCAGTCTTGCTGCTCGGGGGAGTCTCTTCTGCAGTGAGCTGGGATGGAGGATCATGATGAGCCTCTTATCTTGCCTCCCTCTTGTCCCACCCCTAACTTCGATTAATTTAACCTACCACAAAGAAACTGGATTGAATGCATGGCTTGCTTGAGTACACAAAACTAATCCCAATAACCAATAATAACCAATAACACTCTAACCTTGGGTTCTGGAGCAGTGTGCTGCCCGGAATAAACTGTTTCCCCACCTCGTCAAGGGTAGAAAGCAATGCAATTGCAATACAGTACAACAAAATGAAATTATTAGTTAAGCAATATTGTCCAAGGAGGCACTTCCACAAAGTTATTGACTGGGGTGGAGTCAGAGAGCCTGAGATGAAACCAAGGGTCCTACTCCACCCATGTCAAAAACTACTTGAGGCTTCCCTGCCCCTTGGATAATACTGCTATTGTAAATCAGTCCCTTTAATTTGGGGTAAAATTCACAGAATTGTTTAATGGCTGGTGTGTTTTCATAGGTTTAGGTGGAAAGTTACAAGAAGTGTACCTCATGATTTTATATATTATTTGGTGCTAAGGCTCCACCATTTTTGTCTCATTGAAATGCATTCTACTAAGTGCCTGGTTTGGAGGAACACAAATAGGAACATATATAAAGGGTGTCAACAGATTTTATTTACAATATAAATCATTTGTTGGCATTATCCTACAATATTTACGAATTGTGATGCGTTTTAAGGTGACTTTATCCTATGCTGTAAAAAATGCTGACTCTCTGCAGAAATTTTATGAATCAAGTTGGAGTAAAAATGTTTTTCTTTTCTGATTTTCTCAAAGTAATTATGGCTGGGGCTTTAGAAGCAAGGATGGCATACTTTCAATAAAATCATAAATATCTTCCTCAAAAGCGAGAAACATTTTCACATGCTGAGTAAAACATGTCCTTCCAAAAGGGGCAGCATTGTGTCTGTTGATTCCCCAGTATTCTATAGCAGCATCGCAACAGAGCTGCATAATTTAAGGCATTTCCTATGGAAGAAACTGCAGCAAATAAACATAAAATAAGGAGTTTCATTTAATCATAACTATTATATGTAGTGCTCTAGAAAGTAAAATAAGGACACATCTTCTATAAATTTCTAAATATTATCCACATCCATGTCAGAAAAAGTCTGCCATGCTATGTGAAACTTACTAGCAATACACAGCAGCCTGTCCCTTGATCACCCAGTGTTCTTTTGTAACTTCACCACAGAGTTCTAAAGAACAACTAGAGTGTTAGCATTCTTTATTCAAGATAAAAATAAGGCACCCCTAAACTTTATTTTTCTGGAGCAGGAGCTGTTGAATTTAAAGCCTTTCTTGTGAAGTACTCTGAAGTAAATGAGTATTGAGGTGCAGATATGTAACCAGATGTTTAACATAAATGAAATTGGAAATATGAGTTACTAATCATTTAAGGCATAACATATTTTAAAGGAGCTAAAAATAGTTAAAGAGAGACATTCATATAATTCCAGCATCCCAACTCCACATATCTTTACTCAGGCTACTTATCTTTAAAATGCATTGTAAGTAACATTTTGATAGACATCGATTTTGTTTTTAAACAATCTATTTAAATGTATGTTAATCATTTTTTAAGAGTTGCAGGAAGCTATTTAAAGACAGGTCTAATATTTAAAATATATAGATGTGTGCTCTAATGGGATATGAGATGCTAACAATGAGTTGCTCTTGTGACATTTTTTTTTCTTTTATTTTGTTTTACTTTTCCACACTTCTTTTCAGTAGTTGCACTTGCTTCAAAACAATTGGTGTTGTGATTTTAATATAAAGAATATATTTATTGTCAATAATTTTTTTTTTGCTCTGCCTACCTTATTAACAGGGGCTACTTGAATTATGCTGCAGGAGACGACCAAAATATACAGTGGTGCTGACTAAATTGTACAAAAAGACAAGGCAAATCATGTGTGTTAGAATCCGGGGTCTCTGGTTGGCGCAGGTATGCACTTGTGACAAGGAGGGACCCTTTTCATCTAAGTCAGGGCGTAGGATTACCTCTTTAAAAATAACCCCTGCTCACCCTCTAGGTAACGTGGCGCGAGCAGTCAGGCTAGATTCCAGAGGGCATTAGGTTAAGCATTTAAGATGTACCACACAATAACCACCAACCCACCACACAGAGACACAAGACTGTATTTTGTGTAAAAATAAACTCTTTATATAAAAGGTTTCTTTAAGCGGGCTGGTTAAAATACAGTTCTTACTTCAAAATGGGGTTCCAGTTACTTTCAATGCTTTGTAGAGAGTCCACAGTTCTTAAAATGCACTTTTCTACAAAAAATATGCTTCCTTTGGTGTCTGTGCGCTTCGTAGCGCCTTCGGTACGCTTCGTACCAGGTTTTGAGCGCGTTGTGCCGTTTCTCACGCTTCTCGCGTGAGCACGCGTACGCTGGACTGAAGCCGTACGGACCGTACCCTCGTAGGTACGCGTCGTACACGTCCGGTACGCCTCTTGCTGAACCTCACGCTTCCCGCGTGACCAACGTTCTATATATTCAATGCGGTACGGGCCGTACCTTCACCGGGACGCTTCGCACAGCTGGTACGAACCGTACCAGAGCTCCCGCTTCACGCGTGAGTCACGTAACGCGACGCTGGCCCCGTACAAAGCACAGGAAGTTTCGTACAGGGGCGCTTCTACACACAGTACCTGGATCTTTGGGGGAAAGGTTCGTAGAGGCTTCAGGAGTCCACAGAGGAGTGTCCCACGTCGTGTTGTCGTCCCTCGTGGTCAGTGGGCGGCTATGTTTCGTGGGGCACTTCAGGACGTTCCCAGGCACACAACGAGGTCGGAAGAAGGAGGGGCAGGCCGGGGGTGATTTCTAGCGCGTCGCAGCGCTGTCGGCTTCGCTCAGGTGACGAACAGTGCATCGCAGGTCCTTACAGGGATCTCCACGGGCAGGGGTCGCAGAGGCTCGGCGCTTGGAGCCTGGTCAGTCTCTTCCTTACTTTGCGAGCTACGGCTCGGGGGGCAGTTGCTTGCTGTGCTCGGGCCAGGCTGGCAGGCCTTTACTGTGCTCACAGCAGCCCCGGTTGCAGAAGTCGCGGTGCTCAGATGAGGGGCACACAGGTTCTCTGGGGTCAGCGTTTGCAGAATCACCTCCAGCAGCTTCTCTTCTTCCAGGGGAAAGGTAGCGCCCACTGTTCCTGGGGCGCAGTTCAGGGGGCATGTTCACAAGCAAGCCCTTGGAGATTGTTTGATAAGCACAAGTTGAATCAAAGTTTCTTCTTCAGTCTTTTCCTCTCCTTCAGCAGCAATGCACCCACCACAGGCCAGTCCCTCAGGCTTAGAGACAGTACTCCTCCATGCAGCTTTTCCAGGTCCTTCTCTTCAGGCAGAGTTTCTTCTTGGCACAAACAGGATCTGATTTCTTAGGAGCAGGGCTCCTTCTTTTATAGCAAGTTTCTTTTGTTCTTTGTCGCCAGGGGGCCTGAGCCTGGCTCAGTCCGGATTTGGAGCACTTTGTTGTGGTGACTCTGCTCTTTCCTTTCAGCAGCAGGGCAGAGACATCAGCCGCTCCACAGGGGGCGGAGCCGGCATTGTGGTGGCAGAGCACAGGTCTATTCAGAGTCAAGGTGTACTCCTCCCACCCATCCTGGTGTAATCTCTCTACCCACCACCTGGCAGCCAGCCTGTCTCCTGGAATTCCCCAGCCCTGCTCCCCACTGAAACTAGGCAGCACACACACACACAGCAGAGGCGGACTGAAATGGCCAGGTCAGTAAATACTAACTTTCTAAAAGTAGTATTTACAAACACAGGATATTAAAATAAACTTTACTAAAAGAAGTATTTTATTATTCTGAGTTCAGGAATACTAAACTTGACTTTCTACCATGCTCTATGAGTCCACTGGGATTACAGTGTGTAGTAATTCCAGCAGCACATTCTGGCCTATGGAGAGCAGGTAGCCTTCAATAGTGAAAAACGAAAATGGCTGTAATTCACTATTAAGACATGCCACACACATCAGGGCATGTCCTACCTTATGCCTACAATGCACCCTGCCCTTGGGCCTACCAGAGGGGTGACTAATATGTAGTTAAGGGAAGGTTTAGAAACTGGCATGTGGGGGCACTTGCGCAGTCAGCGCGACAGTACCAGACTGCACGCAGGTTCTGCAGTGGCAGACCTTAGACCCATTTTACTAGGCCGCTTCTGTGGGTGGCACAACCAGTGCTGCAGGCCCACCAGCAGCATTTGTATTTACAAGCCCTGGCACTCCTGGTGCACTTTACTAGGGGCTGATAGTAAACCAAATAAGCCAAACATGGACACCAATCAATGGAGACATTTTACCAAAGGGAGCACTTGCACTGTGTCACTGATTGGCAGTGGCACAGTGCTCTGAGCAGCCAACACCAACAAAACACATGAGGCACATCAGCAAAAAGTGGAAGGGAAACTCACGCCAAGGTGCCAGGTCTAACACGTGTCCCCTCCAGGTGAAATGTGGGGGGAACTACCCTACCCCAGGGAGTTCCTCTTCACTCAGGCAGAAAAACCTGGACAGACCGTCAGCATTGGAGTGATCTGTGCCAGGGCGATGCTCCACCGTAAAGTCCAGACCCTGTAGGGAGATGGACCACCTCAACAGTTTTGGGTTCTCACCCCTCATTTGCATCAACCATCTGAGGGGCCTGTGGTCGGTCTGAACCCGGAAGTGAGACCCAAACAAGTAGGGTCTTAGCTTCTTCAGCGCCCAGACCACAGCAAATGCTTCTCGCTCGATTGCACTCCACCTTTGTTCCCATGGAAGTAACCTCCTACTAATGAAGGCTACAGGTTGGTCCCAGCCCTCCTCAGTCATCAGTGAGAGAACAGCCCCTACAGCATGCTCTGATGCGTCTGTCTGCACTAGGAATTCTTTGGAGAAGTCAGGAGCCAAGAGCACGGGCGCCGTGCACATGGCAGTCTTCAGGGTGTCAAAAGCCTTCTGACAGGTGTCAGTCCATATCACTTTTCTGGGCTGCTTCTTCGAAGTCAGCTCTGTCAAGGGGGCAACAATGCTGCCATACCCCTTGACAAACCTCCTGTAGTACCCGGTGAGTCCTAAAAAGGCCCTCACATCTGTCTGGGTATTTGGGGGCTCCCAAGCCAGGATGGTTTCAATCTTGGGTTGTAGGGGCGCCACCTGGCCGCTCCCCACTTGGTGTCCCAAGTACACCACGGAACCCTGCCGATCTGACACTTGCTTGCCTTGATCGTGAGGCCTGCCTTGCGCAGTGCCATCAACACCTCCCAGAGATGTTGCAGGTGTTCTTTCCATGTGCCACTGAACACTGCGATGTCATCCAGGTAGGCGGCGCTGAACTCGGTCAGCCCAGCCAACACCTGGTTGACCAACCTCTGGAAGGTGGCAGGGGCATTCTTCATCCCAAATGGCCTAACCCGGAACTGGGAGTGCCCATCTGGTGTGGAGAATGCGGACCTCTCCTTGGCCCCATCAGTCAAGGCGATCTGCCAGTACCCAGACGTTAAATCAAATGTGCTGAGGTACCGTGCAGCCCCTAACCGATCGATGAGCTCATCAGCTCTGGGGATGGGGTGCGCGTCAGTCTTGGTGACGGAATTGAGTCCTCTGTAGTCCACACAGAACCGGAGTTCGGGTGTGGCACCCGGCGTTGCAGCCTTTGGGACCAAGACCACTGGGTTGGCCCAAGGACTGCTGGAGGACTCAACCACCCCAAGAGCAAGCATGTTTGAGACTTCCTCTTTGATGCAGGCTCTGACCCTGTCAGTTACTCTGTAAGCTTTGTGCTTCACAGGCAAGCTGTCTCCTGTGTCCACATCATGAACGCACCAATCTGTGACACCAGGAACCAGGGAGAACAGGTCAGGAAACTGCCCCAGCAGCTGGCGGCAGTCATCCTGTTGCTCAGGGGTCAGGGTGGATGAGAGGTTAACTCCATCCACTGACCCGTCTCGCTCTGAGGCTACCAGGAGGTCAGGAAGAGGCTCAGACTCCTCCTCCGTCCCATCATCTGTGACCAAGAGCATGCCCACTTTGGACCTCTCCAAGTGGGGCTTCAGTCGATTGACACGGAGGACCCTCAGGCGTTCCTAGGAGACTGCAAGTCCACCAAGTAGGTGACAGAACTCTTGCGCTCCACAATCTCAAAGTGTCCTGTCCACTTGTCCTGGAGTGCACAAGGCTCCACAGGGGCTAGGACCATACCTTTTGACCAGGTTGAAGCTCAACCAGAGTGGCGTTCTGGTCGTACCACCGCTTCATTTCCTCCTGGCTGGCTTCCAGGTTTGCCTCAGCAAGTTGCCTGAAACGCCTAGTCTGGTTCCGAAAGGCCAGCATGTAACTATATACATTCTGGGGAGGTTTCCTGGGAGATTGCTCCCAGCCTTCCTTGACCAGACTAAGAGGTCCTCGTACTGGGTGGCCATACAGAAGCTCAAAGGGACTGAACCCCAGAGACTTCTGTGGCACCTCACGGTACGCAAAGAGAAGGCATGGTAAGAGGACGTCCCACTTACGCCTCATGGGTTCCTCAAGACCCATAATCATGCCCTTTAGGGTTCGGTTGAATCTCTCAACCAACCCGTTTCCTTGGGGATGGTAAGGGGTGGTGAACTTGTATGTCACACCACACTCTTGCCAAAGGGATTTCATATATTTCGATATGAAATTGGTCCCCCTGTCAGACACCACCTCTAGACGGAATCCTACTCGTGAGAAAATTCCCATTAGTGCCCATCCCACCACGGGGGCCGTCACTGTCCTCAGAGGGATGGCTTCAGGGTACCGGGTGGCATGGTCCACCAAGACCAGGACAAACCTGTTGCCCATGGCTGTCTTGGGTTCCAGTGGCCCCACAATGTCAATCCCCACTCGCTGGAATGGGGTACTGACCACAGGGAAAGGTTGGAGTGGAGCCTTCAGCTTCCTTCCACTCTTGCCACTTGCCTGGCAAGTCTGGCATGTCCTGCAGTGAGTGTCAGAACTCCTGCGCTTTTGAGGCCAATAAAAGTGGTTGACAAGCCTTTCGAAGATCTTGTCCTGCCCCAAATGCCCTGCTAACGGAACGTCGTGAGCCAGCCCCAGTAGGAAGGCTCTGAACTTCTGGGGTACCACCAGCGCACGGGCTGACCCAGGTTCAGCAACCTTAGGCTCTGAGTACAAGAGGTCGTTCTCCCAGTAGATTAAGTGAGTACCGGACTGATCACCATTGGCCTGGGCTGCAGCCTGCTGCCGCATACCCACTAGAGAGGGGCACTCTTTCTGCTCCCTGCAGAATTCCTCCCTGGTGGGGCCTCCTTCTTGCTGCCAATGGGTCAGCTCAGGCAGGTCCCCCAGTTCGGCTATCTGTTCCCCGGTAGGCTCCAGGGCATCCCCCTCAAGGTCTACTTCCTCCTGGGCCATGGGAACTTTAGGAGTCGGTTTCCCGAGCCTCCTGCGCCTTCTCCGTAAAGCCGGTTCCTGGGCCTCTCCCTCAGGCTCCAGGGTCCCTTCAACACCCCTACTGGCTGCCATTGACCGGGTGGTCACGCACGCCCAATCAGGCAAACCCATCATCCGCAGGTGAGCTGTCTTCTCCACCTTTTCCCAAGGGGAGCTCTCCAAGTCATTCCCTAGGAGACAGTCTACAGGCATGGCAGTTCTCACAGCGACTTGCAGAGTACCAGAGACCCCCCCCCACTCAAAGGGAACTTGAGCCATTGGACAATGACTCTCTGTGTTGTCACCATTGACAAGCCGACAATAGGCATGGGGTACAACCTGCTCTTGAAATACCAGGTGCTGCCGCACTGCAGTCACACTGGCGCCTGTGTCTCGAAGAGCCTCTACCTTCTTCCCATTGACGGTCACCACTTAACCATATTTCTTAGTGTAAGAGGGCAAGTCGGCATTAGGGACCATCTCACTGTCTCCTAGTGAGACTAAGGTCAGCTGGACGGGGTCCCACCCACCTGGTACTTCTATCTCCTCCCCAAAGGCTACTGTAGCCACTTGCTTCGGTAGAGCACCAGTGGGTGCTGGTTTCACATACTGGCGACACTTGGGATCACTGGCAAAGTGACCTAGTTCACCACATTTATAACATTGAGGGGGCCCCTTGGGAACAGGTTTACCTGTCGGGGCCCCTGTCGGCTTCGGGGGTGGGGGAGGCTGAGAACCTTTCTGCTGGTTCCCTTGGGTATTACTTTGGGGGCCTTTTGGAAACCCTTTCTGTTTTCCCCTGTCCCACCCACTCTTCTGCTGGGGACCCTGCCCACCCTTGGCGGAGTCTCCCACTTGATCCTTGTGGACCCTGGTGCTGACCCAGCGGTCCGCCTCTTCAGCAAGCTTCCTAGGGTTAGTCAGCTTGTTATCTATCAGGTGTTGGCGTAGCTCAGGAAAACAATTAAGCGACAAGTGCTCCCATGCAATTAAATCAAAGAGACCTTGGTAATCATCAACTTTGCTACCCTTCACCCAGCCATCCAGTGCTCTGCAGAAAAAGGTTACATACTCCACATACGTACTCCCCGCAATCGTGGTACACCCCCTGAACCTCTGTCTATATAATTCAGGAGTGAGCCCATATCTATTCATTAAAGCTTCCTTCATGTGGGGGTAAGAATTGTAGACATCAGAGGGCAAATCTAAAAGTGTGTCCCGCCCCTCACTGAGGAACCATCCCCACAACCCCGCTCCCCAATCTCTCTCAGGGACCCGGTGGGAAGATATGGCTACCTCATAGGCTTTGAACCATTGCCCTATGTCGTCATTCTTAAAGTATTCCTTAACTACATCTTTTGGCATGTACACCCTTGACTCTACCTGCACTGGCGTTGCGCTGCCACCAGAGGGAGGGTTTTCCAAACTTTTGGCCATTATCTTCAGCTCCCTCATTTTCAGGTCATATTCCATTCTCATTTCTTCAAGAGCCATTTTCTTGCTCTCCAGCTCCAATTGGCCATTTAATTTCAGCTTTGCCAAAGTGACCTCTTGCTCTCTTGCGGCCTGTCTGTCTGCCAGCTCCTCTGGCGACAGGCCTCTGCCAAAACTGTGAACACTCTCCGCAGGTTCCGGTGGTACAATTTCCTCAGCTGTACCCCTTGATTCCATCCAAGCTCTCAGCGCCTTGTAGAGATCTGGTTTGAGCCTGCATCCTACATGTGGGACCTTGAACTTCTTGCAAAAGTACTTGAGTTGGCTTTTTGTGTAGTCGTCCAGTTTTGCTTCATCCCATTCCACTCCTGCTATCTGAGACGTTTCAGAGACGGACTTCTCAATGCTGTTTGGGCCAGGCATGACTCCAAACACAAGGGATCTTCTTTTTTGGCAAGCGAAATTAAAATTAAAAGTTCTGTGGCTCAAGCTACTGGACTGTCCTCACTGTGCAATGGCTAGTAATCACTGCGCAGACACCAAGAATGCAAATCCGTAAATCCTCACCGCTGCCACCAATGTTAGAATCCGGGGTCTCTGGTTGGCGCAGGTATGCACTTGCGACAAGCAGGGACCCTTTTCATCTAAGTCAGGGCGTAGGATTACCTCTTTAAAAATAACCCCTGCTCACCCTCTAGGTAACGTGGCGCGAGCAGTCAGGGTAGATTCCAGAGGGCACTAGGTTAAGCATTCAAGATGTACCACACAATAACCACCAACCCACGACACAAGACTGTATTTTGTGTAAAAATAAACTCTTTATATAAAAGGTTTCTTTAAGCAGGCTGGTTAAAATACAGTTCTTACTTCAAAATGGGGTTCCAGTTACTTTCAATGCTTTGTAGAGAGTCCACAGTTCTTAAAATGCACTTTTCTACTAAAAATATGCTTCCTTTGGTGTCTGTGCGCTTCGTAGCGCCTTCGGTACGCTTCGTACCGGGTTTTCAGCGCGTCGTGCCGTTTCTCACGCTTCTCGCGTGAGCATGCGTACGCTGGACTGAAGCCGTACGGACCGTACCCTCGTAGGTACACGTCGTACACGTCCTGTACGCCTCTTGCTGAACCTCACGCTTCCCACGTGAGCAACGTTCTATATATTCAATGCGGTACGGGCCGTACCTTCACCGGGATGCTTCGCACAGCTGGTACGAACCGTACCAGAGCTCCCGCTTCACGCGTGAGTCACGTAGCGCGACGCTGGCCCCGTACAAAGCACAGGAAGCTTCGTACAGGGGCGCTTCCACTCACAGTACCTGGATCTTTGGGGGAAAGGTTCGTAGAGGCTTCAGGAGTCCACAGAGGAGTGTCCCACGTCGCGTTGTCGTCCCTCGTGGTCAGTGGGCGGCGATGCTTCGTGGGGTGCTTCAGGACGTTCCCAGGCACACAACGAGGTCGGAAGAAGGAGGGGCAGGCCGGCGGTGATTTCTAGCGCGTCGCAGCGCTGTTGGCTTCGCTCAGGTGACGAACAGTGCGTCGCAGGTCCTTACAGGGATCTCCACCGCCAGGGGTCGCAGAGGCTCGGCGCTTGGAGCCTGGTCAGTCTCTTCCTTACTTTGCGAGCTACGGCTCGGGGGGCAGTTGCTTGCTGTGCTCGGGCCAGGCAGGCAGGCCTTTACTGTGCTCACAGCAGCCCCGGTGGCAGAAGTCACGGTGCTCAGATGAGGGTCACACAGGTTCTCTGGGGTCAGCGTTTGCAGAATCACCTCCAGCAGCTTCTCTTCTTCCAGGGGAAAGGTAGCGCCCACTGTTCCTGGGGCGCAGTTCATGGGGCAAGTTCACAAGCAAGCCCTTGGAGATTGTTTGATAAGCACAAGTTGAATCAAAGTTTCTTCTTCAGTCTTTTCCTCTCCTTCAGCAGCAAGGCACCCACCACAGGCCAGTCTCTCAGGCTTAGAGACAGTACTCCTCCATGCAGCTTTTCCAGGCCCTTCTCTTCAGGCAGAGTTTCTTCTTGGCGCAAACAGGATCTGATTTCTTAGGAGCAGGGCTCCTTCTTTTATAGCAAGTTTCTTTTGTTCTTTGTCGCCAGGGGGCCTGGGCCTGGCTCAGTCCGGTTTTGGAGCACTTTGTTGTGGTGAGTCTGCTCTTTCCTTTCAGCAGCAGGGCAGAGACATCAGCCGCTCCCCAGGGGGCGGATCCGGCATTGTGGTGGCAGAGCACAGGTCTATTCAGAGTCAAGGTGTACTCCTCCCACCCATCCTGGTGTAATCTCTCTACCCACCACCTGGCAGCCAGCCTGTCTCCTGGAATTCCCCAGCCCTGCTCCCCACTGAAACTAGGCAGCACACACACAGCAGAGGTGGACTGAAATGGCCAGGTCAGTAAATACTAACTTTCTAAAAGTATTATTTACAAACACAGGATACTAAAATAAACTTTACTAAAAGAAGTATTTTATTATTCTGAGTTCAGGCATACTAAACTTGACTTTCTACCATGCTCTATGAGTCCACTGGGATAACAGCGTGTAGTAATTCCAGCAGCCCATTTTGGCCTATGGAGAGCAGGTAGCCTTCAATAGTGAAAAACGAAAATGGCTGTAATTCACTATTAAGACATGCCACACACATCAGGGCATGTCCTACCTTATGCCTACAATGCACCCTGCCCTTGGGCCTACCAGAGGGGTGACTAATATGTAGTTAAGGGAAGGTTTAGGGACTGGCAAGTGGGGGCACTTGCGCAGTCAGCGCGACAGTACCAGACTGCACGCAGGTTCTGCAGTGGCAGACCTTAGACACATTTTACTAGGCCGCTTCTGTGGGTGGCACAACCAGTGCTGCAGGCCCACCAGCAGCATTTGTATTTACAAGCCCTGGCACTCCTGGTGCACTTTACTAGGGGCTGATAGTAAACCAAATAAGCCAAACATGGACACCAATCAATGTAGACATTTTACCAATGGGAGCACTTGCACTGTGTCACTGATTGGCAGTGGCACAGTGCTCTGAGCAGCCAACACCAACAAAACACATGAGGCACATCAGCAAAAAGTGGAAGGGAAACTCACGCCAAGGTGCCAGGTATAACAATGTGGCTTAATGTGGCACAATTTGAGGCAGAAATACTTGAATGGGGAGTCCTTTGACACTTTCTTGGCACAAGTTACACATCATTAGTATCAGTTTACCACCTAAGTAGAACAATCGACGGCCGAAAGATGACCCATTAACCTGCTGCAAAGGGTCTTCCATTGTGCTGCAATTTGTGCCCAGCTTTAGAGCTACAAACAATATTTCTTTTTTGTTAAATTCTGAAAATTATACAGCAGATGATGGATTGTTTGGATAAGGTAATCACATCATTTCAGTGGTCCTGCTTACAAACAATTTCTTTCAAGGTTGATTAATCAAAATTTATTTTAAAATACGTAATTTGTAAATCATACAGAATGGCATGGCTGCTCTTTTAAAAACAACAAAAACTGCCAAGTACTACACGTTTTCAGACTAGGAACAATTTAAATATCTGATGTAAAATGGGAAGGAATATCTTTGGGGACTTGATTATTTCAGAAACTTTTAGCAGCAGAGGTAAAATACATTTTAATTTGCATACATATTCAGCTTTAGGCGCCGGAAACTCAATGATGTTAAACTTCTTGTCTCCAGCAGTGTGTCTCTCAGTGCAGGCACATACTGTGACTAGAAGAGCACTCTTTATTAGAACTCTGTGAAATTCACAGACAGCTGTTATCCGAAGAAGGCCTAATGATATGTGGGTTGATGTTGTAATGAGGCTTGTTTCAGGTACTTACCTATGATTCTTCTAGGTAGATATCGACCAGCTATGGACCAATCAAAATACATTTTGGGTAGTGTTCCGCTGTCTGATTTACAATGTACAATGTTGAGAAATCTACTGAAGACAATTTTGTGGCCCAGGCCCAATAATGGCCTTTGTAGACCTACAGTAACAACATTCCAATGTTTGTCTTTCTTTTTCTGCCTTTCTAATTTAGAACATTCTACCCTCACTAGATAGAAGATTCTAATAGCATTATAGCAATTATGCCCTGTACTATACCAGTTGTTAAAGGCCCTCACTCTCACTATAGACCCTCCCCTGGAGCTGGGGCCTTTGATGCAAGTTTAGGGTGATTATGGACATTTATTTATGAATGATTCTGATCCAGTGATTCAGGACTACATTTTTTCCAATAGACAAGGCCCAATTTCCATTACTCAACAAGTCCCTTCACGCTGGGGTAGTGTCATTCCCAAAAAACTATACCAAACGTACAAATCTCCAATATTATATCCTCATCTCTAATATACCAAAATTGGCAATGCAATCTTTATATAGTTGATTACATTTGGCAAATCAATACTCTGGAATGAATCACTCATAATAAAGACAGACGCATTTGTATATTTGTAATGTTTATCTGAATAATGAGAAATATTGCTCTTTAGTATCAACATACAGCATGTCCCATAGATCGTCACAAGGCAACCAACGTCAGAAGACAAAATGACAAATTCATATCAATGACACTGCATAAAGGAATGCATGGCGTAGAGACAAAAGATTCAAAGACAAAATACATTTGCAAATGATTATGCAAATTCAGATTTTAATCTATACTAACCCAAAAATGAATAAGTAATCTACTCTCTGGCCATGAGAGCAGCAGGGCCCCTCAAGAAGATTTGAAGAGGCAAAGACTAAGTCAGGAAACAGTAGACAAGGAACTGAACAGCAAACCGACGACATCGACGATCTCCCAATAGCCTCATGAGTCAGTCTCCTAACCCCTTCCACCAGGCACCTCAATTATACCCAAAACCCAAACGTCCAACCCACACATGTATTAAGCTAAAGGTTTTCTTCACATTTGATTGGTTAAGGAACGGGGTGTATAGTTACACCACTCTCAGCATGTCCAACTCACTAAATGTCGTTTTGTTTATTTTGTCAAATGACATAAACTTCCACCCCAAGAAATACAATTTCGAGCCTTCATCATTCTTCTCTTCCTCTACTCTGGCAAATACTGCAAACTTTGTATATCTTTCTTGCTGAGCGCCTCTCTGCAGGGGAAGTTTCCCTCTATTTGTCGCATTGTTCTTTCATACTGGTTTTGGCAGGTACTAAGGACTTGAAGGACAGAATAATATTCCATCTCCTTATTTACTTTCGATTTTTCATCTTTTAAACGTTTTGATTTTTTGAAGACTCCTTAACCCATTATTTGCCATTCAGAATTAGAGAACCATACTTCTAAAAGACAAAGACAGACTTTTATTATTCACTTATAATGCTTTTTCTCCACGCACCAACCCAATGCTGCATTTATCCCTGCTCAACCCATGTTATTTATTACCTTTTCCCAGCAGACATTAATAACGTGCACAATAGCATCATTAGTCCTTTTATTTTCGTTAATCAAAAAGCATTTGCGGCCTACTCTTAGTACTTTAGTACATGCTGGCACAGTAGCATTTTCCCTCATGGTAGGCTTTTCCCGCATAATTTTCACCGCACACGGTTAGTAAATGTTACTGAGGGTTCAATCTGAGCAGGTGTTATTTTTGTGAAAACCCTGCTCCATCAATTCATTTTACTAATGCTTAGTGACATATGAATGGTGGAGGTAATGGACCTAACCACATATTGTTTATTCTTAGGATGAAGTTTCTCTTTCTTCAAATATTTATGTGGATGTATTTATGCTATGTATTAAGTATTTTATAACGTGATTAACATTTTTATTTTTCTAGACACTTGGTATTTTCATTAGCTTTCTTTGCTCATATGAATGTGTTTTGTATTATTTAGTGAATATGTGAGAAATGTTTGAAATCACTTTATTTACTAGTAACTGTAACGTTGTTTTCACAATCGTATCCCCTTCGTCTAAAGGGGTTACTCTTTTTGTAAATGATCAAAGGTAATTCCACTTGCCTGATGCATATATTTCTAAATGAATGTGTAGTATTAAGTAGTGTGTGTAATACAGCCTTAAAGCCTGCCGTAGCGGGCTATACCCGCCATTAAAGGCCCGCTCCAGCATTAAAGGCCCGTGCTGAAGGTGTTGGCCTTTAACAAGGAAGTGGGCTGTTTATGGCCGGTATAGCCGGCAACGGAGGGCTATAATAGAACATTCCGTCCCTAGAGGGTAGAATGTTCTATTTAGTAAAACAAAAGCCTTACGGAGCCTGAGGGGGTTGAAATCCCTTCAGGCTCCGTGAGGCCTTTGTTCACAGCAACAGCTGTGAAAGGAAAACATTGGAATGTTGGAATGTTGATGCTCCAGGCTTCTAGCAGCCATTAGAAGCTCACAGCACTCCATTGTCTTCAATGGAGCGCTCAACATTCCAGTGTTCTAATAAGTGTTTTTTTTCATTTTTCAAAGAAAAAGCGCTGACCGCACAATGAATAACTGTGTTGTTGTTGTTGTGTGCCAGAGTATGTAGATTGCTTGCCACTGCCACCTCCCTTGAGTAGGCATTGGACTGCTCTGCTTCGCTACCTGGAGAAAGCCCGGTGCCACAATGGGGTACTTGGTTCCCACTAAGGAGACAATTGTTGACCTATTACTTGCAGAGGCCTCACATCCTGCACAACTAATAACCCATTTTTTTACAAAAACAATCTATTATTTACCTTTGGTGTAATAGAAATAATGCTGACCTACTTCGGGTCCAGCAACAGCTTGAGGCAGCTAGTGACATGGTCTGTTAGCTGGCACAGACTCATGAAGACTCCTGCACCAGCCATCATAGAGATGGTCCACGGCTGGGGAAATCTCAGCCATGGCCTCAGGGCCCTGGCAAGCCTCAGTGCCTCCTACATATGTGACGTGCTAAAGTATCACTATCAAAGGTAGCCATGGGCGCTGCAGTACTGGCTACACACCAATCAACCTTGCACCACATCTTCTTATAATGTGTTATAAAGTTGGGAAAGTGTGGGGTGAAAAAGCAGACTGAAACCTTGAATCTACGACAGAGTAGTTTTGAGGTTTCAGTTTTATATTCCGGTACTGGAAGCAGAAATGTGATGTGTGGCTCTCCCGGGGGTACATCACACATCAAGGAGTCCAATCATGGCCTCCTCAGACTGTAAGGTAAGTGAAACAAGATTTAAATGTTGTGTGTGGGTTTGTGAGACTGAGTGTCTTTAAGAGAGTGTTGTATATGTTGGAGAATGGGTGTGTGTCCGTGTATGTGTGTGTGAGTGAGAGAGAGTTAGTGAAGGAGTGAGTCTGAGTGAGTGAGAACGAGTTATATGAAGAAAGAGAACCAGTGAGAATGAATGAGATTGATAATAAAAGTTAGTGTAACAGAAGGCTACTGTGTGTGACACTGAGTGAGCCAGAGAGAGACTGAGTAAGGCACAGTCTGAGTCATTCTGAGTGAGACTGAGTGAGTTAGAAAGAAAAAGAGTGAAATTGAGTGGTATTGAGTGAGAATAAGTAAGTGCCTGAGATTGAGTGAGTGAGACTGAGTGAATCAATTACGCTGAGTGAGTTACAGTGTGATTCAGTGAGTCAGAGTGAGATTGAGTAAATTAGAATGAGTGTGACTGAGTGAGTCAGTTTGCGTCAGTATAAGATTGATTGAGACTGAGTCAGAATGATAGGAAATGAGGGGGGCTGATTGTGCCTGAGTGAGTATGAGTGAGAATGAGAGTAAGTGAATGTGAGAATGAGTAAATAAGACTAAGTGAAAATTAGTGATTTAGTAAGACTAAGTGCAAGCAAGTTTGAGCAAAAGCCTCAGAACCCTCCAAATAGAATTCAGACTCACTCACTGGTATTTGAGCCAAGGATTACTCCCCATCAGTTTTAAAGGTCTCCCGCTGCCTTCGTAACTCTATATACGGATATATTAATGATTGCCCATAACCTACTATTTATCATCTCCACAAATACTGAAGTGTTTATATCAGTTGTTATGCACAGAGCTTTGTCTTGCTTTCAGGTGTTGGTAAATTATAAACAACAATCTGTGCCATTTTTCAGTGTTAACCTGGACAAAACAATTGCTTAGATTTCCATTTGGAGTAATTTTGCTGTGATTATGTGAGGAATTAATATTTGCAAAATCTGTATTTTTTTGTCTTCTTTTTGTTACAGTATTGCCACCCAAGGAATTATGGTGGGCTGTTATTCTGCACATTTACGTCTGGACTCTGAGTTCTTTGGCAGCATTGATTTTCACAGAAACGGAAGTTTATGTTCGAATTGCGGTAAAACCATAAGGGGTATTACCATGGGTATAATTGGTGAATAATATGATTAGCCAAAACTACTGGAACTTGCTCCCACAATAAGACCCATAATTGGGGAATGTATTGTGGAAATCAGTGCACTAGTGCAGATTTGCAAAGAATATGGATTTGGTAGTAATGGTCCCTATTGGGAAGTTACCGCACCTCAAAATAGAAATCTAATGTACAGCCAGATACAAGCATACAAGCCGAGTTTCAGCCTTTTAGTTCCGAACGCGGATCCCTATAAAGGTGACAAAGATGCGGGCAGGGAAACTGCCTTTATAGAAACCCACGTTGCGGGATGCCTCTGGTGCTTATGAGCGCATCCAGACCTGTCTGGGCCCTCCTGTGCATGGAAAGAGCTGGGGGACGTAGTCCCACACCAGCCAAAGCCTCCCAAGTGCAGATGGCAAAGATGCAGGCAGGGAAACCACCTTTAGCGCAACCCGCGCTGTAGGATTGCGCTGGTGCTTATGAGCTTGTTCAGACCAGTCCGGCCCCTCCTGTGCACGGGGAGAGCTGGAGGATGTAGGCCAACCCCAGCCAGGGCCACCAGAATGCAACTGACAAAGATGCGCGCAGGAAAATCGCCTTTAGAGCAACCTGTGCTGCGTGATGCCGTCGGAGCTTATGAGCACATTAAGACCTGTCTGGCCCCTCCTGTCACAGGGAGAGCTGGGGCCGTAGTCCCACTCCAGCCAGGGCCACCAGAAGGCAGCTGACAAGGATGCGCGCAGGGAAACTGCCTTCAGAGCAACTCCTAATGACATTGGATACACAGACTACAGCTCAGCCAGGACTTCATAGGCCTGTTTTAAAGAAAATATTCAACGCTTTGTTAAGAGAGTGAAGATAGAGAATCAAGTAATTAATTAATGGGTATTATTTTTTCCATAGAATGTGGTGTTTGTCTTATCCCAGTGTTCAAGCAGACGAGCTGTTACTTGTCCCAAGATTCTCAGAAAGCACATAATGAGTCTAATCCTAAACAAGTAATGGCCTAAGCCAGGGCTATTGGCTTTGCCCATATGTTTTAGCCATGTTGTACACCTGAGTGGCTGCTGTTCAGCATGACGAAAAGTGGAGTAGAGGAGAGTGGTTTGGAGTGGAGTGTCTTAGAGTGGAGTGTTGGAGATTGGAATGTAATAGAGTGTCTTGGAGTGCCCTAGAGTGGCAAGGACAGTGGTAGAATGGCATGGAGTGTTGTAGAGTGTCATATGGTGAAGTGTCATAGAGTGGAGTGGTGTGTCGTAGAGTGGAGTGTCGTTGAGCGGAGTGTTGTAGAGGGGAGTGGGATTGAGTGGAGTGTCGTAGAGTGGATAAGAGTGGCCTAGCATGGTGTAGAGTGTCTTAGCGTGAGGTGGAGTGGAGTAAATTGTTGTGGAGTTCCATAGAGTGGAGTGTTGTAGAGTGGAGTGTCATAGATAGAGCAGCGTGTTGTGGAGTGGCATACAGTGGATGAGTGGAGTGTTTTAGAGTGGAGTGGCATAGAGTATAGTGGAATAGAGTGGCATAGAGTAGAGTGGCATAGAGTAGAGTAGAGGGGCATAGAGTGGAGAAGAGTGGAGTGGCATAGAGTAGAGAATGCATGGTGTGGTAGTGCACTGCCATTACAGACAACACATTTTCAATTAAAATGACCATTACATTTGCATAGACATACAGTTTTACTGATAAAACTATACAGCACAAAAACGATAATATGTGGCAATGGCATCACCTAATATATTGATTTGTTTTGATTGTATTAAAATATTTGTTTCCAGCCCACTTCAGAATCACAAAAAAGTGATTCATTTGTGCTTTTTTAATTCTGATCTATTCTGAAATATTTACACAGTTCATTTACAGATATTTAAATTTTGTTGTGTTCTCGAAAAAAGCCTTTCCTTTCACACCCCCAGATTGTCAGATAAATCCTATCACTTTGAAGTCAGAGAAAAAAATGTAAACGTCAAGCTCCGTCACAAGACAGATCCTGACATTTGACCTCTGTCTTTGAATGCACAGGAGATGTGACAAAATAAGAACAACATTTACAGGCCTGTTTAAAGAAAAAAAGCACTCGTGGAAGAATACAGTAAACAATCAATGCTCCACAGGAGGGACTAAAACATGCTGGACAGCCTAAAAAAATAGAAAGTCTGCAAATAGGAAGCAAGAGAATGTGAGTCACAAACCACAAAGCCAATGGTAAGTAATGAACGGAATGCATTCTTAGGTCAGCTTTCAGAATGTCCCCATGAAGTCTTTAGCAACCAGACATCTGACTGTCTGGTAGGCTTCGACCTTAAAAGAAATGCAAAACCAGGAATTGAGGAAAACAACAAATATAGAATGATAGGCATAGTGTACAAATCTACAGAAGTGGGAATTCTATAGCTGAAGACATTGCCAGGCATCAGCTCCATGTTACTGTCGCTATTTATCTTGCCTGTTAAGTACACGTCCCTAGAGTCTGGAGGGCAATGCAGGCTGTCTGTGACTGACTGTTTACACAGTATGATACTGGATGTCCCTCCTCAACTCCAGCCTCCAACTACCCAGCTTCCACAGTCTCAAACTAAGCCTACCCATATCTGTTCTTAATGGTACAAGACTCCTTCTTTGTGCACCTCCATTCTTTGCCTGTTCTCCCCTCAGTATTCTCCATGCCTTAATCTTTACAGTTGTGCCCCCTACGAATTATTGTTATTGATAGTATTTTCAGAATGACATTTTGAGGCAGAGAAGCCCATTGGGTATGGTCATATATGTATGGACGCAGCATGGAATAAACCGTGGGTTGTTGTAGAAAAGTAATAATGATCATGTTGACTGTCAGTAGAAACATGGTTTCTGCATGTGTGCAATTTGTGCATGGTTGTCTACCTGACTAATAGAGTGTACGCAGGAGGATTAGTGTCTGCTGGCCTGGGTGCATCCATGCAACCATGTTTGATGACCTATGGCAATGGGTGCCTGCATGTCTGTTGGTCTATCTGCCTATCTGTCTTTTTGTCTGAGTGCATAGGTGTTCATATGACTGTTCGAATGTGTCAGTGTATATGCTTGTGTGCCATAAGTCTATCAGTTAATGTGTGCATGCGTGCCTTTAATTTTCTTTGTCCGCGTGTGTTCAGATATGCGGGCTCTATTTCATTTGCACCTATATGCTTTGCATCTCTGAGCTGATATCTTGTGAAATAGCTAAATCTACTGGTCTCGTCAATGCTTGCTTCTCATTCTGGTTGTTTATTTACACCTTTCAAGCTTTTCTTGCTTACCAGACAGATCATTATCTTGCTGCATTATTAAGTTAGGAATGGTCCCCTAATATCCTCCATCACGGTTAAAGTGCCTTATGTTGCTCTCTGCTTTCATAGTTGTTAACTGTGACAATAGGAAAGAGATAGTTGCTGGTGGCCCTGGCTGGGGTGGGACGACTTCCTCCAGCTCTCCCCTTACACAGGATGGGCTTGCCGGAACACGCGCATAAGAGCCAGCGGCATCCTGCAGCACGGTACACATGTGGTCATACATGGGCATGTGCCCAGGCGAATACCGGGCCAAGAGTGGGCCCGTCTTTGCCCGTCATCGCTCGTAAGAGGCTTGGCTGGGCCACCCCCCTTGCCTGTTGGTGGAGACATTGCTGCTGAGTTTTTTGGCAAGACTTTTTAATCGACTTGGGGGTCTGTTATCTGTGCCTTTCGAGTTGGGAAAATGGGCAAAAGGAAGTTAATTGTGGATAAAGATGGTGCCGTCACAAAGCCACAAACTGGCACCACACTTGACTCATTCTTAGCTCGTGCAGTTGCCATAATTTCAAGGGAAATTGACTTGGCTGAGAGGCGTTTGTCCTTCGATCCTGGAGATGGGCTGCGCACCCTTTATTGAGTCTGGCAACCCTAACCCCTGCTCCTGGTATGGGCACATCTAACCACAGTGACCCGCTCTCCATTGTGGACACAGAGAAAGTTCCTTGTTGTCACCAAGTAGCCTGCCAAGCAATTCTGTCCCTTTGAACACTAGTATTTGTGGTCTCTCTGCCAAATAGAAGTGGAAAATGAAACATGGTCTGTCCATGGGCCAGCTACAAGATATAGATCTGCTGTACATCCCCAGACAGATCTTGCAGGTGGTTGGACCTACTTCATCACAGCCAGAGTTGACAACGTCCATCGCTATTGATGGGAATGGTGAGGCACCAAACATTGATTGGGATTGTGCCCTGGATGAAGTCAAATCTGTTGTGGCAGCATGTATCATTCCTTTGGTGGACAGGATCCAGTCCCTATAGGATCCAATCGTGGAACTAATAGCTAAATTCAAGGACTTGCTGGTGCAGTCAGTCCCCGCCCTGCACCCTGCCCAGCCATCTACTTCTAGCTGGGTTAGACCTAGAGATGTAAGCTGTTCCGTTGACCCTAGGTCTTTCCCACCTGTTGCTGTGCCTCCTATAGTCAACAGCCAGGCCCCTTCTTTACAGGGGGTGGGAAGTTCTGAAACTTCGAGTTGTGGGTTTGGTGGCGAAGGCCATCAAGGAAAAGGAGGGCTCATTACCTCTGTACCTAGTCTGTGCCACCAAGAATTCATTCTACAGAATCACCTCTCCTGTAGCCAGCCTTGCTTGAATCTTCCCCATGACTGCTGCCCATATGTGGCAATTTGAAATGGAGTGCCCCTTTCTTCTTCGTCTTGGGAGGAATCGTACTTACAGTTTAAAAATGAAGCATGGCAGTGGCTGACCCTGTATACTGGGTCTTCCATTTCTGAACATATTGACATTTTTTTTGAGAGGTAAGTTGGGTGGATTGGCCCCTCAACAAAGCATGTAGATGGGGACATGTTGTAATAAATTGTAAATTTCCGGGTTCGACCTGGTGTCTAATTCATTCTGGATCCAAGGCCAGCAATTTGGGAGCAGCCGACAACATTGCTCCCTTAGGCTTATTCTACAAACCTGTTCCATCTATGGAATTGGGTAGATACAGGCCTTCCTCAGCTCAGTTTGATGTACCTGGGTATTTTTTTGTCTCCACCTCAAATAGATATCTTCCTCTGTCAGGTTTGGACAGCAACAATTGACGCTTACCTTCCCTGGGAGCTGGCAGGACACCAGACACAGATGGGGCTGTGAAAGCTGAGTCCTTTTCGCCACACCCCGTAGTTGATGGTCCCCACACTCAGCCTAACATCTACTAGTGATTCTATGGCCGCTACAACCATTTCTACAAAGGTTGTCTCCTGGAATCTTGCTGGCATTATGAGTAAATTATACTACCCAGACAGGTGTAACTTTGTTGACAAATTTGATATTTGCCTGTTCCAGGAGACTTGGGCCACCTCCCGACAGTACCGCTCTGAATTTGTTAACTTTGACCAAGCTGCAACTTCTTCAGGGAAAGGCTGCCGTTCAGGATCTGGATTAAAACTACCTTGCTATGTACAAGTTATTGATTTGGCTTCCCCAGATGCCTTGTGTGTTACTTTACATTTCCCCTCTGGTGAGTTTGTATTGTTTATATAATGTTTACTGTAGGCATGGGGGTAGCAGAGTTGATTTACCTATTATTGACATGATTAAAGCCCATCTGATGACTCTCCCTGCTGGTTACTTTAAAATGGTGAAGGGTGATTTCAATTGTAATTTTGAGCCACTTAGTATTGACTCTGACTTCTTGATTGGAGAGGACGATGAAGCATAGTCAGTTCCTGCGCTCTCTCTCCCGCTCATCAAGAAGTGGACAACCTCTGCTTTACAGTTAAATGTCTTTACCCTGATTATATGCCTTCGATCTTGTAATGGGAGAGTGTTATTTGATAAAGAGGGGAAGCATACTTTTAATCGTCAGGGCAGCACTAGCCCCATAGATTATATTTTGTTGGGCATCAGATTAAGGTCGATAATAATTGACTGGCAGGTGTCCTCACAACAGGATAGTGACCATAATGCCTTGGACCTGCCATTGAGATCGTTGGGTTCCACTATTTCAAGTTCCTTTACCTAACCCTTCGACAGGAGGCTTGCACCTACCAACAATTGCTGTAGGCTAAAATGGACGTTTGGGGTTGATTGTCCGACAATTCAGAAACAGATTTATGAGGTTGTCGCTTCTGGTTTGGAGGCTGTTCAAGCTGTGCGATAGAACTTCCTGTACTCTGACTCCCTGGCGAGAATTAATTACACCCATAATTCCTTGTTCTCTTTCTTTAGGAACCTGTTCTTGGTTGAGTCGAGGTCCCTCCCTAAGAGGGTAAAAGTGGCATCTTGGTACACCAAATTATGTAAAGCTGTGAGTTGCGCCCTAACTCAAGCTAATAAAGAAGGGGATAGGAGTTTAATTTATGACACCAGGTTGTACCTCAAAGGCTCTGTACTTAGTGCCAAAAAGATTGGGAATTTGCCAAATAAGAGGCTCTGCTATCAGCGGTCAAAAGGAAAGATCACTGCTCCGTTTAACACAGTCTTACTAATAGGGGTTCAAAGTTTAATCTTCATATGGATAGTAATATTTCTGCAGCTGCTTGGGTCGAACACTTTTCTAAGCTGTACTCATTTGATACAGGTGTGTACCACTCTGAGTGTGAAACAGTTGGGATACTGGTTTCTGGAAGGGATAGCTGTGCAGCTGATGTCTCTCCCTATGCAGAGGGTGTGGTTCCTAAAGGGGATAGTACTATAGTGGGTATCTCCTCAGGGGATTCTGTGCCCGGGCCGGTGACCCGAGATGCTAGGCCAAATTCCATTAGTGACATTAACAAACCAATTGATTGGATTACCCCTAATAAAGCTCCTGACCTTGATAAGATCCCTGGAGTCCTTTTCAAAGCAGACAAGGATGCCCCTATTTTGCTCTGTATCTTAATGCCTTATTGGGTGGCTCCCCTATGCCTTTGTCGTGGGCTGGGGCAGAGATATTCCAGTCACTCCCCTCCAACTATAGGCCATTCAGCCTGATTGATAGCTTTCAGAAACTTTTTAGTCAGATTGTGTTGGATAGAGTGCATGATTGGATGGAAGACATGGGCCTGTTGACTCCCTTGCAAGTCGTCTTCAGGAATGATATCAGCACCATTGATTAGGTGTTTGACCTTCAATAAATATCCTTGCAACATGTTATCTTGGGGGGAAGTCGTCTAAATGTAGTCTTTGTGGACCTTAGGTCTGCTTTCGACTTCATACCAAGGGACTCCTTGTGGAAGGTTATGATGAATTTGGGCATTAGAAAATATCTCGTGGATGTAATTAACAGCCTATACTCCAATAATTTTGCCCAGATCAGCCCCCATTCCAGTCACTCACGGTGTAAGGCAAGGGTGTGTGCTAGCCCAGACCATTTTTCTTTTATATATCAATGACTTGGTGGTCCAGCTTGGGCTGGTTAATAATGATGCCTCGATTCTTGCTAATAGGGGGGTTCCGGCTCTCCTGTTTGCAGATTACAGTCTTTTGATTTCAAAGTCCCAAATGGGGATCCAAACGTTTCTGAACTAATTTGGAATCTTCTGCAACCAGAGAGACCTGGAGATTAAAACTAAGTACATGGGCTTTAATCCCTGTCAGTCAGCCCTCTCTCACCCGATTCTAAAGGGTGTCCCCCTGGAGAGAGTCCGTACATTTGATTATTTAGGGGGCACGCTTACAGAGCAGTTTGACTGGTCTACCCATATCTAGAAGTGTAGACTTAAGTGAGAGAAATATTCATGGGGCATTGAGAGGTTTCTAAGAGGTTCTACATTTCATCCAGTATCCCCAACTCTCCAACTATATAACCTGCAAGCCCTTGGGGCATCATTTTATGGAGGGGAGCTCTGGGACTATGAGAACGTAAACGATTTGGAGCTGGCAGAAAATCACTTCCTGCTCCTTCTAACTAATCTCCCTGTCAGCACTCCACTAATTCCCCTCGGGTTAGATTTGGGCCACAGATCTCTTACCAATAAAGTGGTGAAATAAAACTTGGTTCTATTGTGAAGCGCTCTGTCACCTTTGGGTAAAGTCCGCGCTATATAAAATTGCATTAAATAAATAAATAAAATTAAATAAAGTGGGTCTTCTACCACTATTGTACTGGCGGAGGGTCTGGGTGACCCCAGAACTCATGCCATACCGGTTGGGATTAGGGAATGTACCGAAGTTACCGAGGGCTTCTTGAATCCCATGGCCCAGGTTTAGAAAATGTCGGCTGACTGAGATAGGATGTGGAAATCTCTGGCCTACTCCTGAGGCTGCTTGTGGAATTTGAAAATCAATACTCAAGGGGCTTCATCTGTGTTTTATGATGTTTTGATCTCTAGGAATGGGTGGGTGGGATCCATTATTGCAGCTTTTCTTGAGTTTAAAGAGGATTACATCTTGGAAGTTTACCTGGATGAGATCAAACCCCCTCTTGACAAAGCACTGTACATGAAATTCCGGTTTGGGACCCTGACACTTTATTCAGTTACAATAAAGTGGCAGCCCACTCCTTCAGTATCAGATGCAATTTGCCCCTTCTGTCCCTGGGTGATAGAATCTATCGATCATGTTGTAATTTTCTGTCCACTTTATCACAGGTACACAGGTAGCCACAATTCGGGGTTTAGGGATTACAGATCGGCGATAGGATCCTGAAAAGCAACACCAGCCAACCAATTGTATTTCCCGTCTCCTGTTTCTTACTGAACATGTGGAGAATTAGGCAAAAAAACTAACCCTTGTAAGGATGCTGCCATAAGATAGCTTTTGTTACTGTAACTGGGAGTTAAATGTGATGTGGCTCGCAAATATCCTAAGGGAGACCCACCTCTCTAGGGGGTATATTCACAAGAACATGTGATAACTACCACAAGAGTAGCATAACGCAACTTTCAACATCGCAGTCTATCGCGGGAAAATAACCCTGTGTCAACGTGGAATTCACAACACGGCGGTACCATGCGACAGTCTTCCGAAAACATAGACAATGTCCGCGATACAACCACCCCGAAAGAGATAAAAACACAAACCATAACACCAGAAAACCTGCGATGAGCCCTTCCGCGATGAGGAAAGCAGGGATAAGCAGTGTGAGGGCAGCAATACTCACGCGCAATGCGGGAACAAGCACAAGAGTAGCATACGGAAAATGCCACTGAACAAAATACAGCAACAGCGGAGTACCACGGATGCACCCTGGCCAACTGCAGAGGACAACATGCACACCACAACATCCAAGCACCGTGGAAGGACAGAACCGACAGGCACACCGCATGAAAGAGACCAGTGGCAGACCAATCAGAGCCGCAGGAGCGACACACCCACCGTGTAGCATACACACATAAGCAGAAGTGCACCTCAACATTGGCAACATCCCTGTACAAAGAGCAACCCCTCCACAACAGAACACAGGGCACAACTGGATCAGCAAATGTGCACAACCAGGCAAATCACATCTGTAACCCCAGGGATATGTAACATGACAATGCACAATTCCAACCTGTAACCTGCAAATATGTTTTATTCACACATGCAGTGCAATTGGACATCTACTACTGTCCCATGATTGCCACAGACCGACACAATGTGACGTGCTCAGGAGAAGTAGGTGTCAATGATGTAGTTCCTATGGGCCATTCCTGCCAAAGCTGCAGTGGGATGTGGGCCACCAGCCCCATCACCATCATCATCGTCCGGTACCTCTGGAACTGGGACCCATGGGGCCCTGGTGCGAACACAGATGTTGTGCAACACACAACATGCAACGATCATCTTGCACACGACGTCCGGGCTGTACTGGAGCTTCCCACCTGTGCAGTCCAGGCACCTGAAACATGACTTTAACATGCCAAATGTGCGTTCAAAGATGCCCCTGGTGCGTATGTGGGATGCATTGTACTGCCTCTGGGTGGGTTTGTTCGGGTCCCGAAGGGGTGGCATCATTCAAGGGCAGAGTGCATATCCTTGATCACCTGTGACAGTGCAGGGAGAAAAGAGTCAACACTTGGTTTGGCAGGATGTGATCGCAGGCCCACCAATTCAGTGATGCCTGTGCTGGCTGTGTGTGGGGTGAGTGTAAGCCATCCCTCAGGGAGTAGCTGGTGCTGGCAACTACACCAACAGGCACTCAGACATGCAATGTCAGAACCACAAGGGGGAATGGTTCGAGTCGAACAGGGCCAGTGGCCCTGGATGCACAGCGGCCGACACGGGCCCAACGCCATGGGACGCTGACCTGCGGTAGAATGGGGCAGGGACATGAATGCAGAGCAGCGCCTCACGTGTCATGGCTGCATTCAGCATCTCCACACGTCCAGCCGTTGTGTAGCTGTGGTGCCATGAAATTCTGTATTAGGTGCAGGGGTAGCCCAGGATGACCATGGAGTGGTGTAGTCGTATCTGGTAGGTGGTCGTGTAGTCTGACTTGTCGAATGTGGCTTAGTCATGTGCGCATCCCCACAGATGTGCTGTGTGCATTGGTGGCTGTGGGATGTGTGGTGTGTTGATTTGGTACTTACCAACGAGCAGTCCCGTTCCATATGTGCCATCCTGGAAGTGCTGGTTGATGATGGACTGTCGGAAGATAAAGGAATCGTGAACACTGGGTAGTTGGCGACGGCATTGGTGAAGGGTCCCCGGTGGTCTACTATTGCCTGCACATTGATGGAATGTGTGTGCTTTCTGTTGCAGTAGTGGTGTACAGTATCCGCAGGGGGCACAAGTGGAACATGTGTGCAGTCAATTGACCCCAACATGGCTGGGAATCCGGCTATGGCATAGAAGCCTTGCTTTGTCTCCAGCTGTTCCTGCGAAGTGTTGGGGAAGTGAAGGTACTGAGGTATGAAGCTGAGGATGGCATCCAGGACTGGTGTGATTAATTTTGATAGGGCTGGCTGTGAGACTCCTCTGACTCTGGCAGTTGTTGGCTGGAATGTCCCAGAGGCCAACAGGTGCACCACAGCCCGCAGCTTTGTCTGAGGTGGGATGTTGGTTCTCGGCTGTGTTGGGACCATCAGCCTGTGGGCAATGTGGGTCATGATGCGGAGAATGGTTGTCCTTTTGAGCCTGTAGTGGGAGATGACTTACGTGGGCGTTAGGTCTGTGAGAGTGGTGCGTTTTCGGTAGGTCCGCTGTCTTACTCTACGCTGCCTTTGTGGTGATCCGGGGAAGGGGCGGGTCCGGGTCCTGGGGGTAGTGGCGGTCCTGGGGGTGGTGGCGGTGGGTGTTATGGCCCTGTTGGGGCTCCGAGCTGCATGATGAGTAGCTCCAGGGCGTCGTTTGTTCTTTGGGTACGGCTGTGTGCGGGGCTCCGTTGCCTACTGCAGGTAGGTGTCCGTCTTTACACCTGCTTGAGGCAGGTGTTAAATACCTGCGCCACCGCGGCTTATCGCCTGTTCTGGTTCGCTTCGCAGTTCTGTCAGTTCGTTGTGAAATTGGTGTTGTTGTTTTTTTGTGTGTTTTTGCACGGGAACGCCTACTCTGCATCTCAATAGAGTTAGTTGGTGGTGTCCGCCGTGGTGTTAGATTTTGGGGCAGTTATCGCTGGAATACTGGCGTTGTCCGCAGTTTGCACCTGCTTGTGAATGGGGTGTTAAATCTATCTCCACTTTTGTTGCGTTAAGGTGGAGATAAGTCGGAGATAAGGTCTTGTGAATATGCCCCTAGGTGTACGACTGAACTAGGTCTTTTATGCTGTTTTTCGAATGATTTTGATGTAAATCCTATTTATTTTGATGATCTAGGTAGATGATTCAACTTTGTGCTGCTATTAAATGATTTCTATGTACATTTTATGAATTTATCTTATTGTCAGTTTTAGCCGGTTTCATTGTATTTTATATTTTTCTTATGTGCTTTTATGGTGGTTACGCCGTATACATAATTACAATTATGAAGAAGATATCATTAGGTATATCTGCTGTACCCGTGTTAACCCTGAAAGGTCAGTGCATTCCTGAATACCAGGCCCCTTTGCACTTGGTTTCTCTTTCCCTTTGCCCATTTTCCTCCAGGTAAAGTTTAAGGGATCCATTCTGGGATTCTGGCTACACAGAATGGAGAATTGGCTGACTAGTATAGGAATCTTTACCTGAAACATATCAGAGTCTTGACAACAAAAGAAGCTAAAATGACATTAGATGTGTAAGCTATGATTACCCGCTGTAGCTTTCGGTTTGCAGAAATTCCCAAAGAACGTTTTATGCAATTTTGTAGTGTGCTGTTTGAGTGTTGTCTGAAGACGCAATCCGTAGAGTCTCTATGAACGTAGATTTTAAGATTAACGTCCTGGGGTGGGAATGGGTGTATCAACCCGTTTACAGGAGAGGCAATCATGCACCACTCAAAATACTTGCATGAAATACTACTAGTAACTACAGGATTGTATTTTACACACATCACCCAAATATATTTCTACTTAGCACACACAGTGATCTCCACCTATATTGCATAAAACTATGCATAGAGGAGAATATGAAATTAGCCATTACCTGGGCAAAATAACACACACACACACCTGACAAACAGTATCACTGAAAGCATATCAATACAGCCCATATTTTGAGCTCTGGACTTTCCCTTTCAGCTGCGAGACGAGCTGGAGCTTAACATCAGCTGCTGCCACCACACTCCTGACTATCTCCTTCAAGCGAAAGAAAAACTTCACTAAGGCACAATTGCTTTAAAATGTTTAAAAGGCTTTTTAAGCAATGATGCAAGATACAGAGGCAATCATAAAATCCATGTAACAAGCAAAAGTGATACCAACGTCAATAAAACATACTATAAAAAATAACTAACTTGAAAATTGACCATAGTAGACTCAAGATTTTGTGAGTTTTATGATTAAGAAAGGAAAAGAGATAAAAGATTTAAAAAAAAGGAAAAAATAAAAAGAAGAGAATAAGAGTACAAGAGTAATAGTGTGAAGACCAGGATATAGAAGAATGAGGCAATAGTACAGGGCCATAAAGCTAAATTACTCGAAATAAAATACCAATATTGAGGCAAGAGAAGTTGAAGGTGGTTGAAAATTCTCAGCAGTACCAGCAGATACACAAAATTCCTTTGTAGAGACAGTTTTCAAATAGGTAGTGATTGGAAGCCAAAATGTTTTTCTATTCACAGCAATAATGGAAAATCCCACAAACGCTCGGTCTAATCTAGGATGATAATATACTGCATACCACCATGCTTTAAAATAAATCTTTGAGGCACATTTCCAATTAATCGTTATTTGTTGAAAAGCAATGCCCAATAAAAGGTTGAACACTTTATTATGAGATAGGGTCATATTATTGGGTTCAGTGAGGCTGCCTAGAAATATGGAAGAAACATTTAAAGAAGATAAAGGGCCTTATCGTTGTGGGATGGTAACCCCCAACTAGTAGTCAGAGGTTTCAACCAACATATTCCCATGCAACCACCCTGTAGGCGGTCAGAAGCATACCCTTATATATTGCTGCTTGTTCTGCGGCCTGGAAAGGGCATGCTTGCAAACATCCAAGTGTGTACCAACTGTGTACCAGGCACCATGTGGTGCCTGCCACACGGTGCATGGATGTTTGGGTGGGCACCACATGTGTGGACCATAGCAAGGGCCACAGCCTCAGTTCATTAATTCGTAATTTGTCTTTAACTAAATCCTGCAAGATCACAGTAGATTTAGATGAATACAATTAGTTTTCTAATGCCTTAATGGAGGCTTGCAAATCCTTATGCTCTTTGAGAAAAAGCTTCTTTTTCCTGGCTACATAGTCAATTATTAATCCATGAGCAGCTGCTTCAAAGGTGTCCCACAACAATGGAGTAGAAAGTATAGGATCATTTCGAATTTAAAAAAACTCATGGGTAAATGAAGTGAAGACTGGGGTAAATGTACAGTCTTTCAATAAAGAGTAATTGAATCGCCATCTGCCACTTGGGTTGCTAAGAGGAACCATGTCCAAATTCATAACAACTGGGGCATGATCTGAAATCAGAATGGACCCAATTTCACCGGAGACAACATTTTGACATAACCCTTTGCTTAAAAAGACATGGTCCATTCTGGATAAAGAACTATAGACTGGGGAGTAAAAAGTATAATCTCGCGAGGCGGGTTTACAAAGCTTCCACTATTCAATCAAAGATTCTGGGACATAGCTGAGGAAAACTGCTTATGCATTTTGTTTTGCAGGAATTTAACAGGTGATTGACGATCTAGAAAAGGGTTCACTATCTGATTCCAGTCACCGCCCAGTAAAAGATATAACCGTCCATATATCGAATACACTTGCTTTCCACATCAGTCCAGAAGTGATAATCAATCTGTGTAGGAGCATAAGCATTAAATATCGCCAAGGGAATTTTGTTAATTAAACATTTAACCATAATCCACCTACTCTCATCATCAGGTTATTCGGATAAAACGGTAAAATCAAACCTTTTGTCGCAAAGAATAAAAATATCATTGTTCTTGCTGTGGGCAGGGGATACAAGAACTTTCCCCACCCAATGTCTTAACATTTTCCGAGCCTCAATTTCAGAGAGATGAGAATCCTGGAGAAGAACCAGATGTGAAATAAATTTACCTAAATAAGAGAGAACTCTCTGCCTTTTATAGAATTCATAAAACCTTTTATATTCCATGAAATAACTCTGAATGTTATGAATTGGAAAAAATTGATAACTCATTTGGTCTTCATTAGTAACCAACAAAAACAGTACATTAGAGAGCAAAGAAATGAAACAAACAGGAGGAAACACAAAATGCAAGGAAGAGAAGAAAGAAAAAGCAAGGAGTAAAAAGATGAGATAAAGGGAAATAAGATTAGAGCAATAAGACAGTACGTGTCAAACAAGTGATGACTGAAAGAGCGTACCTGACTGGAGTGAACAAAAGGGGATGGGGTGGAGGCAGCACTGAATAAAGAAAGCACGACCAGGAAGCAATGCACTCCAACGTCAATATGTATCATACGATAGATGAGGATAAATTAGAGCTTCACATTTTTAACACATCTGCGACAGAAACAAAAGGAGAAAAGTTAAAGACATCAATCGGACAATCATGGCTACAATACAAACAACCATGAAACACTTGAAGGTAACTTGGAATACAACCTAAACTTCTGAACAACTGAAGAACTTCAAAAGATAAAACAAATGATCCAGAAGAAGCATCAATGTCGAGAGGGTTTCAACGTGTCCATAACCTCACTCCTGTGATTGTTAATAAACTTCAAAAGATCAGTGGGGTCCTCATAGGGTGTAGTCTTGTCCATACAGGTGATTTTAAAGATACTTGGATGGAACAACCCATAACGAGCACCCAGACCACGAAGTGAAGGGCGAAGGTCAAGAAATTATTTGCGGCGATTGGCCGTAACCCACGGAACATCCTGACCAAGGAAAATTATTCTTCCTGACCAAATTAGTTCTTTTTGGCCTGTGTAGCATTACGTACTTTGAGGAGGTCTGTAAATTCCAGGAATAAAGACTAACACCTCTGGGTTTAAAAGAAGGAGTAGTAGAACTTATACGTTGACCTAACCGGTGTGCTCGTTGGATATTTAACACAGTGGAAGGTGGTAAGTCAATAAGTTGAGGAAAAAGGGATGCAAAAAATGAGACAGGATTTGCACCCTCAATTTCTTCTTCTGGAAGACCATAAATACGTAGGTTATTTAATTTATTCCTATTTTCCAAATCTTCTGACTGCCTCTTTAACAGAGATACTTCCCTTTCCAATATATTTAGTTTGCGCATATCATCTTGACAGTTATTGACTCTGTTCCACTTCGGAGACCATACTTTCAGTGAGAGAATATTTGTCATCCACACTCTGCATGCGCTTATTGCACTCCAAAACAGAAGGACATAATGCTCTAATCTCATCTAGTAAGACCTCCAAAAAAAAAGTTGAGGATGGTTTATCAAGAGAAGGAGGGTCATGCTTAAGTCTCTTATTAGCAGAAACCGCATTTTCCCTGTAGTTGTCATCTAGGACACAGCTCTGGGGATGTTCAATCACTGCGTAACACTGATGAATTGCTCAATTACCCACATATTGTATTGATGTGATACTACAATACTCTGTGTGTGACTCTCTTCACTGCTACAGTGACTCATAGTCTGCTTTTGCCCACAATACTGTCCACCTATTAGCCCACATCCAGGTCTATACTTTGAGCAGCAATTTGGCCATCTGCCATACTTCAGTTAGGTAAGTCTGTGGTACTATTCATCTACCCTTTGATTTTTTACTGACCCCCTTTGCCAACTCAAACAAATGTCTGTCCAAATATCAATTTATCCATGTGAAAGGAATATGCTGTATCTATCTTTGACATTTGTCAGCATCAGCACATGTTGTCACATTAATCAGAGTTGTCTTCGGTTACATTTTCAATAACTCTGAAGTTTCTCATTCTTTTCAGAAGCTTCTGCATCAAGGAACAATAGTCTACAGTCATCTTCAGCCACTAATGGTCAGACACTAATATCACAGTAGCTGTCAAACATCAAGCATTCATGGCATTGGCAGGCAACACACAAACGTATATCTTGCTCTTTGCCCCCCAACAACCACTAAATACTCATACATGCCAATGTTATGTTCCTTCTGTCTATGTAACAGTGTCATCTGTGCCTTTAAGAAACAGTTCAACTTGTCTAGCTGTTTGAGGCAGTATGCGTCTCCCTGCTTTCATTTGTCAAAGTTCCAACTGTCATTTGTTTTCCGTTGTAGCACCTGGGGACAATTAAGGTGATGATGATATCATTCTTTCCACAAGTGGACGAAGATGTGCCATCCTGGAAGAAAACCCAATTAACTTGAAAGCTGTCATCTCAGCAGCCTCCAGCACTGTATAAAAAGACGATATTGTAGCAGAAAATCAAGACCTAGATATTGTCTGACAAAAATATAATGTCTCAAATATTAACAAAAATACCTCCCAGTTACAGTTATTTATAGAACATTTACACCAGTAGAGCAATATATTTGTAAATGATATTTAGGCTGCAGTATTTATGTCAAACAATATTTTTGTTATTGATATTATGACATGCAACATAAAGAAGAGATCTTTGGATACACACAGGACAGCAACTCACAGACCACCTCCCTGCCAGCCAGCAGGCTACCACACCTGGCAATCTTCCATAGTTGCAAATCCTCAGGCACAAGAATAAAGGCCTCTGAAGCAAGTTTTGACTGTGCATAATTCACATCCAGCCACCCTACAGGTACTCCAGTTACCCTCCCTTCCATGCTTCCATCAAGGTGCAGTTCAGTCTTTTATAAATCTTCTCAAGAAGATGCAAACCCAGGTGAGTAGTTCTCTCCTATTGCACACAGTGGAAATGAATGGACAAGATTTGCTCTCTAGGGAGGATGAGTACTTAGAACAACAGTACTCTGTGCAGTGTAATGTCTGGTAAATGGGGAATGGGCTGCATGTGAAACATCTCCAACCAGCTGGGGAATTTAGACACCCACCAGCACGATCTGATGCAGGAACAGACATGGGTCTTGGTGAACCTACATCCAAAGATTTCAAGACCCTATTAAGATGAACCAGGATAATCTCTGGGTAGCTAGGGCGGAGGATGCAAAGTGACATGCTGAGGTAATGCAGGTCACACAAGCCCTAAATAACAAGTTTCCACCTCAAGCTGCTGGGTCAAGTCAGGAACCTCCGACAGCTGGTGGTCAACAGCCATCTGCGTGTTTCCTATCACCAGAACCCAACTGCCTACCAGGTTGATCCTCAACCCAAAATGGGTCCAGTGTTACGCATCATAGGAATCTCCCACATAAATACTACAATCATTTTTCATAACCACATCTCCACACATCACCACCCTATTTGTGGGTCAACTCACCCCTTCACTGTGAATTTGTTTCAATACCTTCCTAGCACTTACTTGAAAAGCAAACACATTCTTACCCACATTTCTGATGTGTCTTATCTTATGTGCACCTGTTTCTAAATAGGGGCGCATATCACCACTGTAATAAAATATGAGACAAATCTTGGTCATTGCTAAGTTCCCTAAGGTCATCACACACATAGATCCATCAACATACAGGCTTGCTCAAACAGAATGTGCACAATGAAAAACAGACTCAAGTTAGAGTTAAAAAAATAATTTTTTATATAAACTGTATAAAATGAGAAATCGTGAGAATGGGGTTCAGGCATAGATGATAGAGATTCACTAAAAACTTTTCTTGTTTAGGGAAATAGGTAACCAAAATTTTTCCTGAGTCCAGTAAGGTACACTAAACTTGAAGGCAGCGGGCAAAACAAATAAATGTCAGGATTTAAGTGCTATGGGGTTTATTTAAAAGCCCATCTCGCACCGGTGCATCACTTTTATTGACATACCGGCGGCACAGTGGGCGTGCCGATATTTACAAGGCCACGTAAAGCAACCCTGCTTGGCTTTTCATGGCCTTGTAAATATGGCCCCCCTTCAAGCATTACTCTGCGTTAAAGGGATGTTCCATGGATGCTGCTGTGGGTGTTCCCACGCAACATTCATGGAACCTGACGTATTCCCAGATTTACATGGTTTTGTAAACCTGGGAATGCCTGAGATTGCTACACCTTCACAGGGGATGCGTAAGGGAGGTACACCGAGGAGAAATATCTTTATTTCTCCTTGTTTTTCCTTTTTTCTATGCGTGCTGCATTCTGCAGCACGCATAGAAAGAGGAAAACACCTCTTGTGATTGTTTTTTGCAGGAAGATGTGCCTTCATGCTTAAAAACAATCACCCCTACAATGCAGACCCCCCTCAACTGTGCAAGAGTGAAGCGCGCCCACCGACATTACCACCCCTCTGCACTTACTTGGGAAACAGTGTGCGGTAGCCCAGACGGGAGCTAGAATCATGAGTGCAGCACCGGCTGGTGGGGGAGGGGGGAGGGGAGCGGGGAGTTCCCAACAAAGAGTGAGAGAGAGCGAAGAAGCCCGCAGCATCAGGGAAGCTGCTGGGGCCTAGGAATACTGCAACAGGGCCACCTAGTGGTCATTTGGCAGTACCGCACCTGTAAAAGAAAACAAAAGGGGGAAAATCTATAAAGAGAACAATTGGTGCACAGAGGAAATGGCCAGCAGTGCAAAGAGGGGTGCTGTGGCCCTGAACTGCAGTGGGGTCCGCAAAAAGGGGGCACTAACTGGCAAGGAGACTGAGGAAGAGTATGCCAAATGATGCCCCAAATGAGAGGACTGTCGTGGGCAGAGAAGAGACTGTGCATTGACCCATGACCCCACAGCAGTGTCTGGCTAAGAGGACTGCCAGGCACTTTGAAAAGTGAAGTAAAATAAATCCCAATAAGCACAGCCACAGACTGGTTGTCCTGGAGAAAGCTGGAAGAGTGTTGGGTGGAGCAAAGAGGCCCCAGACAAGCAAAAAGTATTCAGGAAAAAAAGGTGGGCGATGAGCATCCCCTGCGGTTGTATATCGCCATCGCGCTCAGGAAAGTGCTGACTGCTCCCCAGTGGCAAAAGGACGCCACTGCAAGAGGAGGAACCAGGTGCGCACGGTGTCAGCAGAAGGCGCACCTGAAGTGAAGGACGGAGGGGGCAAAGTCCGAAGTGTGTCGAAGACCACTTGAGAAAAGCTCATGTGGGCATGTGCCCAGGAGTGAGAGCCCTGCGAGGAAGAGGGCCCATGTCGTCACCGGGTGCGACAGACCCAGCGAGGCCTGCCTGAGTGGAGGCAGGAGCGAGCACTACAACTGTGTAGCCTTGAGGCACAAAGAGTGCATCCTCAAGTGAAGTGGAGACCTGTGAGAGGTCCACATGGAGAACGCCTGTGAGAGGCCCATGAAAATAAGGCCTGTGAGAGGCCCGAGATGAAGGCCTGTGAGAGGTCCGCAAGGAGAAGGCCTGTGAGAGGCCCACCTAGATAAGGCTTGTGAGAGGTCCAAGAAGAAGAGATGTGAGAGGTAGTGAAAAGAAGATGGTCACGATGAGAGGTCTAGTCAGTATACAAGGAGAAGGCTCAGGCTTAGGGGTATAACATGGCCAAGGAGGCCCATGTGAAGTGCATGTCACATGGAGAGACCTGGTCAAAAGAAAGAAGAGTAAGGCACAATAGCACCAGACCATGTCGTGAAGAGGAAAAAAGATGAAAGTAAAGGAGTGGTTACGAGGCCACAAGTTTAAATCACAAGGGTGGAGAAGAAAAGTGTAGTACGAGGCCGCAGCACAAGAGTGCGAAGGAAAAGAAGGATAAGACAAAGGTGTGAAGTAGACTTCTGGCACAAAATAAAGTACAAAATAAGAACTATGAGTGTTAACACCATCAAGTGCATCCCTGAGAACCTCCAAGGAGCACTGGACATTTAGAGTGGAGTCCTGTACCTGTGAAACCGCCAGAGGTAAAGGGGGCTTCTTTGGCTCCATGAGACGCTGGCCACTCAGAAATCTTGAGGTAGACCAAGTGAACCTGAATCCTGCTGAAGAGAGCATACTGGTCCATTTGTACTATCCACCTTATTGAGGACCGGTTCGGACGTCCTGAGTCACTTTGGTCGTGGGGTCTAAAAGAGGATATGAGCAATCCACACGGGCCCGTGGCAATCCAGGGTCAAGGGCCACAGGGATTGCTGGTGAGAGAGGAATCCCGACACAAGAGATGTGTCTGCAGCAGCTACCCAACAGGTACCAGGAAGCACGAAGGTCTCGGTTGGAGTCTGGCTACCCTAAAGACTATTCAACAGATGCCAGTGCAGCAGAGTCAGGATGGCAGGAGTACACCGACCTGGAAACAACTACCCTTGAGACAGAACGAGTGACTTCAAGGTGGGACTGGTAGCAATTCCTCCATGGGCCTATAGTATGGTATTGGAGAGACACGGCGCAATGCACACTGTCTCGTGGAAGCCTGGTGAAGAGGATCTCACGGGACTCCAGTGAGAGGGGAATCCTGGTAAGAGAGGGGAATCCTGGTGAGAGAAGGAAGCCAGAAGTTGCTCCACCATCTGGCTGGAGGCTCTGCAGTATCTGAGGAAGACTCATCAACAGTCACCCTGACCTCATCAATCTTTGGAGATTTGTTATCCTTGGAGCCAGAGCGTATCAGCAACAGACTTCACTATTGCTCCAAATGCACCCTCACATTGTAAATAGACTTCCATGCAGTGTGACCAGGTGGGACAGGACCCACAGTGCCCAAGTAGACTGTAACAACTTGGACTGGCGAGTAAGAAATCTGGAGTTCCTTTACACTGCCATTCGCGCCCAGAATAGTCTGGTTAAAACAATGGCAGCGTGACATGATGCCTGGTTCTCCCAGGTGCACATGTGCACTTATCCTGTCCTTCCAGCAACCTGAATGGACACAGTGGAGTTTTTGTTTTGCCATTTAGTTCTCTCCCACAGGTTGGACTTGTCCCTTTTTATGATAAAGGTTGGGAGGGATGTAGTGACCGGCTGGTCACGTTCTAGTCGTTTATTAGTAATGTATTTCTATCAGCCACTCCTAGAGGGTTGGTTTCCACACTCACAAGGACACTGTGGTGTTGTCATGAATGTAGTAGTTTCTTGTTGCAGCTGGGACAGGGTGAGGTTCCACTATGACATGCAGCAAGCAGCATAGATAAGAGAGAACACTGAGGCAAACACCAAGCGGAGTGTTTGGGGTTTGGAGGCTCTTCAGGGCTCTGTGTATATGTGACTTTTATGCTGTAAATGCTGCCCATCAATTCATTATTGGTTCAACCCTGTTTGCCTGCGTGTCACCGTCAGTCACTTCACAATTGGCGAGGATGGATTTGTGGAGGACCTGTCGCTACACATTGAGCCCAGGAGAACATTTACAGGATACGGACTTTCAACCGTCTAGATCAAGAAATCTTCGGTGGATTTCCTGCCCTCTCGGCTTGTATTAGGGTGGCAAACGAATAACGCTGCGTGTCTCACTCACCTATTTATTCAAGACCCCATGCTTCGTTTCTGTCACTGCCGCTTTGTTTCCATTGAGGAAGCGTTCTGGTATTCGAAAGAACTCAAGTGCCAACCTTGAGATCTTTTTCCGTGCAGCGCCATCTACTGGAGTATTTTATATCGTGCTGACAGCGATTAGCATGCCTCGGAAGTTTAAACTCACTTGTGCATACCTGTATGCATACTATTACAGTGAAGACTTGTTTTTTGCAGTTTACAAAGCTGTGACACGCACACTGTGGTATTTTCAGCGTGTCATTTATAAAGAATAGTTCAGACAGTTTCAGTGACACATGCACACTCGTTTTTATTTTCCAGACAGTGATTAATACACTAATATCCTGCTGATCAACGTGCAGAATAGCTTTTGTTCAATCAATCAATCAATCAATCACATTTATAAAGCGTGCTACTCACCCGCGAGGGTCTCAAGGTGCTGGGGGTGGAGGGGTGGGGGTGGGGGAGGGGGGCCGCTACTGCTCTAAAAGCCAGGTCTTGAGGTGCCTCCTGAAGGAGAGATGGTCCTGGGTCATTCGTAGGTGGGTTGGGAGGGAGCTCCACGTCTTGGCCGCCAGGTAGGAGAAGGATCTTCCTCCGGTGGTGGTTCTGCGAATCCATGGGACCGTGGCGAGGGCGAGGCTGGCGGAGCGGAGCTAGCGGGTAGGAGTGTAAAACGTGAGGCGGGTTTTGAGGTATTCGGGGCCCATGTCGTGGAGAGCCTTGTGTGCGTGGGTGAGGAGTCTGAAGGTGATCCTCTTGCTGACGGGGAGCCAGTGCAGGTCTCCCAGGTGGGCCGAGATGTGGCTGTGTCGGGGGATGTCCAGGATGAGTCGGGCAGATGCGTTCTGGATTCGCTGGAGTTTTTTCTGAAGTTTGGCGGTGGTCCCGGCGTAGAGGGCGTTCCTGTAATCCAGACGGCTTGTGACGAGGGCCTGGGTTACCGTCTTCCTGGTTCCGGTGGGTATCCATCGAAAGATCTTACGGAGCATGCGGAGGGTGTTGAAGCAGGAAGATGTAACGGCGTTGACTTGTTTGGTCATTGTGAGGGAGGAGTCAAGGATGAATCCCAGGTTGCGTGCGTGGTCCGTGGACTTGGGGGCGGTTCCCAGGGCGGGGGGGCCACCAGGAGTCGTCCCAGGCAGTGGGGGATGGACCGAGGATGAGGACTTCCGTCTTGTCTGAGTTCAGTTTCAGACGGCTGAGCTTCATCCAATCTGCGATGTCTTTCCTTCCTTCCAGGAAGCCGGCTTTGGCGGTGGCGGGGTCGTTGGTGAGGGAGAGGATCAGTTGGGTGTCGTCGGCGTAGGAGATGATGTTGATGTTGTGTTTGCGTGCGATGGCTGTGAGGGGGGTCATGTAGACATTGAAGAGGGTAGGGCTGAGCGAGGATCCTTGGGGTACGCCGCAGATGATCTTGGTGGGTGCTGCGAGGAAGGGCGGGAGACGGACTCTCTGGGTTCTGTCGGCGAGGAAGGAGGTGAGCCATTCCAGGGCCTTCCCTTGGATCCCGGCGCGGTGGAGACGAGTTGACAGGGTGCGGTGGCAGACGGTGTCGAATGCGGCCGACAGGTCGAGGAGGATGAGGGCGGCCATTTCACCGTTGTCCAGCAGGGCCCTGATGTTGTCGGTGGCTGCGATGAGGGCGGTCTCGGTGCTGTGGTTCACTCGGAATCCGGACTGCGATGGGTCGAGGGAGTCGTTCGTCTCGAGGAAGGTGGTCAGCTGTTTGTTGACGGTCTTCTCGATGACTTTGGCTGGGAAGGGGAGAAGCGAGATGGGGCGGAAGTTCTCGAGGTCTGTGGGATCCGCGGTGGTTTTTTTCAGGAGGGCGCTGATCTCCGCATGCTTCCAGCTCTCCGGGAAGGTGGCGGATGTGAAGGAGTTTTTGATGATGTCCCGGAATTGGGGTGCGATGATGGAGTCGGCTTTGTTGAAGATGTGGTGTGGGCAGGGGTCCGCTGGGGAGCCAGAGTGGATGGAGTTCATCGTGTGGGTGGTGTCTTCTGTGCTGACGGGGTTCCAGGTGCAGAGGGTGGTGGTGGGGGGCGTAGACTCGGTGGGAGGGTACGTGGTGTGGGTGCCGAAGCTGTCATGGATGTCGGCGATCTTGCGGTGGAAGAATGTTGCGAGTGAGTCGCAGAGGTCTTGTGATGGTGTGATGTCGTTGTTGCTGGCGCTGGGGTTGGAGAGCTCTTTGACGATGCTGAAGAGTTCCTTGCTGTTGTGGGAGTTGTTGTCCAATTGGTCTCTGAAAGCTGCCCTTTTGGTGGTGCGGATCAGCTGGTGGTGTTTGCGGATGGCGGTCTTGAGGGCTGTCATGTTTCCTGATGACTGGTCGTTGCACCAAGTTTTCTCGAGGGTACGGCAAGATTTTTTGGAGTCTTTGAGATCGTTGGTGAACCATGAGGCTTTCTTGCTGTCGGAGTTGCTGGGGGGGTTCTTCAGTGGTGCGAGGGCGTCGGTGCAGTTGGTGATCCACTGTGTGAGGTTGAGGGCTGATTTGTTGGGGTCCGTAGTGTAGGAGGGTAGGTTTTGGCTCAGGGAGGTGGTGAGCTGGTCAGTGGTGATCTTGCTCCAGCATCTACGGAGTGCTTGTTGCGGGCGGTGGTGAGTTGTGGCTTTCCTGAAGTTGAAGTGGACGCAGCTGTGGTCAGTCCAGTGAAGTCCGGTGGAGTGGCTGAAGGAGATGTGGTTGCTGGAGGAGAAGATGGGGTCCAGCGTGTGGCCGGCGTAGTGGGTGGGGGTGTTGACCAGTTGCTTGAGGCCGAGGTTGGTGAGGTTGTCTAGCAGGGTGGTGGTGTTGTTGTCCTTGTTGTTCTCCAGGTGGAAGTTGAGGTCCCCTAGGAGGATGTAGTCGGAGGAGGCGAGGGCGAGCGGGCTGATGAAGTCTGCAATGGCTTCGCTGAATTGTGTGCAAGGGCCCAGGGGTCTGTAGATGAGGGTACCTCTGAGGGTGGTCTTGTGGTCGGTGTGTATCTGGAAGTGGAGGAGTTCGGCGTCAGTGAGGGTGTCGTCGTTGTTGGTCGTGATGCGGATGGTGTTTCTGTAGACAATGGCGATGCCGCCTCCGGCTCGGTTGATGCGGTCCTTCCGGGTGATCTTATAGCCATCCGGGATGGCTATGGCGATGTCGGGGGCTGAGGAGGTGTTCATCCAGGTTTCCGTGAGGAAAGCGACGTCCGGAGCCGTTGTGTTGAGGAGGTCCCAGAGTTCGACGGCGTGCTTGTGGACGGAGCGAGTGTTGAGCAGGATCCACTTGAGGTGGTTGTTGTTGGTGCCTGTCCTGGCGTGCGCGGTGCAGGTCCCGGGGCAGGTGAACTTGCAGGCGTGGCAGGTGAAGGCTCCGTGGGTGCGTTTTGGGGTGGCTCTGAAGCAGGCTGGATGTCGGCCGGTGTTGAGTGCGTGGAGGGTGGTGGCACTGTATCTTCTTCGGGTGGGCTGGCTGGGTCGGGGGCCAGGGGTCCTGGCACTGGGCGCGGTTTTGGCGTGGACGGGCGCAGACGGGCTTGCCTTAGGCGCGCCTTTGGCGCGCCAGCGGCACGCCCGCTGCGCGGCCGCTGCGCGGCCTCCATATAAATGGGAGTGGGAGGGAGGAGCACCTGGGAGGCGGGAGCGGGTTGGCGAATGGGGCAGCGGGGGGCGTGGCCGCAGGGTGCCGCGGTGGGAAGGTGGACCAGAGGGAGCGGGGGGAGGGGGGCACGGGCTGGAGCGTGGGACTAGGGGGCGGGGTACAGAATGAAAAAACAGTTCACTGGGGGCACAGAGCAGGGCACAACAGAGCGTGGGAAGCAAAAAACGGGGTACAGAATGAAAACAACGGGTCACTGGGGGCGCAGAGCAGGGCACCACAGAGCGGGGGAAGCAAAAAACGGGGTACAGAACGAAAAAACGGGTCACTGGGGGCACAGAGCAGGGCACAACAGAGCGGGGGAAGCAGGCAAAAACGGGGTACTGAACGAAAAAACGGGTCACTGGGGGCACAGAGCATTTTACATGAAGCATTATATGCTCTGACTTAAGTATGTGTGGTGTAGTATAGTTTTGGGTGTATGTTTAAGTGATCTGTAGTCACAGTGATGCAGACAGTTACATCTCCAGCTCCTTTTCTCTATGAACCTAGAGAACCTCTGTTGAAATGGTAATTGTGGATAAGGTAATTTACTGCTTATCTTAGTGCCATTTGATGGTCAGAATTCAAATCTGATAAAAAGAAGCATTTATTGTATTACTATTTGGGCATTGAGGGGCACTCTTTTTTTTGCCCCTCGAACATGAGGAGGAGTTGGATGAATACCAAAGTGCAGTTAAACAGTTAGTTCATTTCCAAGGCAACATTCATTTGGTTGTATGCAGACATGGGTTCTTTACCAGAGCCTAAGTCCCTCTGTATCCATTTACACGTATGTGACAGCCCTTAAAGTGTTGGCATCATACTGTGATTTTGAAAATTTCACTTCTGAATTGATAAGGGATCAGCTATTGGTAAGATGTAGTTCCAAGAAAATTCAGGAGGGATTGTTGGCGGTCAAGAATACATCTTTGGCTGAGGCTGTTATCTTTGGATGAGGCTATTGATATAGCCAAGAGCATAGAATCTTCTAGGGAAGATTCCAAACAACTAGAAAGTAATTTGCAACAGGTTGCTCTTGTAAACCATGGTTCTAACAGAGGGCAACAGACAGGTCGTCTGGAACTAGGTGCGGCACATGCAAATTGAATGCAAGGGAACACCAAATATATTTGTTTTAGGTGCTGGTCATCTTCTCATGTATCAAGTTTTAAGAATTGTACAGCAATTTTGCAGGAATGTTGGAAATGACCAGGTCATTTTGGCAAAATATGTAGAGGGGCAAAAGTCCTGGTAGTAGTAGAGGTACGGCAAGGGGCACGCATGTTTGTACAGTACAAAGTTAAGAAAATATCGAAGATTTACAGTGTTTTGAAAACAAGGTAGAAGAACTTGTGTTAGTCTTAGAGGTTTTAAAATATGGAAGATTTACAGTGTTTGGAAAACAAGGTAGAATAACTTGTGTTAGTCTTAGAGGTTTTAAAAACATAGGGCTTGATTACGATAGCGGTGAATCTGCAACCCGCAGCCTGCCAGTGGTGGATTCACGACCAACTTGCGGCCATTCTCCGCCCTCCAAATTACAATAGCAGGCGGTTTGTTGGTGGACGAGAAGACCGTACGCCATGGGTCCGACACAGGCAATCGTTCTGATTGCCTGGCGAACCCCGAAAGCATACCTAGAATGGTGGCGGTGCCTAGCAGGCAGCGCCTGCCATATTAGGATGCTTCATCCCCGCCAGCGGTGGATGGCGGTTCAACCTCCATTCACAGGCTGGCAGGGATTGCATTTTGGGGCCCATTGCGGGCCCCCTTTGTGGGTGGGCGTGGTGGGTGTGCACTGGGGGGCATTTCCCTGCTCCAGGTGGCAGGCACCGCATGGTGCCTGCCACGTAGTGCAGAGAAATGCCAACAGTGCATTTTGGACATTGCGGCAGGTGCTGCAGCCAGCAGCATCCACCGCAATGTTAGAGATACACGATGCAAACACCACGGTGACGGTTGCATTGTAATCTCATGTGCTGGACCGCCGCCTTACAGGCGGCCAGTCCCACACCCCTCGACGGTGGCGGTTGGACCAAAGTCCAACCGCCATCGTAATGACCCCCTTACAGTGAGGTTAATGCCAATAGTTATAGTGACCCATTAGTAGACTTTGTAATTAATAGGCACATCATTCCCCTGTTGATGGATTTTGGAGCCAGGATTACCAGTATTGACATTTTTAAATTTACTGAAAGTTGGGAAGATCAAGTGTTGTTACCCCCAGATTATGATAACTACAGCTTTTGAAGGATGTAGAATTGATTTACTGGGCTCTTTTTGGGCTAATATTGGAATTTCTACCAAGGAAATCAAAGGGAAAGTTCATGTAGCTAACAAAGGCATCATTGTACTCAGATGGTGGCATCAAACTGATTTTGTTATTGTAATTAGACCTAGAAAAAAACATCCTGCGACAATTGAAGAACAGGATGTTGGAGGAATTATGTCTAATGATAAACTTCAATGTGTGTCAGAGTTTACCAATATTTTCACTGATCAGATTGGAAAAATCAAAAACTATGAACACCATATTAAGGCTAAGAAAGGTTCTAACCTTGTTGAACACAAATTACGCTATGTGACTTTTAACATAAGTGGAGATTCATCCAATGTATTGTTTCAAATGCAACGGCATGGTACAATTGAACCAGTAGATTCAACACTATGGTTACACCAGGTTATTCTAGCTAAGAAGAGGTCAAGGGAACTTCGACTATGTGTTGACTTGAGAAGTGTTAATGATGTTATCTGGGTGGAGAATGTTCCCGTTCGTCATATTGAAGATCTTATTATGACAGTAGATCAGGCTAAATGGTATACCAAGGTTGGTTTAAAGGCAGCGTGTCATCAGGTGGTGTTGGATATTATGTCAAAAACAATGACCCCCTGCTACTAATGTAAGTTCCTAGGGTAGGGAAAATACAATAATTGAAGGAAAAAAACCTAGGCAACTGTCGGTCTATATAGTATCTAAGACCTAGTTAAACACAGACATGGTATTGGAGACTCAGTGTACACATAAGATCATTAAAAAACATTTATTCAATACAAATTCTTCTAAAATCATCATAGAGAGTATTTCATTCATTTCCAAAAACATGAGTGTTGAAACATCTCAAAATAGTTTACAAATCAACAAAAATTGTAGTCAACAAACATAAGCATGACACCAAATATAATGATAAATTGTAATGACAAGTTTTCCAAGTTGATTTTTGACAAATACAGAATCAATCAAACAGTCAACTGATTTATTCAAGTGGCTTAATGATGGATTTTCTTACTGTAGACACGCGTTTCGGCGTACCTGATGCCTTCGTCAGGAAAGCCACAGTAATTCCTAAGCCTAAAAATGAAATGACGTACACTGAGTCCAGGTTAAAAACAACATCAATTACAATATAAAAACCTTCTGTCTCCGTGTGTAGAAAAAAATATAGACGGTGATATCAAGAAAGGAAAGAGCTTCCATCACCCAAAAGAACATTGAGTGCCTAGTGATTAGATGGAAAATACCTTAGGACTGTGAAGATACATAGCAAGGCAAGAAGTGGAGTGGATAAGGACATCATAATTGATGTGTTCCCATAATGAACCCAAAAAGAAAAGAGTAATAAAAATAGGGAGTAGCAGAAATTCCATTGCTTACCATAATATATCAATAGATGAATGAATCGAACAGAATAGGATGAGACGAATAAACAAAATTGTATGAAGGATAAAGAGCTCTGAAACATAACAAAAGCAAGGAAATGTCAGCCTTTTTCAATTCAGGATGGATCAGGGGCTAATTACTGGTATGTTTAGAGGTGTAGAATGCAATAATATACCTCAGGCAATTCATGCAGGACGCTTACACCCAAACAGCCTGTAACCGGATCAAACCTCAACCTAGTGTTGGACAATGAATCTTGTCACTTGACAGCTTTTGTGACACCTGATGGCACTTTCCAGTTTTGTAGGATGCCATTTGGTCTGGCCTCCGCCACTTCTGTGTTTGAGAAAGGGATGACAAAAATCCTCCAGGGGATAAAAAATTTTGTGGTTTTCCAAGATGATGTGTTAGTCTTTGCAAATAATATGGACGAACACAATGTTGCACTGCGTCTGGTGATAACTGCTTTAAGCAACAATGGTATCACTTTAACCAAAGAAAAATGTATGTTTGCTGTCAAAGGAGATGAGTATTTAGACCATATCTTGCCGTCGGAAGGAGTCAAACCTAAACCAGGTTTGGTTAAAGCTATTGTCAAGACTTCTCATCCCAAGGACAAGGACCAACTGAGTTCTTTTTGGGTCTATGCGAGTTCTACCCAAAGTTCATGCCCAATTTTTCTGATATAACTGAGTGGTTCAGAAAGTTACTAAAGAAGAATTCTGATTGTGTGTGGTCTACGAAATGTCAACAGAATTTTGATCTCATCAAAAAGTATTGTGTCAGTTCAAGCATTACAACTAAATATAGAAGGACGCAAAACATTTATCATGGTAGATGCAAGTGCATATGGCCTGGGAGCAGTTTTGTCCCAGTGCGATGGAGGCAATGAAACAACGGTGATTTGAAACCAGTTACTCAGTTATTGAGAAAGAAATGTTAGCGTGTACATGGGGGGTTGAAAATGTTCAATCTTATATGTGGGTAAGAGCATTTTGTCTACAAACAGACCACAGACCTCTAGTGCATATTCTAAAAAGGGGTTAAAGTGAAGCAATCTACAGCAATATTGGTAAGAATATCTGTAAAACTATTAGAATTCATTATTGATGTGGCTTACATTCCGAGGGGAAAGAATTGTAAAGCGGATTGTTTATCAGGGTTATCTCTGAGTGAACAAATAGGTGTCCTATATGAAAAGGAGATTGAAAAATGTAAGATTACTAAGGTTGAGGGCCAAGATGTGTGTGAAAGTCTTGAGGTATGGCATAAGGCTACTGTTAAGGATTGTGAGTTACAAAAGTCATGGAAAGTGTGTTGAAGGGATGGCGGAGAGAAAAGAGTGTCATTGTCTGTTTACAACCATTCTGGAAAATTGTTGATGAATTATCATTAGAAAGTGACATCCTAGCTAGAGGAGATAAGTGTGTCCCTCCCACTTTCTATAGACAAAGAATGCAGCACATGCAGGACATTTTGGCATGATTGCCACCTAAAGACGTGTGAGAACCATTTCTTGGTAGCCTTCCAATGACTGTGAAGTTGATCTGCTCGTACAAGGGTGTTATCAGTGATTTTCAGTGACCAACATTTGGTAACTTCGGTGACATAACCCCAGTGGCTATGAGTCCTGACAGAGTTTGGAAGACAGTGTCTATTGAATTTTTGGGCCTGTTCCATGTGTTACATGTCCATATGAAATATTTTATCTTAATGATTGATCATTTATCCAGATGGATGGAGGTGAATGGTGTTGCTGAACCTATTACACCAAGTGTGATAATGTTCTTTAAATACGTTTTCTCTGATAATGGGGTTCAATTTGGGTCCTCTACAATGCAAGAGTTTTTTTTTTTTTAGAAAAATGGTATCTAGCACATTCACACCCCATTGTAGTGTCCACAATTTAATGGAAAAGTTGAATGAATTAACAAAGTATTGGTGGAGTGCATTAAAAGTGCATTGAAATCCCATGTGGATTGTGTTGAGGCAGTAAGAAAAAATATATGGGCTTATCGCCCAACACCATATTCCATCACAAGAAAAATTCCTTTTGAAATCAGGAGAAGGAGAAGTGTGATGTCATGTTTAGCTCCTGGATGGATGGCTGATGTCCGTGATATACAGTTGATGTTAGGGAATTATTTGCGAAGGCAGAAGTTGCCAGTGATGAGGTGACCCAGACTTAAGCCAGACGTGGGTTGAGTGGAAGGCAAAGGTGCAAGAATGTGGTGAGTGTTCAAGCGGGAGATTGGATTTGTATCAAAGATCCTTTGTGGGTAAGGAAGGGGTTGTGAAAGTTTAGAGAACCTGCCCAAGTGAAAAAAGTGTGTGGCAACTCAGTTCAGATCTCGAATGGTCAATTGTGGAACTTGTCCTGTGTTGCTAAAGAGAATAGGGATGACAGTGGCAGTGATGGTTCTAAAAGGGTAGAAGATGGTAAGAGTGATGCATCTGTTCAGAATCCTGGATGTTTTCTTTATTCCTCCAATGGGGAATCTGGTTGTGCGTTGAGAAGGAGTTTACGTGACTGAGAAATTACATAAAACATATATGCAATAAAATGTTGTTTAGTGTGGTTGTGTTGTGGTGTAGATGTGTTTTGCTGTTTTGTTGAATATAAAAAGGGGAGATATGTGGTGTTAGGAATGTGCAGTATATGTAGTTTCTTGTTGCAGCTGTGACATAGTCAAGTTCCACAATGGCATGCATAGATTCTAAGAGAGAACACTGAGACAGACACCAAGCACAGCGGTTGGGATATGGAGCTGTCTTTGGGGCTCTGTGTATATGTTACTTGTATGCTGTAAATGGTACCAATAAATCAGTTATCGGTTCAGCTCTTCTTGCCTTCACCATCACTTCAGACACATTTGGTGAGACGAAAGGATAAGGTGGTGGACAAAATAAGCACACAATGAAAGTGGGTGTGGAGAGTTGGATTGACTGTAGTGGACAAGGCAATAGTCCATAGCGGCAACAAGCAATTTGTTTCCTGTAGTGGTCAAGTAAGTCATTATGCAAGTCTTTGAAGTCCTAAAGGATCATGGTAATCCCATTAACTAAGAACTGCTTTATAATATGTTGTCCAACCTCCAGTCGGTTGATGGCGTCCTGGAATCCTGTTGAACACATGCATACAGTCTCCAGTGTTCCTGGGGCAACACACTTACTTTGCTGCTGCTTTTCCTGTAGAATGGCATCATCTGTTGGAAGAAGAGGAATGCCAAAGGGAGGCTCAGGTAACCCATTGTTATGGTGACATCCATATTCTTTTGGGAGTTACCCTTAGGCCCTGATGTCAGGGCGTATTGTTCTTGTGATACCACAGTATCATCCTGGCCAGGAGAGCTGCTGACATCATTGTTCTCCTATCTGAAGTTGTTCAGGGTGGCCAATTCTAAGTCTGTCTGAGGCCTACACCTGGAGATGCTTTGTAAGGGGTGTTTGACTGCCTTGGGTGAGCGCACTCTCCCCCTTGCTGGTGGTGTCATGTTCCTCGTCCTTTTTGGTGGTATATGTTGGTACTTGGTCCTGCAGTCAATGTCCTCATACACCTTTTGGCCTGGGCCATGTTGCTCCCCACTTGCTTCCTGGCTGCCAGCCATAAAGAAACTGGGAAGTTAAAGCATCATGAATGCATGTGCTCTCTGTTTTTGCCCATCACAGGTCAACATTTTCATTTGTCTATGTGGAACTCTTTTCTAGTCATCTAGAATCACAATAATTAGACCCCTGGCTAATGAAAAGATGGATGATCTACACATACCATTTAGTAATGTGTCACTTAAGCCAAAGGCATAAGCTACTGTTGCAGATTCTACTTCACCACATACATCATAATAGCAATTCCCATATGTTGTGCAGATTTATTTTTGGGAACAGATGATTCCAGTATCTTAAACAATGTCTTTCATACCTACATGGATGCATGCTTGAAAGTTTATATAAGCCATGGAACAAACAAATGTAAAAAGCGTGTGTTGTATGCCTGGCTTCATGCTACATTTGCCACTGCGTCAGAGCTCATCTTTGCGTGATAGCATCATGGAATACCCTTAATTTCTCCATAATTCTATATCAGACACACAAAATATGGACCTCAGTCAAAATATTTTTGGGATGATCTAGAACTCCCAGTAGACAGGAACGGAGAGTTTTCCCTTTTGCGTCTGAATTTAACAGCTGCCTTAGACACTGTCCATCACCAAACGCTACTTAAAAGACTCCATTATATCTGAGTCCATGCAAATGCTCTAAAATGGATTGCGGCTTGCCTCTGAGACAGATAAGGTATAGTTTACCTACCACAATTCAAAACAACTCTTCATACACAACACTGTGGCATCCCTTAGTGATCACATTTACTCTAAGTGTCAGGGAGCGACCCAATTCTATCTCCCAATTTCTCTGACTCGTGTGCCTAATCTGAGTGGTGGACTGATGTGGGAGCTTTTATAGCTCAGTAATCTGGTGCTTATCAGTGGATTTGGATGCCAGACACTTCTCGAAAGCGGTGAGCATTCATTGGACTCCAGCGCAAATTATGGGATGCAATATTCAGTGCTGGATTTGGAAATAATGAAGCCGGTCGGTTTCAGGTAGTGCAAATTCTGAGCGTCAGCTGGCAAAGGAGAGAAAGCCTGCTGTGTTGAATAGGTGACCAATGAAGCAGCAATCGATTTGTTGCCAAAGATGAAATTCCACCGAATTCAGTCCTGGGGTAAAGTCTACATTACCCACAATCGATGTGAGTGGAGAAGGGAATGAGGTTAGACCCTTTTGTATACTGACTTGAACCCAGACCTCAAAGAAGGATGTAGATGGGTGATGGAGAGAGGCTTCTTGGTTTAGAGTATTTAGGCAAAAAGGGATCTTACAGAGATGTTGTCCCGATACTGCTCTGTCCATGAAAAGCCAATGCTTTTTGGATTCCTCTCGAGACCATTCAAGGATGAACCGAAGATGCGCTGCTTGATAATTTTGTAACAGGCGTAGTATGCCAAGACCTCCTTCTCTAGGGGGTTTATAATTTACTGCCTCTCTCATTCAAAGTCAGCAATTAGCCCAAACATAGCGATTAATAGCTCGCTGCAAATTCTGAAGCATGCCTGCAGGCAGTTCCGCTGGGAGTGCCGAGACATAAGAAAATAATTTTGGGTGAAACTGACATTTTGACTATCCTAACCAGGAAAGGCAAAGTGAGCCCCATCTGGCGAAGTCCGTTTTGATCTGCTGGTGTAAACGTTTGCCATTGAGGAATGCTGTGGCTTTTACCGAAGATGCCAACTGTACACCCAAATAAGGGGTTAGAAACAGTTGCCCACTGTAGTGGGTATTTGGTTGAAAGAGCTGGTTGAGTAGCGGACGTAAGAGAGAAGTCCAAAGCTTGAGATATATGCCCATTTACCCGGAATCCCGCTGCCTGCCTCAAGCTCTTAAAAAAAGGTGGGAAGAGAACTGGTCAGGGGCGGCTCTTCCGCTAAGGCAGAGAAGCTTCGCCCCACTGCTTTTCAGCAGTGTAAATAAAGGTAAAATAAAATTAAATAACTCAATGTTATTGTCATTTTATTTACCTGCTGCTGCAGCATTGTGGACGGGGTGGAGCTGCTCTGCTGACAGAGGAGTGGTGGGCACTCTGTAAGCGTGCATGAATGTTTGGCCGACCATCTTGGGCCAGCCAAACAGTCATGTGCACTTTGCATGTTCTTCCCCCTGGCTGCATTACAGCCTGGGTGGAGAACATGCCCAGACTCCCAGTCCCCATCTGAGTACCGAACCATGGCACTCAAACCAATCACAACACTGCATTGCAGCGTTGTGATTGGCTTAGGGGAGCCTGGGTGCTTCCTCTTCTGGCCGGAGAGGAGTGAGGGTGGGGAGAAATGCAGTGAGGATGTATTTGCGCATTTCTTTTTATTACTCCTCCCCCAACCCCCACCTCCTGCCCCCGATCCGTGCCAGCCGTCACTGGAACTAGCGGACTGTTCCAATGCGACCAGGACATTGTCAGCATATAAACTGATGAGATGTTCCTCCCCCAATGCGTATACCTTTAATATCAGAATTGTATCAGATCCGCTGCACTAGGGGCTCCATATAAAGCGCAAAAAGTAGCGGCGAGAGGGGACAGCCCTAACGAGTGCCTCTGGAAAAGGAAAACAGAGCAGAGGTCTGGCCATTGACTCTATCTGTAGCTGTTGGGGAGCCATAATTACTGAGGATCCAGGAGCTAAACCGCTTCCCTATCCTAAAATGTTGGTGTGTCTCTCGCATGTAGGACTAATGAACCCGGTTGAATGCCTTCTTGACATCCACAGCCAAGAGCATTCGTTCTCGATTAGAATGCTGAGCTTTGTCAATAAGATGGAGAATTATTTTCGTGTTATCTCTACATTGGTGATATGAGACAAAGCCCGCTCGATTTGGAGCAATGATGGTAGGGAGGAGTGGAACCAATCGGGCAGCTAGGATTCAGGTGAATAGTTTATGATCTACACTAAGAAAAGAGATCGGCTGATAGGAAGCACATTGGCATTTATCTTTACCCGGTTTCGGTATTACTACTATAGATGCCTCAAGCATAGATTGCTGTATCGTATCCGGACCCTGAATGAGATTAAACAGTCTAGTTAATACTGGGGCGAGGGAGGAGCAAAAGACTTTATAAAAAGCTGCTGAAAAGGCGTCTGAACCTGGCGACTTATTAGGTTTCGGCCAGTCAAAAATAGAGAAAATCCCCTGAATCCATATTGGGCGATCTAACTCAGCCACCTGGGATGGGGTAATTTTCGAAGAGTGGGCCTCACAGAGATAGAAGCCTGAGTTTTCAGAAGGCAAATCCTGACACTGGTATAATTTGCTGTAGAAATCCTGAAATATGGATGTGATCTGGGCGTCAGCTGTCTATTCAGTACTGTCTGGGCCTAAGACAGCTTGTACCCCAACAAATTGTTGTTGTGCCTGTAACCCGCTAGCTAAGAGGCGTCCACACCTATTACCCTGACATAATAAAAATGTAGGCGGCATAGCGCAGCATGCTCTGCTCTGTCCAGGTCAATACTGGCTAGCTGCGTACGGGCAGCTTCCAACTGGCGCCACACTCGTGGGGCACAGCTTCTGATGAATGCATTCAAGTTCCTGGACCTGACACGTCAATTGCTCCCTTTTTTCCCGGCGTATCATATAATCCCATGCTGAAATTGCGATAAATTGGCCTCTAACAGCTTCTTGAGTTTCCCACCGCATTAGGATAGAGGTGTCTCGATGTTTTGTAGTGCTAGAAAATCCACTATTGTCTTTTCAATCTGTTTACCAACTTCTAGGTGATATAAAAGTGTGTCACGCAGCCTCCAATTCCTGGAAGGAGATGGGGTCTGGGGGAAAGTTAGTAAGGGATCTCTCTGCATGGTCGGATAAAGAGCGAGGTGTTATCTTGGCAGGAGCAACTTTAGTTCGTATGTCCCAAGAACATTTTCAATGCAGGCGTAGGTTTTGTGGGCGTGAGAATAAAAGGTGTAGTCTCATGTGTTGGGGTGCAGTTGGTGCCAAATGCCTGCCAGACCCATCTCCCGCAGTCAAATTGCCCCATTTCGGGGAGCGCCCCAGATTGTCAGTGGGGTTGGGCGGACCTGTCTATGTCATTATAGAAGACCAAGTTAAAATCTCCCCCTATTAGTACATGGAGGTCTTGTGTGGGCACAACATCTGCAATTGCACGGAGTAGAAACAGTTTCTGGCCTTCGTTGGGGGCGTTTACAGTTCCCAGTGTAAATGTGTAATTACCCAGGGTGACGGAATAGGCTAGCAATCGTCCTCATATTTCTGTCCGCATAGGACCCACCCTGCCCCAGAAGAATTTAGAGACCAGTATTGCACCTCAAGCCATTTTAGAAGGGCCAACAGAGAAGAACTGCAGTGGGAAAGATTGAGATCGCAATTAAGGGCAGTCCTCTGTCACAAGTTGTGTCTCCTAAAGTAAACATCGGTGAGCTCCTGAATGTTCTAAGTAGGATAACATGGCCTTACACTTAACTGGGTTGTTCAACCCTTTCACATTAAACATAAGTATTCATAAGGTCTGGGTCATGGTAAAATAGTAAAATTGAATCTATAGGCTCCCTCCAAGATAAAATCCCAAAGTAAAGTTAAATAGCATGTGGCTGAATGTGAGATGTCATGTAAAGACCCAAAGAGGAAGCAAAAAAGGATCCCCATCTGCAGGTTCCCCCAAATCCAATAAAGAAAAAAGATAACATAACTAAACATGATAACTAACAGGAAAATGTCCATGGTATGGGGTACACTATTTGAATTCCCAGGTGGTATAAGAAGTGGCAAAGGGGTATGTTGTGGCCTAAGGTTATAGTCTCCCCGCCCGCAGCCTGACACGCCCAGCTCGGAAAGCAGAGGAGGTGCGTTTCACTCACCTTTAAGATTTCTCTAGAGCTGCAGAGTCTCCGGACAAGGACACCAATACTGAAGTCCTGACACTCTGTCAACGTCTACCAGCCCCTCTTGTACGGGGCCGTGTCAGGGAATCCCCTGCTGCAGAGTTATGTCTGTCAAGCAGTGTACAGGCTTCTTCAACGGAGCAGAGTTGGTGGAGTTTACCTTGCAGTCTATTGACTAACTGGAAGGGATGGCCCCAAGTATTGGAAATGCCCTGATTGTGGAGGTGAGTCGTAACTTGGTGAAAGGTTTGGTGCTTTTGAAGGGTGGTGGCAGCCAGGTCCTGATAGAGAGTTGGGCGGTGATCATTATATTGTATTGGGTGTTTCTCTCTCACTGCCTGTAGTATGTGCTCTTTCTGCGTGTAATGGTGACACATGCTAAAATGTCTGCTGGTGGTCTGTTAGGGCCCACTCTGTGAACACGATCCAATTTAATGTCTGTCTCTGGGGGCGCCTTCAGAATCGAGCTTCCAAGAAGGGTCGGGTCACTGGGGCATCCATCTCCTGACTATCCGACGCAGAGTACGGACCTTGTTATGGAGGTGCCCACCACCCTATTTTCCTACGGGCTTGACTAGCATATCTTTTCATGTGTGGTCCGTTTTCCTCCAACCAGTAGACATACCGTCTATAGGTGATTATTATGCTGTGTATGAAATGGAGCGTGGAACAACACGGTGCTGATCCCAGAGTGCTCCGCTAGGCAGAGGATCAAGCTGGTAGTGTCGGCTATCAACAGTAACTTGTCAGAGCTAAAAATTCAGCCCACAATGTCCTGGGGTCACACAGCAAGAGCAGCATGTCTTTTAGCAGTAGGGCGAGAAAACAAGCCTCCATCAGATGCCCGACTCAAGTCTCTGAGGCATGCAGCGCCCCATCAGCGCTCGATGTTAGTGTGGATGCCCACAGGGAAGGCCGCTAATGACAAGACCCAACATGGCTCGAAATCTTGGTGGTTTGGCAATCCCAGCTGGAGCAGAAGGCCTAGAAGGCCCAGCTGATATGCAGTCCGCTCGGGTTCCCAGATGGTCCTCCTATGCCAGAACCAGGGCAAGAATGTTGTGTGGGCAGGAAGCCAGGGTCTCAGGCCTACCGCAATCTTGTTCCTCCAAAGCTAAGCCATCATTCCCATCACCGCTCCCGGTCCCATTCCACACCATTCAAGCTGGCACCCACTGCACCACCGCTGCATTGTTCACCTCAATGTCCTGGCTGGAGTCTAGGAGCCTGCACTCCACAAAGCAAGGACGGGGCTCACCTGGTCCAGCCTGAAGGCTCGATGGGGCAGGCACCCGTCTCCACCTGGGGCTACTACAGTCACTGCCCCAGGCCCCAACCAGGAACCGTAGATTGGGTTGTCTCTCATGCCTCAAGTCCCTCTCACCAGTAGGGCAGCCTCCCCAGTTTGCCGCTCCCGGCACCGGCACACGTGTTTACAGGCCGAGGTGACCGCGGCGCTCAGCGGGTAATATTCCCTCACCTTGGGTTCAGGGCCACCCGCTATCCAGATATAGGGCACCGGCCCGTAGGCACTAGGTCAGGCAGAAGTCGTCTAAGGGATAGAAGGGCCCGGCGGATAGCGCAGCAGCTTGTCGTCAAGCTGTCTCTGCTTCTTCCTCTCCCGCTAGCTCACCAGTTCTCCAGGAGAAGTGCCCCATAGTCCACGATGCCCGCACAGATACGCCGAGTCCCCAGGATCTGCCCATCACATAGCTCCGACTAGTGCGCCGCCATGTTGTGAGCCCCATGCTGTGCTCCACAGTCCCAGGAGCACTCAAGTCCCTCAGAGCCCCACAAGTCGTCTGTGGTTTATGTTGTCTCAAATGGGCATAGTTTGCCTCACATGTCAGTTCATAAGATGGGAAGGAGGAGGGGATGGAGAGACACCTCCCACTCATCCACCATCTTGGCCATGCCCTATCTCAAATAATTTTAAAGATAGATGGCCCAGTGGACCTCTACAATCCAAAACTTGATCACTGCCTTTGTGGTTTCTACGGTCGTTAATTACACTCAAATATTGCCATTTAGTGTTTGTTAATTTTATTTGACACATTGAGAGAGGGAATACTTTTTTATTAATAAATAAATAATTGGACCCTGTTGGACTTGGCCCTTCTGGCAGGTTCACCCCTGAAACTTTTTTTGCTTTTACTGGTGACTTGTGTTAGTGATTTTTGGTTTCTGCACACTTTCCCTGTGTCCCAGAGTAAAGTGCGTGCGCATTCTGAGTGCATGTGGTGAGATAGGCCTGCCCTCCCATAGGAATGCATGGGGAATGTATGTGTCCCTGGTAGTTCCTGATTCGTGGGGTCTGCAGGCTCGAGTTTGATATGTGCGGACTCGTGTGATTGAATGCTGCGCGATGATGTGTGCGGCGTGCATGTACCTAGTGTGGAAGTGGCACTTCTAGAAGTGGGCACTTCTGAGTGCAGTATGAAATGTGTACCTTGTCTGGTGATTGGCTGGTTGAGGTCATGTGACGGGCTAGGGAATCCCCCGAGTCAGGATGAGTCACCCAGTGGTGAATGGGGAGATCAGCAGCTAGATGGGTGGGAGGAGTACACCTGGGTCCTGAATAGGGCTGGGTTTTCCCTACACAATGCTGGCTCCCTAGCCAACCAGAAATCCCATTTCTAACAGACCCGATGAATAGATGGTAAATATTACTTAAAGGAGAGTTCTGACAGTACTACATAGACTCATATTTAAGAATGCAATACAAAAAAATCTGATATAAATGTAAGTCTATTTAAATGAAATGCAATACAAAAAACAATTGAAAATGTACGGCTATGTAATTGAATAGTTGTAAAGGTAACATACCCAACAGACTATACCTTGGCACATTCATCATACGCAAAACCAAGAGTATTCAAAATGCTGACGCAAGATTTCTTCTCCAACTTCACCGAAAAGAACACATGACTCCAGTCATGCAATCATGCCACTGGCTCCCTATAAATAGAAGGGCAATGTTGAAGGCACTCTGCGTTTTCCACAGATCCTTCCAAAAATAGGACTGCTATACCAACAAGTTAAATTCAAACAATATAAATAAAACATGACTCTGCACTCCAGGCTTGCACCACTTATCATTTTACAGCCTTACCATGAGAAATCAGTAGGAGACACTGCTATATCGGTACAAGCTGCTGAGCTCTAGAACTCACTACCAACCGACATTATAAGCACCCAGGGGCATATACACATCAGAAGACAGTTGAAAACATGACTATTTCCAAGATAACTACACCATCCACATCCTGGTGACAGAACCTGGAAAGCACCTTTAAGCTCAATCCTCATCTTATAACCCACAGATTGGAAACAACCCAACCAGAAAACTTCTTTTGATATTCAGGTAAGCTAAGAAGGACTGGCCTATGGTTCACCCAAGTATTATATAGTTATGTAAATTCATATATGGCATTTCTGGTCCACACTAATACTAATTAGCCCTAGGTGACAGACAGCCAACTGTAACTTACACCTCTTACATTCACATAAAACATATCTTCTACAGGGTTGCCCATCACCAGTACTGTACAGCCAATAAACCAGCCATCACTAAATATACAGGCCTGGAATAACTAAAGAGATCTGTCACACACTGCTTGCTTGCTGATGCAGTGCCAATAGTTTCTGTGCATAACTGCTGATCTCTGTATGTGAAGTACCACATGGGTGCAATCAATGACACATAATACCCTTAGGAATGGGGTAGTGGCAAATAATTAATGTGCCACTGTTGTAATGTGCATTGGGGCCTGCACTGAGTCTCCATTTTAGTTTCACATTTTAACTTGACATCTTTCTCTAAGGGTGACTTTTTACATGTTTTACACTTACACAACAATGTAATTCATTTCTTAGTAAGTATTATTTCCATGGTGTTCATACACTCTCTCCAAAGCTGTGTACATAGAAAATGATACCCTTGTATTTGGTTGTCTGACTAGAGACAGTTCTAAGACCCCAGATAAACTATGGCATCAGCTCTGCACCTTTGACACAGTGCGATTTGAGTGAGGCTTTTATTATATAAATTGGCTCTGTACTACATTCGGCAGAGGAGCACTTCTGCTGGGATTTACTGTGGAATGCAACGTGCTGTGACCAAGATGCAGCCCAGCTGACTCCAACCCCTATCCTACAAAGTAGCCTTTTCCACATCGGACTGGCCTCCTAACACATCAGACTCAGGTATGGGAGGCTAGGCTATTAAATTGGATCTGGCAGAGGGTACTCCCACTATGCTCTTGATAGTGATAGTAGTAATATATAGGAGTATTACATCATAATAACGATTCCATGGTTAAATTGTTTATCTTTTTCACCATTCTTATAATGCTGGTTACAGTGTTTTTGCTCCATCTGCGAAATAATCACAGCTCATGCTTTCTATACAAGAATACAATAGTTTCAATAAATGTTTGAAAATACATTTTCGTATCTTTATTGTGTTTACCTTGGGCATGCAAAGTAACAATGAAAGGGTAGATCTACTTCCATGAATTCCTTGGGGAATAAAGGTGGTCATGTTCGAAGATGCTGGTACCATCTGGTACCCTGGTAAGTTTAAGGGTTCGGCTGGGGCACTGTGATCTAACTAGTAATTGGGTCAATAACGTTTGATGATATGTGTGAACTGAGTTCCTATATTCAGAAGTTTATGTTGTCCAGATACACAGTGCTACTTAATTTAAGGAATCATAATACATAGCACCGCCAATGTTCTTGGTCAGGTACTTATTTAATGGGTATCCAGAGTACTTCTTGCATGTGCCCAGGGTCTCCTTTTCACCTTTTCTGGAGATGTCCGTGGTGTTAGGGATTAATCTTCCTCAGCCTAATAGAAAACACCTATTTTTGTCTGAAGGTTGTTCAAACTTGGACCTTTAAAAATTATTACCCCACTATAGTATTTTCCTTTCTTTGAATTCCATTTTTAAATATGGCGTTGGTTATTAACATTCCTGCTAATTGCAGACATGCTGTTGCAATACATTTACTACAACTTGGGCTTGTTGTAGGGGGTGGAGATGTTACATTTTTGTTTGAGGCCCATGAAGCATATAAAACTGAAGTATTTTATTTCTGGGTCACATTTTTTCTGCAGTCAACACTAACACACAATCATGTCATACATACACCGAAGTGGCACTTCTGGCTGTATATAGACCATATGAATATTTATAAATACCATTAACATTTCAGGAACATCAGAATTGGTTCCAAGGCACCCTTCTGCATCCACTAAACAAAGTAAGCCTGGGTCCCCTCAGTAATGATGGGGCAACCTGGACAGTTCTAGCCGGCCATACACAATACACAAACTTAGCACCATTACATGTTGCAGACCTTCAGGCTCTCTACACAGGTATAGCTAGGTTATATAGACATTTAACAAAGTTCATCATGCATACAATAACAACTGCTCCAGCAAGGGTTGTGCAACCTATGCAGTCACAGTTAGCTGTGCCTGAAATTAGTCCAGTAGCTATTAATGCAATTATGGGTAAAGTTCCCACTAGACGGGAGGAAATTCCGTTTTGGAATGCACAAAGAAACAATTTGCTTGAAGCATTGTTTCCCTATACGGGACCCCATGACAAACATAGAATTCTCGCAATGTGCCTACCTCTTGGTATGGTTCCCCCAGTAGAGAACTGGAAAACCTAGGGCATAGTCTTTGCTGCCATAAATACCATGATACATGGCACACCATTTAATATTGTTTTGCCGAAGCTGCTAAAACAGATTCAAAATGAATATTGGGCTGCCCCTGTCCTGGATTTGTGAATGAAATTAATAGGCAATTATGCCACAGTTTCCTCAAGTCTTTTAATTAATATTTAAGGGGAGGAAGCAGCGCTGGTAGTACGTCAACACCTTGTGCAGGTTCCCGTTGTGGACCAAGAGCAGGAATTACCCAAAATTATTGCGGAAACCTATATTATATACGTTGAGATAATTTGGGAGGCAAACCTGATAAGCCGCATTTTAAAGGCAATTGCAAAAATATATTACCCTGCAGGCACCTGAGTCTTCTAAAAAATACGTGGGCATGCAGAAAAGTAAAGAAAAATCTAAAACACAGCTGGATCTCTGCAACCAGAGGCAACTGAAAAGCATTACGATCTAAAGAACTGTGATACACTTAAACAGCCTGATAGGTATCAGTACACTGATACACGTTCTTCTCATTCCTTTCAGGAGTGACCCCATATCTAAATTGCATGTGACATACCGTGTACTATTAAAGTAATATTCTGGGAAAATATAACAACCACCTATGACATTCTATTGGCTGAAGTAGACTGGTCACTTGAGTTTGTTATAAAAGTTCCAAAAGGAGAAGATGTAATCATACCTTCCTTCTCTGTTCTTGTTCCTGAAGTTGTTAAGCAAGCGTATACAGCAGAATGAGCTCTTGCACAAGCCCCGGCATAATACCACAATCATGTAGGACGGTGTTAGAAATGGGGTTTCTAGTTGGTAGAGGTATGCACCCTGTCCAAGTAGGGACCAACACTCTAGTCAGGGTAAGTGTAGTACACACTAAAGAGTAACCTGTGCTCATCCTCTAGTTGCTTTGCACAGGGCAATCAGGCTAAACTAAAAAGGTAATGTGTAAAGTATTTGTTCACACACACACACAAACACAGTGAAAACACCACAAAAGTACTCCATGCCAGTTTAGAAAAATACTCGTAACCAAAAGAGAGAGGGATGGTAGAATACTGGAGCAAAAACCAAAGGAAATGATGGACGGAGTGTTGAACATTGCAAGCACTCACCCCCAGTCAACTGATCTGGGTTTAATCCATCACCGTTCTTTAGCCCACTCTGCCACCCCAGTTCAGACATGGCCATATGCAAATCAGTCTGACCCTGTGCCTCATGGGAACAGTCCAGCCCGAACTGCCAAGCCATGTCTTCCCTGGACCGGAAACAAGCTTCCTAGGACCGGTTTCTGGCATTTCAGCCGTCTTCAGCCAGGCTTGCTTGAATCCAGTGGCAAAGTGAGCAAGGGACTCACGTCTGAGCATACCCTGCCAACTTATGGTGAACAAAGCAAAAACAAAAGGAAATGATGGACGGAGTGTTGAACATTGCAAGCACTCACCCCCAGTCAACTGATCTGGGTTTAATCCATCACCGTTCTTTAGCCCACTCTGCCACCCCAGTTCAGACATGGCCATATGCAAATCAGTCTGACCCTGTGCCTCATGGGAACAGTCCAGCCCGAACTGCCAAGCCATGTCTTCCGTGGACCGGAAACAAGCTTCCTAGGACCGGTTTCTGGCATTTCAGCCGTCTTCAGCCAGGCTTGCTTGAATCCAGTGGCAAAGTGAGCAAGGGACTCACGTCTGAGCATACCCTGCCAACTTATGGCGAACAAAGCAAAAACCAAAGGAAATGATGGACGGAGTGTTGAACATTGCAAGCACTCACCCCCAGTCAACTGATCTGGGTTTAATCCATCACCGTTCTTTAGCCCACTCTGCCACCCCAGTTCAGACATGGCCATATGCAAATCAGTCTGACCCTGTGCCTCATGGGAACAGTCCAGTCCGAACTGCCAAGCCATGTCTTCCCAATACTGGAGCCACTCCTAAACCCCGAGAAAATATCACAAAAAACAACAAAAGAGTGGGACCACAAAGAAACAACAATGGAACAGAGAATCACTCTAAAGTGTAGAAAGAACCCTCACTCACCAACCTAGTTGGTGACATGCTTCATCATTGGGATCCCACCAGCTGTGTGCTACAATGCCTGATTACAGCAGAGCAGTTGAAGTGAAGGTGACAGTGCATAGGAGTAAACCAAACGTGGATGTTAAAATTGAATTTACCAAACCACAAGGAATATTTATTAGTGGCAAAGTAAGATCCTGCGGCCGGGTGAACTTAGGTGTTCTGTGAGCGTTGGGCTTTGAAGCAAGTGTGACTAAAAGTCCTCGCTCCCCGCCTGGGTCCATGACATGATATTTTACCACGTTATTTAGAATTAATGCTTTCAACAATATGGAAGTGTTCGTGTAAACCGTAAGTCATGCGGGCACACTGTTTTGCCACAGGTTAGGGTGTACCATAGAGTGTACATACCGCTGTGGCATTTTTGGTCCTGAAGAAAGCCTTGCTAACTTGCATATATGGGGCTGAAACATGTAGACCACTTGTTTGTTACACCAGTGATGTGACTGGACAATTTATCCAGTCTATCGTCCATTTCACGTTTTTAAACTTTGTCTTACCTTTCCACTAATAAATATTCCTTGTGGTTTGGTAAATTCAATTTTAACATCCACTTTTGGTTCACTCCTATGCACTGTCACCTTCTCTTCAACCTGCTCTGCTGTAATCAGGCGTTGTAGCACACCAGAGAGGCATTCAGCATCTCTGATGGGAACCCAATGATGAAGCATCACCAACTAGGTTGTTGAGTGAGGGTTCTTTTTACACTTTAGAGTGATTCTCTGTGCCATTGTTGTTTCTTCGTGGCCCCACTCTTTTGTTGTTTTTTGTGAGTTTAGAAAAATAGCCAATATTTATCTCTGTAAATCAAGACAAAAACAACAAAAATCCAACATACACAAGTCAACATATGGTTTGACAAGATTAAATCACAATGCAGTGCTTAGAAAATATTAGCTCCAACTGGGGCGATCTGGTCGCACTTGACCATAAAAAAACAAAAGTTCAGTCCGACTATGATGGTGCGTGGGCCGGATACAGGAGTCACGCAGATCCGTTGACAGGACCTTAGATGCGTCGGAAATTGTAGACGATGCAGTGGGCAGAGGAGGTGCGGTGTCGCGAATGCAGGAGATGTGTCAGTTCCTGGAGGTGGTGCAAGGTCATTGAGGCTTTGGCGCTTCAGGGACGATGAAGTGCACAAAGCAGGTGGTGAGTCGGTTGCTGGTGCGAAGGCTTCGGTTCCTGGAGGTGGCACGGCGTCGAGGATACGTCGATGTCAGGAGCGAGGTGAGTCGGTTCCATGGTGTTGATGTCGAGCCGCTGAGCTGAAGTCGATGTGTTGGTTGGAAGCCCTGCAGGGCTGGGACTGTGTCGGAGTCGGGACGGTGCACTACGGACGTCAGTGATGCAGTGTCCGAGACTCAGGCAGTGGAAGTTCTTTGGAGGCGCTGTAGCAAAGTTGAAGCTGCGTTTTAAGTCAAGGTTAATGCATCACACACTCAGCGAGCAGGGACCACAGCTTCTGTGCAGGCAGCATTAATGCATCAATTTCGCAGGGATGGCCAGTTCCTAAATGACACTTTAGAGTCAATGCGCCAATTTCTTGGTTGCAGCACCAATACTCACTTCCAAGGGCACAGGGCTGGATTTGGCACCACAGGTCTGTCAAGGAATCCTCTGGCCTTGCCCCACCACTCTTACCTGCATGGGCCGATCCTGGTGGAGTGGCGTAGATTAGAGTGGAGTGGAGTAGAGTGAAGTAGCGAAGAGTAGAGTGGAGTGCAGTAGAGCAGAGTGGAATAGAGTAGAATGGAGTAAATCAGAATGGTGTGGAGTGTAGTGACGTAAAGTAACATACAGTGGCGTGGCATAGAGTAGAGTGGAGTGGTGTAGAGTAGAGTGTCGTAAAGTAGAGTTGAGTTGCATAGAGTGGTGTAAAGTGAAGTGGCATAGAGTAGAGTGGCGTGGCCTAAAGGATAGGAGAGTGACATAGAGTGATGTAGAGTGTGGTAGAGTGGAGTAGCTTTGAGTAGAGTGGCGTTGAGTGGAGTGGTGTAGAGTAGCATAGAGTGAATTGAAGTGGCGTAGAGTAGAGTAGCACAGAGTAGAGTGGTGTACAGTAGTACTGTTGTGGGTGTAAATAAATAAAGTGTCAAAAGGGACAGCAGATGGGGTGAAATATGTCGCAGTATGTCTGTTGATGTTGTGAGTAGAAAAGCCCTTGGTCAGCTCTCTCTTGTACGTGGTCATGTAAGGGTTTTTAAGAGGCTAAACCCAGTCTGTGACTGGTGAGCACTGATAAGCACATCATTCTAAAGTTATTAATTTCTCCATCAATGTTTTACTGTTTTGGTAGTGACAGCTCATAAAAATGATTCTGAAGTTATCCGTTTCACTAACAATGTTTTATTGTTATGGCGGCTGCCGGACACAGAGCAGCCAAACACACGGAAGAGAAGAGTAGGGATAATAGCAATACTGTTTTATAATAAAAAAATAATAGTGCATTCCAAAAATAGGAGGAAGAACAAAGATGAGAAATAATACATTGTTAGAAATGGGATCTCTGGTTGGTTAAGGCTTGCGCCAAAGCCAGGCAGAGACCACCACTCCTGTCAGGGCAAGGGAGTTACACGTCAAAAATAACCCCTGCTCATCCCCTTGGTAGCTTGGCATGAGTAGTCAGGCTTATCCCGGTGGCAATGTGTAAAGCATTTGCGCACGCACACAGCAACAACATCCCAGGCACACTACAAAAGGAACTCCACACAAGGTTATATCAAAAATAGCCTTTGTATTCTCATAACACATTAGAATAGTAAACACATAATATGCATGGTGCCACCTGGCACTAGGTCATATTTACAAGGGATTATATGCACCTGACAGGGTCCACTGGACCACTGTCCGAACCATCACAAAGCGAACTTGGTAAAAGTAAAACATATCATAAACGTACTACCAGTAACAACTGGTAATCACTGTACTTACCATCATCCTGTAACATAAACCACATTATGCACAGTATCACATTTATGCGTGAAATACATTCTGCGCCAACCTCACCAGCATAAACACATTATGCAATCCTCCCATAAGTCTAAACGCATTAGACCCTACCCTCCTAAGTATAACTCACATTAGGAAATAATCTCAGTGGAACGTAATCTCACTAGCATAAACCATAATATACAAACAACCTCATAATCATAAAAAACACATTTAGAGGTATAAAACAGGGTGCGTAAATCATACTACATGAATCACATTTCCTAGCACCACATATATCACATTAGGACCTGGCGCCCTACAAACCTAACAGTACCCCTGGCCAACTTCCCATCTCAAAAGGGGCTCAAATGCCCTATGTCCAAAGAGTCAGGGCACGCTGCCAAGGCAGCGGAAGTCAAGGGTGCGCACTGCGCAAACCTAAACGTAGCAGCTGGCACTAAGTGCTGCGCAGCTGTGAATGTACTGGGGCAGAGGAGTGCATCTCACTCCTAACTCAAAAGGCATGCCCCCAAAGAAAGAATGTGTTACAGCAAACAAATGATGGACGGCAGTTCGGGCTGGACTGTACCCATGAGGCACAGGGTCAAGACTGATTTGCATATGGCTGGGTTCAAACTGGAACGTCATGGTGAGCAAAAAAACGATGGATTTAGGCCCAGATCTATGTAATGGGGTGAATGCATGACATAGTTCTGCATTCTGTCCCTCAACTGATGTTTTTGCATTTGTCACCCCGAGTGGGAAGGGTATGCCCAGACGTGGGCCCCGTGTTCTCCATGCCACTGGAATCAAGCTATCCTGGCTAAAGATGGGTGAAACCCTGAAAACGGTCCTAGGATGCTTGTTTCCAGTCCAGGGAGGACCTGGCTTGACAGTTCGGGCTGGACTGTACCCATGAGGCACAGGGTCAAGAATGATTTGCATATGGCTGGTTTCAAACTGGAACGACATGGTGAGCAAAAAAACGATGGATTTAGGCCCAGATCTCTGTACTGGGGTGAATGTATGACATTGTTCTGCATTCTGTCCATCAACTGTTGTTTTTGCGTTTGTCACCCTGAGTGGGAAGGGTATGCCCAGACGTAGGTTCCGTGCTCTGCATGCCACTGGAATCAAGCTATCCTGGCTGAAGAGGGGTGAAACCCCGAAACCGGTCCTAGGATGCTTGTTTCCAGTCCAGGAAGGAACTGGCTTGGCAGTTCGGGCTGGACTGTACCGATGAGGCACAGGGTCAAGACTGATTTGCATATGGCTGGGTACAAACTGGAACGGCATGGTGAGCAAAAAAAAGATGGATTTAGGCCCAGATCTGGGGTGAATGTATTTTTCTGCATTCTCTCCATCAACTGTTGTTTTTCCCAAAGAATGGCCTAAACAATGCAGCTGCCCACTACTTGCTGGGCAGCTGTGAGGCCTGGACACTCACGGTGCCCTTTGGGTAGTCAAGTATGCAAAACGTTGCAGCTGGCTGCGCTGGTGCGGCGCAGCTGTGAATAGGGAAAGGGGCCCTGGCACAACTGTGCCCTCAGGGCCTTCACTGAGGCTCCATACCCAAAATGCCCCTCACGTTGCAGCTGCCCTCTCTCACGCGAGGGAGCTGTAGACCAATGGCCAAAGGCAGGGGCACGGACCCATCGGGCCCTCTTAAAACAAATATTGCCTCCACGTTGGAGCAGCCCCCTATCAGGCGGGGGCCGCTCAGAACTGGCTCTGTGCCTCAATCTCGCCCTTCCCCCCAGGCAGCTCCACTCACCGGGCTGCTCTCTGGAGGCTGGCACTCGGTTCTTCAGCGATCTCCTGCTTCACCGGGTCCCACTGAGGCTGCCGTGGGGCTCCCTCTGCACCATGGGAGCCCCGCCTGGGATGTCGCTTGGTCACGGCCTTCTCCAGCCGCCTCTCCCCTACACCCGGGCCCCCTCCTGGGACCCGGGACTTTTCACTGGAGCGCGTGGAGGTGGGGTAGGCTCCCGTCCTCCTCAGCACGTCCCGGGGCGGGGTAGGCTCCCGCTTGGGTCTCTGACTGCCACTCACGCTCCTGGCCTCTTCCGCTTCCATCCGCTGGCCCCGCCCACAACCAGGCGGGCCGCGGATCGCGGCAGCAGAGGTCTTCTCCTTCTGGTGGTAACCAGGGGTAGGCTCCCTCTAATTAAATATACAAAAGCGGGGTGGGCACCCGCGTTTCTCAAGGCATAAGTGGGGTGGGCACCCGTTAATCAAATACAGATGTTTATCAGCATAAAAGTGGGGTGGGCACCCGCGTCTTGAAATGCTTGAAGCGGGGTGGGCTCCCACCATTTAAATAAAAGTATGAGCAGGGTGGGCTCCCGCCGAACAAGGCACACTGCGGGGGAATCCCTACGCTGGGGATTCCCTCACTCTCCTCCTGCAGCGTAGTGCTGCAAATGCCAGCTCCTCTCTCCTGGCCAGATAAAAATAAAGCGCTCACAGGGCGCTAGAAGCAAGAGTCCTGACTTATCAAGAAAAGCAAAAAGGGGTCCAAAATAAAAGGTCTCCCAGGTCCAGGGGCAAGGCAGGGCCCATGGAGGCAAGCCCTCATGGCAGCCCCCCCCTGGGCCCCAGCAGCAAATTTTTTCATGGGGTCACAGCCCCTATATTTATATCAGTAAATCCCTTTGTGTCACAGCATAGGGCTTGGGTATACCAGTCAGAACTGGTTTGGGGGGATTTGGAGCACTTTGTTTTGCCCAGTTCGTCTCCCCTTTGTCAGGTGGGGGCTCAGTGATCAGACACACCACAGGGGGCAGAGCCAGAATTGTACTAGGGAAGCACCATCCCATTCGGAGACAGGGGATTACTCCTCTCACCACTCTTCCTCCAGGTGTCCCATTCAGCCAAGCTGACTCACCCTGCCCCTCCTGGAGCCACCCAAACCTCTCAGCTCCTGTCAATCACAAGCCAGACCTGCAATTCAGGCAGGCAGACACACAGCACATAGAAATGCCAACTTCTAAAAGTGACATTTCTCCACCAGTCACCATAAATCTGCACACACCATTTCGCAGCATTTATTCTCATGAGTTCATACATACTAAACTCAACCTTGCTCTTCTCTCATACCATGGACACACATATCCCTCATGCATTCCTATGGGAGGGCAGACCAATCTCACCACACGCACTCAGAGAGCGCATGCACTTTACACTGGGCCACAGTGCTAAAGTGCCCCGAGGCCTAAAACCACTACCACCATGTCAGAGCTTAAGGCAAAAAATTCAGGGGTGAACCTGCCAAAAAGAGCCAAGTCCAACACACATGTACTTGGTCCATGCTCTAGGGAAGAACTAACAGAAGAAAGGAAGTGAAGCCTATGGGAGCTAAGCAATCAAAGGATTCAAAATGAGAGTGACAAGGAAAATGAATAATGGTATGCTGTGGGTGAGTTGTAAGCCTACTGAATTGTAAACAATACGTCTTGCAGCACAGCAATTTCATGTGGTAATATTGTTATATTTCATATCGGTACCCTACTATAGGTCCAGGGAACATCGTACACTTTCCCTACATCCGCGCCCGTTATTTCATATGAACGAGCCATATAGGGACATAACTCCAAATAAGGACAGAATGCCTTGTATGGACATAACGCCTTATAAGGACTGTAGCCTTTTATGGACTAAACCTTTCACCTAGTTCCATGCAGAGGATGGGTTCTTCCCAATCGATATTGCTAAGACATCATCCTTAGCACATATGAATAATTGATGAGTACACTCTCCAGGAGGTACACTTCACCTCTCCCATCGACGCACAAGGTTTAATACCCAATGTCATCCTCATACTGAACAATGGGTAACACACATACATAGACTGTGTAAATACAGCACCTCTTGCTATCAGACAGTAGGAGGAACCCGAGACTTCGAGGCCGACACACTGACCAGAGACGCTGCAGCTCCGGCATGTCATCGCTCCAGCTGAAAGTGGTCTGACGATCCCTTGCGGGGTGTCCAGCTTAAGTCCAGGACGAAGTCCCACACTCTCACTATTCAGGTAATGGGGTTCGACTAAAAGCCTAGTGGGATTCTTGGCTCTTAGGCTCTTAGGCTTAGGCTCTATAGCACCTACTCACATACTAGGTACACTTAGGTACATCTAGTCAGGCATCTTAGGAGTACGCACTTTATTTCATAAATGCATTTTATGTTCTTGTATCTGTTCATGACTATTACACAATGGTAGAACAATACTATTTATTTTTATTCACTGTACTGCTGGTTCTATTTCTCTGCTACTGTATTACAGTTATAGCAGCGCATATATTTTACATGAGAAGAACTACTGTGCAATAAATTCTTATTGTAAACGCCCTGACTGTTTCTTCTGTGTATCTCTCTGAGAGCAAAACAAGCAAGCACGAGTGACTGGGTGAAAAGCAATATATTGTTTCCACGAGTCTGAGGTTATTGTGTTCTGAGGGTGCCAAAAACGAATCTCTCTGATAGCAGGAGAGTCTAGTGGCACTGCGAGCTAGCTAATGCAAACCATAGGATAACATATACGGCGGGGTGTACGGAGTTAGTCTGCCACCAGAACCACAGTATATGTTATCCGTAAAAGTCGTAGGTCCTGCAGGGTACTTTTGGGACTACACTACATGGCGCCCAACGTGGTATAATAAAGGTGCACTTACTCAACAATAGAATCTGAGTAGCTCAGTTTTGCTTGTTCTTATTCTCACAGACCCTACTTAAAAAAACCCAGAGACGGCTGGAGTAAGTGGGAAAAAACTCTGCCACAGCTGAGTAGGCGAGATACCCTATGTATTGGCTGTTTCCCAAAATTGTGCATAAAACCTTTGCATAAAACTTTCTCATAATTTCCTTGGACAATAATTCTGTGTCTTAAACACGATGGAAGACGCGGAGAGAAACCCAATAGACAATCTAAATCAGGGACTTAATCAGTCTAGTGAGGAAGATACAGATGCAATAGATTTTGCACCAAAAGTAAGACAAACTTTAACAGTTAAACTACTCAAACATGGGTTACCACCCAGAGGAGGTGTAGTGATATTCATGATAGAGGCACATGAAGATTTCAAAACAGAGGTATTCTACTCGTGGGTTATATTCGCAGCAACAAATGCTGTAACAAAAACTTTTCATTATTACAACCATGATGAAATCCCAACGTCTACACTCGGAATGAGGAGACTGAGATTCCGCTTACTTTCCAGGAACACATTTTCTGGTTTAATAGTGCCCTACCCCACATAAGAACGAGAGCAAGGCATGGTCCTTTAGGGATTCCAGGAGCAACATGGCCGATATTAGCGACCTATGCACCACATCCAGACATTGACACAATGCCACAGGATGAACTACTTGTTCAGCACAAAGAGTTGATAAACCTCTACAGAAACATGACAAACTTTGTCTTGAGGACACTTGCGGTCCAATCCACAGTAATTACAACTACAGCAGCTACAGCAGCTCCTACACAGAGCTCAGGGACTAAAATTACTCCACAAACATTACAAGCGGTAATGGACAAGGTGCCCACAAAACGTGAACAAATTCCTTTCTGGGTAGCTCAGAAAATAACCCAGTTAGAAGCAGTATTTCCAAATACAACACCATTTGAGAAACACAGAATGTTAACAATCTGTTTGCCCATGGGGATAACACCACAGTTAGAGGATTGCACCTCTTGGGGTACAGTCTTTGCTGCCATATAGACCAGGACACATGGTATTCCTTCACTAGCAGTAGTGCCAGATGTATTAAGACAAATACAAAACAAAAACAACTATGGCGGAGAACCTGCCCTAAACTTAGGGATGAAGTTATTAAATAACTATGACCAGGTATCAGCCATTATATTAGCTAACATTGAAGGGGAAGCAGCATCAGTGGCAATCCGCCAATTCCTAATGGAGTTCACTCCATTAGAACAGGAGAATGAACTACCCAAAATAATAGAAACTACATATGCAGAATTAGGCAGAGATAGTTTTGGGGGAAAAGCTTTAAAACCTCAACTACAGAGCATTCCTGAAAAGGACACTTTTAAACAAACACCCAATTCTTCAATAAAGAAGTGGGATAATAAAAAAGAAAATTTTAAAGACAACAGATCTCAATCCCGAGGTAGGTCTCCCCAAAGGGAGCCCTCTGACAAGAGGTACAACCTTAGGAATAGGGATAATATTAAGAAATCTGACAGGTATCAGGATACTGATACACGTTCCTCTCGTTCCTTTCAGGGTTCCAAGAAAGGCTCTGAAAGAGAAGGACGGTCAGAACACATAGAAGAGCACACACAGCCCAGAGATAAGCAGCGCGCTCAAGACTTTACTTCTAAAAAAGAAGAGAAACAAAATCCAAAACCTCAATTTAAGAAAAAGAAAGTTGCTGGTCTGAAAATCAGACATGCCCAGAATTCTGAGGACACGACATCTAAACATGGAATGGGCTCTGATGATGCTAGTGAGTGCAGCAGAAGTAACAATAGCTCGCCTGAACCTGAAGGAATTTCTGGTGACAGCGGAGTTGAATGATTACATCACGGTGGAAACACCAGACACCAGGGTGAGCGTCCCACATAAGTTATATGAAGTAACACTCCGGCTGGAGGGGGACAAGCCCAGGAAAGTAAAAGCTCTTTTTTGGAAGAACTTATCACCTGGTTATGACATCCTGTTAGCAGAACAAGATTGGCCACCTGCATTCGTAATGGAGTGCCCCAGGGGAGAAGAAATCATTTTTCCTGCATTGTATAAAAATCATGCAGGGTAGTATGAGAACTCAACCTACCATGTGATCCTGTTAAAGGTTTCATCTACTGCTCAGAGGCAATACCCAATAAAGCAAGAAGCTAAAAACCAGGTCAGGGAGATCTTAGATCAACTTGAGTACCAAGGGGTTATTGAAAAATGTACCTCACCAATGAACAATCCTTTGTTTCCCGTCTCTAAACCTGGCAACACATATTGTCTAGTTTTAGATTACAGAAATTTAAACTCATGCACAAAGACATGTGCTGTCCAAAATGCACATAGTGCCGCATTAATGAATAACATTGTACGCAAAAAATACAAAACCACACTTGATATCTCAAATGGATTTTTCTGCCAAAATATAGCGCCTGAAAGCAGGTATCTGACCGCCTTCAGTGCGTTGGGGTCCCAGCGACAATTCTGTTTTTTAGCACAAGGGTATAAAAATAGCCCGGGTGTATTTTCAGCAAGAGTAACAGAGTTACTTCAAAATTTGGATGAAGAAGCGTTGTCCTATGTGGATGATTGGATGATACTTATCTGACTGACGATGAGTTACTGAGGCACTTGACCAGGGTAAGCACCATTATTATGGGATTTGCTGCAGAGGGCTATAAGTTCAACTTTAAAAAATCGAAAATTGCCCACCTCAATGTCCTATTTTTGGGATATGCTGTCAAGTGAAGGCAAAAGTCTGGCAGCTAACTTTTTAGAGAAGTGTGCACTGCTCCAACCTCCAAAATCATTAAAAAATCTACAATAAATACTGGGATTCCTAAATTTCGGCAGGACATACATTTTAGATCACGCACAAAGGGTAAAACCTTTGTATGAATTAATAAAACCTGACTTTTCAGCCAGGGACTGGACACAAGAACATACCAATATTCTTCGCTTACTCCAGGAAGACATGGTGGCTTCCAAACACTTCCAAACGCATGTAAACGTACGCCATTTAGTAATCAGAATCATAGCGGGTCAATGCGGGTACACATATTTAACCTTTGATGATGGTGAAACGGTCCCAATTGCATACAAATTACACCTGTACACAAATGCAGAAATGCGTTTCACTTCAACAGAAAAAATCTTGACAGCAGTTCAGACTGCTGTGGCTAGAGAAAGAGCACTGGCTCAGGGGAAACGCATTATTGTCGTAACTCCAGTACCAGCTTTAGAAGCTGTTACAAAGGCCAGTGTCCCAAATGCGAAAGCGTTACATCCGAGATGGATACAATGGGCAAATTCTCTAACTGCAACAGACGTTGAATACAGATTTGATTCCTAGTTTAAAAACTCAGGCATTCCTGCAATATGAACAAGAATATCCTCTACCAAATAAAGTCTTGCCTCTTGATCAATATGAATATATTATCTATACTGACGATCTGCACAACCTGCCATAGGGAGTAAGCAGGTATATGTTTCAGTGTGTGCAATCCTTAAAGGTCGCATGCATGATGGTAAATTCCATCCGAGCTGCACAAAGATGCAATCTCTAGGAGACTGCACGGCTCACTTGGCAGAATTAAAAGCACTAATACTTGCACTAAAAAATACGGATCACGAATTCCCCACACTTATCATGTGTGATTCTTTTTTACTGTGTACAGTTGTACAATGAGTACTTACAACAATGGGAACAGAATGGGTTTAAAGATGCAAAAGGTGGCACAATTAAGCAAATACTGCTATGGGAACAGGTAGCGGAATTGAAAACCGAACTACCAAGGACCCACGTGATCCATACACTGAGTCATCAACGTGATGGTGTTCACGTTGAAGGGAATTCATTGGCTGATGAAGCCACAAAGGGGGCTGATCGCTCAGCTTCCGTGTCTGCGCTGACTCGTTCACAAATGAGAATAGACTGAAAAATAATGGTAGCTGTCATGGCATCACGCAAAGGCAGCACAGCAGTACTTAAAAATTTCCACTGAAATACTCCTATAAATTAGATGCACAAAACATTCCATATGCTTAATTTCCTGGAGTGGGGGACAGAGCAATACCAAATATGGATCATGGGCAAGGGTTAATACTAGCTGCACACGAGGGTTTGGGCTCTGCGCACACAGGCGTTACAGCAACCATTTCTCATTTCTTTACTGAAACAGCGCTATTGGTGGCTAGGGTTATCTAAGCAAACTGCCTGCAAATAAAAGGCTCCACCATTTCACGCCCAGCACAGACACCATTACTGAAGTCAGACAAACCTCTTGCATGTGTGTACTTCGACCACTGCGGCCCCTTACAAACGGACGGGGCCTACAAGTACATCATGGTTGCAGTAGATTCCTGCTTGAGATTCTTATGGGTTTGGCCTCAGCATTCTGCTGACGCTCGAACTGTTATAAAAGATTTGCGAGTCATTATCGGGACATACGCAGTTAGCATGTTACACTCTGACCGCGGCCCTGCGTTTAGCTCTCGGACTTACAAAGAGGCCATGGAAGGAATGGGTGTTGCATTGCGGTTCTCATCTCCGTATCATCCTGAGGGAAATTCTGTTGTGGAGAGAAAAAAACGAGACTTAAAGCAATCTTTAACAGCAAGGGTATTAGGCAAGGGCGGTAGTTGGGTCACACACCTGTTTGGGGTTCAGCGGGCATTAAATAACCAGCCAAGAAGCTCACTGGGGGAGTCACTCCATATGAGGTCCTCTTTGGGCCACGAATGTGGGTACCTGATCTTGATTGAGAAGGCGCAGTGGCGGATGAAAAACCATTTGACATCCATGATCGTTTGGCTGTTTTACAGGATCTGAAAGAATTTAGGACAAAACAAAGCAATGTCCATCTAAAACAGACCGCCACTGAAGAAGTCAAGGTAGTCACGGCAAGACCTGTCTGGATCCCAAAAGTCGGGGAACTGGTCAGAGAGAAAATTACAGACAAACAGGAATTTGGACCTTCTTACAGACAACCTGTACCAGTCCTTGCAGTGCACGGAACAAGAACTGTGCTGCTCCCGCCTCTTGCCGGAAAAAAGCAGAAAAGATTTGTCTCAATTGACCTAATCAAACCACACTATGTGGCCAATACTGAACAGTAGGCCTAGTGGACTCCGATTTAGCAGATGTCCTCCTCTAGCTACAATCCAAGAAGTTCAAACAGAAAGACTCATCACGTTTGAAGAGCCATCTGTAAGGAATGAAGAACTAAGCAACAATGCTATGGAACTTTATTCCACTTGAAGCAAATATTCAACATCAAAATAATTCACAAGTTACAATTCGACCAAATATAGACATCTACATCAACTTGCCTCATCAAGAGGAAAATAACATTTCAACTAATACCGATGCCATTCCTACAATTGATTAAACAGCTTCTGGCTATTTCATCAACTTTGATACGTTTTCACTGGATCCAAGTGAGCCGGAAACGACGCCAGCCGAAACACCATCCAAACTACAAGTAAAGAACTTTCTTCTCTTTTTTCAAAAGACAAACTTGATATCACCTTGGATTGAACTCTGGGTAATTTCTGAGATAAGGTTTTTTCTTTTATGGCTAGGCTTAGTATTGACTTTTAGTATGCTTATTAATGGACATTATCTTCAACAAGATTCCACAGCCCAAAAGGTCATCGTCATCCTGAAGCCGCACACATCGTCACATCATGAACAGAGAGACTTGTCAACAGTGAACATCACAGCTGTTCCTATAACGGATGGTATAGTTTGGGACAAGGTTGATTTCAACATATTTGGATCGACCGAACTTAAATAAATGAATCATGTATTTTAAATCTCATTAAGTGATTTCATTACTGCCAGTACATATTCTGATGATTGGGACATCAAAAACGTGTCATATACGCAGGCATTTATGCTGCCTATAATGAAATCTGGAAGATTTCCCAACAAGAAGCCGCAGACAGAATACGGGAAATAGACCTCATTTACTTAGAAAAAGCTTTTGCTGTGGTGGATAATGGGTTAACAACTTTGACCTCCAGAGTATATTCATTGCGCAACATTGTATTTTCTGCTATTTACATACTGGAACAGCATTTAGCCATATTACAACACGGCCAGTCTCAGTTATGTTCTATTATGTTATTGAGCTAGACGCTACAATCCTTGCGTGCAGGCCTTGTGCCTTGGCGTTTTATAAACAGTACCTCTCTGTTTTTAGAATATAATCTAACTGATACACAGATAGAAATTGCACAAAGGGGAGATAAATATACAATGCTGCAAATTGAAAAACTGGGCAGGCTTCCATTTACAGTAGCTGAATTTCCATCAACTGAGTGGCTTATCCATGGCCAAATCACTCTCCCGGTCACTACATTCCAGTTTCACTATTGCCTTGAACATAGACAGGCAGGCACATATGAAAAGAAGGGTAAAGAATACATTAAGAATTTGCCTTGAACAGAGACAGGCAGGCACATTTGAGAAGCTGGGTAAAGAATACATTAAGAAATCCTGGGATTTACCATATAAGTTCCGATGCCGGAGTGGGGAACAAGAAGTATTTCTTAGTGGTACCAACTGCAAGAATGCTTTAAGCGGTTCTCTCTTAGGCCAAGACATTGTTTTGCACAGAGCCAGTAATGGTTCAGCTTCTAATCTGTCTTGCCACATGAAAGGAACACCAGCTGCCGTGATAAAGCCAGTGTTTGAGTTACTTTCAAATGGGAGTTACTTGATGCTGAACGATCAAGGTTGTTGTGGCATGCTTCCAGGCATTGCATATCTGGTCACAGTGAACACCAGGGTTACTTGCTGTATGCAAGTATTGTTCCCTACGACAAATACAGCCAGAGAGACGCTAGTATGGCCTTCACTTAATGATGTATTGATACAGTTTGATACTTTGAGCAGAATGAAAGCCATGGTTTTACAGCAAACCATGCCGCTGACCTCTGCTCGAGAAACCTTTGAACTTCAGGTTGCATGGACCTTGAACGAGATACAGGCGCTAATTCGGGCTAATTGCCCCCTCCATTTCATAGAAATGGTGGGTCGTATCTTTAACATGTCTGATACGAATGGCATTATTCACCTATTTAAGACCATAGGGTCCGGATTCCTAGCACATTCCAGACTATGCTCTGAGTTATCCCTAACTTCATACACTCTGTGTTTGGAAGCATTTTCAGGAGGTCTACCTCTGATCCTGCTCGCTGTAGCTGGAATCCTGATTATCGTCTACCTGCTGCGCAATGGATGGACCATTCGCCAGCGAGATTGCAAAAGCTCTCCTGGAAAGACATTACCATGAGTGCATGATACAGCATCTCGGTGCACCTCGCCTAAGGGAACTAAGTGCTTCTTGGTTCTTATCCTTCAGACCAGTCTTTGAGGACTGCATCGTACTTGTCTTCCGATGCCGGTTTTGCGGAAGCGAATGCGAGTTGGGCATCTGTCTGACCCCTCTGACGGAGACGCCAGTGGACTTAGACTCCAGGCTGGAGCCCTTGTGGTCCCATGCTCGACTTTGCCCCCAGCGTATTCCCATCTTGACGCATGCCTTCCTTGAGGAGCCGCAGGTGCCTTTCACGACTGAATTAAATTTCACCTCCATCATTGACACCGAGGTTTCAAATCCGGTAACGGAAGCACACACACCAGCTACTGGACAGGAGGAGTTACATCTATGCACACTTGACGTGCTATGCAAGGTACTTCAATGTTTGTCCCCTGTTGTAGCAGGCAGCGGTAATGTTATGTCTCCCAGCCAGCACTTCTAATCTGAATCTGGCTCGCCGTGTGCTGGGAACAACTATGGAACTTTTTTCTTCCCGTTCTATTTTCAAAATAACTTTTGCTAATTGACACTTTCTGAAGCATGGCCTTCTATAAACACTTACAGTAGTTCAACTTGTGTGATCGAACTCGTTTAGAACTGTGATTTGCTGAATTTTACATCATTTTGCAAACATTTCCAGAGACATTTTTTTCATCATTTCTAAACTGTTTGTAAGTGACTTTTAAAGTTTTTGGAAAACTGCTTTATAATTATATGCACTGACACTGTTATACCTGTGTGTTTTAAGAAACATGTATTATTATTGTTAAGTATAAGTTGGAGTGGGTGTTATATTTCATATCGGTACCCTACTATAGGTCCAGGGAACATCGTACACTTTCCCTACATCCACGCCCGTTATTTCATATGAACGAGCCTTATAGGGACATAACTCAAAAATAGGACAGAATGCCTTGTATGGACATAACGCCTTATAAGGACTGTAGCCTATTATGGACTAAACCTTTCACATAGTTCCATGCAGAGGTTGTGTTCTTCCCAATCGATATTGCTAAGACGTCATCCTTAGCGCATATGAATAATTGATGAGTACACTCTCCAGGAGGTACACTTCACCTCTCCCATCGACGCAAAAGGTTAAATCCCCAACGTCATCCTCATACTGAACAATGGGTAACACACGTACATAGACTGTATAAATACAGCACCTCTTGCTATCAGACAGTAGGAGGAACCCGAGACTTCGAGGCCGACACACTGACCAGAGACGCTGCAGCTCCGGCATGCCATCTCTCCTTGCGGGGTGTCCAGCTCAAGTCCAGGACGAAGTCCCACACTCTCACTATTCAGTAATGGGGTTCGACTGAAAGCCTAGTGGGATTCTTGGCTCTTAGGCTTAGGCTCTATAGCACCTACTCACATACTAGGTACACTTAGGTACATCTAGTCATGCCTTTTAGGAGTACACACTTTATTTTATAAATGCATTCTATGTTCATGTATCTGTTCATGACTATTACACAATGGTAGAAGAATACTATTTCTTTTTATTCACTGTACTGCTGGTTCTATTTCTCTGCTACTGTATTGCAGTTATAGCAGCGCATATATTTTACATGAGAAGAACTACTGTACAATAAATTCTTATTGTAAACGCCCTGACTGTTTCTTCTGTGTATCTCTCCGAGAGCAAAACAAGCAAGCATGAGTGACTGGGTGAAAAGCAATATATTGTTTCCATGAGTCTAAGGTTATTGTGTTCTGAGGTTGCCACAAACAAATCTCTCTGATAGCAGGAGAGTCTAGTGGCACTGCGAGCTAGCTAAGGATAACATATACGGCGGGGTGTACGGAGTTAGTCTGCCACCAAACCCACAGTATATGTTATCCGTAAAAGTCGTAGGTCCTGCATGACAGGGAACTTTTTGGGACTATACTACAATATGAGAGAATTCAACAGTAAATCTGGCCCACCAGACTATAAGACAGGGACACAAACATTAGCGAATCAGATTGCAAAAAAAATGTGGCTCACATTTGCAAATTGAGGCAATATCTAACTTGTAAAGTCAAGCTGTATAGGTATTGTGCAAGGTATGGGAGACTGCATGCATTTGTGATTGCTGCTGGAAATTTGTGTTGATAATAGCAGAGAAATCATCAGTAAAACTGGACCGCCAGACCATAAAACAGGCCCACAAACAGCCCCAAAAAAAACCCCCACACACGGACCTGTCAGACCAGCCCTTCAGGCGGTTCACTGACAGAATATCGATGTACAAAATATAGTTGTTAACAATATCAATGAAAAAATATAGGGGGTCATTAGTATGGCGGGTGGACTTTGTCCCCCGCCATACCCCCGGGAAACGGCGGCAGTCCCGCAACTACAATTAGGATGCACCCGCCACACTGGCAGCGCATCCCGCATTTGTAACATTGTGGCGGGCGGTGCTGAAAGCACCGCCTGCCGCAATGCCACAAAAGCAAGTTGTGCCTTTCAATGCACAACGTGACAGGCACCGCGCGGTGCCTGCTACGCTGTACATTGAAATGCAGGGGGGTACCATAGGTACCCCCCATGTGCACCCCCCACCCCCCAGAATCCCTGGGTGCCCGCTACAGGCCCCCAATATTAAAGACCGCATGCCTTTTCGTGGCGGCGTTGCTGCCACGGAAAGGCATGTACCCGCCTGCATTCTAATATGGACGGCGGTGTCTACCAGACATCGCCACCATATTAAAAGCTTTTCTGCCCGGTAGGCAATCGGGCGGATTGCCTACCGGCAGAAAACCGGCAGACGGTCTTTCCGTCCGCCGGGTCCCCCCCGCCATAGTAATATGGGGGTGGGAGAATGGCGTGCGGGCAGGAAGGAATGTCGCGCAGATCGCCACCGCCATGCGGGCGGTGGCGATCCGCCCGACATTCTAATGGGCCTCTTAGAATGCAAAAATATTGACTTCCTATACTGAAACAGGTAAGTACAAAAATATTAAGAAAAAAATATTGATGTGAAAAATATAGTTGTACAAAATATCGATTTATATATATATACCAGAGGGCTGTGCGGGCCACGCCCATTGTGGCAAGATACATTTAAATGAAGGACTATGAATTGTCTCAGATGTAATTGAAACGCCATTGAGAAAGGGAAAAGAATCCTGAAACGCATCTGGCGTAAAGACATGTGGGTGGAAAGTGTTGATTGTGCACGTCTGCAGCCGTCAGTAAACTATGGAGTAAGTTTTACCTGTGTGGCACTTCCTTCTTTGGGGCAACCTGTCGTTTGGATATATATATATATATTTATATATATTCACTGAAAAAACCATAGGTTTCAGGCGTGATATAATTAGGAATTAGCATTTTAAAAACCTTAGAAATCCACTGAAAAAACAATAGGTTTTAGGGGTGTGTCGTAAATAAATTATTACGTGTTCTGAATTTCTATATATCAATATGATCATGCATGAAGCAAGAGGCTGAGTCCGTGGTATCAGGTTCAAAAGGGCTTTATTCAAATAACTCGAGTTATAGGGAGAATAGTTCCATCACCACAAGGGATCAGGACCAGGATTCTCAAAAAGGTATTCTCAAACTTTATTCACAGAGTACAGTATATATATGTTTGTAATAATATACGTAAGCAAGAGTGCTTCAGGCGGAGCAAGAGAGAATGAGATAAGAGCATGTGGGTGTGTAAGTAGGCGTGAAGGTGGGCGTCCACTCGATGATAATAGGTAAGTGTCATAGGTGGGTGGATGCCTAGAGGGGGTTGCGTGATCAGCTGGAACTTTACTGGAACTTTGCCTTACTTGTGCTCAACTCAAGCATGACGTGTAACTGACGTGTGAAAGGGTTGCTATGCAACCGGGGAGTCTGGAGTCTAGAAGTGAGGCCTTCAGTGTCAGGGCGACCAGCACATCTTGTATTATCTGGTATCTAAAGTCTGGAGCAGGGACTGATACGTGACATAGGTTGCCCATCACCAAGGGCCAATGTGGCATTTATTTCTTCGTTTACTGCTGAAGTCTTACATGGGGGCTATGGGCTTTTCACTGACGTGAGCTTTGTAATCACACAAAAAGAGACAGAAAGGCTAGGCTTTCTCCTTTGCAGATGGGTCATGTTTATCCCTCCTTCTCCAGGCAGGAATGTGGTTTCGGTAGGAGTAAGCAGATAACCGTGCTCAATACTGTCTCGGACAGGGCCCCTTTGGCTGAGGCCCAAGTGTGCAAGGCCAAGGATACGCAGCTACAGCTTTCAGAGCGTTCTGAGGCCTGAAACCTCTTTTCGGCTCTTGGCTGAGCCACAATAATGGAAATGCGGGAAAACATGATGCAAAACGTGTAGGCCTCAGAGCAGATTTGTCGTTTCTCTCATGGGAGACTGGATTATGGCAGGCCACGTTATAGCATAAGCATCATGATAGACAGGCCATGGAGGGGAAATACATAGGTGACATGTATGTGCACATGAGTGTGGGGGAACACACGGGGACACATAGGCCTCATGATATTTTATTTTCCTCATTCCCTCCTTGTCCCCTAGTGGACCCTCATGTCATATCTATTCTCATGAGACAGTCAATCTGTTCTTGCAGCATTATTTTACCATTTTCAATGCTTTGTAAATGGGGATGTGGAACACATGCAGTAGCACACAGGCCGCAAATGGCCGGGCCACACTGCAGACATAGGCAACAACTGAATATCATCAGTAGTATTAGTCCACAGACTGTCAACACTTTCCATCCCCATGCTGATATTATTTCCCAGAGCCAACTGGACCAAGTCCACGTGCCTGGGTCTTGGTGTATGCTTTGGGCAATCTTGTGGAGCCTTGTTATTGCTTTGTATACAGACGGTGCGTTATTAGGTATGAAAACGCAACAGCTGGAATCGATGACCCTACAGGCCCCGCCCCTATCCGCTAGGATGACATCAAGAACAAGACGATTCTGAAGAACGACCATTCTCATAGCAGACTGCTCCTGGGTCAAGTTCCCCAGGGCCGAAGCAGTCTCATTAGCAACTGTTTCCAGAATCCTTGTTAGTCTGCGGATAAGTTTACTATTCTGGACGGGACCTATGAAGAAAAAGAACCCTTTGTTGAAATCTGTATATTGCTCCCAAGCTGTTTCAGTCTGGTCAATGCCAGAGGCATCGAGCCCTCGTCTGTGTCTGATAAGTGCTAGTTGAAGATTTTGATGATAGTTCGATGGGGCCAAGAAAACGGGTGGTAGAAGAAATGATATATAGCATGTCCCACCCCAGTCTAAGGGCAGTTGTACATAGGCTGTCTGGCCACAAATAAAGTAGGTGTGTCGTGATGCTCTGAAGTAAGACTTTCCTTTGTCTTTAAACACTAGTATAGTGTTACACTCGCTGTGCCCCAAATGTACAGAGCCTTCTTTTCTGACTCACAAGTTCCCTTTTACTGGCAGGACTGTGATTGAGGATGGACCTAAATTGTGTATGGGCTTGACATTCAACACTATAAAGTCAAGGGTCGCATTTCCTTGCAGATACTCTTCATTTTCTAGATCGGTACCTTTCCTTTGGGGAAGACCTTCTTCATCTGGGAAACATGCTTTATTCATGACTTTATTCAAGTTACCCCATACCCAGTCGCCCCTACACTCCTTGTCTTGACATTCTTTGGCATCACCGTTGATGGATGTCATTAAGGCAAACCATGCTCCGCAAGAACCATTATGGGAGAATGGAAATGGGAAAAGAGGCAACACTCCCTTCACCTTCTGATACGGGGGAAGTCGGCCACAGACCCAGCAGTCTGTAGCATTGCTAGTTTGATGTGCATGATGCAGCATCTGAATAAAGGTATTGTTGCGTAAGGCAAGTCGATATGATAGCTCATGGGATGGCAGATCACTAAATGTGTGCTTTATGGTATCATTGGTAGAGTGTAAGAGTGAGGCAATAGGAGGAAAAATAGCATGTAGTATTAAGCTGATACATATCATCGTGATGCACAGAAGAAATAAAAATATCAAAGTCACTATACATCTACCACGTAATATTTTACAGTATTTGCTTTTCATCTTGCTCTTTTTCTCATCCGCAGTATCCAAGATCTTATGCAAGCCAGAATACATGTTCAACCGCTTCACCACCTAGTGGACTTAATTGATCAAACGGGTTCCGACTTTTTAGATCTAAGTTTAGTTTTGTACTCCTGCTGGGGAGTCTCCTCTAGTAAAGGGGGCTCAAAGTCTGAAGTCTTTATGTCTTTTTTAAATGAATCGTTATTTCCAAAGTAGCGTTTACAATGATGAAGATGAACCCATCCTTTCCGTCCTTCGACTTTAACAGCGGTCCTCGTGGTCAATAATACCAATTTGGGCGTTTTCCACTTTGGCTCAAGAGGGCTCGTTCTGTCAAAGTTCCTTATGAGAACATAGTCCCCAGGAGCGAGGGAATGTTCCTTGACCTGGGTGTTGTCAGGGAAGGCGGCAGCAACCTGCGAATGACAAGAGAGTAGTGCAGACATCAAGGAAGCCAGGTAATCTGTCAGCATGTTACTATCAACATCAGTGATCTTTTTAGGCATTGGAGTGCCCCACATATTCGGTGGTCTACCAAAGACCACTTCATAGGGAGATAAGCCTGTTCTAGAATGGGCTACCATTCGCATGTAAAAGAGGGCAACCGGCAGGGCTACCATCCAATCCACACCTTTGTCTGCGCAAATCTTTGCTACTTTTATCTTTAAGGTCTGATTATGTCTTTCTACAAGGCCTGCTGCCTCAGGATGTCGTACACAATGGAACTTCCAGGTATACCCTAACAGAAGGGACGCCTGTTTCATGAGTTCAGAGGAGAAAGGCTGACCGTTGTCGGAATATACGACACGCGGTAATCCATAACGTGGGAAAAACTCTCGCACCAGTTGTCTGGCGGTAGTTACAGCAGTATAATCAGGGACTGGATAGGCCTCTGTCCATCTTGATAGGGAACATACTACTACTAGGACATATTTGTAACCTCTGCATCTGTCCATTTGGATATAATCCGTTTGGAGGACTTCAAAAGGATGGTCAGATGGATGGAATCCACCTTGTTCCATTGGAATGCCTTTACCTGGATTGAATTGGCAACAGATCATACATGTTCTGACCTTTTGTTTCGCTGCTGCACGCAGGTGCTTGTTGAACCATATATTCTGTAAGCTGTCTAGCATTGCTTTCTCTCCTAAGTGTGCAGGACTATGTGCGGTATTTATGATCACTTGTACCATCGAATCAGGAAGAAACCATGTTTCTTTGCCCTTAGTCATCCAACCCTGATCAGTCAGTACCCCTCCTTGTTCCGACCATTTCTTTAATTCGTCTAGAGTAGCATGTGTCTGAATGTCTTGTACGTCCTTGGAAGGATCCCTAACTGTCATGGCTTTGGACATTAATGGTACCTGTGATTTCGTCATGTCTAGTGGGGTCTGAGCTGTCTGTTTAGCTGTTCGGTCTGCCAGATCATTGCCTTGAGAAATGGTATCTGTGGCTTTAGTATGTGCTTTGCATTTCAGGATCGCTATGGCTGTTGGTAAATGTATCGCATCTAGAAGGGCTTGAATAAGGGGGCCATGCTGTATCTTGGCCCCATGAGAAGTCAAGAAACCTCTTTCCCTCCATAGTACGCCAAAGTCATGAACTACCCCATATGCGTATTGTGAGTCAGTGTAAATGTTTACTCTCAGGTGCTTAGCTCTTATGCACGCTTGTGTCAGAGCAATGAGCTCTGCTGCTTGTGCTGACAGTATGTCTATTCTTTTAGTCTCTATGATTTCAGTAGCAGTCGTCACTGCATATGCTGCCACTAATTCTCCCGCCCCCGTCCTCATACATGAACCGTCAACATAGAGTGTTAGGTCAGGGTCTGGGAGTGCAACATCTGTCAAGTCTTGTCTTGGTTTTGTCACGGTATGTATCACTTCAACACAGTCATGTGGGGAAACGTTTTCTGTACTGGAGGGCAAAAGAGTAGCAGGATTCAGTATGTTGCATCGTCTGATCTCTATGTGTGGTTGAAATAACGTCAGCTCATAACCTGTCAGTCTCGCTACAGTCAGGTGTTGTGTTTGTGTTCGGTTCAAGAGAACCTCTACTGCGTGTGGTACTTGTACTGTCAGGGGGTGGCCCAGCACTATCGAGTCACTTTGTCTTATGGCTAAGGCTGTTGCTGCAACAGATTTTAGGCACGCAGGCAAAGCCTGTGCTACTGGGTCCAATGTACTAGAGAAATAAGCACAGGGCTTGTGTTTTCCTGCATGATCTTGTGTGAGGACAGATAGTGCTGTTCCATCTCGCTCTTTCACAAAAAGCATAAAAGCATAAAAGATTTGTTGTAATCAGGGATCGCTAAAACTGGTGCTTGACATAAAGCTCTTTTTAATTCTTCAAATGCCACAGTGTGTTCTTGTGTCCAAGGGAGGACTTTAGTAGAAGCTACCTCCTGTGTCGTCAACTGTATTAGGGGCTTGGCTATGTGAGCATACTGGGGAATCCACTGCCTGCAATATGAAGTGAGGCCAATGAATGCACGTACCTCCTTTTGTGTCTTGGGCTGTGAAAGGCCAGAAATCAATTGATTTTAGCACTGCCAACTGCCGGCTCACCTGTCTCTCACTCGGCGCCCTTCCACCTCTCGGCGCACCCGCTTCGCGGGTGCCCCTTCGCCCGTCTTGAGGAGAGGATCACACCTGACGTTTGCGAGGAGTACTGAGGAGGAAAAGCGGCATCAGGCGTGTGGCTGCAGCAGGGCTGCGAGCGTGCGGGGACTTCAATTCCCAGAAGTCCCTGCTAGACCGACGGAGAGCTTCCGGTCCGCTCTCCCTGCTGGCCCGCCCCCCGCCCTCCTGAGGATTCAAAACACCTGTTTGCAGCTAAACGAGTGGGACACTTTGCTCAAATTGTTTGGACACTAAACGGAGGAGTTTAGCACTGCCAACTGCCGGCTCACCTGTCTCTCACTCGGCGCCCTTCCACCTCTCGGCGCACCCGCTTCGCGGGTGCCCCTTCGCCCGTCTTGAGGAGAGGATCACACCTGACGTTTGCGAGGAGTACTGAGGAGGAAAAGCGGCATCAGGCGTGTGGCTGCAGCAGGGCTGCGAGCGTGCGGGGACTTCAATTCCCAGAAGTCCCTGCTAGACCGACTGAGAGCTTCCGGTCCGCTCTCCCTGCTGGCCCGCCCCCCGCCCTCCTGAGGATTCAAAACACCTGTTTGCAGCTAAACGAGTGGGACACTTTGCTCAAATTGTTTGGACACTAAACGGAGGAGTTTAGCACTGCCAACTGCCGGCTCACCTGTCTCTCACTCGGCGCCCTTCCACCTCTCGGCGCACCCGCTTCGCGGGTGCCCCTTCGCCCGTCTTGAGGAGAGGATCACACCTGACGTTTGCGAGGAGTACTGAGGAGGAAAAGCGGCATCAGGCGTGTGGCTGCAGCAGGGCTGCGAGCGTGCGGGGACTTCAATTCCCAGAAGTCCCTGCTAGACCGACGGAGAGCTTCCGGTCCGCTCTCCCTGCTGGCCCGCCCCCCGCCCTCCTGAGGATTCAAAACACCTGTTTGCAGCTAAACGAGTGGGACACTTTGCTCAAATTGTTTGGACACTAAACGGAGGAGTTTAGCACTGCCAACTGCCGGCTCACCTGTCTCTCACTCGGCGCCCTTCCACCTCTCGGCGCACCCGCTTCGCGGGTGCCCCTTCGCCCGTCTTGAGGAGAGGATCACACCTGACGTTTGCGAGGAGTACTGAGGAGGAAAAGCGGCATCAGGCGTGTGGCTGCAGCAGGGCTGCGAGCGTGCGGGGACTTCAATTCCCAGAAGTCCCTGCTAGACCGACGGAGAGCTTCCGGTCCGCTCTCCCTGCTGGCCCGCCCCCCGCCCTCCTGAGGATTCAAAACACCTGTTTGCAGCTAAACGAGTGGGACACTTTGCTCAAATTGTTTGGACACTAAACGGAGGAGTTTAGCACTGCCAACTGCCGGCTCACCTGTCTCTCACTCGGCGCCCTTCCACCTCTCGGCGCACCCGCTTCGCGGGTGCCCCTTCGCCCGTCTTGAGGAGAGGATCACACCTGACGTTTGCGAGGAGTACTGAGGAGGAAAAGCGGCATCAGGCGTGTGGCTGCAGCAGGGCTGCGAGCGTGCGGGGACTTCAATTCCCAGAAGTCCCTGCTAGACCGACGGAGAGCTTCCGGTCCGCTCTCCCTGCTGGCCCGCCCCCCGCCCTCCTGAGGCTTCATAACAACATCCTACTCCCGCAGCGCGGGACGCAGCCCGGGCGAAGACGGGGCAAAGACAGGGCCGTTTTAGGCCGTTAGAGACCGTGTAAGACCGGACCGGGCCATTCCTCTTGGCTTTTAAGTTTTGTGTCACATTAGTTGACCTTTTTTCCCTACTCACACACAATTGTAAAACCCCTCTCACACAATGTTCTCGCGAGAAACTAGGAGTAAGGCTACTAAGATCTCCAAAAAGGCTACAGGCACCCTAGATGATTTTATCACCAGGACCAATCTCTCAATTGATAATGAAATAACTAAACTTCAGCACAAAGTCTCAGTAGAACTTGAGAGTGCTAGGAGGCTCTCATCTGAATTTGCGCTTGGAAAAAAATCTTCTCTAGGCAGTATTGCAACCTCTAAAACGCCTGATCGCATTACTGGCACAAAACCAATTATAATTTCGGCTGAGGTTCACTCAACAGCAGATGAAATAACTCCTCTTAATTATCAGGAACCTCCTGGGCCTTCTGTTAGAGCCGAAACTGGAAGCCTATCACTGCTGAATTTTCCAAAGGAGAGTGCTGAGGATATCGTAAATGAGGAGACCTGTCAGCTACTAGCTGAGATAGAGTCTAATAAAGGCAAGTCATCTGCCAAGGTTGCACCAAAACACAAAAGAAAACGCAAACACCTAACCGCTTTTGCTAGGAAAAAAGCAAAAGTAGCTCTTAGCCATAATATCACGGGGGGAGCTCCAAGTATGCCTATTGCAACAACTGACATTGTACACGATGTAGCCCCAGCAACTGTAGAAAATACTAATGCTATCACAGATGAACAAATCTTTATCAGCATGTCTGATCACTCAGCTAGTGAGGGGCAAAGAGTCTCGTCTGATATGGCAGAACAAGATGGTGGAAGAGAAGAATTTTTAAAAATAGTTTGGGAGACCCTAAAGAGATTACTTAAACCACTAGAAGTCAGGCTTACTGACATTGAGAACCAACTTCTTGAAGTTGAGAAAAGTGTTATCACTTTGTCAAGTTTAAGCCTTAACTGTACTGATGTGCCTAGAGCCATCCAACAAACTCCAGTTCTCGCCCCGGACCTAACAATAAACACATATTCATCGATTGTGCAGCAAAAAAAGGAGGGGATAGTAGGGAATACTAAAGCCAAACAACCAATTAGTAGTACTAAAGATAAACCTAATTCAACCCCCTCAACTTCTACTGCTGTAAATGCTACCAGTAAACCTTTTCAGAAAAAGCAGGTACATAGTAAGACTTCTCAAATGCCAATTGTTCCCTCTACCCACTCCTCCAACCAGAGCGTATTAGTCCCAAATAAATCTCGACCTAATCCGCTTGCATTTTCCCATATTCCTTCTGTAAGCAATCAATCCCTGCCAGATAAATCTTCTATAAATACTACTCATAAGTCAAACCATCAGTCTAGCCACACGCATAGTAACTTTAGAGGAGGGTATATAGATCTGCCCCCAGACGCTAGTCCATTTGTAGTCGTCCTCACAGGGGTACCAGAATTGGATAGCCAATATGAAGAAAATTTTCAATCTTTAAAAAATAAAGTGATTTTTTGGCTAGACAAATATAAACCCATTCCTAACCAGATGAAAAGTAAGATTCTTATGGTTAGGAGGGTACCATGGGTAGGGCCAACGGCCAAATCAACCACGGGTGACTGTATTGTCATATCCTTCGAAGAACCCCAAAGTGCTGAACTAATATGCAATTGGAAATCGTACGGTGTGAATCCTTCCATCGAAGCTAGACCCTTACCATTTTTTTACCCTTTACCTAGACCCATTCATCATGTCCCCAAGTGGAACTATGTCAACCATTATTATGGCAGTGCTCCCAATTTGGCTAGACATGGTGATTATAATATGTGGTCTGGCATTACCACCTCCAACAGATTTAGTTGCCTTGACGCTGTCGATTGACTTGCCACTATGCCTGACTGTATCTCTAATTTATATGACACCTTCTGTAGCATGGATAAAGGTAATACCAAACTAAAAAATGTACTACATTTGCATGATGAAGATCAGACCATTAAGGTTAGGATGCATAGGACGGTCTCAAATCCCCAGAACGTGGAACTATCTTACAAAGCCAGAGATGTATGTTATAGTAAAGCTAAGGGTGGCCCGGCTGGGGGATCTAATACCGTAGTGAAAGAAAGAGTCAGGGATGCAGAGAAAGACATGCTAAATTCACAGCTAGGCATTTTATCTAAACAGTGTGTAGTCAATCCCTCCAATGTCACCCAGAGTCTATCACCTCGTCTACTTATTTTATCTTGGAACATCGCAGGTGTTTGTAAGAACTTAAAAGACCCTGACTGGGCAGACTATATTGACATCTGTGATATGTGTCTGCTACAAGAAACTTGGGCGATAGAAGTTCCACATCGGGTAGGATTTAAAACTTATGGCATTGAGGCAGTACAGTCCATTCGAGGAAGACCATCGGGGGGCCTATTAATTTGGCTAAAAATCACCTTGCCCATGCAGGTTGATCTTGTTGACACAGGCTCTCCGGATATCTTGGCCCTAAGGGTTACTCCACCCTGTGGAAACAAATGTTACATAATTAATGTTTATAACAGACCGATTGGCCACTCCAAGGTTTCACCAACATTTGAAGCCCTGGATCTCCTCTTGAAAAACGTAGTTGGAGACATCCCGGTTATCTTGGGAGGAGACTTAAATTGTAATTACGAACCTGTTCTGGGCATTTCTGATGTGTTTGAAGATGAGGACCAAGCGTATAATATCCCTCAGCTTGGTACCTCAAAATCTGTAAAATACTCCACATTGGCTAGCCAATTATTAAGACTCACCGCAGACCACGGCCTTAGAGCAGGAAACGGCCGTCTCCCATCGGACTTGCAAAAACAACCAACCTTCTCTAAAGCTAAAAGTAGTCTAGATTTTGTTCTTGTTTCTCTTAGCATCTGGCATTTTTTGATCGATCTGAAAGTAGTAAGCAGGGGGGAAAGCGATCACTATCCTTTAGAACTTTACATCAATATGAATTTGTTTAGTGATACTTCCATAACATCAACTGTAAGTACGTGTGAGGACGTCCATATAAACAACAACAGACGTGCAGTAAGATGGTCACGTGTTCTGGCGGATGGTAAGGCCTTAGCATTGGTATACTCTCTTTTTGAGCAAACGTTTGCACACACAGTTGACCATGCCTTCTTACCTGAACATTTTGATCATTTTGTTGATCTCCACAAAATCTTCTTTTCAGAACTAAAAACGTATCTATCAGATATGCCGAGAAAAAAACAACAATCTATAAGAGTGGCTAATCACGGAAAGTTATGGTATGACCACTCGTGTAGGATTGCTAAAAGAAACTTATTGCTTGCCATTAAAAACAAGACAAAAGAAGAAGTTAATCTTGCAAGGGTTGAATACAAACGTATACTTAAAACATCTAAAAGACTATGGGAAGAATCAATTTGGGCTGAAATGTTAGCTGCAGCAAAAATTAATGATAATGTTGGCTTCTGGAGGCTGGTGGCTAATGGGGGGCATGCTGGGAGAGCTGTGAAAGATGCATTCCTGGATGAGATGACCTGGGTAACTCACTTTACAAATCTTTATAAACAATACGATGGCGACAGTAAAGCGAGTTTAAGGTGCCCCCCCTTTATTGATTCTCCCATTATTGAACCCCTCAATTTTACACTGGATGAGACAGTAAGGGCGATCAACGAACTTAAAAACACCAAAGCCCCTGGTCCTGATAAAATACCGGGGGATCTTTACAAACATGAAGTTGACGTCTGGGCCCCATATGTGAACCGCCTTTTTAATGCTTTATCATCAAACTGCAACTTTCCTGATAGTTGGCGTGCAGCGGAGATTGTGTTAATATTTAAAAAGGGGGATAGATTGACACCCTCTAACTACAGACCCATTAGTCTGATGGACACGCTCCAAAAATTATATGCTAAACACTTGCTATTCAGGATCAACGACTGGCTGGAAGACTCGAACATAATTTCCAAATTTCAAGCTGGTTTTAGGAGTAGGACCAGCACTATTGACCAAATTTTTCGATTTTGTTGTTTGATTTGGAAGTATGTGCACATTAAAAAAGGTCACCTGTATGTTGCCTTCGTTGACCTGAGGGCTGCATTCGATCTTGTCCCACGCAGTCTACTTTGGAAAACTCTAAGAGAAATGGGTCTACCGGGATGCCTCCTAGCCCAAATAGTCGAGCTACATGCTGATAACTTTGCAAACATTAGGTGGGGCCCTAATGGCGAGTTGACACGTAATATTCCCATTGAACGCGGGGTTCGCCAGGGATGTGTCCTGGCCCCTACCTTGTTTTCGCTGTTTATTAATGATGCTCCTGCTTATCTGAATGTCTGTGTTAACGATTCGCCGCGGCTCAATGGTGAAAGGGTGCCTGCGTTGCTCTTCGCAGATGATACATTACTTATATCTCAAACAAAAAAGGGCCTCCAGGCACTCCTTAATTCCTTCAGTCGCTATTGTCAGATAAAGGGCCTGGAAATCAATGCTGACAAAACAAAATGCATGTCATTAAATCCCAGTATGCCAGATAGAGGGTCTTTAACCCTGAATAGCCAAAAACTAGATATTGTGGAAAACTTTTCCTATCTGGGTGTTGTGCTTGATTCCAAACTTAGTTGGAAAGCCCAAATCGAGAAAAGCAAGATAACATATGCCCAAAATGCTAAGCCAATTTTATGTAAAATGAATACTAGCACGAGTAAAAGTGTAACCCCGGTTTTAGAACTTTTTAAATTCAAAATACAATCTGCTGTGCTTTATGGAGCAGAGATATGGGGCGCATGGGCCAAGAATAGCTTTCAAAATCTGGACAACAAATTCATGCGTGCCTCTGTAAGGGTCCCTAATAGTACACCTCTTTTACCTCTCCAACTTGACCTGAACCTTAAGAGAACAGACCACCTAGCTATCTTAAGACCATTAATATTCTGGGTTAGGCTTTGGTCCACCCCGGAATTGATAGAATATAGAAATGGTCTACATGAACTGATGACCCTTGATTCTTTTAATTCCATCCAATGGCTAGTGCATATTAAAAAATGGTTTACACTCCTGGGCTTATATTCCATGTGGGAGGCTCCCGACAAATTGCCCACCTCTTCTAAACTAATAGTTAAGCGAGCTTTTTGGACCCACACGAACAGAAATTTAGTGGATGGAATTAGTGTAGGCTCCGCAGTCCAGTTCTTTTTGTCATTTAAGGATGAGTTTCGTTTTGAACCATTCCTGGACGAGATAGAGCCTCCTATTGCAAAAACCCTTTATCTAAAGTTCAGATATGGGATACTTATGCTTAATTACAACACCGAAAGATGGGCACAAAAAAGAATGGGAGAAGCGAATGTTAAAAAGGGGTGTTGCCCTATGTGTTCCAATGTCTGTTCTGAGAATGAAGCTCATATGTTTTTTGTCTGTAGCGCCTACATGAATGCTAGAAAGAAATGGCTAAAACCAATGTGCAACCTTTTGGGAACCAGGTCCTGCGTTATAGCCTTTAGGATCATGAAAAGTAACTCAACCCAGTACATTGTATTTAGCATAAGTAAATTTCTATACTCTGCCTACATAACTCGTAAGAAACAAGGACAGGTACTTTGAGTTGGAAATATGTATATGTTTACAAATCTCTTACATTTTTAATATTTTTATATATTTTTAAAAATTTGAAATGAGATGAATTGTAAAAGGTATTCATTTTTTGTGCACTATTCTCTTAAATTGCTGCTATGTTTACAGTTTGATTTTTTTTAATGTATGTATGTGACTTTTATGGCCAAAATGGCCGAAATAAAGTAATAATAATAATAATAATTGAATACGTTCTGGTGTCAGTCGCCTACCCTCCTTGGATAGCAAGTGCCCAAGGTACGCCACTTGCTGTTCACAGAATTGCAACTTCGAAGGGGACACTTTGTGCCCCTTGTCAGCTAGGAAATGTAAAACAGTGAGTGATGCATTTTCACAGTCAGTTTCCGATCGTGCAGTAATGAGAATGTCATCTACATACTGTATCAGTGCTGTAGTGGTAGGCATATGAATACTGTCTAGTTGTCTTTTGAGCGCCTGACTGTAGATGCTAGGACTTTCCGTGAAGCCCTGTGGTGCTCTTGTGAATCTGAAGCTGCGGCCTTTTAAACTGAAACCAAAAAGATATTGGCTGTCCGGATGTATTGGGATACTGAAAAAGTCGTTTTTCAGATCGATAACTGTAAAGAACGTAGCCTTCGCATCAATGGCAGTCAATAATGAAGAAATGTCCGGGACCACAGGGTACTGTGGCACCACACATTTGTTTAATTCTCGCAGGTCCACAACTAATCTATAGACAGGTGATGCATTGGGATCAGTTCTTTTAAGAATAGGAAGAACCGGTGAATTGCATATGTTTGAATCTGTCTCCATCACCACCCCTTGTGCGATGAGTTCATCGATAATTTTCAGCAATCCTACTTCAGCCTCAGGTGGAATTTTATATTGTCTTATCCGCGGCAGCACCACTCCTTCCTTGAGGGTGACCTGGTATGGTGTAATGTTCATGAAACCTACGTCAGTCGGGCCTTGTGCCCATAGGTGCTGTGGTACATTTTGAAGCCTGATGTCAATATCTTTCATAACAAAATGTCCCTTGAAATCACGTAAATACAGTCGCACTCCTTCTGGCGAGCAACAGATAACTGCTCCCAGTTCCTTTAATGTTTTTATGCCAAGTAAGTTTTCTGGACATGATTTAGTAAGCAGTAAGTCTGTTGTATGTATTAGTGGACCAACTCCAAAGAGACTGGTTCTGAAACCTCATTGATAATAGGCTTTCCTGAAAAGCCCAGGGATATACTCTTTGAGCCCGAGAGGGGTGCCCCTGGAACCTCAGAATGACTGATGGTAGTTCTACTTGCCCCAGTGTCAATCAAAAACTTTGTATTCTTTCCTAATAAACGTGCATGCACATAGGGACCCGCTTGGTCCACAGGAACTGGAATAAGGGGCAAGTCGAATTCCCTCTCTGGGCTTCTTCACGAATATGCTTGGTATTCTGGATAGTTAGTCTGAGCGTGCTCATACATTTGTGCTGTGGCGTGGGCTGGTGCAGGTGCATGGACAGGCGGCGGCGGCGGTGGAAATGTATCTGATGTCTGATGTGTGTTATTTTCTTTGGGAGGATAAGGACGTGGCTTAGTTTTACCTATCGCTATATTGTGTTTCAGGACCGCACATTCATTTACGAAGTGGCCTGGCTTCTTGCAATAATTACAGGTCCCATTATTTTGTTTCGTGCTATTCTTGTTCGTGTTTGTGTTTGCCGGGGTCGATTGGGCCACCAGCATCTTCATCTTTGTGTCTCTCATGCGTCTCTTGTCCTGTTCGTGTTCTTCTCTAATTCTGTTCTGGTGGTATTGTAACATCTGTAACATTTGTGAAGGGCTGTTTGCTTGCCAAGTACTCTCAACCTTCAGTACCCTGTACTTCACCTCTGGTAGGGAATTTTCTACTAGTTTGCTTACGAAAAGATGGGGATATAAATCACTACCGGGCTTAAGACCACTATTGATAGTGAAACATTTCTCAAACCTAGAGTAAAAATCGCTAGTGTCCTCGTCTGGTTTCTGTTTACAGGCCGAAATAGCATCCCAGTCTTCTTTCTTGGTAATTAGTAATCTGGGCAAAACTTGTACAAGGAGTTCAGGTAGGTCTTTAGCTCGGGGACCCAGACCAACCCCCGGGCCTCTTCCCACTTCCTCTCTTTCCAACAGATCCCAGCTGAGCCTTTTCTCTCCCACCTCCCAGTCCTGTCCTTTCAGTTTCTCGTAAATACCAGCAAGCAATAGTACTTTTAATAACTTTAGAATGTCAGCATATGTATATTCTCCTAAGCGAAGAATGTCCTTTAGTTCTCGGTGAAAACCCCCCGGGTCTTTATCATGGGATGGTAACATTTTCTTCATTTCCAGTATCTCTAATTTCGACAAGGAGGTGTAGACATACACCCGTTGCAGGTCATTGTTTGCATTCTTTACAGGATGAACCTCTCGTAGGGGGTTCAGCTTGTCGTACGACTGTTCCTTAACCTGGGGTGGAGCGGGAAGCAGGGATCTAGTCACGTATACTATATACTTGTGTCGCTGATTCAGAATGACATTAATCAGTTCAGTACCCATGTTCATCCACCTGTCTAGTATTATGTCGTCCAGCAACTTATACAATAGACCAGGACCAGAATATTGACTCTCATATAACGTGATCAAATGTTGGACCATGTAAACACCAGCTATGCGCTGTTCGTTTGGTGGGAGGCTCAAGAACGTTTGGGCTACGATATCATTATTATATATATCATATTGGGATATCCACAGGGTGGCTGATCGTGCTAATTCATTTTCGGTCGGGGTGAGGGGCTGATCATTACCCAGCCATTTATTCACCGCTTTTTCGGTGATCTGGAACAAACTTTCAAGGGAATATCTTTCCTTTATGGCAGTTCCCTGTTTACGGTGATTGAGGCCCTTGGGCCTTTCGAATCGCCGGGCACGGCCCACATGATGTATTCTGTCTTTGTCCCCTGCTTCGTCATCAGATGATAACCCAGCTGTTTCGTTCGGGCCTCCTTCGTGTGATGCTATTATTGCCTTTCGGATTTTGGTCAACATGTTGTCTGTCTGGCCTGATTTATCATGATGACCGGCATCTATGCGATCACTCCAACCAATATAACAACGGTCTACGTCACCATCACCTTCGTCTTTTTCCCTGATCAGACAATTAATTAGGAAGCGAAGGATATAGTTCTTAATAATTACCTTTCTATTTTGTACGGCTTCTGCTATACACTCAGGACCTTCCCCTGTTCTTATGAATGTGTACATTTTCTTTAGATGTTTATCCATATCTGGTAATTTTTCCAAATCTGCGACTGCTCGTCTAAGCCGTAATGAAAACACGAGCATTCTGCCCTTTCCTGGATCTGGGTCATATATACATTCGGAGATGTCTACTTTTACTGTCGGCCCCCCTCCTGATGTTGCCCCGGATCCTCCCTCCCCGCCGTCCTCGAGCTCCTGGAGCTGTTCTTGCGTTGGGGGTGCAGGGAAAATTCCGTCCACGTATGATGGTGGGGGTTCCTCTAGGTAGGTGTTAATGAACGTGTCGGATGCTGTTTGTTTTATTTTTCGGGGTACTTGCGGTGGCACTCTAACTGGTCTTTCTACTGGGGCCACTTTTGCTAGTTCCTCCGAAAGGACGGGATAAATACCAGCAACGGCAGTATTTCTTTCTCTTTCAGCCTGCTCTCTTTTTACCCGCTCCCCTTCTTCCTGTAATTTTTCTTCTTTGGCTTTTTCGGACTCCTGTCTACTTCTCTCTGCTTTGTGGAACTCTTTCTCTGTTCTTCTATGTGATTCCTTGCGCCATAACTCAATGGCATCCTTCTGAGCAGGTCTAGATTTTCTCTTCCATATCTCTTCCTCTACCTTTATAATGCATTCCGCATCCCACGTTCCCGTAATGGGCCATTTATACTTTGTCTCTAAATCCTTCGTGTAATCCACCCATAGTTCTAAAAACAACACGGCATCTAAACCATGCTTACAGTGCATGAAATGTCCAGGTGTGTCTCTAGGCGGAATGTTAACTGGTTCCTCTAGTACACCTTTCCTGGTACATATCTTACGCAGTTTTGAAAATAACGGCATGTTGGAATGTAACCGAAAACAAAAATCACAATGAACAAAAAAAAAACCAAAAATCACAATGAAACAAACTTATACAAAAATCTGACACATTCAAACCTAACTGAACCTTACTAAGACAATAACATTCATACAGTTATATCGGTGCACCTGGAAACTTGGACTCTAAATCTTGAAACATTAATCCTTGAATGCATGCTCTTGAACATACCGGTCTCACAAGTGAGACACGTCTTTACCGTGTTCATTAAATGAACCCGTCATTATTGCAACCCCCATGAGAAACTCACCGGGAAGCAGAACTTGAACTTGAACTTGAAGGCCTCGGACACTTGACGCTGCGCAGGGAATAGCGTATCTTAGGTGGATCTCTAGAAACCTCGGACACAGCTCTCTCGCAGGGTGGGCTCTGGGTCGGGACGATCCGCAATCCTCACTGCCTCGTATGGATGCCTGGTCACAGTCCGTCTCCTTCGTTGGCCTGAGGGAGTTGGCGGGAAAACCCGTGACGTGTACACTCGAAGTCCGTCACGGCTGTGGAAGGGGGCAAAACTGGACCTTCATCTCCGGCGCATGGGGAAGGAGATTCGTCCCTATTCGGGCGCCATTAATGTCGTAAATAAATTATTACGCGTTCTGAATTTCTATATATCAATATGATCATGCATGAAGCAAGAGGCTGAGTCCGTGGTATCAGGTTCAAAAGGGCTTTATTCAAATAACTCGAGTTATAGGGAGAATAGTTCCATCACCACAAGGGATCAGGACCAGGATTCTCAAAAAGGTATTCTCAAACTTTATTCACAGAGTACAGTATATATATGTTTGTAATAATATACGTAAGCAAGAGTGCTTCAGGCGGAGCAAGAGAGAATGAGATAAGAGCATGTGGGTGTGTAAGTAGGCGTGAAGGTGGGCGTCCACTCGATGATAATAGGTAAGTGTCATAGGTGGGTGGATGCCTAGAGGGGGTTGCGTGATCAGCTGGAACTTTACTGGAACTTTGCCTTACTTGTGCTCAACTCGAGCATGACGTGTAACTGACGTGTGAAAGGGATGCTATGCAACCGGGGAGTCTGGAGTCTAGAAGTGAGGCCTTCAGTGTCAGGGCGACCAGCACATCTTGTATTATCTGGTATCTAAAGTCTGGAGCAGGGACTGATACGTGACATAGGTTGCCCATCACCAAGGGCCAATGTGGCATTTATTTCTTCGTTTACTGCTGAAGTCTTACATGGGGGCTATGGGCTTTTCACTGACGTGAGCTTTGTAATCACACAAAAAGAGACAGAAAGGCTAGGCTTTCTCCTTTGCAGATGGGTCATGTTTATCCCTCCTTCTCCAGGCAGGAATGTGGTTTCGGTAGGAGTAAGCAGATAACCGTGCTCAATACTGTCTCGGACAGGGCCCCTTTGGCTGAGGCCCAAGTGTGCAAGGCCAAGGATACGCAGCTACAGCTTTCAGAGCGTTCTGAGGCCTGAAACCTCTTTTCGGCTCTTGGCTGAGCCACAATAATGGAAATGCGGGAAAACATGATGCAAAACGTGTAGGCCTCAGAGCAGATTTGTCGTTTCTCTCATGGGAGACTGGATTATGGCAGGCCACGTTATAGCATAAGCATCATGATAGACAGGCCATGGAGGGGAAATACATAGGTGACATGTATGTGCACATGAGTGTGGGGGAACACACGGGGACACATAGGCCTCATGATATTTTATTTTCCTCAGGTGTTATAGTTAGCTGGACATTTCACTCGAGCAAAACCATTGAAATTCCTTTGATATAGTTAGTTGTACTAACTACATCTAGCATGCCCGCAATCCACTGCTGATGATGTCACATATTACATCATTCATGACATGGTCAGTGACATCACTGATGACATCTCAACTGACATCACTGATGACATCACTGATGCCATCATCCAGTGAATGTGGTTTGGTTCGTTATTTAAATATGTATTATATATATATATAGCAATTTGCATTGAAGAATGAGTGGATATATAAATATAAATATCTGGATGGAGGATTTAGTAGCAGTGTGATTGACTGTTTACTTGACTTATAGTGTCTCACTAAATATATTGGATAGTGACTAAACTGTGTGAATATCTGTATCACTTTGTCAGTTGTTGTGTATACTGCTGCACCAGTTGGTTACTAGCTACGTGAAAGTCTATATTAGTTATTGATTAGTTAACTGAGTATTTGCATGGGAGAGCGAATGTGTGTGTGGTTTGGTGGGGGTGTGTGATTGCCCAAAGATGTGTGAATAGTTGATTCAGTAGGTATATGAAGTTAAAACTACATGTTATAACGGTTGTTTGGGTGAGTGAATATCTTTATGGGTGTTGCGATGAGCCAATATATGTCTCAATGGTATATGTCCAACAAACTAGAAAAATAAAAGCCAGTGTATGAGTCAGTTGTTGTATAGAAATAAGTATACATAAGAGTCAGTGATTGTATGAGTGACTGTATGTATAACTGTATACTTGTAATAGTGTTTTTATAACACACTAAGTATGAGTTATTATCTATATGAATAGATGAAGTGGTGTTTTTATAAGTGTATAGCTAAGTAAAAGTAAGTATGATTCATTCTTTGAATAAGTGAGTAGGAAGACTTCATAAGTGATTAGGATGTGTGCTGGTGTGTAATGTCGATATAGGTGTATAAGTTTATTTGATACTGTTCTATTGATCATTGACAGCATGTATGAGTGAATCTATATGTAAGTTATTAGATGTGTGTATAGGAATCACTGAGTGGGTGTTTAGAAACTTGTATTGGTGTGTCAATGGTTTTAAATCTGGCACTCTGTATTTTACAGTGAGTGATGAAAGGTTATACTAGTGCATGATGAGGTGTATCTGATTGTCACATGGATGATGTCATCAGTGATGTCATTTGAGATGTCATCAGTGATGTCACTGACCATGTCATGAATGATGTAATATGTGACATCATCAGCAGTGGATTGCGGGCGCGCGAGATGTAGTTAGTACAACTAACTATATCGGAGGAATTTCAATGGTTTTGTTCGAGTGAAATGTCCAGCTAACTATAAGACCCTAAAACCTATTGTTTTTTCAGTGAATTTCTAAGGTTTTTTTAAATGCTAATTCCTAACTATATCAGGCCTGAAATCTATGGTTTTTTCAGTGAATTTCAAAGGTTTTTTAAATGCTAATTCCTAACTATATCAGGCCTGAAACCTATGGTTTTTCCAGTGAATTTCAAAGGTTTTTTAAATGTTAATTCCTAACTATATCAGGCCTGAAACCTATGTTTTTTTCAGTGAATTTCAAAGGTTTGGTAAATGACAATTTTTAATGTATTAATTGTTATACTGATTTTTTTTATACGGATTTACTACATTTTTTAAACTATTTATTTTTAGATATTTTGTTTCTAATTACATTATAATTACATTGTACATTACAATACAAAATATACTTTCTCAAAATGAATTACTTTAGTTTAAATACTTTGCAAATAGGCAATAGATTTTTAAGTACAGTAGTTACAGTTGTTGCAATGGGCAACACAATTTCAAACACAATGCAACATTGAGCTCAATGTGAATTTCTAGTCAAATGCAATTAATTACTTTATGGATTACTTTTCTAACCACAGGACTGGATCCTAGATTCAGTCCTTGGACATCTCCTGTAAACAGTTGAGTAAAAGCGTTTGGGTTACAGTAGTGATTTTTAAGGAATATTATTGTATTTTGAAAGTTGACACAGAGAAATGTTTTCACATAGAATCACCAATGTTATCCTATGGCAGAAAATCCACTTAGCAGGTAAGTAGTGTTATCGTTACTTTTTCTTACTCAGTGGTGGATCCTGGATCCAGCACTGGTGAATCTCCTGTAAACAGTTGAAAGAATGTGTTTAAGTCATACAGACGATTTTTAGGAATATTTTTAGTTTTTTGAAAATAGACACTTAGAAACTTTTCTGCTGAAAACCACACAATGGATTCCTATGGAAGTAAATACAAGTTACTGGTAAGTACGCTTAGAATTACTTTCCAGGGTCAGTGCTGGGCTAAAAGATGCAGCCCTGGGTTCTCTCCTGATAACAGGTGAGTAAATCGGAATTCGTAGCTCGGCTGATTTTAGAGGAATATTTGTACGTTTCAAAATTGGACACTTCGAAACTTTTCTGGTGAAAATCGCACCATGGATTCCTATGGAAGGAAATACAAGTTACTGGTAAGTACGCTTAGAATTACTTTTAAGGATCAGTGCTGGGCTAAAAGATGCAGCACTGGGTTTTCTACTGATAACAGGTGGGTAAATCGGAATTCGTAGTTCGGCTGATTTAGTGGAATATTTGTACGTTTCAAAATTGGACACTTAGAAACTTTCTGGTGAAAACCAAACAATGGATTCCTATGGAAGGAAATACAAGTTACTGGTTAAGTACGCTTAGAATTACTTTTCAGGGTCAGTGCTGGGCTAAAAGATGCAGCACTGGGTTCTCTCCTGATAACAGGTGAGTAAATCGTAATTCGTAGTTCGGCTGATTTTAGAGGAATATTTGTACAATGGTGAAGGAAGAGGGCGGGGCCTGAGGTGATGTGTGCAAACATGCCCTGTGGCGCGTTTTAAGTTGGGGAATTAATTCCTCTTCAATCCTGCGGTCTCCTGGGGCCAACTAGCCCACCAGGTACCTCCAGTATGTACCAGGGAGCTGCGTTGCAGAGAAGTGTTCAGAGACCACGCCCCTTTTTACAACACTCTGCAACGCAGCTCCGTGGCGCTTACTGGAGGTACCTGGTGGGCTATTTTACCCCTAGGGGACCTCTAGATTGAAGAGGAATTAATTCCCCAACTTAAAACGCGCCACAGGGCGTGTTTGCACACATATCACCTCAGGGCCCGCCCCCTACCTTCACCACTGTACCTTCAGTATGCGCCAGGGAGCTGCGTTGCAGAGAGGTGTTCAGAAGCCATGCCCCTTTTTACAACACTCTGCAACGCAGCTCCGTGGCGCTTAGTGGAGGTACCTGGTGAGCTAGTTGGCTCCTAGGGGACCTCTGGATTGAAGAGGACTGAATTCCCCAACTTAAAATGCACGGCCCCCCTCCCACATTTACAAGTTGCCCTGGGGGGTGGCGGTCCCCGGGGCTGGGGGGGCCTGAGAGCCCCCCACGCCACATTGTTTCAATCCCTGGGGGTGGCGGTCCACGGGGCTGGGGGGGCTGAGAGCCCCCAACCCATTTTCAAGAAACCCCAGGAGGTGACGGTCCGCCGGGCTGCGGGGGGCCGTGAGCCCTCCCACATATCCTATGTTCGAGCCCCGGGGGTGGCGGTCCCCGGGGCAGTGTGGGGAGGATTGGGACCCCCCACACTTATTTTTTTATTATGCCCCCAGGATTTGGCCCCCCCGGGGGCTAATTAGCATATTCAGCGCGGGAGACCGCGCTGAATTTTTTTTCTTTTCGCTCGAAATTCGCGCTGGGTGCTTGAATCTCGCCAATGTTTTTTAAAAAAAAATGTTTTTTTTGGCCCTGGGGGTCCTTGTGGGACCCCCTAAGCAGGCCTAGGGGGTCAGGGTGTTTCTACCCTGCCCCCTTTTTGCGTTTTTCGTGTTTGTTTTTTAGGTTTCTTGTGCCTCGGTTCTACCGAGGCACAAGATGGCTGCCAACACTTCCTGATTTGGAGTGTTGACAGGCAGTTAGAATACAGCTCGTGCACGGCAGGGTGCGCGCTGGGTGCGCATAGGGTGCGCGGATCCTCCGAGGCCATAGATATATATGTACTTTTAAATGTCATTTTCTCAGGAACTACTGAACAGATTTACACCATTTAAGCAAAAGGCACGAGTCTGAACCAAGGACTACCGCTTTGCCAAATTTGGTGTAATTCCGTTCAGCAGTTCGGGCTCTAGCTGTGGCTAAAGGTCCTATGGGAAATTGCATGGGGAAAATGCGTTTTGGGACCCCCCTTTTTCCTCAGCCCCCGCTTGACGAATCACCGTGAAACTTAGGAGCGGACTGGAGCTGGCCAAAAGTTTTGAAAATTTCGCGAAGTTTCGTCAATCGGCGCCAAAGTTATTCCAAATAGAATATTGTGGATTTCCTATGGAAAATAGGTCCTAACTATATCTACCTACTGGCGACTGCCAGTAGGTAATATATATATATATATATATATATATATATATATATATATATATATATATATATATATATATATATATATATATATATCCACTCGAAACCGCTGCGTCTCACTTTCCCTTCACGGGACGAAAGAACACTGGAGCCGAGGCCACTATAGAATGCGTTTTTTTTTTTTTTTTTCACTATAGAATGCGTGTTTATTAACACCAGGTCCGACGCGTTTCGGAGTTACAAGTCACTCCTTTCTCACGGGCAACAGACTGTGTTATTTTTTTGTATTTAAAACGCAAGTGCCGGTCACGTGCCATAGACATAGATAACATACTTAAATTCATCTTCATTCATTGCGTTTTTTGACATTACGATTATAATCATATGGCAATTGATTCAAGCGATATTTCATCACCAGATAAATGATAATATACATGGAACTTAAAGCAACTTCATCCTTTGCATGAAGTAATTCAACATACAAAAAACTTTATCAAGGCGCAAGTGCGCACACAAACAAAAATGGAAAGCTTAAACCTTCATGGTGCCGTCTCATTGAAAACAATAATTAAATACATAATACCGCCCCAGTGGGCACAAATTCCAAGTAACCACAAGGAACCAAATTGGTCCCCAATACACACCCATTGAGTACTCAATGTTGGAATCACAATAATACTCACTAGGTTACGGAAAATAAGTACCCCAAACCAATGTCAATTTCTGACTATCGGTACTGTCCATTCACATCATCCTGCCCAAGTGGGCTTGAATTTACATAATGTTAGTCAGTATCATGACCATAAGTACATCAAATCATGTGAAAACACATTACAGTGAGTTGTTTTCTCCAATGCAGTTGAAAGTTTTATGCAGTAATCCCCGTTATAGTCACAGTTCCATAGGCCACCTGCAAGATGAATAAAAAGACGTTGACACAACTAAAACAAGTGCACTGACCAAATAAATTTAACACAAAAAGTTAAAAACACATGGAGATCAGTACCAAAACCCGCTGTTAATGACAATTACAAGTGTACTGAAAGTTCCTCATCAAGGTTGAGACCTTCTGGGGCCATAGTATTGTATTTTATGATTATTTTGGACTCCAGTCTTCTAAGCTCCCTCGTCCTGTTACCACCCCTGCGTCTCGCTGGGATGTGGTCCAGGACAACAAACCTCAGAAGATTCGGATTCTGTCCATGAAATTCAAAGAAATGTCTTGCGATGGGATAAGTTCTATCATTCTTAGTGATAGCTCTGCGGTGTTCTAATATTCTGACCTTGCATTTGTGGATGGTACTGCCCACATAAAACTTGTTGCAGGGACATCTAAGTGCATACACTGCATACTCTGTGTTGCAGTTCAGATGTTTCTGAATAATCATGGGCAATTGATCTTTGGAGAGTTTGATGGACTTACAGTTATTACTGAATTTACATGCCTTGCATTTATTGCATGTAAAAAATCCTTTTATGTCACTTTTTTTAACATCAATCAACATGCTTCTGCAAAGTGTGTCACATAATGATTTTGGTTTCTTAAACGTGAGGGCAGGATATTCACCTACATGTTCACATAAGTCTTCATCATTACGTAAGATTTCCCAAAATTTATTGAGACTTTTTCTCATTTCCCAGGCTTGAGTGTTGTAAGTTGTTATGAACCTGATAGGTTCATTCACTTCTTCCTCTTTGTCATCACTAGTCGGGAATAATAATTCTTGCCTATTCAGCTTATCCACTTTCTCAGCTGCTTGATTCACTACAGTGGCATCATAACCTCTCGACAAAAATCTTTCGGTCATAATTGTTTTCTCCGTGAGGTAATTGTCGTCCTCGCTACAATTCCTGCGAGCTCTTAAAAGTTCTCCATAAGGGATACTACGTATTAGTTTTTTGGGGTGACAGCTGCTAGCATGCAATAAGCTATTGCCTGAAGTAGCCTTCCTAAATAGCTTAGTGCACAGTTTGTTGTTTTTAATCATAACTAGAAGATCAAGGAATTCGAGTTCTCTGGCATTGATGGTACTGGTAAATGAAAGATTAAACTCATTTACGTTCAGGGCCTTGACAAACTCTTCAGCTTCCTCCTCTGTACCATTCCAGATACAGAAGATATCATCAATGTATCTCAGCCAGAGGACGACGTGGGTTTTGAATAATCCGATTTTGTTGATTACCTGCTCCTCCCACCAGCCGAGGTACAAGCCTGCAAAGCTGGGGGCGAAGCAGGTACCCATCGCCGTCCCCTGTATTTGTTTGTACATACAATCATCAAAGATGAAGAAATTTTTACTCAAACACAACTGAATCATATCCAGTATCATTTCAGTGTGAAAGAGAAAGGACAGTGATCTTTGTTTTAAGAAAGATCTGCATGCCTGAATCCCTAAGGCCTGAGGGATGCAGGTATACAGACTACTTACATCCAAACTCATTAAAAGGTAATCTGACTTCCAAGCGATATTCCCAATCAACCTTAAAAAATCACTGGTATCCTTGACATACGAAGGAAGGGATTGGACCAGGGGTTGTAGAAAGTAATCTACATATTTAGATGTGTTTTCCAAGAGACTCTCACGTGAAGACACAATAGGTCTCCCTGGTGGATGTGTGGCGTTTTTGTGTATCTTCGGGAGGAGGTAAAGAACCGGGATTTTGGGATTTTTGCAATGCAAAAATTTGTATTCATCGTCGCTAATCAGTTTTTTCTCTCTCCACAGTGACAATTTCTTTCCAACTTCCCTGACTGCTTCATCATATTCAGTTTTGTTGGATTGGCTATATCTTGTGCCATCCGACAGTTGTGCTTTACCTTCCTCAAGGTACATGGAACGTGGCCAGATTACCACGTTACCCCCTTTGTCAGATTTTTTTATGACAATATCAGTGTGTGCTTCAAGCTCCTGTATGGCTAGCCTTTGTTTAGTGGTCAAATTTGACTTATTGGTTATTTTACGTTTGGAAAGTTTTTTCAATTCACCAATCATTCCTTTTTCAAAACAAAAAATAGCCTCGCTAGTGACTTGAGGTACAAATGTGGATTTTGCTTTAAAATTAGTTTCACCACCCCTTTCAACATTAAGATCTGTATTCCCCAAATTAATGCACGGGTCTTCAGAAAAACCGGCCACCTCGGCAAGCTCATGCACTGTCTGTAAAGTTTCGACATCATCTATATTGAGGTCAAGAACCATTTCGGGTGGTGTAACTTTCTTACTGCTCTTGTTAATAGCAAACCATTTTTTCAATTTCAGCTTCCTAATGAAGAAAAACAAATCAATGCGTGCCTCAGTGTAATTAAAACCAGCCGTGGGACAGAAAGATAACCCCAGCGATAATACATCAAGTTGATCTTGGGTCAAAATAAAATCAGAGAGATTTACCACTGTCATGTTATTCATTGTTTTTTGGCAAATCGTCCCCTTGTTCTTGTTCCCACTGGGCTGTCTGTTGGATTTACGAATTTTGATCTGTTTCCTCCTCTGCCGCCTCGCCCACGATTTCCTCTTGGGCTGCCACTGTGTGCCTGAACATGTGTTCTTTCTTTGGCCATCAGCGTGTACTCCTTTAAAAAGCGTGCTTTTACTGAGTCAGGTTCGTGTTCTGCTGCGGTTTCTCTCGTTTCTGTCTCGGTTTCCTCTGTGGTATCAGTAGTTGGTGTTTCAATATTCTCAAAGATCGGTGTAGCGACTGGCTTGGGGTGTCTTGTTGGAGGAGTGGTATTTTCGTTAGTGTCATTCCACAGTTGTTCAAATTTTTTACCAAAAGTCAAGATCTGTCCTTTGTTATAATCAATTTCGTCTCTTTCAAATTTACTTAATTTCTTCATTTTTGTGTTAAATTTATTTGGTCAGTGCACTTGTTTTAGTTGTGTCAACGTCTTTTTATTCATCTTGCAGGTGGCCTATGGAACTGTGACTATAACGGGGATTACTGCATAAAACTTTCAACTGCATTGGAGAAAACAACTCACTGTAATGTGTTTTCACATGATTGCCCAGTAGGAACAAGAACAAGGGGACGATTTGCCAAAAAACAATGAATAACATGACAGTGGTAAATCTCTCTGATTTTATTTTGACCCAAGATCAACTTGATGTATTATCGCTGGGGTTATCTTTCTGTCCCACGGCTGGTTTTAATTACACTGAGGCACGCATTGATTTGTTTTTCTTCATTAGGAAGCTGAAATTGAAAAAATGGTTTGCTATTAACAAGAGCAGTAAGAAAGTTACACCACCCGAAATGGTTCTTGACCTCAATATAGATGATGTCGAAACTTTACAGACAGTGCATGAGCTTGCCGAGGTGGCCGGTTTTTCTGAAGACCCGTGCATTAATTTGGGGAATACAGATCTTAATGTTGAAAGGGGTGGTGAAACTAATTTTAAAGCAAAATCCACATTTGTACCTCAAGTCACTAGCGAGGCTATTTTTTGTTTTGAAAAAGGAATGATTGGTGAATTGAAAAAACTTTCCAAACGTAAAATAACCAATAAGTCAAATTTGACCACTAAACAAAGGCTAGCCATACAGGAGCTTGAAGCACACACTGATATTGTCATAAAAAAATCTGACAAAGGGGGTAACGTGGTAATCTGGCCACGTTCCATGTACCTTGAGGAAGGTAAAGCACAACTGTCGGATGGCACAAGATATAGCCAATCCAACAAAACTGAATATGATGAAGCAGTCAGGGAAGTTGGAAAGAAATTGTCACTGTGGAGAGAGAAAAAACTGATTAGCGACGATGAATACAAATTTTTGCATTGCAAAAATCCCAAAATCCCGGTTCTTTACCTCCTCCCGAAGATACACAAAAATGCCACACATCCACCAGGGAGACCTATTGTGTCTTCACGTGAGAGTCTCTTGGAAAACACATCTAAATATGTAGATTACTTTCTACAACCCCTGGTCCAATCCCTTCCTTCGTATGTCAAGGATACCAGTGATTTTTTAAGGTTGATTGGGAATATCGCTTGGAAGTCAGATTACCTTTTAATGAGTTTGGATGTAAGTAGTCTGTATACCTGCATCCCTCAGGCCTTAGGGATTCAGGCATGCAGATCTTTCTTAAAACAAAGATCACTGTCCTTTCTCTTTCACACTGAAATGATACTGGATATGATTCAGTTGTGTTTGAGTAAAAATTTCTTCATCTTTGATGATTGTATGTACAAACAAATACAGGGGACGGCGATGGGTACCTGCTTCGCCCCCAGCTTTGCAGGCTTGTACCTCGGCTGGTGGGAGGAGCAGGTAATCAACAAAATCGGATTATTCAAAACCCACGTCGTCCTCTGGCTGAGATACATTGATGATATCTTCTGTATCTGGAATGGTACAGAGGAGGAAGCTGAAGAGTTTGTCAAGGCCCTGAACGTAAATGAGTTTAATCTTTCATTTACCAGTACCATCAATGCCAGAGAACTCGAATTCCTTGATCTTCTAGTTATGATTAAAAACAACAAACTGTGCACTAAGCTATTTAGGAAGGCTACTTCAGGCAATAGCTTATTGCATGCTAGCAGCTGTCACCCCAAAAAACTAATACGTAGTATCCCTTATGGAGAACTTTTAAGAGCTCGCAGGAATTGTAGCGAGGACGCCAATTACCTCACGGAGAAAACAATTATGACCGAAAGATTTTTGTCGAGAGGTTATGATGCCACTGTAGTGAATCAAGCAGCTGAGAAAGTGGATAAGCTGAATAGGCAAGAATTATTATTCCCGACTAGTGATGACAAAGAGGAAGAAGTGAATGAACCTATCAGGTTCATAACAACTTACAACACTCAAGCCTGGGAAATGAGAAAAAGTCTCAATAAATTTTGGGAAATCTTACGTAATGATGAAGACTTATGTGAACATGTAGGTGAATATCCTGCCCTCACGTTTAAGAAACCAAAATCATTATGTGACACACTTTGCAGAAGCATGTTGATTGATGTTAAAAAAAGTGACATAAAAGGATTTTTTACATGCAATAAATGCAAGGCATGTAAATTCAGTAATAACTGTAAGTCCATCAAACTCTCCAAAGATCAATTGCCCATGATTATTCAGAAACATCTGAACTGCAACACAGAGTATGCAGTGTATGCACTTAGATGTCCCTGCAACAAGTTTTATGTGGGCAGTACCATCCACAAATGCAAGGTCAGAATATTAGAACACCGCAGAGCTATCACTAAGAATGATAGAACTTATCCCATCGCAAGACATTTCTTTGAATTTCATGGACAGAATCCGAATCTTCTGAGGTTTGTTGTCCTGGACCACATCCCAGCGAGACGCAGGGGTGGTAACAGGACGAGGGAGCTTAGAAGACTGGAGTCCAAAATAATCATAAAATACAATACTATGGCCCCAGAAGGTCTCAACCTTGATGAGGAACTTTCAGTACACTTGTAATTGTCATTAACAGCGGGTTTTGGTACTGATCTCCATGTGTTTTTAACTTTTTGTGTTAAATTTATTTGGTCAGTGCACTTGTTTTAGTTGTGTCAACGTCTTTTTATTCACCTTGCAGGTGGCCTATGGAACTGTGACTATAACGGGGATTACTGCATAAAACTTTCAACTGCATTGGAGAAAACAACTCACTGTAATGTGTTTTCACATGATTTGATGTACTTATGGTCATGATACTGACTAACATTATGTAAATTCAAGCCCACTTGGGCAGGATGATGTGAATGGACAGTACCGATAGTCAGAAATTGACATTGGTTTGGGGTACTTATTTTCCGTAACCTAGTGATTATTATTGTGATTCCAACATTGAGTACTCAATGGGTGTGTATTGGGGACCAATTTGGTTCCTTGTGGTTACTTGGAATTTGTGCCCACTGGGGCGGTATTATGTATTTAATTATTGTTTTCAATGAGACGGCACCATGAAGGTTTAAGCTTTCCATTTTTGTTTGTGTGCGCACTTGCGCCTTGATAAAGTTTTTTGTATGTTGAATTACTTCATGCAAAGGATGAAGTTGCTTTAAGTTCCATGTATATTATCATTTATCTGGTGATGAAATATCGCTTGAATCAATTGCCATATGATTATAATCGTAATGTCAAAAAACGCAATGAATGAAGATGAATTTAAGTATGTTATCTATGTCTATGGCACGTGACCGGGACTTGCGTTTTAAATACAAAAAAATAACACAGTCTGTTGCCCGTGAGAAAGGAGTGACTTGTAACTCCGAAACGCGTCGGACCTGGTGTTAATAAACACGCATTCTATAGTGAAAAAAAAAAAAAAAAAAAAAAAAAAACGCATTCTATAGTGGCCTCGGCTCCAGTGTTCTTTCGTCCCGTGAAGGGAAAGTGAGACGCAGCGGTTTCGAGTGGATTTGTTGGGGGTGGCTACCCCTGCCGAGTGCCCGCCGTACAAGTGGCTTGGGAACAGCCAACATAATTTTGGAATATATATATATATATATATATTACCTACTGGCGGTCGCCAGTAGGTAGTTATAGTTAGGACCCTGTTTCCATAGGAAATCCGCAACATTCTATTTTGAATAACTTTGGCGCCGGTCGACGAATCCTCGCGAATATTTCAAAATAGGTGGGGCGCTACGCTCCGCTCCTACCCTGAAAGTCTCGGGGGGATTCGTCAAGCGGGGGCTGAGATAAAAGGGGATCCCAAAACGCGTTTTTCCCATGCATTTTTCCATAGGACCTTTAGACACAGCTACAGCCCGAACGGCTGAACAGAATTACTAGAAATTTGGCAGAGAGGTAGTCCTCAGGTCAAGGAAGTGCCTTTTGTAGGTTTGGTGTAAATCTGTTCAGTAGATTCTGAGAAAATAGCCTTTAAATCAATATATATATCTGAGCCAGCTTACGGTGCGCTTACGGTGCGCTTACCGTACGCGTACGGTGGCGTGCGCGAGCGCGATTCTGATTGGCTCTTAGATCTTAGTAAACATTCGAATCGGTCGAAACCAGGAAGCGGCGGCCGCCATTTCGTGTGTTTCACTCAGACAAAAAAGGGTGATATCTTGAAAAGGGGGCAAGGAGGAGAGTTACAGACCCCCTAACATTTGTAAGGGGGTCAAAGAAGGACAGAAAAGTACAAAGAAAACATTTATTGATTTTAAAAAAAATCGCGGGGTACGCGTACGGTAAGCTTACCGTACGCGTACGGTAAACAAAAAAATTAAAAATGAAATTAAATGCAGATTTAAGTGTTTAGATATTAGGGGGCTCTAAAAAGAGCCGTTGTGTTTATTGTGATTTTTTAGTGGTACCTACAAGTAAGTACCGATGCAGAGTCTAAGGTTCAAGAGGAAGACTCTGTTCCCTTCATCACTGAAGTGTACACCATCTCCTCTATAAATGTCTTGCATGTCGTAACGCAAGTTGTTGTGGTAAATGGAACCCATACCATAGTCACGGAGGAAAGCAGAAACAGATTTGTTGACGTGCTTTCTTGCTTTGTCAATCTGCGGACAGAAATGATTGGACCAGTTCCATTTTTGCCTTTGGCACATGTTAGAAAACACAAAGGCAGTTTTTGGGAAAAGTGAAAACAGTTGTGCAAAGGTCTCCTTCATAAGCATTTCCAGACCTACCCCAGTCAAAGTGCCTAGGTCATTGCCACCACAGTGCACTATTATGAGGTCAGGGTGTTGGATTTGCATGAAGGATTTCACCAATGGCATCAATTGGTGCCACTTTAACCCTCTCTGACCAATCCATTTAATGTCTACATTTGGTAAAGCAAGGTCTCTCACCATACCTGTTTTCTCTGCATACTTTTCACTCCAGAAGACATAGCTGTGCCCTACAATCCACACTATGAACATCTTCAAAGGAGAACTGGATGCACTCAGGAGGTGTAATTCAGTAGAATGGTAAAAAGAAATGAAAGACAGTTTGGAAATGGAGGCATACATATTTTTTTCATAAAAAAAAAGAACTGATTGGCTGTTTCATACCATTCTAGAATAAAAACTAGGCTGTATGTGTCAATTAATAGAAGCATGTTTTGTATTGGTACAGAAAAATGTGTTACCAAAGAACAGTACTATGGATTTGCTGTTAGGTTTGAAAAGTCAAGCACTCTTGCTCTGTGGAATTGAAACATTGTTTGGTGAACTTCTGACCTAACTCCACACAGCAGTGTTCCATGAGCTGTTGCTATGGTAGCAGGCAGAAGTCAAGTTGGGGGAAGGGTACTAGGCAGAAGTCAAGTTGGGGGAAGGGTACTTTTGGAAAAGGGTTGGTTTTCAACCAATAGAAATGTGTGATTACATTTGAAAAAAAGGGGGAAGCACTGAGATTTGAAACTTACATGTATATGTGTGGAAAAAGAGAGGGAAACTTTGCCATTATCTGGTTCTGCTGAGAGGAGAGAGGTGTAAAGAACAGAGATCCTGGCTCTGATAATCTGCTGTTTGAGTGCCACATTTCTTTCACAGCTAACTAATTTTAAAGGTGAGTTTAGAGTTTGAGAGGGGATGTATATGGTAAATTAAGAAATGAATAATAGAAATGGAATTCCTTTTGTTGAAGTTGTGTTTATTATTTTCTGTTTTGGGAGAAATTTAAATGTGAGGAACATGTAAAATAATATGGACTATGTTTTCACCATAAATTAAGGTGTACTGGTAAAAATAAAGAATACTTTAAGGGTTTGAGGTTGGACTCAGTAATGCAAATACATACAGCATCAGTAAGGCTGGTTGCCCTTGCTGGAGTGTAGGCAGTCACCCAGGTTACACATGGTGCTGGTCTGAAAAAGCAGTTTGGACATGTGCTTTTTTAAGAATCTGAAAAGTGGATTCAAAATGTGACAGACTGTAAAAGTGTTTATCACTTGCCAAAAAAAAGAGTAGTAAGTGTGCTTTCAAAATGGCAAAGAGATTTCGTTTTGTGACTAATGTGAAAACATGTCTCTGTGTGCATATAGGAATTACAGGCAGAGATTTATTGCGTATTGCTCTGGTGATTTCACAGTTGCATTAGATGGAAAGGGGGAGCCATTTTTTGGTGCAGAAGCAGACTCTTAGCACACACCCAGCTGCTTACCCTGTGGAATCATGCACAGTATTCACAAGCGAGTGGGGTTTGAGGTTTCAGTCAGTAATGCAAATACATTCGGCATCACTAAGGCTGGTTGCCCTTGCTTGAGTGTAGGCAGTTACCCAGGTTACACATGGTGCTGGTCTGAAAAAGCAGTTTGGACATGTGCTTTTTTAAGAATCTGAAAAGTGGATTCAAAATGTGACAGACTGTAAAAGTGTTTATCACTTGCCAAAAAAAAGAGTAGTAAGTGTGCTTTCAAAATGGCAAAGAAATTTCGTTTTGTGACTAATGTGAAAACATGACTCTGTGTGCATATAGGAATTACAGGCAGAGATTTATTGCGTATTGCTCTGGTGATTTCACAGTTGCATTAGATGGAAAGGGGGAGCCATTTTTTGGTGCAGAAGCAGACTCTTAGCACACACCCAGCTGCTTACCCTGTGGAATCATGCACAGTATTCACAAGCGAGTGGGGTTTGAGGTTTCAGTCAGTAATGCAAATACATTCAGCATCACTAAGGCTGGTTGCCCTTGCTTGAGTGTAGGCAGTTACCCAGGTTACACATGGTGCTGGTCTGAAAAAGCAGTTTGGACATGTGCTTTTTTAAGAATCTGAAAAGTGGATTCAAAATGTGACAGACTGTAAAAGTGTTTATCACTTGCCAAAAAAAAGAGTAATAAGTGTGCTTTCAAAATGGCAAAGAAATTTCGTTTTGTGACTAATGTGAAAACATGACTCTGTGTGCATATAGGAATTACAGGCAGAGATTTATTGCGTATTGCTCTGGTGATTTCACAGTTGCATTAGATGGAAAGGGGGAGCCATTTTTTTGTGCAGAAGCAGACTCTTAGCACACACCCAGCTGCTTACCCTGTGGAATCATGCACAGTATTCACAAGCGAGTGGGGTTTGAGGTTTCAGTCAGTAATGCAAATACATTCAGCATCACTAAGGCTGGTTGCCCTTGCTTGAGTGTAGGCAGTTACCCAGGTTACACATGGTGCTGGTCTGAAAAAGCAGTTTGGACATGTGCTTTTTTAAGAATCTGAAAAGTGGATTCAAAATGTGACAGACTGTAAAAGTGTTTATCACTTGCCAAAAAAAAGAGTAGTAAGTGTGCTTTCAAAATGGCAAAGAAATTTCGTTTTGTGACTAATGTGAAAACATGACTCTGTGTGCAAATAGGAATTACAGGCAGAGATTTATTGCGTATTGCTCTGGTGATTTCACAGTTGCATTAGATGGAAAGGGGGAGCCATTTTTTGGTGCAGAAGCAGACTCTTAGCACACACCCAGCTGCTTACCCTGTGGAATCATGCACAGTATTCACAAGCGAGTGGGGTTTGAGGTTTCAGTCAGTAATGCAAATACATTCAGCATCACTAAGGCTGGTTGCCCTTGCTGGAGTGTAGGCAGTCACCCAAGTTACACATGGCGCTGGTCTGAAAAAGCAGTTTGGACATGTGCTTTTTTAAGAATCTGAAAAGTGGATTCAAAATGTGACAGACTGTAAAAGTGTTTATCACTTGCCAAAAAAAAGAGTAGTAAGTGTGCTTTCAAAATGGCAAAGAAATTTCGTTTTGTGACTAATGTGAAAACATGACTCTGTGTGCATATAGGAATTACAGGCAGAGATTTATTGCGTATTGCTCTGGTGATTTCACAGTTGCATTAGATGGAAAGGGGGAGCCATTTTTTGGTGCAGAAGCAGACTCTTAGCACACACCCAGCTGCTTACCCTGTGGAATCATGCACAGTATTCACAAGCGAGTGGGGTTTGAGGTTTCAGTCAGTAATGCAAATACATTCAGCATCACTAAGGCTGGTTGCCCTTGCTTGAGTGTAGGCAGTTACCCAGGTTACACATGGTGCTGGTCTGAAAAAGCAGTTTGGACATGTGCTTTTTTAAGAATCTGAAAAGTGGATTCAAAATGTGACAGACTGTAAAAGTGTTTATCACTTGCCAAAAAAAAGAGTAGTAAGTGTGCTTTCAAAATGGCAAAGAAATTTCGTTTTGTGACTAATGTGAAAACATGACTCTGTGTGCATATAGGAATTACAGGCAGAGATTTATTGCGTATTGCTCTGGTGATTTCACAGTTGCATTAGATGGAAAGGGGGAGCCATTTTTTGGTGCAGAAGCAGACTCTTAGCACACACCCAGCTGCTTACCCTGTGGAATCATGCACAGTATTCACAAGCGAGTGGGGTTTGAGGTTTCAGTCAGTAATGCAAATACATTCAGCATCACTAAGGCTGGTTGCCCTTGCTGGAGTGTAGGCAGTCACCCAGGTTACACATGGTGCTGGTCTGAAAAAGCAGTTTGGACATGTGCTTTTTTAAGAATCTGAAAAGTTGATTCAAAATGTGACAGACTGTAAAAGTGTTTATCACTTGCCAAAAAAAAGAGTAGTAAGTGTGCTTTCAAAATGGCAAAGAAATTTCGTTTTGTGACTAATGTGAAAACATGACTCTGTGTGCAAATAGGAATTACAGGCAGAGATTTATTGCGTATTGCTCTGGTGATTTCACAGTTGCATTAGATGGAAAGGGGGAGCCATTTTTTGGTGCAGAAGCAGACTCTTAGCACACACCCAGCTGCTTACCCTGTGGAATCATGCACAGTATTCACAAGCAAGTGGGGTTTGAGGTTTCAGTCAGTAATGCAAATACATTCAGCATCACTAAGGCTGGTTGCCCTTGCTGGAGTGTAGGCAGTCACCCAGGTTACACATGGTGCTGGTCTGAAAAAGCAGTTTGGACATGTGCTTTTTTAAGAATCTGAAAAGTGGATTCAAAATGTGACAGACTGTAAAAGTGTTTATCACTTGCCAAAAAAAAGAGTAGTAAGTGTGCTTTCAAAATGGCAAAGAAATTTCGTTTTGTGACTAACGTGAAAACATGACTCTGTGTGCAAATAGGAATTACAGGCAGAGATTTATTGCGTATTGCTCTGGTGATTTCACAGTTGCATTAGATGGAAAGGGGGAGCCATTTTTTGGTGCAGAAGCAGACTCTTAGCACACACCCAGCTGCTTACCCTGTGGAATCATGCACAGTATTCACAAGCAAGTGGGGTTTGAGGTTTCAGTCAGTAATGCAAATACATTCAGCATCACTAAGGCTGGTTGCCCTTGCTGGAGTGTAGGCAGTCACCCAGGTTACACATGGTGCTGGTCTGAAAAAGCAGTTTGGACGTGTGCTTTTTTAAGAATCTGAAAAGTGGATTCAAAATGTGACAGACTGTAAAAGTGTTTATCACTTGCCAAAAAAAAGAGTAGTAAGTGTGCTTTCAAAATGGCAAAGAAATTTCGTTTTGTGACTAATGTGAAAACATGACTCTGTGTGCAAATAGGAATTACAGGCAGAGATTTATTGCGTATTGCTCTGGTGATTTCACAGTTGCATTAGATGGAAAGGGGGAGCCATTTTTTGGTGCAGAAGCAGACTCTTAGCACCCACCCAGCTGCTTACCCTGTGGAATCATGCACAGTATTCACAAGCGAGTGGGGTTTGAGGTTTCAGTCAGTAATGCAAATACATTCAGCATCACTAAGGCTGGTTGCCCTTGCTGGAGTGTAGGCAGTCACCCAAGTTACACATGGTGCTGGTCTGAAAAAGCAGTTTGGACATGTGCTTTTTTAAGAATCTGAAAAGTGGATTCAAAATGTGACAGACTGTAAAAGTGTTTATCACTTGCCAAAAAAAAGAGTAGTAAGTGTGCTTTCAAAATGGCAAAGAAATTTCGTTTTGTGACTAATGTGAAAACATGACTCTGTGTGCATATAGGAATTACAGGCAGAGATTTATTGCGTATTGCTCTGGTGATTTCACAGTTGCATTAGATGGAAAGGGGGAGCCATTTTTTGGTGCAGAAGCAGACTCTTAGCACACACCCAGCTGCTTACCCTGTGGAATCATGCACAGTATTCACAAGCGAGTGGGGTTTGAGGTTTCAGTCAGTAATGCAAATACATTCAGCATCACTAAGGCTGGTTGCCCTTGCTGGAGTGTAGGCAGTCACCCAGGTTACACATGGTGCTGGTCTGAAAAAGCAGTTTGGACATGTGCTTTTTTAAGAATCTGAAAAGTTGATTCAAAATGTGACAGACTGTAAAAGTGTTTATCACTTGCCAAAAAAAAGAGTAGTAAGTGTGCTTTCAAAATGGCAAAGAAATTTCGTTTTGTGACTAATGTGAAAACATGACTCTGTGTGCAAATAGGAATTACAGGCAGAGATTTATTGCGTATTGCTCTGGTGATTTCACAGTTGCATTAGATGGAAAGGGGGAGCCATTTTTTGGTGCAGAAGCAGACTCTTAGCACACACCCAGCTGCTTACCCTGTGGAATCATGCACAGTATTCACAAGCAAGTGGGGTTTGAGGTTTCAGTCAGTAATGCAAATACATTCAGCATCACTAAGGCTGGTTGCCCTTGCTGGAGTGTAGGCAGTCATCCAGGTTACACATGGTGCTGGTCTGAAAAAGCAGTTTGGACATGTGCTTTTTTAAGAATCTGAAAAGTGGATTCAAAATGTGACAGACTGTAAAAGTGTTTATCACTTGCCAAAAAAAAGAGTAGTAAGTGTGCTTTCAAAATGGCAAAGAAATTTCGTTTTGTGACTAACGTGAAAACATGACTCTGTGTGCAAATAGGAATTACAGGCAGAGATTTATTGCGTATTGCTCTGGTGATTTCACAGTTGCATTAGATGGAAAGGGGGAGCCATTTTTTGGTGCAGAAGCAGACTCTTAGCACACACCCAGCTGCTTACCCTGTGGAATCATGCACAGTATTCACAAGCAAGTGGGGTTTGAGGTTTCAGTCAGTAATGCAAATACATTCAGCATCACTAAGGCTGGTTGCCCTTGCTGGAGTGTAGGCAGTCACCCAGGTTACACATGGTGCTGGTCTGAAAAAGCAGTTTGGACGTGTGCTTTTTTAAGAATCTGAAAAGTGGATTCAAAATGTGACAGACTGTAAAAGTGTTTATCACTTGCCAAAAAAAAGAGTAGTAAGTGTGCTTTCAAAATGGCAAAGAAATTTCGTTTTGTGACTAATGTGAAAACATGACTCTGTGTGCAAATAGGAATTACAGGCAGAGATTTATTGCGTATTGCTCTGGTGATTTCACAGTTGCATTAGATGGAAAGGGGGAGCCATTTTTTGGTGCAGAAGCAGACTCTTAGCACACACCCAGCTGCTTACCCTGTGGAATCATGCACAGTATTCACAAGCGAGTGGGGTTTGAGGTTTCAGTCAGTAATGCAAATACATTCAGCATCACTAAGGCTGGTTGCCCTTGCTGGAGTGTAGGCAGTCACCCAGGTTACACATGGTGCTGGTCTGAAAAAGCAGTTTGGACATGTGCTTTTTTAAGAATCTGAAAAGTGGATTCACAGTGTGACAGACTGTAAAAGTGTTTATCACTTGCCAAAAAAAAGAGTAGTAAGTGTGCTTTCAAAATGGCAAAGAAATTTCGTTTTGTGACTAATGTGAAAACATGACTCTGTGTGCATATAGGAATTACAGGCAGAGATTTATTGCGTATTGCTCTGGTGATTTCACAGTTGCATTAGATGGAAAGGGGGAGCCATTTTTTGGTGCAGAAGCAGACTCTTAGCACACACCCAGCTGCTTACCCTGTGGAATCATGCACAGTATTCACAAGCGAGTGGGGTTTGAGGTTTCAGTCAGTAATGCAAATACATTCAGCATCACTAAGGCTGGTTGCCCTTGCTGGAGTGTAGGCAGTCACCCAGGTTACACATGGTGCTGGTCTGAAAAAGCAGTTTGGACATGTGCTTTTTTAAGAATCTGAAAACTGGATTCAAAATGTGACAGACTGTAAAAGTGTTTATCACTTGCCAAAAAAAAGAGTAGTAAGTGTGCTTTCAAATTGGCAAAGAAATTTCGTTTTGTGACTAATGTGAAAACATGACTCTGTGTGCATATAGGAATTACAGGCAGAGATTTATTGCGTATTGCTCTGGTGATTTCACAGTTGCATTAGATGGAAAGGGGGAGCCATTTTTTTGTGCAGAAGCAGACTCTTAGCACACACCCAGCTGCTTACCCTGTGGAATCATGCACAGTATTCACAAGCGAGTGGGGTTTGAGGTTTCAGTCAGTAATGCAAATACATTCAGCATCACTAAGGCTGGTTGCCCTTGCTGGAGTGTAGGCAGTCACCCAGGTTACACATGGTGCTGGTCTGAAAAAGCAGTTTGGACATGTGCTTTTTTAAGAATCTAAAAAGTGGATTCAAAATGTGTCAGACTGTAAAAGTGTTTATCACTTGCCAAAAAAAAGAGTAGTAAGTGTGCTTTCAAATTGGCAAAGAAATTTCGTTTTGTGACTAATATGAAAACATGACTCTGTGTGCAAAGAGGAATTACAGGCAGAGATTTATTGCGTATTGCTCTGGTGATTTTACATTTGCATTAGATGGAAAGGGGGAGCCATTTTTTGGTGCAGAAGCAGAGTCTTAGCACACACCCAGCTGCTTACCCTGTGGAATCATGCACAGTATTCACAAGCGAGTGGGGTTTGAGGTTTCAGTCAGTAATGGAAATACATTCAGCATCACTAAGGCTGGTTGCCCTTGCTGGAGTGTAGTCAGTCACCCAGGTTACACATGGTGCTGGTCTGAAAAAGCTGTTTGGACATGTGCTTTTATCAGAATCTGAAAAGTGGATTCATAATGTGTCAGTCTGTAAAAGTACTTTTCACTTGCCTAAAAAGTAGTAGAAAGTATGCTTTGCAATTGGCAAAGAAATTTCGTTTTCTGCCTAATTTCAAAGCATGACTTTGTGTGCACACAGGAATTATTTTTAGAAATTTAATTTGTGAAGGTGTTATTGTGATTTTCATTTATAGGAAAGGGGTTTATAGTATTTTAAGATTTCTAAAGAACATAAAAAATGTAGTAATATATTTAAATAAAATAAAGGATTTTTTTTTGGTTTTTTTCAGGTATTGCTGAAGAGCAGTGAACAAAATTTAAGATGCCTACAAAATCCAGAGTAAAGAAAGACCACAAAAAAAACCTATATTTGAAGACAACTGGAGGACCTAAGTTAGTTGAAGATGCTCATGTTGGGAAAAAGAAAAAATCTTCTGGTAAGCAAACAAAAGATTTTTTAAAGAACATATTCAAAAAAAGGAAAAATGTACAAAATGTCTGTACTGGAAAGAATGTTTTCAATAGAAAAGGAGAGGAAAAAATTGAGCATTTAGATAATGCAAATATACCTTCTGCAACTAAAAAGATTAACTTAAACAGAAAAACAGCGTTTAAAGAGATACGTAGAAAAATGTTTCAGAGAAGAGTTATGTCCAATTTGATAAAGGATGTGAAGAAATATAAGCAAAAGGCTAAGTTTTATAAGAGAAAAAAAGAAATTGAAGCCATTGCAGCAAAGGCATTAGAATTAAAAAGGAAACTATTCATTTTAATTTTGAATAGGATGCGTACATTAGATAAAATGGTTAATGTACTGAAATCACAAAGTAAAAGGAAAAGAGTAGTGAACAGAACAAACTTTTGTAAAGTGTTTTTAGGAAAATGGATGCATAGTTCAAGTAGTGAACCTTTTTTTAATGAAGAGAGCTATTTTCAAAGTAATAGTTTGCTGCATGCAGTTGACACCAGAGGTCGTGCTTACGAAGTGAAAAATGGTTGCATAATGGAGAAGGAGATAATGGTTCCAAGAGATGAGGTACAAGTGATGGCGGATGAGGCTATGGGGAGACGTCCTAAAGCCCCAGTGTACACTTGGAATTTTAGTAGTATTTGCACTGTGCGTCAGGAATCTATTGATAAATTTTGTGAGTTTCTAAGAGAATATAGTAAAAAAAAGTGTAAAACAGAAGAATAAGGTGCTTCAAAGTCTAGATCCATGCAGAGTGAGAGAGAATACTGGTTTGCAGGGTCATTCTCTGGCTTGTGTATCTAGAAAAGTGTGTATTAGTGTTTTCCATCATTTTAGAATGCTGGCTGTTCATCATACTGAAATGAGAAAGTTTGTGAGACGGTTGTATTTTGCTAAAAGTCCAGCAATAAAGTTAGATGAATTGAATAGGGCTCTGTTCCGTGGGTCAGTATCAGATGTAGAGAAGGTTGTTGATGAAATTCAGTTTTGTTACTTTGGTCCTGAACAAAACAGTGCAGAAAAGGACACAGTAAATGAGGAAGAAGTGGAAGAGAATGTACAACCATTTGTAAGTAAGACATTTAATGATCACATAACAAAATTTGAAAGAATCTCTAATGAAAGACCAAATATTACTTGTATTTGTTGCCGCAGAACTCATTATAGAAAACAAACCAGGTATGTTGATCTCTATAGAAAAAGTGAAAATGAAGATAATTATAAGTGGAAGGATTTTGCCACATATATATTTCTTGAAAATTGTTTTGAATTGGGTGAAGTTCAGCGTATTTGTAAATACTGTTATAATAAGTTAGAAGAAAATAGAATGCCGACCAGAGCTGTACATAATAATTTAGAATTGGATGCTATTCCTGCTGAACTTTCTGAATTAAATACATATGAGTCTATACTCATTCAATGTGTTCATCCGTTCCAGACCATAGTACGTATGGAGCCCAAAACTGGTAAATTACCTCCTTCAGATTTACTGAGAGGTTTAAAAGGTAGAGTGGTGTATTTGCCCTTGGATTTGAAAAAAAAATATGGAAACTATTGATGCGGATACTTTGGAAACTGAACCATTAATTCTTCTGGTTAATGGTGTACCTACAAAGAATAAGAAGATTTGGCAGGAGCTGGTAGATGTACGGAAAGTACAAAGAGCAAATTTGTATTTGAAAAGGAATAACAAATGGTATGAATCAATTTATATAGAAGAAGAAGAAGAAGAAGATTTACAAGAAGACACAGAAACACCAACTGGACAAATTGAAAAAGTGGACAAGTCAAAGGAAGAAGAAATTTATGGACATTTTAGCATACATCCTCTTCATTCAAAAGAAGTTATGGGAGACAATATTGATCTGTTTCAGATGAAGAAAGCAAAAGGAACTCCCGTGAGTGTATGGGAGGAGAGCTTGGAAGCTCGATGTTTTCCCCAGCTGTTTCCTAAAGGAAAAGGAGGACGATATGATGAACGTCCGGAACAGATTCCAGCTTCTGAATATCGGACTACAAGACTATATGCTGAAGATCCCAGATTTCGACAAAGTATTCATTATTTGTTCCATCTTTTATTTGAAAGCGACTTGTCTGCACTGTCTTATGCAGTAAATCACATTTTAAAAAGTGGAGTACATTTTCAAAATGTGTCTGCTAAGGATTTTATGGAGAAAGTGCAGCACCGAGATGATCATTTGGAAACACAACTGATCAATCTGATGGCTTGTCAGCGTGGGACAAATGAATATTGGTACCGACGCCATGGTGAATTAAAATGCATGTTACGAAATTTAGGAACACCAACATGGTTCCTTACCCTAAGCTGTGCTGAGTACGCTTGGGATGATTTACTGGATTTTCTACGAGAGGCAAATTCAAACATTAAAAACATCGAATACAAGACAGCAGGAAAACTATGCTCATTGGATCCGGTTAATGTTTGCAGATATTTCAATCATAGATTTGAGGCTATGATGTCCTTCATCTGCAATAAAAAAAATCCACCTCTAGGAGAAGTAGTGGATTTCTTTTGGAGAAAAGAGTACCAGGCAAGAGGTGCTCCTCATATTCATATGCTGTTGTGGATCAAGGATGCCCCAAAGTTTGGAACAGATACTGATGAAGCAGTGTTATCTTACATTGAAGAATATGCAACATGTGCTATACCAAAAAGCACAGAAGAGAAAAAGTTAAAGGAGCAAGTTTTACGTTTCCAAAGTCATCGGTGTGGAAAATACTGTCGACGGAAATACAAGAGCAAAGATAAATACTACACTAAATGTCGATTTGGATTTCCAAGACCTGTTCTTTCAAATGGAAGAGTAAACAGTTTTATGTCATCTGTGAGACATACTATCACAAGAAAATCACCTAAGAATACCTACAACCTTAAAAGAAAAGAAGAATCAAAAAATATAAATGACTACAACCCAGTCATTTTATCCATGTGGAATGCTAACATGGATATACAGTATGTAGCTGACAATTCCATTGCTGTTGCTCGATATGTAACGTCTTACATTACGAAATCAGAAAAAACAGAACTGAAGGAAATGTGGGAAGAGATTTCTCACGAGAAGACTGTCAGTAAGAAGCTGTACAGTTTCAGTTTGAAGATGTTATCGCATCGAGAAATTGGATCCTACGAATGTTCAGATAGGTTATCTTCTGCAAGTCTCTACTCGAAATCAAGAAGAATAATTTGGGCAAGTTTAGGCCTTGCAGCAATGAGAAATTGGGTACTGAAATCTGTTGGAGAAATTGAATATTTGGCCGAGAATGACCCAGAAAGTACAGATATTTTGAAATCAAACATGTTGGACACATATTATCCCAAGAGAAGTCATCATCTGGAGAACATGTGTCTCTATGAAGTGCTGCAGAACTACATTTATTCACGGAAAGCCACAGAAGACATCAACAATGGAAAATATAAAGTCATTGGTGAGGAAGGATGTTTGGTGAAGCAAACAAAAGGAAGTTTGATAAATCACAGGAAGCTGAGTTGCGACACTACTGACAAAAAGGAATTTTACTACTTGGCTCTTTTACAGCTGTTTAAACCATGGCGTACAGAGGATGAACTACTGGGAGAATTTCAAAGCTATGAAGATTCTTTTAATGCTTGCAAAGACAGCATACAATGCAGTACATTCTCAACTTATCTGCAAATGTTAAATGAAGAAATTGAACAGGAAACTACAATTGCAGCAGAAATAGCTAGAGACAGTTCTCAGGACAGCCAAAGTTCAGGAACACTCAGTCAAGATCCCCTAGGACAACCAATCGTTGAAAATGAAGCATCAATAGCCATGAATGAAGTGGAAACGGCTATGATTCAAGCTCAAGAAGAATTTATAGACTTACAAAATTTGGAAAGACAACTGAACGAAGAGCAGCAACAAATTTATGAAGAGATCAGAAACAAAATTGATCACGGATTTCTACATGAAAAAAAAGAGTGCTCATGCACATCATTTCATCCAATCAGGATTTATGTAAGCGGACAAGCTGGAACTGGAAAAAGTTTCCTTATAAAAGTCATCAGAAGCTACCTACAGCAAAAAACGGATTCTACTTTGTCTTGTGTGGTTACTGCTCCAACTGGGTTAGCAGCATATAACATAAAAGGAATCACTTTACATCGTTTGCTAATGTTACCAGTGGAGCATGAGAACAAAATACAATACAACAAGCTAACTGGAGAAGCATGCTTGGAAGTTTCAAGAGTATTGAAGAAGATGCAAGTTCTCATTATTGATGAGGTGAGCATGGTATCAAACTTAATGCTTGCCTTTGTGCATTTAAGAATGCAGCAAATTCTGAAGACAGACTATGACGTGTTATTTGGAGGAAAACACGTCATAGTTTTTGGAGATCTTTTGCAACTTACTCCAGTTAAAGGACAACCAGTGTTTAATACTGTGACACATGAAGACACGAAGAAGTCATTGGGAAGCATCGGTAATGCAAATATTTGGTCCTTCTTTGAGTACAAGGAACTAACTACTAATATGAGGCAAGCAAACGATGAAGAATATGGAAGTATTCTGAAAGATATCAGAATTGGACTACTCACTGAAGCTGGCACAAAAGCATTACAGAGTCGGCTGCTACATAATTTATTTCCAAAGGAAGAAATAGTTGCAGAGAAGATATACAAGAACATTGCAGAAAAGAAAAGTGTCATCTGCTTAATGCCAACTCTACGTGAATGCTCAATATTCAATGAGGAGCTTTTGAAATTGGAAAAGGAAGATATCAGGAAATTGGAAGCAGTGGACAAAATTGAGGATGGAAGAATTACTGTCACATTAACAGGCACACTGAAAAATAAATTGGATTCACTAGAGAAGAACATTTCCAAAACAGCTGGATTAGAAAAAAATCTATATGTTTGCATGAACTGTAGAGTATTTTTAAGGAGAAATTTGGATGTTGAAAAAGGTTTAGTTAATGGAGCTATGGGAAGAGTTGTGGGTTTTATTAATTATCAGAAAAAAGATGGAATTGAATGTTTAAAAATAAAATTTGATCAGATAGAAGAAGTTAAAGACATTTGTCGTTGTTCAGTTCGTTTCATGCTTGTGAAAGATTTATATGTACGTAGGAAGCAGTTTCCGTTTTCTCTAGCATATGCTGTAACTATTCACAAGTCTCAAGGATTGACTGTAGATTGTGCTTTTGTGAACATTGGTTCAACTGTGTTCAAAGAAGGTATGGCATATGTTGCTTTGTCACGAGTGAAAACATTATCAGGTTTATTCATGATAGACTTTGATGACTCAAAAGTTAGTGCTGATGCAAATTGTGTAAAGGAGTATAATAGATTAAGAAGAAGCTATGCTCCTCATTTAGGTCAGTATCCTGTGTTGGAGAAACGTGTAGTTTCTCATAAAAGGAGAAATGAGAATATCTGTAATGAAGATGTAGAGAGGAGGAAAAAAAGAGGAGTGATGTAATTGCAAGCAAAAAGAAAAAGGAAAATGAAGAACAGGTTGTAGGATGTCATTTTGAAAATAGCTCTGGTGTCAACTGCTATGCTAATGTAGTGCTGAATGTTGCATTTTATCTGGAAAGTGTGCAAGAGCAGATAATAGTAAATCAGGGAAAAAGATTCTGTTCTGAGTTGAGTCTCCTTTTTCAAAAGCTGAGTAATGATAAAACTCAAATAGAAAGTGCTACTGAAATTAGAAAACTTTTAGATGTATGTTCAGGACGAACACAGTTTTCTCAAAATGTACAGCAAGACGCACAGGAATTCTTGATGTTTTTTCTTCAGGTACTGGAAGAAGAAGGGGTTCCCATTAAAAATGTATTTGGTCTCTCTTATAAATGGGAACATAGTTGTGAAAACTGTTATAATATATGTGGCTCTAATGTTGATTCTGAAAGGTTTATTTATTTAACATTGCCAGAAAGTAAAACAGTCACTTTTGCTAAATTAGTTAAAGATGCTAATCATAGCATGGAATGCAGTGAGTGTCAATCTGACATGTTTTCAACGTTAATTTTAAAGGAATACGGACAGTATGTAATTTTAATGATGCAACGCTGTAAAGCTGATGGTTCAAAATTAGATACTTTAATAAAGAAGTTTACAGGACAGCAATTATCAATTTCAGGAAAAACTTTTGTAACAGTTGCAATAATTTTCCATGATGGACCTACTGTAACTTCTGGTCATTACACAGTTTATCTTAAATGTGAAAAAGGCTGGACACTGTGTAATGATTCCCAATTGATTTTTAAGCAACGTTTGCCTTTTGATTTAGCAAATTCCTATCTAATCTTCCTGAAACCTAAATTTTAGAGAGATTTGGCAACATCTGGACAAAACAATTTTACCATTTTATTGGATTACCATTGGAATTTTTAAAAAAATGATTTTACAAATTACCATTTGGCCTAATGGAAAGGTAACCAATTGTAATGTGGACTTTTTCAATTTTTAATAAAACTTTGGAAAACCAAAAATTTAGAAAAAATCGGTAACATCTGCACAATTTAAATTTTGGAATGTTATTGGATTGCCATTGGAAATTTATTCAAAAAAGATTTTTAAAATTACTATTTGGCCATATGGAAAGGTAAACAATTCTATTGTGGACTTATTTAATTATTAATAAATCTTTCGGAAACCAAAATGTTACAGAGAATCGGTGAGATCTGTACAATTTAAACTTTAGATTTTTATTGGATTAACATTGGAAATTTAATCAAAAAAGAATTTTAAAATTACTATTTGGCCTAAAGGAAATGGAACCAGATGTATTGTGGAGTTATTTGAGATATATTTTTGTGATTATACTTCTGAAACAAAAATATCAGACGGTATTTTAAAGAAATAAGTATTGATATTAGATGATATTTTTTAAGAATATTATGCATTTCTATAAAGTTATGTTTATGCAAAAAGAGATTGTGGGCTTTTTTAAAACAATCTTTGAGATTGTTAATTTTTTTTTTGCCCGCTGTTAAATGATGAATGCAATTGCTTTCACAATTTATAGTGAAATGCAATATATTCTGAAAACAGCAAAAAAAAGGCAAACATTTTTTTTGAAAAAATATGTAAATATGTGTACAGTATTATAAAATGTTTTATTAAATATTAATACTTTTTTCTTTTTTTTCAGATTGAGATAGAAAATTTTCGAAAACTAGAACCATTTTTAAAGCAATTAAAAAAAAATTATAAATGAATAAATATTTTTTTGAGTGGGTATGGTAAGTCAAAAATATCATGGTCCCTTTTTTCCACTTCTCCACAATCACATTTTCAGTTTTTCATTGTAGTCTCTCAAGGACCTTGTAATGTGATAATTGATTTTTAGTGTTTTTAAAAAAAAATAATAATAATTACGCGTACCGTACGCGTACGGTAAAAAAAAAATCAAAAAAAAGTTTTAAAAACATATATAAAAAATAGATGAAAGGTAAGGTTGGCTCTTAAAAGAGCCGTTGTGTTCATGCAGGGACAGAGGAAAGAAAGAATGGGAATATTAGACGGTACGACAAGTGTGCTGATCTATTTTATTGTTCACTAGGGAAATACTGGTCTCCCTATAACAAATTAGATCATGACAAGTGGCGCACCGTATTTCAACCCTCAGAAACCGAGGGTTGGTTTCCTGAGGACGAGAAAAAGGAGATGCTCCCCCCACAGATGAAGGGCTCACCTGACCTGCAGAAGAAGGACTCGGCCCTGCAGATGATGGTCCAGGCTGAGCTGCTGTGGATGTGCTTGGTTGACTTACTGAAGGGTTACCTTCAGTATGTCGAGCATGTGTCCTTTTGTGTACATCCTTAAGGTGTCTCAACATGGTGTGATTCCTGAAGGAATACTTCCTGTCGGGATTCCCTCTTGAAAGTACACGGCCACACAGCTTACAAGTCACTAAGGGTGCATTTACCTTTTGCTGGCCCTCTGGAAAAGAAAAATACTCCCATATGAAAGAGGTCTTTTGTTTCCTCGTTCTCTGCCTCAAGGTAGTGCTGCTAGCCTCACTCTCAGAAGGGCTCTGCTGTTCTGCCATCGTATCACAAAGACAACCCAGCTCCTTCTCCTAAGGGATCACAAGCAGAAATGAGGGGAATGGGTGTGGTGTAGGAGAGTTCTAGAACTGAAAGTAGTTTCAACCAATCAAAAGTTGTGTTTCATGATCACATGACCCACCGTACGCTTACGGTGCGCTTACGGTGCGCTTACGGCAAAAGTACGCATGCGCGTAAAAAAGACATGCGCACGCGCGCATGCGCAAAACAGGCACGTCCCTTCACTTCTGCGTAACGTGCGCGTGCAGCGTACGCGTTACGCGCAGTGCGCGCGTGACGTGCGTCTACGCAAATTGCGTAAATGAACGCAAACAGCGTAGAAATCTAACGTAATTACAGCAAGACGTGCGCTTACCGTACGCGCACGGTAAAAAAAAAAGAAAAAAAAAAAAGGAAAAAAAAATATGTAATACTAATAAATTTAACCTGTTTATTTTAAAAAAATGGTAAAATAAAAACATATTGTAGAATTTTTAAAATTTAACCATAGTCTTTAAAAAAGGATAAAAAATTAAAATAAAAATATGTAAAAAAAAAAAAGAAGAAAAAAAAAAAAATTTGCATTTAAAAAACCTTGTAAATTCACTGAAAAAACAATGGGTTTCATTCACGTTATAGTTAGGAATTAGCATTTAAAAAACCTTGCAAATTCACTGAAAAAACCATGGGTTTCACACACGTTATAGTTAGGAATTAGCATTTAAAAAACCTTAGAAATTCAATGAAAAAACCAAAGGTTTCACACATGTTATAGTTAGCTGGACATTTCACTCGTAAAAAACCATTGAAATTCCCCCGTTATAGTTAGTTCAGCTAACTATAACTCGCGCGCCCGCAATGCACTACTGATGACGTCACATATTACATCACTCATGACATGGTCAGTGACATCACTCATGACATCACTGATGACATCTCAAATGACATCACTGATGACATCATCCTTGTGACAGAGTGGTAGACCTCCTCTCACCCTAATATAACCTTTGATACAAACATTCAAAAAAAGAGACTGAAATTTTCAAAAAAATGGACATACCAATACCAATTACAACATCCTCTTCAATATTTCTAAGATCCACATAAACATCCACTCATTCACCAACAGTCCTATACAGTCACTCATACATGTACTCACACATCATATGTACTCATACACCTAAACATCCTGTAACACAATGCCACTCATCCATAGAGTTACTCACACATAGTCACTCATGCTAATAAAGAATCAAACATCCATTTACTTGCATATACAGTTATACACACACCACCACACTTACTTTTACAGAAACTTACACATACTTAGTCTTTTAAACAATCACTTATAGAAACACATACTTATTCATACAGGAACTCTTCCAATCTCTCACTCTCACATATACTCACTTATAAACACCAATAGTCACATATACTAGTTTAAAACATATGTAGTTACTCATAAAGACACTATTGAGACAGTCTATCACTCACTAACACACCCATGCACACACTCATCTACCCATACAGTCCTGCACACATGCTGTCTTCAACACATACAAACAGTGAGTCACTCATTCATGCACCTATGCACTACGTAATACCCCCCACCGAACCATACAGACACTCAGACTGATACTCAAAAAAACAACTAATAACCCATATAAACACTCATGTAGCTACTCACCAACCCACGCAGCCACTTATACACAAAGTGAGAGACTGATACAGATATTTACATATTTAAACATTACTCACTAACCCATGTATTCACTAAGATACACTTAATCAGTCAGTTACACAATAAATTTTTCAAAAACAAAGCATCCATTTAGACACTTATATACCCATTTATTCTTCCATCGACCTTGAGATATACATATATTAAACATATTTAATTTTCAGAAAAACACACATTCACTGGATGATGTCATCAGTGATGTCATTTGAGATGTCATCAGTGATGTCATGAGTGATGTCACTGACCATGTCATGAGTGATGTAATATGTGATGTCATCAGTAGTGCATTGCGGGCGCGCGAGTTATAGTTAGCTGAACTAACTATAACGGGGGAATTTCAATGGTTTTTTACGAGTGAAATGTCCAGCTAACTATAACATGTGTGAAACCTTTGGTTTTTTCATTGAATTTCTAAGGTTTTTTAAATGCTAATTCCTAACTATAACGTGTGTGAAACCCATGGTTTTTTCAGTGAATATATATATATATATATATATATATGAAAGGAAAGCCAAAGTCCTGGAACAATCCATAATAAGATCCAACAAGCAGGTACGGACCACGATGTGGAGAGTAAATTCTTTTATTGAGTTTAGCAGATTAAAGTGCAAAGTGCATAAAGAGTCTCACGCAAGTGCTCAGCCTGACGCGTTTCGACTGCCCACGGCAGTCTTGATCACATGACGCGCAGGACCAATGATTGTCTTTATATAGTGTAACCAATAACTTTGCCGCTTAGATAATTGCCAACACAGTTTACGAGTAAACATAAATATAGGACTGCGTGTTTTGCCATGTATACAGATAAATACTAGTATACTTCTAAACGCTAGCACATTAAGTCACTCAATGTTAAATACAAAGAAATATATACAACTTATCACCACGGTAGGTATGAGAAAACATTTGTCGAGTTAGAACATAGTGTTCCTATATGCTCATTACCTAATCTAACGTTGCTGTTCTAATATTGAACATACAATGCTTTATGAAGTTTTACTTATTTGTGAACAATCTGATTAATTATTACGAAAAAATGTTCATATATCACAAATCACAAATATCCAACTTCACTGAAAGGGAAAATATATTATCCGTTATTGGTGATTCTATCTAAAATGTATAATACATTCCTATTAACATATATTGACTGGCATTTTTGCTAATCAGCAGAATCAATTTATAATACAATATAAATAATGTATTGTTTCAAAACAAACCCACACAAGTCCATTTAAATATAATAGGCATACTTAGCGGTAGTTATGAGCAATGGTGCAAAATCGTGCAAAATAACGTGCTGTTTTTAAAGTGCATAATAACAAAAACTTAATAAATAAATATAAAGTACATAGCAGCTTATGGATCATATTTCTGTCGTTTATCCATTTTTCAAGAGATCTGAAGTGCAATGTTCATACAGATACACGCCTCATCTTCTTCAGAATTGATCATATTAATAATATCTAATGAGGTAAGGGAATCAAAATATTTTCGCATTAGAATTAAATACAAAAATGAGATATCAAAACTGCTAATTAGCCATATAGGAACATATAAGTCCATCAACTTCAAAGCGTGGCAGCAAAAAAATCACATATGATTGCACAACTAACATGATGTCTAAAATAGATAAAATCTGATGGTTTAAAACTAACTCTAAAATACCATAAAACCAAGTAAAATCTAGATACCTAGATAAAATATGGTAAAATAAAGGATAAAACGTCAGTTAAAATAAACCAGGAACCAATCATTTCCTCAACATCATTAGTTCATTATAAAAAGTTATGCAAATCTTCATTATTATTCAGCCCATTTGGCATTTTTGTATCTAATAACATGATGAATTCAGACTCTGCTTGTCTCAAACTCTTCTCCCTGTTTCCCCCTCTAATATTTTTGGGTATTGTACTAATAACATAGTAACTGAGGTCATTGAGGTTGTTCTTGTGTACCAATTTTAAATGACGCGCTACAGGATATGTTGGGTCGGAATTAACCACAGCTCTCAAATGTTGTAAAATCCTGTTAAGAACTTGCAACTTCGTACTGCCTACATATAATAAGTGGCAAGTGCATTCTAAAATGTATATATATATATATATATATATATATATTACGTTAATCCTCAATAAGTGCGCTCTCAGAAACACCAACTCCGTGTAGAATGCAAATACCGCTGTTTATTCACAACACGTTTCGCTTTAGACAAGCTTGATCACGTGAACTTTGTGCAACCAATGACAGCCAAACTTATAGTGGTCATGGAAATCAGTAACAAGAAAGCAAACATGGAAAAGGGGACTTTCGGATTACACGTGGCAGACATCTTGAATTGGAACATTATACATTGATAACGGGTTAAATGCCTTTGATGTCCATAAATAAACGTGATTCAATGGTAAATACAGTCTATCTAATTGCAAAAATTGCATACTCAAAGTCCAGAATTCCTCTAGGGCACATGTGTATACGTAAAAATGAAAAATGAATAATCAGATATAGTCGGTATCAACATATACGAACTTGTGCCATAAATTATAAACAATAATAGTCTGAAATGAGAGATTAGTAGCAGTAAAGATAACTCGACGTACAAATATCTCGTTCCAGGTCTAGCGTGTGCCAAATCACGGGCACATATTCTCAATTGTACCAATGGGTTCTTCACGTGTCTCGTATGCTGAAACTGTGAGTCAAGTGAGCTCGCAAGAAAAAATGTATGTGTATATACGTCCAGCTGGAAATTCTGGTATGCCTAGAAATATATATATGTACAACAGATCTAAAAAAAGACAAACTAATTTGTGTTGCCTTAAATGTTTGCATGCAAATGTTGGTATAATGATTGACAATGTGGATGTGTCCCTTCTGTATCCTATCGCATTGTCGTTCCATTTTTTCAAAGAAAGATAATAAGGCAAGTGCCCACAAACATGCTAATAGTATGGAAAATATCCAACACATACTTCTTCTATTGGTGCCAATTGACAATTCTCAAACTCCCATGTCACAGAAGTTAACAACCTCTGTCTGAACAGCTTCATCTGGTATCAAGGCAAGTGCCTATACTCTTGAGCTAATCTTAAGCGTTCAGCGTGCAACTTGTATGCATGTGGCCTAATAAGGTAAGCCGTCAACAAAATATAAGTGACATACGTGCTCTTTGGACAGGCATGGGAGAGCGCAGTGTGGATGGGTCTGGGGTAGGGGGGGGACGGAGCGCCGCAGGAGAGACACTGCTTCCGTCAGTGAAGAGTCCATGGACCGCAGAAACCTGCGTTGCTCAGTCATCGTTGATGACATGCCCTGCACGAACGACACCAACTGTGTGAGCAGTCTAGTGTGTTCATGGAGGACATGCAGCATCGATGCAACTGGTGCAGTGTGTCCACAGACTCTTCACTGAGGGCAGCAGGGGTGAAATGGGCAGGGGCTGCGGTGCCTGGTCCGAAGGAGACACGGTGGGACCGTGCACGGACAGAAGGGACAGGAGCAACTGGGAGGGCGGAGATGGCAATGGAGGAGGCGGGTACAGATGGTGGGATGCTGCCAGATGTTTTTGCATCCTCCGCCTCCGTCGGACAGGTCCTCCGACTGACTCCTCTCGCCCTCCGTGCACTGTCTCCTGCTGACTCCACAGCACTGGTGGCACTGTCGCTGGGTCCCTCCTCAAGGTCCATGCCGGTGTCTCCCTCGCTTGTGGATGATGATGCTGTGGGCAAGAAGAAGAAACCAGAAAGCATCAGTCACCTGTATACATCTGACACATGAGCACAAGAACAATTGGTCACAGTGCATTTCAGGCAATGCATCATGAGTAACAGCTGGATTACTCCGCACATATGTAAACCCTGTACTGCCCAGTTGGTAGACCCACCATGCCACTTTGACACCAGGAAACTCAATACACAAAAGGCCACAACTTGAATGAGCAATACACTGAGAAGCTAGTGTCTGTGAACCGGTGAGCACAGCAATGCAATGAAGTCATGACACCTCTTGTTTACCCTGAAAGAAACAGGAGTGGTGCGCTCAAGGTTAACTAACACACCTCAATACTCAAGGTCCACACTCAGAGACCTGTAAGTCCCTTGTAACACAAAACGAACAAATGTTGGTACATTGGGACTCACAAAACTTTAACCAATCTACATGTTTGGGATGTGCCAATTGGCCATTTTGCGAAAAGAACACTGATGTGCCTGCATGCAAGATGTTGCACAGGCAGTGCACACAAAAGTACATTGACACTGTCATTGAAGAAGCTGGCACCTTTTCGGAGGAGCCACTGTTAGAAATAGATGGTGTTTCAGAAAGTACATATACATGGGCCCACGGAGGTCTTGACGTCTTGACACTCGTTAGTTTGTATCACCGACAACTAATGAGTCTCACAAAATCAAGACCACCGTGGGAACATGTATATGGAGAATCTGCAACAACATTTATTTATAACAGTGGCTTCATTGAAAAGGTGGCAGCTTATTCCATGACAGTGTCAATGTACTTTTGTGTGCACTGCCTTGTGCGACATATTGCATGCAGGCACATTAGTGTTCTTAACACAAATCAACAAATTTCCACATGTGAAACATGAACAACTGTTGACAAGTGCTGTGAGTGCCAAGGTACAATTCATGAAGAATGACAACTTGAATCATGTCAGTTGTCACCAGGCCATCCGTCACCTGATTACACAGTTGGCTACACATATGACCTACTGCCTGTCATCTGGAGTGGCACACATGTCCACACCCAGGACAATGCATAAGCTAATGGGCCTGCAATTGGGTGGTAAAAAAGACCAGCTGTACTGTGGGGACACCCTCATGGCAAGCCTGAATGTACACACAGATGTCAGCACACAAAGTCCAAACTGCGTTGCATCTGAACCACACACGTGCCAAAAATGTATGAGCAGGATTATTGTTGCTAAAAAAATGACACAGGCTGCAAAGCACGTACATTAAACACAGGCCAGCATCACAGTGTAATTTAGTCCAGGCAGTTCTCACACACAAGTCAGACCTGGCACTGACTGAAAAATCAGAGTTGCACATGTATGCCTCTCCCGCACCCCTTCCCCCCCCCCAATACCTGAGTCAATGTGATTTATACAGATCAAGAAGTGACACCTCTTATTCAGGGTTACAACAACTGTGCTTGCAAAATTGCTTCATTGACACCACATCACCTCGTGGGGCTGACAACACATATTTGTGACAAACAACCATCAACAGATTGTTGTGAATAGCCACACTGCCCAGTGTGAGTATGCACAAGCAAAATGTTGTATCCCTGTCCAGTGGACACATGTAGCACACATTAACCAAATCCAAACTAGGCCAGGGAACAATGCCACAGAGGCAGACCTATGCAGCACACACAGAGAATGTGCACAGTGTTGGATGACACACATGATTAGGAGGCCAGGGTGTCTCAGGGGACTGTAGTGGGCACACTGCTCCATGGTCCTGGAATGAGCTGACTCTACCATGTCCAACCGTCATGGCACTATGCATATATCACACTCATGCACATCATGTCTGAGGCCACAACATTGCTCATGTGTGCTGCAAGGGTGTCCAGTTGAAAGCTCACACTCCTATGTTAAGAATCAGCATCAGTGACAACAACTATGGACCCCTTACATAGTGAACAGGTCATGGCACAGGCAAGGTACCAACACAAGTCACAGACCACCCTCCCACATTATGCAGAAAGCAATGTGCACTTAGATGTACTGGCACCCTAGATGACCATGTGCAAATGTGATTACACACACACCAGGGGACACATGTCAAGGAGAGGAAGGGATGAAAAAGATCCCCAGGTGACATTTGGGAACAGAAAATGCACTGCACATATGAACTCTGGGAGTGTATTCATGTAAAATAGCACTTCCTAAAGCTGGCGACACATAACACAACAAAAAGCCATGTACCTACCCCCTCCTTGCTGCAGTCTCTCCTCTAACTGCCTATCGAGGTCAGGGAAGACCACCCCCAGGACACGTTTCATGCAGAGCTTAATTTGTGCCGGTGCTTTCCGGTGCTCAGCACGGCACTTATTTCACAGGGCCGGGTCTATTGAATGTAAGGACACGTTGTGACTGCCAATGCTTGATGGCTGCAAGATTGAGAGGGAAAGAGAAGTTCTGCTGTCAGGGTCATGCACTGTGCATATTTGGGCCGACTCGCCGAGCTCAGTGACGAGGGAGAGAGGAGAGCATTGCAACATAAGGCCCCACAGTGCGGGGGGGGGCAGTTCACCTAGCCCCTCTCAGCCTGTATTGTGCATGGCAAATTGATACACTTTGCATCCGCTGCTGCCGGGCTGGATCCTGTTTTTTCAGGAACTGAAATGTATCTATTTCGTGAGGCAGGAGGCCCAAGCTTTTTTTTCCAGGAGTGGATGTGACCTGGCCTCCCTAGTGTGTGGATGAACTGAAGCTACAACTTAGCTTCACATACAGCTCTGTGTACCAGTCTCCACTCGAGCTGTGCTGTGCTTGTAAAGCATATGGCCTTACAGAGAGGGGCTGTAGGCGCCAACGGACCCGAGGCGGCGCGGACCTGCTCAGGACCTTCGGTAGGATAAGAATTTTTGTATTTATTTTAATACTCCCCCTTCCCCCACGGCCCCCACCCGACACCCCCCCCCCACACACACCACCGCGCGTGAGCCGCGACTGGCTTTTTGTGGATTTTATATAGAATAGGCCATTTATGGTTTGGGTGACGCACAGCGCCTGCTACAGTACAACGCTGGATTACGTGGTTCATATTATTTGGAAAAATTACAAAATCTGGCAAGCAAATATGTTAATGTCAAGATTACTTAGTAATTGGAGAGGAGTTGGCCTAACGGCTAGGGCGGTCGACTTTAAATCTGGGAAACCGAGTTCGAGTCTCGGCAATGACGCTGAACATCCTGTTTTTCTGGGCAAATCACTTAATCTCGCCGTGCCTAACAAAAGTGAATGTGTCCTTATGTAACGCAACTAGTGTAAAGCGCTCTGATACCGATACCTTCGGGTCAAGTGTTTGCGCTATTTAAAACTCCGTAAAGAAAAGAAATTGGTTGCGTTGCTTTGTGGGAAAAGTGAATTGTTGATTTACCCTATAAATTAAGGTATCATGAAGTAAGAGAAGAGGATCTGTGCTGTGCTTTCTTGATGTGTGCCATATAAATGTTGGAGAAAATACAGAGGTCGAGTTTTACAAACAAAAATATAGATATTTTAGCTGAGAGGTCAGGGCTAGATGTGTCAGTAATTCCTTTGTATTATTCAGAAACACAGTCTTTATTTGTACTGTGGCATAATCTGCCACTAAGATGTCAGTGAGTAACTTATGAGAGGGAAGTTTGAGGGACCATACAAATCTTTACTGTTTGGAACGGACTTATGAACCGCTCTCCTGCAAGGTTTTTCTGAAACTCAGGGAAAACGACATTTGGTTGGATGAGCACTCTTGGCATTGTAGTGTCATTGCTGCTTTTGTGCTGGCGTCATATAGCAGGTGCCTGCATTGGCTTCCATATGGCACCGACCTGTTTGTGCATACTGATATAAGCAAGTGCTCTAATTCTCGAAGTAGAATATGATAAAAGAACATGCTCTCTTTCTGCTATAAATATGAGGTGAATCTTTTAGCTATGATGCCATTATTGCTTCTATATTGCGTTGATAACTTATCTATAATTTCTGGGTGGGATGTTCCACTAATAGTTACATTCATTCATTAGTAGTTGCATTCATCCATTCATTGACCAACATTCATAGAAAAAGTGAGATTTAAGGGTTTGGGACCTATTGTTTCCACATTTACAGTGGTTTCATGATGTTGCAAATATTTCACTGCATGGGTGCATTTTTCACTTGTGGCTACTTATTATACTGGCAATTTTTAATTTAAGTCCAACTCATGTACTGAGTCTGAGCCTACTAAGTCACTGATGGTAAGTGTTACTTATTGCATCTGCTAAAAACTTCATTACTCTTGGTTTCAGACGTTAACAAGTGTAATAACTAGCATCCATTACAGGTCAGTCCTTCAATAAAGAGGTATAAGATGAAGAATATGGTTCTCTCCACACTGGAATTAGTGCTTAATTTGCGCCGGTGCTTCCCGGTGCTTAGTACTGGCACTTATACTGTCTACTTGTCTGCTGAACCACCCACATCACATTACGAATATTCACAAGCTATTGATTACCTCCCACTCACACTGACTTGGCACAGTGTGTTCTCAAGGTCTCCCGCAGACTGTTGCGGCTGGCTGTGCGAGCCTGAGCCAAGATTGAAGTTTCAGATATGGCATTGGCGACTTTGGCGGTCTGTTTCTGGTGCGTGCAGCGGTGGGCGGGACACTGTCTGATCATTGGGCTGGATTTGGGCTGGAAGATTTGGTTCTGCGGGGGCAGGGTCTGTGCAGCAGCATGCAGATTTCATTCAGATTGCCACGCCTGGCACACCCGCAAGGCAGCCCGACGACGACATTGAGGCCAGGCAGCAGCACCAGGCCAAGTTTATTTCAGGGTAGAAGTTAAAGGCAGAGTGTGTCCACCACGTAACTGACCGCAAGTAAGTCCTAAATGGCAGTATCATTAACTGGTCATTACTGTCCGCCACCTTCCCCCAGCCTGTGGCGTAGCATGCTTGGGCCGCCAAACAAGGCTCTTTGGTGTGGCACTGCACCAGTGTCTCTTTTTAAATAAAGATTTTCTTGACTGCGGCCCGGTGCACAAACATTAATTGCTGGCTCTAGTTCATGTACTACAGTCTGCGTTTGGTGTTTGCGCACATCTTGTACCACCTTCTTATGGAAAGAAGATTCTGGACGTATTGTGTGTAATGTGTCGCACATTTGTTGTGCTGATAATGGCTTCTGTGTTATTGTGCTGCAGTGTCTGCATTGCAAACTATTAGATGGGGTATAAAAGGAGCTGGGCAGTTTGCCTTTCATTTAGTTTTGTCACACACATTTAGGTTTAGCTATCATGGGGACTACTCCATTTTTTTTTTTATCCTTGCACTACTTCAGTACAAGTGCATCACCATGGCTGAGCTCGGCGAACAGGGACTTGAAGGGAAGCTGGGTGCTCGCGAGCCTGGCCACCTGAACCTGCGCTGTGCACTGTGGTCGGGCTTGAGCAGCAGCTTCTGCCAGTTCTGTGCACGTTGGACCCCAAGGACTCTGAACTTTGTTGGAAGTATGGGGAGTGCGCTGCTCCATTACGTGTATAACTGCCATGTGGGACCTCTGGACTGCGGTGGTGGCCACCTGAATCTATACCTACTACTGGCTGGGGTTGCTGAGATCATAAAAGCTGATGCAGGGCCTAGCGACTGCTCATTGCTACACTGGTCGTATTGGGCCCCGGGAGACTCTGTCATTGATGATTGAAGCGATAAGCATGCTTGATGACTTCTAAGCTACTGAGCCTGACTGATTTATTATACTACCCTGTTGAGGGGCTTAGAGCTACAGACAGGACCCTCGATGCATAAACATTGACATTGACAGCTGTGGGGCTGCCTGGGTTAGCAGGTGGGGCGACTGAAGGGCCTGCAAGACTGAGGGGCTCTGTTCTCTTGCCTCCTTAATACACTCTGGTGCCAATTACGATCCGGTAAAAAAAATTCCCGTACGACTCGTATCCGGTCTTTTTACCGTACGAATCGTACAAGTGCCGTACAAACTGGCAATCACGATTCGCATGGTAAAAAGCCCATACGAGTCGCATTGGGAATAATTCCCCACACGTCCTCGGGTCGGAAAAAGTGTCCGACACGTCCTCGGACGATTTACCGTACAAACGTGAAAAGCGAAGTCCGACCGGGGAATCACGATCCATCCCGGGCGTCCGAATGTAGAACCGTATGGTTAAAAGACCGTCCGCACCGAACTCCCATAGCAACCATGGAGACGTCCAAACAGGTGCCCGGTACGCGCCGTACCCCCCCCAGCCCCCGCATGTACGCGCCGTACCCCCCCCCCAGCCCCCGCATGTACGCGCCGTACCCCCCCCAGCCCCCGCATGTACGCGCCGTACCCCCCCAGCCCCCGCATGTATGCGCCGTACCCCCCCAGCCCCCGCATGTACGCGCCGTACCCCCCCCAGCCCCCGCATGTACGCGCCGTACCCCCCCAGCCCCCGCATGTACGCGCCGTACCCCCCCAGCCCCCGCATGTACGCGCCGTACCCCCTGTGTATGTACACCCGTGTACGTTTGAGTCGTACCCCCACCCGTGTATGTACGGTGCGTACCCCCAGCGCTATGCGCTGGGGGTACGCACCGTACATACACGGGTGGGGGTACGACTCGAACGTACACGGGTGTACATACACGAGGGGGTTCGACACGTACTCGGGTGTACATACACGGGGGGTTCGACACGTACTCGGGTGTACATACACGGGGGGGTTCGACATGTACTCGGGTGTACATACACGGGGGGGTTCGACACGTACTCGGGTGTACATACACGGGGGGTTCGACACGTACTCGGGTGTACATACACGGGGGTACGGCGCATACATGCGGGGGCTGGGGGGGGGTACGGCGCGTACATGCGGGGGCTGGGGGGGGGTACGGCGCGTACATGCGGGGGCTGGGGGGGTACGGCACGTACATGCGGGGGCTGGGGGGGGTACAGCGCTTACCGGGCCACCTACTCTGGTCGTTTCGCGCCGTACTTCGCATTTCCGGCACTTTTTAGGTGCCGTAAAAATATTGCCGTCCGGACTGCTGTCGGTTCGATTCGTAATTCCTGGGTCGTGAAACGCTGCCTGGAAGTGTCCCGACGTCACGTCGCAGCATTCCCGGATCACATTCGTATGCATTTTTTCGTCGGTCGGTGTTTTTTACGATTCGTACGGAAATGGTGTTTCCGTGCGAATCGTAATTCCATGTTTGTAATGTTTTACAACCGGGTACGAGTCAGACGGAGAATACGCTCCGACCGACGGTTCGTACCCGGTTTTTACCGGATCTTGATCGGCACCTCTATCTTTTTAAACTTGGTGTCTTAAGGGAAGAGCTGTGACTGCTCGTGCTCCCCCATGGCAGATAGTACGGCTGTGTCGCTGACCCTTGATGTCACTTGAACCAACTATTCAGCAGGGACTCTTAACCTTCTTTTGCTGAGGGAACTTTGCGCAGCTTTGGCAAGACTGCCAGCCTGCACTCGGTGCTTATGTGTGACATTTCCATGCTCACATCATGTTTACATCTAACTATTAGCAGTGCCAGTTGAGGACATGGGTGGAGCTAATAGAGTAAGTGGGTGGAGCCAGTGGGGAAAGTGGGTGGAGCCATAGAAAAGTAGGTGTGGACTCCGACAAACATTTGAGCACCTGCACTTCATATTTTACAAATTAAGCACTGGTTTCATGTAGTGGGTCAGGTGTCGGCGGCCGCCGTGGCGGCGAGGTGGAGAGAGCTTGAGCTGGACCCGGGCGATCCGCCGGGTCCAGCACCGGATGTCCTGCCACCTCTTGTGGACCTGGGCCAGCTGCCGATCACGCCCCCCGCAGTCCTCACGGCCCTGACGACGTTGGTCCAGATCACCCCCTTCTCGTAGGCAGTTACCTGTCAGGATGACAAAGTGACACAACATCAATACACCTGCTCCATGTCCCAGAGACACACATTAGAACATCATTGAAATGTTGAACAGGGCATAGGATGATGACAGGAATAGCCTCATTCACAACATGCAATTGGCCTGTGTGCAAGCGCCAATGCAGTACATGGCATTGAAAGTCTACAGGTGGCATGAGGGGTGCAAAACACTCAATGAACATGCCACACACTGTGCAGCACATGCAACAGCAGGCTGATGGGCAGCACGTGCCATGCAGTCACATGTCCCACTCCACTGACGCACCCTCAGCAGACTAGACAGACACACCCAGCCACTGATCACTGGCCTGTCATTGACTACAGCGGATACAACCCTCACTCTGCACATGTGCCATTTGCCAGGGGGGAGTCACAGGTGTCGTGCTAGCTCTGCAAGTCAGACACAAAGCACGGCTCACTTGTCACATCAGATGGTTAGATCATTAGCCTGCAACATGCAGCTGTGGTGCAACACATCACATATACACTCACCCACATGACAAGGAACATTCACACACGTCAATGTCCATGAGGTCGTACATGTCATTTGGACACTCTCACCACAGGTCCACCGAACTCATACACATCTGTGGGTACAGTCACCTGTCACACCGGGGGGACCACTGAATCACCTCAGGACAACATGAATAAAAGCCAAAGTCACTGTAAGCACCATGCAAGTGAGGAGTGCACACAGGAACTACATGATGCACTGCATGAGAGACATAAGCATGCCCCCCCCCGGGACACACTCTGAACAACATTGCATGTCAGTCCCACCTGGACAGAATACTGACAGTCACACAACAGGTGCATAGGCAAAGGTAGTGGACTCAGCACTCACCTGCTCCCCTGGTGTCCCATACAGGCTGGTGTACTGTGGGAGGAAGACGTCCAGCAGGGCCTGATTCTCCTCCAGGGTGCATGGCTGGGCCCTCTCCACAGCACGAGACATGGTCCAGGGAAGCAGAGACAGCAGCAATGTTGTCGACAGGAAATTTGTGCAGGCAAGTGCCCTCTCATGGCTTCTGGCTGCCTTTTATCTGTCTTGCTGAGGGCCATTCATTTTGAGGAGTACATAGTGATTGGTCAGAATGATTCGCATCTTATGTTTACTCCAATCCCTTTAAACATACACCAGTGACAGCATTTGCATCGTTCAAATTTAGAGCATCATGTCAAGTCAACAACCACTTTGCAACATTGTATTTTGTGGCCAACTGACTTTTCCAGGACACCTGATGGAAAAATTTGAAGTGAAAACTCGGTATCCATGACAACCAGCATGCATTTAGGGCCTAATACTTGTCCCTTATGTGTCCCCTATGTAATTTTGAAAGCCACACACAGGTACGGTGCGTTTCACACGTACCCCTATGGCACCAGTTGCACAGTGCATTTGACACGTACATGTAGGCACTGGTAGTACACGTACCTGTACAACTAGTGCGTACACGTACGTGTACAAGTACGTGTACGCCCTGGTAGTACATGTACGTGTACTACCAGTGCCTACACGTACGTGTACACGTACGTGTACGCACTAGTTGTACTTGTACGTGTAGGCACTAGTTGTACAGGTATGTGTACTACCAGTGCCTACACATACGTGTACTACCAGGGCGTACACGTACTTGTGCACCTACGTGTATGCACTAGTTGTACTCGTACGTGTAGGCACTGGTAGTACACGTACGTGTACTACCAGTGCCTACACGTACGTGTACAACTACTGCGTACACGTACTTGTACTCGTACGTGTAGGCACTGGTAGTACACGTACATGTACTACCAGGGCGTACACGTACTTGTACACGTACGTGTACTACCATGGCGTACACGTACTTGTACACGTACGTGTAGGCACTGGTAGTACATGTACGTGTACTACCAGTGCCTACACGTACGAGTACAAGTACGTGTATGCACTAGTTGTAGACGTATGTGTAGGCACTGGTAGTACACGTACGTGTACTACCAGTGCGTACACATACCTGTACACGTACGTGTACACACTAGTTGTACACGTACGTGTACTACCAGTGCCTACATGTACGTGTACTACCAGGGCGTACACGTACTTGTACACGTACGTGTACGCACTAGTTGTACTCGTACATGTAGGCACTAGTTGTACACGTACGTGTACTACCAGTACCTACACATACGTGTACTACCAGGGCGTACACATATGAGTACAACTAGTGCGTACACGTACGTGTACAAGTACGTGTACGCCCTGGTAGTACACGTACGTGTAGGCACTGGTAGTACACGTACGTGTAGGCACTGGTAGTACACGTACGTGTAGGCACTGGTAGTACACGTACGTGTACAACTAGTGCGTACACGTACGTGTACAGGTATGTGCACACACTAGTTGTACACGTACGTGTACTACCAATGCCTATACGTACGAGTACAAGTACGTGTACGTACTGGTAGTACACGTACGCGTACTACCAGTGCCTACACGTACGAGTACAAGTACGGGTACGCACTAGTTGTACACGTACGTGTAGGCACTGGTAGTACACGTACGCGTGCTACCAGTGCTACACGTATGAGTACAAGTACGTGTACGCACTAGTTGTACACGTATGTGTAGGCACTGGTAGTACACGTATGTGTACTACCAGTGCGTACACTTACCTGTACACGTACGTGTACGCACTAGTTGTACACGTACGTGTACTACCAGTGCCTACACGTACGTGTACTACCAGGGCTTACACGTATGAGTACAACTAGTGCGTACAAGTACGTGTGCAAGTATGTGTACGCCCTGGTAGCACACGTACGTGTAGGCACTGGTAGTACATGTACGTGTACTACCAGTGCCTGCACGTACTTGTACACGTAGGTGTACGCACTGGTAGTACACGTACGTGTACTACCAGTGCCTACACTTACGAGTACAAGTATGTGTACGCACTAGTTGTACACGTATGTATAGGCACTGGTAGTACACGTACGTGTACTACCAGTGCGTACACGTACCTGTACACGTACGTGTACGCACTAGTTGTACACGTACGTGTACTACCAGTGCCTGTGTACGCACTAGTTGTACACGTACGTGTACTACCAGTGCCTACACGTACGTGTACTCCCAGGGCTTACACCTATGAGTACGCACTGCCAGGGCTTACACGTACGAGTACAACTAGTGCGTACACGAACGTGTACAAGTATGTGTACGCCCTGGTAGTACACGTACGTGTAGGCACTGGTAGTACACGTACGTGTACTACCAGTGCTTACACGTACTTGTTCACGTACATGTACGCACTGGTAGTACACGTACTTGTACTACCAGTGCCTACACGCACAAGTACAAGTATGTGTACACACTAGTTGTACACGTACGTGTACTACCAGTGCCTACACGTCCGTTTACAAGTACGTGTACGCACTGGTAGTACACGAATGTGTACTACCAGTGCGTACATGTACGGGTACGCATTTCACACGCTTACAATGGTGATACAGCCGTACACATGCCAGGAATGGAGGGCTACGAGTCGCACATGGATGTCCATCAAGTACTTGTCATTGCATACTTTCATGTGCAGGCCCTAGGTGTGTTAGCCAGTGATATTGCACAGGTCCTCTCATCTAGTTGCACAATTGATGTGTTCTATCCTGTGGACACATGTCATGTGTGATGGGGCACGATGTGGCACACATCACCTTGACACTTGCCACATGTGTGTTTGTAGTCCAACTGTGTCATGCATAGCAGCAGTGGGTGGCACAGTCATCAACACCCGCACCTGTCTCCTGATGCCAGGGACAGGGACACTTTATCAACTGACCTGTCACGATCAGCGTGGCCCTTTGGGACTATGTCGGCTGTGTGTCATGGGTTCACATGAGCTTCATGTCAGTGTCCCGTCAACGGCATCTGCTGTTGGTGCATCCAACAGGGGTCTGTGTGGAGATGGGCATGTAACACATCTACGCACACCATGCCACATGTGGATTCCCAAGGCTGTAGGGTCTGTGTGCATGGGACATCATATATTTTCAGTCATACTGAAGAACCGGGGTTTAACCCAGTGGCGTCAGGGGCACGCCTAAAATATTCGAGTTCACCTGTCTTGGTATACAGAGAAACGGAATACTTCTGGATGGCATCAGAGACCAAGTTTATTAGCTGCAGCTAGTAACAGTGATCCTAGAAATACATCACGGTGTAAATTCTCAGGAGACTGCTCATTTTACTAAGGCGAGACGTCTCCTTTTATACCCAATATTCACATTATAAATGTACACCCACTGCACAAAATTCTAGCCAATAAGGTACATTTTCAAACAAAGTGTCACATAACAAAAACTCAATTTACAGTATCCCAACCCAAAAGTTAATTATTAGGAATGTCCCAAATTCAATCTCCACAAGCCGGACAAACCTATAATTGAAAGCATAACCCATGTAATGAAGAAACATAAAAAAAGAAACGGTAACAGATGCTGAACTAGATAAGGCATGTGCAAGGAAACTAAAAGTTAACGATGTCCTGAACATTGGTTGGCAATCTCAGACAAAGATCGATCAGGGAAATTGGCTTTGCGGGGTCAGTTTCAGGTGCAGAGGTCAGTTTCTTACAGTTCATTTCAGAGTCAAAAAGAAACCTAGTTAATGTATACATGAACTAAGAAGGCCAGGCCACTTTATTCGCCAGGCTACCTTCACAGGCCTACGTGAGGGCAACACAAAATCGTGGCACAGAACAAAATGGAGTCAAACTCGAGAATTACAGAACCTCAGACCCTCCTTTTGCCATTACGTAGGCAATAACCTAAGACTCATGTTAATCTGAATCTAGATCTATGTCGATATTCATTAGGTCATCAAGGTGTTGCTGTAGCATCATCTTATTATTCTCTACTTCTCTCGGAACAGGTCCCCGAACACACATAGTAGCACAAAGACTATAAATGGCGGGACCACACTGGATGCAAAGACAACAAGAGAAAAGGATGGTTAAAACCATACCAAGGAATGTCAAAATCTTCCATCCCCATTTGGACAGCAGTCCCCAAAACCATCCCGTCAATGACCAGTCTCCTTCGTCTACATGGATAGACTCAGAGATTTTATACAACCTAGAGATGGCTTGGTACACTGTAGGGGCATTATCTGGTATGTAAACACAGCAACGGGATCCAATTAATTTACATACTCCTCCTCGATCTGCAAGTATGATGTCTAATACCATACGGTTCTGCAAAGTCATAAGGCGGTCCGCTTGATGCTCATCTGTAACATTACTAAGAGCACCTGCTGTCTCATTAATAGTAGCTTCAACAACGCGGACAAGCTGTCGAATATGCCTACTATTGATCATAGGACCCCAAAAGGGCAAGAAGCCCTTGAAGAAATCTCCTACTTCGTGTGCTGCGGTATCTTCCTTATTGAAGACACCTCTACCATATCTCGTTCTATGATAGTCTGAAGCAGTAGTGTATGTAGGGGGAAGTAGAAACGCCACATAACACGTTCCTGAAAAATCAGGTGGCAACCATGTGTAGGCTCTGTCATGATAAACAAAATATGTGCCTTTAGCTGGCACAAACGGTGGAGAAGTCCGAGATGAATAGACATAGGTTTGAGCACACACACCCTTACCTAGCTGAGCTTTCGGATTCCGACCATTACCTTGAAAACAAAAGTGGCCTCGGTGGGGTACAATCCAAATAGGGGGAGACCTTTTTCGTCTCTCCTTCTCTGTCAAACTGGTACTATATCCAGTCACGTTCCAACCAACTTAAGCCTGCACCTCATCCTTAGGGATAGCATTATATGCATCAATATCTCGGATCATAGCTACTATTCCCCTTATTAAGGCACTATTGCTCAAGTTATCTCTAAGGGAACGTAAGGGGCATACCTCATTTGCATAGATAAACATGGTCTGAAAAGCCCACACAGACCCATTAAAAGAAAACGGCAAAACCAAATATGGCATACCTTTATCTGTCGTATGAGGCATAAGACCACAAACCCAACAATTAGTGGTATTTACTACTAACTGATGCTGATGCAACAACTGTATAAACGAGTTGTTGACAAATTCTGATCTCCTTGTCTGTTCATGTTCAGGCAACGTATAAAACTGGTGCAAAGAAACAGTAGTGAAAGAAAGCATAGGTTGGGAGGTGGGTGCAGATGTCTGTTGTGTAGCATAGACAGTCCAACCCACACAAGCTAATGTGATACTTAAAAACATCAAAAAGCCCGATATTATAAAACATTTGCTATGTATCAATGTACAAAATCTTGTCTTAAGTTCTATTCTCTCAACATCTCTTTCAGTTACAACAGACTCCATCCTCTAACGTGCTGCTCGCGTCAATTTTCCTTCTTCACTCAAGTGTGCGTCCAGGCGTCCTAGACGTCCCTAGAACCGCAGACCTTTCGTCAATACGCGGGCCACCCCTTAAGTTCTTATACCGCGACCCTGCAGCTGAACCCGAATGGTGGCTCGAAAAAGAAAAAGAAAAATAGTCTCTTGTCTGAAAGAGTGTAATTCACAAAAAAATTCAAATTTTATTTGTCCTTTTTAGACCTTAAGTTTTAGCGTTCTTTACCAGGCACAGTTTGATCCTGAAAGAGTGTCTCTGGGTGCGTAGTATCAAGTCTCAAACACGGCGGCACAGCTTCTTGCAAGACTTTATCATCCGCACGTTCTGACTGAGTCCATTCCAGATGTGCATCGCTAAAAGGTACAAATCTCGGAACCCTTTCACTCTTGGAATCGGCAACACCTTCCCGGACCCACTTATCGTACGGTAAGGGCAAAGGTATCTTCTTACGATGGGTACCATGTACCCAGTTTTTCTTGCCGAACACCTTAATAGCAGTCCGAGTTGATAACAGGACTTGGTATGGACCGGTCCATCTTGGTTCCAAGTTCTTTGACCTCTGGAAATTCTTGGTTAGAACCCAGTCGCCAGGTTGAATCGTGTGGCCTGCGTCTACAGAAACTAAAGGTAAAGTGTCATGGACCTGTTGGTGAAGAACACGTAATTTAGCAGTCAAATCATGTAAGTAGTCAACCAACATAGGGTACTCGATATCACTGTACTTCTTAGGCCTCGGCACACCCCAGACATTCGCCGGGCGTCCAAAAACAATCTCGTATGGGCTAAGTCCCACGCGAGAATGTACTGTCGGTCTCGTGGACAAAAGTGCCAATGGTAAGGCATCGGGCCATGTAAGACCAGAGCTGGCTTGCACCTTGGCCAACTTCAGCTTCAGAGTGCCATTATAGCACTCGACCAGGCCTGCTGACTGGGGGTGATTCGCAGCGTGAAATTTCTGTTTAATACCCAGACCCGCACATACTTTCTTCATAATCTGACCCACAAATTCACTTCCATTATCACTCCATACCATCCTCGGCAAGCCATATCTGGGAAAGAATTCTTTGAGCAAAACCTTGGCTGTAGACAAGGCAGTATTATCAATTAGGGGGTAGGCCTCTATCCATCTGGAAAAGGCACAAACAACCACAAGGACATACTTCAAGTTATTGCATCTTTCCATATGAATATAGTCTATCTGCAGCACCTCGAACGGATACTTTGGAGGAGCAAAATGACCCGCTGGAGTTGGGGTTCCCTTTCCAGGATTATGCATCAAGCAAATCATGCAGTGTTTAACCAAATTCTCAGCACACTTAGGAATTCCACCATTCTGCCATACCGGAGCCATCAACTTACATATCCCTTTTGAACTAATGTGAGCCAACCCATGAGCCATAGTAACCACCGGAAGCACATATGCATCCGGCAACAACCATCGCTGGTGCTCTGACAACTCAACCCAACAGCCTGTTAAATCCAACATTCCCGTACTCTCTCTCCACATACTCAATTCTTTCTCAGTAGCTTCTACCTGAATCATCTTCACACTTTCTGTTGTATCTTCACACATTCCTCCTTCCACAACCCATCTGGCAGGACCTGCAACATACATCCGACTCGTCACATCTTTCGCCGTTTCTCTCGCTACTTCATCTGCAAACGCATTCCCTTGACCCACATCATCCGTAACCTTCTTATGCGCACTACACTTCACTATCGCAATTTAGGTCGGCAAAGTAAGTGATTCAAGAAGTTCACTCACTAATTGTCCATGCTGAATTTTCGTACCATGGGAAGTAAGAAATCCTCTCTCTTTCCACAAGCGACCAAAACTGTGAGCCACGCCAAATGCGTATTGGCTTTCAGTATAAACATTCACTCTCTTTCCTTTTGACAACACACACGCTCTAGTCAATGCTATCAACTCCGCTGCTTGCGCTGAATTCTGTGCAATACGTGCTGTTTCAACAATCGTGTGCAAAGTTGTGACAGCATATGCTGCAGTCGTCTCTCCATTAGGAAGCTTAAAGCACAAACCATCTACCCATAGGGTACCATCAGGATTCGAAAGAGGAGTATCTTTCAGATCAACTCTACCCTTCGTTTCCTCCTCTGTCCGGAGAAAACAGTCATGCTGTTCCTGAGCATCTGTCTCTACAAAAATCGGCAACAATGTAGCTGGATTCAATGTGTTGCACCGCTTGATGTGCACATGGCTAGCCAAAAGCGTCAACTCATAACCTGACAAACGCGCACTGATAAGATGTTGAGTCTTCGTTCTATTCAATAGGGTATCCACTGCATGTGGGACCATCACAATCAATGTATTATCCAATACCAAACCAGCAGACTGTCGGATAGAAACAGCCGCTGCCGCTGTAGCTCCTAGACAACTAGGCAACGCCCTAGCTACCGGATCTAAAGTAGCTGAAAAATACGCACATGGGCGCTGCTTGTCTCCAAATTGTTGTGTCAACACTGACAACGCACAACCTTCTCTCTCGTGTACATAAAGTGTAAAAGGTTTACTGTAGTCGGGGGTACCCAACACCGGAGCAGAACACAATGCATCACGCAATTCGGAAAAACTCTTCTGACATTTGTCAGACCAAGGAAGAGGGTGTGGTGTGTCCTTAAGAGTAAGTGCCAACAAAGGTTTTGCTAGCAAAGAAAAATTCGGAATCCACTGTCTACAATACGAGGTGATACCTAAGAAGGCACGCACCTCTCTCTGTGTACATGGCACAGTCATTTGGGCAATTGCTTGATTACGCTCTGGGGTCAATCGCCTTCCCTCCTTCGACAAGAGATGACCTAAGTAGGTCACTTCTTGGCGGCAATACTGCAACTTCAAAGGTGACACTTTATGATGAAGGTCAGACAGGTGTCGCAACAAAGAAAGAGTAACTTTTTTTAAAAATTTTTTTTATTTAGATTTGCAAAATCAAACGGTACATAAATGATAGCTGTGTGTTCACCAATGACAAAGTATGGAGGTACATCACAACACCTCCAGCTCCCTGACAAGATGTGCAACTTATGGAAGGCATCCGACATCAGAACCCCATTTATCAATCCCCCATCAACACTTGTCCAAATTGAAACAGATGAAACTGACATCAACAATCCACACCCAGGGCCCATAGCCACCCCATCCATCCACGCATACCCTGCAACCCCTGTGAAGTCCATGCCATCAACCCCCCCACAACAAGCGCCCCATGGATCATACCATCCCATTCATTCCATGACGTCCCCACTCTCCCAACGCCCATGTCGAACCGCCTACCCCACTCCCGTTGGGACTATACCGGAATGTGTGGGTGACGAGGGGGAACCGGGGAGACCCGTGATGTATGTTTTGTAAGGGCCCCAGATGTCCCTAGGACGTGCCGCCGCGGGGAGAAGACTAGAGTAGAGTTCGCTATTCGTGCTGCAAAAAGCCATGGCAGTGAGCCACGATTTGACCGTAGGAGCCCGTCTATCCCCCCAGCGCCTGGCGATTTCACGTTTGGCCAGAAGTAGACCCATAGCGGCCAACCTACGAACGTTCTTAGGGAAATTTGCTGTGTAGCCCAACAACGCAACCTCAGGAGCGGGAACAAGTGTAAGCTCTAACATGTCTTCCAAGACCTTGTAAACTTGTGTCCAGAATGATTGCAGCCTCGGACAAGTCCAGGACAAGTGTGCGAAGTCTGCATGCGGTGCCGAGCACTTCCAACAGAGGTGAGGTCGTGCAGGGTCAATTGAATGGAGTCTGTCTGGGGTCATGTACCAACGGCGTAGGAATTTATAGTGAAGGAGTTTGTGACGACTGTTCAGTGACACCGTAGCAGTAACCTTACAGCAGGCCGTCCACTGTTCATCCGTAATAGGTCTACCCAAGTCCGTCTCCCGTCGCCCTGGCCGCGCAACAGAGTCGGCGAAGAACAAACCTATCCATGAATGTAGCCTCGCTGAAACGCGCCTCTTCCGACGCCGAGAATATGTGCCCTCCAGGGTATAAATCCCCCATCTTGGTGAGGTTAAATTTACTTAACGTTCGCTGCACAATCGCCTCATCTGTGCCCGGCAGTAGCCCCGGGTTGCGAATAGGGAGCGAAGAGGAATGTAGGCGAGGGTGAGCTAAATAGCTCAAAAGTTTCTTCCAGGCCCAGCTGGTAGTGGACACTGTTTGAATATCCACTGGGCTTCTGGGGATACCCTTGGGCAAAACGGCCGCCAACTGGCCTGGGAGAACAAAGTCTGCCTCAGGGCGAAGAAACGGGATCCGAGCGTCCGGATGGTACCAGGCATAGGCATGTGCACACTGCGCGACCATATAGTATAGATACAGATCCGGTACGCCGAGGCCTCCCCTATCTTGTGGGAGTGTAAGAGTCTTCCAGCGAATCCGGGGGTGCTTCCCGCCCCAGACCAGTCGGATCAGGAGGGATCTCAAGGTGGAAAAGAAAGACCGAGTGAGAGGAACAGGGATATTATTAAAAAGATACAAAAATTTGGGGAGCACTATCATTTTTATGATGGCTATTCTGGCCGACATGGAGAACGGGAGGCGCAACCAACCCTCTACCTGCGTCTCCAACCGCGCTATCGTGCGTCCATAATTGAGGCGTATGATTTTGTCTGTGCTCAAATGGATCTGAATGCCCAAGTAGCGTACTGAGTCCGAGCACCACTCCAATGGGAACTCACATTGCCACGGGGAGGTGCCGCTAGTCAATGGGAATATGATGGATTTGTGCCAGTTTATGCCCAGTCCGGAGTGGCCACCAAAGCACAGGATCTCACGAATCAGGGGGGCAAGATTGATATGCGGCTCCCTCACATACAGGATAGTGTCATCTGCGGAAAGGGAGGCAAGCAATGGGCCCGTCCTAAACTGGAGACCCCTGTGGAGGTGCCGTTCCTGTAAATGCCGAATCAGGGGGTCCATAGCTAAAATGAACAAGAGCGGGGAAAGCGGACAGCCCTGTCGCGTGCCACGCGTTAGAGAGAATGGTCGGGATAACGTACCGTTGAGACGCAGGCGTGCCGTGGGGCGGCTATAGAGGAGACGAGTCGTGGCCAGAAAGTTCGCCGGCATGCCCATGCGTTCCATAACGGCAAGAAAGAATGGCCATTCTAAGGAATCAAACGCCTTCTCGGTGTCAAGTAGGATCGCAGCAGCAGGTGTGGCCGGGTTAATTCTGTGCAGAACAGTGAACAACGTCCAAAAATTCAGCGACGTCGAGCGACGGGGGACAAAGCCCGATTGCATGGGTGAGATAATGAATTCCATCAGCTGGGAAAGTCTGTTGGCCACTATTTTGGCTAAAATCTTATAGTCGGTGTTTAAGAGGGAGAGGGGTCTATACGACCCACACATCGATGGGTCTTTGTTTGGCTTTGGGAGCAGAACCACGACCGCCTCTCGAAGAGTAGCCGGGAGTGAACCACGCTCCAATGCCTCCGCATAGACCTCTATGAGCTTAGGCGCCAACAGATCAGAGAAGGCCTTGTAGAAATCTCCGGAGAAGCCATCAAGACCCGGAGCAGAAGAGCTCCGGAGCACTTTAATCGCTCCCCGTACCTCCGTCACCGTTATGGGCTCCGCCATAAACTCCTGCATGCCCCTATCTAGAAACACGAGCGCAATTTCCGACAGGTAGGCGTCTCGAGCGGCCGTGGATTCACCCAATTAGGAGGTGTATAACTCAGTATAATAGGCCAGGAATTCATCCCGGATCTCAGCGGGCTTCGTGCGGAGCGTACCGTCCACTCCCCGCACTTCGGTTATCAGGGACTTACTATACGGCGGTCTCAGAACCTGTGCGAGCGTGCGCCCCGGCCGATCCCCCTCCCCATATCGCCGAGCCACACAATATTTCCCCAGATATAGGATCTCCTTGTCCGCAGCCTCCCGAAAGTCCAACAGTAGGCTCAAGCGCCTGGCAAACACCTCGTCGGAGGGCGACCGTCGCGCCTCCATATCAATCGCATCCAGCTGTGTCTCTAAGTGCGTGGTTGTTGTGCGTAGCGCCCTCAGGACCCCAGCCTGTTTAGCAATGCAAACCCCTCTGATATAGGCCTTGAACCCCTCCCATAGGACAGCCCACGAGTCTTCTATTGCTTCAGACACCTCATGGACAAAGAGATCATCCAGAAGTGCCCTTCCGGGAAAACGCCACTGCCGCTCAAACCCCTCCGGGCGGGGAACGTCCAAACCCAGTACTACAGGAGAATGGTCAGAATAGGTTCTAGGGAGGGTTCCTAATGCGCGAAACCAGAGGGACAGGCCCGGGGATAGGAGCCAGTAGTCAATCCTGGTGCAGGTGTTGTGTTGCCCAGAGAAGTGCGTGTAGGCCGTAGTGTCTGGGTTGCGCCTGCGCCATATGTCAGTGAGAGAGAAACGAGTGCAAAGGTCCAGGAGCGCGCGTCTAGCCCTAGGTTTGGAGTCAGTGGCCCTGGAGGTGCTATCGAGCCCCACATTCAGTAGCAAGTTGAGGTCGCCTCCAAGCAGGATGTCAGCGGGTGCCAGGGAGGCCAACTGGGCAGCAAGCGCGTGGAAAAAATCCGGGGAATCAGTGTTAGGAGCATATACACATACCAGAGCGACCACATGCCCCATCAGCACTCCTTTCACAATGCAATAACGCCCTTCCCTGTCCCCCAGGAATGTCTGGCAGTGGAACGGGATCCTCTTATGAATCAGGACCGCTGTGCCTCTAGCATAGTTGCTGAAATTGGAAAAATAGCGGTGGGCGCCCTAGGAAGCTGCAAAACTGGTATTCCCCGATGGGTGTAAGTGTGTCTCTTGAAGAAAAGCAATGTCAACCCTGTGCCGATTCAAGTAATGTAGTATTTGTTTACATTTACGCTGATTGTTTAGGCCACGGACATTCCAAGACATTAAGGAGAGATTGGCGGGAGTTACATTCAAACCTATCTGGGCCATCGATGCCAAACTGTTCGTAGCAGGAGCAGGAGCGATGCTGCGCCTCCGTGTACCAAAGAGAACAGCTCACACACAGCCAAGTCATGAAAAGCAAACTTATATATCCCCACCCCCCTCCCCCCACCCAGCCAAACCACGCAAACGTGAGGCAATCCCCAACCTGGAAGAAAAAAACATAGCTCTAAACAGTAGTACCAAATGTATACCAAAAAAAGAAGGCAGAGCATCATAACCCAGAAGTACTCCCAACGGTTTCAACCAGAGGGGGGTGACGACGATCCGCAATCAACCCAGCGCTGCATAGCAAATATATACCAATTATTCAAAAAGTCCTCCAATAACAAGAGTCAATGAAAACTAAGTTAGAGCCTGGGCGCAGTCTCAGCCGACACCGGAGGTCGCAAACAGGTCCTGGCTGTGCGCAGAGCCACTGCGAGGGGGGGGAACGTCCATCCTCGTCTCCCCCCGGCGGGCCCCGACGCGGCTTGTAGTTGCGACAGAATTCCTGCACCGCAGTGGGGGTATCAAAGAGCCGAGTACGGCCCTCGATATCGACCCGTAGACGAGCCGGGTAGAGCATACCATATTTGAGGCCCAGATTTCGCAGCGCAGCCTTCGCACCCGTATATTTCCGCCTGGCCTCCTGGACTGTGGCCGTGAAATCGGGGTAGAAGGAAAGTCTCGAGCCCTGCCAAGTGATCTCACCCTTTTCTCTGGCTAGGCGCAAGGCAGTGTCTCGGTCCCGAAAGTTCATGATACGGGCAATAAGCGGGCGAGGCGGGAGCCCCGGGTGAGGCCTCGGCCCCAGGGAGCGGTGGGCCCTCTCAACCACAAAGCCCGGAGTGAAGGCTTCTCTCCCAAAAATGTCAGTAAGCAGCTGTTCCACAAAAACGTCAAGCCGGCCAGTGGCCGTGGATTCCGGAACCCCGGTTATCCGCACATTGTTGCGCCGACTGCGCGATTCTAAATCTTCGTTCTTGATGGCCACTTCTTTCAAGATGCGCTCAAGCTTGTCTACCCGCTTGGACTCCTGTACTGCTCTGTCCTCGAAAGTAGAGATCCGGGCCTCGGCTTCTCCCAGACGCTGGTCATGAGCCTGGATCTTGGCCCCCATGTTCTCCACCGTCTTATCCAGGGCATCGAAGCAGCCATCCAAGGCCCTGAAGCCAGCACGCATTTCCTGAAGCCAGTCCGGGGACGGGGCATCGGTCAGCGGGCCGCCGGACGCCCCCTCGGCCGGGCCCGGCATGGCGATCCCCCGCAGGCTGTTCAGGGAGTTTCTCAAATGGCAATGTTTTCTGCTTGGGGTCCTTGCGACCCATGCCACAAACTGTCCGATGGCCACCAGCCCGCTGCCTGTAGAATAAAGACGGCTCAACTATGCCGCAGTGGTATTCCGACAGGATAGTTCAGCCTGCTGCCAAGCCGCCCAGGTCCCCCAGGTGCCGCAGTGCCCACCGGATGCCGAAGCAGACCCGACTACACCACGCCGTCGGTCCGGGACATCACCAGATGCAGCAGGCAGGGTCCAGAATGGGATGGGGGGGGACCATAGCGAAGCAAACCGCAGCCTAGTCCCAGTGGAGCCAGGTGGGGCGAGGGAGGACAGCCCGACCAGGCCGCAGTACACAGGTCGCGTCCAGGGCGGGCCCGAGGAGAGAGGCGGAGACAGACTGAGCGCTAGACCAGCGCAGCGTCCAACCCGCCCCCCCACACCACCAGCGGGCCACCCCGCAGCCCCTCTCCGGTCCCCCGACCGCGCGGCCAGGGGCCCCAGGGAGGAGAACACGAGCAAGGACACGCCCGGCGCGCCAGGCAAGATCCAGGCACCCGGTCGCCCCCCAGCCCGCAGCGGCGCAGGGAGGACCACAGACACCCGTCAGCCCGCACCCCGGCGCTCAACGCCCCCCCCCACGCCCCTTCCCCGGGTACCTGATTCACGGTCGGACTCCGGTCTCACACTCCCGTCTGTGAAGCCCGCGGTAGCCCACCATCTGGGGCCCTATGGCGATACGTCCTCAGCCGGTCTCGAGCGATCTAATCATCTTCGCAGCTCGCTCCGGGGTCTCAGGATCTTCAGCGGTGACGCCAGGAGTTCCGCGCCCGCATCAGGAGGGGTGGAAAGGAGCTTTAGCGCCGGGCTGGCGGCGGAGCTTCAGCGCCGCGCGGCCATCTTATCTCGCGGCTCAGCCACGCCCCCAAGAAAGAGTAACTTCTTTACAAATCTCTTCATCATCAGCAGCATCCAACAGATCATCAACATACTGGATAAGAGTAACACCAGAAGGCAATGCAAGAGTATTAAGCTGAGTTTTCAAAGCCTGACTGTAAATGGAGGGACTCTCACAATAACCTTGAGGAGCGCGCTTAAACCGAAAACTGCGGCCTCCTAAAGAGAAGCCAAAAATATCCCTACTTTCCTCAGCAATCGGAATACTGAAGAAGGCGTTCTTCAGATCAATAACAGAAAACCAAGCAGCTGAGGCAGGGATCATAGTCAATAAAGCAGTAATGTCCGGGACAACAGGAAACTGTGGCACAACGATCTTATTGACCTCTCGAAGGTCGATCACAAACCGATACACAGGTGGCTGAGAAGAGTCAGTACGCTTAAGGACAGGCAGAACAGGACTGTTACACACATTACCTCTCGTTTCTTCAACCACACATTTCTCAACCAAATCATAGATAATAGCTAAAAGAGCTCTTTCGCCATCACTGGAAATTTTGTACTGGGGAATGCGAGGTAATTTAGCATTCAACTTAAGGGTAACAACGTAGGGTGGAATCTGCAAGAGACCAACATCATTGGGACCTGTAGCCCAAAGTGTATCAGGGAGAGAACGCAGTTCCAGTTCCCTCCACGCACTCAACGCCGGCCGAAACACCGCCTGCTACCGAGCCACCCCGAGACGCACCCACGGACCCTTCACCTGCCTGACCTGCCGCTTCACCGGCCTCCAACCCAACACCGCACCTGCTAAACCGAGCCCCAGCAACAAACACCTGATGTGCATCCTGCTCAACACCCGCTCCGTTCACAGGCATGCCGTTGAACTCTGGAACCTCCTCGACTCGACAGCACCAGACATCGCCTTCCTGACGGAAACCTGGATGAACGCCTCCTCAGTGCCCAACGTCGCCATCGCCGTCCCGGAAGGCTCCAAAATCACCAGGAAGGACCGCGTCAACCAGACAGGAGGAGGCATCGCCATCATCCACAAGAACACCATCCGCATCACGACCAACTCCAATGACACCTTCACCTCCGCCGAACACCTCCACTTCCAGATACACACCGACCCCAAGACCACGCTCAGAGGCACCCTCGTCTACAGACCACCGGGACCACGCACACAGTTCAGCGAAGACATCACAGACTTCGTCAACCCGCACGCCATCAATTCCACCGACTACATCCTCCTGGGGGACCTCAACTTCCACCTGGAGGACAACAAGGACCGCAACACCACTGCTCTGCTGGACAACCTGGCCAACCTCGGACTCAAGCAACTGGTAACCACCCCCACCCACTACGCCGGCCACACGCTTGACCCAGTCTTCTCATCCAGCAAATACGTCACCTTCAGCCACTCCACCAATCTCCAGTGGACTGACCACAGCTGCGTCCACTTCAGCTTCAGTAAAACGACGACCCACCACCACCCTCAACAAGCCCCCCGCAGGAGCTGGATCAAGATCACCGGCGACCAGCTCACCACCTTCCTCAGCCAGAACCCCCCCACCAGCTCAACGGACCCCAACGAAGCCGCCAACAACCTCACACAGTGGATCACCAACTGCGCAGACACCCTCGCACCACTGAAGAAGAACCCCCCCAGCAGACGCGGCAGCAAGAAAGCCTCCTGGTTCACCGACGAGCTCATCACCTCCAAGAAGAACTGCCGCTCCCTGGAGAACACCTGGCGCACCAACCAGACCACAGACAACATGACGGCCCTCAAACACGTCACCCGCAAACACCACCAACTGATCCGCGCCACAAAGAAGACAGCCTTCAAGGAACGACTGGACAACAACACCCACAACAGCAAGGAACTCTTCAGCATCGTCAAAGAGCTCTCCAACCCCGATGCCGGAAACAATGACATCACTCCCTCGCAAGACCTCTGCGACTCCCTCGCAGCCTTCTACCACGACAAGATCGCCAACATTCACAACAGCTTCGGCCCACCAACCACGAACCCCACCACCGAACCGATGTCCCCCACCGCCACCCTCCGCACCTGGACCCCAGTCAGCACCGAAGACACAACACGCACAATGAACACCATCCACTCCGGATCCCCTACGGACCCCTGCCTACACCACATCTTCAACACGGCCGACCACATCATCGCACCCCACCTCCGCGACATCATCAACGCCTCCTTCAACACCGCCACCTTCCCGGAGTGCTGGAAACACGCCGAGATCAGTGCCCTGCTGAAGAAACCAACTGCAGACCCCTCCGACCTCAAGAACTACCGCCCCATCTCGCTCCTCCCGTTTCCTGCCAAAGTCATTGAGAAGACCGTCAACAGACAGCTAGCCGCCTTCCTTGAGACCAACGGATCCCTCGACCACTCGCAATCCGGCTTCCGAGCCAACCACAGCACGGAGACCGCCCTCATCGCAGCCACAGACGACATCAGATCTGTTAGAGTCGGGGATCTCTGGTTGGCGCAAGGTTGCCCTTGTGTCAAGCAGGAACCCTCTCCTCCACGTCAGGGCGCAGGATAACTCCTTTTGAATGACCCTTGCTCACCCTCTAGGTGCGTGGCGTGAGCAGCCAAGGCGATTCCTCAGGCGTTGTTGGTTAAGCACTTACAATCATACACACAGTAAATACATCAATCCCCCCCAGAAACGGACACCAGCCTTGGATATATAGAAAAATACGCTTCTTTATGTAAAAATAGGTATATATATCTCAGCAGACTTATCACAAGACCAATAACGTTTTCGCTATGCCACCAGGTTATAAAGCAGGCAAATGTTCTTTGTTCGTAGTTTCAAATGGATACTTCGTAGTCTCTTGCAAATGTTACTTGTAGTTTCCAGTACTCACAGAGATCGGTTCCGGCGAACGGGGAAATAAGGCATTGCGGGCCCCGAGCCCGATACTGGAACTTCTTTCGTGATGTGGAGAGTCGGCACAGGTCGGTGCGACTCTCAGCTTGGGAAGTGTTCTTGGGTCCTCAATCAGCAGGTGTGGGCAAGTAGGCAGGCGCGGCCAGCGACCCTTTAGCACGGCGGTGCAGGAGGGTCTCCACAGCGGGGGCGGCGCGGCCTGAGATGTCCGGGGATAGCGAAGCGGGGTCGCAGGGCACAGTCAGTGCAGCTGGATGACCCGGCGTAGATCACAGTCGTCGGACGGCTTCCGGCGGGAGGGGTGATAGCGCGGTCAGCGCGCTCCAGTAGCAGGCGGTGACAGGGATGCAGGCGGCCTGGCCCGGGGACAGAGAGCGGCTCTGGACGGAGCGGGGCTCTCACGGGTTTGAGGCAGGCAAGCTTCTGAGTGTCACGGCCCTAGGAGGGGCGATGAGGGGCGCAGTCTCTTTCCAGCGGGATGCACACACGGCTCGAATTGGAGGACGAGCAAAAGCACAGAGAACCCACTGGTCCTGGGGTTCAGTTCAGGGGGCAAGCTCAGATCAAGCCCTTGGAGAATGTTCAAGCACAAAGTAGCAAAGTCTTTTCAGTAGTCTCTTCCTCTCCTTTCTCAGCAAGGCAAGCAGCAGGCCAGCTCCTCCAGCGTCTTCTTCTCCTTCTAGTCGGGCAGAGGTTCTTTGTGGTAAACAGGATTCTGATTTCTTCGGAGCCAGGCTCCTACTTTTATACCATGATTCTTTTGTTCTTTAGCGCCAGGGGGCCTAGGCCTGGCTCAGTCCAGTTCTGGAGCACTTTGTTATGGTGACTCTGCTCTTTCCTTTCAGCAGCAGGGCAGAGACATCAGCCGCTCCACAGGGGGCGGCGCCGGCTTTGTGGTGGCAGAGCACAGGTCTATTCAAGAGTCAAGGTGTACTCCTCCCACCCATCCTGGTGTCATCTCTCTACCCACCACCTGGCAGCCAACCTGTCTCTGGGGATCCCCCCACCCTGCTCCTTACTGTTGCCAGGCAGAACACACACACACAGCAGAGGCGGACTGAGATGGCCAGGTCAGTAAATACTAACTTTCTAAAAGTAGTATTTACAAACCCAGGATATTAAAATAAACTTGACTACAAGAAGTATTTTATTATTCTGAGTTCAGGCATACTAAACTTGACACTCTACCATGCTCTCTGGGTCCACTGGGGTCACAGCGTTGGCGTGATCCCAGCAGCCCGTTCTGGCCTATGGAGAGCAGGTAGCCTTCAATAGTGAAAAACGACAAGGGCTGTAATTCACTACTAAGACATGCCACACACATCAGGGCATGTCCTACCTTATGCCTACAATGCACCCTGCCCTTGGGCCTACCAGAGGGGTGGCTAATATGTAGGTAAGGGAAGGTTTAGGGACTGGCAAGTGGGGGCACTTGCGCAGTCAGCGCGACGGTCCCGGACCGCGCACAGGGTCTGCGGTGGCAGACCCTAGACACCTTTTACACGGCTGCTTTCTGTGGGTGGCGCAACCAGCGCTGCAAGCCCACCAGCAGCATTGGCATTCACAAGCCCTGGCACCCCTGGTGCACTCTACTGGGGACTGACAGTGAATCCAACAAACCAATCAGGGACATCAATTACAGGTACACTTTACTTAGGGAGCACTTGCACTGCGGCACGGATGAGCCGTGGCGCAGTGCCCTGAGCGGACAACACCAGCAAAACAATCGAGGCACACCATCAAAAAGTGGAAGGGAAACTCACGCCAAGGTGCCAGGTCTAACACGTGTCCCCTCCAGCTGAAATGTGGGGAGAACTACCCTTGCCCAGGGGGTTCCTCGTCACTAAGGCGGAAATACCTGGACAGACCGTCAGCGTTGGCGTGATCTGTACCAGGACGGTGTTCCACCGTAAAGTCCATACCCTGTAGGGAGATGGACCACCTTAACAGCTTCGGGTTCTCACCCCTCATTTGCATCAACCATCTGAGGGGCCTGTGGTCCGTCTGAACCCGGAAGTGAGACCCAAACAAGTAGGGTCTTAGCTTCTTCAGCGCCCAGACCACAGCAAATGCTTCTCGCTCAATTGCACTCCACCTACTTTCCCGTGGAAGTAACCTCCTACTGATGAAGGCTACGGGTTGGTCCCAGCCCTCCTCAGTCATCTGTGAGAGAACAGCCCCTACACCATGCTCTGAAGCGTCTGTCTGCACTAGGAATTCCTTGGAGAAGTCAGGGGCCAAGAGCACGGGCGCCGTGCACATGGCAGTCTTCAGGGTGTCGAAAGCTTTCTGACAGGTGTCAGTCCAAATCACGTTCCTGGGCTGCTTCTTGGAAGTCAGCTCTGTCAAGGGGGCAACAATCGTTCCATAGCCCTTGACAAACCTCCTGTAGTACCCAGTGAGCCCCAGGAAGGCCCTCACTGCGGTCTGCGTCTTGGGGGGTTCCCAAGCCAGGATGGTCTCAATTTTGGGTTGCAAGGGTGCCACCTTGCAACTCCCCACTTGGTGTCCCAAGTACACCACGGAACCCTGCCCGATCTGGCACTTGCTTGCCTTGATCGTGAGGCCTGCTCGGCGCAGAGCCATCAACACTTCCTAGAGGTGGCGCAGGTGTTCGGGCCAGGTGGCACTGAACACCGCGATGTCATCCAGGTAGGCGGCACTGAACGCATCCAGCCCAACCAGTACCTGGTTGACCAACCTCTGAAAGGTGGCAGGGGCATTCTTCATCCCAAATGGCATGACTCGGAACTGGAAGTGCCCATCTGGTGTAGAGAATGCTGACCTCTCTTTGGCCCCATCGGTCAAGGCGATCTGCCAGTACCCAGACGTTAAATCAAACGTGCTGAGGAACCGGGCAGCCCCCAGCCGATCAATGAGCTCGTCAGCTCTGGGGATGGGGTGCGCGTCAGTCTTCGTTACTGAATTGAGTCCTCTGTAGTCCACACAGAACCGGAGTTCAGGTGTGGCTCCCGGCGCAGCAGCCTTTGGGACCAAGACCACGGGGCTGGACCAAGGACTGCTGGAGGTCTCAACCACCCCTAGCGCAAGCATTTTGGAGACCTCCTCCTTGATGCAAGCTCTGACCCTGTCAGTTACCCTGTAAGCCTTGTGCTTCACAGGTAAGCTGTCTCCTGTGTCCACATCATGGACGCACCAATCTGTGACACCAGGAACCAGGGAGAATCTATCGGGAAACTGCCCCAGCAGGTGGCGGCAATCTTCCTGTTGTTCGGGCGTCAGGGTGGGTGAGAGGTTAACTCCATCCACTGACCCATCTTTCTCAGAGGCCACTAAGAGGTCAGGAAGAGGCTCGGTCTCCTCTTCTATTCCATCATCAGTGGCCAGCAGCATGCCCACTTCGGTCCTCTCTAAGTGGGGCTTAAGGCGGTTAACATGTAGGACCCTCAAAGGGTTCCTGGGAGACTGCATGTCCACCAAGTAGGTGATAGGACTTTTGCGCTCCACAACCTCAAATGGACCTGTCCACTTATCCTGAAGTGCGCAAGGCTCCACTGGGGCCAAGACCCACACCTTTTGTCCAGGTTGAAGCTCTACCAGAGTGGCATTCCGGTCGTACCACCGCTTCATCTCCTCCTGGCTGGCTTCCAGATTTGCCTCAGCAAGTTGCCTGAAACGCCTAGTCTGGTTTCGGAAGGCCAGCATGTAACTATATACATTCTGGGGAGGTTTCCTGGGAGATTGCTCCCAGCCTTCCTTTACCAAACTTAGAGGTCCTCTTACCGGGTGACCATACAGAAGCTCAAAGGGGCTGAACCCTAGAGACTTCTGTGGCACCTCTCGGTAAGCGAAGAGCAGGCATGGCAAGAGGACGTCCCACTTACGCCTCATTGGACCGTCCAGGCCCATGATCATGCCTTTGAGGGTTCGGTTGAATCTCTCAACCAACCCATTTCCTTGGGGGTGGTAAGGAGTGGTGAACTTGTAAGTTACCCCACACTCCTTCCACAGGGATTTCATATATGTGGATATGAAATTGGTCCCCCTGTCGCTCACCACCTCTAGAGGGAATCCCACTCGGGAGAAAATTCCCATCAGTGCCCGTCCCACCACGGGGGCCGTCACTGTCCTCAGAGGGATGGCTTCAGGGTACCGGGTGGCATGGTCCACCAAGACCAGGATGAACCTGTTGCCCAGGGCTGTCTTGGGGTCCAGAGGCCCCACAATATCAATACCCACTCGTTGGAATGGCGTACCGACCACAGGGAAAGGTTGCAGAGGAGCCTTGTGCTTCCCTCCGCTCTTACCACTTGCCTGGCAAGTCTGACAGGTTCGGCAGTAGGAATCTGAATTCTTGTGCATTTGGGGCCAGTAAAAGTGGGTGACAAGCCTGTCATAGGTCTTGTCCATCCCCAAATGTCCTGCTAACGGCACATCGTGAGCCAGCCCCAGTAGGAAGGTTCTGAACTTCTGGGGTACCACCAGCACACGGGCTGACCCAGGTTCAGCAGCCTTAGGCTCGGAATACAGGAGGTCACTCTCCCAGTACACGTAGTGTGTTTTGGCCTGAACACCATTGGCCTGGTCTGCAGCCTGCTGCCGCATACCCACGAGAGAAGGGCATTCTTTCTGCTCCCTGCAGAATTCCTCCCTGGAGGGACCTCCTTCTTGCTGCCAATGGGTCAGCTCAGGCAGGTCTCCCAGCTCGGCAATCTGTTCCCCGGTAGGCTCCAGAGCATCCCCCTCAGGGTCTACTTCCTCCTGGGCCGTGGGAACTTTGGGGGCCGGTTTCCCGCGCCTCCTGCGCCTTCTCCCTAAGGCCGGTTCCTGGACCTCTCCCTCAGGCTCCAGGACCCTCTCAACACCCCTACTGGCTGCCATGGACCGGGTGGTCACGCACGCCCAGTCGGGTAGACCCACCATCCTCAGATGCGTGGTCTTCTCCACCTTTTCCCAAGGGGAGCTCTCCAGGTCGTTCCCTAGCAGACAGTCTACAGGCATGTCAGTTCTCACAGCGACTTGTAGAGTACCAGAGACCTCCCCCCACTCAAAGGGAACTTGAGCCATTGGACAACGACTCTCTATGTTGTCAGCATTGACAACCCTACAGTAGGCATTGGGTACAATCTGCTCTTGAGACACCAGGTGTTGCCTCACCGAGGTCACGCTGGCTCCTGTATCTCTAAGAGCCTCAACCTTCTTTCCATTGATGGTCACTTCTTGCCCATATTTCTTAGTGTTAGAGGGCAGGTAGGTTACAGGGACCATCTCACTGTCTCCTAGCGAGACTAGGGTCATCTGCCCGGGACCCCCACCCTCCTGGACTGCTACCTCCTCCCCAAAATTAACATTAGCTACTTGCCGGGGTGGAGCACTAGTGGGTGCGGTCTTACCAAACAGGCGACACTTAGGATCAGAGGCAATGTGACCCGGGTCACCACACCTATAACAATTGAAGGGCCCCTTTGGAACAGGTCTACCTGTCGGGCCCCGTTCTGCTGCGGGGGTGGGGGAGGCTGAGAACCCTTCTGCTGGTTCCCTTGGGAATTACTTTGGGGGCCTTTTTGGAACCCCTTCTGTGTACCCCTGTCCCCCCCACTCTTCTGCTGGGGACCCTGCCCACCTTTGGCGGAGTCTTCCACTTGACCCTTGTGGACCCTGGTGCTGAGCCAGCGGTCCGCCTCCTCAGCAAGCTTCCTCGGGTTGGACAGCTTGCTATCAATCAGGTGCTGGCGTAGCTCAGGAAAACATTGACTGGACAAGTGCTCCCATGCAATTAAATCAAGCAGCCCTTGATAATCATTCACTTTGCTACCCTTCACCCAACCATCCAGCGCTCTGCAGAAAAAGGTCACATACTCCACATACGTACTCTCAGGGATCTTCTTAGTCTCCCTGAACCTCTGTCTATATAGCTCAGGAGTTAACCCATATCTTGTCATTAAAGCTTCCTTCATATGGGGGTATGAGGCTTGGAGATCTAAGGGCAAATCTAACAGTGTGTCACGCCCTTCAGCAAGGAACCTTCCCCACAACCCCGCTCCCCAGTCTTTCTCAGGGACCCGGTGCGAAGACATGGCCACCTCGTAGGCTCTAAACCACTGCCCTATGTCATCCTTTCTAAAATACTCCTTTACTACATCTTTGGGGATGTACACCTTGGACTCTACCTGCACCGGTGGAGTGCTGCCACCAGAAGGAGCGGTATCCAAACTTTTCGCCTTCAGCTCCAACTCCTTCAATCTGATATCATGATCCATTTGGCGTTGTTGTGCCTCCAGGGCCAACTTCTGCTTTTCCATTTCCATTTGTCCTGCCAACTTTGCCATCTCCATTGCATGCGCCCTGTCTGCTGCCCGGTCTGCCAGCTCCTCTGGCGACCGGACTCTGCTGGGCTCCTCAAGGTTGTCGGGTGGAACGATGTCCCCCGCATTCCGTGGGTCTCGTGACTCCTTCCAGGCTCTCAACGCCTTGGTGTACTGGGTCTTCCTCTTGAATCCAGCATGGGGGACTCTGAATTTTACACTGTAGCCTTTCAATTGCTCCATCGTGTAGCCTCCCAGCCTCTCCCAATCCACCTCATCTATTCCAGAAATCACAGAGAGTGCTCTTCCAGCGGAGAGTGAGCTAGGCATGATTGCAGTAATGGCAGATGTCTCAACAAAGTTCCAAAAATGAAAACCTGTGGCTGCGTTATTTGGTCTGCTCTCACTATCTGGTGATTAATAATTCACTGTATGCAAATTACAAGTGCAAATCCGAAATCCCACCCGCTGCCAACAATGTTAGTGTCGGGGATCTCTGGTTGGCGCAAGGTTGCCCTTGTGTCAAGCAGGAACCCTCTCCTCCACGTCAGGGCGCAGGATAACTCCTTTTGAATGACCCTTGCTCACCCTCTAGGTGCGTGGCGTGAGCAGCCAAGGCGATTCCTCAGGCGTTGTTGGTTAAGCACTTACAATCATACACACAGTAAATACATCAATCCCCACCAGAAACGGACACCAGCCTTGGATATATAGAAAAATACGCTTCTTTATGTAAAAATAGGTATATATATCTCAGCAGACTTATCACAAGACCAATAACGTTTTCGCTATGCCACCAGGTTATAAAGCAGGCAAATGTTCTTTGTTCGTAGTTTCAAATGGATACTTCGTAGTCTCTTGCAAATGTTACTTGTAGTTTCCAGTACTCACAGAGATCGGTTCCGGCGAACGAGGAAATAAGGCATTGCGGGCCCCGAGCCCGATACTGGAACTTCTTTCGTGATGTGGAGAGTCGGCATAGGTCGGTGCGACTCTCAGCTTGGGAAGTGTTCTTGGGTCCTCAATCAGCAGGTGAGCAGGTGTGGGCAAGTAGGCAGGCGCGGCCAGCGACCCTTTAGCACGGCGGTGCAGGAGGGTCTCCACAGCGGGGGCGGCGCGGCCTGAGATGTCCAGGGATAGCGAAGCGGGGTCGCAGGGCACAGTCAGTGCAGCTGGATGACCCGGCGTAGATCACAGTCGTCGGACGGCTTCCGGCGGGAGGGGTGATAGCGCGGTCAGCGCGCTCCAGTAGCAGGCGGTGACAGGGATGCAGGCGGCCTGGCCCGGGGACAGAGAGCGGCTCTGGACGGAGCGGGGCTCTCACGGGTTTGAGGCAGGCAAGCTTCTGAGTGTCACGGCCCTAGGAGGGGCGATGAGGGGCGCAGTCTCTTTCCAGCGGGATGCACACACGGCTCGAATTGGAGGACGAGCAAAAGCACAGAGAACCCACTGGTCCTGGGGTTCAGTTCAGGGGGCAAGCTCAGATCAAGCCCTTGGAGAATGTTCAAGCACAAAGTAGCAAAGTCTTTTCAGTAGTCTCTTCCTCTCCTTTCTCAGCAAGGCAAGCAGCAGGCCAGCTCCTCCAGCGTCTTCTTCTCCTTCTAGTCGGGCAGAGGTTCTTTGTGGTAAACAGGATTCTGATTTCTTCGGAGCCAGGCTCCTACTTTTATACCATGATTCTTTTGTTCTTTAGCGCCAGGGGGCCTAGGCCTGGCTCAGTCCAGTTCTGGAGCACTTTGTTATGGTGACTCTGCTCTTTCCTTTCAGCAGCAGGGCAGAGACATCAGCCGCTCCACAGGGGGCGGCGCCGGCTTTGTGGTGGCAGAGCACAGGTCTATTCAAGAGTCAAGGTGTACTCCTCCCACCCATCCTGGTGTCATCTCTCTACCCACCACCTGGCAGCCAACCTGTCTCTGGGGATCCCCCCACCCTGGTCCTTACTGTTGCCAGGCAGAACACACACACACAGCAGAGGCGGACTGAGATGGCCAGGTCAGTAAATACTAACTTTCTAAAAGTAGTATTTACAAACCCAGGATATTAAAATAAACTTGACTACAAGAAGTATTTTATTATTCTGAGTTCAGGCATACTAAACTTGACACTCTACCATGCTCTCTGGGTCCACTGGGGTCACAGCGTTGGCGTGATCCCAGCAGCCCGTTCTGGCCTATGGAGAGCAGGTAGCCTTCAATAGTGAAAAACGACAAGGGCTGTAATTCACTACTAAGACATGCCACACACATCAGGGCATGTCCTACCTTATGCCTACAATGCACCCTGCCCTTGGGCCTACCAGAGGGGTGGCTAATATGTAGGTAAGGGAAGGTTTAGGGACTGGCAAGTGGGGGCACTTGCGCAGTCAGCGCGACGGTCCCGGACCGCGCACAGGGTCTGCGGTGGCAGACCCTAGACACCTTTTACATGGCTGCTTTCTGTGGGTGGCGCAACCAGCGCTGCAAGCCCACCAGCAGCATTGGCATTCACAAGCCCTGGCACCCCTGGTGCACTCTACTGGGGACTGACAGTGAATCCAACAAACCAATCAGGGACATCAATTACAGGTACACTTTACTTAGGGAGCACTTGCACTGCGGCACGGATGAGCCGTGGCGCAGTGCCCTGAGCGGACAACACCAGCAAAACAATCGAGGCACACCATCAAAAAGTGGAAGGGAAACTCACGCCAAGGTGCCAGGTCTAACAAGATCCCTAATGGACAATGGGGAAACTGCGGCCCTCATCCTCCTGGACCTCTCCGCAGCGTTCGACACTGTCTGCCACCGCACCCTGGTACAGCGCCTGAACAACACCGGCATCCAGGAGAAGGCCCTGGAGTGGATCACCTCATTCCTCGCCGGAAGAACCCAGAGAGTCCGCCTCCCCCGTTCCGGTCAGCGGCCACCGAAGTCATCTACGGCGTTCCACAAGGGTCATCGCTCAGCCCCACCCTCTTCAACGTCTACATGAGCCCCCTCGCAACCATCGCACGTCAACACAACCTCAAGATCATCACCTACGCCGACGACACCCAGCTGATCCTCTCCCTCACCAGCGAACCGGACGCCGCCAGAGCCAGCCTACACGAAGGGATGAAAGACGTCGCCGAATGGATGAACAGCCGCCTGAAACTGAACTCAGACAAGACGGAGGTCCTCATCCTGGGATCATCACCCTACGCCTGGGACGACTCCTGGTGGCCCCCCGCCCTGGGAGCCACCCCCAAGCCAACGGACCACGCATGCAACCTAGGCTTCATCCTGGACTCCTCCCTCTCGATGACCAGACAAGTCAACGCCGTCTCGTCTTCATGCTTCAACACCCTGCGCATGCTTCGAAAGATCTTCCGGTGGATCCGCACCGAGACCAGGAAGACGGTCACCCAGGCCCTCGTCACCAGTCGGCTGGACTACGGGAACGCCCTCTATGCCAGCACCGCCGCCAAACTCCAGAAGAAACTCCAACGGATCCAGAACGCCTCAGCACGACTCATCCTGGACATCCCCCGACACAGCCACATCTCCGGACACCTGAGAGACCTGCACTGGCTCCCCGTCAACAAAAGAATCACATTCCGACTCCTCACCCACGCACACAAGGCCCTCCATGACCTGGGCCCCAAGTTCCTCAACAGCCGCCTGACCTTCCACAAGCCCACCCGCCAGCTCCGCTCCGCCAGCCTCGCTCTCGCCACCGTCCCCCGCATCCGCAGAGCCACCGCCGGAGGAAGATCCTTCTCCTACCTGGCAGCCAAGACATGGAACTCCCTCCCCATCCACCTCCGGACAACGCAAGACCATCTCGCCTTCAGGAAGCAACTCAAGACCTGGCTGTTCGAGCAGTAGCGTTCCCCCCCCCCCCCCAGCGCCTTGAGACCCTCCGGGTGAGCAGTGCGCTATACAAATGCCTATGATTGATTGATTGATTGATTGATTGATCCTTAGACAGATACATCGGGAAAATCACTTTCTTACCCACCGTAAGATGTACTCCCGAAGGAGAACAATGTAATGTTGCATGCAATCTTTTCAACAAGTCCAAACCCAACAGATTCTCGCCACAGCCCGTCGTTAGGATTAGGGGAGCCTCCAATTCACAGGGACCAATAGAAAGGGGCAAAGGACAAGAAACCGGATTATGAACTGGGGCGCCAGAAAATCCTACTGCAACATTGGTCAAGCCAGACAAAGATGCGCCGGGGAGTTTAGAGTGCATGATAGAACTCTTTGCTGCACCAGTATCCAAAAGAAAAGGTTCTGCCACACCTGATGTAATCACTTCAACATAAGGTCCACTCTGGTCTACTGGAACTGACACTGCTCCCTCCCTTTGTCCATGGCTGTCCTAACTATCATTAAAACCAGCACTCTCACTTCCAACATAATAATCATCAGTGTAGTACTGAGCGGACTGGACGGTCGGAACATTCTGTTGGTCAAAATAATTCATAGAATTCTGTGGGGAAAAGGAACGTTCATTCTGGGGAAACGTACCACGTCCCCTACCCCTAGGTACTTGTTGAAAACCAGCACGACCTCTCAGACCAGACATACCATTCGCACGCTGTAGCAAGATCGGGCAACTATTCTTGAAGTGACCTTCTTCTTAACAATAAGCACACTGATTAGGGCCTAGCGGGAGTCGCGAAGCAAAAGACTCAGGCTTCTGCAACAGTTTCTGAAACTGTGGGGGTTGCTGAAACTGGGAAGGTTGCTGAAACTGACGCTGATTAGGGCGAGGCGGATAAGCCTGCTGCAGAAGAACTTTCGTTTTTAATTCTCTAGTCTTCTTCTCTACTTTATCCTTCTCATCTTTATCTCTATTCCCATAGTATTGTGCAGTAGCCAATATCTGAGCCGAAGAATAAACAGCCTATGAACTCTCAGAGTCCTTTAACTTATTAGAAAGTTCAGGAAGTAAATTGAAAACAAACTTATCTACAAACAACCTCTGACCACCTTCTGTACTCATATCCTGACCACTATGATCAATGAATGTTTCCTCAAACCTAGTGAAGACATCAGACACACTCTCGTCTTTCTTTTGTTTGCATGCTGCTAACTTGTCCCAATTCACCCGCAGAGGAGGCATCATAGTTTTCATTAAATTAATAATCCTACCAGGTAGTTCTGCAACTAAGGGTTCAGGTTTGGCACCTCCTACCTGCCGACCATCTGCAGCAGTAATATTAACCCACGTATCTCCTAACTCTGGCGCGTGATCCTCGTGACGGATCTTCGCCCACAAGGGTTGAGGAACTACATTACCCATCAACATATCTATGTCAGCTAAATTCATAACACACGCATCAACTGTCTGAGACAACTCCTTATAATAACCAGCAGGATTTTTACGAGGGTCAGGCAAAGTCTGCTTAAGAGCCAGGACCTCAGCTCTCTTCCAAGGGACATGCACCCACACTCGCTGAAAATGAGCCGGTGCAGCCGCAATACCATGAGTGGCATCAGCCACAACTGCCTCTCTCCATACAGGGGGAACCTCTCTCATAGGATACTGCTTCACTTTTCTCCTAATAGAAGGGTCAGGTTCGAACAATGACTGAGGTGGAAGTCTAGACCTAAAAGTGAGTAGTGTCTCTACCGCTTCCTCAACATCGGAACCCACTATCGTCCCTTTAGCAAATTCAGACTGAACATCAAGCAATTCCAGTGGAATTGAACCCAACTCATTATCTTCCCACTCCTGACGAAGGAAGGTACACATGACATCAAAAACATACCTTTGTTTTGGTGCCTCCCACTGTAGGAAGATATCCATAACCACTTGTGGACTGTACTTGGAGGTATTCGAAACCCATCTATGAGCAAGGCGATCTAACACTGCCCGCTTTTCGGGACCAGGGAGCTGACTACGTCTCTGCTTACGTTCAGAAACAGGGGTCATATTCAGTGACCCAAAGAAAGGAGACAAAAGACTAGTGACAGTCTCAGTCATTCGTTGCCAAGCAGATGGAGAAGAAGTTGACATGAGGACAGGAGACAAAGTGTTTTGAGGTGACAGAGACGTAGGGACAGAAATAAGAGAAGTCGAAGATAAAGGAGTGTAAGGCAAAGGAGTTTGAGGCAAGGCTGGTGGCAAGGCTGGCGCCCCTGGAGGGGGCTACGCCGGGGAGGAAGAACCACCTGTGAAGCAACGGGTGGCTGAACAACAACAGGGGGTTGAACGACAACAAGGGGTGCAACAACTGGAGGTAACGGAGGTGCAGTAGCACCCTGCACATAAGGGGGTGGTAATCTCAGTAAATGTGACATCAAAGGATCCTTTTCAGGGTCTATAGTCACATTTGAAAGGGGAGGTGGCAAAGCCGGGTAACATTTGTCAATGGCCATGCAATGTTGTCTATCTGACACTTCAATCGCACGATCTTCTTCATCTTCCTTAAACTGCCTAGCAGCTTGCATTACCAATATATTCCTTTCCTTCCTATCTCTCTTAGCTTGCTTAATTTCTCGCTGTTTGGCTTCCTTACGCCAAAGGTGGAAAGAGTCAAACATCACCGGCCGGGCTTTCTTCTTAAATAGCGCAACTTCTAGGTTATCTAAAACATCTGATTCAAAACTACCATGTTGGGGCCATCGTAAAACACCATCTTTCCTTGTATAATGGACCCATACTTCATTAAAGGTAATGGGACCTACACCATGCGTTGAATAGAGCTCATAAGTTGGTGTTCCAACCGGAGGTATCGGACACGAGTCCTCCAATCGGGATTCCCTATTACAACTACAACAAAACCATTTCCTAAATTTGCTAAAACCAGGCATCTTTTAGCTCACTAGTCTTGCTTCAAACTTCAAGGGGTTATCAAAAATGATACACTCGCAAATATACGAACCCCCCGGCTTCGACTATTGCAATGGCCGAATAAAAACCAAGAAACAAAACAAAGTCGTGGGAGCGACCCACTTATACTTAACCAAAATGTCTGTCACGCAACCAGAAGACCGTCTAACGTCTCGCCTTACAAATCATCACAAGAGGGTCCAAGACAGGGCGACAGTCAGGGCAGCAGTCCTTCGCAGCCGTCGGAAAGGGGAAACCTCGCAGAAAAAACCTTCGGTCTACGTCGACATGCAGGGGTCGATGAAGTGGCGGCCGTCCTCCAGAATTTGCCCACGGGCTCCTCACAATCTTCGGGCTTGGACCAGTACCGCTGAAGTCGCCCCACGTTGGGTGCCAGTTGGAGAACCGGGGTTTAACCCAGCGGCGTCGGGGGCACGCCTAAAATCTTCGAGTTCACCTGTCTTGGTATACAGAGACACGGAATTCTTCTGGATGGCATCAGAGACCAAGTTTATTAGCTGCAGCTAGTAACAGTGATCCTAGAAATACATCACGGTGTAAATTCTCAGGAGACTGCTCATTTTACTAAGGCGAGACGTCCCCTTTTATACCCAATATTCACATTATAAATGTACACCCACTGCACAAAATTCTAGCCAATAAGGTACATTTTCAAACAAAGTGTCACATAACAAAAACTCAATTTACAGTATCCCAACCCAAAAGTTAATTATTAGGAATGTCCCAAATTCAATCTCCACAAGCCGGACAAACCTATAATTGAAAGCATAACCCATGTAATGAAGAAACATAAAAAAAGAAACAGTAACAGATGCTGAACAAGATAAGGCATGTGCAAGGAAACTAAAAGTTAACGATGTCCTGAACATTGATTGGCAATCTCAGACAAAGATCGATCAGGGAAATTGGCTTTGCGGGGTCAGTTTCAGGTGCAGAGGTCAGTTTCTTACAGTTCATTTCAGAGTCAAAAAGAACCCTAGTTAATGTATACATAAACTAAGAAGGCCAGGCCACTATATTCGCCAGGCTACCTTCACAGGCCTACGTGAGGGCAACACAAAATGGTGGCACAGAACAAAATGGAGTCATACTCGAGAATTACAGAACCTCAATACATGTGTTTGTTGTCTCAATGGCTGTGTCTTTGTGTTGTCACGTGTACCCCTTCATCGCACTGTGTTTGACATGTACATTTGACATTCCATGTGACCTGTGCGTGTGCCTTGCAGTCAGCTGTCTGGATGAGATGACATCCTTCAAATGCAGCTATGTGGTTGTGTGTCACTCCGGTGATATCTGTGGCTCTTCACTCAGACTGGCCCCCAAATCTTTTCAGGGCAAGTCATGTTGACTTGACAATCAACAGGTGTATCAGGCATTTTGTAGGAGTGCCAGAAAGCTGCCATCTTTGTCCTGGATGTATTGCACACACCCGACTCCATAGTTACCTGATGTGTATTAGCAGTGTAGCATGTGCTATGTTCATTGACATTGATGTTTGCCGACTCTCAATCTTCATTCTTCAAAACTATGTTTTGCAGGGCACCACCTGTCCCAAGACTAATGCCAGACTTGGGTGCCATGAGGGAACGTGCCTGCATTCGCCGTTACAGATTCACTCAACAGTTGATTGAGGACCTGACAAACAAGCTGGCACCACACCTCCAACCGCAACACAGGTATCCTACTGTGCTGACCCCCAAGATGAAGGTGATGGCAGCCTTACATTTTTTTGCCACAGGTACGTTTCAATTGACCATAGCTGATGTGGGTGGGATGTCCCAGACTATGTTCAGCCGTGTCCTGCGTGATGTTTTGGCAGCCATGTTGGAGCACCTTGATGAATTCATCAAAATTCCGACTCCAGAGGGGTTGAGGGATGTCAAGGGGGATTTCTATGCCCTGGGTGGGATGCCCCATGTAATTGGGTCCATTGATGGTACACATGTGGCTTTTGTACCACCACAGGCACAGGAACAAGCCTATCGCAACCACAAACATTACCACTCGATAAATGCCCTTGTGTTGTGTCTTGCTAACATGCTGATTTCACATGTCTGTGCACGTTTTCCATGATCAGCACACGATGCCTACATCATGAGGTGTAGCAGGGTGCCACAAATTATGCTGCGGTGCACAACGAACGAGCATGTCTTGATGGTGGGTATAGTCTTTTTGTCCTATGTGTTGCGGTATCTTTGTCTCTTACGGCATCTCGTGACCCACTTATTTATATGATGTTTCCATGTAGGGGACTCTGGCTATCCCAACATGCCATGGCTGCTGACACCTCTCCGCAACCCAAGAACAGCTGCAGATCACCGGTACAACGATGCACACGGCCAGACCAGGCGAGTGATTGAGAGGACTGTTGGACTCCTGAAGAGCCGATTCCGGTGCCTGGACAGTACAGGCGGGTCCCTCCCTTATGCCCCAGAGAAGGTCTGCAAAATCTTCATTGTGTGCTGCATGCTGCACAACATGGCAGTTGAGAAGGCAGTGCCACTCATCCTGGATCCAGATGAGCAGGAGCATCCACCCGTGGAGGATCAAGGGCTTGGTCATGAGGCTAGTGATGATGAGGAGGAGGGGGATGATATCCGGAGTCAGCTCATACGCAACTTCTTCTCAAAATGGTGAGCCACTGGCTATGAGTGTGCAAGCTTGTAGCATTGAGTGGCATGTGTTGCAATGTGTGTGTCCAGCTGACTGAATGCAAAGTGACTTGGATGTGTGTTCTGATGTGTCACTCGAGTGATGATGTCATGCAACACAGTTTTGCCGAGAGACTTGATTGGCAATTTACTTGTGTCCAACATTGTTCATGTTTTGTACACTTCCATGTGTGCGTTGAGAATTTTTTTGGGTGACTTCTCGTGTGTCTGTCATTCCCAGATATTTTGCACCTGTTGTCTGGTCGTGTCATCGTTGTCCTCCTGCTATTCCTCGTGAGGATTGCAACGTGTGCTGAATCCGCGTTCCATGCACGGACATGTGGAAATGTCAGTTTGGGTAAGTATTGCAGCAAGGCTTTTTGGTGGTGGTACAGGTTGTGAATGTGTGGTGACTGCTTCTGTGCATGTTGTGGTATCATGCATACATGTCTTCTCACCATGGAGCATATGACATGTGGCATTACTCCCATGACATGATAGTCAGCCTTCTTGACAGTCATCTGTAGTGGAATATGGCGTCTGATGAAGGCATCAATGTGTGTGTACCTTGGCTCTGAAACATTGCAGATGCTACGGGTGGACATAGTGGGGGACATCACAACAACATGCTCTATGGGGAATTGCAGCCTCTCCTTGTGCAGCAGGATGTCTTTTGCTCATCCCCTTACCTTGTGTGCCATTTCATTGCGATTGACATCATCCGTGTTGTGAAGGGGGGTCCAGCGTATGTCCCACATGTTCTGTCAACTGACCTGTGAGTCTGTTAATATGGAGGCATATCCCTTTGTGTGTGTATGTGGAATAAAGGTGTTCAGCACAATCCAAAGTGCCTCATCTCGGTCACTGCAGATCTCTTACCAGCTTGCATGCGTCATCTATGGCAGAATTTACAAAGATTGAGCATATGAGTGTATGTGTACTTTGGCAACATGCATACAGTGCTTCATGGCTAATGATCTCTATTGTGTATGAAGTACCTGGTTGTGTATGTATTTGTGCAGGTTGCTGCCCACAACGGGACGTGAATGCCTGCTGATGGTGTGTCTCCATTGCGCATCTCCGCATTTTGTTGCCTGACACAGTGGCTGTCATTTATGGTGATTGATCATACACTTTCTGGGAGTGAACCATTAGTGAGCTGACACTCCTTCCTTGACATACAACTGTTGCACTGTGCCTTGCAGACCTCCTCCTCTTTTTGTGTTGATTTTTGCATGATTTCTAACCCCTTCCGCCTGCTGCTGCCTCACCTGCAGCCCGCCACTCCGAGTGCCCTGATTCTGCAACCCCCACGCCTCAGAAATGCTCAGCCCTTCCCCCTCTACCCATTCGTAATGCAGCCAGCAGCTTTTCTGTGCCACTGTAGCTCCAGCGCCGTGCCAAAGGCCGGACCGTCTGCGCCTGCAACATGCACAGTGCACGACCCTCTAGTCTTTGCATGACCCACGTCACACAACAGGCTCATGCTGCAGCCACTCTCCAAGCAATGTCCTCATGACAATCATCCTCCTGCCATCAGGCAACCCCTAAGCACACACACACAACACCTTTGCATGCTGAGTGTGCTACTCCCTAGCAACCCTCGGAGTAACACTCATCTACAGATCTGCAGGCCTACATCCACAATTCCGCTAAGCCATCAACACGTACATCGGCACGCAGGCCCTCACCTCCACAGGCAACATGTGGCTGGGGGCCAGTAACTTCTTGCTGGAGGGGACACACACTACCATCCATCATTGGTCCATCAACATTTGAATCCACGTCTCCAACAAGCAACACAGTGCCACTCACCCCACTATCGATCCCTCAAAGATGCATGATGTAAGTCGCCACAGACAAGCTGTGTGGGACACTCAAAACAACACCACCGCCACACCCTGCAAACTCACACACTGGATCAGCAACTGATCCATCAATCTTGCCACATTGATGGACTTTCCTGTGAAGCACAACAACAGTTAAGGCACCTGGGACAAGGCAGACCTACTGGACTCCTACAGACCTAGCCGGACTCTTGTGCAAACCTTGCAACACAAAGAGACATCATTTTCCTTACAGCCCTGGAAAACACCATATCATCAGCAAGGACAAGTGGAGATCCTTCAGATAGTGCCGAGACACCCAAACACACGAGATCAAGGAGCTCATCAGCATTGTGAGTGAACTGACAGCAGATCTCCATCCAAGACCCCCCACCCTTGCAAGGCAGATCCCATCCCTTGCTACTTTGTACCATTGCAAGCTCATGGCCATACACAACAGCCTTGGCACACAGAGGCAGACAGCACTTTTATCCGTTGGACAAACCCCCCTCAGGTCATGGACTCCCGTCAGCGGCAAGTACACAACCGGGATCATGTGCATCCATCCACTCTGGCTCTCCATCTGGCCCCTTCCCACACAACATCTCAACCACATCATTCGCCATCCTTGAAGCCCACGTCCTGCGCATCATGAATGTCTCCTTTGAGTTAGCCACAATCCATGGCTGCAGGAGGCATGCAGAGCCCCAGGCCCTTCTTAAACAATGGACGGCAGTACTGCAGGATCTCCTGGTACATCACCCTACTTCCCTACCCAGCAAATGTCACCAGGAAGCCACTCAACAAGCAACTGACCAATTTCCTACATGCAACCAGCTCCAGCCAACTGGCACCAGACCGTTTTACACAGTAATCACACCACTGCAGGGGATCATTGCCACCACCAACGACTACTTTGCCCTGCTAAACAATGGAGAGGCCACCACCCTGGACCTCTCAACGGCATTCTACACCATGTGCTACCACACTGTCAGCTCACACATCTCCAACACTGGTATCCAGAGGAGGGCCCAGGATTGAATCAGGAAGTAGCTCACCAGCAAGGCACAGGGAGTCTGCCTCCACCCTGCAACATGTAGTACACTGGGGTCATCTGGCCCATGCCACAGGGCTCTTCTCTCAGCGTGATGATCTTCAATGTCTCCATGACCCCCCTCTCCACCATCACATGCACACACATCCTCATCATCATCTGGTATGCCATTGACACCCAGCTGCTTCTCAAACTCACCAAAGAGCCAGCCATTGCCAGATCCAAACTTCAAGAAGGCATGAGATCCGTTGATGAATGGCTGAACATCAGCCATCTGAGGCAGGACTTGGACAGGACAGAGGTCATCATCTGAGGATTGTCCCCTTACGGCTGGGTAAACTCCTTGCGTCCCACTGGTCTGTGCACTGCACCAGCACCCAGTGGCCACGCAGGCAAGCTGGTGTTCATCATGGACCCATCGCTCACAATTAACATGCAACTCACCAACATCTGTACCTCGTTCTGCAACACCCTCCACATGCTGCTGATGACCCCCAGATAGATCCACTCCAAGGCAAGACAGACCGTCCCCCTGGTCCAGGACACCAGCCGGCTAAAATACAGCACCGGCCTCTACAGAGGACAACAGCAAACATGCAGGAGAACTTATCCACATCCAGGGTGCATCCGCACACCTCATCTGCAACATCCCCCGCCCCAGCCACATCACTGTCCACCTGAAAGAGGTGCAATGGCTCACTGTGTGCTGCAGGATCACCTTCAGACTCCTCAACCACACTCAGGAGGCAGTCCACAACCCCAGACCCAAACCGACCTTGTATGTGTGTCATCCAACACCCCGTTGGCCCTACTCCATGCAGCCCACCTTGCCCTGGCCACCATTCATCACATCCACATAACCTCTGCATGCAGGAGATAGTTCTCCCACCTCGCAAAACAGACCTGGTACTCCCTCCCCGGGCACATCAACATGACCCATGACCTCTACACCTTCATGTAACTCTTCCAAATTGGTCTGTCAGAGCAATATAGCAGGCCCCCCCTCAGCAGCTTGAGGCCATCACAGGTGAGTGTTGGGCTCCATGTCTGTATTTTGTGATACATTGTGAGCCATGTGTGTCCTCGACCGGACTCAGATCCAAGTGTATGGATGGCTGGAGTTAGTTCCACACTCAGGCATACTTTGACATATCCCCACACGTAGGTTGTGGACTCATGCTAAATGACTGCAACATGAAATTTCAATTATTAATTTTTTAATTTTGAGCTCTGGGGCGTGATTTGTGCACAGAAAATGGGGAAATGCAGGGACCATAGAATCCAAAGTTCACAGGGGGAGATGGGATCCTTGCCATTTGAAGTCATCAGAGTCCAGCCCACAGTGTTTGGCATCATTGGTCAGACTGTGACCAGCAAGTCCATGTGGCAGATGATGTCAATCAATGAGGTGATGCTGTCGCACATGAAGGCCAGGTGCCTGGCCAGGTGACCTGGGAGATGTGGATGGCCCGCTGCCTCTCACGGTCTTTTCCGTGGACGACCAACCTTCCTCCAGGGACCCTCAGATGCAGGCCTTGACGATGTTTGGGACGCTCCATCGGACGAATCCTCCTCCTCCTCCCTCCCTGTGGCTGGAGCTGGTCTGCGCCTGGTGTCACAGGGAGGGTTTCCCATGATGTCGGCGATCCAACGGAGTGAATGGCTTATGTGCCTTTGCACTGCCAGGAGCTCAGCCAGTCTTGCCTCCATCTGTCCTTGGTGTTGTTGTTGACTGGAGTGTTGCTCGGCCTGCTGGTTTTTGATCTCTGTGAGGGTCACCACTACCTGGCTGATCTCCCTGGTGTCACGCTGGTATGCCTCCATGATGTTGCGGATGTGTGACATACCGGTCCCTTCAGCTGGCTGGTCAGGTTCTCGCCTCCGCCTGCCGCCACTCCAACCACCCCTGCCCACACGAGCCGGGCCTGCCGTTGTGGGCACATCGGGTCGACGGGACCCATGAGGGATGGCAGTGGCGGTGTTGTCTGCCTCCTCCTGGGTGCCCGCCGCACCTTGTCCCTCCTGGTCAGACTGGCTCTGTTCGCTGCGGGCAGGCCTCATGGGTGTCTCCTGTGATGTGGCAGGAATGGGGGTGGTGGTTGGCACAGATGTTCCTGAACCAGGTGCTGCAGGGGCTTGGACACCAGAGGGTCCAGGTCGGTCGGGGTCATCCGCGGAGTGTTGAGAGGCGTCGCTGCTGGTGGGATCTGGTTCCTCCCGAGCCTGTGACTGTGATTCTTCCCCCCCATTGTTGGGGGGATGTTCATCACGTTGCCCTGTGTGTGAGAGAGAGACAATGTTAAAGCTGTTTAATGCAATATGCATGTTTCATACACATTCAAGTTGGCACAGTTCCTCCAGGTAGTTGTATGTGCCTAGCATTCTCCTCAATGTTCACTTGTGTATGGGTATGTTGTGGGGGACAGATTCATATGTTCTCCTGAGTCTTTGACATGTCCATTTGTGGCTTGGGTGATTCTTCGGCTATGTATTGGTGTTGTTGTGTTACAAGTCCATTGTGGCAGTGGGTAATCCATTGCCTGTACTGGTGGTGTCTGCTTGTGTAAGGGGTGTGTGTGACAGGGCCTGCTGGTGGGTGTAGTGTGATTTGGCACTGGGGCTCCCAGGTGATGTAGCTGTCCCCCCATGGAGCATGCTGCCATGACAGTGAGTGTGAGTTCCTGTCCTAGATATCTGACCTTGTTGTGTTGGTGTTTGTGTTTGCACTGGTCAAAGGAGGGCCTTGTGCTGCCTACACCAGGGCCAAGTGTGAGCTATCTTGTCAGTACTTTCCCAATCCCTGGGCATTGCGCATGGTGCATGGGTATGTAGCTGGGCCATATGGGATGAGGGCAATTGTGTCTGATTTGGAATTCAAACATGCGTTTTGGTGCACCCACCCTCCCAGCATACCAGACATCCATTCTTGGGTTGGTGCTTCGTGTAGCATGGGACATAGCATGGCCTTGCTTTCTCAATGGGGCATACACATGTTATTGGCATTCGCGTTGTTTGTGACTGTGGTTCTGGCGGGTGAGGGCTTGGGGGTAGTTGCGTGCATTTGGTGTAGTTGGGGTGTGGATGCCATTACCCCCATGTTACGTAAGTTGTTTGTGTACTCACCAGGCTCTGAAGGTCCTTGGAATCCATGTACTCCCACCGGCGGAAGCATGGCCATCACCTTCTCCTCCCAGGGATGGTAATGTACTGGTCTGCGGGGCGCACCACCTCCAGTGATGTTGGTCTGGGCATGCTCTTCATTCATTTTTCTCTTGACCGCCCTCCACAGATCGTACCACCTGGCTTGGCATTCATTCCTGGTCCTTCTGATGGGTGCGACAGCATTCACCCTCTCGACAATCCTCTGCCACAGGCGTGATTTTTCAGCTATGCTGGTCTGTCTGACCAATGTTCCAAACAGCTGTGGCTCGACTCTGATGACTTCGTTGACAAGGATCTCCAGCTCCTCCCTTGTGAACTTTGGATTCTTGCCGGTGGGCATGGTGTGGGGTGAGGATGTGGATGGTTGTGGGTGTGTGGGTCTGAATGTGATGGTGTGTGTGTGAATGTGGAGAGGGGGTATGTGTGAAGGGGTGTGTGTGAAGGTGTATATGTTTAGGTGGATGGGTGCAGTGGTTTGTGTGTGCTCTGTAGCAGTGGTGAGTCTGTTGCAAAGGCTCATGGTTTGTGTGTGTGGTCCCTTTTTATTGGTCCATTTGTGGGTGGGGCAGAGTTTGAATTTTTGGTGGGTGTGTTATAAGGGGTGGTTGTGAGGTTGCCCCTCTGTTTGCCTGTTTGGATGTGTCCTGGTCAGTCCTTTTCATTTTTTGTGCAGTGTAGATGTGTTTTGTGGTGTCGTGCGAGTCGAATAGGCTCTCCTTGTGCTGTTTTACAGTGTCTGTGGTTCAGTACGGTACAGGGGTATGAGTCATAGAGCCACACACCCCAATGGTAGTGGAGTGAGGTGCGTACACAGACATTGCTATGTACGGTGCGTACACCCCATTGCTTCTGTATGGTGCAGGTGCGTAGACCGCCATCGCGTATGTACGGTGCGTACCCGCAACATCGTGTATCCACAACATCCGCCGTACATACGCGATGTTGGGGGTACACACCGTACATTCTCAATGGGGGTACGGTGCGTACATACGCGCTGGGGGTACGCACCGTACTTAGGCGATGGGGGTACACACCGTACATTCGCCGTGGGGTTACGCACCGTAAATTCGCACTGGGGGTACGGTGCGTACCTACGCGCTGGGGGTACGGTGCGAACCTATGCGGGGGCGGGTACGGTGCGTACCTATGCACTGGGGGTACGGTGCGTACCTATGCGCTGGAGGTACGCACTGTACATTCGCACGGGGGGGGTACGGTGCATACCTACGCGCTGGGCATACGGTGCATACCTACGCGCTGGGGGAATGCACCGTACATTCCCACTGGGGGTACGGTGCGTACCTATGCGCTGGGGGTACGGTGCATACCTACACGCTGGGGGTATGCATCATACATTCGTGCTGGGGGTACGGTGCGTACAAACTTCGCTTCATGGCGGGCAAAGTCATTCCCCGTGTACAGGACGTTTTCCGTATGAATCGTAAATTGTAACGCCGGTCCGGATCGTACTAGTACGGTCGGACTTCATTTTTACGATTTGTACGGAGAAGTGTCCGGGTCCATCTCGTACTAATTTTCCCGCTACGATTCGTACGGATTGGGCCGATCCGTATATACTTTTTCCCGTATGGATCGTACTTCACGGGTCGGACGTGACTTGTACGATTCGTACGGAAAAAAATACGGATACGAGTCGTACGGGAAAAAAAATACAGGATCCGAATCGACCCCGAAATTGTTAACTATTATAAATTTAACACATTTATTAAGAAAAACAACTATTTTTTTTGCAAACGATATCAATGACTTCTATATTTTGAAAACAATATTTATTACCTTAAATTCAATATTCAGCCTACCAGCCTGCCACTGCCATCATAATCGCCCCCTCAGTTTGGTTTGACGCTTTTAGGGACATTGTGCAGTCACTTTTTTGCTCAGCCTAGGAGTTCTGTGATTAAGTTTGTGTTTTTCCTTAGAATATTTGCTTATTTTCTTTTTAGGTAACTATTGGGTACAGTATAAGACAGGTACCAACAATTACTCACAATGATCTGAAATCCTTCCTTCCTACCCTAAACCATTCAACCTCTTCTAATGCTCATCCCTTAATGTTAAGAGTCCTCCCTAATCCACTTAATGAGAGTAATAATCCTAATAGGAAAGTCAACGAAGTCCCAGGCGACCAGGAGCAGAGACATCCTCCAACTGCGCAGCCTCCTCTACATTACCCTTCAGGTTTATCACTTCCAGCTTTGTCAGGAAATAAGAATGATTATGTCCAACCACCTTTAAATGCTGAAAATGTTGCTGCATTGAAAGGTGGCACCTTAGGTTCTCACTCTGGTAGGGTGGCTAATAATCGACCAGCTTACGCAACACAATTAGGAGTAAGCTTGCCCCTATGTTAAAGTGCTAGTTAATGTGCCACAGCTAAAAATGAACCAACATGAAACTACAGAGCAGCTAATTCATAAAGCCCAGCATTGGCTCTTCAAGTATGCGGGGGATAATTTCAACGCATACAAACATCTTATAATGACCAGAAGGGTGGGCTGGGTAGGAATGGCCCCTAAAACCATCAATGGGGACTGTATCATCATTAATTTTAATAACCACCACATGGTGGGTGAGTTACTCAGTCTTCTACCCAGCACTCCGACTCTATATTCTGAAATTTGTGCACTCCCGCTTGTCTTTTTTTATAGACCTTGTATGCCATTTCAACCTACCTCTATAATTCAAATAATGGTCACCTGCCTTTACGTCCTCTTAATCAATGTCCCCAACAATCCATTTTACCCTTACCTCTCAGTAATAGATTTACCTTTCTGGAAGGTGAGTTTGAATGTGATTGACTCGATGAGCGGAATCCCTTTGTCAATAACAATGAGTATCAAGCGTTATATGAGGGGTTTCCTGGAACTTCTCTCCCCAGCGTGAGCTGTCAACCAAATATAAGTTTGCATTCAGATAGCTTAGTTCTCCCTCAGAACCTGACACACACTGAGACCACCCCGAGTCTGTCGCAGTGATCTCTTGGAATATTGCAGGGTATAATCAAAAGAAAATAAACTCGGATTGGCTGTCTTTGTTGATGCCTTATGTCTGTAGGAGACGTGGGAAGTTGACCAGATCCACTTGAATGGTTACCGTTCATTTTGCACGCCTGCTATACCCTCAGTAGCCGGTCTTGCAAAAGGTGGCCTATTGATATTACTCTTTAACAGTCTCCCTCTAAAGGTTAAACCCTTCTTAAATACGTCCTCTTTTTATCATAATATTGTTTTAGAGTATTACACAGAGAGGCACTGGCTACTCATAAATGTTTATAATAACAATTTTGATGCTAATTATGCAGTGATTTTGGACCCTTTAGTTGGAGATATTGTTAAATGGGAGAAAGCCTGTAGCAAACCATGCAATATAATCTGGATGGGGGACTTTAATGCCCACCTTTGTAATAAGGTTAATACGTCATTATGTGGGCTAGTAGATTAAGACGGGGACTCAGTAATCCATTTTAAACATAATGATTATGGTAATGCCTTAAATAGGCTGCTAATTATTGATAATCGTACCATTATAAATACGTTTGAACCCATAACTGGCCAGTTAGGCTTTACTTTTTCTAGTCCCTCCTACTATTGGACTCTCGATTTTTTGGTCTCTGATACCATAAAGAAGCTCTTTACTCAATTTAAGATTAACTTCTATGCCATCAGTGACCATGCTGCAATCACCTTTCTCATCCCTTCTCTAGTAAGAAATGAACATTCTGTTAACTTACATATCAATCCAGTGATCGCAAGAGAGAATGGGATTGCATTGAATTGGAAGAGAGTTGACACTTCGAAGTTTGTGGGTAACATGGTATCCAAACGAGCAGCAGAGATAATGACATGCTTAAACCCAATAACTGATGATGGCACAATTATAGCATTTGAACAAATCCTATTGGAAATTAACCCCTTCGACGCGCATGACGGAGCGGTTCCGTCATGCACGTCGGTTGCGCTGTGCGCATGACGGAACCGCTCCGTCATGGCCCCGCCCGCGCACGGAACCTTCAGCGTGGCGCGGAAATCCGCGCAGCGCGGAAGGGGTTAAAAACAACTTAATACGGTTTATACGTAACAGCCCGTGTAAGGGCCCAGTGTGGTTTAATGATGATTGTGCCCAATCACTTAAGAACCTCCACATGGCTCTAAAATCAAAACCTAGAGACCAAATACTGGTCAAGCACCTACGCCAGGTATATAGGAAAGCAAGGCAATTAAGATTAAAACTTTTAAAGGAGGACTGGTGGGAAAAATTACAAGGGGCCACCTTATTACATAATTCTCAGGCCTTTTGGTCATTGCTTAATGCCCCTTTCCTCAAAGATAACAAAAGAATGACATTAGACACTCTAGTAAAGCAGGAGGCATGGGTCTCTCATTTTGAAGGCCTAATTGGAAGTACTGGGGAGACAATTGCCCAACCCCCCCTCCATTAAGTTTAGTCGGTACAGGAAACAGTATCATCTTCACTTTGGAAGAAACTAAATATGCCCTTAATCAATGTAAAAGAGCAAAGGCACCTGGATCTGATGGTGTACCAATAGATTTTTTTCTAGATAAATAAGATCTTTGGGCACCACTTTTAACAAATGTTTTTAATAAAATTGCTCAGACAGGTGCCCCTTCCTCGTGGAAGATGACTGTAATTGTCCCTATTTATAAAAAGGGGAATAACATGCTTCCCAAAACCTATAGGCCAATATCTTTATTAGATTCCACTGCTAAATTAATGGGCCGGTTACTTCTAAACAGACTTGTGGAATGGGCCACGGAAAGGAATATTATTATCCCATGCTAATATGGCTTTAGAAAAGGAAAGGGCACAGTGAACCAGTGCCTGAATTTAAATTTAATTATAGCCAAATATACGGCAGCTAAGAAAGGACGCTTATACCTTGCCTTCATGGATCTGTCTGCAGTCATTGACTGCGTGGCACAGTCTAGGCTGTGGCAGATCATGGAGGCAATGGGGATCGATCAACGGATTATTATTATAATCCGTGACTTGTATGCTGGAGCAACTGCCTGTGTCCGTTTTGGCAAGGGAGCAGAATGCACTAGACACTTTACAATCACTAGGGGTGTGAGGCAGGGGTGCGTCTTTCCCCCTTTTTATTTGCGTTGTATACAAATGCTGTAGAATCCACCTTGGTAGGGTCCACCCCAGATGTTCCCCGCATCAATTCCCTCCAAGTACCGATATTCATATATGCGAATGATGCGGTGATTTTGGCACACACTGGTAACGTGTTGCGTAGACTTGTAACGGAGTATGTGAAATTTGAATGAGTAACTTAGACCTGAAAATTAATTATCGTAAGTCTTTTGTCCTTGTTGCAGGTCCAAAACAGCGGAAATTACCATACATTTGTACTGAAGAGGGGAGATTAGGCGTTGTGGACTCTTTCAACTATTTCAACTATCTAGGTATCATGCTTGATCGAGACAGTAACTGGCGGAGTATGATCTCCAGCTGGGGTTTATTATTAGAAAAAAATATTGGGGCTATTTTCAAATTTGTGAAAAAAATTGGTACTAAACCTATTAAGGTGGTAAAGAAAATCTATGAAGCAAAAGCTGTCTCTGCCGCCATCTATGGGGCAGCTGTTTGGGGTACCTCATAATTCTTCTAAATTACAGCATATAGAAGATGCTTTTTTGAAGAACTAAGGGGTCTATTAGGATGTCGTGCAGATGGCCACCGCCCGGCTGGCGGTGGCGGGTGGCCGCAATCCGCACGACATCACGGCACAATTTATCCCCCGCCATATTACTATGGCGGGGGTACCGCGGCGGACGGAAAGTCCATCTGCCGCTTTTCCACTGGTCGGATTGCCGGCCAGGCGGAAAAGGCAGACAATATGATGGTGGTGCCTTGCATGCTTGCGGTGTGTATGCCTTTCCATGGCGGAGATTCCGCCATGGAAAGGCATACGGTAAATGGCTTTGGGGGCCTGCTGCATGCCCCCATGGGGGTGGGGGGAGGATGGCTGCACTTGGGGGGTACCCATGGAACCCCCTGGGCATGCACAAGGTGGCAGACACTACGCAGTGACCCTCACATTGTGCATGCCAATGCACAACCTGCATATTTTAAATTGCGGCTGGTGCTGCTTACAGCACCGTTCGCCGCAATCTAAAAGGTGCGGGATGCGACCGCCAGGGTGGAGGTCGCATCCTAATTGGCATAGCAGGACCGCCGCACCTCTGGCGGTCGGTCACGTTTACCGTTATGGTGGCGGGCGGACAAAGTCCGCCTGCTATCGTAATGAGGCCCTTAGCTTCTTTACACCAGTCGTGTTCCAATTTTAACTGTCACACGGAATTAAGAGCCCCCTATATTAGCGACAAAATTTGCATTGCACCCATTCTGATGTGGCCTCTTTCAATGACCAGGGACATCATAAATGATGTTCTGAAACTACAAGGTGTGAAGAATGTCATTTGGATAAAATATGTTGAATCAAACCTTAAGATGGTTGGACTACACCACCTTTATGAAGATCCAATGATGTGTTTATCTATATCCAAGAAAGACTTAAAAACCCAGTTATTGATTGTGTTACAAGCAAGGAGGCAGGATATTAGTCTCAAAATGCCGACAGTCAGAGCATATTATGCTACCCCAAGTCTAAAATCGACTAATGTAAACCTAACCTATTTAACATTTGTTACAAATTTGCAGCATAGCTACATCTTAATTAGGTTTCATTTAAACTAAATTCCGCTGATGTTAGGTCTCCCTCTTAAAATCTATGTGATTTCTGAGCTGCCACCTTGTCCTTGTGACAATAGATCTACTCAGAACGAGCTTCATTTCTTGTTCTTTTGCAAATTTTATGTTCAAGAAAGAAAAAGATTTATTATTTCCCTGATTCGCAAAATGAATTTTAAACAGTGTTGTGTGGCTTTGTATTATCTACAGTTATTGTCTGATCCTTTTATATGTTGTGCTTTGGCCTCATTCTTTTTGTCTGCTTTGAGGAAAAGAAGATCATATCTCCAACTTGATTTTTAAACTGTTTTATTGAATTATATATTCACTTTGTGTATATTCATGATTTATTATTCACAAATAATCTTTTTATCTAAATTTGTGTGATCCTATGTAATTTTAAGCTATAATATTAACGAAATCTGTTGTTATTGTAGAATACTTTTATGCCATCATTGTGTTGGCGAAATAAAGTTGTCTTGATTAATTGATTGGGTACAGAGGGGGTTCCATATTTTATGTAATCAGTTACCTATATTTGTTTTTCTCATGATTCGCACTGCATACTCAGAATTTTCCAGTTGTTAGATATAAAGTGGGAAACAGGAGGTATTTAGGTAAGAACCTGCACCAACTAGTATGTGCTATGTATATCCATGTTCGCCAAAGGAAAAGCAGTAGTCTGCTAATTCACATTATATTATTGTAGGTGTACAGCAACACAAGGCAATGAGAAAACCTGCAGTGCAGAGTACCGATGCAATTACCTTGAAGGGACCCATGGATGCTATTTTCTGTTTCGCTTTTCTACAGTTCCCCTTTTCCCTGGGTGCTGTTCTCACCTGGAGTTACTTCAAATCTCCGGTGGCAGCAGGGCTTGGGTGGCATAGGGAGTCAGCTTCTGATATTCACCTCTCGCTCCCACAAGATTGCATGGCCAAGATGGAATTGTTTGTGCCTAGATGTTACATTTACAGTAGGGTGACTAAGTTCAAGTTTTTTTATTAGGTCAGCTATCCCAGAATCCCACAGGAATCCAAGATTTTAGAAGTCTGACTATAACTTATGTCTCCCTCTCTTTCCAAACTCGATACAAGATTGTCCCATCTGTTTCTAACTTGTTAAGCTTTGCGAAGTAAAGCTTTTTTTTTTACTCCTGCATGTTTTGGGTGTTTGGGGATTGCCCTTACTTCCTGCCTGTCTGTCTTTTTGGACCAGCTGTTTTCCTGCTCTTTATGACACTGCGGTCTGCGGTCCACTCCTCTTCTGTGGAACGAGTCTAACCTTTTGTGTTTAGGAGACTTCCGCTCCACCATAATAGATATTCCCTCGATTGTACAATACTAAAGCTAACATCTAGGCAAAGGCCACGCTGTAGTGTTTTGCATCTGGAGTAGCATAATTTTGCTCCATTCTTTCATCTTGATAAGGCCACATGTATGTGTGTGTACTTTTGGCCTCATGTATTCGCATAATACAATTATAATCAATATACGTAGTGCACTAGTATAGAAAGTCCAGTAATGGAGTATTTTAAAAGCCCTTTGGTCTGGCCTGTGCCGCTTCAGTGTTTCAGAAAGGGATTATAAAATTCCTCCAGGGGATAAAAAAAATTGTGGTTTTCCAAGATGATGTTTTAGTCTTTGCAAATAAAATGGATAGACACAATGTTACACTACGTCTGGTGCTAACTGCTTTAAGCAACAATGGAATTACTATAAGAAAAGACAAATGTGTGTTCTCTGTTAAAGAAGTTGTGTATTTAGGCCATATCTTGATGTCGAAAGGGGTCAAACCAAAACCAGATGGGACTCCCGGAGTGGTGGAGGTAGCTCCTCTGTGCTTAGGGCCTCGTTGAACATCTCCACTAACTAAGGGGCGCGATTCTCGGAGAAGGTGCTGTAGTATTCTATTGGCAGGCCATCCAGGCCTAGTGTTTTATTCTTGGCCAGATCTCTGATGGCCTGTTTGACTTCTACCACTGAAATAAGTGTGTCTTGTCCTTTGCAAGCTGTTTCAGGGATGCAAAGAAGAGTTAGCCCTGATAAGAAGGCTCCCACCTCGTCCACGATGGAGGGGCGGGTGCCTTGTAAATAGCTAAGTAATAGCTGAGGAACACTATCAGGATGACTTGTTGTGCATAAAGGGTAAAGAACAGGGTTCATGCGAGCGTCCTGGTGATCAGCCAGGCCAGAAGGCTGCTTGATTTGTCGCCCTCAGTGTGTGTCTTGGCTGTGTATGCACTAAAGTTGAAGTGACATAGTCGCTCCTGAAGAGCGACATGCTGCGATTTATCTGCAGCCAAGGCCAAGTCTTTGGAAGTGTCAAGCTCTGCGTCCAATTTTAGTGATGTAGGTATTCGGCTGCTTCAATCTCCCTGCAAAGTGCACAGACAGAAAATCAAGTTTTAAATGTCAACATACAGAAATATCGAATTGGAAATATCGTGATACAGAAATATCGACAGCAAGAATATCGTGGTCAAGAATATCGACTTAAGGTAAGAAATATCATTTTTGAAAATATCGAAGTTAGTAATATCGTTTTAAAAAATATAGTTGTTTAAAATATCAATATTTAAATTGTGATCTATTTTTTTGTATATGTTTTCTTTAGTTTTTTAATATATGTGTGAACATTTTTGTAGGTATTAATTTTATGTTGGGGTGCCTGTTCCAGCCCTGTTATTTGGTGATGATACTATTCTGATTGGGGTGCCTGTTCGAGCCCTATTATTTGCTGATGATACTATTCTAATCTCACAAACCCTGAAGGGCCTTCATAACCTATTGAATTCATTTAGTGATTATTGTGCCATAAAAGGTCTAGAAATCAACCCCAACAAAACAAAATATATGGCAATTAAACCGCACACATCATTTAAGAAAAATATTACCATCCAGGAACAGAGGCTAGAGTATGTGCCAAATTTGAATTATTTAGCCATTATATTAGATACTAAACTGATGTGGTCCCCTCATTTGCAGAAACGTAGGACCATTTGGATCCAGAATTCTGCACCAATACTAAAAAAACATGAGTAGCATTACTAAAGCTGTATCCCCCGCACTGAAAGTATATAAATATAGGACACAATCTGCGACTATGTACAGTGCAGAACTCTGGGGGGCTTCCTGCAGGAATATGTTTACGGGGGAAGAAAATAAGTTTCTGAGGATGTTACTATGCCTTCCGGTAAGAACACCCATGATCCCAATTATCATTGATCTGAATTTAAAGAGCTTAGACCATCAAGCAATTTTAAGACCCCTGTTATTCTGGGTGCCTGTATGGAGCACCCCAGAGTTAGCTAGGTATAGAGAAGGCTTAGACGAGATCCTAAGATTCAATCAATCTCTTTCTCTCCCATGGGTCAAAAACGTGCGTATGTGGTTCTGCAAACTAGGGCTCAACCACCTTTGGGAAACCCCTGCTTTAATAACACCGTCCGTAAAAAAGTTACTGAACAACACATTTTGGGTGTATATGGAAAACAGTGGTTCCCATAGATCTGCAATTGGTAAGTTGATGCATCAGTCTCTTTCATCAAAGCCTTTTCCGTTCCTCGAGCCATATCTGAACGAAGTCCATCCCCAACTTGCAAAATCGTTATATATGAGGTTCCGTTATGGTGTTTTGCAAGTGTACTCCAACACAATGGCTGTCGTTTGTGTCAATCTAACTCACCAGAAAATGATGCTCACGTATTGTTCTTTTGTCCAGCATATGGTAGTCAAAGGTGAAAATGGATAAAGCCAATATGTTGGAACCTGGGATTTAGAACATGCTCTGATGCAATAAGAGTTTTAAAGACTGACACTACCCAGAAAATTGTTTTTAGTGTCAGTAGATTTTTATTCGCTGTCAATCTAGGAAGAACAAAAAAAGGCATGACATTTTAACGGAATACTCTGACAAGAGACTTCTACATGATATTATTTCCACCCTATGAGCCTTTCAGCGGTTACCTACTAATTGAATGGGGGTTAATTTGGAATAACTAGGATTTATATACATCTCTGGCTCCCTATATGACTTGCACTTTCATTTCGCGGACAGAGATTGTATAAATTATCTAGGAGCCATATGCCTTGTTCTAAAGAAAAATGTTTTAGAAATTGCACTCATTTGCACCTTAATAGTTTTTAGTGGTTCTTCTTTATTCATATAAAGGCTACCTTGGAGTAACTATACATACTCTGGCACTTTATAGTATTAGCACTGGTTTGTTTTTGCATGGATCATGAGACACATCTAGGAGTTATAGGAAGTTTTGCACCTTCCGGCATTTGCACTTTATTCATATCTGAAACTCTTGCAATGAACTTTATCTATACTTGAAATTCTTGCAATGAACAGATGCTTGTGTTTGTCTCAAACTAAGGGGCCTATTAGGAAGTCGGGCGGACCTGAGTCCGCCCACCATCCTAGCAGGAACGGGACCGCTCGCCTGCCATGCGGTGGTCCCGCACACCTGATCATGATGCGACCGCCACCACGGCGGTCGCATCTGACATTTTAACATTGCGGTGGGTGCTGCTGGCTGCAGCACCCGCCGCAATGGTAAAATGCCATGTTGTGCATGTCCATGCACAAAGTGGCAAGCACCGCGCGGTGCCTGCCACCTTGTGCATGGACATGTAGGGGGTACCAAAGGTACCCCCAAGTGCACCCCCCACCTGCCCTCCCCCCATAGGCCCCCAAAGCAAATCCCCGCCAGCCTTTCCATGGCGGCATCACCACCATGGAAAGGCCTTGAAATCTTAACATCATAATATGGCTGGCGGTGCCTGCTAGGCACCGCCACCATTTATGAGCCCCAGCTCCGCCCAGCCGACAATCGTAAAGATTGCCGACCGGTGGAAAAGTGGTGGACGGACTTTTCGTCCGCCGCGATGCCCACCGCCATCGTAATATGGCGGTGGATAATTCACATTACGATGGCGTGACGGTCGCCACCGACGTGATCGTAATCAGCCCCTAAATATTCTAGCACTAGTGAACATTATTCCTCACCCGGAAATTTTAGACCTTTGGTCTTAGTTGAACAAACCTGAATAATATCTATTTCTTTTAGTGGAATTGAATTTTTTTTCCCTAAGCTTGGTCTTACATTAAATGATAGCCGAAAATGATTTTATTGACTGTTTGAAGAAGGAATTACTGTATTTGTGGCATTGTATATTGTTCTAGAATGTTACTTGTTGGTATCCTGTATCTTTTATGGTTTTTAAACCAAATAAAGATTATTGAAAGAATGTTAATTAAATTTTGTATTTTTTAGTTCTGTAGCGGGTTGTGGGTGTATAGGGGAATAGAGTGGGAAGTAATTTAATTATAATAAATTAATATTTTTATGTATTAGTGTTTTTTTGATTTAAAATGTAAAGTGTTAATTGTGGCACTTAATTTTTTATTAATTAATTATTAATTGGTTGTTAATTTCTATTCATTAATTATGTGGTAATTATGTTAATTGTGTATTTCTTTTAGGAGTGGGTTGTGGGTTTATAGGGGAATAGGGTGGAAAGTAATTTAATTGTAATACATTTATTAATATTTTTTATATGTTAATGTTTATTTAAATTATAATTTGGAGTGTTAATTGTGGTAATTAATTTAAATTATAACTTGGAGTGTTAATTTGTGGGAATTAATTTATTAATATTTTTTCAGTTGCTTGCTAATTATTTATAAATATTAATTATTTGATAATTAATTATGTGTCATTTTTTAGGACCGGGTGGTAGGGTTTAGAGGGGAATAGGGTGCGAAGTAATTTATTTATAATTAATTAATAATTAGTTGTTAATTAATGCTAATTACTTAATTAAAAATTAAATATGGCAATTGTGTAATTAATTTGAGATATATATATAATTTCTTTATTCGGCTTTACACATTGGAAAACCATAAAAGCAACATTTGATAATACAATTTCATATTAAAAGAGAGATCATCTTACAAGATAAAATTCAGACAGACACAGATTAATATGTTAAAAACAAGGAATCAAGTTATTTCGTTACGTTGTCTGGGACTAGATCCAGCATAATTTTTACAGATTTTTCCTATCCTTCATAATGCATTTTAAAAAATTAAGGACGTGATAGCAAACCGGTTCAGATTCTAACAGTTGGAGACGTAGCATTGCGGGGCGACATTGTCTAAGTCCCCATCGCCTTAATAGTGGTAGTAGCCAAATTTTCCGGTGTGGATGATGGAATTTACAAAGCAATATTTTATGTAAGTTGGTCTGTATTGATTCCTCATCACAGGGACAAGCAGTGAGAATTGAGTCCCACCTATGTCTCTCGGGAAAAGCTACTAATCTATGAAAAAAGTCTAATCTGAATCTTGTCAATAACATTCTATCATACGTACTAATCTGTAGTGTTAAATAAGGCTGGATAAAGTAAGTGGTCTGGATCATGTTGGCATGGAGGACCGAGGGTTTTGTCGGCTCAGAGGTCAACCTCAGGGATTCTAGGTGACTCAGAGCCAGTTGTTTCAACGCTCTCTTTGGTAGATCAATAATATCTTCGGGTTCAAGATAATACTTCTCCATGCCAAGATCTTTGAGGAAGTTTCTGACATACCGAAGCCATGTTATTTTTAAGGATTGATCAAGAGCCATTGAATCCGCCACGATTGCCTGTGTCAGCGCATTTTTGTCAGAGGTCCAAATGCGCCGCCAGAGCAATAATGGTTGGATCCTTAACAAATCCTCTAAGTAAGGGATTCCAAGTTCCAAGTGGGATGCGTAGATTGATGTACGTCTCGGTGTAGCTAAAAGGAAACTGAGGAAGGTATTTTCTGCCACCTGGAGGGCGCTAACATCTATGTGTCCCCAGACTCCCGTCCCATACAGCGCAATCGCCTGACACTTGGCGTTATAGATTTTTAGTAGCTCCACTGGTGCCCTCCTCCCCAGTCTCTGGGAGAATCTCATCAGGGCCACTATGGCTCTTTTAAAAAGATGGCACCTGGCCTCTACTGCTGGCCTCCAGTTCAGCCTTTCGTCGATCATGATACCCAAATACGGATACTGGGCAGTTACCTCAAGTTTTTGGTCTTTGAGATAGATATCCTTTGCTCGATTTTTCCCACTGCCTGCTACCATGACAAACGTTTTTTTGACATTCACATGTAGGTCCAGCCCACCCATAAAATCCGCGTACCTATTCAGGGACTTCTGTAATTCACGTGGAGTGCGCGCCAAAATGACAGCATCATCTGCATAGAGCAGAGCGGGAATCAGGCGCTGTTTTACCCGCGGGAGATCCTGGCCCCTCCTCAACATCTCTTCCTCCAAGCCATTCGTATACAATGAGAAGAGAAAAGGGGCCAGGACACACCCCTGCCTGACTCCACGCTCCACTCCGAAAGACGCTGTCAACTCCCCCTTCACGCCAAAGCGCACCCTCGCAGAGGCTTTAGAATAAAGCTCTCTCAAAAAATCTAAAAGAGGGGGATCGACTCCCATTTGTCTCAAAACCATCCAGAGTTCTGCGTGTGAAACGCAATCAAAAGCAGCGGACAGGTCTACATACACCATATAGACCGTGTCCTTTTTTGCTTGGATATATTTACCCACTATCAGACAAAGATTGAGGGCCTGCTCCACCGTTCCAAACCCCTCCCGGAATCCAAATTGGAGATCGGAAATAATGCCTCCCTCCTCAGCCCACCGCTGGAGTCGCTCAAGCACGACCCTGCCAACGACCTTGCCCAGAGAATCCAGCAGTGAGATGGGGCGGTAGCATTTGACGTCCTGACGATCCCCCTTTTTAAAAATTGGGACCATGATAGATTTGGTCCAAGATTTTATCAGTCCCACTTTTGCGGCTGCAGTGCACACTCTAGTAAGAATGGGGGCCCAGAGATCCAGATTGAATTTAAAAAGATCCACTGGGACCCCATCTGGGCCTGGGGCTTTCCCGTTTTTACTTGTTTCCAGTGCCACTAATACCTCGGAAATGTCAAAATGCAGGGATATTGGGTATTCAACTGTTGAATGTGTGATTTCTGTCCCTACTGATGTTACTGTGTTTTTAAAGATTTTAGAAAAGTGGGACACCCAAGTATCTTCCTCTATGGCCAGTTCTATCTTGGGACTGTTATCGTCTGTTAGGTAGGGGGATTTGACTGTTCGCCAGAAAGCCTCACTGTTTTTAGAGACAGCACTAGTGTGCAGGTCGTCCCATAGTTTCTGTTTTAGTTCTTGTATTCTTTGTTTATGTGCCCTTCCATATTGCTGTCTAAGGAGTTGGATCTGCTCCGAATCTCTGACTGTTTTATTCAGGGCCACCTTTAGCTTAGTTAGGGCCACGGTACAACTATGGTTAAACCACCCTTTAGTAGTTGGGTTCGAGGTCTTTGGATTTACTGTGAGAAGTCCCTTAATTTTCTCTAATATCTGGGTAAAATTATTTAGGACGTCTTCATCCGTTTCTAGTAGATCCAGGCATTTAATTATGTTTTAGTGTGCCGCTTTTACCAATTTTTCAGTAATTTCGGCTGGGTTTATTTTCCCCCACTTTAATGTATATCCATTTTGTTTACCTAACTCCAATTTGTTCTGGGCAAGAGTTTTAGCTATGACTGCAGTTAGGGGTTGAGAGTTAATTAAATAAAGATCCATCCTCAGGGCAGAATGATCGCTTAGTGTGTTAGTCAGGACCTCAAAGGACCTAGCTCTGCGCAACAATCCAGGCGAAAGGAGGATGTAGTCGACTGTCGTTTTGTATCCCCTTCCCACATATGTTGGTTGCAGGAAGTTTGAGCCTAAACTTGGCTCGTTAGCTATTGAGAGTTCCAAGTCAGATAACACGTTGTTCATAGCAATCCCCACCTTGGTATGGGCAAAGTGCATGAGGGGAGCATCATGTTCATCCACTATCCCACAACGATTTTTCCCAGCATGTGGGCATGGATGCAGATTAAAATCTCCTCCCCATAGAAGATGAACCACCCCTTTTCCTGCCTTGAATTGATAAAAATGGGTTAGTTTCTCCTGGATGTTAAAGAGAAAGGTCAAGAATTGGTCCTCCTCTAAATTATTGTAGAGGTTGAGCAAAAGGATAAACTCTTTGTTTTTAAAAGAAAGAGAAAGTAATTCAAAATTTGGATCCAAATCGACTATGGATACTTTTAAGTGGTTCACAGTATTTGCAATATACGTGGTCAGTCCTCCCTTATGTCGGCCTGCACCACTGCCCAGAGCTGGGGTGAAGTATGTTTTATAACCCAAGAGGTGGAGCTCCGTCATGGACCATGTCTCCTGGAGGCAGATAATTTTACCCGACTCCAAGAAGTTCAAGGCAGTCCCATCCTCAATTTTGGGGCGAAGACCCGCAACATTCCAGAAGAGGATAGGTAGGGGCTGCAGTTCTGTGTTAATCGCCGCAGCTTCATTTGCTAAGCAAATTGTTTTTACTTTAGGCGTTAAATGGGGTGTCTTAGGATTAGTAGATTCGGTCGCCGTTAGTGGTCAATCGACCGTTTCAAGGCCACTTAACCTATTCATCGTTGGGATGCTGGACCAGGCATCCCAGCGAGGCAGTTCTCTATAGGCCGTCCTCTGTGTGTGCGGACCCCAATCATCCCATCCTCCTCCCCGATGACGTGGCCCCACTGTGTGCCAGGAACTATCATAATCATGGTGACGAGGGCCCACTATTTGCCTTGGGTTGCCATATTCACAGTAACGGGGAGCTGCTACTTACCATTAAAAGGACCATTGCGATGTCTTGAAGGGTAGAAAAAGGAAAGTCGCTTGGTGCCTATACCTCCATTTACACTCGGGTATTCCCAAGAGCAAATATAATCTACCACTCGGGGGTCTTCGAATGTAATCACAATACAATCTCCCGGTATTGTTTTTCTGCCGTTTCCCACCCAGGGAGTCCTACGTACCATCAGAATCCTACATGGCCAAGTTGCTGGAATAGGGCGATTGGTATTTAGCCAATGTTGGGCCTTGTTTTTCAGTGACCACGTACGTTCTGCATTGTAATCCACTAACTCGGGCACACCTGTCATTACAACTACAAAGGGACATGCTTCCGGTGGCATATCAACAGCGAATCTAGCTTCGGGAGGTCCCCTAGGGTCACCTCTGTTGGATACTGGGGCCGAAGTTTTTGGGGCAGGTGTTTTGAGAGCCGGAATTTTAGGCGCCGATTTTTTGGGTGCCGATGTTTTAGGCACCGGTGTTGTTGCTGACAGAGCATAGTAGCATTAGTGGAAGGTTTCGCTACTCTGTTAATATTTAATGTTTCAGGGGGTGTTGGTTTAGATGTTACATTTAAAGGTATAGGTACATTCTTTTGTATGGCTGCGGGCTTGAGAAGAGTCTGTTTGTTTCCCCCCATTTTTTGGGCCCCCGACACTTGCTTGGACTTTGTGAGGTTTATAAAATTAGATAGCTGGTTCTCTATCTATAATAATCTTGCTTCTACTGGTGCAAGGAAAGATTTCAATAGATCTGCAATATTATTTAGCAGTTGTGAGTTATTGCTATCGCTTATTTCCTTCCTACAGGGTGAATGAGTGGAGAATTCCAGACTAAAGGGGTCTGGAGTATCATGTGCGGACTGATTTATGATCACAGAATCTACTACCTTTTCAGCCCTAGGGGGTGCGTTCTCTTTCCTACTAGGCGTGTCACTGATCTCATTGGGGATGGGATTTTTCAGATCATTCTTTCTTTTCCTTATAGCACCCTCCCTCCTCCCTCTTGCTTGCCTTGTTTCATCCGGTGTGATTTGGAGTATCAGCTCTGATGTCCTTTCTAAGTCCGATCTTATCTGGAGATCGGAAAGCTGGGAGGCCGACAGGTCCACATTGTTTGGTAGGCTACGCCTACCCTCACAAAGCGTCCTTCGCCCAGAGTTGTTGTCTATTACGGGGGTTCTTGCATCCGCTAAGTTGCCCATGGAGGATCTCTTAGCGAGCGCTAAATCCAAAGACACCCTACCTTCCATCAGACTAATACTTTGGTCTATGAATGAGTTTGCCTTGGTAATGAAGTCGTCCATGGGACCTAAAAGCTTTCCCCCACCCCCCGATACTTTGGTTTTATTTCCTCTGGTTAAGACCATTGTTCCTGTTAGACCAATACAAGGAGTTAACGTCTTATATAAACAGATAGTCAGTAAAGCTGAATCTTTGGGAACTCACAGGTGCAATGTCAATAAGGTAACAGTACGTACGATTTTAGTGTAAGTTCCGGATGAATGGAAGTTAGAGAGATGGCCCGGTCCGGTCTCTCCCGTCCTCGAACGGCCTCAAACGGCCCGCCCTTTGCCCGGGCTTAGCCCCGGGCGCTCCCGCGCGCTCCCGCACAGCGGGGAAATACGCTCCTGAGATAGAGAAAATAATGAGCGGTGGGGGCGTGGCGTCAGGGAGAGCAGCCTAGGTGTGACTGGTTGGGCTCGCACGGACTCCTGGGCAATGGAGTCCCTGCTGCTCGCAGCCCTGGTCAGGATACACTCGCCCCAGGTATCAGGCAGCCCCTTCTGGCAACTCCCGCGATAGTCTGGTGCGCTGCGGGACCCGCGCTGCGGGTCCAGCGAGTTGCTGACTGGAAGACGACAAAGAACAACAAAAGGACAACCCGACGTCAATCCAAGGGCCTCAAGATGCGGTTAGTGTCCCGCTGGTGGAGGGTTGACAGTTCGCTTTTACTCCCATGGGCGGGGGGGCGTGGCGGTCAGGGAGAGCAGCCCAGGTGTGACTGGTTGGGCTCTCAGGGACTCCTGGGCAATGGAGTCCCCGCTGCTCGCAGCCCTGGTCAGGATACACTCGCCCCAGGTATCAGGCAGCCCCTTCTGGCAACTCCCGCGATAGTCTGGCGCGCTGCGGGACCCGCGCAGCGGGTGCGGCGAGTTGCTGGCTGGAAGACGACAAAGAACAAAAGGACAACCCGACGGCAATCCAAGGGCCTCAAGATGCGGTTAGTTTGAGATGTGAGTTGTGGGTTTATATTGGTAAAGGGTGGGAAGTAAATTCTTGTCAATTAATTAATAAGTTGTTGTTAATTGATATTAATTTAATAATGTAAAATTAGTTACGGAAATTGTGTAATGATTTTTACGTGTGTGGTGTGTTGTTTATTAGGGTAGAGGGTGGAAAGTATTTTAAGTTTAACTAATTAATAATTAGTTGCTTATTATTATTCATGTATTAATTGATACATATTTATGGTAATTGTTTATGTTTATTTTGTGTGTGGATTTTTGTTTTATAGGGGTAACGTTTGGTGAGTTAATTAATTTTATCTATTTTAATTTGTTTTTTAATTAAAATTTGTTTATTTGATAATTAATTATGTTAATAAAGGAGGTACACTTTTTTTTTTAAATGTGTGTTTTGAATTTTTTTATTATAATTAATTTCTATTAAATATTGTGATTTGTTTGTAAATTATTTGAAACATTTTATAACATAATCTTTGAAGGTACATTTTAGATTTTTTTAAATTATAATATGTTTCTATCTTTTGTAATTTTTATGTATGTTTTCTTTTATTGATTTTAAACATCTTTTGTATCGTAGTTGATATTTTGTTTTGTTTGTTTTTAATTTTGAATTGACTTCAATGTGAATAGTAATTTTTACCCTTCTGCCATCCAACACTTTCCCTACTGTTGCACTCACTGAAGTTGGAATAGTAATTTTTTCCCCTACTCTATCCAACACGTTCCCTACTGTTGGACTCACTGGAGTAGGAAAAGTAATTTTTTCTCCTCCGCTATCCAACACTTTCCCTACTGTTGCACTCACTGGAGTGGGAATAGTAATTTTTACCTCTCTGCTATCCAACATTTTCCCTACTGTTGCAATGAACTGGAGTGGGAATAGTAATTTGTACCCCTCCGCTATCCAACACTTTCCCTACTGATGCAGTAATTGGAGTGGGAATAGTAATTTTCACCCCTTTGCTATCCAACACTTTCCCTACTGTTGGACTCACTGGCCTGGGAATAGTAAATTGTACCCCTTCGCTATCCACCAATTTCGCTACTGTTGCAATCACTGGAGTGGGAATAGTAATCTTTACCCCTCCGCTGTCCAACACTTTCCCTACTGTTGGACTCAACTGGAGTGGGAATAGTAATTTTTACCCCTCGCTATCCAACAATTTCCATACTCTTGCACTCACTCGAGTGGGAATAGTAGTTTTTACCCCTCCGCTATCCAATACTTTTCCTACTGTTGTTCTTACTGGAGTAATAATAGTAATTTTTACCCCTACACAATCCAACACTCCCTACTGTTGCACTCACTGGAGTGGGAATAGTAATTTTTTCCTCTCCGCTATCCAACACTTTCCCTACTGTTGCACTCACTGGAGTGGGAATAGTAATTTTTTCCCTTACGCTATCCAACACTTTACCTAATGTTGTACTCAATGTAGTGCAAAATGTAAGTTTAAAAATTATTAAATATTTTTATGTTTCAATTTACAATATAATGTTTTTTAATGAGATTTTATGTTATAGGTGTATGTGCATATATATATATATATATATATTTGTAATTTTTTATATATCTATAACAATTTAAAATAAATTAAAATTATTAGTTTATTAATTGTTTTAAAGTTAATATACATATATATTACATTTTATATATGTATTTTACATTTTTTTTCAATAACATTTATTTCTTATATGTGCTAAAATGTACATTACATCTAAATAACTTTTTTAAGTTAATGTTAATATTTAATTTATTTAACATTTTTTTATATATAAAGCAAATTATATTTTGTGCATCAATATTTTTTACATTGATATACATTTTTCGATATTTTTATACTTACAATTATAAAGATAGGATGTCGATATTTTTGACATCGATGTTTATGTGTCAATATTAGTGTATGCGGATATTTTGGTAATCTATATTTTGTCAGCGATCCCTCATGCAAGCAGACTCACCATCGTGACCACCTTGAAAGCATCCCACTCGACTGCTCTAGTGGATGTCGAGTTGTGGTTTTCAGTTAAATATTGGCAAATGTGCGACTTATGTGAGTCGCAGAAGATTGGGTCCTCTAAGCAGTCCCTAGGGAGGCGCCATGTGGGTATTGGGGGTCGGGAGGTCATCCATTGTAGATCCGTCATGTGTGCGTCATGATCAGACACCACTTGTCCAAGATAATCTGCGTGTTGAATGGAGCTCAACATGGAAGGAGAGCAGGGAATGCGATCTAGGTGTGCATATATTTTGTGGGACACGGAGTAGAAAGAGTAGACTCTCCAGACATCTACTAACGCCCACTGTTTAACCCACCGCACAATGTTTTCCGCCTGGGTGTGTGGGGCAGAGTGGGGGAGAGGCAGGTGAAAGTTGTCTAGATGCAGGTTAAGCATGCAATATTAGTCCTCGCCCAACATCCATGGCGTATGGGTCCAGTGGGCTAGGATGTGTGACTGTTGTCCAGAAGGACCCCTGAACCGTGTTCGGGGTGTAGATACTCCCTAATAGAACCCTAGAGCCATCCAATCAGCCCTCTACCAGAACATAATGCCCCTTTCTGTCAATGACAGTGTCAAGGACTTGGAAAGGAACCCCTCGACAAATCCAAATCGTGCCCCCCCCCCAAGAGTAGGCTGAATAGGAGGTAGCAGAAATCAATCCCCTCCACCGCTTCTACAGTCACTGCAGCCTCTGCGCTGTAGTGTGTGTTTCCTGAAGGAAGATAACGTGTGCATGCTGGTGTTTGAGGTAGAAGTATGCTAACTAGCGTTTGTGCGTGCAGGTAGAGCCATAAAAAGTGCGGTGAACGAAGCTGGTCCTGGGCATGTAATGCGACCCGGGAACTGTCCTCCTTCACAGTTGCTGCACTGCTCCCGCCCTCCTAGGAGAGTGATGCATTGCTATCTGGCGAGAGGAATGTATGACGTTACAACGCATACATTTACAATGCATTCCTTTACAACTCAGTTTTTACATCGTAACATCCTTTACAATGCATTCTTTTACATTGCATTTTCAGAAACTACCTTTACAACGCATTCCATTACATCGCATTATACCTTTACAACGCATACCATTGCAATGCATACCATTACATCGCATTTAAGGTAAGTGTTGGATAGTATAGGGTTAAAAATTACTATTCTAATTCCAGTGAGTGCAACAGTAGGGTAAGTGTTGGATAGTGTAGGGGTAAAAATTACTATTTTAACTCCAGTGAGTGCAACAGTAGGGTAAGTGTTGGATAGTGTAAGGGTACTATGCGTTATAATGGTATGCATTGTAATGACTTGCGATGTAATGCCTGCGTTGTAGTGACATGCATTGTAATGACATGCGTTGTGGTGACATGCAATGTAATGGCTGCATTGTAATGACATGCAATGTAAAGGATGTTGCGATGTAATGACTGCTATGTAAAGGTAGTGCGATGTAATGACTGCGTTGAAAAGGTTGTTGGGCAGGGAGGCAAGATGGCGGCCGCGTGAAGTGGCTGTGAGCAGCTGATCGCTGGAGAGAGATGCCGATTGTGCGGGGGAGAGAGCACCGAACCGCAAGCTGTTAGCTGAAAGCCGAAAGAGCTTGGAGGAAAGTTTGATGTATAGCATAGTACAGCGTGGGATTTAATCGTAATCTGAACAACTTCAACGATGGAATAATGCTCCTAGAACCTACCGGCTCCAGAGCCCCGCTCCTGTGGATGTTGGCTGCTGCCGCAGTGCGTTCATCTCGCCGCTGGCGCTTCGTTGCTGTTTGGGGGAGAAGACTGTGTAGCGGAGCGGAACTCCGCACGAGCTTGGTTGCTGGAGGTAAGGAGCCGAGCAGGATTCGGGACTGGGAGCCGCGCTGTCCGTGCCCCAGGAGTGACATCTCTATGACCAGGAGGAGGGTTCGTACGACGAGACCGGCCACGATGCCTCCCAAAACTGTAAGGGCAAGCCCGGTGACACAGAAAGCAAAGGGAGGGCTGGCAAGCGGATCAGGGCAGGAGGGGCAGGCTCACTCCACTAGAACGCATTCTCCCCTGGCTCGGAAACAGCGGATAATTGGGAAGACTCGTCAGGCTTCTTCCACCATGCTAACGGATATGCTTATTAAATTAAGTAAGGAGAAGAGGGTGGATGGCAGTCAACATCAGATGTCCCCAGGGAAAATACAGGAGCCAGCGCTTAGTGTAGGCGGAGCAGGAGCGGATAAGACACATACTTTTGATGTATCTCTAGTTGAAGGAGCTGAAGGTGAACCGGTGGGTGGTGTCTTGAGCTGTGTATCCGAGGATTTATCCAATACTAATAATATCTCGGCTGTGCACGAAGCATTGGCTCCCATAAAAGCGGATGATGTTATAAACGCTGGCATTCAATCCACCTGCAGTATTGGCCCCTCTGAACTTGGCAACGAACAGCAGGGCAGGGAGCAGGATAACTATGCAGTCTGCGAAACCCTCGAGTCTGTTCCTAGGGGGTCCGCCCTAGAAGTAGAGAGGCTGGGACAGGGGCAGGGGCCAGCTGAAAAAGAAAAAGTACCAAGTGAATGCTTCTTTTCAGTATCTGAAGATGCTGAATGGTCAGACGAGGAGGAAGAAGGAGATCAAAGCTTCGTATTAGATGGTAGTACCCGGGGCACAGGAAGTGATCAAGAACCTGAGCCACCCACTACCACAGTACGGCCCATTGTTGGTCCAAAAATCTTCAAGAGTCAGGTTAATCAGGAGCTTAGATGGGAAGACTCGTCGGACAGGCCACTACAGGGGAGTCTCACCCTAGAGGCATCTCAGGCATCTCAGGCATCATTATTGGAATTGATTCATCAAGAAATCGTTGCTCACAGTGAGGAGACTCGCCAGGACAGTAAGAAATCACAAGCAGCTATGAGAAAAATGCAGGGAGCTGTGAGGAAACTATCTAAGGCATGTACAACATTGGGCGACAGGGTCTCCAATTTGGAAGAAAGGATTGTAGCCACAGAAGCTCAGGCCACTGAGGCAGTGGCCAAGGTGGATGCTCATAATTCGCAGCTTTCAGATATACAGTGGAAGCTCGAGGATATGGAGAACAGATTGAGGCGGAGCAATCTTAGGGTCTTGGGGGTCCCTGAGGGGTCCGAAGGCCTAGATATCAGAGCTTACGTCATTAAACTGTTTGGTCAAGCCTTTCCCGAGCTATCTAGTTGGAACTGGTCCTCGGAAATTCAGAGGGTCCATCGAACCCCGTTCAGAGTGCGTAGGAATACGAAAGAGCGCGACAAGCCGAGAGCTATTCTGATTTTTTTTGGAAACTTTGTTTTAAGGCAATTGATTGCCGAGATGGCGAGGCCGGATATGAGAAGATCTAGTGAAGGGGTGACTTTCTTTGTTCGCCCGGACTATTGCCATGTCACGGTAGAAAGGCGATGGAGACTGCGGCAGCTCATCAAACCTTTTCAGGACAAAAAATTTCAAGCCTATCTGATTAATCCAGCCCAGTTGAAAGTTATTAAGGAAGGGAAGATTAATTATTTCTCCTCTGAGATTAAGGCGAAGGAGTTTCTTGATGCATTAGGCTAACGGGGCCAATTGGGAGTACTGAATTAAGGGAATTAATTATTTCAAGCACTGTATTTCATTAGGTGGCTGATAAGCATAGGGTTTGGTCTGTTTCTTTTCTTTCTCTCTCTCCTTCATACAGTAATGGCCTCAACGGCTTTAGAGAAATGTTTGGTTCCTGAGTGTATTTTGGCCCTATGTCTCTCTCCTTCGACCATGCTCGCATCACATGCTCAGACTCTACTGAGCGCCTCAACTATGGGTAAGGTGCAGGGGTGTAGGGGGGTGTGGGGGGGGGTTGGAGGTGGGGAAGGGTTGGGGGGAGGGGGAGGGGGTTGGGGGGAGCAGGGGGAAAAAATTAAAAGAGAGTTTATCTGGTGTGGTAGGGAGGTATTTCAAACAGAAAGATGTAGATGTAGTTGTAGTGAAGGCTATGTGTGCTGGGTGTCTTGCCTTTTTCTTTGTGGGTCTGTGCATAAATCTGTGCTGAATTCATTCGGGGGCTTTGTGGCTAAGGAGGTTTTAAAATTATGAGAATGGCTAATATCAATATATGTACTATCAATGTTAATGGACTGAACAATCTGAAGAAGCGTCAAAATTTGTTTCATTTTATTACATTTAACAGGTTAGATATAATCTGTATACAAGAGACTCATCTACCTTGGGCCAGCCGTAATTTACTCTGTATGAAAGGGTTTGATATTATAGCCTGTACCACACAAACTTCCAGTGTAAGGGGGGTTGCAATCCTGGGTAGAACGTCTTTGGGAGGGGCAAAGAGGGCAAAAAGTGACAGAATGGGTAGGTGGGTGATAGCAGAAATGAATTTTGGCTATACAATTTGTTCAATATATGGTTCAAACTGTGATGACCCGGATATATTTGATTTGTTGGAGGAAGAATTAGCGGACTGGCCAACCCCATTGATAGTATGTGGCGACCTAAATATTTCTATTGATGGACATAATTTACAGAATTATTCTGGGCGGAAGCCAAGGGTTTTTAGGGCTCTTTCCTCCCTTATAAGATCTCATGGGCTGGAGGATGTTTGGGGTACTAGGGAATTACAGAACCCAGGCTACACTTACTTTTCACACCCGTTTCAAAAGTATACCAGACTTGATTATTTTTTTATTTCGTCGTCAGCTTTGTGCAAGGCTGGTATTAAGAAGCTCCCCAGAACAATATCCGATCACAATCCTCTAATTCTTTCTTGTTGTACAGTTATGGCAGGGCGAACTCGTACCAATTGGACCTTCGAAAGAAGACTACTATCCGATCATAGATTTATAGATCATATTTTAAAATGGACCAAGGAGTTCTTCGATGCCAATCGATATAGTACCTCAAGGAATGTCGTGTGGGAAACTTTCAAGTCGGCCTTTAGAGGGGAATCAATTAGCTGCTCAGTGAATTTAAAGAAAGCAGATAAACTGGAGCTGGAAAGGTTAATGATAGATTTAATTAAAGCAGAGGAGCTCCATGTGAGGGATATCGGAAATGGAATAGATGGCTCGGAAAGTGCAAAAAGTTTGACTATTATCAAAGCTAATATACAGAGATTAGTTACAGAGAAGGAGGTAGGTGAGTATCAGGCTTCCAAGGCCAAGCGCTATGAGACAGGCGAGCAAGCAGGTAGGATTCTTGCCCTACGAATAAGACAGGATAGAACGAGGAATGTAATCTCAAACATACAAGAGGATGGTAAAAATTATTCAGAGCCTCAAGACATCCTCAGGGTCTTTAAAATTTTTTATCAAAAACTGTATGACTGTGAGGATCTCCCTATCGATCAGCAAGATCATCAAAGATGTGAGTTTGATAATGGAGGTAGAGTTCTTGATGAATCACTGAGGGAAAAATTGGATAGAGACATTACTGAAAGGGAAATTAAGGATGCCTTGCATGAGCTGGCTGTCGGGAAGGCTGCAGGCCCCGATGGAATTCCCCTAGAAGTCTATAAGAATATTGAACCTGAGATTGTTCCTATCTTGTTGGATTTGTTTAACGGTATCCTGTGTACAGGCATTATCCCCGATTCATGGAAAGAGACAAATGTAATTATTTTCCATAAAAAAGGCAAACCTAAAGAAAACCCAGGCTCGTATAGGCCTATATCACTCATTAATGCAGACACTAAACTGTATTCTAAAATTTGGGCCAAAAGGTTGGGGGGGGTTATTGGCAGTCTTGTATCCCCCTGGCAGCATGGGTTTGTGCCTGGGCGGGGCACTACAGATCATATACGGAGAGCAATCGCTCTGTTCGACGCTCACGCTGCCAGGGGGGGCGAGATGGCCATGATCCTCCTCGATGCAGAGAAGGCCTTTGATCGCGTAACTTGGGACTATCTTTGGGGCATTCTGGAAGATAGAGGATTCGGTACAAAAGCAGTTAACGCTATCAGAGCCATGTATAAAGATCCGGTAGCCAGGGTGTCGGTGATGGGGGAGAGTTCTGAGAAAATTATGATCAGGAGAGGCACTCGTCAGGGCTGTCCCTGCTCCCCGATACTCTTTGCGCTATATATAGATCCTCTGATCTATAGAATCTTGAATTGTCCATTGATTCGCCCAGTGATCGTTAATGGGTATAGTAATAAGCTGTTGGCTTATGCCGATGATCTGGCGATTCTTACGACTCATCCACAGCAGGCGATGACGGCACTAGTGGAGTTGGCAAGAGAATTTGGTAGAAGATCTGGGTACTTGTTAAACGAGGGGAAGACCCAGATTATCGGTACAAATAACATCATTAAGTCAGATAATAGATATGTTGATTCTGCAATATATTTAGGGGTGAGGATCAATGCAGCAGTGGACAAGATTAATGTAGAAAACTACGGTCCGCTTATTGGCTCAATAGAAGCGGAGTTAAAAAGATTGGACGTTCTACATCTATCTTTGGTGGGGAGGGTGAATGTTCTCAAAATGGCAATGTTCCCCAAGGTTCTTTATCTGTTTCGTGCTATCCCCCTCCTGCTGGAGGAAAAACTACTGAAGAAGTTGGAATCAGTTTTCAATAGGTTCATATGGCAATATGGGAAAACAAGACGATCTTTGATGTTCATGTCCCTTCCTTACGATAGAGGTGGAATGGCCCTCCCAAACCTTCGATTGTATCATTATTCTTCCCAGTTAGCTCAAATGTCAATTTTATTCCAATTAAACGATAATTTACCAGGGATTCAGGGAGACAGTCAGGACCCCCCAACTATATTCGAGCTTTTATTGGGGAAGAAGGCTGTAGGGCTACTATTGATGGAAGTCGACCGTAGATATTATTCAAAGGTGAGGCTCAAGATTGTAAGTGGGATATGGGGGATTTGGAAAGCTATTCAAAAGTTGTTAGAGATTCCTAAAGTTAACACATATTTGTCTCTATGGAATTCTAAATTGTTTCCACATCTGGATACAGGTATGCACTATCAATTTTGGAAAGAGCACGGAATCGAGACCATCGGGGATGTGTGGGAAAGTGGAGCGGTTATTGGGTTTGATGTAATTCAGGTCAAATTTGGGATACCACCAACTCACTGGCTTTTTTATAGTCAGGTATTTCGGTTGTTAAAGGCAATCAGACCGAAAATTACTGTTACTACACGCTGCCCGTTATTGGATTACGTAGGGAAAGGGGGAAATAAAATCAAACATATTTATAATCATCTCATGGAGGGTGTACAGGATGATATGGAAAAAACCGAACATGCATTATCCATTAAGTTAGATAACCCGGATGTGGACCTTGATTTGGCGCTTATATTAAATAAAAAATGGCTATGTTCATCTAATTTAAGGGCACAGCATTTTAAAACACTGTTTAATCTGTACTTTACTCCAGCCAAATTGTTTTCGTGGGGATTGGTGGAGAATGATAAGTGCCCTAGGTGTCAGACTGGCCCAGCAGATTTATTACATATGTTTTTCGAATGTGATAAGCTATCCTTGATACTGAGAGAAATCTCTGATTTTTTGGCTGGATTGTTAAAATGTAGAATTGTACTATCTTCTACGCAGGTGTTGGTAGGTGTAGATAGCAAAGCAGACTTGTCTAACTCTGCTGAAGCACTGGTATTTGTATCGGTTGCTGTGTTACGTATTCTTATTTCAACAGGATGGAAAGATCTTTCCCCCCCAACCTTTCAAATGTGGATGTCCAGGTTTCTAGCGATACATAATATTGAGTCTTGTCTATATGATCAAAAGGGGGAAAAATAAGGGAAATGGGTAGAATTATGTGGGCTCCTCTTGATAGCTGGAGAAGATCAAACTGATGACTTATGTTGTGGTTACTTTCTGATTTTGTATTATGTAATTCTTTTCTTTCTTAATTAGCTTGGTTGGAGGAGAATGTTTATATATTCTACCATTGGTTTATTTGTAATGACTGATTGGATTACTATGTACACCAGGCAAATTCTCAATAAAAAAAAAAAAAAAAAAAAAAAAAGAAAAGGTTGTTTTCCGGCCAGAGTAGCGAGGGATAGAATACAGAGTTTAAACAATTGAGAAAATTAACAACATGCAGAGTATACCACATCCGGAGATACGCCCCAACAGAGAAATACATTTAACATTGAAGGAGGTGGGGTGGTGACTGAATTAGAGAGTACGGTGTCCAAGCATTGGATCTCCCTGATTGGACGCATCAGTTTAAAGCTAGACTTGTCTAATAGTAGGCAAGGTACCACAAAGAGGGGGTGGTGGGGAGAAAGTGGTGAAACGCCTATGTCTTTGTTGGGCAGGGGATCACAAAATCTCTATTTTTGAGTAACAGGGGGTAGGTCTAAAAGCCATGAGACAAGGCCAAGGACAGTCGCTGACAGCACTTATCTGTAGGTGATGTAGGTGTTATCAGGTTTTCAGCAGTCTGTGGCGTCACCAGCAGGTGAGGCTGAGACTCCCGAATGAAGCCCTTTGAGGAGATAGAGTCCTTGTCGGAACAGGAGATGAGTGAACCCCTCTCTCCATCAGAGGTCCCCGCTGCCTCCACCAGAAACGCCGAGGTCTGAAGATCAGGGCACCTGTCCTCAATGATGTGTTCAGAGCTGGAGACTTCGTGGGTGGGGAGGATGGGGAAGTGCCGCGCCAGGGCCGGTTCCTCCTTTTATGCTGCGGCCGGGAGGGGAGAGGTACTCCAGTGGTTTGCGGTTGTATCGTGGCTAGCGCCTTCTCCCCATCTGCCACCCTGTCACCAAGATTGCGTTGGTCGTTCCCGGAGGAACCTCAGCTCCAGCACAAGGGAACCCAGTTTGGTTTCCATGGATATCCGAGAGCTTTAAATGGCTGCCAAGACTGTATCCAACATATCTGTGGCAGGAGTTGAGGGGCGAAAAGACCTCTGGGGCCTGAGTGTCTGGTACAAGTATCGGTGGGATGGCGGTCAGGGATGCCTGGGTCGATACAGTCGACCGCAGTCTGCCCATCATGGAGTTGCTTCAAGACCCAATGGTAAGGGCAGCTTTATGGTCCTCTGCAAGAGGGATTTGTCCCAGCGGATCTGCGTCTACACATGGGGCAGCTAGGCTCCCGCCAGCGGCCATCACTACGTTCCAGTTGGGGTAGCCTATATAGTGTGACAGATAGTGCTGGTCCCAACAGATGGTATCCGGCCCCCAACTTCCTGCAGCAATTGTCCAATGGTGGCTCTCCACAGGTGGGACACGATGTGAGCTGGTCCTCAAATAGGTTGCTGGGAGTTCTGTGTTGTCCCCCTTGCAGCATCAGCAGAATCGCAGCAGTCCGGCCAAACCCTGAGGGGACATCGTGATGTGTGGGGAGACACGCCTTCCTAGCATCTGCAATAGTGCCTAGTGTCCGGTTTGTGAGCAGGGTGAGGCGGTTTACAATTCTATACTCTTTGCATGTTAGGGGTACCTGGATGTGCAACGTGCATTGTTCCAGGCCCGCGCCTCTCTAGGGGGAGGTGTGCCCCACCTTCATCGAGGACGCCGCGCTCTGCCACATGCACCGTCTCCAGGTGGCTTCTTCACAGCTGTCATCACTCCCGCAGAGGTGCAGGGGCAGAGTGGCTGTGGGCGTCTGGTGTTGGGCCGCAATCAAAGTGTGTGTGACCAGAACAAAAGGGAAGCAATCCGTCACTTGATGGAGGGGGAGGTGAAGGTGGTTAGGGGGGAAGTGGGTCTCGGCCCCCTGACCTCTGTTGCAAACGATTTTCCGGATTTATGCCTCTATGTGGTGTGAGGGCTATGGGTGCACGCAGCCCTGCCTTGCTGTCTCTCCTCTCCTCAGCTGGGGCCGTCCTCGGGTGCTGAACTCCGGTATGGTCACGGGCATTTATTCTTTGAAGGACGACATCCCTAATTATCACCAGGGCTGCCTTCGCTCTTGTGGAGGCCCCCTTCTAGGTAGCGAGGGGCCATGAGGCGCCGTTCTGAGCCCGGTGAAGGCTGCTCCTGTGTTTGGCGTTCGTGGCCCCAGAGTGTCTTCTGGGCCTCTTGTATAGGTGAATTTGTGGACCCCCCCCCCACACACACACTTGTGGGGGCTGGAGAGCCGGATTCCTGGGGCACTCAAGCCCAGACAACAGATTCTGTCAGCTAACAGGGCCGACGGTGCAAAGCTCAAATGCTGAACAACCACCATCGTGGCCAGCCAAGCCACACCCCCTCCCCCAACTTGAGCAGAATTATTTTGTTACTATTTAATAAACGTGTGTGCCAAAAAACTTTGCAATCTTTGTTATGAAGTTTTGAAAGTTTTCCATAAAACAATTTGAAGGTTGTAAATAAGCCAAAAAATATATGAATGTTTGCAACTCTGCTCATCCCTAGGTATAATACAGCTGCTTGTTTTACTATATAAACACCAGACAGATTAGATAGCAATGCTTGGTTTGTGAAGCGTTTGTTGACACAATCTTACCACCTCTTGCAGTGATAAAAGCAGGTACTACCTTCACCTAAATCTATTTTCAACTTGTGAGTTTGATAAACGGATTCATCACAAGTATATAAATACATACACAACTATTTCCTTTAACAGGGGATAGGCGCCTCTCTCTCGCCACGTCTCATCGGGGTGCTTCATTGCACTGGAAATAGCATGTCCCATGTCAGCTCCCGAGTTCTCCTTTCATCTAGTAACATAGAATGATCAAATAATGCATCTTTACGCTTCTGCAAGAATACAGTACATCACGCCTGAATGTGCTTCTCTCTGTATATATGCAAAATAGGATATAAAATAAAAAAAACATTAATTTTTGTCAGTGCACCTACCCCTCAAAAGAAAGTTCTCTTTCAAGGACGGTTGAGCACTGAATCTCAAGAGCTGCAGTTGGACCTAAAAGGGAACCATAGTAGGTTTTCGAGGTTCCAGGTAATCTGCTAACTTTCAGGGGTCAGGCGAGCTAACAACCTCAGGACGTAGGCGAGCTAATCCCAGCAGGAGCTACAGGAACAGAAAAGGCAATGAGGGAAAAACAACAGGCAAAACCATATTACCCTACCAGGCAGAATTTATTAAATCACCAACATACCAGCATACTGTGTGACTTTGGGGGGCTCTTTTAACAATGTAGTAGTTTAATTATTTCAAGAAGGGGTTCAGTGGTATATAATATTATTGACAATCGTATGGTTGTATACATGCTTTCAACTCAATAGAAATATGCATTGAGAGCAATGGAAGAAAACAAGAAAAAAAATATGTGATTTTTTTTTAAGGGGGACGGATAGTTGAAGGGGGCTGACATCGTCTGGTTACTTAATAGTTTTTGTTCTTCTTTGTCATGCATCTGTTTGGTTCAAAGAGTACGTGCGTAAACTAGTTATTTCATTTGTGAAAATGTTAAAGTTCTTATTAGGTATATTGTAGTTCCACACTATTTGAACCACTTTTTATCTTGAAATACATTAAAAGTAAGATGACTGGTTTACTAGAAATACATTGTTATGCTGTGGTGAACCACTTTACCAACTCTATTACTAAAGAAAGAAATAATAGACTGTGGACTAATAATAAATTCGTGCCCTGTGCTTCTGTGGACCGTTTTCTACACATGGGCACTATAGTTTCAGGCGCATTCCTTATATTGCTCCAAATTGTAAAATTTTACTAGATTAACGAAGAAAGTAAATCCATTTTCACCACTTATGCAGCTTAATACAGCGAATGGTAAGGCAGCAAAATCACTAATGCAGAAATATTTTTGAGCCAGACTAAAAGAAAACGGATTAGGAAGATGTTTGTTTTAGGTGGACAATGGAAACATTTAACAAAAGCATCCTCACCCATTAATACTCTTTGATAAAAATGCAGTAGACTGATTTTGAATTCATTTTGCTGCTTCTGTGTTAAGGGATGATTCAATATCTGTCTACTCCAGGGTTCTCCAACGAGTTGCTTGTGAGCTATTGGTAGCTGCAAAGCTACCAGTGAGCAACTCCCCAATGTGCAACCCAGCCTATTAAATTAAAAGTTTTTTTCTGATAGAGACTTCTAGTTGCAGATTTCTTACCTTTGAATTTCCCAGGCATCAGACTAGATCCGGAAAGTTTTTGTGTGAGCAGTACCCCTGCGCGCTGCCGGGTGGCGTGGTTCCACCCAGCTACGCGTGGCATTGTTGGCATTTGCTGTGACGTTGTGGTCACCTATATAGGCGCCACCCAAGCGTGCAACATTATTTTTTTCTTTCCGCGCCAGTTGGTGCTGATCTGGAGAAGAGCTACTCCTCTATCTCTTTTTAACAGGCTTTTTTCAATATCTTGCGGGAGCGATCCACAAAGCTCCTTGCAGCCTTTCAGTCGGCATCCAGCGCGACTCCTATCGTAGAAGAGAAGGTTGTGGGACTGCTCCAGGAGACCCAAATCCACCCCTTCTTACTATAGGTCCTCGGGACACTCGGGGAAGAGGCACACAAAGAAGAAGTCCAAACAGACTTCAACTTCACCTCATCTGTCTTCCGTCGACGTTCTAGACACGGTTCCGTGGAATCGTTGCCGGATTCGACTCCGCACAGGAATCGGAGTGACCCCTGCTCAGGTAAAATAATTCTACAAGGCCATGCACCATGTATTTGAGTGGGCCGACCCCTCTGGTGCTCCTTTGGGCCACATGTGGTTGGAGGATGCCCCACCAGGCTCCACACCAACGACTCTGGCCTCAGCGCTGATGGGGTCTCATGGATCCGATTCCAGATCTAGATTGGTGCCGGTCGTGCCAACGTGACCTTCTCCGATGCTGACCCCGAAGTCTATGCAGCTCTGGCCCACGGCTGGGCCAGCCCCATTCTGATATCGGACAACTAGGAGTCGGATCGAATTTGGATGACGTAGACTCCAGTACCGACAGAGCCCAGAGGTTCTATGTAAATGCCTGTTAATTTTTAAGAGGTTTCACGCATGGGGGAAGAATGGGAGGGATCTCTGGACCCTTTGGAACACCCACCAGTTGGATGCTCCTTGTGAACAATTGGGCTGGTGGTATGAGGAGCTTGGAGAGGCCAGTGGAATGAACACATCTCCAGATACTGGTATGCTCTCTCTGCATAGTGTGGCTACAGAGGAGGGGGTATCTTATGCCATGGTGGTGAGGATGGCAATGGAGGTCCTGAACCTGGAGTGGCCCTCAGTGCAGGTCACAACTAATCTCTTCAACCTGGGGCTTCCTTGTCCGAACCCCTTTTGACCTTTAATGAAGCACTGACAGATATCCTTTTAGGTACATGGTCCAAGCCTAGCACAGGGACTCATGTGAACCAGACAATAGCATGCCGCCATCGCCCTGTGCCGGGTGATCCAAGTTTCCTCAGTCGACACCTCACCCCTGAGAGCTTGGTGGTTCAGGCTTTAACGTCCCATGGTGCTCCCCCGGATAGGGAATCCAAGTGGCTGGACGCACTTGGGAAGAAGATGTTATTTCCACCAGCCTTGCATTGTGGTTGGTGAACACCGCATGCTTATTGGGCCGGTTCTCGCACACCTCATGGGACACGGTTGCGCTAGTGCTGCCACAGGTCCCGAAGGAAGCCTGGGCCGTGCTCTCCCAGGCAGTGAAATATCGGAGAAATGCAGCAAAGTTTACAGTTTGGTGTGGCTTGGATACGACTGACTAACTGGATAGAGTGGTTTCATCAATGGTGGCCTTACCGCACTGCGCCTTACTGAGAACATCTGGCTTCTCGGGTGATGTCCAGGCTACTCTCAGCCGCGGCCCGTGCAGGTAAGAGTGGTGGGGCGGTGGGTTCGATTTCGACAGACGACAACGAGTGAAAATTATTTATGTATTTAATTTTCCCTCGTGGTCGTCTGTCGAATCCCCTCCCAACCCGGCCCCACCGACTTGTGGAAATGTGGATTTTCCTGATCAGTTATGTCCCCTATCTTGGACCCCAACGGTTCTATATGCATGTTACAAGTACATGTATGTTCCCTCCAGTTCCAGTTTCTAAGACGCAAACATATGTGTGTCTACCGTCGACATGTTCTCTGTCAGATCCGCCATCAAAGGGCTGGATATTCGACTCCTAAGTATGAAAGGCCACCGACTTTATATGGCTAAGTTACTCCATTTTTACAGTTCAGGCAAGTAGGCCCGATTCTATCCTCAAAGCCTTTCCCTGCTCTCTGCCTCTGACAGCTTCAGCTTGAGCTCGCATCTGTATCCATGAACTTTGTCCTACTCCCTGTGCAGCTAACGGTGCCTGCCTCGGCCAGTTTTCGCCTGTCTGCCAAGAAGTTGTATTTCACCTTCGAATTATCTATTTTGCTCTCCAGCCGATGCATTCCTGTCCAGTGATTTAGGTAAACATTTCCTTTAGCTCACAAGCAAAGGACTCAGCCTTTCCGTCCTCCTGCAAGTGATTCATAGCCCTGTTGCCATGGAAAGTTTTCTATCCCTCGCATCTCATATAGACACTTAGACGCTTGTACACGCACACAGTCAGTATAGAATAGATTCTGTCCGAGAGTCCTTCCTTGTGGATAACATAGTTCTCTAAACATAGGATGTTAGATATGATTTGGGATTAGGTTGACTTGACCCCCCAGACTTCTCGTCTCCACATGTAGAGCTAAATGTCAAGTCCCCTTCACCCCCTAGTTGCACGTCAATTACACGTCATGCTGCCGCGCGCGCATCTATGCCAAATATTATCTTATAGATCCACCTATGTCTGATAATCCTAACCAATCATGTTTCTTTTATTCCTTATTACGCCTAGTTTCAATTACGTACCTGTCACGTCACTCTTCTTATCAAATGTTACGCCTTCTACATTCGTTTCATTGTAATGCACTTATTATAAAAATACATGTCTGTCAATAAAATATTGTACTTCACTTCCTGAACCCTCGTGGTGACGGAACCTGAAGGCCGCGACTCGAGTCGGCCATTTTGAATGGAATAAAGCCCATTTAGAAAACCTCTTATACCACGGATTCTGCCTCTTGTTATTTTGAGCTATTTACTTTATTTTAAGATTCCGTATGAAATTCAGTCCGGTATTTTTATTTACCACATAATGGCGCCCGAACAGGGACACTTTCTCATCTCACGCGCCGGCGGTGCGTTGCAGGCCCGGTCTCCTGCCACAGCTGGACGGACCATAAAACGCGTACCAGCAGGATTTCCTGTAAGCTCCCTCCGGTCAAGCGGGGGCGACTGAGGCTGCGATCAACCCAGACGAGGCGGTGAGAAGTGCGAAGTATCCCGACCAGAGCCTAGCTGAGAGAGCAAGATCCGAGGTATACCGAGGCCCACCAGGTTTTCCGAAATCCCGACGTCCAGAGGGTCCGATGTCCGCAGTTATCGAGTCCTGTCCATTCTCTGAGGCCTTCCGTTTCAAGGAGCTACTCGGTGAGTACCATCGCCGGGGAGGCGTGTTGACGCGCACATAGGTTGTGCCGGTCAAGACGGATTTGGGTACACAAATCCGGTCTGCACTGTTTAGCAGTGTATATGTACTGTTTAGCAGTATATCAAGTATTCCGAAGTATTCAGTTATTGTCAAGAATTCAGCGTGGTGATTAGTTAAGCAGACTGTCATCATTGTCGGCCATTGTTATAATGTTTAATGTTTAATGTTTAAAGTATTCAGAAACGTCTTGCATATTGTGGTATGAATGATTGTTCATTGTTCACTGTTCATTATTGTGTTTTCTCGTATTAAGTAAGTTCAAGAGTAAGTATCAGATCAGTTGTCAATATGCCGCTCTTCTCGAAGTTAAGACAGATTACTACCAGAAAAGGGGTGCTTGAAGAAGCAGTTCCTATTCCTCCTAGGGACACTCCAGGGCATTTTATGTACCATAAACATGGCTTAGATGCCATATTGTTTCTTGATCTATGGGTAGATTATACCAAGGGATTACCGGAAAGTCAAAGGTGGCCCGCAGCGGGAACCTGGGATACAGAGTGCATCATGAAAGTGGAGGAAGAGTTATGGAAAAGAAAGGTCAGACAGTCACAGAAAGACGCTGTTGAGTTATGGCGTAAAGAATCTCATAGGAGAACAGAAAAAGCACGTAGACAAGAAGAGAGGAGTAAAGAAAGTTCAAATAAAGTTCAAGAAAATCTATTAATTGAGGAAGGTATCCGAGTGAAATCAGAACAAGTAAATAGACAAAGAAATGCTCTTATGAATGGTATGTATCCCCTTCTAGCCGAAGGACTACCTAAGGCTGCTCCAGAGATGCCAAAAGACTTGCCACCCCCATTATTTCCAATTAAGGTACATCCAAAGGGGCATCCCAGAACCGCAGAAGATGTTTTTCTTTCCTCATATCTAGACGACGCAGCTCCCGAGTATGCTAACGCCACACCACATAGACCGTCTAGCGGAGGGGTTCAACGTCAGGATCAGGTATCTGTCCCCGTGCAACAGCAAGTCCCGACACAAGCTTCGGCAAGCACATCTGTTTCCGCATCTGTCTCCGCAGTCGACTCTACAGGGGTATCGACACCCATAGTTGCTGTGTCACGTTCAACGAACCCATTCACACCCGACGCCCCAGATGGGGCCACGGGAGGTGCTAGCAGTACCTTCACACCACCTAGAATAAATAAACTTGTTTTTCAAGAGTCAGCACATTCACGTACACCTAAATTCGTAAGTGAACGTACGCTTAAGGAACTCCTTGTAAATTGTAGATATGACCCGGTGGTTGGTAAAGAGGACGAAATGGTCCTGGCATCATTACGTATCAGGCGAGCCGCAGAGTATTTAGCAAGGTTACCAGGAATGACTACGCATCTAGATAACATATATCATTTTGTTCAAACAGGACGAGATCCAGGATGTATTAACAGAGCTATGGAATTCCAGAAAGTAGAAATACAAGGGGAACTGTTACGTTTCCTCATAAACTGTGTAATCAGAAATCAAGATCGTCCGGGGGTAGACCCGAATGCAATGCTTACTCTTACAAGATGGAGTCAGAATATATCAGAAGGGAGACACGATAAACAAAATTGTATAATAGCCATGTGCCGAAAAATCCGTAAAGAAATAGAACGCATTCATGAAGAAAGATTGGGAACAGACGAGTTTGAGCAAGATGAAGTGTCCGAATCAGGGAATCCCGCAAGACAGCCAGAGACCATAGCCTATGTAGGCAGAGGAAGATCCTGTGAAAATATTAGATGTTTTTCTGATCCCATACACTCTGTATGCCCAAATAATAGCAGAACGTATCCGACGCCTGTAATAAATCTGAAATCTCCTGAACATTCGTTTCAAGCCGCAGATAAGATACTACGAGAACGAAGAGGTTACCACCTCCTCGATTCCATGGATGAGCAAGAATTAGCCAGATCAGCCGTTCACTGGATTGACAGTCCTGAAAAATACGGTGATGAGACCGTAGCACACACATTTTTTAATCTCAGTACAGATGAACAACGCTTAGCTGGAATCTATATGATTCAGCAACTCCTCATATTATATAAGAGCCAACATGCTGACCCTGGTCCTTTACCTGATATATTAACGGAACTACTCACGAACAGATGGAGAGGTTCTAGTAACAAGCTAATTAAAGAGATATTAGTGTCACGTAAACAGTATGTCCTTTTTGTAGGTCCGGATTCTCTCTCGCTGCCCCGCAGAGAAAGAGCGCCGTACTATATGGATAGACAAAATCCTTTACGAGAAGTGCACCCAATAAAAGGCGAAGACAATGAGTTTCACCGTGTATTTGTTTACACACCCATATCAAAAATGGAATTATTAGAAATGAAGAAAGTGGTACCTAGTCATGACAAAGACCCAGCGGGTTTCCACCGAGAAATTAAAGACATGTTACTAATGGGAGAGTACACCTTTCCTGATATTATGACGATATTAAAGGTGCTTTTGCCTGCTGGCATATATGAAAAACTGAAAGAAAAAGAGTGGGAAGTGGGAGACCAAAAGATAGACTGGACAGCATTAGCAGAGGAAGAAAGGGGCCGAACTGCAGGTTCAGGGCTCGGAGATAAAGTTAAACTGTTACCAGGTTTACTAGTACAGGTACTGCCACGTTTATTAACTACAAAAAAGGAAGATTGGGGTGCAATCACAGCCTGCAAGCAAAAGCAAGATGAAGACACGAGCGATTATTATGCTCGATTTGAAAAATGTTTTGGTATAAATAGTGGTATAAAAGCAAGTAGTGACTCATATCCACATTTATTTGTGACAAAATTGGTGGAAAATGCATTGCCTCCAGTGAAGAATAGAATATTGAAATTTGAGAGTACCTGGCAAAGTAACACTCCGTCGCAAATGCTACAAATGTTACAGTATCATCACAATAGAATTAGGGATGAACAAGAACATGAGCATAGACGCATGAAGGATACAAAAATGAAAATGCTAGTTTCTCAGACAGTACCAGCAGATGGTCACAAAAAGGGTGTGACACATTCTGGTGATTCTGCAGTTCCTGTAAAAGGAACCTGCAATTACTGTAAACAACTAGGCCATTATGTACATGATTGTCCAGTCCTGAAACGTAATATAGCTACAGGTATTGCAAAAGAGAGACCACGATTAGTTAGACAAGATCAGAATGAACAAGGAGCTATGCAGCATGGACAGTCCATGCCAGTTCAGCAACAGGCAATGCCAGCCTCACAGCCACCCATACAGTTTGTGCCAGCTGCACCACCGTTGCCTGCTACTGCCACACAAACCACAACACGACAAATGTATCAGACTGCACAGTATGAATACCCTGAGTATCAGCGTTACGCATGAACAAGCCTAGAGAGGGAAGTTGACTTACCGCTTATCGAGATTCCTGTAGATCAAGAAGGACCTTATGTGCACAGTGAATTATTAGGTCAAGATAGAAAATTCTTACTCGATACAGGGGCAAGTCGAACAACCATAAAACGTAGTGAAGTTCCAGGGGCACCCCTCTCAGGCTCTCAAAATGTTTCCCTTGGTTTTTCAGGAAAACCTATTGTTAATGAAGTATCACAGCCTCTACCACTTACGATAGGACCTTTGACACGAACTACAGATTTATTGCTTACTAAATCATGCCCAGAAAATCTGTTAGGAATTAAAACTCTGAAAGCACTAGGAGCCATAATATGTTGTTCTCCGGAAGGAGTAAGGTTGTTTTTACGTGATTTTAAAGGTCACTATGTGTCTAGAGACATGGATCCCCGACTACAGACTTTACCAGTACATCTATGGGCACAAGGCCCTACTGATGTTGGTTGCATGAACATTACACCATACCGAGTTACATTGAAGGCAGGAGTGGTACTACCACGAATGCGACAATACAAGTTACCGCATGATGCTGTAGTGGCTTTGTTGAAAATCATTGATGAGCTAATTGCACAAGGAGTAGTTATAGAAACAGACTCCAATGTATGTAATTCGCCGATAATTCCGATTCTTAAACGTACTGACCCTACTGCTCCACCAGTGTACCGATTGGTTATTGATTTGCGTGAACTAAACAAGTGCATTGTACCACAATTTCCTGTGGTCCCTGATATATCATCATTATTGACAGCAATTGATTCCGAAGCAACATTCTTTACTGTAATTGATCTCAAGAATGCCTTTTTCAGCGTCCCAATAGATCCGGAAAGCCAATACTTGTTCGGATTCAGTTTAAATGGGCGCAGCTTTAAATTCTCACGCGCTCCCCAAGGATTCACAGAAAGCCCCAGCATCTACAGCCAAGCACTGAAACGAGAACTTGACAGTATCCACATGCCAGTCAATACTGCACTGCTTCAATATGTCGATGATCTGCTGATCACCGCGAGAAGCGAGCCAGAATGTGAAAAAGCTTCTCTGACAGTTTTACATTTCCTGGCCGACAAGGGGCACAAGGTGTCCCCTTCTAAGCTGCAATTCTGTGTCCAGCGAGTTATTTATCTTGGTCACTCGCTGTCCAAGGAGGGAAGGCAGCTTACACCAGATCGCATCCAGTTAATTGCTAACATGTCAATACCCCAGACACAAAAGGAGGTGCGAGCTTTCATAGGCCTCACTTCATATTGTAGGCAGTGGATCCCTCAGTACGCATTTCTAGCAAAACCACTCATTCAGTTAACCACACAGGAGGCAGCCACATCGACTGTTCTCCCTTGGACTCAGGAACATACACAAGCTTTTGAAAGCTTAAAGGAAGCTTTATGTCAAGCACCTGTTTTAGCAACACCATGTTATAGCAAACATTTTACACTCTTTGTTACAGAACGCGAAGGTACTGCCTTGTCAGTACTCACTCAGGATCAAGCAGGATCACGCAAGCCATGTGCTTATTTTTCCAGTACATTAGATCCCGTAGCTCAGGCTTTGCCTGCATGCCTGAAATCAGTGGCAGCGACAGCCTTAGCTATCAGACAAAGCGATGCCATAGTATTAGGACACCCATTGACAGTACAAGTACCACATGCAGTAGAGGTTCTTGTGAACCGAACACAAACACAACACTTGACCATAGCAAGACTTACCGGTTATGAACTGACATTGTTTCAACCACACATAGAGATCCGACGGTGTAATACATTGAATCCTGCTACACTATTACCTGTAATTGGAACAGACCCACTAGCTCATGATTGTGTTGAAATCATTGAAATAAAGACGAAACCTAGACAAGACTTGACAGACGTTCCATTGTTAGATCCAGACCTGACGTTGTATGTAGACGGATCGTGCATGAGAACAAGTACAGGAGATTTAGTGGCCGCGTATGCAGTCACAACAGACACTGAAGTTATTGAGACAAATTGTATAGATACTTTGTCAGCCCAAGCAGCAGAACTTATTGCTCTAACACAAGCCTGTATTCAAGCCACAAATAAGAAAGTTAATATATACACTGACTCACGTTATGCATTCGGAGTTGTACACGACTTCGGCGTGCTGTGGCGAGAGAGAGGTTATTTAACCTCCCATGGTGCCCACATTCAGCACGGACCCCTCATTCATGCTTTGTTAGACGCAATACATCTACCCACTGCTATATCGATTATGAAATGTAAAGCACACACGAAGGTTACTGATATCATTTCTCAAGGCAATGATTTAGCTGACAGAACAGCTAAACAGACTGCTCAGAATCGCACATTAGACATGACAAAGCCAATAGTTCAGACACCAACACAGTGTATGACAATTAAGGATCCCGCACTTGACGTAATTGACATACAGACACATGCCACAGCAGAAGAAATAAAGAAGTGGACTGAACTAGGAGGGATCCAGACAGATCAAGGATGGATGAAGAAGGAGAAATCTGTATGGTTTCTCCCTGATTCCATGGTTCAAGCCATTATAGCTACAGTTCACAGTCCAGCACATTTAGGAGAGAAGGCTATGCTAGACAGCATTCAGCACATTTGGTTCAACAAACATTTACGAGCAGCAGCTAAACAAAAGGTTCGTACCTGTATGATATGTTGTCAGTTTAATCCAGGAAAGAGTGTTCCCGTAGAGCAGGGTGGATTTCAGCCTCCTGACCATCCTTTTGAAGTCCTCCAGATGGATTATATTCAGATGGAACGTTGTCAAGGATTCAAATATGTTCTCGTAGTTGTCTGCGCTCTCTCCCGTTGGACAGAGGCGTATCCCGTATCAGATTACACTGCCCCGACTACTGCCAAGCAGCTAGTTCGAGAATTCTTCCCACGGTACGGTTTACCACGTGTTGTATATTCAGATAACGGCCAGCCTTTCTCATCCGAATTAATGAAACATGTCTCACTTTTGTTGGGATATCAGTGGAAATTCCACTGTGTCCGACACCCCGAGGCAGCAGGTCTCGTAGAAAGACATAACCAGACACTGAAAATCAGACTGTCCAAAATATGTAGAGAGAAAGGTGTCGACTGGATAGTAGCATTACCAGTTGCACTCTTTTACATGAGAATGGTAGCACACTCTAGAACAGGGCTATCCCCGTATGAGGTGATCTTCGGTAGACCGCCGAATATGTGGGGGACGCCTATACCACGCAAAATAACTGATATTGACTGTAATATGCTGACAGATTACTTGGCTTCCTTGATGTCTGCACTACAATCTTCTCGTTCACAGGTAGCTGCAGCCTTTCCCGACAACACTGAGGCGAAACCCCATGACGTTGTTCCGGGTAATCTTGTCTTTGTGAGAAATTTCGACAGGAAAAATCAACTGGAGCCCAGGTGGAAAGCACCCAAGTTGGTCCTGTTGACCACAAGAACAGCCGTGAAGATCGAGGGACGCAAAGGGTGGATTCATTCAAGTCATATAAAAAAAATTTCATGGACTACCTTCAGATATAGACACTGTGCCCTGCACTCCCTCACAGACTGATTCAAAACTTCCTTTTGTTGAACAGAATGATTCTCAGTGCTATAAATTAAAGCTTAGGCCCAAACAGTCGAGCAATTTGATTGTTTAAGTCCTCTCCAAGGTGAAGCGGTTGAATTGTCTCCGACATGTATCCCTTGGACCTGAGTAGAGAAAATACCCGAGAAATGTTGAAACGACAGGCGTATTGTAAATCACTGCGTAGCTACTGTATGAGGACATTATTAATTTTGTTTTTATTGAGTGTTTTAGTAATTATTACGAGTGTGATTTTGCACATATATCATCCTATCTCTAGACATGTTTATAATGTTGCTGCAGAACATTCTTTTAGTGACCTACCGCCACATGAATTATCTTATAGACTTGCGCTGCGCAATAACACCTTCATTAGTATGTTACATCATTCCCATCAGACTAGTAATGCGACCAATTGTTGGGTGTGTGGCCGACTTCCTCCCTATCAGAATAACAAAGGAGTTCTGCCTTTCTTTCCACATCCGTTCACACACAATGGCTCCTGTGGAGCATGGTTTAGTTTATTAAATTCCATAGACCCAGACACAGCAGTTTATCAACAACATTGGATATGGGGAAATCTGAATCTAGTTTTATTCAAGGTCTGTCACCCTAATAAGGAGGGTCACCCCAGTAGAACAGGAACTGATTTAGAAAATGAAGTGTATAAATTAGGTAATTTTACGCCTAATCTTATGATTTTAAATGTCAAATCCGAAGTTGAACTAATTCTGCCCACTATGTCAGTATTTCCAGTTAAAGGTGAATTATGTGTAAGAAAAGTTGGTTCCATACATATGGGCCATAGTAAATGTGTTACTACAGTAGAATATAGTGATCAAGGCAAATCTTCATTTAGAGCTTCTCGCCATTCTTACTTCATATGTGGTCAGACGGCATATATGCGTCTGCCTCTGGATTGGGATGGTACCTGTTACATAGCATTCCTTTTACCACCTGTTTTCCTAGCTCCCCCTGATTATTATCGAAATGTTCATTTAGTACACAATAGAGAGCGAAGAGATCTCCCAGTTGTCGATTATACTGAGACAGCATGGGACAAGTATGTAGATTTCAATAAAGGTATCTTTCCCTATATAGGTACAATATCAAATAGTAAGCTGATACGCAGACTCACCAAGACTCTTGAAGCTGTAGTAAATGAGACTATAGCCGCCCTAGGCAATCTGACAGAGGAACAATCAGTGATGAGAATTGTTGTTCTCCAGAATCGTCTTGTCCTTGACGTCATCCTGGCCGATAGGGGCGGAGCTTGCCGGGTCATCGGATCCAGCTGCTGCATATTCATACCAGAAAATTCGCCATCTGTATATAAAGCTATAACACGCCTTCATAAGATTGTAAGCCAGATACACGAAAATCCAGGCACTTGGACGTGGTCCGGGTGGTTTTGGAGTGTGATATCAGCCTGGGGATGGAGAGTTCTATCCTTCCTAGGTATTGGCCTTCTTATGCTCTTCAGTTGTTGTTTATGCCTGCAATGTGGACCAGCGATTTGTGGTCTGTGTGCCACATCATGCATCCCATATCAAAGTTCTCGTTCAAAATGCCGGAAGAAGAAGGAAGAAGAAATGATGCTCCATGAGCAAATCGATGGAATGATGAAGATTGATATCTCTTGAAGGGCAAGAAGGGGACAAGGAGGGAATGTGGAAATGTGGATTTTCCTGATCAGTTATGTCCCCTATCTTGGACCCCAACGGTTCTATATGCATGTTACAAGTACATGTATGTTCCCTCCAGTTCCAGTTTCTAAGACGCAAACATATGTGTGTCTACCGTCGACATGTTCTCTGTCAGATCCGCCATCAAAGGGCTGGATATTCGACTCCTAAGTATGAAAGGCCACCGACTTTATATGGCTAAGTTACTCCATTTTTACAGTTCAGGCAAGTAGGCCCGATTCTATCCTCAAAGCCTTTCCCTGCTCTCTGCCTCTGACAGCTTCAGCTTGAGCTCGCATCTGTATCCATGAACTTTGTCCTACTCCCTGTGCAGCTAACGGTGCCTGCCTCGGCCAGTTTTCGCCTGTCTGCCAAGAAGTTGTATTTCACCTTCGAATTATCTATTTTGCTCTCCAGCCGATGCATTCCTGTCCAGTGATTTAGGTAAACATTTCCTTTAGCTCACAAGCAAAGGACTCAGCCTTTCCGTCCTCCTGCAAGTGATTCATAGCCCTGTTGCCATGGAAAGTTTTCTATCCCTCGCATCTCATATAGACACTTAGACGCTTGTACACGCACACAGTCAGTATAGAATAGATTCTGTCCGAGAGTCCTTCCTTGTGGATAACATAGTTCTCTAAACATAGGATGTTAGATATGATTTGGGATTAGGTTGACTTGACCCCCCAGACTTCTCGTCTCCACATGTAGAGCTAAATGTCAAGTCCCCTTCACCCCCTAGTTGCACGTCAATTACACGTCATGCTGCCGCGCGCGCATCTATGCCAAATATTATCTTATAGATCCACCTATGTCTGATAATCCTAACCAATCATGTTTCTTTTATTCCTTATTACGCCTAGTTTCAATTACGTACCTGTCACGTCACTCTTCTTATCAAATGTTACGCCTTCTACATTCGTTTCATTGTAATGCACTTATTATAAAAATACATGTCTGTCAATAAAATATTGTACTTCACTTCCTGAACCCTCGTGGTGACGGAACCTGAAGGCCGCGACTCGAGTCGGCCATTTTGAATGGAATAAAGCCCATTTAGAAAACCTCTTATACCACGGATTCTGCCTCTTGTTATTTTGAGCTATTTACTTTATTTTAAGATTCCGTATGAAATTCAGTCCGGTATTTTTATTTACCACAGACTCACTGCTCTTACCTGCACGGGCCGCGGCTGGCTAATCTCATGAACATGCCCTTTGACGGGGCTCATCTTTAGTAAGCAGGCAGAGCATTTCAAGGAATCTTGTGCTACAGCCAGATCCTTGGGCTTCTTGGTTACACCTCCAAGCCAGTCTACCTTTTACCACTTTTGTGGCAACGGAAGGGGTTATCAAGGCATCAGCCATACTCCAGCCACTGTCCTCGCACAAACTCCCAAAGTTGTGCGAGGACTTGGACGCGGTTCATTTCGACCTCAAGGGAATGGTAGCGAGAAGTCATCTGCCACCCAGGCCCTGGCATCTGCAGCCTCCAAGTTGTCCTAGTTTGGTTCTGCAAGACCATGCCACTCCATTTGGAGGGAGAATTAAACATCATCTCCTACGCTAGAGGTCCATAACATCAGACAAATAGGTCTTGCAGATCATTCAGGATGGCTATTCTCTTCCCTTTCTTTCTTTTTTTCCTCCTTTACTGCTATCTCAAGAACGACCGGCTGAGGATCATCTATTATTACTCTGAGAGGGAGTTTCAGCTCTCCTGGCCAAGGAAACTATAGAGAAGGTTTCGATTTCAGAAGTAGGCAGTGGTTGTTACTCCCGCTACTTTCTGAGATGGAAAAAGAACAAAGGTCTACGTCCTATTCTGTACCTCCAGACCATCAATCTCTTCCTCAAAAAGGAGAAGTTCAAGATGCTCACGTTGGCTCAGGTCTTGTCTGCCCTAGACCAAGGAGATTGGCTTGTAGCGTTGGTCTTGCAGGATGTGTATTTTCACATCCCCAGGCCCACAGGCATTACCTGTGGTTCAAAATAGGCCACAAGCATTTTCAGTTCACCGTACTCCCCTATAGCCTTACTAGCACCACTTGGGGGTTCACCAAGGTAATAGCAGTGGTCGCAGCACATCTGCCCAGGTTAGGAGTATCAGTCATGCCCTACCTCGACCACTAGCCTTTGAAGTCGCCTTCACCTCAGGCTGTCGTCTCCCATCTCCTGACTACAGAGGACCTCCTGCATTCACTGGGGTTCTCTATGACTGTACGGAAGTCACACTTGACTCCTTCTTAGACGCTCCCTTTCATCAGAGCTGTTTTGGACACAATGCAGTATTGGGCTTATCCTCCCAAACAGTAGGTCCAGGATATTCAGGTTATGATACCGATGTTTCAGCCTCTATCCTGGATTTCAGTGAGAATGACTCTGAGGCTGCTGGGGCTCATGGCCTCCTGCATCCTGTTGGTAAATCGTGCCAGATGGCATATGTGGGATCTGCGGTGGGACCTGAACTTCCAGCGGGCGCAGCATCAGGAGAATCTCTCTGACATGGTTCAAATCTCGGATGGGACTGCAAAAGACCAGCAGTGGTGGTTGATGACCAGCAAATGGGTCAAAGGCAGACCCCTCTCCCTTTCCCAACCAGATCTCACAGTAGTTACAGATGTGTCACTCCTGGGATGGGGCGGCCATCTGGGAGAGGTGGGGATCAGGGGACACTGGTCTCCGGCGGAGTCGGGGTTTCAAGTAAACTTGTTCGAACTTCGGGCGATCCAGCTATGTTAGGCCAGGCATCTTTTGGCATGTTTCCCCTGTCTTTTTGCTTTTTGACCTCCTGGTTTTGACTCTGTTTTTGCTGGGTTAGTGTCTCTGCGCACTTTCTCACTGCTGTTCAGTGTTAAAGTACAAGTGCTCCCACTGTAAATTATGTTATGGATTGGTGTTTCCTTGATTGGCATGTATTAATTACTGGTAGGTCCCTAGTAATGTGCACTGAGAGTGCCACGGCCTGTAAATCAAATGCACCCACTTGCCAAGCCCTAACCTTTCCTTTGATTAGGCCCAAGGTACCCCTATGGGCAGCATGCAGTGTAGGTGAAAGGTAGGACAAGTACTGGTGTGTGTGACATGTCCTGATAGTGAAATGCAGTGTAATTCATTTTTCACTATTGAAAGGCTATCTGTCCCATAGGATAGAATGGGAGACACTTTGTAACATCTTACAAGTATAACTTCTCACTGGGACAAGATAAATGGAGATTAGTATGCCTGAACTCAGAAAGTAAAAATGCATCTTTTCGGAAAGATGATTTTTATGTTGTGTATTTGAAAGCACCACTTTTAGAAAGTGGGTATTTTCATGCTTAGCCATCCTATGTGCCTCTGCTGGGTTGTGGATTGACCGTCTGGCTTTGGAGTGATAGGGGCTGGGCATGTGCGTTCTCTTCAGAGAGCCACAGGGGGGGTTGAGGTGTATCCTGTCTCTCCTGGATGAGTCAGGGCCAGGCTGAATAGACCTGGACTGCATTTAGAGTAGTGGGAAGAGATTTCTTTGCCCCTGAATGGGCCTGGTCTGTCTTGGACAATGCTGTCTCTACCTCCTGCCAGGAAGCTGGGCAAGAGAGGAAAAAACTGGTTTGGACTGAGCACAGGCACTCTCTGCCACAAGAGAACAAAGTGAAATGTGGTATAAATATTGGGGCCCAGAACCCAGGATTTTAGAACTCTTTTGGAACCAGAAACCCCAAGAAGAAGAGCTGGAGAAGCTGTGAGGAGGAACTACCACTTTGTATTGTACTTTGCTTTGTTGACCTGCAGTAGCTGCTTCTGTCTTGGGCAGAGAAAGGACTGGACTGAACTTTCTGCAACTTCTCTCTATTTGAGTTTCTCCAAGGGCCTGAAGTAGAGCTTGCCCACATTTAAATAAGTCTCAGGAACAGCAAAGACTTTTCCTACCTCTGGGTATCGCCTCTGGGACCGCGTGTCTCTGTAGCCACAGAGAGAAACCGCATCCCTACGCTGTCACCAAGACCGCCTGTGGTTCCGTGACCTTAAGGCACCGCAGAGAGCACCACTGCACTTTGCACTGCAACCCTGGTCTCACTGATAATGACGACCTCTGCCACCACCGAGCTGCTCCTTGCACCGTGACCTGTGACCACTGCACTCCACACCGCCTCGCTTCACTCGGCCACCTTGGTCTCACCGACGACACCTTGGCCAGCTGACATCGCTGCCGCGGTCTGTACCGTGGTCTGGGGACACCGATTGTAAACTACACAAAGCACTGCACCGTCCCACATCGCAGCAGCGGCCCATCCACACCAGCCCCATCGACCGCCGATCTTCGGCGGATGGTGCCACTTGCACCGTGACCATCATTACCGCAATGAGCACCGCCCCTTTTCGCATCGCAGAAGGGTCTCACCGACACTGCTGGATGACCGTCACCGAACCGCTGCCTGCACCATGACCTGAGGGCACCACATGTCGCGCCGCACCGCTTAGCTTCACGCTGCACCCTCGACAGCCGCTGCCACCGGAACACACCGCCGTGGTCGGCTGGAACAAAAGGCACTGTTTACAAATCTTCTGCACCAATGCAGATCTGCACCGACACGGTTCACTGAAACTATACGACTTGGCTGTTTTCTGCACTGTGGTAGCACCCGATGGAGCTACTGACTTCAAGGAACTGCATTTTTATGGTTATTCTTGCAAAGTGTGTATTTTGATTATTGTATGTTGGATTTTTATCGTTTTGGTCTTGATTTACACAGATAACTATTGGATATTTTCCTAAACTGGTGTGGTGTCCTTTTGTAATGTTTTCACTGTATTATGTGCAAACGCTTCACACACTGCCTTTGAGATAAGCCTGACTGCTCGTGCAAAGCTACCAAGGGGGTGAGCAGGGGTTATTTCAGTAGTGTATCCCCCTTATCCTGACAAGGAAGAAGGGTTCCTGCTTGGACAGGGTAACAACCTGCCAACTAGAGACCCCCATTTCTAACAGGTTAGCATTGAACGCATTTCTTCCCTCTGTCAAGGGGAAGTTGGTGCAGGTGTTCAAGGACAACACGACTGCAATGTGGTACTGCAACAAGCAGGGTGGGTTGAGGTCTTGGACCCTTTGTCAAGATGCTCTACATAGACTCTGGCAGGTTCTCTGAACACTAGGGCAGACAAACTAGGCCGTCGATGTCTAGTGGATCATGGTGTCTCCAGCCAGAGGTGGCACAAGGTCTCTTTCAGCAGTGAGGAGAGCCTTGGTTAGATCTGTTTGACTCCAAAGAGAATGCTCAATGTCAGCAGTTTTGTGTGCTGGAGTGTACAAGGCCACACCATATGAAAAAATTGTCACTTAAAGATAACTCAGTGCATGCATACCATCAGCACAAGGCTAAATAAATCCCAACGAAAAATTAACAGATGTGCATCAACCCGATTATATAAAATACATATATTTTTTGGTCAAGAATGATCACAATGAATGGTAGACACTCTACTATATCTCTGATTTTGGAGAAAAGCTGTTGCTCCAAGGAAAGGTACAAAAGAAGGGGTGCTCAAGTGCCACGTGAGAGAAGAATAAAAAGCGGAAAAAGTCAAAGAGGATTTGAGGAACAAACAGTATTAAAATTGTTCTGAGTATGACTGATAACAAAAAACAGTCCAATGAGGCTTGTCCATGAATGTTATTAATATACAATTCATAAATTTAGTATCATTTGTAACCAAAACAGAACATTATCATTTGTAACAAGGGCAGGAGAAGGGATACGTGGTCCAGGCCAGAGGGGATATGCGTTGACGTTTTGACCCGACTTGTGGGCACGAAGGGAAACTGGGTGCTCAGCCTGCGGGTCTTTTTCAGGATGGGGGGCGGGGAGAAGCAACCTTAGTAAAAAGCACAAGGAGGGGGGCGATTATTTTACATATTATTGGGTGCAATTTAAAGAGCTGAACATGTCTGGCCTACCGACCTGGACAAGGCGTGCAGGTCTGGCTCCTGGGTTGGCCACCTACAGAGGGGCAAGAGGAAGTGCATATCAGAAACCTATGCCTAATCTAGGAATTGTCTAAAGAGAAAGTTAAAATCAAAAAGCTTACCTGCATATCAATTGCGTTTTTTTAGTGGCACTGGATCAGTGTGAGCCTCACGGATCCTTGTGTGGAATATGGAATTAGATCACCATCTGGAATTAAATGGGCACTCAATTATTAACAGAATACCCAAAGCGGGCCAAAAAGGGGCGAGACAAGGGTCCGTTCTGAAATTGTATGAAAAACGCTTACCCGCACAATCGTTGCGGTGTAAGGCCACAGTGTAGGAAATTCTGCATTGTGAGTTAAATCTTATTTAGAGTTTTGAGTGAAATCTTATTTAGAGGTGCGGTCCAATCGACCGCTAGTCAATCAGCCGCTGAAAAACAAACAGAAACACAGTGGAAGATCTATTAGTTACTTCCAAGAAACCCATCCAACCGCAGAAACATTCCGTAGGTAGTCCGGGTCTCACCTAATCATTCAGCAGCACAGCCCGGAGCGAAGTCTTCACTCGGCACGACGGTGTCAGACTGACACAGGTCGGCCGGGATGCTAATAAGCTCTCGGTAGCACGAGGACATATTCGCGGGTCCAGCGTCTACCTGATGCTAAGTAACCGAACAACGGCACGGAGGCGGAAGAAAGACTTGGCCTCGGTATGTTAAGGAAATAAAAGTAGCTATTTACCAGCCACAGTTAAATTTAGAATTAGGGCTGATGGGTAGAACTTCGATGAATTTTACTGGGGCATTCAAAAGTGCAACCAAAATTCAATAATTACATAACATCGTGCTTTCATGCACGTGAATTAATACAAACAAGGGACAAAGAAAGGACAAATAATCACAGTGATGTTACTACAAAACAATTATTTACAAAATCATTAGCGAAACGCATGACAATGGCTAAAATCTTATGATCCTCGGGTCACCGTGTAGGGCTAACAAGATAGGCTGACAAGCAGACAGCATGGTTTGACGAAAGTGTGACTAGAGCCAGCGCCTATGCCTACGGTTACCATGAAGCGTGACTGAATCGAAACCCTAATTTTTCCCCAGCTTCTGTAGGCGAGCTGGCGTCCGGACAGGGTAGGCTATCCACGCCGACACCCGAGATAAACCCCCAAGAAGGTGCGGGCATCCCACGCCATTAGCTCAAGAAGAAACTGTATCTCCGTGTTTAGGTCATCATTTAGGTAGCATAGATTTACTCAGGATCTCTGGCAGCCACTAACTATTAGTTTGTAGGTGACCTCTCTGCCCCAATTTAGTTTTCGAGTGGGCCAATGTCACCCCACTCATAACACACATATCCGTGCACTTACCGCACACCACCCACACACCTGGTCCTGAAGAAACGCCAAGGATCTTTCAGACCGTTTCAGGCGTGAAACAAGTCGACCTTAGCATAGTTACCCGGGCACATAGTGCCCACACTGGTAACCCCTAACCTACGGGTTTTTTACTCTGCCAAGGGTGCCTCTTCATTAAAAGTTCTTTCGGGCAACCCTTAGGCCTGTTTTGATTTGCACTGCATGCACGCACCCTCCCTCACACTAGATCTTTTACCCACACACCCACATGCACCCATCGGCAGCTCTCTAAAAAGATCTCCGCCAAAGAGACCCTTCGGGGGACACGTAGGGCATTGCACCGCCGGCCCGACGAGGAGCAACTGCCCGATGATGAAGCATGACATCCCTCGGGATGTGTGAAGGCAACAAGAGACAACTTGCGTCTCTCCCCACCCCTTGACCTGGCATCCCCCTCCCTTTCTTTCTTTTGTGTCCTCTCATTCTTGAGTACTGCGTGTTGACTCCTTGCATACACCGACCCTGGAACAGAGCCCTTTGTTTGATTTACTGTACTAATCTATACCCAGGTCCAAGGACTTCTTTTGGGTTACCCCATTTTTCTATAATGGAGTTTCCAAGGCGGCTATCGCTCAACAACACTTTTCATCATGAGTGAAGCTCAGGCCTCCTGTACTCCTTTCCACCCATACTACTTCTGCCCAGAGTGCTGAAGAAGATCAAGAATGACCGGACCCAAGTCATTCTTGTGGCTCCAGACTGGGCATGGAGAGTTTGGTATCCAGAGCTTTTTCAAATGAGCATCGATCCTCCAATCAGGCTTCCCCTTCGGGAGGATCTTCTGTCGCAGCAGCGTGAAAGGGTCCTCCACCCAAACCTGTCAACTCTCCTCGTCCTTGCGTGGAGATTGAGTGGTGACAGTTGACAGCTTTCGACCTTTCTCCCAAAGTATGTAAAGTAAGCTTGGCAGCCAGGAGGCCCTCCACTAAAATGGAATACGCTTGCTGTTGGCGAAGGTTCGTAAATCATTGTGTAGAAAGGTCTATTGACCCTCTTTCTGCTTCTCTATCTAATATTCTTCTTTTATTCGTACCCTTGTCCAGCAGGGCTCTGCTTTGGTACTCTCAAGGGTTATCTTTCTGCTCTGTCCGCTTTCTTGCGACTGCCAGACCAACCCTTCTTATTCAACCCAAAAAGACGTTGTTCTACCTTGAGGGCATAAAAGAGTTCTGGGTGGATGACCAACTCTTTGAGGGTTACGTGGGAGCAAAAAAAGGTCAGACAGTGCAGAAGAGAACCATTTCAGGCTGTGTCATTATCTACATTAAAACCTGCTACGCCCTAGCTAGAAAGCAGCCTCTTGAAGCCCGATCTACCAAAGGGAAGGCTACGACCACGGCGTTGGCTCGTGGAGTGCCAGTCATGGACATCTGCTATGCTACAACGTGGGCTTCACTACACATGTTTGCAAAACACTACTGCCTGGACTGTCGGGACTTTTTAGTCTAGTAAATCTGTCTGCAGCCTAATGTCAGTAAGTATGGCTTGGGTATCTATTCAAAGGTAAGGAATCTGCAGCTAGAAGTCTCTATCAGACGAACAAGTTACTTACCTTCAGTAACGCATTATCTGGTAGAGACAATATCTAGCTGCAAATTCCTTACAGACCCAACCATGCCTCCCCACTCTGTGGACTCAATTATAGGGCTAGGGTTGTTCCCCTTTAAAGAGCCCTAGTTCTTACACACAATAGTCAGTTCACTTCATTGCTCTGAGCTCCTGGCTTGGAAAATGTGAAAAGGAACTGACGCCGCGCGCCTGGGCGGCGCCTATATAGGTGACTGCGACATCACACGCAATGCCAACCATGCTGGCACCATCACACAGAGCCGGACAGAGCCACCCGATGGCACGCAGGGGTACTGCTCTCACAAAATATTCCTGAATTCGGGTTGAAGCCTGGGAAATTCAAAGTGAATGAATATGCAGCTAGATATTGTCTCTAGCAGATAATGCGCTGCCGAAGGTAAGTTCCTTGTTCATTTAGTTAAATTAGGTATGTTTCCAAAATTAAAAAGATATCTATTTAAAAGTAAAATATCTATATTTTTAGAGCTGATAAGCTGACATTCGTAGATTAAATATATTCAAAGGTAATAGTTAAACAGTAACGTATGCTTCATTGGGGAGTCTTATTACTGAACCTGAGGACCAACCGGCATTGTGTATATGACTGCTATGGCATGTAGATGCATACAAAAATAAACCTGATAAAGTTCTTTAGAAATTATTGCTGGCGACCTTGCATGACGCACTGAGTTTGTCGCTGCTTGTAATCATGCCGGGAATGGCCACTAATGGAATCGTGTCTGAAGTGGTCACTTGGTAACACTAACAATTTGTGTAAGTAGCTCGGGATCATTTTCATTGAACATAAGTAGCTCTTATCTTTGAAAAGGCTGAACTGTAATTGTTCACATTCGAAAAGTGGAGACCTATGTGTATGATTCTATTTCTGTGTATGTCAACACTGTAAAATTAGTAAAATATCTTAGTTTCCCCTCCGTGAAAAGTTTATTTTGGCGCAAATCCTGTTTGTTCTATTAAATATAAAACAAAAATCAAACATGAATATGTGACATTATAACATCTATTACATATACAAAATTAATAAAAATGGTGTAAAACTAGTGCAAATTTTATTTGTATTTCGAATTCGTACGAAATTACACGCGGAGCACACAATTTGTTTTCTGTAATTGTGCATTGAAGCAAACATCAGAGGCCATCGTTACCATAAAAATATACTCAATCATAAACCGCGAATCTGTGTCATCATGCCCCTTGTGAGGTGAAACTTTTATCCGCACCTCACTGAGGAAGGTTTCTTTGAAAACTAAAATATTCTCGCCCAATGTCATGTTTTCAGCATTTCTCCCTGAAGATGGCAGTGTTTCCCCAATATGACATTGTGAAAAGTGTTCAATTTTTTTTTTTTTTGGAACTATCTATTGAAACGCTTTCATGCTGAAGGACTGCCGGTCTTTTTTATCATTATTGTTATTCTCAGTGGAATTCAATGATAGATACATCTTTAGATTTAGAAATTAAAATATCCTCAAAGAGGACATTATGCGGAAAATATTGACCTTTGCCTTGCCTGGAAAACATGATGCCATTTATAATTAGCTCAATTTTTCTTCCCATGGACTGTAAGTGAAAAATGTATGGTTTGAAATGCAAAATAACATTTAATATGGGCCTTTTTTTAAATTTAAAACAGAAAATAAAGTGAAAGTTATGTATTGTTTTTCTGTAGATGCAGAGGAAAGTTTCTTACCTTTCTCTAACGTATAAAAGCTGTCTTCGTTTTCAATGGAATCATTTTTCTTCAAATAACATCGCGGTGTTTAGATCAGTTTTGTTTCATTCGATGATAATAACATTATTGTATATTTATATACTCTACACAAAACCGGATTGCCTGCAGGGGTCTGAACAATACGTGTTTATTACTCGACTCAGTGATGCCCCTTTTTTCCGACCCCAGGAGATGAAAGCATGAGTTGCTGCTAGATGCATTGTAGCCTGTGACCTTCGGCAGTTTACAGGTACTTAACCTACTGAGCTATCTTATGAGCCTCTTTGAGTGAATTAATGAAGAAATTATATAGTGCAGGAGCAAAAAGAACTACTTTAAGAGCTATTTGATGAAGTAGGTATATTTTATTTAGAATAGATACGTTTCAGTTTCATTAATTTTAAAATAATTAGATAATTTTTTGATAATCAAACTATACAAACTATAATCCATGATCAACTAAGTAAACTATTTACAAGTCTACCAGACTTTTTAATTTTCCAATATTAAATGCGAAAATATCGTTAATAATCCTCAAACCGTACCCCTCCAAGAAAACATATTTTTCTTAATGGCTGTGTTTAATTTGCTTATATAGCATTCAGGCCAGACCTAAAATGCTGCTAGACACATAATCATAGACAGGGACTGGATGGCAAAATGGCGATGGCATCCAGTCAGGTGGTTTCTGTAAAGCAAGGAGGAAGGTGGTACAGATTACATTTATGGTGGTCATACAACACAGTCAGGTTACATAGATAAGAAGTTCACAGCAGTTCAGACGTATGGCTATAAAGACGTCAAGGTGAGAACATATCTTGGGATTTTGAGGTGCCCTGCAGCGTGGTTAGAGAGAGACTTATCTGAGAATGAATAAGACATAGTAGACTCAGTGGGATTGTATCAGGGGGGATGTTAAGGAGCATATTTGTCAAGGTTTTGCATCGCCCTTGCGTCACACAAGGGGGCGCAAGGGTGACGCAAAACCTAAGTGAGGTCCATCAAGCCACGCAAGCCCATCTCGCTTGGCCCTGCATGGCTTAATAAATCTAGAGTAACGCAAAGCAGCGTAAATCGCTACCTTGTTTTACTCTGCGTCAGGAAGGCGTTCCATGGGTAGTTGGTGTGTGTTCCCACGCATCCACCCAAGGAGTTTGGTGCATTCCCACCGTTAGCTGTAGACCAGGGAATGCGGCAAAATGCTATGCCTCCCCAGTTACATTTCTCCTTGTTTTTTCCTCTTTCTACGTGTGTGGCAGCAGCACACATGAAAAGAATGCCTCTCAGGATTGTTTTTGTGCAGGAAGGTCTCTTCCTGCACAAAAACAACCCTGCCTACAGTGCAGGCACCCTTGCAATATGGTGCACGGGTGCCTGAGTTGGTGCTAGGCAGCCAAAAGTGTGCCAGCATTAGGAAAGGACAGGAGTGCGTGTTTAATGGAAAATGTCCTTTTCACGCAGTGAGTAAATACAAGTTTTTAGCCATGAAAATTCAGCTCAAATATAGAGTTTTCTCACTTGTTTGCCGTTCTGAGTGACAAAACCTGTTAAACACGGTGTCCTTTATTTACCCCCTTCTCAATTCCTTCCAGTGTTAACTGGATAATTGAACACACCTACTGCACAAGAAAGCTATAAAAGACAATATTAAAGCACTATTTATATTAAATAATTGAATGCCTAGTAAGGAAAGAATATTTGAGATATCATTTGCCTAGAGTTTTAGTATACATAGAAGAATATAGAAGAATACAATAGGGCTTACACAGAAGACAATAGTCTTAGTTCAATGAGGTACTTACTTGGCTCATTTGCATTGCGATTTGTCAGACCACATTTTAGGGGGCCACAAGGTAGAAATATGCTGCTGAGCCTCAATCGTGATGGATAGAGTGGGTTGCCACTGGTGTCCTTTGGTCCATCCTAGCGAGGGCGGGCAGTCACAGGCTTCCTCAGAGATGTAGTGTGGGGCGCAAGAGCTCAGAACTGAAAAGCCAAACAACAGATGCAGTCATTTAATGCCATCCCAGTGCTGATCTTTTATTAAAAATGAAAGTACTTACATTTATTGCTGCTATTTACTTTTATGATCTTATTTATAAAGGATCAAATAAAGTTGAGTTTGAGATATTGAGATATTGAGAAAGTACTTAACTCACACATCAGAACTAAACACTGCACATTTCAATGGAAATTATATTAAAGGGTTGGAAGCGAAGTTGCGTTACACTGTGACTAAGTACACCCCCTTCTTCTGGGTATCCTCCCAGTGTCCCACTCCCCCTCGCTTTGGTCAATATTCTGTATCTACAGTCCCCAATACAATGGATTTAGGCAGTTTTAGGTGCTGGCGCGGATGGCTCAAATAGTCTCACAGATCAAATGTGCAACTCAATTCAATGTCTCTTTTCCACTTTAGCAAAAAGACTTACCGTACATGGCAGACTAATATATTTGACTTTTCCTAAGGCTATGTCCTGCATTTTTCCTGTTGGCTACGTAGTAGATTGGGCTGTGTGGAGGAGGCAGTTTTTGCTCCTGCACTTATGACAGTGGCTCATCTCCTGCAGGGGCATGGTGGCAGCCAAGCTCTGGATGAAGTTCACAGGGCGATCGTAGAGGCAGATCTACGAAGCAGCCGGCTGCGGAGATGTGTTCTTTTGCAGCATTTATGACTTCTATGCTGAAGTTGTGTCTTTCTGGCAGTTGCGTCCTACAGGCTCATATTCAGGGATACCTAATTTAGAGGAGACACAGCTTTAACTGACAACTTCTGCAGTGGCACCTCCAGTTTAGTTTTTTAAGCCAGTAGCAAACTGCCAGGCAATAAGGAGTACTTTTTCTGGTACAGTTTCACGCAGCTCACACAGAAACTGTGCAGAGCAGCAGGGGTGATCCATATATAACACAGGTCACTTCTGGCCTCGCTCTCTAGGCATGTCAAGGTTCTCTGTGTGCAACTCATGCTGGGAACATGCTGAGCTTCGCCTCCAGGACACTCTCTCCACCTACAATTCCAGGCACAACTCTTCACTCAATCAGAATTAACGCTTCTAGGCACTTTAGGCCATTTCTGACTCAGACTCTGCTGACTTCAGGTGATGTCCCTTCACATCTGGGAGACTGACTGTTAGGCAGACACCAGCCCTGGTTACTTAGCAGCTGTTGAAGTACACTGTGGAGCATTCTATTCATTGGTCAGAGAGAACTTGGCACTGGAGCAAACAGGGGTGATTGTACCGCAATTTTATTCACATTTTCCAGCCGGGGATATGGATCCACTGTCTATGGCTTTAGAAATGGTCTGGGTTGGATCTCTTTTAAATGTCATTCTAATACTGCTCTCCAGATATAGCTTTTGTGCAAAGCAATGGTCCTCACAAGCAGGTAGCATTGGAGCTGACTTCAAGCAGATGTATCCAAAATATTGCCACAATGAAGTGTGAGAGCTATGCAGCTGTCTGTCTTCAGCATTCCTGAAGCAGTAAGCAGGGACATACAAAAGGGCCGTCCTTGCGTAGAAATCTCCCTACCTCACCAAGAGTCCCCATCTACCAAATAGGAATGCTCAGGGAGAACTAATCCACAGCCCTTTGCTAACAAGGTCCTAACTGAATTTCTAAATGTAGTTGTGGCTCCAACCCTCAGTTACAGGACTGCCAGCAATACACTTCCACTGTCAGGGGGAATTTGTCCTCATCTTCCATCTTGAGCCAGGGCCATTGAAACGGATTCCACTGGCTCCAGTATTTAGAATCACACAACACGGAGGGGTCTATTCCCGAATATAAATTTGCACACAAGTTTAAATCTAAACATGTAAATTTGCTCGTACACTTTGTAGTAAATTTAATACTTTTGGCTGTTCACCTTTTCTGAGTGTGAATTTACTACAAAGTGTAGACTTACATGTCTTCACCCCATAAAACAGAGGATGGAGCCAATTTACGAATGTAAAGTTAATAGTAATAATTTTCACATCTAGTTCTCCGCCACTGGTATAGGGAACATTTAATTTGTTTATTAAACTTTTAAAAATGATATCTTTATTTTAAATATAAATGTAAATTAGCTTTATATATTTGTATTAAATGTAGAACAACATGATAAAAAATGCTACAGCACTATCAACTTAATTTTGAATTAAACATTTAATTACTTTAAATAATTTAAACTAAAACAATTTTTTAAATATTTATTTAAAAAAACAATCTATAGTGAAATATTTATATTTATGTAGTATGAATTAAACAATATAAAAGTTATGTATAGAATGAATTCTACATAATTACTTTAAAAAATGTAAAAAAAATAAAAATGGTATATATTTTTTAATTGAAAAAGGTTATAAAAATGTTATCATACAATCATATTTATTTTTATTTACAGTTTATTTTAAACTTTAAATTAAAAGTATCTAATGGCAGGCGCCAGCAGGCCACATGATGTTTGGGGTCCCCTGGTGACATATCTACATAGCCTAGCAGAAGATATCGCAAACCACAAAGCCCCTGTATTTAGACCTGAGGTTTCTCTGGGGCGGATGTCAGATGCCTAGAGTGTGAGACGGGAAGGAAACCGGCATATATGTGTGTCATGGTACCCCTACTTGCTTCATCATAATCACTGCCTTTGTTGTATGTGCCTCACCTCATTCCGTTATGCATTCTCATGCCATTTTTGCCCTGCTAAATTGCCAGTGTACCATATGTATGTCTTAACCCGTCTCCTTTTCTGGATTTACGACAATACTGTAATGCCTGTACAATGTTGCTTTGTTGAAGCCTCAATAAAAACGTTTAAAAAAATATATATATATTAAAAATATATGTTTTTTTTAAAGTAAAACAATTAATTTATTTTAACATTATCTCCCAAGGCCCTGCCTCCATTTTTGTTTTATGGGAGGGTATTGCAGTACCAGTGGTTAGCCATGTGTGGTGCTGAACTTCCTCCATGTCTTAGTTGGAGTATATTTACTACTTTTTTGTGTCCTTTTTGTTTGTAGTAACTTTGGAAGTAAAGTTTGTGAATAGCAATGGGCTTAATCCTTAGAGGGTGGAGTCTGTCCCTCATTAAACCTCTACTTGGCCCTCCCTCAACCCCACTTTACTCATTTGTATACCCCACCCATTTTCAAACCACTCCCCCTGGTCCCTTCTACATTTACTATTAAGGGGCCGATTACGATCTTGCTAGAAAAGTCCTCCATACGATTTGGATCTGGAGGGCTTTCCCAGCGATTTGCGCTCCGCGAGTCCGAGCTACAGATTCTGATGCACCCGTATGGTGACGACTCGGTTCGCTCTGACTCCCATTGAACTCTATGGGAGCCTGTATGCCGAACTCGTACACAGCCTCCCAGAGCAAAATGGGGTGGGTGGCGAAAAGCGTACACCCTGTGGCAGGCATCCCTTGGTGCCCGCCACACTGTGCATACATGGAAAGGGGGGAACCATGGGTACCCCCACAGGACCACTTTGGGGGGCCCTGGGTGAAGGGGGGCCTGCTACAGCCCCCCCGAAGTTCGATACCCACAGCCGTTTCGTCTCGCTGAGACCAAGTCGATACGGCTCTCCGAATTGTGCATCGTACTTGCTTGTTCGGAAACCGGGTTCATTGCGTGGCACAATTCGGCTGCGAACGAGTCGGACTAACAGGAGTGGGTTCGGAAACGAATCGGTCGACGGGGATGAGATTTTCGCATTGTACTTGGTCGTTCGGAACGGGGGAACATTCGGTCGGAAACATAGGCTCCAAATCAGATTTGCTCATTCTGGAACTCGTCTGGAAGCCTTCCTAGAGAGATCCTATTAGACCCCTAAGTAGTAAACCTACATATGTGAGGATCTCACCATGGAAAAGATAGGCTAGGTGCAGGTAGATATTTCCACTCGTTGGTTTGTGAATTCAAATTTGTAGTAAGTGGTGCTGCTGTGGTACTATTTTATGTACTACAAAAGGTAGTTTGTGAATCAGGCCCTCAGAATCTTGCTACCATAAATATCCTAAGCCTCATTGTGCATAGACACATTTGACATGTATAAGGGATTCCAGTGAAAGGTTCTGGACTTCACATATGAGCAAAAGTTTACATGAGAGGAGCTAGTATGCTTGCCTCTCTTTAACATTGAGGAGATGGTCTGGGAAAACTATAGGTTCAGGAACATGATTGGCTGACACCACCATTTTATGTCATAAATCCAGGGCAAGGACAGTAGTCCAGTGACCACTTAGAGGAGATGCTTGGTACGCCCATCCAGGTCATAGAACAAGTTCTGGACCTCACATAAACAGGGAAAGGCCCAACCAAGCCTCTTTGCTCACGTTAAATTTGTGTGACACCAGGGCCAAAATAAAAGTCAAGGTGCCAATTTTACACACAGTCAGGCACTCAAATCAGGGGTTCAGGCCTGCTCATCATGTAGGGGTATAGTCCAGCCCAATATACTTATTTTAAAAAAATAAGCATCAATATCAAAAGGAGTTCTATTTTACTGGAATGTTTCCCTGAACAGTGCTTCTCCTCTATAAGATGCAAACTTTCATGATTAATCATAAAAAGGTGTCATGAGAAGCAGAGGGGTGAGATGCAAGTGGGAAATTGCTTATTGTGTTTATTTATTGTTTCAGCAGTGCATAGGTATGGAAGATAACAAAAATGTACAGAAACTAGGGGGCTCATGCATCAAGCTATTTTGCGATCGCAAACGTTGCGGATCGCAAAAGTTGTCCCTTTGCAATCACAAAATAGCCACATGCGATGCATGAAGCAAATTCGCAGAATCATCCTTTAAATTCACAATTTTTTGCGATTACCCAAATACCGAATTTGAATTAGCGAATCTGTAATAGGTAATCGCAAATTGGTAATCGCAAAACCTATGCAAGAAAAATTCGCAAATTGCGATTCTGTTGGAAATCGCAAATTGCATTTCTAAAATAAGAATAAATGCAACCAGGTGGTAACCATTTCAAAGTGAATAAATCATGTGGTAACCATGACCAAACTATTTAAACAGTCCCTGAAGGCATCAGAATGTTTCACAATGGCAACGCTCTACGTCATGGCGAGGAAGATGAGGCAATAAGCAGCAGCACAGAGAAGAAGGAGTATACAGGAGCGCATTTTCAGAGTGCGTGTTACATTGTTAGGACAGACAGAGGAAGAGATATATGACAAATATAGGTTGAATGCAGACATAATCTATGACCTCATAGCTGAATTAGATCCACTACTGCAGCGTCAGACTCGCAGGACACATGCCATCCCCACTCATGTGCAGGTCCTATGTTCTCTGCACCTCCTAGCGTCAGGTAGCTTCCAGGGAGTAATAGTTGCAGCTGGAGGTGTCTCTCAAAGTGCACTTTCGCGCTTTTTCAACTCATTACTTGACGCCATGTTGCGGAAGATACACCACTACATAAGATTCCCCACAACACCACAGGAATTGCTGCAAATCAAATTTGATTTCTATCAGGTATCCTATTTTCCTCACGTGATTGGTTGCATTGATGGGACGCATGTAACCATCTGTCCTCCCTCAGTGAATGAGTACATTTACAGGAACAGAAAATCATACCATCCATTGAACATACAAGTCATCTGCAATTCCCAAAACATCATCACAGACATAGTGGCTAGTTACCCTGGCAGTACACATGACTCCTACATCTTCAGACATAGTGGCATAAACAGACGTCTCCTTGCGGGTGAATTTGGAGAAGTATACCTGCTTGGTAACCAGATGTAATACTGTCTTGCAGACTCTTCTGCCATGGTGACACATAGCAGTGAGTAATGTATTTGTTTTACACCCTGTAGGTGATAGCGCATATGGTGTGCGCTCCTTCTTACTGACGCCATACCTAAATCTAAGTAACCCAAGTGAGCAGCGATATAACGAGGCGCATATTTCAACACGCAACTTGATTGAGACAACATTTGGATTACCAAAACTGGTGGTGCATGCCAGATATCTGCTGCAAAATTGTTGCCACTTGTGCCATGTTGCACAACATTACTACTACTAAAGGCATACCCCTGGAACTCTCTGACAGCGAGCCTGAGGAAGAAGACAACCAGCCAAGACAACCACCACAAGCGGCATGCGGTCCAAGTGCTGCAGAGGGGAGACAGAGACGTGCTGAAATCAATCTGCATTTCTTTTAAGGTGGGTAATGATGAGACAACACACTACTTGCTGAACTGTTTAATGTAAAACATATGGTAGTGTTAAAGCACACATACCAGGTGCAAACAAATGTAGTAAAGAAAAAATCCATGACATTGCATTGGTACTTAAATGGCAGTCCAGACAATGTTCATGCTACTGGTTACCTCACCAGATTTTTAAGTGTCCAACAATTCACGTTTTGCGGCCACGCACTCCTGGGGGCTTTTCAGTTGGCTCTGCACATCCCTTGTGGAGCCTTCGTGCCAGTGCTGCTCTGAGTACTGTGCCTCCTGGTTGTTGTAATTGGTGCCAGTAGGCTACTGAGGCTGGAGGCCTCCTCACTCTCCCCCCTTCCCAGAACGTTGTTGCCACCAACTGCAGCAATCTGGAGTTGCTCCACCATATTGGTTACCTGGATAAGACCCTGGCCACATCCCCAAAGCAATGGTTCATCTCAACTTGCATCCCCACAGCATGACGGGACAGCTGAGCTGTGGTTGTGCTCAGCCGATTGATGGCTCTGGTGTAACCATCTAGGCGCACCATCAAATTATGATGCCTCCTACGTTGGGATGCATGGTCATCCTGCATCACCCTGCACAAGTCATGCATTGCTATGGTGACATTAGCAAAGTTTTAATTGGTGGCCCTCTGCCTTCCACAACAGCTGTGGTGAGCTCCTTTATGCAGTCCTGGATTTCCCCAATGTTGGTTGCCAATGTTCTAAGTTGGGCCTGCACTAACCACATGTTTTTACATTGTAGGCGCTGGACCTTGAGCATCTGTCCCTCCAGCCCACCCCAGACAGCAGACCCATCGTCTCCTGCAGCTACCATGAGTGCCCTTGCCCTACGCCTACGGGAATGTACAGATCTGTGCCACATTGGTACCTCTGGTGGTGTTGGTGTATGGCCAGTCTGTGGTGTTGGGCTGTCAGGTTGGCTCTCCTCCGCACTTTCCACATCTGGCAGTGGTGGCACTTTGGTCCGGCGTCTATTGGCTGCAGGTATCGGTGATGATGCTGCCACTTCTGTTTCCTCTTCTGACTGTGCACCATGTTCGTGTGTGTCATGGACATCACCAACGTCAGTCTCCTGCACAGCTGCATCTGTGATGTTAAACAGTACAAGTTCAGTATTTTTTGGTGTACATTTATGTCACATTGCGCATGGCATTGTCTAATACAGTTATTTAGCTACGCACAAAGTCTAGTTTAATTACTTGCTTGGTGTACTCTGATGCACTAATTCTGCTTTGATCCCTCCTTGCCTTTCACTAAGATTTTTCTGTATGCTACTACCATAATGCATTTGGGTGTGGCAAGCAAAATGTGGAGTGGAGTCAGATTTGATACACTAAGCATGAAATGCATTGGGGGCTAGTGTTTTTTAGATTTAACTATAAATTAATATTTTCATTAATCTTACCTTGTGAGGTACCGGCCTGTTCAGAGGTGTCAATCTGTGTGATGCCAACAACAGATTGATGACATGATGCAAATAGACGTCCTTTGCAGCTTCTATTCCTGATATTGAGTATATGGATTGTTCCGAATATTGATGTTCCTTTGCTTATACGAATGTTATGTCTTTCCCGCCCACCATATAAAATTAGTTAGCGAATGCTAAAAGAAGGGTTTGATAAAATGAATATGTTTTTGCTATGTTGTTTGTGCATTGTTCCATGTAAGTTAGCTTTTGCTTCACCATTTTATGTTGAGCCGCCATTTTGAATCATGCCATTAGCTACTTATTGTCTCCTCACAAAGCAGGCTGTGGAAAGTTCCTCTAAGGATAGGGCTTGCTCTGCTAATGAATACACTGTTCTTATTAGCGCATACCTTTCCCACTAGATAGAGGCCTGCTCCCACTAGTCTAGCAATGGGTTAAGGCAGAATGACCATGGCATAGAGATAGTGTGTGCACGGCCTCAGAATCGAAACCCATCCTACTGTACTTCTTTGTGTTAGCTGCACCTGCCTGGAAATTTCCTTTATGGGCAGTTCTTCCTTGGTTGTGAAATGTACATAATGTGTCGCTATGTTTGCGGAAGCCAGTCCTCTCTGCAACACCCCTAAGCGACTGGGCAGATGGGGCACTGCTCGAGTGTATCTGAATAAACATATACTTGGTTTGTATTCTCTACTGTCTGACTGACACTTCATTTGTATGGAAGGCTGAGAGGTGGTCGCGAGTGACCCAGGTGGCCCTAATCGGGTCACTTCCTTCAGCTGACAGTACAAGTTGATCTTTCTTACCCCTGTTCATTCCCTTTTTATATCATTGGCGATGGCATCCACACCGCCTCTTCATGTTTCCTATTTATTTTCCAGAACATACATTTCTTCACCCTCCCTAACTGTTATGGCAGAGGTGCACTTCAGTTTTGTAATTTGCACTTTGCCTTTCTATCCTATTGTTGCATCCTTTGACTGTTTCAGTGGTTTTTAGCATATTTTCCCAATATCTTTTATGTTTTTGCTTTTTTCCATCCTTTTATCCCCCTATATCTTTGGGGTGTTAATTGCCTCCATCTAATCCCTTTGCTCCTTTATTACCTTTGCTCAACAGACCACTGCAATTCCATCAGCAGCCACCTTTGCTTCACTCCTTTTCCTTATTGTTTCATACTTTGCAGACTGTGGTTTGCCAAGGTTCGTGGGGGCAGGGGGGTGGGTCTCCTCCTACCAGCAAGTCTTTGGTCTCTTTCAGGACCCCTTCTCATTTTCGCCATTCTCTCCACACTAGGACAAGCCAGATAGCAGGGGCATCAAACTTGGGCCCATTGGTAAGTTCAGAGATGCAAAGCCCTAGAGAGCTTTCAAACGAAATAAGCAATTTCGTAGAATCCAGGCCTGTACTCAGCCACCAGAGAGAGTCAGGGATTCAAAGTCTGCCATTGAGGGAATAAGAAACAGTCCAGTAATTGCTGGCCATGACCTCTAGGCACATTATCTTCTCATTTCCTTGAATGGTGACAGGAGAATTTACCATTCTTAGTTGCTGCTCGTTTGCTGAGCTCAATGGAGGGACATTCATTGGATCACAGTGCTTGTTAAATGGAGTCAGAACCTCTCCATTCTCCTTTGATCACTTATCTATTGCTAGGATTGTGAAACACTTGCGGCAATCAGGTCTCATGCCACAGAGTCTTCAAAGAGATGGGAATGGAACCAACTGTGAAACAATTTAGCATTTGTACAGAACACTTTTATAACAAGCATTGGCATAGCCAATAGGTCTCGCTTTTGGGACCTTATCAGTATTTAGTTATGCAGCAGAATGTCCTTTGTGCAACCACACCAACTGTTGCATGGCTAAACACTTATAAGGCCCCAAATGCGAGACCTATTTTCTATGCCAGTGCTTGTGCTAGCTTTGCGTTCTGTAACTTATTTTATGGAAATGCACTACAGTATCCTTAAAATGCATTACAAATTAAAGTCCCATTGTGCAGGAAACAGGTACAGCAGTGTAGTGGAAGCTGTAATAAGCATGCTGTTTTTTTCTGTTAATGGTCATATTTTTATGTTCTGTGTAGAACAAACGTGAGTATCATACTGCAGTGACACATCTAGTTCACTTTAAATAAAGGAAAACCAATGACCCAGGCCTGAGAAATTATCACCTTCATAGATTCTCAATACCACATAAATATTATCCACATAATTTCACTTCACACCATGCCACATAATTACAATACACAAATCCACTCCACACCACACTATTCCACTCCACACAATTCCACAACTAACAATTACAATCCAACCCACATAATTCCACTACACATCACATACATTCATAACACATGAGTAAAAGACATTCTCATTTACAACTCCAATAGCAAATGTGAGACATTTTGCATTTCCGGTGCTCGTCTTTATTGTGGCCAACACGTGCCTGGCGGGAGGGGGGGGGGACTGTGTGGCGTTGTTCTTGATTGTGCCCACCACATGCCTGGTGGGGGGGAGGACTGCGTGGCACTGCTCTCTGTTGTACCCAGCGTTGGTTTCCCAGTGTGTGCCCCTGGCAGCATTTGGTTCCCATGAGTTTGTGCTGCGTCACAGCTGAGGCGATGCTGTGGCAATGCTGCAGCGGTACCAGCGCGGCAGGACTGCTCCAGCGGCGGCAGTGGCCTGTCTTTGTTTATGAAAATCCACAAAGCCCCCTCTCTACTCTGCCAGTCTCGAGTGTGGGCAGATGTTCAAATATTGTCCCCCAAGCTGCGCATGAGAGATTTGCATACGTGAAGGTGTGGCCGGCTGTGGAGAAATGTGGCCTAAGGGCTAGAGCTGCTGACGTCGGAACATAGGGGATCCCCACGTCAGCGCAGCAGCCTATAAAACGCTTAATCTCTTAATCTTCTTGTGCCTAAAAAAACATTTTAAAAGGTGTTACGTAGCCTCGTTCTGTTCTAAATAGCTGTTGGCCGTGGGCTAGGTTGGAGCTACAGAAAAAAAACACAAAATAGGCCGCAGAGGAAGTACCTGGTGTTGTAACAGATTGAGAAAAGTGTTCACCTCTTAAGTACGTACTCAAATATAGCCTAGGTGAGTACGCACAGACCCTCTCTTGCGTGTATGTCGATTTACCAAAATGTCGGCTGTAGCAAAAAGGATAGCACTCACCCTGACCCCCAATGACATCACAAGGTTGACCCTGTGTCACATCCATAGGTCCTCAACAGCCTTCTGTTTCCTTCTGAGGCTAAAGGTAATGAGAAGATGTAGAAAGAGAGGAAGGCACTAATACGCTGTTTACTTTCTGTCTCTGCTGCTGTCGCCATGACGCAAATGACACGAGAGCACAGCTGCTGTGCGCAATTGTCTGACTTTTACATGCACATGACCAGTCGTCAGTCTCGATGGAGGCACACTGCAGTCGTGTCTTTAGTTCTTGCATTAGCCAAGACCTTTTAATTTTATATAAAAAAAGAAATATATATATTTAATAGTGATAAAGAACTCTATACTTGTCTTCGTTAATGCTTTCATGCAAAGACGTGCCTCTTGGAAGGTACCATTGTAGTAAAGGTGCTCGTGAAAAACAAAGGAGGTCATTGTGGAAGCAGCAACAGATACTTGGCCGTGCGCGAAAGTGAAAGCAGTGCAGCGGGGGAGGGGCGTGAAAGCGAAAGTGATCGGACGCGCTCTGTGGTAATCACGTGAGTGGTGCGCGCACAGCAGTGATCACGCTGAAAGGGAGGCAGATGGCGGCTGCACGCGTGCACGCTCGCATGAATGCAAGCGCTAGGCGGCTGTGGCAGCACTTTGAGAACCCGTATACTAAATGTCTCTCCGAGCAGCGCATGCGCTTGCTCAGGCGAGACCTAAAAATGTTCAAAAGATGCCCACAATAAGCCTGAGATGCTTGCAATGAGCATTGAGAGTTTCATATTCTCAGCTTCTTTTACTTATTTTTTCACACTTGTGGTAGTCTCAATCATATAAGATCCAGGTGAAAGAGTAAAGGACCAATGAGGACAAAAACAGACTGGCGTTTTGTGTTACCTCACACAGAGGAAACAGCATAGCAGTTGGGACTAAACTGCATCATTGGGGGTTAGACCAGGATTGATTTGGACATAACTGGTCCCTCTCCACATTGACACTGTGAGCAAAACTCCATTGAATATTTGAATGGTTGATTTAAAGAGTTGGTAAAGTATACTTAGACGTACAGGCCTCATCTCAAGAGGAAATCAAATGAACATGAATAGGTCTCTAGAGGGGAAATATTTTAGGGTGTAGTGTAGGTTGAGAGTGCTCTGAGAATGGGGACTGGGTGTCAAAAATTCCTAGCTAAACCCATGGGTAGGCTTGAATGTGGGGACTATGTACAGATACTGGAATCCTGACCAAAGCCTACGGTTCAGCGGGTATGACCTCAGCTTCTGTCACAGGGAGGGATCAGTGGGATAGGAGGCATAATGTGTACAAGGCAGAGTTTTCAACAGTGTGGATTGAGATACCACGTGGCAGAGGGTTTTGAATCCTGAGATAATGATTTTGCAGAGGCAACACAACATCCTAAGGAAAAAGAGAGAAAATCTTCCTCAAATGCTGTAGCTGATGTAAACAGGGCTGTGTGAATTGCATTAGTCATTTTGAGGTCATTTTGAGGTCATTCATTGAGGTCATTCATTGGAAATCCCATTAGTTTTTACTTTAATGAGAAGGGCAAGGAGTATGCCAGTAATGTGTTGCAAGAAGGAACTGACAAACTCACATTTTTCATTTGCTGTGTAGAACATTTCTGTCATTTTGAGATTGTTCAGGCTAACCCACACTTGCATGGAAGTCAGAGAAGCCATAGGGCATTGGTCAATTTGTGATTAAGTTGGAAGATGTTACACATGGTATGCTTAGAAGACAAATCTGAGGCCAGACATTTAAATGAGATTGGTCAGAAGAAGGAACATACATTAAGCAATAAAAGTGACACTGCAGAGCCCTGGAAAAGACATACAAAGCCAAGAGATGGTGCAACCTGAAAGGAAACAGAGGCAAGACCTATGTAAAAGAACATCTTAGACCTTTAAGTTCTTGGTGATCTTCCCTCAAACTTTTAGCTGTACTCTTCTATTTTTGCTGATCTTGTTTATTTTTGCCTTAGGACTCTGCACACATTACCACGCTAACAAGTGCTGAAAGTGCTTGTGTTCTCTCCTTTAAATTGGCACTTTTCATTTATTTGTAAGTCCTTAGTAAAGTGTTACTACATGTACCCAGGCCTGTAAATTAAACACTACCAGTGGGCCTGCAGCACTGATTGTGCCACCTATTTAAGTAGCCCTTTAAACACTTTTCAGGTCTGCCATATCAACTGTTATATGCAGTTTTAAACTGTCATCCCGACCTGGCAAAATGAACCATTTGCAAGGCCTAAACCTTCCTGTTTGGTACACACAAGTCACCCCTAGGGTAGGCCCTAAACAGCCCGTAGGGCAGGATGCATTGTATTTAAAAAGTTGACATGTACTTTTTCCTTTCACATATCCTGATAGTGAAAAACTCTTAAATGTGTTTTTCCCTACTGCAAGGACTGCCTCTCCTATAGATAACATCAATTTAACTTATTACATTTAATAACTATTAATTTTTAGTTTGCCGCAGGTAGGAATATCGAGTTTGGTGTCTAAAGATTTGTAATTCTAAACACTGTCAGATGGCAAAGTTGGATTTTAAGTCACAATTGTGAAAAATGCCAATTTTAGAAGTTGCCATTTTCTTGTACCAACAATTGGGTGCCTGCCGCATGTATCCTGCGTCATTTGACTAGGTGTAGCTGTCAGTTGGTCATTCTGTATTGCTTGCAGACAGTGAGACAAAGAGGGAATATGTGTTGACAGGATAGGCCATCTCTGAGTTTATGAGTATGAGGAGGTATCACCTACCACACTTGCTCATCACAAAGGCTCTGCCTGGGTACACTCAAAAAAGGACTTTATTGACCCCCAGACAAGCTGGGGCCAGGACAGGGAGCAAGAAACTTCAAACACCTCTGGGGGTAAAAATCTCCAGAACCATCTCCTACTTCAAAGTAGGCACCAGGTATAAATAATTGATCCTCAGATCAAACTGTCCAGTACACCTCTGGACCTGTGGAAGACTCAGAAGGACTGCTGTGCTGCTCTGCAAGAAGGATTGCTACTTTGCTGCCCTGCTGCCCTGCTACCTTATCACCTGAGTGAAAAGGACTGAACCTGCTTCCTGATCCCAGGACCTCCAGAGTGACTCCAAGGGCTAGTTGGCTCTCCTCCTGATCAGAGCCTCAAGGACAGAAAAGGCTTTAACCACATTGAGTGCCGGGTCTCAGTCTGCTGTGAGTCTTGCCCCCCAAATGTTGCTACCCCATCCCCGGACCCTTGTAAGTGGTCCTGAAGGTGCTCTGGGCAGAACTGATGCAGTGCAATGCTTTTCCTTGCAGCTCCACTTCGAAACTGTTGCAGCAGTACACATCCCTGATGCTGGACTTCACATCACAGCCCATAGTCTCCCCGTAACTGACGCTGTGTGACACATCTTTGATGCAGGCCTTCGCATCGCAAGCCTCTCATTGATGACATCATCATCAATGACGCAGGACTCTGCATCACCACCCTGCAGCTTCTTTGCCAACTACGGCATGCAGTGCATCTTCGACACAGGACTTTGCATTGCAAGCCTTTTGTTGGTGTCATCCTCAACAGCAACACAGGACTCCCCATCACAACCCTGCAGCTCATTGGAAATGCCACTGTGTGAAGCATCCTCGACATGAGATCTTGCAACGCTGTGTAATGCGGATTTAAGGTACTTTGTTCAGCAGGCCTAACTTGGTCTCTGTATCCAGTCCGTGCACCCTCGTGGTCGGCTTGAACTTGCAACTTTGTCCCAGTCTCACTCAACCAGATAATCACAGGTGCTTCTTTGTTCTCCTAGGCACTATTTGAACTCAAATCTTTAAAATTACATAGCTCCCGTTCTATTGATTCGATTTTTTTGTTTTTGTTTCAAATAATATATTAAATCTCACTTTATTTGTCTAAAATGGTGTGGGATTTTCCTTGTGTTTGAAGTACAGGTAAATGTGGGGTTTGCTTTAGTTTCACTCTGACAGAGAATGTGGTTGCTGCCTGAGTAGGGGTTCACCTCAACCAGTAACCCATTTTCCAACATTGGTGTTCAGGAGTGGAATTACGACTTGTGTTTGTGCAGTGCCATACAGTGATTTTGTGTTACACTAAAAATCCCAGATAAAAAATATGATACCAATTCAGTTTTGTTTTAATTATCCTTGATTAGCTCTGTTGCTTTTTCCAAATTCATTCTCATTCTACCTGAATGTCTGTGACCATATTTGCAGAAATTGAATTTGGGCTCATCAACCTAGAGAGCTACACTCTGGTTAAGCTCATGCAGTTCTATAAAGAAAGGGGACTTACAAATAAGATTGCACCAAGAAATTGGAGCTTCAGAAAGCTCTGTGGGCCAGGGCCAAGGCTCAACAGTTGCTGACAGCAACAGAGGATGGGAACACAGAGGATGACATTGAAGAGTAAGAGCAGGGCCTCTAATCCAGCCCTGAGATGCAGCATGCAGGGAATGGACATAACTTGTCTCCCAAGTGGAACTCCCTGACAGACCGGAGAGCAGCATATCTTCACAAGGCCTGTTCTCAGAGGAGCTGGCGGACAGGAAGTCTAAAAGGGAGTTTAGCCTACAGATGTCCAAAATTAAAATGGAGCAGGAGTCACCTCTGGAGGAGAAGAGAATGGTCTTTGAGATCATTCTTAGAGAGCTGGACATTTGAGCTCAATAAGCAGCATCCAGCAACAATGGTGGCAGCATACCTGCAGTGTCTGAAGGGGACAAGAAGATTCACATACCAAAAGATCTAGGGGGCAGATTTATCATTCTTTCACACAGCGCAACACAGCAAGACAACTTGCTCAGCTGCGAATGCAGGAATGCACCATATCTATCAAGATATGACGCATTCATGTCCTCTGCCTGTGCTGGTCCATAACCAGCAGCCTAGCACCAACTCAGGCAGCCTTGCGCAATGGAGGAAAAGTACCTGCATGACAGGCAGGACTGTTTTTGTGCACAAAAACAATTCTTAGAGACATATTCTTTTTTCTAAGTGTGCTGCAGAGTATCCAGAAATGTATCTGGGGAGATCACCAGAAAGGTGGTCAGGGATCCCAGCAGAAGAAAGATGGGGGAGAAAAACTTAAAAATAAGAAGTTCTCTAAAGACCCCCAAAATAATTCCCACTGGAACAATAACAATCAGTCCAAATCTGAACCAAAGAAGAAGGTGTCCTTTGACAAGCAAACAATGGAGTTGTGTCCCGCAGTGTACTGAGTGCTACAAGTATGGGCACTCCAAGGGAGACACCAATTTTTACAAACCCCGTGCTGCCAGATCGACACAACTCAAAAATGAGATTTGTGAAGTAACGCAAGGACACCTTGTATGGCCCTGAGTAGCTTCATAAATCTCAGGTAAAGCAACACAGCACAAATTGCTGCACTGCCTTACTCTGCACCAAGGAGGCGTGGATTTTGATGCATTCCAAGATTTAACAGAAGGGGTAAAAGGAGAAATATGCGTATTTCTCTTTGTTGTTTCCTCTTTTTATGTGTGCTGCACCCTCCAGCACACATAGAAAGAGGAAAATGCCTCAGGGGATTGTTTTTGTAGAGGAAGGTGCTCCTACCTGCATAAAAATAATGTTTTACAACTCAGACACCCTTGTACCATGATGCAAGAATTCCTGGCTTGGTGCTAGGCAGCGAAGACGGCACTAGCACAGGGGAAAAGGCAGGAATGCACCGTATTCTTTTATATGCAGTGCATTCCTGTCCTTTCCCTGTCATGCAGTGCAGTTGTTTTACTCAAGGTCACTTGCTGCGCTGCACTTTGTGACAAATTCATAAATATGCCCTCAAATGTCCCAAGACAGCATAGCCCCTCACCGGTGGGCAGACATCTGGGTTGGGGAGAAGGTGGTTCCCGTTAGCATTGGGAAGATGGCAAAGGTTGCAGTAGTGTCTCTAAGGGATAGAGAGATGGTGCAAAAAGCCCATAGTCCTTCCAATATTTCTGAGTATCAGCATTGGGCCACAATCAACAGCACATGGTGGAGGCTCTGAGAGACACAGGAGCCAGCATGACTACTGTGATTTATCATCTATTGTCTGCAGAGCAAGTCATCCCTAATACTTTCCACCAGGTCATAGTCCCAGACAACTGTAAGACACACTATCCAGTGGCTCTGATTACTTTGGAGTTGGTGGGGGGTCCCAGGTTCTATAAAAAATAGCTGTGAGCATTGCATGCCTGTCAATTGTCTATTAGGCAACAACCTAGAGCACGCTGTCTGAAAGGAAGTGGAGCCCAGGTCACACCTGGAGATGTTAGTCTTGCCTGAGTGGGTCTGTATGAAAACACAGTCCATGGCTGCTCTAGATGGGTGTCAAGTCAAGGGTGCCTGGAAAAATGGCCCAGGAAGCAGCAAAGAAGAGGAAGGGCAAGTGGCATAGGAAACTACCCCTGAAGTTCCCCCAGACCAGGTTTACCGGTACCTGAGGAATCCTCCCCTGATCCCTCCTGGGAGGGCATTGTTGCCCTGGGAGACCTGCCTGAGCTTGATGGATGAGAGGCTGAGGGTGGGCCCACCTGGGAGAAGAAGTCCCCAACTCTTGACTTGAGCCAGCAAGATGAGGCCCAGGCAGCAAGTGATGTCTCTGGACATCACCTTATCGATTGGGAGAATATTCTCCCAGGGCTGCCAGAGGTTCATTGACCTGGGGCAGCCCATGTGCTGGTGGTCCCCCAGTGTTACAGGGAATTCCTGCTAAGGTTGGCTCATGATATACACCTGGCAGAACATCTGATGCAGGACACGACCTTTGGCTTGTCCCTCGCCTCTATTGGCCCCGGATGAAGACAGCCTCAGACACATTCTAAAGGTCTTCCCAACCTGCCAGGTCAGGGGGAAAGCAGGGGAAAAAATGAAGGCTCGCCTGGTTCCCTTGCCTGTTGTTGGCACTCCCTTTAAGTAGGTTAGCATTGACATTGTTGGTCCCTTGGACTTCAAGAAACCCTTAGGCAGCAAGTTTATCCTGGTTTTGGTAAACCATTCCACAAGGTATGAGAGGCCTTATCTCTGAGGTCAGTGAGTGCACCTGCTCTGGCCAGGGCCCTGATGGGGATTTTTACCTGCCTAGGGTTCGCCAAGGAAGTGGGGCAAAAGCTCTCAGGAAACCTTTTCAGGATGTAGTCAGCTATATACTGGCTCTCTGTAACCAGATGCTGTGCTTCTGGAAAAGGCTAAAGACAATCTTGAGGCCAGTAATGAAGTAATGAAACTCTGGTCTGACCAGAATGCCACTCTGGTGGAGTTTCAGCATGGCAAGAAGGTATGGGTCATAGCGCCTGTAGTGCTCAGAGCTCTCCAAGATCGTAGGACAGGCCCATATGAAGTGAAGGAGCAGAAGAAGGCTACCTCCTACCTGGTTGACCTCATGACCCCTAGAAACCTCTTAAGAGTGCTCCAAATAAACCACCTCAAACCACACTTTGAGAAGTCTAATTCACCACTACCTGACCTCCTGTCTACCCAGGTACATGATGGGTCCATAGAGGGTGTTAACCTCTCCCCTATTCTGACCACAGAACAACAGAATGAATGTCTCCAGTTACTGGGGCAATTTTCTTCTCTGTTCTCCTGCACCCCTGGGCTTACAAATGTCTGTACTCAAGACATAGATACTGGAGACAGCATTCTTGTTAAAAACAAAATGTACAGGGTTCCAGACAAGGAGAAAGCTAATATCAAGGAGGTTTTCTCCAAAATGCTGGTGTTAGGGGTGATTCAGCCCTCTAGCAGTCTCTGATCCAGCTGAGTGGTGCTGCTACCCAAGACCGCTCCACTGGGTGCTACCCTAGAACTGCAATTCTGCGTTGACTACAGGGGTCTCACCTCAGTCACCAAGACTGCTGCCCTCCCCATCCCCCAAGCTGATAAACAAATATACAGGCTGGGGGCTGTCAAATTCCTCAGTACCTTTGATCTTGCATCAGGGTACTGGCAGATTCCTCTGACTGAGAGGGCAAATGAGAGGTCTGTATTCTTGACCCCAGAGGGCCACTTCCAGTTCAGGGTGATGCCATTTTGCTGAAAGAATGCCCCTACCACTTTTCAGAGGTTGGTTAACAGGGTCCTGGCTGGGAAGAAGGCATTCTGGCCTCCTACCTCGATGACATATCTGTCTTCAGCTCCAGCGTGGAAGAACACCTGTACCACCACCAGGAGGTGTTTCCGGCCTTGCAGTTAGGGGGGCTCACTATCAAGGCGAGTAAGTGCCAGATAGGGCAGGGTACAGTTGTATATCTGGCTCACAGGGTGGGTGGTAGCATGGGGCAGCACCTCCAAGCCAAGATTGAGACTATCCTGGCCTGACAACCCCCCAAAACACAGACTAAGGTGAAGGCCTTCCTGTGTTTCATCTGATATTACAGGATGTTTGTTAAAAGATATGGCACCATTGTTGCTCCCTCAACTGAGCTGACTTCAACCAAGCTGCCCAAAGAGGCGCTATGGACATAGGCCTGTCAGCAAGCCTTTGACACACTCATGAAGGTCATATCTACAGCACCTGTACTCAAGGCTACTGACTTCTCCAAGGAGTTCGTTGTGCAGACAAACGCTTCAGATCATGGCGTAGTGGCTGTCTTAGCACAGATAAATAAGAAGGGCCTAGACCAACTGGTAGCCTTCATAAGCAGGAGGTTACTTCCCTGGGAGCAGAGGTAGAGTGCTATTGAAAGGAAGGCTTTTGCTGTGGTCTGGGCACTGAAGGAACTCAGACAATACCTGTTTGGGACTCGCTTCTGGGTTTAGAAAGACCAGAGGCCCCTCTAAGGACTCATGCAAATGGGGGGTGAAATTCTCAGGCGGTTGAGTTGGTCCATCTCCCTACAGGGAATAGACTTTACAGTGGAACACCGCCCTGGGTCTGACCCAGGTTCTTCAGCCTTAGTGATGAGAACTCCCAGAAGGTTGGGTAGTTCTCCACATTTTCAGCTGGGGGGGGGGGACATGTGTTAGACATGTAACCCTTATGGTGGTCTTCTCCCAAACTTTTTGCCTTATTCCTCCATTTTTGCTATTCTTGTTTTTGTTGGCCTTGGGCTGCTGTTTACTTTACTAGTGTTAACCAGTGCTAAAGTGCTTGAGTTCTGTTCTTTAAACATGGTGAAATTGGCACATTTAATTTACTTGTGAGTCCCTAGTAGAGCAATACTACACATACTGAGGGCCTGTAAATATAAAGCTATTAGTAGGCCTGCAGCACTGACAATGCCACCCACTTAAGTTGTCCTTCAAATATGTCTCAGGCTTACCAATGTAGTCTGTATGTACAGGGTTAACCTGTCATTTTGACCAGTCAAAAAAAAAAACATTTGCCAGGCTTAAATCTGCCTTTTTGATACATATAAGTCACCCCTAGGGTAGGGTTGGCCCTAAACGGCTCACACAGCAGGGTGCAGTGCATTTAAAATGTTGGACATCTGCTTTTTACATTTACATGTCCAAGTAGTGAAAAAGTTTCACATTCATTTTTCACTACTGCAAAACCTGCCTCTCCCGTAGGATAACATTGAGTTGGCTTATTACATTTAATAAGTGATAACTTTTAATTGGGAGTAGGTAGGAAGGTCAGCTTTGGTGTCTAAAGAATTGTCATTTTAAACACTCTTTGATGGTAAAGTCACAGTTCTGAAAATGCCTCTTTTGGAAAGTTTACAAAAACAATGGTAACCCCATACATTTAGAGAACTTGGGGTAATACGATATGTGTACACAAAGAATGGTTCGCAGGGAAATGAATCTCTTTTGGAGTTTCACCATATGGGAAACAAACATTGCATTCGCAAATGTTTTAATAGGCAATTACTGCACACAGGGTCAAAGACATATTTCCATAGCAAAAAAACATTTTATTGCTCAAAATATCCTGGAATTATATATGCTGTAATAAACTATGACTGCTGCTCATGCTTTTCAGTGAAGGGAGGATGCAGTGAGGTGTGATAGGAGTAGGAAACAGTGCATCACTATTAAAAAGCCATATGACTCCTGCCTTCATAAATGTTAGCAATATAAAAGGAGTCTATATAAGTCTGGTTGTCAAATTCGTTTCGACCTCCAGTATTCTGAGGCCATCATCAGGACTGAGCAAGAGCGCTATGAGTCTAAAGAAATGGATGGAAACAAGGTATTTAAGAATATAGAGCAGACCCTGCATAGTATATACATTATGTGTGGACCTATTAGGCAGGGATCAGGCCAAGTTGGCTCGAGAAAAAAAGTTGAGAAGGTGTCTCAGGATGGATGTATAGGTAAGGGAGTAATTCCCTTATTTGGAAATGTTGCCCTCACACACCTGTGAAGGTGTCATGTATTCATCATTGGGTGTTTTTGCTCCTCGTGGGGTCGGTTCTGCAATACCCGATGGTCCCAGGAAAGCACTCTTTGTTGGAGATCTTTTCAAGTAAAAACGCCGTAATGGTGAGAGCAAGTGTGTGGCGCTAGTGTGAAAGTGGGTTAAAAATACCACAATGGTTCCCAATAAAATAAGGTTTTTATCCGTGGGTCCACCGGACAGAATAAAAACAGAAGCCAAACTCCTAATTTCCACTAAAGAGGAAATTCAGGGGCATATTTACAAGCCCCTATCGCCACGGGCACGTCGCTTTTTACGACGTTCCTGTGGTGATAGGGGCTTCGCCTTATTTACCAGGCAGCGGTAAGCCATTTAACATGACTTAATGCTGCCTTGTAAATAAGGCCTCCTTTCCACGGTGCTTAGCGTGAAAGAGGAGGGCAATGGGTGTTGATGTGGGCTTTCCAAAACAACAACCATTGATTCTGACGCTGCCTCCTATTTACAAGGGAGGCGTAAATTGGAGGCAGCCCCATAATTAAGACCAGGAAAAACCTGGTCTTACCTGGTTGTACGATGGTACAACGCAGGTAAAGACATCATATGCCTTTACCACGCATTTTTTACCACACATGTTTATACCACAAACATACTTTTACAACGCATGCCATTACCATGCATTGTTTATATATAAAAACAATGTATTTGTGGGGGGTGACCCCCCACACCCTCAACTTACCTTAAATCCGTGGTAAAGGCATACGTTGTAAAGGCATGCACGTGGTAAAAATATGTGTGCTAAAAAGTGCGAAGTAAAGGCACAGCGAAGTAAAAACAAAGGCTGTTTCCTGTCTTACCCTGGCGCAACGAGGAGAAAAGTTTCATTTCTCCTGGTTTTTGCTGTTTTCATGTGTGCTGGGTTGTGCAGCACACATGAAAACAGCAAAAGGCATATGATTATTTATGTACAGGAAGGTCCCTCTTTCTGCAGATAAACAATAATTTTAAAAAAATGCCGTTTTGCAACTTCTGTGTGTGCTGCATTAAGCAGCACACATAAGTTACAAAATGGCAGTTAAGGATTGTTTATGTGCAGGAAGGGGGAACTTCCTGCACATAAACATTCCTGTACATAAACAATCTTCCCCTGCATGCAGACACCCTTGCATGGTGCAAGGGGGCCTGCATTGGCGCTAAGCTGCTAAGTGCATGGGGTCCGCTGGGCCAATGTGTATGCGCCAGTTGGTGTCAAGGTGGCGTAGGTGAGTTAGGATGATCTGTAGAGTGATTGCGTAACCGTGTCAAAAAGGGGCCCCAGATATCCTTGAGTCTGGACGTGGCTGGCATCAAGTCCCAGAAGGTGGATAGTTGCACTTGGCAATAGGTAATGTCAAGTACCCAGGTCAATTGAGGGAGCATACGATTTCCCCCAGTCTATTGCGATTCTCCGTTTCGCCAGTAGGATTAGCATGGCGAGGAGCCAACAAGTTGCGGTCGGGGTGTCTTTAGTGTATCCCAGCAATCCCACCAGAGGAGTGGGTTTCATCCTTATCTCTAGCATTTCCTCGATTGTATGAAATGTTTTTCCCCAGAACTGTGCTGTAATAGGACAGTCCTAGGCCAGATGTAAAAAGGAAGCTTGTGGGGTATGACATCTCCAGCAGTTAGCATCTGGCCCGAGACCCATCCGATGGAGCTGCAGGGGTGTCCGGTAAAATCGGTGGAGGAATTTAAAGTGAATAAGTCTTAGTTTGTAGTTAGGAGATAGGAGCTCTAATTGGCTGCAGCAGAAGCGCCATTGCTCGTCATTTATGGGTGAGTGTAGCTCTGTGTTCCATTCTACTTTTGCGTTCGATTTGGCAACGGAGAAGTGCGTTGCATAGTATTATAGAGGTGTGTGAAGAGTTTGCTCAAGAGCGGATAGAGTGGGGGGACGGTTCGGAAATGTGCTATGTATTTGACGGCATGTTGCTCAGATCTGGACATATAATAGCGGGTTTGAAAAACTTGCAAGGTCTCCCCTACTGGGGGGGATAAGAATGTGTCTCTGGGGTACAAGTCTGTGAAAGTGTTAGGGCCTAGTCATCGTGCTTTAGCCACATTGCCATTATCTACAAGAGGAGGCATTTGTGGGTTGTTGGCCAAGGGGACAGATGGGGCATATAGTGTCCTGAAGCCTGCTCTGTTTGCAAGCCTTTCCAGGCCCATTGCAATGTTTCAATCGTGTTAATTTCATTTCTAGGTAGCTTGTATACTTGGTACACTGTGACTTGCAAGGGGAGAGGGGCCGCTCTGTCGGCTTCAAACGCTATATGGAGCTGGAATAGGGTCAGGTTTAGCCAGTGATGAAGAAATGGAGCTTGAGTGCAGTAGGCGTAAAGTGGAATGTCTGGCATGCCCGATCCTCCTCGATGTAGTGGGAGTGTGAGAAGCTCCCATGAGATTCGGGCCTGTTTGCCAGCCCAGAGAAGAGAAATCATGAGGGAGCGCAGTGGTCTAAAAAATACTTGGCTGAGTGGGAGGGGGAGATTGACAAATATGTATAATAGTTTAGGTAGGACGATCATTTTCGCCACCGCTATTCTGCCTGCTAATGATAGTGGCTGTTTAGACCAGGCGGTCACCCTCTCCTTCAACCTTGTCACAGCATGTCCATAGTTCATATTCCAGAGTTCTTGTGTGTTCTTGTGTGTCACAGCTCAGCCAGATCACCAGGTATTTAACTGGACTGCAGGCCCATTCAATGGGATAGTCTGGCTCTAAAGGAGGCGTGTGATCAGTTAGGGGGAATAGCGTTGATTTGGACCAGTTGATCTGGATTCCTGACAAGCTCCCAAATTTGGTGATTTCTCAGAGCACAGGGTTTAAATTCTCCTTAGGTTTGTGTAGTAAAGTGTGATGTACTCAGCATATAGTGAGATGATCAGCCCTCTGGATGTAAACCCCAGACCTCTAGCCGTGTGGTGTTGTCTGAGGTATGCCGCCAGCGGTTCCATCGCTATGGCAAAGAGAAGGAGTGATAGAGGACAACCCTGCCTCATACCTCGCGTGATATGGAAGGAGGTTGAGAGTTAACACGCAGTCGGGCTGCAGGTTTGGCGTAGAGCAGTTTAACTGGCTGCAAATAAAGTGGGCTGAACCCCATTCTGGCCAACATGGTGAAGAGGTAAGGCCATTCTAAGGAATCAAATGCTTTTGCGGCATCTAAAGGGGCTACCAATGCAGGCGTCCGGGGGGGCCAGGTAGTGTAAGACCACAAATAGTGTACGCAAATTGTGTGCAGCTGATCGCCCGGGGGATAAAGTCTGATTGGTAGGTCTGGCGATGAGGGGAATAAGTGGCTGTAGCCTATTTGCGAGTAGTTTTGCATAGATATTATTGTCTATATTTATAAGCAAGAGTGGGCGGTATGAATACTGGAGGTTCAGTGCCTTCCCAGGCTTGAGCAATGTTATTATTACTGCTTCTCGCATGGTGGGGGGTGTCCGCTTGTATTGACGCCTGGTATGCAGCCAAGAGGTGGGGTGCTAGCATTGATGCATAGCATTTATAAAAGAAAAGAGGTTGTCAAGCCATCAAGCTCGGGGGCCTTGTTGCTTGGTAGGCTGTTTATGATCTGGATACTTTCGTCTGTGGTGAAGGGTTCGTCAAAGTATGCCAGATGTGCCCTGCCTAACCATACCAATCCGATGGAGCCTAAGTAGGTGTTGAGTTCTTCAGTAATGGCGGGGAAGGTGGAGGAGTATAGTGTGGAATACATATTTGTTAGATGTGGCAGTACCTTCTGTGTGCCCCTCACCAGGTTAGAGTCCCTATCTAACAACTCTGCGATATAGGAGGCATTTTACAGTGTTCCAAGGATAGTGGCTAAGGTCTTCCCCGGGCGGTCACCCTCCCCCTATTTTCTAGCTGTGGCATATTTTCCTAGATAGAGTGCCTCTCGCTGCGCTTCATTTTCAAATTCAGAAAGTTTTTCCCTAAGGGGTGCCAGGAATGTCTGATCGCTGGTTCTAAACTATTGCAATTCGGTGTCTCGAATATGTGATGACAAATTCTTGAGGGTTCATCTAATAGCCTTCAGTACGCCGGCTTGTCTTGCAATACAGGCTTCTCGGATCACTACCTTAAATGCTTCCTGTTAGAAATGGGCGTTTGTAGTTGGCAGAGGTAGGTACCTTTGTCCAAATAGGGACCCTTGCTTCTAGACAGGGTAAGGGGGATACACACTTTAGATAACCCCTGCTCATCCCCAGGGTAGCTTGACAGTAGCAGACAGACTTATCCCAAAGGCAATGTGTAAAGTATTTGTACTCAAAACACACAGTAATACAGTGTTCACATGACAAATGGACACCACACCAGTTTAGAAAAATAAAGTATCTTCATCAAAACAACAAAAATCCAACATACATGTAATAAGAATATGACTTTAAAAAGGTTTCAAACAACTTGGCCCATAGAAAACGATGGATGCGTGATTTCTCTCAAAATACCTGTAGTTGCGACAAAATTCACAAGGCCAAATAGCCGCAGAGATGGGAAGCGTCGAAAAACAAAGAGATGCGTCATTTCCTGAGACCATGGGGAGGCAATGCGACAGTTCTGTTGCACGCAGGAGAAGTGATGCGTGAATCCGGTCCTTAGGGGGAAGTGATGCGTCGATTCCGAGATGGTTCTGGTCTGCGGGTGATACGTCGGGAAAACTTACTGCACAGGTACGATGCGTGGAAATCAGGGATGCACCGGCGATTGATGCGGTGGCTTCTTCAGCTGCGATCCCTCGATGCGGTGGTTCTTGCAGTGGGGATAGACACTGCTGCGGTTTTGACAGTGGCGCCGCGATGAGTGGAGATTCTTCTCGCACATTGGTGCTGCATAAGCAAAACAGTCGTAAGAAGAGTGATGCGTCGATTTTCTTGTAGTTGTGTTGCTGTTCCCGCTCCCAACAGCAGGAACAACCTGAAGAGGCCCAACACAGTCACAGGCACCCTATGGCAGGTCAGAACTCTCTGCACGGAAGTTCAGGGGAGCTGGTGGTGAAGTATTTGTGTCCCTGAGACTACAAAACAGGAGGCAAGCTCTACTCAAGCCCTTGGAGATCTTCCTCGAACAGGGGGACACAGCACACAGCAAAGTCCTTGTCCTTTCCTTGGCAGAAACAGCTACTGCAGGCCAACCCCAGACAGCACACAGCAAAGGGGCAGTACTCCGCCTCCAGTTTCTCCAGCTCTTCTCCTTGGCAAAGGTTCCTCTTGATTCCAGAAGTCGTCTAAAGTTCTGGGGATTTAGGTCTAATACTTTTACCACAAAATGTCTTTGTTGTCTTTATGCAAGGGTCTCTGGGAGCCGAGTCCAAACCAGTTCTGTCCTTACTGGGGCAGTATGATCACAGGGGGTGGAGACAGCGTTGTGCAAGGGAGATAGACCCTATTCTGGTGCAAAGAACTATCCTCCCGCTACTCTAAATGCAGCCAAGCCCCATTCAGCTCAGCTCTGAGTCATCCAAGAAGGGCCAGGCACACCTCAACCCCACCAGTGGCTGTCTACAGTAAATGCACATCCCCAGCCCATGTCACTCTAAAACCAAACGGTCAATACACACACAGGCAGAGGCGCACAGAATGGTTAAACAAGAAAATGCCTATTTTCTAAAAGAAAATATGTGTTAATAAATTCTGAGTTCAGAGAGCCTAAACTGTATTTCTCTATCTTATCCCAATAGGAAGTTATACTTGTAAGATGTTACAAAGCATTTCCCATTCTATCCTTTCTATCCTTTAGGGCAAGATAGCCTTTAAATAGTGAAACACAAAATTGGCAGTATTTAACTATCAGGACATGTCACACACAACAGCACATGTCCTACCTTTCACATACACTGCACCCTGCCCAGGGGGGTACCTTGGGCCTACCATCGGGGTGCCTTACATGTAAGAAAAGGGAAGGTTAGGGCCTGGCAAGTAGGTGCACTTGCCTAGTCAACATGGCAGTTCAAAACTGTGCACAGACACAGTGGCAGGTCTGAGTTACCTTTTCAGGGCTACTCATGTGGGTGGCACAATCAGTGCTGTAGGCCCACTAGTAGTATTTGATTTACAGGCCCTGGCATACTTCAGTGCACTGTACTAGGGACTTACCAGTAAATCAAATATGCCGATCAGCGAGAACTAATTGTAACAACAATTAATACAGGAAGCACTTGCACTTTGACACTGATCAGCAGTGGCAAAGTGCCCAAAGCATCTAAGCCAGCACAAATGAAATCCAGCACAGCATCACAAATACAGGAGGTAGAGGCAAAAAGTCAGGGGAAACCACGCAAAAGATGCCAAGTCTTACACTTCCCAAATTATAGAGGGGGAGGGTACTGATCCATTATTGAGTTTCAAGTATTCTATTATGTCCCTACAGATTTTTTCCCTGAAGGCAGAGTCTAATAGAGTGTGAGGTGGGAGGCACCAGCTAAATTCTTGTCGAGGGGATGTTGGGATCGGCAGTCTGAGTAGGCAAGGGGCATAGTCAGACAGCAATCTCAGTAGGAGTCTGGTGTAAGTTGTCCATGTAGCTATGTCTTTAGATACCAGCCAAAAGTTGAGTCTGGACCAAGCGTTATGCTGCGTTGTAATACAGGTGCCCTTCCTCTCTTCCAAGTGCCACTGTCTCCACATGTCTACCTGTTCATTTTCTACAACGATTGCATTTAGAGTCAAACTCGCCTTGAAATGTAGTCTGCGAGATGATCCCAACCTATCAAGGGTCTCGAATAGTATTGCGTTGAAGTTGCCTCCCCATATAATAGTGTTACAGTCAATCCGTGTCAGTGCATGCTAAAGCAGAACGTTCTGGGCCTCTTCCCGCTTGGCTGATCAAACAGGAGCAGTCGGGTGGGTCAATTACGGCTCTCCGCTCTTCGGATAGAGTACTCCGGTACACACCGCTAGAAATCCATGGTGAACTGTCCGCACATTTCACGCAGCTATATAAAGCAGGTCAACAGGCCCCGGAGGGGGTGATACAGCAGTTCTTGGAGGGACTTCAGTTTCCGTTCGTGTCACAGGAGCAGCAGATGGAACTAGATGCCACACTTACGTTGGATGAGGTTCGGGGTACAATGAGGGCTTTGCCATCTGGGAAGGCTCCTGGCCCTGAGGGATTCCCCCACACATTTTATGTCATATGCTGACCCCTTAAGCCCACAGTTGCTCAAGGTATACACAGAGGCACTTGAGACCCCTCACCCTCCCTGCCTCAATGACAATTGCTACATTGATCACACTTCCCAAACCAGGTATGGCCCCCACCTCTGTGGGGGCTTACCGTCCCTTGGTGCTCCTGAACCGGGACTATAAGATCTTAGCGAGCATCCTGGCAAATAGACTGGCGCCACTGATCATTCAATTGGTTCACCAAGATCAAAATGGGTTTGTACCGGCCCGTAGCATGTCGCTTAACATACGGCGGCTGTTCAGGGTGATGCGCTGTGCTGCAAGGGACTTGCCGAAGGCCGGTTGTATTGTGCTGGACTTGAAGAAGGCCTTTGACACGGTGGAATGGCCCTACATGTTTGCTGTGCTCCATCGATTCAGATTCTGGCCTTACATCTTAAGCCTTATCGGGTTACTGTGCGGGGCCCCTACGGTTCTGATGTGGCGTGGTGCTCTCTTCTCCGACCCTATATTGATAGAAAGGGGGACTCACCAGGGGTGTCCCCTCTCTCCCTTGATCTTCGCCCTGGTGATTGAACCGTTAGCGATGGCGCTACGAACCTCAGCGCCGGACTCGGGAATACGTCTTGGGGATGGCACACATGCGACATCGCTTTATGCGGATGACATTTTGTTGTATGTTAAGGATATTCGGGCGATCCCGTAAGTCATCCCTGCTACATTGAGGTCTTTGCCATCTCTGTCCGGACTGGGGGTGCATTGTGGCAAATCTTGCCTACACCCCTTCAATCCTGGTACAGAGGATCTGGGTTGAAAGGTAGATGGGACAGTAGTGCAATAGCAGCTAGTAGCGTTCAGATATCTGGGGATCCACATTTACCACAATGATTAAGATCTTATGGACAGCAACGTCATAAGGGTGGTTACAGCGCTCAAGTCTCAGATCGAGTTTTGGAAGACGCTCAACATTTTAGTCTAAGTTAGGGTGGAATTAATCAAAATGGTCATGTTGCCACGTCTCCTTTATTATTTTGCTAACTTGCCGCTTTACCTTCCTGTGTCCTTCTTCCGCTCACTGGAGAGGATTGTTCGGGATTTCATCTGGAACAATTCAAGGTGCGGAGTGGCATTGGCGAAGTTATACCTACGTCATTCGAGAGGGGGCTAGTGCTCCCCAATCTAGAACATTACTTCTCAGCATCTCAAATCATGTGGGTGGCAAAATGGGTAGAGGAACTACACTTGTCAGACTCGGCGGAGCGTGACCCCCGTATTCCCTGGACAAAATTCTTACAATATTCCACCCTTGTAACAAATCGAATGAACCTCTCCCCTTACTAGTCTTGACGGTGTGGAAATGTTTCCGCAGGGCACTTTGTCTTACCAGATACGTCACACCGTACGCGCCATCTGTGCCTTTATTAGGTATACTGCCTGCGCAGGGTCACATACAGAGTACAGACCTCACCTAATGGGTTGGGGTTGGTATAACTACCCTGGGGGACCTATACGGAGAGGTCGCGTTGCGGCCGTTTCTCGCTATCATGAACGAAAATGGAATTTCCCAAGGCCAGTTTCTGAACTATGTTTCTTGGATGGCCGCGATGAGGCGTTGGTGGGGAGACATCATGCAGGAACCTCAAACGCATCTTCTAATGCAATATGTACATATGATGGGTACGGGACGTCATCTGGTGAAGTGGTCTGCGTAGTCGATCAGGGAGCATACTCTAGTAGGTTTAATGCCGTTGCGAGTTAAGTGGGAGGCAGATCGGCGGAGGGCATATTCGGAGAAGGAGTGGTCCGTGGTCCTGGAGAGTGCCAGGCAGGTCCCCAGAAATGCTCGATTTAGGTTAAACCAATTTTACATTGTCCACAGGGCTTATCTCTCCCCAGATAAAATCAATCACTATTTTCATAGTCAGGATGCATGTTTTCCGCAATGCAAGCTGAGGAATGCTGATCTTTTACACATGCTCTGGTCCTGCCCTGCTCTGCATGCTTACTGTGAGGGGGTGCTGGGGGCACTAGCCACTTGCACAGATAGAGAGGTACCACGGACATGGGAGATGTGCATCACTGGTGTATTTCCAAGACAAAAGAGCATAAAGCAACCACCCGGTTTCTGGATCTGGGTTTCATTGTAGTCAAGCGGTTGATCACCTGCAAGTGAAAGGAGGGGGAGCCCCCGCCGTCATAAACTTGGTTCCTCTCCATGCTGGGTGAAGGCTGAAGCGGTTTCCTTGGTACAGGAGGATACGTTGGGTTTGCGAAAAGTTCCTATCTCTGCTGCATGGAACAGTATGTTGTGTGCGCTGCAGGGGCTACTGGTGCCGGATGACCCGTTGGATGTTCCCACTACGGATGAATAGTGGGTTATATAGGGGTTGACCTATGGCTCTAGCCTTGTATTAATGTGCAGAAAGAGTCCCTTGTACCTCACACTGAATGGTTATTTCTTCTTGCAGTCGGGCTTTGCACACATGTGATAATCAATAGACTCTTGTCTTGTGACAACTAGGATCTGTGTTTCCTTCACTACCCCTGTGTGGCTCTTGCTTCCCTCCCCTCCCCATTCCCGTTTGCTTGTCCCACGTTGGGTGTTCTCCATAAAAATTGTTTGACTTCATAAATAGATTGCTGTACTATGACAGAGTGAAGCCATAAGACACTTGTTTATATACTTGACTAGTATTGCATAATTGTAGCTATAATGTATCATAACGTGACTGTACAGCATTTTAGACGGAGGGAGGAAATTCTATGATTGACGGAATATGCCACTTGTCGTTACCATGTACTACAAAACAATGTTCACAAGGAACTCATTTGAAAATAGTCATCTATCACATACAACATCAGTAGTTGTCTTTGAGTTAATCTCTCACAGAACTAACATGAAGTCAGTACTTAACACAGTAAGCCTACACACAACCAATCATAATTTACAAAGCCTCAGCCGAGGTCTTTTATTCAGCAAAAAAACTTTTTTCAAAACACATATAAAAACATATCATATATACATTACTACTCTCTTTTTCTTACATTCGCAGTGCAAAGTGACCCCAGTGAAACCATAACCTCACAGACACAGATAAACAAAAAGATAATAAAAGTGCAAAAGGTTATTGGAAAAATTGAACAAGGACAGTTTTGTAAATAATATAATAATTCAGTCAGAGCTGTCTCTTATTTTGTTTGTCGACGGCGTTTCGACCCACTTCTAAATACCGGGTCTCATCAGGACTGTAAATATGGGGGCTAGTTTATGGCATACAAAAGTCCATTTCGGATCCATGGCTCCAGCGTGATCGATTCCGTTACTGGCACGACACGGATTAAGCGCGTGTAGAGTGTGGGGCCAATCGGCTATTGCCCGGTTGGATTACGGACCTCGTTTCCTTCACTGCAGTTTATTAGAAATCAAAGTCATTTTAAGAACAGGTCGTATCTCCCTAAAATGATGAGGCACTTCGGAAATAGGGACAAATATTAACAAAAAAGCCCAAGGAACTGTGTCCCGCCAATTATTCGACCTGCTAATTGACCATTATCGGTGGAAGATACAATCATATACATTATTTGCTAACAAAGTCAAAGTTTGGACACTATTATTTAATTTGCATACTGGATCCGAAATGGACTTTTGTATGCCATAAACTAGCCCCCATATTTACAGTCCTGATGAGACCCGGTATTTAGAAGTGGGTCGAAACGCCGTCGACAAACAAAATAAGAGACAGCTCTGACTGAATTATTATATTATTTACAAAACTGTCCTTGTTCAATTTTTCCAATAACCTTTTGCACTTTTATTATCTTTTTGTTTATCTGTGTCTGTGAGGTTATGGTTTCACTGGGGTCACTTTGCACTGCAAATGTAAGAAAAAGAGAGTAGTAATGTATATATGATATGTTTTTATATGTGTTTTGAAAAAAGGTTTTTTGCTGAATAAAAGACCTCGGCTGAGGCTTTGTAAATTATGATTGGTTGTGTGTAGGCTTACTGTGTTAAGTACTGACTTCATGTTAGATCTGTGAGAGATTAACTCAAAGACAACTACTGATGTTGTATGTGATAGATGACTATTTTCAAATGAGTTCCTTGTGAACATTGTTTTGTAGTACAGTGTACTTACCCGGTTCGCAGGGACATAAGGGTTGCTCTTGTGATTTTGAATACTTGTCGTTACCAGTCATGCTTAAACTCGGTGATGTAACTAGAAAGTTGAGAGGTTGATGTACGACTTGGACCTGGTACTTACTGGCTTTATATGACGATTTTGTATGATGATATATCATATGTATCTATGTACACAACAACAAAATCTATAATAAACAGATCAAACAATAATAGTGCTACAGTCAAGTGATGTAATGTTGACCCAACTAGAACTAAGGATCTCCAGATCGTCGTTGTTGGGTCTGAATCACTGACAGAATATTGACTATGAAAATATTGAAGTACAAAAATATTAACACAAAAATATCGTTGTCCAGAATATCGAAGTCCTATCTACATAATGGTAAGTACAAAAATATTGAGAAAAAAAATATTGTTGTTAAAAATATCGTTGTTCAAAATATCATTTTTTTAAATGTTTAAAAAACAAGGAAATAATACATATAATTAAAAAAACATAATTAGAATTATTAGAAAATGTTTACAATTATAAGTAATAGATATGGGTGCCGATTCCGATCCTGTAAAACCCGGGTACGAATGGTCGTACGGAGCGTATTCTCCGTACGACTCGTACCCGGGAAATCCACCTTACAAACCAGCAAGTACGATTCGTACAGAAATACCATTTCCGTACGAATCGTAAAAATCTACGTGCGGCTAAAAAATACCCACAATTCTGATCCGGGACATCGCGTACATGACGTCCGGACGGAGTCAGGCAGCGTTTTACGGACCAGCTACTATGATTCGTGCCTACGTCACTCCGCACGGCTCATTTTTTACGGCAGCCAAAAACTCCCGGAAAATTGAGGACAACGCGAAGAAGGAGCACCGGTACGCAAAAGACAGCCATGGACCCCATCCTACGTGTCATCCCGGCCCTCCTAGCCTACGACCTGGTGTACCGAAACTGCCGCGCACACCGCAGAAGGTCAGAACAACACCCAGGGGCAAAGGGGGGGCTAGGGGCAGGAAACATAACCTCTACCTAATTTAAAAAATACCATATTCTGTACATACATTACCTCCAGGGTCTGGTCACTTCGGGGGGCGTGTCCACCAATCCCTGCGTCCCACTACAACGGCAGTGGGCGTGTACGCGTACCCGTCACCACTACAATGGTGGTACGTGCCGTACCCACGCCCTTAGAGCGTAGGTACGGCCTGTACCACCGTTGTAGTGGTGATGTAGGGATACGCGTGGTACGGGCCGTACCCATGCTCTGAGGGCGTGGGTACGGCCCGTACCACCATTGTAGGGGTGATGTAGGGGTACGCGCCGTACCCACACCCTCGGTGCGTGGTTACGGCCCGTACCACCATTGTATTTGTGATGTAGGGGTACGCGTGGTACGGGCCGTACCCACGTCCTGAGGGCGTGGGTACGGCGCGTACCCCTACATCACCACTACAATAGTGGTACGGGCCGTACCCATGCCCTCAGAGCGTGGGTACAGCCCGTACCACCATTGTAATGGTGATGAAGGGGTACGCGTGGTACGGGCCGTACCCACGCTCTGAGGGCGTGGGTATGGCCCGTATCACCATTGTAGTGGTGATGTAGGGGTACGCGCCGTACCCACGCCCTCGGTGCGTGGTTACGGCCCATACCACCATTGTCTTGGTGATGTAGGGGTACGCATGGTACGGGCCGTACCCACGCCCTGAGGGTGTGGGTACGGCGCGTACCCCTACATCACCACTACAATGGTGGTACGGGCTGTACCCACGCCCTCAGAGCGTGGGCACGGCCCGTACCACGCATACCCCTACATCACCACTACAATGGTGGTACGGGCCGTACCTACACTCTGAGGGCGTGGGTACAGCGCGTACCCCTACATCACCACTACAATGGTGGTACGGGCCGTACCCACACTCTGAGGGCGTGGGTACGGCCAGTACCACCATTGTAGTGGTGATGTAGGGGTACGCGTGGTACGGGCCGTACACACGCTCTGAGGGCGTGGGTACGGCCCGTACCACCATTGTAGTGGTGATGTAGGGTACGCGTGGTACGGGCCGTACACACGCTCTGAGGGCGTGGGTATGGCGCGCATCACCATTGTAATGGTGAGGTAGGGGTACGCGTGGTATGGACCGTACCCAACCTATGAATGCGGGGGTACGGACCGCATTACCCGTACCCCTAGGGCACCAGTACATTTGTGATACAAGGCGTACACACGCCACGAATGTTGGCTTAGGGCCTGGTGCAGCATATAACCAGTATATTGGGGTGTGTTCATGGCCAGGACAGTAGTGTACTGCACCAAGGGTGTGGGTGGGTGGTGTCTGCCTAGGATTCCCAGCAGTGGACAACGACATGTGAGGCGTGGGTGCAGAGGAATACCAGCAGTGGACAGAGACATGTGAGGGGTGGGTGCAGAGGAATACCAGCAGTGGACAGAGACATGGGGGTGGGTGCCTATCACTCCCAGCAGTGGACAGAGACATGTGAGGGGTGGGTGCCTATCACTTCCAGCAGTGAACAGAGACATGTGAGGGGTGGGTGCAGAGGACTCCCAGCAGTCGACAGAGACATGGGGGTGGGTGCCTATCACTCCCAGCAGTGGACCGAGACATGTGAGGGGTGGGTGCAGGGGAATACCAGCAGTCAACAGAGACATGGGGGAGGGTGCCTATCACTCCCAGCAGTGGACAGAGACATGTGAGGGGTGGGTGCAGAGGAATACCAGCAGTGGACAGAAACATGTGAGGGGTGGGTGCAGAGGAATACCAGCAGTGGACAGAGACATGGGGGTGGGTGCAGAGGACTCCCAGCAGTGGACAGAGACATGTGAGGGGTGGGTGCAGAGGAATACCAGCAGTGGACCGAGACATGGGGGTGGGTGCCTATCACTCCCAGCAGTGGACAGAGACATGTGAGGGGTGGGTGCAGAGGAATACCAGCAGTCGACAGAGACATGGGGGTGGGTGCCTATCACACCCAGCAGTAGACAGAGACATGTGAGGGGTGGGTGCAGAGGAATACCAGCAGTGGACAGAGACATGTGTGGGGTGGGGGCAGAGGATTACCAGCAGTGGACAGAGACATGGGGGTGGGTGCAGAGGAATACCAGCAGTGGACAGAGACATGGGGGTGGGTGCTTATCACTCCCAGCAGTGGACAGAGACATGTGAGGGGTGGGTGCAAAGGGATACCAGCAGTGGACAGAGACATGTGAGGGGTGGGTGCAGAGGAATACCAGCAGTGGACAGAGACATGGGGGTGGGTGCCTATCACTCCCAGCAGTGGACAGAGATATGTGAGGGGTGGGTGCAGAGGAATACCAGCAGTGGACAGAGACATGTGAGGGGTGGGTGCAGAGGAATACCAGCAGTGGACAGAGACATGGGGGTGGGTACAGAGGACTCCCAGCAGTGGACAGAGACATGTAAAGGGGGTGGGTGCAGAGGACTCCCATCAGTGGACAGAGACATGGGGGTGTGTACATCATTAGCAGATGACCACAACTCCATGGGTGTATGTATGCATCCCTAATTTTGGAATATGTTGATAGTGCAATAACAACACAACACTGACAGCAGTGTCCCACTCCCATGAGGATGGATGTCTTTCCTCCACTGCATGACACACCACATGTGGGTGTGAGGACAAATGACAAATGCATACCCACCCCTGGTGGATGCAGCACAATACACACACAGACATCATGCCACAAGACTGTATAGTCATGTCAATGCCTACTAAACCAAGAGAGCCAAAGGGAACACACACTGTCACGCACATCCCAGGACTGATAGGAATGTACAGGTGCTGGGACAGCCACCAAGATGTTGTCTCTCATGGAAGGAATAGGGTGGAGTTCCCATAGATACAATGCCCACAATTGTCAGTCAGGTGCCCAAATACCCTGCAGAACAAGTACCATATGTGTGCTAGGCTGGGATTAAACACATGCATAGCGCGGAAAAGGGACAATTTCTCCATGAAGGCATGGCAACATACTCAATACACAAGTACAGTGACTAGCAAGGATGGCACAGACGATGCAGCCGGAGACATTGCTGAGCAGGCATGGTCATAGTTGAAGGGATCCGTCCACAACAAAGGGAGACACAGGTCAGCACAACAATTGTGCAACTCTCTGCAGGGAAGATATCAGGTTCCACGGAGGAAGGGACACTCCTTGGGACAATGTCTCCAAACACAAATAGCAGACACGACCAAAGATTCTTTGCAGAGACCTTGTGATGGCACGCAGATACCATGGTCCACCCCATGAGCATCAGACTACAACATTTCCCTGAAACATAACACATTACCACAACCCCAACTCCTGGAGCATCAGCACCAACATCAATACCTGAAATGCAATAGTGTTCAAAGTAAAAAGAAAATGCTTTATTCAGCATTCAACGAAAAATAATTAAAGGACACTATTTACAAAGGCCAATGGCCAGTCCAGATCATAAGTCCTTGGGGGGGACACATGGCCACACGTCTCCCCTAGCTTGCCTGCACATCAGAACCCTCAGGTTCGTCGACTGGGGGCATCATGTGGGGAAGGACCAGGCACCGCAGGGACAGGAGGGGGAAGGGTAGGTGTGGTGGGTGCAGGGCTGGACGCCTCCACCACAGGGGGTGGGGCAGCGCCAAAGGTGGAGGTGAGCTTGGCGCTGCACACTTCTGCCTGGGCGTCCAGAGAATCCCCTGCACCCGAAGAAACCACAGGCACAAAGGAGGGGGGGTCGGAGGGATGGGGTGCAGCGCTACTGGTGGAGGTGGTGGACAGGGGGGGGACTCAACTCCCCTACCCGTGGAGTGCCTTGCCCGTTTGCGGGATGGTGAGCCAGTGGGGCTGAGGCCCAGCACAGCCAAGTAGCTCTCTTTGTCAGACTGTGTGGCAGGGGAGCCGAGGGGAGTGCCTTTGGAGGGACTGGGTAGTGAGGCATGCGGACTCAGACTGTGGCTGCGTGTATGCCTGTGTGCCCCAGACCCAGTGGGTGTGCCTTTATCCCCCTGAGTGTGCATGCCAAGAGGTGTGCGCCTGCCCTTACGTGTTTGTGTGCTGCCTGTGTCTGGTGGGGTGCGTGCTTGGGAATGTCTGGGTGTGCACGATCGAATCGACCCGCCATTTTGTGACCCGCCGCCATTTTGTGTTGCCATCACTCAGGCAGCACGGCGAACGAAGTCTATTCTGCTTTTCCCGTAGCTTGGTGTCGAAATACGTCCTCGGCCTTATTTGCAAAGCTGGTGTTTGGACTAGCCGAGTACACTAATCCTTGTCTGGCTTTCCTAATCCCTGTTTAAACTATCTGTAGGCTCACACTATTCTTTCCTGATCATATCTTATCAACTGGCCTTCACTGTCTCCTGCTAGCATTCTCTCGTGTCACGACTGTCCTCCAAACCACACAAGCGTATCTCACCACCTGCAAGTTAGTTATAATCTGTTAATGAATTAGTTCGGGGGTGGGATGACAAACACAGTTGGAGGAGAGGTCTCTTCGAGTCATCTGATATTTCTGTTTTCGAACCTTTCTTATTGGTTCCACTTGTTTTTCCACTTACCCTATTGGCTCTTTCCTTCTATGCTTGGGGAGTGTGTCTCGTTAATAATTATGTATTGTATAGTATTTAATCTGATGCGCCACAGAGTGAAGTGGCAGTCTCCTGAGAACCTACTTTGTGTACTTCTAGGATAACTGTACCAGCTGCAGCTAAATAAATCCAATCTTCTAACGCCGACAGAGTGTCCCGTGTCTCTGTGTAGCGAAGCAGGTGAACTCCGAGGACAGAGGGCGTACCCTGCGCCGCCAGACCCAAAAGGTTCTGGTTCTTCAATTGGCGCCCAACATGGGGCGGCTTCAGTGGTACCGGTTCTGCTCGAAGGTCGTGAGGAACCCCGCAAGAAAATTCCGGAGGGTTCACGAGCCACATTAAGCGACCCCTGTATGTCGAAAGTGGTCCGAACGTCTTTTGCAGCACGGTTACTCCTTCCTGATGGCTACTGACGACCACTGCCCTGACTGCCGCCCTGCTTTGGCCCATTCCTTTGATGATGTATGGTAAGGCGAGACGATAGACGGGCCTCTGTTGGTGGAAGAAGATGTCCTTAGTTAAGTATTTTTGTGGGTCGCGCCCACAATTTGGTTCTTTGTTTTAAGTTCTTAGGTTTCTTAGATTTAGCGTTTGCAAAGGCTAAAGCCGAGGGTAAGTGCATTTGTACTGCGTAAACTGAGTTTTACTCCCTTGAAGTTTGTGAACAGTCCAGAGACATTTCGAAATGCCTGGTCTGACTAAGTTTGGAAGAATTTGTTGTCTTGGTTGTAATAGGGACTCCCGACTTGAGGACTCTTGTCTGATTCCTTCGGTTGGAACTCCCACATATGAGCTCTATTCGAAACATGGTATCGGTCCCATTGCCTTTATCGAGACATGGACTCGATACACGAAGAAAGATGGTGTTCTCAAATGGCCAGAAAACGGTAGTTTTGACTGATGTGCTAGACAATTTGGAAGCAGTATTATTCAAAAGAAAAGCCCGGCCGGCAATGTTTGACTCTTTCCACCTTTGGCGTAAGGAAGCCAAACAGAAAGAAATTAAACAAGCAAAACGAGATAGGAAAGCACAGGGTATGACAATTATACAGGCTGCCCAACAGTTCAAAAATGATGAAATTGACAAAGCGACTGAAATTTCAGAAAGACAACATCGTATGGCGATAGATAAATGCTATCCGGTGTTGCCTGTTTCTCCTTCTGATAATAAGAAAGATATAGAAGAGGATCCCCTAATGTCTCATTTATTAAGGTTGCCTCCACCCTATGCGCAAAATGCCAATGTGCCTCAGCCGTTACAGCCTGCCCAGCTGCTGGTAGTACCTCCACCGGTTCCGGTTCTTCAGCATTTGCCTCCTCCAGTACTACCGCCCTTGCCGGTTTTACCATTAGTCTCAATTTCTTTGCCTTCATCTCCTGATCTTAACTCTCCTTTGCCTTCTGCTCCTCCTGCAATCTCCAGTTCTTCTCCTGTTAGTTCTCCTAATACTCTGTCTCCAATTCTAATGTCTAATTCACCATCTGTGCGTAAGCGTCTCACAGATTCTGTCACTAGTATTCTATCTCCTTTCTTTGGAGCTTTTAATGTGTCTCCGGCTTTTGCTCGAAGACAATCTCGTAGTCAGTTTCCAGATTTTGAGGAACGAGAGAAGCTAGACTCTCTTGCACGAAGATGGATCAAGAAGGGTCCACAATATAGTGTGCTTGATATTTTGCCTACCTTTTTGCAATGGAATGCGCCTACGCAGAGATATGTTTTTAATGTAATGTGCGACATTCTCATTAAAGAATGGGAAGATGTGAGTTCGAGTCCGATCTCACAAGATCTGTTAGATGTTCAAGCTAATTTTGAAAAAGGACTTATTGTAGGTTCCAAAGTCGAGGAAGCTGTAAGGACACTTATCTCTCATAGATCCTTATTGTTTTCTCAGATTTTTCTTGATTCCGATCCGTCGGTTAAACTGATGTCGAAAAATTACCCTATGAGAGAAGTTCCTCCAGTATGGAAGGAAGAGGTTGCGGCAGTAGGTGCTAATCCAGCTATTACTGCTCATTTTCAGCGTATATGGGTACATGTGCCATGGAAGAGATCTGAAGTTTTGGCTCTTAAGCAGACTCTACCAGATCCTCGTAAGAACCCTGCAGGTTATTACAAAGAATTATCGCAGACAATCAATGCTTGTATTATGAATTTAGCAAACATCGATATGTTGATGGGTAATGTCGTCCCACAGACAATATGGGCTAAGATTCGTAGGGAGGATCACGCACAGGAGCTAGGTGCTACTTGGGATGTCATAGCTGATAAAGATAGAGACCAAGTGGATGGCGCAAAGCCTGACGCTTTGATCTCGGAACTTCCTGGTAGAATCATTACGTTAATGAAAACTATGATGCCTGCACTGAGAGTTAATTGGGATAAGTTAGCAGCATGTAAACAAAAGAAAGATGAAAGTGTTTCTGACTTCTTTACTCGTTTCGAAGAGACATTTATCGATCACAGTGGTCAGGACATGGCTACTGAGGGTGGACAGCGATTATTCGTGGATAAATTTGTATTCAATTTGCTTCCCGAGCTGTCACACAAATTAAAAGATTCAGCGAGTTCTTGGGCTGTTTCTTCTTCTGCTCAGATATTGGCTACTGCACAATATTATGAGAATAGGGATAAAGAAGAAAAAGAAAAACAAGAGAAAAAGATGAAAGATTTAAAGACGAAGGTTCTCTTGCAGCAAGCTTATCCTCCACGTTATGTTCAGCCTCAGACTCAACAGCCACCGCAGCTTCAGAGGTTGTATCAGAAACCTGAACCATACATTCTGCGACCTTTGTTAGGTCCTAATCAATGTGCCTATTGTAGAGAGGAAGGTCATTTTAAGAGTAGTTGTCCGGTTTTATTGCAGCGCAATGGAGCGTTATCTACTCCACTAGGTCGTGCTGGCCTCCAGTCAGCAAACAGAGGTAGAGGTCGAGGTATGTTGACTCAAGAACAGCGTGCCCTTCCTTCTCCCAATTCCATGAACTACTTTGATCAGCAGAATGTGAGATCTACTCAGTATTACAATGAAGACCATTATATTGAAGGCGAGAATGAGAGTCTTCATGCCAACTAGGACAGCCATGGACAAAGTAGAGGAGTTGTGCCAATCCCAGTAGATCAAAATGGTCCTTATGTTAACGTCACTACAATGATTGTATCAGAGCCATTTCTTTTGGATACTGGAGCAATGAGAAGTTCTATCATTCATTCTAAACTCCCTGGGGCACCTTTGTCTGGCTTAACGAATGTTTCTGTAGGATTCTCTGGCGCCCCTGTTCGCAATCCGGTTTCTTGCCCTTTGCCTATTTCTGTTGGTCCTTACGATTTGGAAGCTCCACTTTTGTTGACGAATGGTTGCGGTGAGAATCTATTGGGTCTAGACCTATTGAAAAGAATGCATGCTACAATATATTGTTCTCCTTCTGGTGTACATCTCACTCTAGGTCAGAAGTTGATCTCCCCAATGTATCTGTCCAAAGATCAGTTTCCTCCTGAGTTGCTTTCTCTTCCAACAGCACTTTGGGCCACGGGTCCGAATGATGTGGGTTGTCTTGAGATACCGCCTTATGTTGTTACTCTCAAGCCCAATGTTGAATTACCACGTGTCCCACAATATAGAATTTCTGCTGAAGGTGAAAAAGCGCTTTTAGAAATCATTCATGACCTAATTCGGAAGGATGTGGTTGAAGTAACGAGAGGTAACACATGCAATAGTCCTATCTTTCCTGTTCTTAAACGTACTGATCCTTCTCAGCCTCCTGTGTACCGGTTTGTGATTGATCTGCGAGAAGTAAACAAAATTGTGATTCCACAATTCCCTGTTGTTCCAGATATCACTGCCTTCTTGACTATGATACCTTCCACAGCGACCTGGTTTTCTGTTATCGATCTAAAGAACGCTTTCTTCAGTATTCCCATTGCAGAAGAGAGTAGGGACATTTTTGGTTTTTCTCTTGGAGGCTGAAGCTTCCGGTTTAAGCGCGCACCCCAAGGCTATTGTGAAAGTCCCTCCATTTATAGCCAAGCTTTGAAATGTCATCTTGATACTTTTCATTTGCCGTCTGGTGCTGCTCTCATCCAGTATATGGATGACTTGTTGGTAGCCGCTGACTCAGAAGAGATTTGTAAAGATGTCACTGTTGCACTGTTACGCCATTTGTTTAAGCTGAATCACAAGTTATCACCTTCCAAACTACAGTATGTTTGTCGAGAGGTTACCTACTTGGGTCATCTCCTTTCAAAGGAGGGACGACGACTAACACCAGAACGAATTCAAGCGATTGCACGAATGTCTGTACCATCCACACAAAGGGAAGTACGTGCCTTTCTGGGTATCACTTCTTATTGTAGACAGTGGATCCCTAACTTCTCTTTGATCGCCAAACCTATGTTAGCACTCACTTTAAAAGATACGCCTCAGCCCCTTCCTTGGACCGATGAGTGCCAAAAGAGTTTCACTGATTTACGCACTGCTCTCTGTTCTGCTCCTGTACTAGGCACCTCAGATTACACTAAGCCTTTTACGCTGTATGTTCACGAAAGTGAAGGTTGTGCGTTATCGGTCTTGACACAGCAATTTGGAGACAGACAGCGGCCATGTGCCTATTTTTCGGCTACATTAGATCCCGTAGCTAAAGCATTACCCAGTTGTCTCAAAGCCACAGCAGCCGCAGCAATTTGTATCCGACAGTCTGCTGGAATGGTGTTAGATAACACTCTCATTTTCATGGTGCCACATGCAGTAGATACTTTGCTAAACAGAACAAAAACACAGCATCTTACGAGTGCACGTTTAACTGGTTACGAGCTGACGCTTTTGGCTAGTCACGTACACATCAAATGATGTAATACCCTGAATCCAGCTACTTTGTTGCCCCTTCCAAACGAGGAGAGTGTTGAGGATCAGCATGATTGTTTCTTCCGTACTGAGGAAGAGACAAAAGGAAGAATTGACCTGAGGTACACACCGTTAGAGAATCCAGATGGGACTTTATGGGTAGATGGTTCTTGTTTTAAAATGCCTAATGGAGATACGGTTTCAGCCTATGCTGTAACTACTTTACATACAATTGTGGAAACTGCACGTATTAGACACAATTCAGCGCAAGCAGCAGAGTTGATAGCACTGACGAGAGCTTGTGTATTATCGAAAGGAAAAAGAGTGAACGTGTACACTGACAGTCAGTATGCCTTTGGTGTAGCGTTCAGTTTTGGGCGTCTCTGGAAGGAAAGGGGATTCCTAACTTCACATGGCACCAAAATACAGCATGGTCAGTTGGTGACTGATCTCCTTGAGTCACTTGCTTTGCCCATCCAAATAGCGATAGTGAAGTGTAGTGCACACAAGAAGATTACGGATGATGTTGGACGAGGAAATGCATTTGCTGATGAAACAGCAAAGAAAACAGCAAGAGATTCAACGAGTCGAATGTATATGGCAGGTCCTGCAAATTGGGTCAGAGAGAGAGGAATGTGTGAGAATACAGTGGAAAGCGTGAAAGCGATTCAGAAAGAGGCTTCAGAAAGAGAGTTGAGCAAGTGGAGAGAAAGTACGGGAATGTTGAATGAGATGGGTTGTTGGATAGAATTATCCGAACATCAACGTTGGTTGTTACCAGATGCATACGTACTTCCAGTGGTTACTATGGCTCATGGTCCAGCTCACCTTAGTGTAAAAGGCATTTGTAAACTTTTGGCCCCAGTGTGGCAAAACGAGAACATCCCAGAATGTGCAGACAATGTAGTAAAGCATTGTATTATTTGTCTAATGTATAACCCAGGAAAGAGAACCCCAACTCCAGCAGGTCACTTTGCTCCTCCGACATACCCATTTGAAGTGTTGCAAATCGATTACATTCATATGGATCGATGCAACAACCTCAAATATGTTCTGGTGGTAGTATGTGCCTTTTCGAGGTGGATAGAAGCATACCCTTTGAAAGATAATACAGCTTTATCCACAGCTAAAATCCTACTAAAAGAGTTCTTTCCCAGGTTTGGTTTGCCGCGCATTGTCTGGAGTGACAATGGGAGCGAATTTGGTGGCCAAGTCATGCAGAAAGTTTGTGCAGGTCTTGGAATCAAGCAAAAGTTCCACGCGGCAAATCATCCACAATCAGCGGGTTTAGTAGAATGTTACAATGGAACTCTGAAGTTGAAATTAGTGAAGATTCCAGCAAGTACGGGACTTAATTGGCCTGATGCTTTCCCGTTAGCTCTGCTATCCACCAGAACTGCAGTACACTCTCGTTTGGGACTTAGCCCTTATGAAGTGGTATTTGGCCGTCCGGCCAACGTATGGGGAATACCTCGCCCTAAAAAATTCTCCGACTTGCCCTATCCAATGTTGATTGATTATCTGCATGACCTTACAACTAAATTGCGTGTTCTTCATCAACAGGTTCAGAGTGCTCTGCAAGAGGCCTCCGCAGACCCAGGTCATTCCATCCGACCAGGTGAATGGGTCTGTGTGAAGAATTTTCAGAGGTCCAGTAATCTGCAGCCCAGGTGGCGGGAGCCTCGGATGGTCCTATTGACAACAAGGACAGCAGTTAAAGTTGAAGGAAAGAAAAATTGGATTCACAGTGTGCATTGCAAGAAAGTACCTTTGCCTTTGCCTTTTGATCAGTGGGTTCGTAGTGGGGTTGGTGACTGTGAAGGCGAAACAGTTCCACGATTTGTACCCTTTAGCGATGCACACCTGAATGGGACATTGTCTGAGAAAGAAGACGACGACATTTTACAAAAAGCAATTCCATCGCATCGTCGCTTGAATACGACTGAACCAAGAACATTGTTTCAAGATCAGAGTGTTCTGGGGAAGGAACGTTACAACCTCAGGCCCAGACAAAAGAACAATTGAGACTTTCTTCTCCCTTGTGTAGTGTTCTGTTTAGGTTGCAGGGTCACGGTAGGAGTCTAGGTCACGACCTGAGTAGTGACAATAGGTCTGCAGGATCCTCAGTGTCATAGGACGGTAGAGCATCGTGATTTCAGTGATTGAGGAAGATTGCCGTGAGCATCCACTAGTAAAAATGGAAACTACACCAAATAATAAAGAAAGAAGAAATGAAATGAAGAAAACATCTTGTAAAATAATGTACAGTCGTTTTAGTATAACTTTATGTGTTTTTATATCATTATGTATTGCTTTGGCGATTATTGGTTGGATAGTTTATGTTTTGCAGCCGAGAAATACCTCCCCTTCTTCCTCTTTGCCTTCTTCTACTATCTCTCCACACCTCTTTCATACTTTTCCTTCACATGAACTTGTCAGAAGAACCGAGTATTACAACAATTCCTTTGTCCAACTATTACACCAGCATCAATTAGTGGTCAACACAACTGACTGTTGGGTATGTGGTCTTATGTCACATACCACCGAGAAAGGAATGCCATATCTAGTTCTTCCTTTTTCCTATGAGGGTTCTGCTTGGGCATTCTACGTTATTTTCTCCAATGCATATCAAAGCAAATTCAGACGGTCCGTTACTTCACAAATTAATTATCCAGATTTTAGTCATAGTTCCTTGATTAAGGGTATGGTAGTTATGGCTAAAATCATGGAGAACAGCAAAATTTCCATTGACGAAAGGAAAGCATACACCAATTGGAACGTCACCCAATATATGTCGAGTCTTAATAATAAAGTGGGAAAGGGAAAATCCTCGCCAATCTGGACTATACCGCATCAAGGTAACTTCTGTTTACAGATAAACGATTGTTCTTCTGACACTGCACAAAAGAGTAACTGTTCCTACACGTACATTTATTCCTCTCAAAACTCGCCTCCTCTAGTACCGTCTCAAGGCACCTATTTCATTTGCTATGATAGAGCTTATACTTGGTTACCAACGGGTTTCTATGGTACTTGCTACATAGCCTTCCTTCTTCCTCCTGCTTACATTGCTTCTGCCAATTATCACCGAACCCGTTTCAGCCAAGGAATTATTGACTCAAAAGACACCGCGGGACAAGAGGGAGGAGATTTCCTTAAAGGTTTCCTTCCCTTCTGGGGTCCAATGGCCAACAGCAGAAATATAAGGCAACTGGTCCGTGTCGTAGAGACTACAATAGACATCACTGTAGGAGCCTTAAGTAATATCACGGCAGAACTACAGGCAGATCGTCTTATGACCTTACAAAACCGAGTTGCCTTAGACTTTATTCTTGCCGATCGTGGTGGAGTATGTAAATTGATCGGGTCAAGCTGCTGTATTTTCATTCCTAATGACGCTCCGACAGTATACCAAGCTATCTCCAAGTTGCACATAATCTCCGAGTCTATTCATCAGGACGAAGGAGATTGGTCTTTAACGGAATGGTTTTGGGGACCACTGTCCAAATGGGGTTGGAAAGCATTGACATTCCTTGGAATAATCTTGACCATTGTATTTTCTTGCTACCTCTGTATGCACTGTGGTCCCGCTATCTGTGATCTTTGTGCTACTCTGTGCATCCCAAAACCCAAACCACCGGTAACGGAAAACATAAGAATGATATTACAGCAACAGCTCGATGATCTCATGGCTATTGATGTGGACTCAGATTAACGTGAGTCTATCTTGCCTGAGTTCTGGCAAAAGGAGGGTCTGAGGAACTTCGATTTCCGATCACGATCGAATCAACACGCCATTTTGTGACCCGCCGCCATTTTGTGTTGCCATCACTCAGGCAGCAGGCCGAACGAAGTCTATTCTGCTTTTCCCGTAGCTTGGTGTCGAAATACGTCCTCGGCCTTATTTGCAAAGCTGGTGTTTGGACTAGCCGAGTACACTAATCCTTGTCTGGCTTTCCTAATCCCTGTTTCAACTATCTGTAGGCTCACACTATTCTTTCCTGATCATATCTTATCAACTGGCCTTCACTGTCTCCTGCTAGCATTCTCTCGTGTCACGACTGTCCTCCAAACCACACAAGCGTATCTCACCACCTGCAAGTTAGTTATAATCTGTTAATGAATTAGTTCGGGGGTGGGATGACAAACACAGTTGGAGGAGAGGTCTCTTCGAGTCATCTGATATTTCTGTTTTCGAACCTTTCTTATTGGTTCCACTTGTTTTTCCACTTACCCTATTGGCTCTTTCCTTCTATGCTTGGGGAGTGTGTCTCGTTAATAATTATGTATTGTATAGTATTTAATCTGATGCGCCACAGAGTGAAGTGGCAGTCTCCTGAGAACCTACTTTGTGTACTTCTAGGATAACTGTACTAGCTGCAGCTAAATAAATCCAATCTTCTAACGCCGACAGAGTGTCCCGTGTCTATGTGTAGCGAAGCAGGTGAACTCCGAGGACAGAGGGCGTACCCTGCGCCGCCAGACCCAAAAGGTTCTGGTTCTTCAGACAAAGCGCTGCAGGAGACTCACTGCTGCCGTCAGTGAAAAATCCATGGACCTCAGCAACATCCGTTGGTCAGACATCGCTGCTGACATGCCCTCCATGAACGACACCATCTGTGTCAGCAGTCTGGTGTGGCCATGGAGGACATTCAGCGTCGATGTCTGGCCAACCTGCAACTGCCGCTGAATGTCCACAGACTCTGCAGTGAGGGCAGCAGGGGGGACAGGGGCAGGGGGTGTGGTGCCTGGCACGAAGGAGACACGGTGGTGCCCTGCACGGACAGAAGGGACCAGAGCAACTGGGAGGGCGGTGATGGGAATGGAGGGGGCGGTGACAGATGTGGTGCTGCTGCCAGGTGTTGTAGCAGCCTCCGCCCCCTCGAGGAGTTCAGCCTCGGACCCGTCAGCGTCGTAGTCGGTGTCGCCACCAGACAGTGTGGAAGAAAACAATGGTTCGGGATGGCCTAAGAAGGTCCAGTGCAAAGAGAAACCCTTAGGAGGGCGGATGATTTTGTATAGGTTCAAAGACTCATACGGGAGAATAATACTTAATATAGAGAAACAGGGGACAGGAAAGGTCAATATATGACACTTATTTATTGTACATAGGTTGAATTCAAGTGCTCACATATTTAGTGACAAAAAGCGTGACATGCAGGTGAGGGTGGACTTTTTAAAAAGGAACATCGCATTGGCAACAATAGAGAACCATTTTTTCTTGGTTAAATCAGTACAAAAAAGGTTCAAGTTGCGTAAGGTCGACGACGTTTCGAACTCAATTATTTGAGTTCATCTTCAGGACAAATGTGAGCATATGAACTCTAAATGTGGAAAATGCAAAAGTAAACAAGTATAAATAACTCATAAATAAGTCCCTGAACTGTAAATAGCATCACAATCAAGTAAATGTAAGGTACATAGTGTTCTCCAAATAGTGATGCAAGTAGGAAGATTCATTTAGGTGATAATTGAGAAACTGGAATAATAAATCATGAAGACGAAAATTGAACTGTCTATTACCCAGACAATTGGAAGCATTAAGCAAATTCAAAGTTATTTTCAAGAGACCCGAGGGTTACAAGGGCGAATTAGCTATTAGAATTGCTGGCAAGGAAAGGAGGGGGCGTCAGGACGCGCGAAGAAAATGGATCACTTACTGAGCATATGGGAGGTTAAGTAATGGGGTTGTCGTCATTTAAGGAAGATGCAACGGTGTGCTCGCCACAGCAGTGAATGTCTCGATAGGAACCAGTGGCCTGGGGAAACGGAGTGATTTGCGGTTAACAGGACATAGTTCGGTGTGGTTTAAGCGAGAATACGGGGTTGTGCCAGAATAAGGGAAGACACTTACTGGAGTTACAGACTTAGTCCAACCTGCTCAATGTATGGAGGCGGGGTTCCGGTGCCGAGAAATTAATCTGCAGTGAATGTCTCGATAGAAACCAGTTGCCTGGGGAAACGGAGTGAATTGCGGTTAACACGACGTAGTCCGGTGTGGTTAAACGAGAATACGGGGTTGTGCCAGAATAAGGGGAAGACACTTACTGGAGTAACGGACTTAGTCCAACCTGCTCAATGTACGGAGGCGGGGTTCCGGTGCCGGGAAATTAATCTGTAATGGAGGGGGAGTAAGAGATTACCGTCAGGCGGATATTAAGGCCGCGAGAGAGGGGAGGGTGAATAAGGTAATCGCCGAAGTACTTACTCATTACAGGCGGCACACGGTTCAGTCAATGGGGTTCTCGCGGGGGGTGGGGCGGGTCCTGGATGCGTGCAGGTACGCGCAGCGACTGGTGGTGTAGTGGGAGGTGGAGGGTATTTGAGGAAAAAGGGGTTGCTAATGGTTACGTAAAGCGAATGCAGCTGCGTGAGTTGGAACGCGCGAGGGCCCAGCATCGAGAGTAGGCTCATGAGATGCCTGTTTTCAAGCGATAGCAAGTGGGAAAGGAAACATGCGAGGATGTGCTCGATTGTTAAGTACTGGGACAGTGCATGATTCCAGAACGCTGGACAAGACAATTTTGAGACTTGCTAAGTCTTAGACGGAATCAAGAAAATATAAAAATTAAAAATAAAGGAATATTAATTAAATAAATTATTATTATTATTAGAATGCAACAACAGTTAATAAACAATCAGCGTTGGGGTTCTAGTAATTGCGGGATCAGTCTTCATTCAAGTGTGTAAATATAGTACAATTGGAATGCAGTACATAAGCGATTACATTGCAGAAAAAAGGACAAGAATGCATACACGTGGTCTTGGGGTAAGCAAGAAATTAGACTGGAGTTTCAAAAGTTAGTGGCACATGGGGCCACGGAAGGTGGTTACAGAATGGTTCTGTATTCGTCCAGAGTGTTAAGCCCATGTTCGATAGAGCGGCATTTGAAGATCCATTTGCATTCCATGCGGTTAAGGATTTGCTGTTGATTTCCTCCTCTGTGGTTGTGGTGTAGACTGTCAATCACTTGCCATGTGAAATCAGTTTCAGAGTGTCCTTTGGCCAAAAAATGTTCCACCAGTGGTGCCGTTTGTATTTTGCAGCGGATCCTACTCCTATGTTGAGAGATCCTGGTCTTGATTTTTTGCGTGGTTTGTCCGATATAAAGCAATTGGCAGGGACATTTAATACAGTAAACCACATTTTGTGAATTGCAATTAGAGAAAAATTGTAAAGTGTGTTTAGTGCCATTATATTCAAAAGACTGGGTGTTACAGGTAGAATCACATGACATACAGTTGTTACACTTATAGTGGCCTTGTAGAGGAGGGAGGCCAAGGAAAGAATGTAGAGTATTGTCCTTGTGTGTCGGTTTTTGGGCTCTAACTAGGTGGTCCTTAATATTACGTCCTCTTTTGAAGGCAAAGAGTGGGGTGCCTGTATTAAGTTCCAAGGGGCCTAGTACTGACCAATGTTTCTTTATCATTTTGGTAAGTTTGTTGCTGACTGGGCAAAAGGTAGTGACGCATGTGATCTTGTTGAGGGATGCCTTTTCTTTGGGTTGCAGCAGGAATTCACGGTGTGAATACCATGCTCGTTTCATTGAGCGCTTTACTAGACGTCTAGGGTAGCCCCGGTTGGTGAGTTTCTTGCACAGGATTTCAGCCTCCTGGAAGAAATCCTCTTTGAACCTGCAGTTTCTACGAATTCTGAGAAATTGTCCATAGGGTAGGCCATCTCTCAAAAGAACAGACAGGTCCTCCGTCTGACTCCCCTCGCCCTCCGTGCCACTTGCTCCCGCAGACTCGCCAGCAGTGGTGGCACCGGTGCTGGATCCCTCCTCCAGGTTCGTGCAGGTGTCTCCCTCGGTGTCCTCCGATGATGCTGTGGGCAAGGTGAAGAGACAGAAAATTATCAGTCACCTGTATACATCTGACACCTGAGTCCAAACAAAATATGTCACAGTGCATATCAGGAAATGCATCATGAGTAACATCTAGAATACTCCGCACATATGTAAGCCCTGCACTCCCCAGTTGTTTGACCCACCATGCCACTTGGAAACAAAGAAAATTAGGACACAACAGCAAATAACTTGATATCGAATTAAACTGAGAAGCTAGTGTCTGGGAACAGTTGGGCACAGCAAGACTATGAAGGCATGCCACCTCATGTTCACTGTGAACGAAACAGTATTGGGGCAGCCAAGGCCAAATAACAGACTTCAATCCTGAAGGTGTCCCCACACTCAGAGACCTGTGAGTACTTTTGAAACCCAAACGAAATACATTGTGATCCCTTGGGAATAACAACACTTTACACAATCTCCATGTTTAGAATATGTGAATGTGCCACTTTGTGAACAGAACACACATGTGCCTGTATAAAATAAGTAACACAATGAGGTGCACACAAAACCTACATTCACACAGTCATTGTATGAGCTGCCAGCCTTATTCATATAAGCCACTGTTAGGAAGAAATTGGGTTTCAGTAAGTACATATACATGGCACCATGGCGGTCTGGATGACTTGACACTCGTAAGTTGGTATCAGCAAGAACCAAGGACTTACCCAAATGCAACCACACTGTGGGAACATGTATATGTATAATCTGAAAACAAGTGTTATTCGAACTGTGCCTTCCTTTAAAATGTGCCAGCGTGTCCCCGGAAAGTGTAAAGGTGGTTTCTTGTGCACTTCCTTGGGAGACATCTGTCATGCAGGCACATTATTGTCCTTCACAACAAAACATCAAAGTCAAGCATAGACAAAATTGAGACATGTTGACAAGTGTAGTGAGTGCCAAGGTACAAGACTTCTTGACTAACAACTTGAATCATGCCACCTGTCACATGGCCATCCGTACCATGATGACACAGTTGGCAACAAAACTGACCCACTGCCTGTCATGTGGAGTGGCACACATGTCCAAACACAGGACAATGCATAAGCTAATGGGCCTGCAATTGTGTCGGAATAAGGAGCACCTGCACTGAGGAGAAACCCTCATGGCAAGCAAGAATGTCCACACAGATGTCAGCACAAAAAGACCAAAATACATAGCATCTGGACCACACACTGGTGCCAAAAATGGATGAGCAGGAACCATCTATTTAAACTTTTGACACATGCTGCAAAGCACAAACATTAAACCCTGCACAACATGACTGGGTCACTGCATGTTGAGTGTCTGTCCAGACAATTATCACACACAGGTCAGACCTGGCAAGGAGACATAAGGTTTGGACATGTAGGCCTTGCCCGCACAAACCCCCCATACCTGAGACAATGTAATTGAAACAGATCAAGAAGTGACATCTCTTAATCTGGGTTTACTAAAATGTGCATCAAGATCTCCTAAATGTACTCCACATCACCTCGTGAGGCTGCCAACACATATTTGTGACAAACAACCATCAACAGATAGTTGTACATAGACACACAGGCACTGCCCAGTGTGAGGATGCACAGGCCAAATGGGTTCACCCTGTACAGTGGACACATGTAGCACACTGTACATGAATACAAATGAGGCCAGGGAACAATGCCACAGAGGCCAACCTGTGCTGAACACACAGAGAATGGGCACAGTGTTGGATGACACACATGATTCCGAGTCAAGGGTGTCTCTGGAGACTGTAGGGGGCACACTGCTCCATGGTCCTGGAATGATCTGACTGAAACATGATCAACCGTCCCGGCACTATGCATATCTCCAACTCATGCACATCATGTCTGAGGGCACAACATCGGTCATGCATTCTGCAAGTCTGTTAATTTGAATCCTCACACTCCTATGTTGAGACTCAGCATCAGTGCCAACAAATATGGACCACCAAATGACTGAACAGGACAGGGCACAGGCAAGGTACCAACACATGTCACAGACCACCCCCACACATGATGCAGAAAGCAATGTGCACATGGATTAACTGGCAGCCTAGATTATCATGTGCAATAGTGTTTACACACAGACCAGGGAACACATGTCAAGGAGGGGAAGAGAGGAAGAACAGCATCAGTTGACTTGGGGGAAAAGGATATGCACTGCACATATAAATCCTGGCAGTGTATCCAGGCGACTGAGCACTTCTAAAAGCTGGACACACACATCAAACACACATGTACCTACCCCCTTCCTGCTGCTGCATCTCCTGTAACCGCCTATCCATGTCAGGGAAGACCACCGTCAGGACACGCATCTGGTGGGTCAGGCGTTGGCGCCCGACGTGGGTGGCGTGGAGGTGAGTCCTTTAGCAGGACCCGGGCGATCCTCCGGGTCCAGCACAGGATGTCCTGCCACCGTTTTCTCACTTGTGCTAGGCGCCGACTGCGACCCTCCACCGATCTCACGGCCCTGACGGCCTGCTTCCAGATCTCCCCCTTGGTGGAGGCAGTTACCTGTGAGGATGACAAAGTTAGACAACATCACTACACCTGCTCCATGTCAGAGAGACAAACATTTGAACATCTTTGAAATGTTGAACAGGGCATAGGATGCTGCCAAGGAATTGCATCTTAGTCATATGGACATTGGCCTCTGTGGAAGCCCCAATGCACTACATGGCATGTGAAGTACACAGGTGGCATGAGGGGTGCGACACACTCCATGAACATGGCACACACTGTGCATCACAAGAGACACCAGGCTGATGGACAGCACCTCCAAACAGTTACATGCCCCAGGCCACTGACGCAACCTCAGCAGAGTACACAGACACACACAGGCACAGATCAATCACATGCCATTGGCAACAGCGGATACAAACCTCACTCTGCACATGTGCCACTTGCCTGTGGGGGGTGATAGGTGTGGGGCTAGCTCAGCAAGTCAGACACACAGCACGGCTTACTTCTCACATCAGATGGGTAGAGCTGTTGCCCCCTCCATGCAGCTGTGGTGCAACACTTCACATAGACACTCACCAACATGACAAGGAACATTCACACACATCAAAGTCCAGGGGGCGTACACATCACTCGGAGACTCTCACCACAGCTCCACTCAACTCAGACAGATCTGTGGGAACAGTCACCTGTCACACCAGGGGGACCACTGAATCACCTCAGGGCAATGGACAAAATATGCCACAAAGGATTAGCCAGGCTGAATGTGTCATGCACTATGCAGTGAATGTCACAGTAAGCACAATGCAAGTGAGGAGTGCACACATGAACTACATCATGCTCTGCATGGGAGACATAAGCCATTCCCCCCCTTGGACCCACTCTAAACAACATTGCATGTCTATCACACCTGGACACAATGCCAGAAGTGACAATCACAAAAAAGGTGCACAGTCAAAGCTAGTGGAGTCAGCACTCACCTGCTCCCCTGGTCTCCCATACAGGCTGGGGTACTGTGGGAGGATGACATCAAGCAAAGCCTCATTCTCCTCCTGTGTGAAAGGCTGGGCACTCTCCAAAGACCTTGACATGGTGCCAGAAGAAGCACAGGTAGCAGCAGTGGTGTCGACTGAAAGGTTGTGCAGGCAAGTGCCCTCTCATGGGTTCTGCCTGACTTATATCTGCCTTACTGGGTCCTTTCATTTACAGAAGTACAGAGTGATTGGTCAGACTCATGTGCATCCTACGTTTCCTCCAATCCCTTTAAACATACACCAGTGACAGCACTTGCATGGTTCAAATTAGCAGCATCATATCAAGTCAACAACCACTTTGCAACAATGTAATTTTGTGGCCAACTGACTTTTCAAGGCCACCTGATGGAAAAATTTGAACAGAAAACTCGGTATCCATGACACCCAGCATGCATTTATGGCCTAAAACTTGTCCCTTATGTGTCCCCTATGTAAATTTCAAATCCCCACACAGGTACGGTGCATTTCACACGTACGCGTAGGCACTGGGAGTATACGTACGTGTACTACCTCAGTACACGTATGTGTACAACTAGTGCATACACGTACGTGTAATCCCAGTGCCTACGCGTATGCGTACTGAGGTAGTACACGTACGTGTACTCCCAGTGCCTACAACAGTACGTGTATACGTACTGTTGTAGGCACTGGTAGTACACGTACGTGTACTACCTCAGTACACATGCGTGTACAACTAGTGCGTACATGTATGTGTACTACCTCAGTACACGTACGTGTACAACTATTGACTACACGTACGTGTACTGAGGTAGTACACGTACGTGTATGCACTAGTTGTACACATACGTGTACTAAGGCAGTGTACGTCCCGAAACAAGCGTGCTCCTACAGCAACACTACTATAGTGATACGGACCGTACACACGCCCTCAGAGCGTGTGTACGGTGCATTTCACACGCTTACACTGGTGATAGGGGGCGCACACGAAGGCCATGGAGGTCTCAGACTCGCACAAGCTTGTACATCAAGTCATTGTTATTAATGTCCTTCATGTACAGGGCCTAGGTGTGTCAGTCAGTGATATTGCACATGTCTCCTCATGTTTGAGCACAATAGATGTGTGATGCCCTGTGTACACATGTCATGTGTGATGTGGCACTATGTGGCACACTTCCCCTTCACACTTTGCACATGTGGGCATGGAGTCCAAACGTGTCAAGCACAGCATCACTGGTATGGCACAGTCACCAACACCCGCAAATGTCGCCTGATGCCAGGGACAGGGACACTAAGAACTGACATTGAACGACCAGCGTGCCACGATGTGATTATGTCATGTGCGGATTAAACCCAGATCAGTTGACTGGGGGTGAGTGCTTGCAATGTTCAACACTCCGTCCATCATTTCCTTTGGTTTTTGCTTTGTTCGCCATAAGTTGGCAGGGTATGCTCAGACGTGAGTCCCTTGCTCACTTTGCCACTGGATTCAAGCAAGCCTGGCTGAAGACGGCTGAAATGCCAGAAACCGGTCCTAGGACGCTTGTTTCTGGTCCAGGGAAGACATGGCTTGGCAGTTCGGGCTGGACTGTTCCCATGAGGCACAGGGTCAGACTGATTTGCATATGGCCATGTCTGAACTGGGGTGGCAGAGTGGGCTAAAAAACGGTGATGGATTAAACCCAGATCAGTTGACTGGGGGTGAGTGCTTGCAATGTTCAACACTCCGTCCATCATTTCCTTTGGTTTTTGCTTTGTTCGCCATAAGTTGGCAGAGTATACTCAGACGTGAGTCCCTTGCTCACTTTGCCACTGGATTCAAGCACGCCTGGCTGAAGACGGCTGAAATGCCAGAAATCGGTCCTAGGAAGCTTGTTTCCGGTCCAGGGAAGACATGGCTTGGCAGTTCGGGCTGGACTGTTCCCATGAGGCACAGGGTCAGACTGATTTGCATATGGCCATGTCTGAACTGGGGTGGCAGAGTGGGCTAAAAAACGGTGATGGATTAAACCCAGATCAGTTGACTGGGGGTGAGTGCTTGCAATGTTCAACACTCCGTCCATCATTTCCTTTGGTTTTTGCTTTGTTCGCCATAAGTTGGCAGGGTATGCTCAGACGTGAGTCCCTTGCTCACTTTGCCACTGGATTCAAGCAAGCCTGGCTGAAGACGGCTGAAATGCCAGAAACCGGTCCAAGGAAGCTTGTTTCCGGTCCAGGGAAGACATGGCTTGGCAGTTCGGGCTGGACTGTTCCCATGAGGCACAGGGTCAGACTGATTTGCATATGGCCATGTCTGAACTGGGGTGGCAGAGTGGGCTAAAAAACGGTGATGGATTAAACCCAGATCAGTTGACTGGGGGTGAGTGCTTGCAATGTTCAATACTCCGTCCATCATTTCCTTTTGTTTTTGCTTTGTTCGCCATAAGTTGGCAGGGTATGCTCATACGTGAGTCCCTTGCTCACTTTGCCACTGGATTCAAGCAAGCCTGGCTAAAGACGGCTGAAATGCCAGAAACCGGTCCTAGGAAGCTTGTTTCCGGTCCAGGGAAGACATGGCTTGGCAGTTCGGGCTGGACTGTTCCCATGAGGCACAGGGTCAGACTGATTTGCATATGGCAATGTCTGAACTGGGGTGGCAGAGTGGGCTAAAAAACGGTGATGGATTAAACCCAGATCAGTTGACTGGGGGTGAGTGCTTGCAATGTTCAACACTCCGTCCATCATTTCCTTTGGTTTTTGCTTTGTTCGCCATAAGTTGGCAGAGTATACTCAGACGTGAGTCCCTTGCTCACTTTGCCACTGGATTCAAGCAAGCCTGGCTGAAGACGGCTGAAATGCCAGAAACCGGTCCTAGGAAGCTTGTTTCTGGTCCAGGGAAGACATGGCTTGGCAGTTCGGGCTGGACTGTTCCCATGAGGCACAGGGTCAGACTGATTTGCATATGGCCATGTCTGAACTGGGGTGGCAGAGTGGGCTAAAAAACGGTGATGGATTAAACCCAGATCAGTTGACTGGGGGTGAGTGCTTGCAATGTTCAACACTCCGTCCATCATTTCCTTTGGTTTTTGCTTTGTTCGCCATAAGTTGGCAGGGTATGCTCAGACGTGAGTCCCTTGCTCACTTTGCCACTGGATTCAAGCAAGTCTGGCTGAAGACGGCTGAAATGCCAGAAACCGGTCCAAGGAAGCTTGTTTCCGGTCCAGGGAAGACATGGCTTGGCAGTTCGGGCTGGACTATTCCCATGAGGCACAGGGTCAGACTGATTTGCATATGGCCATGTCTGAACTGGGGTGGCAGAGTGGGCTAAAAAACGGTGATGGATTAAACCCAGATCAGTTGACTGGGGGTGAGTGCTTGCAATGTTCAACACTCCGTCCATCATTTCCTTTGGTTTTTGCTTTGTTCGCCATAAGTTGGCAGGGTATGCTCATACGCGAGTCCCTTGCTCACTTTGCCACTGGATTCAAGCAAGCCTGGCTGAAGACGGCTGAAATGCCAGAAACCGGTCCTAGGAAGCTTGTTTCCGGTCCAGGGAAGACATGGCTTGGCAGTTCGGGCTGGACTGTTCCCATGAGGCACAGGGTCAGACTGATTTGCATATGGCCATGTCTGAACTGGGGTGGCAGAGGGGGCTAAAAAACGGTGATGGATTAAACCCAGATCAGTTGACTGGGGGTGAGTGCTTGCAATGTTCAACACTCCGTCCATCATTTCCTTTGGTTTTTGCTTTGTTCGCCATAAGTTGGCAGGGTATGCTCAGACGTGAGTCGCTTGCTCACTTTGCCACTGGAATCAAGCAAGCCTGGCTGAAGATGGCTGAAATGCCAGAAACCGGTCCTATTAAGCTTGTTTCCGGTCAGGGAAGACATGGCTTGGCAGTTCGGGCTGGACTGTTCCCATGAGGCACAGGGTCAGACTGATTTGCATATGGCCATGTCTGATCTGGGGTGGCAGAGTGGGCTAAAAAACGGTGATGGATTAAACCCAGATCAGTTGACTGGGGGTGAGTGCTTGCAATGTTCAACACTCCGTCCATCATTTCCTTTGGTTTTTGCTTTGTTCGCCATAAGTTGGCAGGGTATGCTCAGACGTGAGTCGCTTGCTCACTTTGCCACTGGAATCAAGCAAGCCTGGCTGAAGATGGCTGAAATGCCAGAAACCGGTCCTAGGAAGCTTGTTTCCGGTCCAGGGAAGACATGGCTTGGCAGTTCGGGCTGGACTGTTCCCATGAGGTACAGGGTCAGACTGATTTGCATATGGCCATGTCTGATCTGGGGTGGCAGAGTGGGCTAAAAAACGGTGATGGATTAAACCCAGATCAGTTGACTGGGGGTGAGTGCTTGCAATGTTCAACACTCCGTCCATCATTTCCTTTGGTTTTTGCTTTGTTCGCCATAAGTTGGCAGGGTATGCTCAAACGTGAGTCCCTTGCTCACTTTGCCACTGGATTTAAGCAAGCCTGGCTGAAGACGGCTGAAATGCCAGAAACCGGTCCTAGGAAGCTTGTTTCCGGTCCAGGGAAGACATGGCTTGGCAGTTCGGGCTGGACTGTTCCCATGAGGCACAGGGTCAGACTGATTTGCATATGGCCATGTCTGAACTGGGGTGGCAGAGTGGGCTAAAAAACGGTGATGGATTAAACCCAGATCAGTTGACTGGGGGTGAGTGCTTGCAATGTTCAACACTCCGTCCATCATTTCCTTTGGTTTTTGCTATGTCATGTGTGTGTCATGTGTTCCCATGAGCTGGCAGTTGGTGTCCCGTCAACTGCATCTGCTGTTGCTGCATCCAACATGTGACGGTGTGTAGATGGGCACGGCACACATCTACACACACCATGCCACATGTGGAATCCCACGTAACGTGTGTCTGTATGCATTGAACATGGGATTTTCACATGAGGACATATCTGCGTTGTCTCAATGTCTGTGTTTTCAGTTTTCCCGTGTACCCCTTCATCGCAATGTGTGTGATCTGTACATTTGACCTTCCATGTGATATGTGCGTCTAGCTTGCCGTCAGCTCTCTGTATGAGATGACATCCTTCAAATGCAGATATGTGGATGTATGTCACTCCTGTGATGTCTATGGCTGTTCACTTACACTGGCCCACAGCTCGTTTCAGGGCATGTCATGTAGACTTGCCAATCAACGGTTGTATCTTGCTTTTTGTAGGAGTATCACCTGGCTGGCATACATTTCCTGGATGTATTGCACAGACCAGACTCTGTATTAAGCAGATGTGTAGTAGCAGTTGAGCATGTGCTCACTTCATTGACATTGATGTTGTTATGTTCTCACTCTTCGTTATTCATTCCAATTTTCTGCAGAGCACCGCCTCTCCCCCGACCAGTGCCAGACTTGGCTGCCATGAGGGAACGTGACTGCATAAGACGTTACCGATTCTCTCAACAGTTGATTGAGGACTTGACCGCCAGGCTGGCACCACACCTTCAACCGCGACACAGGTATCCTACAGCACTGACCCCCAAGATGAAGGTGATGGCAGCCCTACATTTTTTTGCCACCGGTAAGTTTCAATTCACCATAGCTGATGTAGGTGGCATGTCTCAGACGATGTTCAGCCGTGTCCTGCATGATGTTTTAGAAGCCATGTTGGAGCAACTGGATGAATTTATCCATTTTCCGACTCCTGAGCAGTTGACAGGTGTCAAGGGTGATTTCTATGCCCTGGGAAAGGTGCCCCATGTAATTGGGTCCATTGATGGGACACATGTGGCTTTGGTACCACCACAGGCACAGGAGGTAGCCTATCGCAACCGTAAACATTACCACTCTATTAATGCCCTTGTGGTGTGTCTTGCTAACATGCTGATTTCCCATGTCTGTGCATGTTTTCCAGGGTCAGCACACGATGCCTACATCATGAAGCGTAGCAGGGTGCCAGAAATGATGCTGCGGCTGTACAACGAACGAGCATGTCTTGTTGGTGGGTATACTCTGTTTGTCCTGTGTGTTGCAGTATCTTTGTATCTTACGGCATCTCCGGACCCACTTCTTCACATGATGTTTCCATGTAGGGGACTCTGGCTATCCCAACAAGCCATGGCTGATGACGCCTCTCCGCAACCCAAGATCAGCTGCAGATCACCGTTATAATAATGCTCACGGGCAGACCAGGCGAGTGATTGAGAGGACGTTTGGCCTCCTGAAGAGCCGATTCCGGTGCCTTCACAAGACAGGCAGGTCCCTCCCATATGCACCGGTGAAGGTATGCAACATCTTCCTCATGTGCTGCATTCTGCACAACATGGCAGTGGAGAAGGCAGTGCCACTCATTCTGGATCCGGATGAGCTGGAACATCCACCCGTGGAGGATGAAGGGCTTGGTCACGAGGCAAGTGAGGAGGAGGAGGAGGACATCCGGAGTCAGCTCATACGCAACTTCTTCTCATGATGATGAGTCACTGGGTCTCAATGTGCACGCTTGGAGCCTTGTGTGGCAGGTGTTGCAATGTGTGTGTCCAGCTGACTGTATGCTAAGTGAATTAGAGGTGTGTTCTGAAGTGTCACTCGAGTGATGATGTAATGCCACACATTTTAGCAGACACTAAATTATAAATTAGCATGATGACAACATTATTCATGTAGAGTAAATGACCATGCATGCGATAACAATATTTTCGCTGTCTCCTTGTGTGTCTATCTTCCCCAGGGTCTTGTGCATGTTGTCTGCCCGTGTCATCGTTGGCCTCCTGATATTCCTCATGAGTATTGCAACGTGTGCTGAATCAGCATTCCATGCACAGACATGTTGAAAATACATTTTGGGTAAGGATTGCAGCAAGGCATTTTGGGGGTGTTACGTGTTTTGAATGTGTGGGGACTGATCCTGTGCATGTTGTGTTACCATGCATGCATGTCGACTCACCATGGGGCACATGACATGTAGCATGACTCCCATGAATTGATAGTCACCCTTCGTGACAGTCATCTGTAATGGTTTGTGGATTCTGAGGAAGGCATCAATGTGTGTAAAACTTCACTCAGACACATACAGGATGCTACGGGTGGACATAGTTTGGGACATCCCCATAGGAGGCTCACTGGGGAATTGCAGCCTCTCTGTGTGCAGCAGGGGGTGTTTGGCCCACCTCCTTCACTTGTGTGCCAGTTCATTTGGATTTACAACATCTGTGTTGTGAAGGGGGTGGCCAGTGTAGGTCCCACATGTTCAACCAAATGACCTGTGAGTCTGTTCATATTGATGCATTTCCCTTAGTGTGAGCCTGAGTAATAAAGGTGTTCCTCACACTCCAAGGTGCCTCATCTCTGTCAATGCAGGTCTCTTGCCACTTTGCATGCGGCATCTCTGACATAGTTGTCAAAGATAGTGCATATGAGTCTATGTGTAGTTTAGCAACATGCATGCAGTTCTTCATGGATTCGAATCTGTATTGTGCATGAAGTCCATGGTTGTGTATGTATTTGGGCATGTTGGTCCCCACAACGGGCCGTCAACACCTGCTGAGGGTGTGTCTCCTGTGCGCAGCTCGGCCTTCTGTTTCCTGATCCTGTGTCAGTCAGCTTTGGTGATTGGGCATCCATACTCTCGGGGTGTGCCATGGGTGACCGGACACTCCTTCCTTTACATATGCTAGTTGCAGTTGTCCTTTCTGACATCCTTGTCTTTGTGTGCAACTCTTGGCATACTTTCCAGGGCATGGCGCCTGCTGCTGCACCCCTGCACCAAGGGCCCACAAAGTAGCGGGAGTGGGCAACACACACACTTCAAAGATGCTCCTCCCTGCCTCCCTCAACCCATTCATTTGGCTTTCATCATCTTGTCTGTGCCACTGTTGCGGCCACGCGGTGCCAAAGGCTGGACCGTCAACACATGCAATTTGCGCATTGCACAACCCTCATGTCCTTGCATGACCCACATCACACTACAGTCTGATGTTGTAGCCACCCTCCAAGCAATGTCTATCCAAAACTCAACCGCCTGCTCTCAGGCATACCCTAACTGCACACACAACACCTTTGCATGCTGAGTGTGCAACTCCGACTGGCTACACAGTGCTGCCCCGCCTTCCAGGCCCTGTCACACCAACCAGATCATTTCCCTCCTGCTCCACACAGGCTCCCTCCACCAGCAAGGCCATGGGAGTGGGACTCAAGCCTTCAGCATGTGGTATAGTGGTGTCATCTGGCACATGGCCCAGGGATCATCTCTCAGCGTGTCAATCTTCAATGTGTCCAGGACCCCCCTCTCCACCGTCACATGCGCAAACAACCTCCTGACATCATGTCGTATGCCATTGACACCCAGGGGCTCTTCAGCCTCACCAAAGACACATCCATTGCCAGTTCCAACATTCCAGATGGCATGAGGTCCATTGATGAATGGCTGAACATCAGCCACCTGAGGCTGGACTTGTACAGGACTGAGGTAATCATCTGAGGATTGTCCCCTTACAGCTGGCTCAACTCCTTGGGTCCCACCCGCAGGGGCCATACACAAGCACCCAGTGGGCACGCACACAAGATGGTGTGCATCATGGATTTGTCACTTACATTTGCCATGCAAATCACCAGCATCTGTACCTCATGCTGCAACACCCTCTGCATGATGCACAGGATCCTCAGATAGATCCACTCCAAGGAAAGACAGACCATCCCCCAGGTCCACGACACCAGCCGTGTCAACTACTGCCCCGCCCTCTACGGAGCAAGTACATCCAAACTCACAGGAAACTTGTCCACATCCAAGGTGCATCTGCACAACTCAGCTTCAACATCCCGCACCCTATCAACATCACCGTCCACCTGAGATAGCTGCAAGGGATCACTGTGTGCTGCAGGATGACCTTCACACTCCTCACACACACTCAGGAGGCAGTCAACAACCCCATATCCCAAAATCAACCTTGTACGTCTGTCATCCAAGACCCCGTTGGCCCAACTCTATGCATCCAAACTTGGCCTGGCCACCATTCTTCACATCCACAACACTCCAGCATGAAGGAGATGTTTCTCACGCCTGGACAAACATACCTGGGACTCCCTCCCCGGGAACCTCCACATGAGCCATGACCTCTAGGCCTTCATCATCCTCTTCCTGATTGGTGTGTCCGCACAGTATTTCAAGCACCCCCTCAGCAGCTTGAGGCCATCACGGGTGAGTATTGGAATCCCAGGCTGTATCGGATGATACATTGTGACCCATGTGTGTCCTGCACTGAACTCAGATCCCAGGGTATGGATGGCTGGAGTTAGTTCAATACTCAGGCATAGTTTGACATTTACACACACGTATGTTTTGGACTAATGCAGAATGACAGCAACATCGCATGACAAATAAATAGTTTTATTGTCGGTGGGGTGCGTGTTTTTGTAGAAAAAATAAGGTGCTCTACCGGGTGCATAGAATCCAAAGTTCACAGGGGGAGATGGGATCCTTGGCATTTGAAGTCATCAGAGTCCAGACCACAGTTTTGGTCATCAGTGGTCAGACTGTGACCAGCAAGTCCATGTGGCAGAGAATGTCAGTGAATGATGTGCTGCTGTTGCGTATGAAGGCCAGGTGCCAGGCCATGTGACCTGGGAGATGTGGATGGTCCGCTGCCTCTCACGGTCTTTTCCGTGGACGACCCACCTTCCTCCGGGGACCCTCAGATGCAGGCCTTGATGATGTTTGGGACGCTCCGTCGGACGAATCCTCCTCCTCCTCCTCCCTCCCTGTGGCTGGTGCTGGTCTGCGCCTGGCGTCACAGGGAGGGTTGCCCATGTTGTCGGCGATCCGACGGAGTGAATGGCTCATGTCCCTTTGCACCGCCAGGAGCTCAGCCAGTCTTACCTCCATCTGTCCTTGGTGTTGTTGTTGACTGGCGTGTTGCTCGGCCTGCTGATTCTTAATGTCTGTGAGGGTCGCCACTACCTGACTGATGGCCCTGGTGTCACGCCGGTATGCCTCCATGATGTTGCGTACGTGTGACATACCGGTCCCTTCAGCTGTCTGGTCAGGTTCTCGCCTCCGCCTGCCTCCACTCCCACCACCCCTGCCCACACGAGCCTGGCCTGCCGTTGTGGGCACATCGGGTCTACGGGACCCCTGAGGGATGGCAGTGTCGGTGTTGTTTGCCTCCTCCTGGGTGCCCGGCGAACCTTGTCCCTCCAGGTTAGACTGTCTCAGTTGTTCAGTGTGGGCAGGGCTCCTGGGTGTCTCCTGGGATGTGGCAGTAATGGGGGTAGTGGTTGGCACAGATGTACCTGAAGCAGGTGCTGCAGGGGCTTGGACACCAGAGGGGCCAGGTGGGTTGGGGTCATCCGCGGAGTGTTGTGAGGTGTCGCTGCCGGTGGGATCAGGTTCCTCCCGAGCCTGGGACTGTGGTACTTCCCCCCCATTGTTGGGGGGCGATTCGTGACGTTGCCCTGTGTGTGTGAGAGAGAGACAATGTTAATGCTGTTTAATGCGACATCCATGTTTCATACATATTCTAGTTGCCACAGTTTCTCCAGGTAGTTGTATGTGCCTAGCATTCACATCAATGTTCACTTGTGGATGGGTATGTTGCAGGGGACTGATTGATATGGTCTCCAGGGTGTTTGACATGTCGAATTTGGGCTTGGATGCTTTATTTGCTGTGGCTTGATCTTGTTGTGTCACATGTCCATTGTGAGAGTGGGTGACTCCATTGGCTGCCCCATGGCTGTGTGCTTGTGTAAGGGGTGAGTGATCATCCCTCAGCCCAACACTGTTCAACATCCACATGGCTCCCCTCACACAAGTGGCCCGCCACCACAACCTCTAAAACATCTCCTACGCCGATGACACCCAGCTCATCCTCTCCCTTACCAAGGACCCTCACACCACCAAAACCAACATCCATGGGGGTCTGAGGGCCATCGCCGACTGGATGCGGAGCGGCCATCTGAAACAGAACTCAGACAACACGGAGGTCCTCATCCTGGGACCCACACCCTCAGCCTGGGACGACTCCTGGTGGCCGATCGCTCTAGGGACATCACCGACACCCACCAAACACGCACGCAACCTAGGATTGATCCTCGCATCCTCCCTCTCCATGTCCAAGCAGGTCAACGCCGTCTCCTCCTCCTGCTACGACACCCTACGCACGCTCCGCCGGATCTACTGGTGGATCCCGACCTAAACAAGTAGAACAGTGACACAGGCACTCGTTAGCAGCTGACTGGACTACGCCAATGCACTCTACGCAGGACTATCATCCAAACACCAACGGCGGCTACAACGCTTCCGAAGGGCCTCCGCACAACTGATCGTCAACGCCCCCCGCCACAGCCACATCACCCCCCTCCTGAGTGACCTGCACTGGCTCCACATCAACAAGAGGATCACCTTTAAGCTCCTCACCCACGCACACAAGGCACTCCACACCGCAGGACAAGCCTACCTGCACATCAGACTCAGCTTCTACACCCCCACCCGACAGCTCCGCTCCGGCATCCTCGCCCTCGCAGCTGTCCCCCGCATCCAACGTACGCCCGCCTGCAGCAGATCCTTCTCCTACCTCGCCGCAAAGACCTGGAACACCCTCCCAACCCACCTACGACTGACCCAAGACCTACTTGCCTTCAGTAGACTCCTCAAGACCTGGCTCTTTGAGCAGTGGTGGAACCCCCCCCCTCAGCACCTGGAGACCCTGACAGGTAAGTAGCCCGCCTTACAAGTACCCTGATCGATTGTTCATTGATTGACGGTGCCTGCTGGTGGGTGTGGTGTGATTTGGCAGTGGGTCTCCCAGGTGATGTATCTGTCCCCCCATGGTGCATGCTGCCATGTCAGTGAGTGTGAGTTCCTGTCCTAGATATCTGAGCTTGTTGTGTTTGTGTTCGAGTTTGCAGTTGTCACAGGAGGGCCTTGTGCTGCCTACAGCAGGGCCAAGTGTCAGCTACCTTGTCAGTACTTTGCCAGTCCCTGTGCATTGCGCATGGTGCATGGGTATGTATCTGGGCCATATGGGCTGAGGGCAATGGTGTCTGTTTCTGAGTTGTACAATATGTTTAGTGATCCCTACCCTCCCAGCATCCCGGACATCCTGTCTTGGGTTTGTGGTTTGTGTAGGCTGAGACATGGCATGGCCTTGCTTTGTGAATAGGGCATACTCATGTTAGTGGCATGAGCGTTGTTTTTGAGTGTGGTTGTGTCCGGCGAGGGCTTGGGGTAGGTGAGTGCGTTTGTTGTAGTTGGGGTGTGGATGCCATTCCCCCCATGTTACATAAGTTGTTTGTGTACTCACCAGGCTCTCGAACTCCTTCGACTCCGTGTACTCCTACCGGCAGAAGCAGGGCCATCACCTTCTCCTCCCAGGGATGGTAATGTACCGGTCTGCGGGGCAGCCCACCTCCTGTGATGTTACTCTGGGCGTAGTCCTCATTCATTTTGCGCTTGACTGCCCTCTGCAGATCGTACCACCTGGCTTGGCATTCATTCCTGGTCCTTCTAATGGGCGCAACAGCATTCACCCGATCGACGATCCTCTGCCACAGGCGTGTTTTTTCTGCTATGCTGGTCTGTCTGACCAATGTTCCAAAGAGCTGTGGCTCGACTCTGATGACTTCGTTGACAAGGATGCCCAGCTCCTCCCTTGTGAACTTTGGATTCTTGTCTGTGGGCATGGTGTGGGGTGTGGGTGTGGATGGTTGTGGGTGTGTGGGTGTGAAGGAGGTTGTGTGAAGGTATGTAAGTTAAGGTGTATGGGTGCTGTTGTTTGTGTGTGATGTCTGTCAGCAGTGGGTCTGTTGCAAAGGCTCATGGTTTGTGAGTGTGGGCCCTTTTTATTGGTCCATTTGTGGGTGTGGCTGGCTTTGAACTTTTGGTGGGTGTGTTATAAGAGGTGGTTGTGAGTTTGGGCCTCTGTTTGCCTGTTTGGATGTGCCAGGTCAGTCTTTTAGATGTTTTTTGTCCTGTAGACGTGTTTTGTGGTGTTGTGCGAGTCGAATCAACAGTCCTTGTGCTGTTTTACAGTGTCCTGGTTCAGTACGAGTCGTTTTCGCGTATGTAATGTGCGTACAGATGCTATGTTGTTGTACAGTGAAAACCTATGCAATGGTGTTGTACGATTTGTACATAAGCGATGCTGGGGTACGGTGTTGGGGTACGGTGCGTCCGAGTACGGGGCTGGGGCTGGGGTGGGGGTACGGGGCATACATACGCGGGTGCTGGGGTGGGGGGTACGGCGCGTACATACGTGGGTGCTGGGCTGGGGGTACGGCGCGTACATACGCGGGTGCTGGGGTACGGCGCGTACATATGCGGGTGCTGGGGTGGGGGGTACGTTGCGTACATACACGGGTGCTGGGGTGGGGGGTACAGCACGAACTTGCGCGGGTGCTGGGGTGGGGTGTACGGCGCGTACATACGCGGGTGCTGGGGTACGGCGCGTACATACGAGGGGGCTGGGGTGGGGGTTACGGCGCGGACATGCGCGGGTGGGGTGGGGGGGCCGTACGACTCGTACCCTGGGCCCAAGTGTACCCGGGGTAGGGGTCGTGCAAAGTTCGCTCCGTACGGGACGTTTTCCATACGCTTGTGTATTCGGGACGCCGGTACGGATCGGACTTGTGCGCTCGGACTTCAGTTTTACGACTCGTACGTAAAACTGTCCGGGGATGTCTCGTAGACTTTTCCCGAAGTCATTCGTATGTATTTTTCACGTACGAATCGTACTTCGCCGTTTGTACGGGAAGTGTACGATTCGTACGTAAAAAATACGGATATGAGTCGGACAGTAAAATCTTTTAACGGATCGGAATCGGCACCATAATGTAAAAATAAAATAAACATACATATATATAAAATATAATATATACATTTACTTAATAATATTGATACAAAATAATTTTTATAAATTATAAATTGTTTGAAAAATATTAAAAATTATAAATACATATATATACACATTCACCAATAACATAAAAATAAAAATAAAATATATATACAATAAATTACAATTTTATAATAATTTTAATCTCTTTAAAATACAGTTTACACAACATTAACTGAAACACTAAAGAAAATGTTGGCTAGCGGAGGGGATAAAATTACTATTCCCACTCCAGGGAGTGCAACAGTAGGGAAAGTGTTGGATAGCGGATAGGTATAAATTACTCTTCCCACTCCCGTGAGAGCAACAGTAGGGAAAGTGTTGAATAGCGGAAGTGTAAAAATTACTATTCCTACTCCAGTGAGTACAACAGTAGGGAAAGTGTTGGAAAGCGGAGGGGTAAAAATTACTATTCCCACTCCAGTGAGTGCAACAGTAGGGAAAGTGTTGGATAGCGGAGGGGAATAATTTACTATTCCAACTCCAGGGAGTGCAACAGTAGGGAAAATGTTAGATAGCGGAGGGGAAAAATTTACTATTCCAACTCCAGGGACTGCAACAGTAGGGAAAGTGTTGGATAGCGTAGGAGTACAAATTACTATTCCCACTCCAGTGAGGGCAACAGTAGGGAAAGTGCTGGATAGCATAGGGGTAAAAATTACTATTCCCACTCCAGAGAGTGCAACAGTAGGGAAAGTGTTGGATAGCAGAGGGGTAACATTTTACTATTCCCACTCCAGCAAGTGCAACACTAGGGAAAGTGTTGCATAGCAGAGGGGAATAATTTACTATTCCAACTCCAAGGAGTGCAACATTAGGGAAAGTGTTGGATAGCAGAGGGGTACAAATTACTATTCCTACTCCAGCAAGTGCAACAGTAGGGAAAGGGTTGGATAGTGGAAGGCAATAATTTACTATTCCCACTCCAGCAATTGCAACAGTAAGGAAAGTGTTGGATAGCGGAGGGGAAAAAATTACTATTTCCTCTCCATCAAGTTCAAAAGTACGGAAAGTGTTAGATAGAGGAAGGCAATAATTTACTATTCCCACTCCAGCAATTGCAACAGTAGGGAAAGTGTTGGATAGTGGAGGGGTAAAAATTACTATTCCCACTCCAGCAAGTGCAAAGGTAGGGAAAGTGCTGGATTGTGGAAGGGAATAATTTACTATTCCCACTCCAGCAATTGCAACAGTAGAGAAAGAGTTGGATAGCGGAGGGGTAAAAATTACTATTACCACTACAGCAAGTACAACTGTAGGGAAAGTGTTAGATAGCAGAGGGGAATAATTCACTATTCCCACTCCAGCAAATTATTTAGAATTGATTAACAAACTATTAATTAATTTAAAATATTTTACCTCATACCATATTCCCCTATAAATGACTGCCCCAATGTCTTAAAGTATGACACAATTAACATAATTAATTACTCAATTAATAACAATTAACAAGCAATTTATAAACAATTATTAATAATTATTAATAAATTAATTCACACCATTAACACTATAAAACAACATTAAATAAATATTTTATAAAACTATTAAAATATTTATTCAAATTAAATTACTTCCCACCCTACTCCCCTATCAACCAACATCCCAGTGCTCAAACGACACAATTAACACAATTAACAATACATTAACAAAAATTAATAACCAATTAATAACCAAGAGATAACTAATTAATAATACATTATTTGCCACAATAAAGATTATAAATGTATTAAATACATAAATATTGATTAATAAAAACTAATAATTAATTATAATTAAATTACTTCCCACCCTATTCCGCTATAAACCCACAACCCACCCAAAACAAATAACACAATTAACATAATCATCAATTAGTTAATTAATAATAATTAATGACCAATTAATAATTAATCAATAAAAAGTATTTATAAATACTAATAAATAACAATTATTAATTACCTTATTAAAATCAAATTACTTTCCACCCTACTCCCCTATAAACCCACAACCCACTCCAAGAAATATAACACAATTCATTAATAAATACTAATAACCAATTAATAATTAATTGATTAAATAATTATTTATCAATACTAATAAATACCAATTATTAATTACCTTATTATAATTACATTACTTCCCTCCCTATTCCCCTATAATCCCACAAACCTTCTACAGAACTAAAACACAAAATGTATTTCAAATAAAATTAAAATTCAATTTATTATAATTAAATTACTTCCCACCCTATTCCGCTATAAACCCACAACCCGCTACGGAACTAAAACGCAAAATTTAATTAACATAAAACAAATTCACACATACATTAAAAAAAGCAATACAAAAAAATGAAATCACAGACTTTTATAATAGATACTAAAATACATCACAGAAATATAAAAATCGATATTATAAACAACAATATTTTTACAAACGATATTACTGACTTTGATATTCATAAAAACTATATTTCTTACCTTACTGTCAATATTCTGGACCACAATATTCTTGCAGTCGATATTCTTGCACTCCGACGTTAAGACCTCAGATGTTCCAGGTGAGGAAAGTCTACATCGTCATTTGATTCGGAAATTGTATAGTGTGTAAGCTTGAGAGGGAGTGGCTTCCTTGGTTGGTTGTTGTTCCTGATAACTCTGCTGTGGTATAGTTGGGTTAAATAGTGCTGTTGAAGTGCGATCTGTGGGATTTCCGCATCCCTTTATACCCAGCCTGGTGTAAGAAATCGATGTTCCCTATCTTCCCTCTCCAACAAAACTGTAACAACTTCCTTGACCCACCCCCCAACCACACCAACCCCACAATTAGGTTGTGTATGAAACCTCACCTTACTTCTAATGACCATTATAACACCCCAAAGAAGAGATAAGAAAAAGCTGAGCTCTCACAGGGGGCATGAGAGTGCCGGCGAACTTCCCTGTCATGGGGCGGGTGGCAGAGTTGTGAATAAAAAACTAAGGAGCAGACGTCAGACCAAGTCATATTGTTAAGTCTGATGGCGGCAATAGTGTGCTTGTGCATCTGGATCAGTTCCTGATTACACCTAGGTAGGATTACATCGCCTATCTAACCATTTCAGCAACCTGGATCTCTGCTTAAATGAGAACTTTTATGTACCACAGCACTCAAACAACAGTCACCATATGATGTTTCCACCCCACAAATCATAAGTCAGGAGCCAAATGTTGCAATGCAGCTTGTATTGAATTTGGAGAGCAGCCGACGCGTGTTTTGTCACACAAGTGACTTCTTCAAGGCTAGTTGTTCAGTCAAGTGGCCCTGGTTTCGTGGAGCAATGCGTCAAGCATTATAAAGTATCAATAAGTATAAGTGATAATCAACTTGTGTATCCAAAAATCCCAGGAGATATCCAGTTGTCCCAAAGGTTGTGTTCTTACTATCAGAATTCAGGTTCAAAGCAGTCAAAAGCCATGGAAGCAAGGTCCGTAACATGATTTCTATGTGGCCAATGGTACAATGCCGGATTATTCGTCAACCAAATCAAACAATTTCCTGGGGAAACAGAGTTGCGTTCTCCTGTCACCCGTAGTGCAACAGCCACTGAGTCCGTGGAGCACCCTGACAAGTCCCCTCCGTCCTGCGTCCCGCGTCTCTTTTAAAATGTTGAACACTAGAAGTCTCTACGGATCAGATGAACAGGAAGACCACACTTTTTCAAGGTAATGATCTCTGCTTGCAGTGTTGGTAAGTTAAGGAATCAATCATTGTCGCTAAGCCCAGCATCTGCGGGGCTGCGCATCTAGGGCTCAGGGGAGCATCTCTGCCTACTAATTTGCTTGGCAAACTTTAGAACCGATTTGACACCAGGTAAATAGTGTGGGTGGCCTTTGTGGGTGACCTTTAGCTTTCCTGGATACAGCAGGGGTTAGGCAGTCCTGGTTTGCTGTAGGAGGCACTTGACTGGAGCAAAGTCACTCCGGGCCGCCTGTACCATGGATGAGAAATCCAGGTAAAAAGAAATGGTATTACTTTGGGGATTTATGTTGCCCCTTTCCCTGTCTAGATGCAGGATTGTGTCACGATCATGATAATTAAGCAGTAGTGCCAATATTGGCCTGGGAGTGGCACCCACGGGACGCCTAGCACCCAAGGATCGATGGGCACGCTCCACGATAAATGCTGCTGAGGGATCTTGGCTAAATAACTCACGTAGCAGCGCCTCCACGACTGTTTCCATTTTGGATATTGCAGTGGTTTCAGGAATGCCATGTGATTTGGAGATTGTTCCTTCTGGAGTGGGCTTCCAAATCTTCATTCTTTGCTTTGACTACATTCAGGACTTTCTCCATTTGTAGCAGTTTCTTCTTGGATTCAACCTGATAATCATGAGCATCAGAAGCATGATTATTGAGTTGATCCAGGCGTAATTCATGGCTGTCAACCTGTTTTTTCACCTGGTCTATTCGGGAGGTGAGTATGTCAAGTTTAGAGGCAATCATTTTGAGGCTAGTTTTAACCTCTAGCAGTATAGTGCAGAGATCCTCGTTTAGTCTGTCAGGGTCTTTCCTAGGGCTAGAGTTAGAGTCTGATTCACTTCCAGCCTCTGTTAAGCATGTCAGTCTTCTGTTCTCAAAGGTCAATTTGGATTGTTTTGCATAATTTTTCCCCATGTTGCCGTGCTGTGTTGCGGTGGCTAGTTACCAAGACTCCTGCTGCTTTTTGGGGAGATCCGCAGCGGACGGGGGCAGCCCTGTGCTGGTTGTTGCAGTTATGACAGTGAGTAGTTAGATAAACCCCAACATTCTGAGGTAGAGTTGTGTGGCTTATAAGGGCTGGCAGCTTGTCCTTATCAGTATGTTATTCATATTGCAGGTATCTACTGTTCCCTACGGTACTCCCGCTTTGTTTGTTGGCGTCTCAGGGCAGATAATCCGCATTGTCTACAGAAGGGCCTCGGACTCTCTTCCCGGGCACCCCTTGTTGCTTATTTTCTGAAGGACATCTGTTCAGGCCGCTTTGTCTGCGTAGCCAACTATGCGGTATCTCACCCAGCTCGCATCTGTCTTTCCCTCCAGAAACCAAACGGGGTTTACGCCAGCGGTTCCTGCGAGAATCTTAGTAGCGGAGAACACAGCCCCAGGGAATGGGCTGGTTTACCGCCGGGCGAGAGTTATTTTGCGCTCCGCCATGGGGAGAAGCCTCACCTCATGTCTCGGCATTGCTCTTTGCAGTGTTTGCTAGGCCCTGCCAATGGTAGCCTCCACAGTAGCGCAGTGAATGCGCTTGTGTCTTCTTTAGAGCCGGGTCTCACGTCTTCATGTCAGCAGCCCCGTCCGCCTCAGCACCGGTGGACCCACGCTGCCCAGCAGGCCCAGCCAGTGGAGTGAGATCTCCCAGGAGGGCGAGCCAAGATTCGGCAGCTGCAGCAGGAGTCAAAGCAGCGGCAACCCTCGATCGGACACAGGTATTTTGCAGAAGGTCTCGCCTCATTCCACGGTGCCGTCCAGTCAGTCCCGTTGGTCGCTCCCCCACATAGTTCAGCAACTCAGCTGAAGCGCTTGTGTCTCCTTTGGGGTTGGATCTTCCGAGTTCAAGTCTGCCACGAATAAACTTGTTAGTAGCGCAGCAGGCCCAGCCACTGGCTCAAGGACGGGGCGCTCCGTGCTCCTTCAACAGGTCGTCCGTTTGCAGGTCTCACCAAAGCTCCAGGGTGCAGGATTCACACATTCGGTTCAGACTGCAGTCGGCAGTGTGTAGCCATCCATTTAGACGGTCTATATTTATTCCTTTGGGTAGGATTAATTCTGGATAATGTCTCGGCCGGCAGATCCCTCTCAATGAGCGGCCATCTTGCTGCTCGGCGAGTCCACGCCTCCCTCAGAGATATAGTAGTTACGTGCGGCAAAAACATTTTTGATCATCAGTCACCTAAAAAAATCCAACCCTCTCAAAGTGAAGGAAAGTGCCTCTGAGCTAAGAGCAGGCGTTCACTACATGTGATAGTATTCTCTGGTAGCGTTCAGCATAATCACATCTGCTTACCCGGAAGGGGTCTCTCCCTGACAACGGTAGAGGCGTTGCAGTTAGAGAAGAAATTCAATGTTTGGTGGACATTGGCATAGTCAATTGTTTTAGTGTTTGCTGTCTGATTGCATGCTAGGCAGGTACCATATGCTTAATATGTATTAGGGTGAGCCCAGGAGTGGATGGATAGTATTATCCTTCGACGTGGCCTTATGGGCGCTTACCAAATGATCTTTGATGTTATTTCCTCTTTTAAAGTCAAAAAGGGGTGTGTCAAAGACCAAGTTCCTGGTGGACAGAACATTTAAATGTCTTTTAATGCTTTTTGTTAGTTTGTGGTGATTGGACAGAAGGTGGTAACACAAGTGATTCTGTTAAGTGGATTTTTATTTTTAGATTCAAGAAGAACCTCTCTGTGTGTATACCACACACGTTTTAAAGAGCGTTTAATGAGTCTTCCATGAGTTTGGTCGAAAGAGTTTCTGCTTCTCTAAAGAAATCTCCCTTATACCTGCAGTTTTTGCAGACGAACAGGAACTGCCTGTAGGGAAGGCCATCTTTGAGTGCTCTGGGATGGCAGCTGGAAAACTGTACTAGAGTATTCCTTGCAGTCGGTTTATGGATTAGTGTAGTGTACAGTTGGTTGTCAATAGTTTTGACAGTGACGTCAAGGCAGTCAATCCCTGTGTTGCTGTGGTGTTGTGTAAATTTCAAATCAGGCTGACATTCATTAAGCCATTCACAGAAGAGTATCAGTTCTGTTTCAGAGACTGACCAGATCATAAAGACATCATCAATGTATCTTTTCCAAATGCGTATCTTGTGCAGAAAGGGGTTGGTAATAATGAAAATGTATTTAGTTTCAATGCTATCAAGAAACAATTTTGCAAAGTTGGGGAGGGAAAACCGCACCATTGGAAGTCCCTTTCTGTTGACGGTAATATTTTTCCTCAAAAAGTAAATTCTAGTTAGGGCAATTTCAAGTAGAGAGATTATAAAAGCTCTTTAGCCATTGGCTAACTTCACTTAGCGTGACGTTGTTCTGTTCTCTACCAAGCAGCACATCCACACACCAAGGTGCCAATCACGATCCGGTAAAGAATTTCCCCGTACGACTCGTATCCGGTCTTTTTACCGTACGAATCGTACAAGTGCCGTACAAACTGGCAATCAAGATTCGCTTGGTAAAAATTCCATACGAACCGCATTCGGAATATTTCCCCACACGTCCTCGGGTCGTAAAATGTGTCCGACACGTCCTCGGACGATTTACCGTACAAAGGTGAAAAGTGAAGTCCGACCGAGGAATCACGATCCAACCCGTGCGTCCGATCTCACAACCGTATGGTAAAAACACCGTCCGCACCGAACTCCCATTGCAACCATGGAGACATGTGCCCGCATACGCGCCCAACACTCCCCCCAGCACCCATACGTTCGAGTCGTACTCCTTGTTAATGTACACCCCCCCTGTATGTACACCCGTGTACGTGTCGAACCCCCACCCGTGTATGTACACCCCTGTACGTTCGAGTCCTACCCCCACCCCTGTACGTGTCGTACCCCCGTGTATGTACACCCCTGTACATTCGAGTCCTACCCCCACCCCTGTACGTGTCCTACCCCCGTGTATGTACACCCCTGTATGTTCGAGTTGTACCCCCATCCCTGTACGTGTCCTACCCCCGTGTATGTACACCCCTGTACGTTCAAGTCGTACCCCCACCCCTGTACGTGTCGTACCACCGTGTATGTACACCCCTGTACGTTTGAGTCGTACCCCCACCCCTGTACGTGTCCTACCCCCGTGTATGTACACCCCTGTATGTTCGAGTCGTACCCCCACCCCTGTACGTGTCCTACCCCCGTGTATGTACACCCCTGTACGTTCGAGTCGTACCCCCACCCCTGTACGTGTCCTACCCCCGTGTATGTACACTCCTGTACGTTCAAGTCGTACCCCCACCCCTGTACGTGTCCTACCCCGTGTATGTACACCCCTGTACGTTCGAGCCGTACCCCCACCCCTGTACGTGTCGTACCACCGTGTATGTACACCCCTGTACGTTCGAGTCGTACCCCCACCCCTGTACGTGTCCTACCCCCGTGTATGTACACCCCTGTACGTTCGAGTCGTACCCCCACCCCTGTACGTGTCCTACCCCCGTGTATGTACACCCCTGTACGTTCGAGTCGTACCCCCACCCCTGTACGTGTCCTACCCCGTGTATGTACACTCCTGTACGTTCAAGTCGTACCCCCACCCCTGTACGTGTCCTACCCCCGTGTATGTACACCCCTGTACGTTCGAGTCGTACCCCCACCCCTGTACGTGTCGTACCCCCGTGTATGTACACCCGTGTACGTCAGAGTCGCACCCCCACCACAACCTCCTAAGCACGGAGCACACCCCAGGCCCCAACATCACAACCGCATGTACGAGTCGTACTAAGCCACACACAAGGAGAGCACCGTACAACCAAATGGCCCATGTACACACCGTACACACGCTAAAAACGCACAAACACAACCAAGACAAACCAAAACAACACAAGAATACACCATTCGAATGGCACAAAGCCACAAAACATGTCCAACAAACACTAAAAAAACACATTCACTGACCTGCAACTGCCAAAAACAAACAGAGGCCCAAAACACCACCACTCCTTATAACACACCCACCCAAACTTCAAACACAGCCACACCCACCAATGGACCAATAAAAAGGGCCCACACACACAAACCATGAGCCTTTGCAACAGACTCACTGCTGCCAGACCCCACAGACAACCTACAGCACCATACTACAAGCTTCACCACACCTTACACTTGCACACCTTCACACAACCACCTTCACAAACACCCCCTCATCACACACACACACACACACACCTGCACAACCACACCCACACACCCACAACCATCCACACCCCCCCCCCCACCATCCACACCCACACCCCTCACCATGCCCACTAACAAGAATCCAAAGTTCAGTAACCGAGAGTTGGAGGTCCGTGTCGATGAAATCCTCAGAGTCGAGCTACAGCTCTTTGGAACATTGGTCAGACAGACCAGCATGGCAGCAAAAACAGCCATGTGGCAGACCATCGTCGATGCTGTGAATGCTGTTGCGGACACCAGAAGGACCAGGCATGAATGCCGAGCCAGGTGGTACGATCTGCGGAGGAGGGTCCGAGCCAAGATGCTGGAGGAACACAACCAGGCCAACGCCACTGGAGGAGGGCCCTCCCGCAGACCCGTACACTACCAGCCCTGGGAGGAGAGGGTGATGGCCATACAGCCGGTGGAGGCAGTCGAAGGATTAGGAGGACTCCGAGACCCGGGTGAGTACACAAACAATGCACCTCACATGGGGGGAATGTCATCCACAACCAAAATCACTAACAGGCACGCAACCACCCCAAGCTATCGCATGACTCAACCACACTCCATGAACACGCACATGCCACTGCCGCCACCATTCCCCATGCACCCAGCTGGACAATGTCAAGTCACAGGCCACAGAAGACACCAACACATGACACGGTAACCCGGATGGCGGGAGGGTGGGCCCCAAAATTCACATAGTGCAACTCAGAAGCAGACAACAATGCCCTCTGCCCATATGGCCTAGGTCACAGCCAGACAAACACTGTGTCCCCACACAGGAAAGACTCGCCAGCAAATGGCGGACGCCTTGCATCAACACATGGGGGTGAAGGCACTGTTTTGCACATGACAGCAGCTAATGAACAGCCAACATTGTGAAAGAGTGGCAGCACACACCACCACAGCAGCAGCGCCGAGACACACACTACACCCAATGGGTGCCTGGAGATCAGAAACAAACTCACATCAACAAGCCAAGGGCCATTCAAAGATCTGCTAACAGCGTGTGCCCAGGAAGCTGGGCTGAGGTGACAGAGGCTGACACACGGAGGGAGGGAGAGGGGGACAGAGAGGGAGGGAGACACAGGGAGACGGACAGAGGGAGGAGGCTGACACACGGAGGGAGGGAGAGGGGGACATAGAGGGAGGGAGACACAGGGACATGGACAGAGGGAGGAGGCTGACACACGGAGGGAGGGAGAGGGGGACAGAGAGGGAGGGAGACACAGGGAGAGCAAATCAGCAAATCAGCCGTGTGGTGTGTGGGAATGTCTGCTCGTCAGCAGGTAGACTGCGTGCATGTAGCCAAGGGTGGCCAGTGCCAGAACCCCCCCTCTTCTCCATGGCAAAACACAGGGCCATGTCACAACCTGTTCACGAGCACAACGACAGCTACCTGCATTATATAAGTGTGTGGATCCACTCCATGTGCACATGTACAGTGCTACACGGAAGGCGCCAATGCATGGCTCGCCACACCTGCCCACTCCACTGCTCACTGCAGTCACACTTGACGCAGCAAGTAAGACTGTGCCACACATAGTTAAAGGGGCCAAAGTGGTGCCCAAGGGACACACCCATGCACCAGTGCACTGTGAGTGGAATGCAAGACAGATCCTAATTCCAAGAGGAAATGTGCCAACTTTGAAACTGATGAAACATGGATGTTGCATGGACCAAAATTAACATTGTCTCTCTCACACACAGGTCAACGTCGTGGTTCACCCCCCAACACTGGGGGGGAAGACTCACAGGACCCGGATCTGCGGGAGCCCGATCCCACCGGCAGCGACGACTCTCACCACTCTGTGGACGACCCCGACCAACCTTGCACCTCTGGTGTCCAACCACCTGCAGCACCTGCGTCAGGTACAACGGGGCCACCACCCCCACTCCTGCCACATCCCAGGAGACACCCAGGATCCCTGCCCCACCACCACAAAGCAGTCAGGCTGGCCAGGAGGGACACGGTGTCCCGGGCACCCAGGAGGAGGCAGGCGACAACGCCAATGCCACCCCTCAGGCGTCCCGGAGACCCGATGTGCCCACAAGGGCAGGCCAGGTGCAAGTGGGCAGGGGTGGTGGGAGTAGAGGACGGCAGAGGCACCAGCCTGACCAGTTGGCTGGGGAACCGGTATATTCCCATGTCCGTAACATCCTGGACACATACCGGCAGGACACCACGGGCATGGCCCAGGTTGTGTCCACCCTCAATGAGATCAAGAGGACCCTCAATGAGATAAAGACCCAGCAGGCCCAGCAACATGCGGAGCAACATGCCTGTCTACTGCAACACCAACGGAGGATGGAGGACAGACAGGCTGAGCAAGTGACGGTGTTCCAGGGGATTCACAATACACTCCGTCGGATGGCCGACAACATGGGCAACCCTCCCTGTGCCAGAAGGCGTAGAACATCACCACCCACAGGGAGGGATCAGGAGGAGGAGGAAACATCCGATGGAGCATCCCAAACATCGTCACAGCCTGCTTCTGAGGGTCCCCGCAGGAGGCCGGGTCGTCCACGGAAAGGACCGTGAGGGTCGGCGCCACAACACCATCTCCCAGGACACCTGGCCTGGCACCTGGCCCACTGGAGCAACAGCATCACAGCATCAAGAGACATTCTCTGCCACATGGCCTTGCTGGTCACTGTCTGACCAATGTTGACAAAGACTGTGGCATGGACTCTGAGGATTTCCAATGCTAAGGACACCAACTCCCCTACTGAACTTTGGATTCCAAACTCCCGGAAAGCCCCTCACGTCATACTCCCCCCCCCCCCAAAATAAAAAAATCACACCATGAAGAGAAGATGCCTGCTGGTTGCATTATTACCTTACATGTGTCTTGTAAAGTCTAAACATGCCTGAGTTATCTTTTGACTTCAACCATCCACACCCTGGGGCCTGAGTCTGGCACAGGACACACGGGTCACAGTGTATTAGGCAAGACAGACATGGAGCACCATACACACCCGTGATGGGCCCAACCAGCTGAGGGGGTGGCCGCACAACCGTGCTGACAGACACATTGAGTACAGCAACAGTCATGCGCAGAGGTCAGGGATCCAGTCCAGTGTCCTGGGGGGCACCCAGGTATGTGTAGACAGGTGGCAGAACCATGTCCTGCAAGCTTGAGTCTGGTGGATGCAGAGAATGGGGGCCTGGCCAACGTTGGATGCATGGGGATGGCACATGTCACAATACCCACACAGTCATGGACATCATGCCCAATACACAGTCTCAGCCCACACACACAGCTTGCATCTTGCAACTCGACACATAGACACATAGCCACTATCCGGGAAAAGCATGCCAGACATGCTGGATGCACCGTGGCAACACACCAGCATTGACTGAGAAGAGGCACCTTGGAGGCATAGGGACACCTTTATTAGTCATGTTTTCGGGATTGCAGAGGCAACTTGAAGTACACATGAACACTTCATGTGGAGTAACATGTGGGTCCAACACTGGCACCCCCCTTCTGCAGCACAAATGCGTGATAGCCATGGAACTGGCACAAAATTGTCAGGCACCAGCTAAACACCCACAGCTGCTCACGGAGAGACTGCCATACACCATTGATCCGCTGATGTAGAAGTCCCACACCATGTCAAGCCAATGCAAACTGTATGTGTCCGAGGGCAGTGTTACACACATTGATGCCATCATCACAATCCACTATCCCATCACTGATGACTGTCAACCAGTCAGACCATCTATTCAGGTGTACACAGCTGCATGTCGTGTCCCATGGTGATGCTACATGGCTGCAGAGGAACCAAACATCGACAGGGGCAGTGTGCATACATCGTGAACAACTGCCACACCCAATACACCCCTGATGCATCCCTTACCCTAAGGAGACTTCCAAACTTGTCCGTGCGTGTAACGCTGAGTCAGCACACGATGACGTGTCCATGAGGAATAGCAGTGCCACAACAATGCAACCAGCAGACGGCATGCGCAAGTACCTGGGGATGAGAGACACACAAGAAGTCAGCCACAAAAAGCACAGCCACTTGCATGTGCATGTACTCGACACATGTATGGATGACAACATGCTAGTTCACAATTATGACTGGGGAAATACAACCATCACTGCCACCATCACTCCAGTGACACACCCACACAAACCTCTGACTCACGTGCCATACATGCAGGTGGAGACACACATCACAACACATGCCACACGTGGAGCAATGTGTGCACACTCAGACACTGGTACTCACCACTAAGCAAAGAAGTCGCGTATGAGCCGAGTCCGGATGTCCTCTTGCGGCTCCACATCCTCCACATCACTAGCCCCATTGCCAAGCCCTTCGTCCTCCACGGGTGGATGGTCCTCGTCATCTTGATCCAGGATGAGTGGCACAGCTTTCTCAACTGCCATGTTGTGCAGCATGCAGCAGACCATGAAGATTTTGCAGACCTTCGCAGGGGCATATGGGAGCGCGCCGCCGGTCTTGTGGAGGCACCTAAATCGGCTCTTCAGCAGGCCAAACGTCCTCTCTATCACTCGCCTTGTCCGGCCATGGGCGGTGTTGTAGCGGAGCTGGGCCGGCGTGATGGGGTTGCGGAGAGCTGTGAGCAGCCATGGCATGTTGGGATAGCCAGCGTCCCCTACATGGGAAGCACATGGACATCGTTAGAACTGGTGAAGCGGTCGTGCTGGTAGGCCATGCAAAATACAGGACAGACAGACTGTACCCACCAACAACACATGCTCGTTCGTTACGCAGCTGCATCATCATTTCAGGCACCCTGCTACGCCTCATGATGTAGGCATCGTGTGCTGAGCCTGGAAAACGAGCACAGACATGTGAAATCACCATGTTGGACAGACACACCACAAGGGCATTGATGGAGTGGTAGTGCTTCCGATTGCGGTACGCTACCTCCCGTGCGTGTGGTGGTACCAAAGCTACATGTGTCCCATCTATGGACCCAATGACATGGGGCATCCCTCCCAGGGCATAGAATCCACGCTTGACCCCAGTCAACTGTTCAGGGGTTGGGAACTTGATGAAGTCATCCAGGTGAATCAACATGGCCTCTAAGAAATCATGCAGCACACGGCAGAACATGCTATGGGACATGCCACCAACATGAGCTATGGTATTTTGAAAGGTACCCGTGGCTAGAAAATGTAGGGCTGCCATTACCTTCAGATTGGGTGTCAGTGCCGTAGGATACCTGTGCAGCGGTTGCAGGTGTGGTGCCAGTCTCGCCGTCAACTCCAGAATCAACCGTTGGGGGAAGCGGTAGCACCGGATACGATCATTCTCCCGCATGGCAGCCAAGTCCGGAATTGCTCGGGGAAGAGGCGGCGCTCTGCAGGAATTTGGAAGTGACACGGAAGAGTGAATGCCCCACAACAACAAATAATTTGTACTGAGCACATGTTAATCTGTCTATACACATATGCTACATACGGAGTCAGGTATGTGCCACATGCCCTGGACACGTATGACCGGCAGCTGACACTCCTACCAAGACCCAGCTACACACGGAGATTGAGAACCTCCACATGCCATGGGATTAGCTGTGTCCCAGTGCAAGTGAACAGCCAGACGCAACACAGGAGTGACATACACCCACACATCAGCAGAAGTAGGATGCCGATTGCAGAGACTGGTAGCGGAACACTAGAGCCACAGGTCACATGACATTACACTAGGACAGCCCACACACCTTGCCATGAAGGTGCACATGTCATGACTCACCACACATTCATTGAGAGGATGCAGACATGTCCTTGTCACGCTACTCCGTGTCCCATGCATACATACGCACCTCACATCCGATACCACATGTGGCATGGTGTGCGGAACAGTGTCCAATGTCAATCTACACACATACACATGTTGGTTGCTGCAACAGCTGCAGCTTTTGAGGGTGCTCCAACATCAACCTAATGGGAAGCCCCCACACATACATGACATAGTCACATCGTGCACCGTGGGTAGTGACAAGTCAGGTGTGGTAAGCCCTGTACCGGGCGTCAGGGGACACTTCCGTGTGTTGGTGTCCGTGCCATGCCTGTGACGCTCATCCCAAGTGTGCAGTACGACATGCACACATGTCAAAAGAATCAAGGGCATGCCTGGCACACATTGCACCGTCACACATTACATCTGTACACATCTCATCATACATCTGGTGCCTTCTCGACTCAGGAGTAATGTTCCACATCACAGCCTGTCACACCTGTGCCCCACACATGAAGTAATGCACAGACAATGCCTTGATGTCCATCCATGGACAAGTATGTCCGCCCTATTCCTTCCTGTGTGCTGCCTGTCACCACTGTGATGTGTGAAAACCGCCGTACTGCTGCTAAGAGGGCCTGTGTACGTTCCAATATCACTATGGGAGTGCTACCGTATGTGTACCCATCGTGATGGTGAGCGTACAGGCATGTTTACGGTCCGTACCACTACGAGTACGCATACGCAAGAACACCCATAGTGATATGGAGCGTACAGGTGCGTGTACGGCCCTACCACTATGGGTGTTCTTGCGTATGCGTACTCGTAGTGGTACGGACCGTACACACGCCTGTACGCTCCATATCACTCTGGGTGTCCTCGCGTATGCGTACTCGTAGTGGTACGGACCGTACACACGCCTGTACGCTCCCTATCACTACGTGTACGCATACGCGAGTACACCCATAGTGATATGGAGCGTACAGGCGCCTGTACGGCCCTACCACTATGGGTGTTCTTGCGTATGCGTACTCGTAGTGGTACGGACCGTTCACACGCCTGTACGCTCCATATCACTCTGGGTGTCCTCGCGTATGCGTACTCGTAGTGGTACGGACCGTACACACGCCTGTACGCTCCATATCACTATGGGTGTTCTCGCGTATGCGTACACGTAGTGATAGGGAGCGTACAGGCGCGTGTACGGCCCGTACCACTACGAGTACGCATACGCGAGGACACCAAGAGTGATAGTGAACGTAGGCACACGTGTACGGGCCGTTGCTATGCATTTGGGGTGCCCTAGGGCCCCGGAACGCACCGTACCTGTGTGTGAAGCTCCAAATTACATAGGGGACACATGAGGGACAAGTATTAAGGCCTACATGCATGCTGTTTGTCATGGAGACCAAGTTCAAATTTTGAATTTGTTCAGGAAGCTGCACGGCAGAAGTCAGTTGGAATGAATCTACTTTGTTGAAATGTGTTTGTGGGGCTGACATCATGCAGGAGAAAAAAACAGATTGAGAACTCACAGACTGCTAGGTTTGAAGGGATTGGAGGAAACATAGGATGCAAATGTGAGTGACCAATCACTCTGTACTCCTGTGCATGAGATGGGCCAACAAGGCAGATATAAGGCAGCCAGGTCCCATGAGGGAGCACTTGCCTGCACATCTCTGTATTCCATGACCCAGCTGCTGCTACTGATTCCCTGGAACCATGTCAAGGGCTGTGGAGAGGTCACAGCCATTCACCCTGGAGGAGAACATGGCTTTGGTGGATGTGATCCTCCCACGGTACCCCATGCTGTATGGGCGACCAGGTTATCAGGTGAGTGCAGTGTCCACTGGCACAGACTGTGTCCCTTTTTAGTGACTGTGACTTCTGCCATTGTGTCCAGGTGTGACACACATGCTATGTACTGTAGGGGGGGGTCCCAGGGGGGGGAATGCCTGATGTCTCCCAGCAGTGCCCTGAGACAGGAGGGGTGGTGGCCTCTCACTCCCAGCAGTGCCCTGAGACAGGAGGGGTGGGGGCCTCTCACTCCCAGCAGTGCCCTGAGACAGGAGGGGTGTGTGCAGAGTCCTCCCAGCAGTGCCCTGAGACAGGAGGGGTGTGTGCAGAGTCCTCCCAGCAGTGCCCTGAGACAGGAGGGGTGTGTGCAGAGTCCTCCCAGCAGTGCCCTGAGACAGAAGGGGTGGGGGCCTATCACTCCCAGCAGTGTCCTGAGACAGGAGGGGTGTGTGCAGAGTCCTCCCAGCAGTGCCCTGAGACAGGAGGGGTGTGTGCAGAGTCCTCCCAGCAGTGCCCTGAGACAGGAGGGGTGTGTGCAGAGTCCTCCCAGCAGTGCCCTGAGACAGGAGGGGTGGGGGCCTATCACTCCCAGCAGTGCCCTGAGACAGGAGGGGTGTGTGCAGAGTCCTCCCAGCAGTGCCCTGAGACAGGAAGGGTGTGTGCAGAGTCCTCCCAGCAGTGCCCTGAGACAGGAGGGGTGTGTGCAGAGTCCTCCCAGCAGTGCCCTGAGACAGGAGGGGTGGGGGCCTATCACTCCCAGCAGTGCCCTGAGACAGGAGGGGTGTGTGCCTATCACTCCCAGCAGTGCCCTGAGACAGGAGGGGTGGGTGCAGAGTCCTTCCAGCAGTGCCCTGAGACAGGAGGGGTGTGTGCAGAGTCCTCCCAGCAGTGCCCAGAGACAGGAGGGGTGGGGGCCTATCACTCCCAGCAGTGCCCTGAGACAGGAGGGGTGTGTGCAGAGTCCTCCAAGCAGTGCCCTGAGACAGGAGGGGTGGGTGCAGAGTCCTCCCAGCAGTGCCCTGAGACAGGAGGGGTGGTGGCCTCTCACTCCCAGCAGTGCCCTGAGACAGGAGGGGTGGGGGCCTCTCACTCCCAGCAGTGCCCTGAGACAGGAGGGGTGTGTGCAGAGTCCTCCCAGCAGTGCCCTGAGACAGGAGGGGTGTGTGCAGAGTCCTCCCAGCAGTGCCCTGAGACAGGAGGGGTGTGTGCAGAGTCCTCCCAGCAGTGCCCTGAGACAGGAGGGGTGTGTGCAGAGTCCTCCCAGCAGTGCCCTGAGACAGAAGGGGTGGGGGCCTATCACTCCCAGCAGTGTCCTGAGACAGGAGGGGTGTGTGCAGAGTCCTCCCAGCAGTGCCCTGAGACAGGAGGGGTGTGTGCAGAGTCCTCCCAGCAGTGCCCTGAGACAGGAGGGGTGTGTGCAGAGTCCTCCCAGCAGTGCCCTGAGACAGGAGGGGTGGGGGCCTATCACTCCCAGCAGTGCCCTGAGACAGGAGGGGTGTGTGCAGAGTCCTCCCAGCAGTGCCCTGAGACAGGAAGGGTGTGTGCAGAGTCCTCCCAGCAGTGCCCTGAGACAGGAGGGGTGTGTGCAGAGTCCTCCCAGCAGTGCCCTGAGACAGGAGGGGTGGGGGCCTATCACTCCCAGCAGTGCCCTGAGACAGGAGGGGTGGGTGCAGAGTCCTTCCAGCAGTGCCCTGAGACAGGAGGGGTGTGTGCAGAGTCCTCCCAGCAGTGCCCTGAGACAGGAGGGGTGTGTGCAGAGTCCTCCAAGCAGTGCCCTGAGACAGGAGGGGTGGGTGCAGAGTCCTCCCAGCAGTGCCCTGAGACAGGAGGGGTGGGGGCCTATCACTCCCAGCAGTGCCCTGAGACAGGAGGGGTGTGTGCCTATCACTCCCAGCAGTGCCCTGAGACAGGAGGGGTGTGTGCCTATCTCTCCCAGCAGTGCCCTGAGACAGGAGGGTTGGGGGCCTATCACTCCCAGCAGTGCCCTGAGACAGGAGGGGTGTGTGCAGAGTCCTCCCAGCAGTGCCCTGAGACAGGAGGGGTGGGTGCAGAGTCCTCCCAGCAGTGCCCTGAGACAGGAGGGGTGGGGGCCTCTCACTCCCAGCAGTGCCCTGAGACAGGAGGGGTGTGTGCCTATCACTCCCAGCAGTGCCCTGAGACAGGAGGGGTGGGTGCAGAGTCCTCCCAGCAGTGCCCTGAGACAGGAGGGGTGTGTGCAGAGTCCTCCCAGCAGTGCCCTGAGACAGGAGGGGTGGGGGCCTCTCACTCCCAGCAGTGCCCTGAGACAGGAGGGGTGGGTGTGATGCACAGTGTGAGCCTGGCTCATTGATTGTGTAGTTGCCCTCATTCCACCTGTGTCCTTTCAATGGCACGTACTGCTTTTGGCCTTCCCCCAGAGGATCATGTCCCTATGACAAAGGTGCAATGCGTTGGATGCATACTATGCCTTGTTGTAAACAGCAAATGTGTTCTAATCTGTGTCCCTGTGACATGTGCCAGGTGTATTGATGTAGTGTCACTTGTCCATCCTCACAGGTAGACGCCTCTGCCAAGGAGAAGATATGGCTGGACGCCGTCAGCGCCGTGAGGAGTGCGGATGGTCGGAAGCGGCGCCTGTCCCAGGTGAGGAAACGCTGGCAGGATATCCGGTGCTGGACACGGAGGATCGCACGGGTCCTGCTGGGGGACTCACCTGAGAGCCATAAGAACCGCGGGCGCCGCCGTCTCTCCCACATCCAGAAACGTGTGCTGGCGGTGGTCTTTCCTGACTTGGACAGGCGCCTACAGGAGATGCAGCAGCCGGAAGGGGGTAGGTACATGTGTGTGTTTGTTGTGTTTCACCAGCATTTGTAAGTGCACTGTTCCATGGATACACTTCCAGGGTTTACGGTGCTGTGCAGATCCTGTTACCCACAGTGTTGCAGGGCTCTCCTGCCTCCCTTCCCCACCTTGCAATGTGTTCCCTGGTCTCTGTGTAGTCACTCCATCACAAAGTTATGTAGCCTGACACCTTCTCCAAGTGTACAATGCCTGCAGCATCATGTGTGGGGGTGGTGTGTAACAGGTTTAGTGACCTTGCCTGTGCCCTGTCCAGTTCTGGACTTGTGTGTTCCATGTAAGTTGGCACTAATGCTGATTCCAGACATGGGAGTTAATCTCTCGAGTGCGAGGCCTTCCAGCAGGCATGTCCCATGTGGTGGCCTGTGACATGATGTGCATGATTGTGCGTTACGCATAGTGCAGGGATGTTAGCGTGTGTTGCAGTCATTCCCATTCAGGAGCATGGAGTTGTGTGGCCACTACTGTCCCCAGGGGCATCTTTTCCTAGGTCTCATGTGTGTAATCCGAGAATGTCGACAATCTCTGTGTCTACAGCATAGGTTGTGCTCTGTGCCATTGTCCCCTGGCACCATGTATATTGACGTGAGATGTATTACAAGTGTCCACTGTACAGCCTGACCTGATTTTCCTATTACATACTCACGGTGGCCATTGCCTTTGTGTCTTGTTGCAATCATCTGATGATGCCCATTTGTACATGATAATTTGGACAGCCGCACCTTGGGTAGTTTGTGTGCAATATTGAAGTTTTGCATCCCATGTGTATTTCACCCTGACTAAGAGATGTAAGTGCTTCCTGTGTCTCCACAGATTTGTCTCATGTAGGGGGTGGGTGGTGCGGGCATGGCCTACATGTCAAGACCTGTCATCTCCTTGCTAGGACTGGCCAGTGTGTGATGTTTGTCTGGACATACACTCAAGGTGCATTGTGCCAGTCAGGGTGGGCATGTTATCAGTATTACCTATGCTGCTTGTGCCTCTAGTTCCTGGATGTGGTCCCTGCTCATCCCTATTGCCTGCCACGCTGTGTGGTGCAGATGCAGTGCTGGATTGTCCCCAGGGCCTTGCTCCTCAGTCAAAATTCCATGTCATCTCATTTGCTATTATGTCATGCTCTCCATAGTTTTTCCATGGCATGGTGGGTCACACAACTGTGTCTTGCAGGGCCTACATATGTACCTTGTTTTGTAGTTGTAACTCTTCCTTTGTTTCAGGCTATGCACTGTGACCTAAGTAGATTTGACTCATGTGACATATGTATACAGGTGTATGATTAATTTCTGTCTCTTCACCCTGCCCACAGCATCGTCGGGGGACACGGAGGGAGACATGGACACAGACGGCGCGGAGGGACCGAGCACTAGTGCCAGCGGTGGCATCGTGCCTGGCACTTCGAGTGGGACAGAGGCGGAGGAGAGTGAACCCGGGGACCTGTCGACTGGCACAACAGAGTATGAAGCTGACGGGTCCGAGGATGATCTCTCCGAGTGGGCGGTGGCTGCACCACCATCTGACAGCAGCCCTACATCTCCCACCGCCCCCTCCATTGGCATCAGCCGCCTCCCACTTGCTCGTGTCCCTTCCCAACGTGCCCGGTCACCACATGTCTCCTTCCTGCCAGGCACCGCACCCCCTGCCCCTGTCTCCACTGCTGCCACCAATGCTGAGTCTGTGGACATCCAGCGGCAGTTGCAGATTGGTCAGACTGCGATCCTTAATGTCCTCCATGCCCACAGCCAGGTCCTCAACAACATGGAGGCATACTTGGAGGGCATTCATTCATCGCAGGCTGACCAACGCAACTTGCTGAGGTCCATAGACTCCACACTGACTGCAGCAGTGGGTCTCCTGCAGCGCTACGTCCCACCCCCTACCCCTGCTCCTTCCACACTTCCCACTCCCATGCCTGTCCCACAGACACACAGACGTAAGCATGCACCCACCACAACAGACACAGGCACCACACCAGCAGGGAAGGTCCGCCGCACACCTCCTGACACGCACACACAGGGTGAAGTAGGCACACCCACTGGGTCGGGGGGCAAACGTGTGACACGCAGCCAGAGTGGGAGTCCGCATTCCACCCAATCCACTCCCTCCAAATCCCCTCCCCTCAGCTCTCCTGGCCACATCTCCCCCAAAGAATCCTTCATGGCCGCTCTGTCCCTGAGCCCCACAGTGACACCACCCCGCAAGCGGTCAAGGAAGTCCACGGTCAGGGTGCTTGAGTCCCCCCCCTGTCCACACCCCAGTGGCGCTGCGACCCATCCCTCTGACCCCCCCATCCTCCTTGGGGCCTGTGGTTCCTTCGGGTGCAGGGGAGTCCCTGGAGGACCTTGCCGAGGTGTGCAGCGCGCTCCTAGAATCCACCTTTGGCCCTGCCCCACCCCCTGTGGTGGAGTCCTCCATCCCTGCACCCACGTCGCCTACCCTTCGCCCTCCTGTCCCTGCGGTGCCTGTTCATTCCCCCCCACTGTAACTGTGCAGGCAAGCTAGGGGACACGCATCCCACTGTGTCCCCCATCCAGCTGTGACTCCTGGACTGCCCTATGGGCTTTGTAAATATTGAACTTACTACATACCAGTTTTTGGATCATGCTGAATAAAGCTATTTATTTTTGGCCCTTGGAACACTCCTGCTTTGCTGGCATTGCTGTCGGTGGGGCTGCTACATGGTTGTGGGTGGTGTTCATGTGTTGGGTGTGTGGGAAATGTAGTAGTGTGCTGCTCATAGGGGGGACCATGGGATCTGTGTGCCATCACACGGTGTTAGCTAGCTTTCTCAATTCATGTAAGCTGTTGCTGCATGTTGCAATTGTCCCAAGGTGTTTTCCTTCCTCTGTGTACCCTGACTTCTTCCCTGCAGGGTGTTCCCAATATTTTGCGCCGAGCTGTGTGTAAATTAGCTGGGTGTGTGACGGACTCCTTCAACTTTGCACATGCATGCTGAGCCATTCTCCACCTGCATCATTCGTGGCATCCTTGGTAGTTTTTGTACTTGTGTATGTGGACTATTGACATGACTTCATGTGTACATGTTTTCTTTTTGGCCCTATGCATGCGTATACTCCCAGCCTCGCACACATGTGGTACATGTACTGCAGGGTCTTTGTGCACCTGACTGACATTTGTGGGCATGGTATCTGTGGCTACTCCACCCTTTGCGTTCCATGGGCACTGCTGGGAGTGATAGGCCCCCACCCCTCCTGTGTCAGGGCACTGCTGGGAGGACTCTGCACCCACCCCTCCTGTCTCTGGGCACTGCTGGGAGTGATAGGCCCCCACCCCTCCTGTCTCAGGGCACTGCTGGGAGGACTCTGCACCCACCCCTCCTGTGTCAGGGCACTGCTGGGAGGACTCTGCACACACCCCTCCTGTGTCAGGGCACTGCTGGGAGGACTCTGCACACACCCCTCCTGTGTCAGGGCACTGCTGGGAGGACTCTGCACACACCCCTCCTGTCTCAGGACACTGCTGGGAGGACTCTGCACACACCCCTCCTGTCTCTGGGCACTGCTGGGAGTGTTAGGCACCCACCCCTCCTGTGTCAGGGCACTGCTGGGAGGACTCTGCACCCACCCCTCCTGACTCTGGGCACTGCTGGGAGGACTCTGCACCCACCCCTCTTGTCTCAGGGCACTGCTGGGAGGACTCTGCACACACCCCTCCTGTCTCTGGGCACTGCTGGGAGTGATAGGCCCCCACCCCTCCTGTCTCAGGGCACTGCTGGGAGTGATAGGCCCCCACCCCTCCTGTCTCAGGGCACTGCTGGGAGGACTCTGCACCCACCCCTCCTGTCTCTGGGCACTGCTGGGAGTGATAGGCCCCCACCCCTCCTGTCTCAGGGCACTGCTGGGAGGACTCTGCACACACCCCTCCTGTCTCTGGGCACTGCTGGGAGGACTCTGCACACACCCCTCCTGTGTCAGGGCACTGCTGGGAGGACTCTGCACACACCCCTCCTGTCTCTGGGCACTGCTGGGAGGACTCTGCACCCACCCCTCCTGTCTCAGGGCACTGCTGGGAGGACTCTGCACACACCCCTCCTGTCTCTGGGCACTGCTGGGAGTGTTAGGCACCCACCCCTCCTGTGTCAGGGCACTGCTGGGAGGACTCTGCACCCACCCCTCCTGTCTCTGGGCACTGCTGGGAGGACTCTGCACCCACCCCTCCTGTCTCAGGGCACTGCTGGGAGGACTCTGCACACACCCCTCCTGTCTCTGGGCACTGCTGGGAGTGATAGGCCCCCACCCCTCCTGTCTCAGGGCACTGCTGGGAGTGATAGGCCCCCACCCCTCCTGTCTCAGGGCACTGCTGGGAGTGATAGGCCCCCACCCCTCCTGTCTCAGGGCACTGCTGGGAGGACTCTGCACACACCCCTCCTGTCTCTGGGCACTGCTGGGAGGACTCTGCACACACCCCTCCTGTGTCAGGGCACTGCTGGGAGGACTCTGCACACACCCCTCCTGTCTCAGGGCACTGCTGGGAGGACTCTGCACACACCCCTCCTGTCTCTGGGCACTGCTGGGAGTGTTAGGCACCCACCCCTCCTGTGTCAGGGCACTGCTGGGAGGACTCTGCACCCACCCCTCCTGTCTCTGGGCACTGCTGGGAGGACTCTGCACCCACCCCTCTTGTCTCAGGGCACTGCTGGGAGGACTCTGCACACACCCCTCCTGTCTCTGGGCACTGCTGGGAGTGATAGGCCCCCACCCATCCTGTCTCAGGGCACTGCTGGGAGGACTCTGCACCCACCCCTCCTGTCTCTGGGCACTGCTGGGAGTGATAGGCCCCCACCCCTCCTGTCTCAGGGCACTGCTGGGAGGACTCTGCACACACCCCTCCTGTCTCTGGGCACTGCTGGGAGGACTCTGCACACACCCCTCCTCTCTCAGGGCACTGCTGGGAGGACTCTGCACCCACCCCTCCTGTCTCTGGGCACTGCTGGGAGTGATAGGCCCCCACCCCTCCTGTCTCAGGGCACTGCTGGGAGTGATAGGCCCCCACCCCTCCTGTCTCAGGGCACTGCTGGGAGGACTCTGCACACACCCCTCCTATTTCACAATATGTACGCTCATGACATACACGGATGTGGGTACGCTCCATGCATTCGAGGTGGGGGTATGTGTCGTACTTACACTGTTGGGGTGGGGGGTACACTCCATACATCCGCGGGTGAGGGTACGTGTCGTACGTACAATGTTTGCATGGGGGGTACGCTCCATGCATTCGAGGTGGGGGTACGTGTCGTACTTACACTGTTGGGGTGGGGGGTACGCTCCATACGTCCGCGGGTGAGGGTACGTGTCGTACGTACAATGTTTGCATGGGGGGTACGCTCCATGCATTCGAGGTGAGGGTACGGGTCATACTTACACTGTTGGGCTGGGGGTACGCTCCATACGTACGCGGGTGGGGGTACGGGTCGTACTTACACTGTTGGGGTGGGGGTACGCTCCATGCATTCGAGGTGAGGGTACGGATCGTACTTACACTGTTGGGGTGGGGATACGCTCCATACGTACGCGGGTGGGGGTACGGGTCGTACTTACACTGTTGGGGTGGGGGTACGCTCCATGCATTCGAGGTGAGGGTACGGATCGTACTTACACTGTTGGGGTGGGGGTACGCTCCATACGTACGCGGGTGGGGGTACGGGTCGTACTTACACTGTTGGGGTTGGGGGTACGCTCCTTGCATACGTGGGTGGGGGTACGTGTCGTACTTACACTGTTGGCATGGGGGGTACGCTCCTTGCATACGCGGGTGGGGGTACGGGTCGTACTTACACTATTGGGGTGGGGGGTACGCTCCTTGCATACGCGGGTGGGGGTACGGGTCGTACTTACACTGTTGGGGTGGGGGGTACGCTCCATGCATACGGGGTGGGGGTACGGTCCGTACATATCCGTCCCCACGCTATGTGGTGCTTGTGCGGCCCGTACCCAGGCCTTTGCCATGTGGGTACGAGCCGTCCCGCCATTGTTGGGGTGACGTGGGTGTGGGCGTGGTACGACTCGTACCCACGCTCTTAAGGCGTGGGTACGGGACGTACCTGTCTGGTTGTGTTGCCGGTTCGCGTCGTCAAGAACTTCCGTTGTGGCGGTCGCTGGCTTAGCTGGACACGCCCCCACCCCCTCGTAGTGACCAGGGCCTGGGAGTCAGGTATGTCCAGGGCATGTGTGCTGTGTGACTTTGGTGGGGGGTTTGTGGCCTGCCCTGGTCCTGCCACCCCCCCCACTTTCCCCCCTCCCTTAGTTGTTCTGACCTTCTGCGGCGTCTGCGTCGTAACCTGTAGAGGAGGTCGACTGCTATGAGGGCCGCGATGACACGTAGGTTCGGGTCCATGTCTGTCCGTCGCGTACGGGTACTCCTTGTTCGCGTAATCCTGTCTGTCCGTCGCGTACTGGTACTCCTTGTTCACGTCGTTCTGATTTCCCGGCAGTTTTTGGCTGCCGGATAATATTCACCGTGCGGGATGACGTCGGTGCGAATCGTAATTCCTGGTTCGTGGATGGCAGGCTGCGAGCGTCCCGACGTCAGGTCGGCGCTTTCCCGGATCGCATTTGTAGGTTTATTTTCGTCGGTCGGGGTTTTGTACGAATCGTACGGAAATGGTGTTTCCGTGCGAATCGTAATTCCATGTTGGTAGATTTTGACAACCGGGTACGCGTCGGACGGAGAATATGCTCCGTCCGACGGTTCGTACCTGGTTTTTACAGGATCGTGATCGGCGCCAAAGTAGTGTCATTCAGTGCCAGCAACTAACAAGGCAATGCATGCTTTTTTACACCAAAGAAACAACAACAACTCTCAACTAGTATCATTCAACACAGACAAATGTATTGCATGTAAAAAACATTACAGAAGAGATAAGGAAGACTCAGAGAAAGGATAATTTAAGAAAAGACATACTGTATTAAATCAAAAAGATTACTTACATGAAGAAATGTATAATTTTAAATAAGCAGAATGAAACATTTGTAACAGCACTGTACGCAAAATTAATATACCATAAAGACAACCCAGACTTGTACTTGGTGCTTAAAGTGTATGTGACACGAAGACGGCGACGCAAGTGACAAGGTGAGATCAGCAGGGGACGGCGCAACGTGAAGTGAAAGTGAATAATGGAACAATAGTTACAAGGTTCTGAATTCAATTTTTAACAATACAAAATAATTTATACATTAATTTAAAGAACCATAAAGCCATCAGTTAAGCTGAAAGGTCGACGGCGTTTTGATCCAGAATAAATTGGGTACATCATCAGGACTGGGTTGTAATATTCATCACAGTGCTATGCAAGAGAAGAAACAGTATAAATGAATGAGAGAAGGAGAAGTATAAATTGTGAAGAGAAAGAGCTAAGGTAAAAGATAAACGGAGAGCTAGTCTTGCATTGTAGTCAGGAAGTGCAAGTGTCACGGAGGGAAAAGCAGGACGGGGAGTGGGAGGGGGAGGGGGAGGGGGAAAGGAAGGAGTGAAGGACAGAAAAAGAGAAGAGCAATATGGTACTTGCCTAGCATGCAATCAGACAGCAAACACTAAAACAATTGACTATGCCAATGTCCACCAAACATTGAATTTCTGCTCTAACTGCAACACCTCTACCGTTGTCAGGGAGAGACCCCTTCCGGGTAAGCAGATGTGATTATGCCGAACGCTACCAGAGAATACTATCACATGTAGCGAACGCCTGCTCTCCCTATTTACACAGCATTGCTTTCCGACGCATTCCTGCCGAGTAATTCATGGCGCTGGACTCCAGGTGATTTAGACGCCCCCACGGACGCCCTATTCATTAGGTAATCTACCCGGTTTTGTTTGCAGTTCCCGTGCCTTCCCCTCACAGGATTGCTTATTCTGGCATCCCGGTTTAACTTTACCTTCCGTTTCAGGCAGTCCTGCCCTCCTCCATCTCCTGGATTGTTTCTCCGCTCCTTCCCGGCTGAGACACTTAGGATCTTGTATTCCTATTGACCAGTAAGGCATCGATTCATTTTCCTTATTGCCCGATACGAACACAGCCTTACTGTAAGTTATCCTTCTTCCTTTTTAGGTCTCGCGAGCCAAAGGCTCGAAGAGACATTTTGTATGTGGGATTTTCAAAGTGCTACCCACAGTCTTTTGGCTGGCCTAAACCTTGAGTGCACGATCACATGCACTTGCACAGCTGCTCCTCTGCTCATTGCATTCCCCCCTCCCTTCTCACCCAGCCCTTTGATGCTCTGCTCGATTACATTCACTTTCGCCGCTTTGACCCTTGCATTCCCCCCTCCCTTCTCACCCAGCCCTTTGATGCTCTGCTCGCATCTCCCTCCTCCCTGGGCGTGAAGGGAGACAGAGCCATCCTGCTTGATTAATGGCTTTCTTATTTATTTTTACTGCCAACATGTTTAAGGCCCACGCGTTTTGGCAGCACCCATGAAGTGTTTACGGTCGTCGCCATGCCCCCCCCCCCGCCCAACCCATGGTGCACTGTCCTGTGACTGCTGCTAGACCCTCCGCCCACCAGTCTCATCACGTAATCTGGAGTCATGTTTTTCGAATGCAATTTAAACATGCACCAATATCTCGTTTTGTCTAAAACATCCTATGTTAGTTGACAGTTATCAGTCTTTTTTTCGTCTCTTTGTCACTGGTGGCTGCGGTCTGGTTTAACACGGCTGTCACGTTAAAAGCGCTTCGGAATGACCTCCCTGTTGCCTGTCCCTCCGCTCCTCCTTTGACATCTTTTCACAAATCAGTTAGGTTGTTGTGGCTGCTGGGGCCCACAGGGGTTAACACCCTGGCAGCACCCGTGAAGTGTTTACGGTCGCCGCCATGCCCCTCCTCCCCCCCCCCCGCGGTGCCCTGTCCTGTGACTGGGCATGCAGCTCTTATCTGAAGGGCTTCGCCATCTCACGCTGCCTTCCGCACACCATTCTGGGGCAGCTTTAATCCCTTTTCCTTCTACCTTCAGGGACAGGCTCACCTCCCAAGAGCAACATCATTACACACAGACACAAACACACCTGGCCTCATGTGACCTAAAAAAACAAAAACATCCTTATCTTTAATTACTTCGTCAAGACATCCATTTTCGTCTATTAGATCGGATATGTCTTATTTTTGTTTTTTTCCAGTTAATGGCATACTGCTCGACTGCATCCATTGGAGGCTCAAAAAGAAACACGTACATTAATATGCAGAAAGGGAGTTCTACAGAATCCAACAGGGAAAATCCCTGCACCACAGAAGTCGCGTGAGATTACTCTGGATTAAGCACTTCCTTTTTTTAGCATCATCCAACTCTTAATAACGCCTTGCCAACTATTTATGCTAAAGAACAGTATGGTTCTTAAAACGTTAAAAAATGGGTTGTCTCTTTTTAGAACTTTGCACTTCAAGCAGTCTACGGGAATGTGCAGTGAATGCAAACCAGTTGTGTAGATGAACCTATATCCAGTTACGTGTACACATTCCATGCATGCTTTGAACAACACAATAGAGAGGTTTGCAAATGAACCATTTTATGCAATTATGCACTCGTTGAGTAACGTTTTATACTACTCCATAACCATGTGCACCCCTTCACAATGGGTTAGTCATTTAAACGCTCGTTGCTGGCATCCTCAGTGATCCCGTTGTAAGGAACTCAAAGCCGATCACCTTTAACAGTCAGGAAACTGAGCGGCAATTTTTAGTAGTTTTATATAGCGCGAAGTCGACTTGAAGGTATTGGAGCGCTTTACATGAGCACCAGTTACATTACACATGGCATATTCATTTTGTGCTAGGCACGGGGAGATTAAGTGATTTACCCAGAATCGGAGGAAGTTGAGCGTCAGTGCCGAGACTCGAACCTGGTACCTCAGCTCCAAAGTTGACAGCTCTGATGGTAATGCCAAATCCTCTCGCATTAAAAGGCATACCGGTTTCACCTGTTAATTCGCAGCTCTTAGAAATGCCAGGAGTGCAGGATGAAGCGCTTTATAAAAGAAGACATTTTATTGCAGGAGATGGAAGTCTAATGTCAAATGACTAGTAAAAGTGTAGTTTACACGCCTTTGGCCTACACTATTCACGAACCTGTCATATGGCTGAGGTTTGAAGATCTGAGAGGACATTTGTGTAGTGCTTTGAAAAATTTATTTTCACACTTGGTGAATAAAAAACGCAGTAATGAAATAAATGAACAACAGGGGGGGGGGGGAAGACGTGATGAACCCGGTGGAACTATGAGGCACACACTTGTCTTGGAACTGCTCACTTTAAAAAAAACAAGCATTTGCAATGCAATAGGTCTCGCATTTACGCGAGTTTGAGCTATTGATATTGCAAATTACAATGCCTTTTATTTTTGATTTTTGAACATAAATAAAAGGCATTGTCATTTACGTTGCCAATTGCTTAAACTCGTGTAAATGCGAGACCTATTGCATTGCAAATGCTTGTTTCAACTTGATTTTACGCCACGTAGAATTACGAGTTGACCACATTTTGATACCGGTATCCCTGTCCCCCTTTTAGAATTGTTGCTATCCTGACGAGTCACCTCGCCTCCATGGCTACGAGTTAAATTTCGTCCTCCCATATTCACTGAATTTCATTGCCCTTCTCTTGACCGGATCCAGCCCCCCGCCCCCTTCATCAAGTCCCAGGTAACTTTTTTGGCTAGCTCCGGTTACTTATCTTGACATCCCCCTTTGATTTTCTATTACTGGAAGCTCATTTGTCCATTTCCTTACAGAATTATATTGGACCTGTTTTTCTACCATTTCCTAACCTAAGAACCTCTCTTCCAATTAGGTAAATGATTTGCTCTTCTCTTTTTCTGTCCTTCACTCCTTCCTTTCCCCCTCCCCCTCCCCCTCCCCATCCTGCTTTTCCCTCCTTGACACTTGCACTTCCTGACTACAATGCAAGACTAGCTCTCCGTTTATCTTTTACCTTAGCTCTTTCTCTTCACAATTTATACTTCTCCTTCTCTCATTCATTTATACTGTTTCTTCTCTTGCATAGCACTGTGATGAATATTACAACCCAGTCCTGATGATGATCCCAATTTATTCTGGATCGAAACGCCGTCGACCTTTCAGCTTAACTGATGGCTTTATGGTTCTTTAAATTAATGCATAAATTATTTTGTATTGTTAAAAATTGAATTCAGAACATTGTAACTATTGTTCCATTATTCACTTTCACTTCACGTTGCGCCATTCCCTGCTGATCTCACCTTGTCACTTGCGTCGCCGTCTTCGTGTCACATACACTTTAAGCACCAAGTACAAGTCCGGGTTGTCTTTATGGTATATTAATTCTGCGTACAGTGCTGTTACAATTGTTTCATTCTGCTTATTTAAAATTATACATGTCTTCATGTAAGTAATCTTTTTGATTTAATACAGTATGTCTTTTCTTAAATTATCCTTTCTCTGAGTCTTCCTTATCTCTTCTGTAATGTTTTTTACATGCAATACATTTGTCTGTGTTGAATGATACCAGTTGAGAGTTGTTGTTTCTTACATTATCACCCTATCTCAACGAGGTTTACGGGTTATGCTCCTGTTGTTTTTCTAAAATTTTTACACCAAAAACATGTTTGCTTTTAGATAGATTTTTTATTTTTTTCATAATGGCCAACAACAATAACGTTACACAAAAAATGACAAAGCAAAACATGCACTGACAAAGCGAAACAACTGTCATCCAAGGCCAGACCGAGTGGTTTTGCCAATGCTTGTTATATTTAACAGGAAATAAGATTGCACGGTGTGTTTAGGTCTCTAAAGGACAGAGTGACTAAAATAGCTCAGTGTTTTAAAGTGTTCAGAATGTGGGAAAAACAAACACTCCCCTAAACTCCGCTGAAAGCCTCACCGTTCCTGGCCTCCTCTTAAATGTGAGAATGGCGCATTTAACATCTTTTCTTTCCTTCAGTGCTCTCTCGCTGCTCTCTCCTCTGCTGTAGCTCAGGCACTGGAACTCCTGCAGAGAGATAAATGCGCGGGACCACACTGCATACCGAACCCTAGCAGATCTCCCCCTCTTCGTTTGACCCCACCTGCCTCGGGGGCTGGACTCATTTTGCAGGATATCGATCCGCGGTCCATCTCACAGCTGCGGAGGGAAACAATTGTGAAGCACTTTTACAGCAGAACAGACAGGATTCTCTCCACAGGAAACCTTTGAGCAGATGCCCCCTGCCTAATCCTGGGGTGACTACCATTAGCGTTTGAGGCATCCGTGGCCGAGTTCTCTTTATCGCTTATTTCTCGCACTCGTAGTTGTCTCAGTCACGTGCGGGAACCAAGGTGAATATTGTGAATACACCCCAGGTCTTGAATTCAAAGTCAGGCTCTGTCTGACCTTTACTACAGTGAGAAACAAAATGTGATGAAATAACTGCTTACTTATTTATTGATGAAAACAAGTGCCTTCAGAGAGAACATGAAAGATCAAGCAGTCACATCAAATACACCATTTGAAATATCTAAAAAATATTTAAAAAATAAAGAAGGCGATCACAGATGTTTATAGCTTTGGTATTACACGGTGATATTCCCGCTCCTAGCGCCTATTTAACAATGATGAGGCTCATGAGGTAGAAATTGACCTCTGATTGCCTGTGTTGCCATGAAGAGACATGGCCCAGCAGTTCGGACTGGACAGCCTCTTCCTGGTGGGTAATCCGAAGGTTAACACAGTGGTCTCCCCCATAAGTAGGGTGTGAGGTGTGCCTTCCTCTGGATAATTGCGTGATACTCGGGCAGATTTACAAGGAAAGTGACTCAGTGCGTGCCGCAAGCTATTTGGCTGCGCCTCAGTGCGTGCCGCAAGCTATTTGGCTGCGCCGCACTAAGTCACTTTCGAAGCACAGGGATGCGACATATTTACAACAATATTTCGCATCTCTGTGCTTCCCCTGCGCAGGCGCACAAACTGCTGCCATGCACAGGCACCCTTGCACCATGGGGAAAGGATGCCTGCGTCGTGGGAAGATTGTTTATGTGCATAAACAATGAGAAATCGCGTTTTTCAACTTCTATGTGTGCTGCATTAGAACACATAGAACTTGCAAAACGTCTTTGTTTTACTGATTGTTTACGTGCAGGAAGGGACACCTTTCTGTACATAAACAGTCACCAGAGGTGATTTCCTCTTTCTATGTGTGCTGCAGAATGCAGGACGCAGAGAAAGAGGGAAAAAACGCTGTGAAATGAATACACTTCTCGTGGCACCACACTATGGGGCCCATTAGGATGGTGGGTGGATCGCCCCTGCCGGGCTGGCGGTTGTCACCGCTGGCCCGGCGGGGGCGATCCGCCCGCCATCCACACTTTAAAGACCCCTCGCCATATTAGGATGGCTGGGGGGTTCGCTGTGGACGGAAAGACCGTCTGCCGCTTTTCTGCCGGTCGACTCGTCGACCGGGCGGAAAACATGCACAATATGGTGGCAGTGTCTGCAAGACACCGCCATCCATATTATGATGATAGCGGAAAGCAGCCCTTCCACGTTGGCGCCATGGAAAGGCATGCGGTCTTTGCTGTTGGGGGCCTGTAGCGGGCCCCCAGGGTGTTGGGGGGGTGGGGGGTGCACATGGGGGGGTACCATTGGCATGGACAAAGTGGCAGGCACCACGCAGTGCCTGTCACCTTGTGCATGTCAATGCACAACGTGCATTCCCAGCATTGTGGCGGGCCGTGCTGTGAGCTCCACCTGACACAATGATGGGAATGGGAGATGCCACCGCCACGGTGGCGGTGGCATCCTAATTGCAGGTGCGGGACTACCGCACCTCTGGCGGACGGTCCCACATTCTGTTACGGTGCCCACCATCGTAATAGACCCCCATGCCTCCTCTGCATGGGAACACCCACAGCAACACCCATGGAACGCAATGTGCTGCGTGCAAAGGGGCCATATTTACAAGAACAGGAAAAGTCACGCAGGGTGGCTTTTCCTGTCCTTGTAAATATAGGGCACTAAAATGCACCACCTGTGCGTCACAAAAAGTAACTCACTGGCGGCGCAAGGGGCTTGTAATTCTGCCCCCGTATTTATGGCTACTTTCACTATTTGAGTTTAAGTATCAGGTACTTCGTTGGGATTAATGATTATGCCAGATTATGCTCACACTCCAAAAGAGTTCTCTCTCTCTTACCCCTGTTGTATGAAGGGTGGGTTGTCATGCGGACTGTACGTGTTTAAGTAAATAGTCCCAGAGTTGAATATATTGTTGCAAATATATTTACAGGAGAAAACATGTGAGTCAGGTTCCCCTTTGTGTTTTTCTACTGTAACCTTTGTAGTATAGAGAATATATTACACTGTTCAGAGGGGGAAACTGTTACATCAATGTTATTTTTTTCAACAGTTTTCGTTATTAATACCATGTATATTTCACATTATTTTTTCAAAGAGATACCACTTGGACCTACAAAAATATTACTCGGATTGTGTCAAATGACAAAAAACTTACTCTGACTTAATCGAGAAAATATATTTACAGAATATACAAAGATTGCACAATTAAGTGTGTGTTGGACCCGGCCTCGTGGCGTGGTCCTGAATTCCCTGGGGTTGGGCCCGTTCCCCGCCCCGGCCCCCACGGGCCACCCGTTCGAGCCGCACGAGGTCGCATACACCTCGGGGCTCCACCATTTTGTTGCCTGCCACGTGACCCTGCACACCAGTCCACCTGACTCCGCTCAACCCGGCCTCGGCCCCAGCGAGGCCCAGACATTGAGGCACCAAGAACTGGCCAGGGGGTATCACGTGGACACCTCATCGCCCTGGCGGAGGGCGGTATCGATGGGACCCCCAACCGTCCCCACACACCGAGGTGCGATCGGCCTCCATCTCTCCTGGGCCCGGCGCCTCTCCTGCTGGGCGTCTGGCCGCTCCCACCCGGGCCTCTCCGCCCCTCGGGCGCAAGGGTCCGGACTTCAAAGGGCTCCAGGCCTATATCTGGGGCGACCCCGCAGCAGACCGGCAGTTGTATCCCGGAGTCGAGAGCCCTGCTGATTGAATCGCGGCCGACCCTACGGAGAAGAACTCTTGCTTGAAACCACCACGAGCCCTGCAGACTGCGTCGCGGCTCCTTCTGGCTGAAACCTTGAAGTCCCCCGGAACATCGGGGCCCTGCTGACGCTGTCGCGGCCCAACCTCGCTGAAACCTCCCTCGGAGCCCTGCTGACGACGTCGCGGCTCGAGCTGAGCAGAAACCACCTTGTGAGCCCAGCTGACCTGGTCACGGCTCTCCACGAACTGAACGCCAGAGCCCTGCTGACGCCGTCGCGGCTCGACCCCTCCGAGGTCCGGAGGCCCTCCAGCTTGAGGATAAGAACTGGGCCCCAGGTACCCTCATACCAAGCTCCTGCCAAAGACTGTCCCGCTACCCCTTCCCTTCTAAAGAGACACTGAGACTTTTGTGGATCCCTCGATCCCTTTTCGTGTAAATATTGATCCCGTAACCTTTAAGTGCTGATAAAGATTTGCTCGTCTTGAGACAACCTCCTTGAGTCCTGTGTGGTGGTGTTACTGTGCTAGTACATGATAGGAGAAGGATCTCCCTCGGAGGCTTCTCAGCGGCGCTCGGCTACCTTGTACAGTGTGGGGGCCCCTCTGGGTGGTCTCTCCGACTCCCCGAGGTCCGCCTTCCAACATTTGGTGGCCAGCGACGGGATCCGAGCCGAACGCAGTACGTACAAGCCAGTAACCCACTAGCTACCCATCCAAACAACCGGAAGTCATGAGCAACCAAGAGAACAACACGACCACGGAGTTCCAGCCCGAACGGTTGGAGGAATACACGCACAAAGAGTTGAAACAATTCTGCAAAGACAAGGGCATTGCAACCACCGGCCTAGGTACCAAAGAAGAGATGCAGAAAGCCCTGAGGACCTGGCTGGAGGCCGGGGCAGGCCCCTCCCAGGACGAAGGTCCACTGCCCCTGACTGTGGCCACATCAACCGCACCGACTCCGGCAACCGGAGGAAGAAACAGCCTAGAAATCGGCCTCTCCGAAGAGGAGATACGAGAACGGGAGAAGGTCCGGAACCACGAACTAGAGCTCGCACGACTACGGCTGGACGGCGAACTCCAGCTAGCAGAAAAGAAACTGGCCCTAGAGCAGCTACGGCTACAAGAGGAGATAGAAGAGAAGAGACGGCACCGAGAGTTGGAGGAAAAAAGACTGACCCTTGAGCACGAGCGAAGTCTCAAAGAGCTCGAAATCAAGGCAAAGAACGGGGGGACCGACACCCCCAGTAATAGAGACACCCTACCGCCTGCCGAAAACAAGGTACATATCCCTAAAGATGTCGTCAAGGAGTACTACAAAAATGACGACATCCAACAATGGTTCAAAGCATACGAGGTGGCCATGACCTCCCATCGGGTGCCCCGAAAGGACTGGGGCGCCGGCCTGTGGGGTCGGTTCCTTAGTGAAGGTCGAGACACACTGCTCCAGCTGCCAGAGGAGGTGATGACCTCCTACGACCACATGAAGGAGGCCCTGCTCACCCGCTACGGGCTAACCGCGGAAATGTACCGCCAGCGGTTCAGAGACTGTAAGAAGATCCCGGGCACTACCTGGGTGGAATATGTGGACCTTTTCAGCCGGGCCCTAGAAGGATGGATCAAGGGTAGCAAGGTCACCACCTACGGGCAGCTGGTCGACCTCATCGTTTGGGAACATCTCTCCAACAATTGCTTCGTGGAGCTAAAGCAACACCTCCTCGACAGCAAGATGACCGACCCACGTAAACTCGCCGTCGAGGCCGATCGATGGGTCAACACCCGCGTCCCCCGGAACTCGATGGGGGAGTACCAGAGGAACCCCACCGGACCTCCACGCCAACGCGGTGGAGGGGGAGGGCCGAACCGGAATCGGGACCCCCCCGCCGGGGCCCCCAGGAGCCCGCCTCGAGGGCCGCCGCCGCAACACCTCTCCCCGAGCCTAGTCCGAAGAGGGGCGACCGCAGCCAGAACCGGACCACGGCCCCCAGTAACCTACTACGGCTGTCAACAAACCGGACACTATGCCAGCGATCCGGTATGCCCCCTGAACCGAAGAAGCGGGGCCGGCGGGCCCCCGCCCGACAGCTGGTGGCCGCCGCCCTGGGGGAAGGGGAGGAAGAAGAAGAAATCCTCGACCGAGGAACCACCGAATGGGAGGCGGCGGCCATGTCCCTGGTCTGCCTGGGCAGCCGAGAAATGGTGCCCCACACACCAATCCCAAGCAACACCCAGAAATACCGGCAGCAGGTCACCATCAATGGCCGACGGGCCGAAGCCCTTCGTGACACCGGCGCCAGTGTCACCGCTGTCCGCTGCCACCTGGTGACCCCCGAACAAATCCTACCCGATGTGCTGTGCCCCGTCCGGACGGCCGACAACAGCGAAAGCCTGTGCCAGATGGCCCTGGTCCCCTTCGAGTGGGGAGGAGTGTCAGGCCTACTGAAAGTAACTGTCCGGGACGACGCACCCGTGGACTGCCTCCTGGGGAACGACCTAGAGAGTTCCCCCTGGGCTCAAGTGGAGCGACGAGAGCACCTCCGAATGCTGGGACTATCCGAATGGGCCTGCGCCATCACCCGGTCCATGGCCGGCCAGGCCCCCCGCTCATCCCAGGCCCCCGGTACCGCCCAGCCCGAGGGGCTCGCACCAACCCCCGCCTGCAGCAAGGGGGAGGCGGACACCGACACTGGACCGACTGAACACTCCCCCGAAGAGATTGCTTCCCTAGGCACCCTACCAGAACTTACACAATGGCGCCACGAAGGGGGCCCCTCGCGAGAACAGTTCCAGCAAGAACAGCAGTCCTGTCCCTCTCTCGAAGGGGTCCGACGACAAGCGTCCGCCCAAGCCAACGGTGACCAGACCGGCACCCACTGGGTCTACTGGGCCGAGGGCCTATTGTACAGTGAACAGAAAGTGGCAGAACTCGGGGCCAGCCGCGTGTTGGTGGTCCCTCTCCGCTTCCGAGAGTTCCTTCTCAACCTGGCACATGACGTGCCCCTCGCCGGGCACCTGGGACAAGACAAAACTTACAGCCATCTGGTGACCCACTTCTACTGGCCCCGGATGCGAAAAGACGTGGATAACCCCTGCCGGTCCTGTCAGACCTGCCAAGCCAGCGGGAAGACCGGGGGTCGGGTCAAGGCCCCCCTCCAGCCCTTTCCAGCCGTCAGCACCCCGTTCGAACGAGTCGGGATCGACATTGTGGGGCCCCTGGACCCCCGGACCGCCCTGGGCCACCGCTTCATCCTGGTCCTCGTGGACCACGCCACCAGGTACCCGGAGGCTGTCCCGCTAAGAACTGTAACGGCCCCTGTGGTGGGCCGGGCCTTAATGGGAATCTTCTCCCGAGTGGGATTTCCCCGCGAAGTGGTGAGCGACCGGGGCACAAACTTCATTTCCAAATACATGCGGTCCCTGTGGCAGCAGTGCGGGGTCACGTACAAATTCACAACCCCCTATCACCCCCAGGGGAACGGGCTGGTAGAGCGCTTTAACCGAACCCTAAAGGGGATGATCCAGGTCTTGGAAGAGCCCCTACGGCGGAGATGGGATGTCCTATTGCCATGCCTCCTGTTCGCCTACCGGGAAGTCCCGCAGAAGTCCCTGGGGTTCAGCCCGTTTGAACTATTGTATGGACATCCGGTCCGCGGGCCCCTCAGCCTGGTCAAGGAGGGCTGGGAGACGAAGCTCCAGGGCGCCCCTCCTGACGTCTACCGATACCTCCTGACCCTACGTAACCAGACCCGCAAGTTCCGAGCCCTGGCCGAAGCCAACCTCGAAGCCAGCCAGGAGGACATGAAGCGGTGGTACGATCGGAACGCCTCGACAATCGAGTTCGAGCCAGGCCAGCGAGTCTGGGTCATGGCCCCTGTTGAGCCCTGTGCCCTCCAGGACAAGTGGACTGGGCCCTTCAAGGTGGTGGAAAAGAAGAGCCCCGTCACCTACCTAGTTGACCTAGAGTCCCCCCGGAACCCCCTCCGGGTTCTACATGCTAACAGGCTCAAACCCTACTTCGCCCGGACCGAACTGAGCCTGCTGCTGTCGACCGACGAGGGGGGCGAGGACGACTCCGAGCCCCTACCCGACCTCTTGCAGAACGACGTCCACGACGGATCCATCAAAGGTGTCCAGCTCGCCTCCTCCCTGACCCCGGAACAGCGCATCGACTGTCAACAACTGCTGCAGGACTACGCAGCCCTCTTCTCCCTCACCCCGGGGGTGACCCACTGGTGCGTCCACGACGTCGACACCGGGGACAGCCCCCCCGTGCGACACCGAGCCTACAGGGTACCCGACCGAGTACGGGCATGCATCCAGGCCGAAGTAGCGAAGATGTTCGCCCTCGGGGTCATCGAGCCCTCTGACAGCCCGTGGGCCAGCCCTGTCGTCCTGGTACCAAAGGCCGCAGCCCCCGGCCATCCCCCGGAGCTGCGATTTTGTGTAGACTACCGGGCCCTGAATGCTGTGACCAAGACGGACGCCCATCCTATACCCCGGGCCGACGAACTCATCGATCGCTTGGGGTCCGCCCGCTACCTGAGCACGCTGGACCTCACCGCCGGGTACTGGCAGATTCAGCTTACCCCCGGCGCCCGAGAAAGATCCGCCTTTTCTACCCCTGATGGGCATTACCACTTTCGGGTGATGCCCTTCGGCATGAAGAATGCCCCGGCCACTTTTCAGAGACTCGTAAACAAGGTCCTGGCCGGGCTCGAGGCCTTCAGCGCGGCCTATTTGGATGACATTGCCGTGTACAGCAACCACTGGGCTGAGCACCTAGTTCACCTCAAAGCCGTCCTGGCCGCCCTCCAAAGGGATGGGCTCACGATTAAGGCCAGCAAATGCCAGGTCGGCCAAGGATCGGTGACCTACCTAGGCCATCAGGTGGGAAGCGGTCAGGTGGCCCCCCTCCAACCAAAAGTCGATGCCATCCAGGCATGGGAACCTCCCACTACCCAGACCACTGTGCGGGCCTTCCTTGGCCTCACCGGATACTACCGGCGGTTCATCCGGGACTATGGGAGCATTGTGGGGCCTCTCACGGAGCTCACCTCGAAGAAACAGCCCAAGAAGGTGCACTGGACTCCCCGCTGCCAATCAGCTTTCGAGACTCTCAAGGCCGCGATGTGCACTGCCCCTGTGCTCCAGGCCCCTGACTACAGTAAAGAGTTTATCGTACAGACAGATGCCTCCGAATATGGGATCGGGGCCGTCCTGTCTCAGGTTGATGAGAAGGGACTCGACCGCCCGGTGGCCTTCATCAGCCGACGGCTGCTGCCCCGGGAGCAACGATGGAGCACCATCGAGCGCGAGGCCTTCGCTGTAGTGTGGGCCCTTAAGAAGCTCCGGCCCTATCTCTTCGGTACCCACTTTCGGGTCCAGACCGACCACCGGCCTTTGCGGTGGTTAATGCAAATGAGAGGCGAGAATCCCAAGCTGCTGCGATGGTCCATTGCCCTGCAAGTGATGGACTTTTCGGTTGAGCACCGACCCGGCAATGACCACGCTGACGGCCTGTCCCGCTTCTTCCGCCTCGACGAGGAGAATCCCCAAGAAGATGGGTGACTCTCCCTGCCTTCGGCTGGGGGGGACGCCTGTTGGACCCGGCCTCGTGGTGTGGTCCTGAATTCCCTGGGGTTGGGCCCGTTCCCCGCCCCGGCCCCCACGGGCCACCCGTTCGAGCCGCACGAGGTCGCATACACCTCGGGGCTCCACCATTTTGTTGCCTGCCACGTGACCCTGCACACCAGTCCACCTGACTCCGCTCAACCCGGCCTCGGCCCCAGCGAGGCCCAGACATTGAGGCACCAAGAACTGGCCAGGGGGTATCACGTGGACACCTCATCGCCCTGGCGGAGGGCGGTATCGATGGGACCCCCAACCGTCCCCACACACCGAGGTGCGATCGGCCTCCATCTCTCCTGGGCCCGGCGCCTCTCCTGCTGGGCGTCTGGCCGCTCCCACCCGGGCCTCTCCGCCCCTCGGGCGCAAGGGTCCGGACTTCAAAGGGCTCCAGGCCTATATCTGGGGCGACCCCGCAACAGACCGGCAGTTGTATCCCGGAGTCGAGAGCCCTGCTGATTGAATCGCGGCCGACCCTACGGAGAAGAACTCTTGCTTGAAACCACCACGAGCCCTGCAGACTGCGTCGCGGCTCCTTCTGGCTGAAACCTTGAAGTCCCCCGGAACATCGGGGCCCTGCTGACGCTGTCGCGGCCCAACCTCGCTGAAACCTCCCTCGGAGCCCTGCTGACGACGTCGCGGCTCGAGCTGAGCAGAAACCACCTTGTGAGCCCAGCTGACCTGGTCACGGCTCTCCACGAACTGAACGCCAGAGCCCTGCTGACGCCGTCGCGGCTCGACCCCTCCGAGGTCCGGAGGCCCTCCAGCTTGAGGATAAGAACTGGGCCCCAGGTACCCTCCTACCAAGCTCCTGCCAAAGACTGTCCCGCTACCCCTTCCCTTCTAAAGAGACACTGAGACTTTTGTGGATCCCTCGATCCCTTTTCGTGTAAATATTGATCCCGTAACCTTTAAGGGCTGATAAAGATTTGCTCGTCTTGAGACAACCTCCTTGAGTCCTGTGTGGTGGTGTTACTGTGCTAGTACATGATAGGAGAAGGATCTCCCTCGGAGGCTTCTCAGCGGCGCTCGGCTACTTCGTACAGTGTGGGGGCCCCTCTGGGTGGTCTCTCCGACTCCCCGAGGTCCGCCTTCCAACAGTGTGTATGTGATGCAAATGATTAATTGGCATTTGGGAACCCCATTCACGGATTTACTCAATAAAAAACTGCTATCTCCGGAGATTCAAGAGTGGGTAAAAACGCATATTATCAAGCCAGGCGATAAAATTATCACTGCTTTAGTGGCAGAAAACTGCCGCTAAAACGGCGATAATGGGCTTGATAATATGCTCTATGGAATTCCAATTGAAGCCCATGTTAAACGTCTTCACATCTAACATGAGCTTCAATTGGAATTCCATAGAGCATATTATCAAGCCCAATATCGCCGTTTTAGCGGCAGTTTTCTGCCGCTAAAGAGGGGATAATTTTATCGCCTGGCTTGATAATATGCCCCTAAATTCTCTTGAAAATATTGCAGACATTTATTAGGAATTACATTCGTTTATCTAAGATAATATTCCTAAACCTACACCAAAAAAGCTTTTTATGACATTATCATCAATACAGCTATCGGAGACTGGCGTTCAAAGGTGGAATCTTACAGATGTGACTGCTTTCTGAATTTTTAAAATCTCTGAAACCTCTACTGTAGGATCCTTCTAGATCAGTCTAACCAGTGGTCTGGTGTCCACTATCTAAATGAATAAAACCTTTGTAACTTTTAATTTCCACCCTGTTCATTTCGAATAGATCCTCAGTCATAACAGTTTATGGAAATTAAGAGGTGTAATGCAGAATTGTGAGGAATCATGACAGAATGCCTGTTTGAATTGCAAACCCACATTTTTTAACAGACCTTCAACTGTGTAATTTTTAAGCATATTTTAGAAAAACTGGACCCGAAAAATGCATTTTACTATGATTTTAGAATGTTTTCTCAGGAGTACACACTAAACAACTGTAAGGAGCACGAGCTTCATTTTGCTCCTTCAGAGCTGTCTATAAACCCAATGGTATTTGGATAATTTGACAATTGTGCTGTAAAATGCACTATTTTGCCCTAATTTTCCCCAATTTTCTCTTGCAGAAAACTTTCTTGGGAATTGGGGCTAAGTTTACTAGCTCACGTAAATACTGCTTAGCCATTTTTATAGTACCACTTTAAACATTCACCAGATTGTCTTGGTGTGCCCACCAAATGTATTCAAGAACAGTATTTATCTTTGACTCACTCATATGGTGTGTAGTGGGTGTTGGAAAGTAGAATCTGCTTCTTATGGTTGCCCCCACATTTTGCTGGATGTAATGCTGTTTTTGACTAGTCTGACAGGGATCCTTCTAATCAGTCTATCTGCTTTCTCCCTAAACTGTTTTGTTATGTACTTAGGTACACTCCAGATTGGATTCTGGGGTACCCTTGTCAATCCCTAGTATATGGTACACATTTACCCAGGGCATAGGTACTCCAGAGGCTCCCATAGGCCGAAGCATGTATTATGCCACCCATGAGAGGCCATGCAAAAGGGAACTACAGGCCTGCCATTGCAGCCTGTGTAAGTTGGTGCATGCACCTCTTACTTAAGGTATAGGTTTAATATATCTGAGGGTCACTGCACTTAAAACCTATAAGTCACCCCTATAGCAGGCCTTTACAATCCTGAGGGCAGGATGCTTGGTTCTAAGTGAGAGAGTGCCCCTGCATGAGCAGGACACCCCTGCGGCATATGGAGTCCATTCTCCAGGGGTTGTCTGTGAAAAAGCCAAATACTACTATAAAGGGGCATTACACGACCGAGTGATGACCAACTCTAAAATGGCTGAAACAAACCCTATCATGTTTGGTGTCAAACATGTTGGAATCATACCCCCACACTGGTAACCAGTGTGGGAGGTATGATTCCACCCCTCAGAAGCGTGCTTCGTGGGCTCCCTGGTGTTCCCGGTACCAGCCTTCTAGCTCTGGACAGCACAAAATGGTTGCTGTCAACCAGCGACACATTTCTGCCCTCCTGCTGCTGAGCCAAGCTCGAGCAGGCGAAGGCAGGACAGTAGCCATCCTGTCACAGGGAGGTGTGACCACCTGCAAGACAGGATTTAGTGTATTGGGGCTGGATGGGTGCACTTGCCAGCAACTGAAAGTCTGCATGAGGGGCACCTTTGATGTCCCTGTGCATAGTCCAGTTTAAACCAGACCTGGGAGCCGCTGGCTCCCGCTCTGGCACAAAACTGGTCAAATGACATGGGAGTAACCTCCCCTGTCCAGACCCTCCCCAGGGAGGGTCCCCAGAATCTTTCCAACCCTCTCCCGTGGGTACTTAAGGCTTTACCTGGCTGTAGGACCTTAGATTCGTCGTGCACAAGATTCAGAACTGAAATCACTGCACTTCGACTGTCTGAGCACTTTGAACTTAGCTGGACTTCGTTTGGGACTGACTTCGTCTCCCTCTCAGTCTGATGAATCATCTGTGCCTGTGCACCCGACAGGATCCGTGTAGGACCTGTGGAGCATCAATGACACCTGACGATAATCTCCCTTGGAGTGAAGGAGTCATTCCCCTGCATTCACAGGCACTGCAACACTGCTGACCGGTCTGCTGATCCCGAGCTCTTATGGACTTTGAAAGGCTCAACAACTCAGGAGGTGGGTTTCTACGTCCCTCTAAGTCCAAGCTGCTCTCTCACCAAGTTTGAGGTCGGAATACCTCGTGGGTGCTGCAATACTCAAACCCCTGTGCACCTCATACTTTTGCAAGTGCATGTGCTTGTGGGCAATTTCTTAACAAGTGCATTGGGCTATGAGTGGTCCCAGCCTTTGGCATCTTCTTCCACAAAGATCTTCAACCACCTTGCACCGTGTGCGCCGTGGCCTGTTGTTTTGTGAAGCTGCTCGAGGTCCTCTCACAACTCCTGTGCCTCCAGCCTGTGGGTCCATTTGAAGATTTTCCTGGGCTCCCCTGGTTGCCCCAGGCCTGCCCTGACTCCTCTGTGTGTGGTGAGTCTCCTGGACCTTCCTGGTCCGAACCGTACACTCCCGTGACCTTCTGCGTGGGTTGCTGTTGCCAAGGCTTGTTGATGCTCTTGCCAGACACTGACCCCTCAGCACTTGACATCCTTTGTGGGACAGCTTGCACCTGGCTCCTGGTCATCCTCAACATCATCTGGTACCCGCAGCTGCAGAGTCAAGGTCGCCGTCAACTATCCTAAAGCACCCGACATCGGTGGGCATTCGTTTAGTGACCCAGACTCTGTCTCCTCTGCTTTCAGGTACTCTTCAACAAGAATCCACATTTGGATTCCAACAGACATTCTTTTCCCTTCCAGCAGCGGCTCTTCATCGAAGGCTGTTTCCGACGCCACTTCACACCTATGCACCCAGGTTTCCTGTGTTAGGTAACTTGGGTACTTCAGTATCCACCGGTGGGGTGGCTCTCCAACATTCTGTCTTCCACTGGGTTTCTTCGTAGTCCACTGGAAAGGGTCATTAATCCTTAAAAATCCAACCGCGACTTATCCATAGACTTGTACGGAGCACGCGGACGTGTACTCACACTGCACACGCACTCCATGGGGTCCCTATCTACTCACCTTGGGTTGTTCATTGAGGTCACAGCAATTCTACGTCCTCTCGACATCGCCCTGACTCGAGTTGTGGTTCTTATACCACTTTCTTAGCATATGGTTTGGTACCCCCCCCCCCGGGCCCACTGTGTATTAGTGCTATTTACTGTTATTTCTTTGCTGAAGTATTGTGTGCTCTGTGTCTATCTCCGTGTTTGAGATACTGTAATGTACTAGATGGTGTTATACAATAAATACATATTTTTATAACTACTGTGTGGTTCTCTTTTAATTTAATCTATACTAGAAGATTGCATTCTGGTAAAATAAGCTGCTTTACACTCTTTCAAGACTAAGCCTGAAGGCTGCTCTCCACAGCTACCACTTGGATAGCTTTCTAAAAGGTTGTCTGAGACCTCTTAAATCACCATAAGGGTTGTCTGGACTGGTGCAGGGTGCCCACTTACATTAGTGGACATCATACATCTCACAGTGGGAAAGCTATGTATTATGATTATTATATTTTATCATTTAGATGACTTTCCTGATGCAGAGATACCAGACAGCTGATGGTGGCCTAGCAGATGATTGTGATTGACACGCCTGTCTGATTTGGTGCATTTGTGCCTGAGCCTTCCAGTGATCTCGGCATTTGCACTACATGCTGGCATTCATTTGGAGCATCGGAGAAGTACATTACCTCTCACTGTTATGTACCCTAGTGAGGTTCCTAGGCTTCTCTGTCTTTCTATGGTTGATCAGGAAATGTGACCACTTATCTTCGTCAATTTCCATACCCAGATTACCAGTGATAGCCGCAGATTAAAGTGGCCTTTAATTCTATATCAACCACTAACAAGAACACTCATTGCCAATGCCAATAGGTTAGGCTTGTGAATGCACTGCCAATCCAGATTTAAAAATTCATGCACATTAATGACTGCCTCTTCCTATTGTACTGCTGCCAGAGAAAAGCACCATAAATTATTTAGTTATCTAAGACTCTTTAATTTACAATCGCATGTGTGTGCCCCTTAAAATTCAAGCTCAGGCAGCCGGATAGATATACAAAATTATCACAGCTGTGTGTAGGGCAAGCACTTTGTTTTTGAAAGCACACAAAGTCTGCCAATCTAAACATGCACTCATGGCTCCCAACAAATAGGCTGAGCCAAAGGCCCTTTCCTGGTGGTTCTCACATAATTGTATGGCGACTGCTACATTATCAAGCTAGACCATAAAATGCAGTCTTGCTGGCCTTTCTGCTGCTCTTGAGGAACAGAGAAGGTGAAAGGTTGTAACCCTTACCAGTGATAGCCTTAACTAACACTTTCATCATTCTCCAAGGATATTACACAATTTAAAATCAATCCAATTTGTGTGTCGCCCCCAAATGTTCTAATTTAAAGCTCTAGACGTTGTTTCTCTGCTGTGTCGTGAGGTAAGCTAACCAGCCTTCAGGGCAATGTACCCTATACCATTAGTTTGCTTTTGCCCTCTTTTTGCAGCTTCTTCTCCTCTGGTGCCAGAGATGCACCATAGCTTATTATAATGTGAATGATGAACTTCAATCAATACATCAATATTTTTGTTGATGTGGGTTTAGTTAGGAAAACTGAGTTGATCTTATGCTCTTAGTTGCTCCCCTAGGAATCAGCTCATGTTGTATTGCATTTGACATCTGCTTTTAACAGACCTGTGTCTCTTTTGAATATAAATGATACGTTACTCTTAATTTAGATCTCACATTTGGAAAATGTATCAACTTTGTATCTCAAATGGAATCTGGTCCAATAGATTCAAATGTATAATCCGATTTGATCTACCCACTTTTATTCTGTGACTTTTGCAACACAGTATATTGTGTGATTAATTGAAATCCAGTGCCCTAATGAATAGTACACCTTACTTTAAGGGGTTTTCAGAGTTACTTTTAAGTTCTGTTATAGAGTTCATACCCTTTTATAGTCTACCTGTGATATGAAACCTGCCGTCCATCTTCAAATGAAAGGCACGTGGCGCTGAGGAAAGCTAACCTCAGTGCAATGTAGGAGCATTCTTCACTTTCATTGGTATGGTGATATTTGGGGGCAGATTTACTAATATTTTGCTCAACACAGCAAGGCAGCTTGAGAGAGAGCAGGAATGTCCCATATCCACTCAGATATGATGCATTCTTGATTTCCCTCTGTGCTGGTGCACGTGTGGCAGCCAAGTGCCATGGTGCAAGGTTGCCTGTGTTGCAGCCAGGGTTGTTTTTGTGCATGAAGGGACACCTTCCTGCACAAAATCAATCCTCTTAAGGCTTTTTTATTCTTTCTATGTGTGCTTCAGAATGCAGCACATGTAGAAAGAGTGAAAAAGGAGGAGAAATAAGCATATTTCTCTCCGTTATGTCTCCCCTGGGAAATCATACAATTTTGACACCTTCTCAGGTTTCCTAGTGTTTGTAAATCTGGGAATGTGTCAAAAACCATGGTTGGATGCATGGAAACACCCAGGCTCCACCCTTGGAACACCTTCCCAGGGCAGAATAACCCAAGGCAGCAACTTGTGCCTCTGTGCGTTACTCCAGATTCACTATGCCATGCAGAGCCACACATGGTGGCTCTGTGTGGCATAGTAAATCTCAGTTAAGTGCTTGTTATGGTCTTGGGTCACCTTGAATTGCACAAGAGCAAGGCAAGCCCTTGATAAATCTGGCCCTTGGTTCCATTGATGAGGAGGTTTCTACCTGATCCAGACACTCACTCCATTGTGGGACACCCTGTACAGTGTTGACAGGAGTTGTTGGGATCTCTATGATTTGGGAGTGGACGTGGCTGAATGATGCTAGAAGGATTTGAGAAGGGGAGAAGAGCTACTAAGCTTTGGAAATCCTGTGCCATGCTTGGTACTTTTTGTACACAGCACTTAAGGAGAAAAATGGTGACACTTGTTACAAGATTCGCACAGTAAATATATATTACCTACTGGGGGTCGCCAGTAGGTAGCTATAGTTAGGTCTTAATTTCTATTAAAAAGCTGTTTATCATTTGCCTATATCTTTGGTGTCTTTTGACGATTCTTCATGACATTTTCAAAATTAATTTGATGCTCGCTTCAGCCGCTGTTTTGAAAATTTTGTGGTGCTCTGTGAAGCAGGGGCCAAGATAAAGGGGGCTGCCAAAATGCTTTTTCCTCATGTTAATTTACATAGGAAACTTTAGACATGGCTACAGCCCAAACTGTTGAACAGATTTACACCAAATTCGGCAGAAAAGTAGCTCTTGGTTGGAAGGCACTCTTTTTGTTAAATGGTGTAAATCCGTTCAGTAGTTTCTGAGAAATTTAAAGATTTCTCAGATATACAACTGTGGCCGCGGTGGATCCTCGACCTCTCTCTATCTCGTGCCTGAGATCTGATTGGCTGCCAACACTTCAAACCAGGAAATGTTGACAGCCTTCTTGTGACTCGGTTGAACCAAGCCTCAAGAAAAATGTTTAAAAAAAAAAAACGGGGCGGTTGAAAACACCCTGACCCCAGAGGCCTGTTCTGGGGGTCTCACAGTGACCCCCAGGGCCAAAAAAAACATTTTATTTAAAAAGAAATTCGGTGAAAGTCACAGTGGATATGCAAATCTGGCCAAAGCATTTTTTTTAAATGAAGTGTGGTCTTCCGCACTTTGTTTAAATTTAAGCTCCTGTGTGGGCCAAGTCCCTGGGGCAATAACAAATAATGGTGGGGGCCCCCATGGCCCACACAGCCCCAAGACCATCACCTCCCCGGTGCTGGTTCAGTGAAATGTGGGGGGCAATACCCCGGGGACCGCCACCACCCAGGGGCTAATATAGTAAAATGCGAAGTTGCCAAGAGCCCCCTCGCTGCCCGGGCGACCACCACCTTCCCAGGGCTTTATTAAATTAAAATGCGTGGGGGGACTCCAGCTCCCTCACGCAGCCCCGGGGACTACCAACTCCCTGAAGCTTATTATTTGTTGGAGGGGGGCCCGCAACCCCGCTCATGGAGCTATAAATGGCCCTGGTGACCACCATCCCCTAGGGCCTGCTCGAGCAATGTCCCGGAGTGCCCATGTCCGGAGCATTGCAGTTTGCTATGGCTCGGCCGGAGCACTGTCCGGCCTCGGGAGGGGGGGCCACCTGGCCCCCTCCTATTTATTTAAAGAAATAAGGGGCATGCCCCGGGGATGGGATCCTTTGGGCCGAAAATACCCGGGAGAGGGGCCCCTTGGTTCTCCTCCCTTTATACATTGAAAAAAACATAAAGGCTGAGCTCTGAGAGATGGGATCCCGTGCGGCCTCCCTCCTGTTTTATATATTTTTTTTAAAGGATCAGTCCATGGAAGGATACAGGGATGTTATAGTTAGGAATTAGCATTTAAAAAACCTTAGAAATTCACTGACAAAAAGGTAACGGACATTCTAATTAGGAATTAACATTAAAAAAAACCTTAGAAATTCATTAAAAAAACAAAGGTTATAGGGATGTTATTGGTTAGGGGCAGATTTTACTCATACAAAACCTGAGAAAGTCAGCGATTATAGTTAGCTGAGTTAACTGCAACTCGCTTCCCTGCAATGCACTGCTTATGACCTCACATAATACATCACTCATGACATGGTCAGTGAAATCACTGATGACATCTCAAAAAAATGGCTCGAAGAAGCACGTAGCCCTTTCACTGAGCAGTTGGGAGGCGATTTCACATAACAATTACATTGAGGTGGGGAGAGTAACACGTGGGTTGCTCATTTTAATCACACCTACCTACCAAAACCCCCAACCCAAATTGCTTGAGGAATGGTCCACTCTGATGGCAGAGCAAAACCAAAGGGGATGATGGACGGAGTGTTGAACATTGCAAGCACTCACCCCCAGTCAACTGATCTGGGTTTAATCAATCATCATTCTTTACCTCACTCCGCCACCCCAGTTTAGACATGGCCATATGAAAATCAGTCTGACCTTGTGCCTCATGTGAACAGTCCAGCCCGAATTGCCAAGCCATGTCTTCCCTGGACCGGAAACAAGCATCCTGGGACCTGTTTCTGGCTAATCGCCGTCATCAGCCAGGCTTGCTTCAATCCAGTGCAAAGTGAGCAAGGGACCCACGTCTGGGCATACCCTGCCAACTTAGGGCGAACAAAGCAAAACCGAAGGGGATGATGGATGGAGTGTTGAACATTGCAAGCACTCACCCCCAGTCAACTGATCTGGGTTTAATCCATCAACATTCTTTAGCACACTCCACCACGCCAGTTCAGATATGGCCATATGCAAACCAGTCTGACCCTGTGCCTCATGGGAACAGTCCAGCCGGAACTGCCAAGCCATGCCTTCCCTGGACCGGAAACAAGCATCCTGGGACAAGTTTCTGGATAATAAGCCGTCATCAGCCAGGCTAGCTTGAATCCAGTGGCAAAGTGAGCAAGGGATCACAACAACAAAGAGAGGGAGAGGGAGAGTATCACTCTTGTTCCCCCTGGTATACTTTAATAAACAACAAAAGAGTGAATATGGATATGTTTATGTGTGTTTTGTTTGTGTTTTTGTTTTTTCCCCACAGAATGTAGTAGCCCTGGAATAACAAGGAGGCTTATCGGTAGAACCGTAAGTTTTACCACTTCCATTCCACAGGTTAGGGTGCACCTTAGCGTGCGCATACCGCCGTGGAATTTCATCTGGTCCTGAAGAATGCTTAGCTAATTTGGCATTAAAAGCAGAAACATGTTGACCACTTCCTTTTCACTGACCTAAACCGGACGTTCTTTGGTTATCCTAACCAAGCAGTTCTAGTCCGTCTCACTTGATTTTAATGGTCCTTGGTTTGCCTTGATTAAAATTGTTATCGGTTAAAACCATTAACCTTTTAAATTCATATCCACCTATTCATCAAAAACCAGCTCCGCTGTAACTCAGGCGTCGCAGCACACCAGGGAGGCACTCGGCTTCCCTGGTGGGAACCCGATGATGAAGCATGTCACCAACCAGATTGGTGAGTGAGGGTTCTTTTAATAAATCCTTTTGGTTCTTGCCCACGCTGTTGTTTTAATCCATATTCACTCTTTCGTTGTTTATTAAAGTGAGCAAGGGACCCACGTCTGGGCATACCCTGCCAGCTTAGGGCGAACAAAGCAAAACCAAAGGGGATGATAGACGGAGTGTTGAACATTGCAAGAACTCACCCCCAGTCAACTGATCTAGGTTTAATCCAGCATCATTCTTTAGTTCACTCCACCACCCCAGTCCAAACATGGCCATATGCAAATCAGTCTGACCCTGTGCCTCATGGGAACAGTGCAGCCGAACTGCCAAGCCATGTCTTCCCTGGACCGGAAACAAGCATCCTGGGACTGGTTTCTGGATAATCAACCGTCATCAGCCAGGCTAGCTTGAATCCAGTGGCAAAGTGAGCAAGAGACCCACGTCTGGGCATACCCTGCCAACTTAGGGCGAACAAAGCAAAACCAAAGGGGATGATGGACGGAGTGTTGAACATTGCAAGTACTCACCCCCATCCAAATGATCTGGGTTTAATCCATAATCATTCTTTAGCTCACTCCACCACCCCACTCCCCTCTCTGATGGCAACCACCTGCAAAAATATGCTGGGACTTTTGTCCAAATATGCGGCTATGGAATTGGAGCAGGTAGGAGGAGGTTTGAAGAAACTTTAAGGATACACTGAATAAACATTCTTCCCAAGAGGAAATTCAAATTTTTATCAAAGAAATGGAAACAAGATTAACGAAGTATGAGGATGAAATTAAAATCAAAAAGAAACACAAGTTCCTCAGCGACAAGATAGATTATTCCACTGACAGGGCTCTCACCTTTGGGAGGAAATTTGATGCGGAAAGGAAAGAATTTAGACACATGCATGTCTTAAAGCAGCAAGAACAAGCAACCTCGGAATCTAGTTCAGACAACTTCACAGATTTGGAAGAAAATTCATCTAATGTTTTACCTTTTTCCACATTGGAAAAATACCATTATTTTAACAGAACAAGGAGCCATGAAGGAAACCACCAAAAGGAAGAGGAGGAGGCAACGAAAGAGGAGGAAAACCTGAAGGGGAGGAACTAGTACAAAGAAGCAACTTGCCACATGGGAGAAATACACAGCAGATCAAGAAGAACAAATGATGGGTGAGAAAAACGTAACGGTTATTAATCTATCTACCCATGAAGTTACCAATGATGAACGTTCTCTATTAGAGTTAGGGTTGTCCTTTTGCCCTTTTGCCAGTTTCAACTCTGCAGAGACACAAATTGATCTTATTCGGGAGTCATAAGTCTTTATTCGAATTAATAATAATTCATACAAGACACAACAAATCACAAATATATAAAAGCACAGTAATCGGTTCAATAAATACATTCCAATAAATAGATAAAACCTTTTAAGAAAATATTAAACAAGCAGCAGACAAATGACGTGAAATGCACACGATTAAAAGAGGATAATTGAGGCAAAAGTGACAGCAGTGTATTTTGGAAACTTCAAGCCAGCCCATGTACATTCTCTAAGGAATGAAGGGTTTTTAATCTAAGTGACCATGCCCAACCCAAATATTTAGCTAGACCTATTGAATGGACTGGTAAGGTGCTCGTGCATAAGATTCGAATAGCTACGGCAGAGCTCCTAGTGCCCATCAATTTGCATAAAGGGGAAAGCCAGTGACGTCGAGGGGCGGCATATACTGGGCACACGAAAAGGAAATGGCCAGTGGTTTCTCGTTTGTCTCCACAAGCAGGTCAAATACATGTACTTCCACCAAACCACCCAGAGGTTAAAGCCCTTAATGGAAGAGAGCCTACTCTGAGTTGAAAATAGAGTTTCCTATCCTTTGGAGATGTTATCAGATCCCAGTAGGGTTCCAGAAGGGGTATAACCTTTGCCTCTAGGAAACGATGAGTCATGGAAGAGGAAGTAGAGGCTGCCCACACCCTGTGATTTACCTTGTCCCAATAAAGTTTTTTCATAAGCTTTTTTATAGGGAAGACAGCGGCCACTGGGTCATTCCATAAGTTTTCCAGTCCCAAGGCAATTAGTGAATCTCGGAGGTTCCTTAACCACTTGATTTTGTGAAACGTGTCACCCTGGATTACGTCCATGATACCCACTGCGTAAGGACGAAGCTCCGGAGTAGTCCACAATCTCCTCCAGTATAAAACTGGACGGAGCTTTGCCAAATCTTTGATGGACTTCCTACCTAGGTCGTAACGCAGTGGAACCATTGGCGTACTTTGTGGCAAGCCTGTAATGGAGCGGAAAAATTTGTTTTCAACTACCATGAGGGGTGTTAATATATCAAAGCCCCATAACTCGGCTCCATACAGAACCGAGTTTAAGGCCTTTGCCTCGTAGACTTGTAACACCGGTTTGAGAGGTTTAGTAAAAGATTTTTTGAACTCTTTGGCCAGCGTTCCCGATATTTGTGTGAGTTTCAATGTTGACATTTCCAAATGCCTGTTCCACCGGTTGTTGTGGGACATATGAATGCCTAAGTATGTGAAGTTAGTAACCTCCTCGAGGGTTTGGCCATTCATCCTAAGCTTACCAACCCTATAGCTAGTGTGTGGGTTGAAGGTCATAAGCTTTGTCTTTGCCACGTTGACCTCCAGTCCATGGTCTTTACAGAAATTTTCAAAAATTGCCAATGCCTTCTGCATTCCGCTCGGGGTTTTTGACACTATAAGAGTGTCATCGGCAAACATTAGTATTGGTGTTGTAACACCTGCCAATTTTGGAGCATCAGTATTAGTCTGAAGCATGTAGTCCACTATTCCATTAATGTACAAAGAGAATAGTGTTGGGGCCATTGCACATCCTTGACGGACTCCCCGCTCTACTGGGAACTCGATGGTAGATTCCCCCAGGCCACCCCATTGAATTTTTGCGAAGTTGGACTCATGCAATCTTCGAATTAAGGTCAGGAGTTCCAAGGAAAGTCCTAGCTTTTCTAGGACCCTCCAGAGCTGTTCACGAGGGACGAGGTCAAAGGCAGCTCTTAAGTCCACAAAAGTGACATAGAGACTGCCTTTGCCCAGTTCAACAACTTTCCATAACAGTTGCTTAAAGCGGAACACCTGATCAATGGTGCTAATGGATTTGCGAAAACCCGCCTGGAGACTAGAAAGTATCTCGTTCGCATCAATCCAATTATGTACCTCATTCAGGACCATCCTCCCAATGACTTTTTGAATTGTGTCAATTAGGCTGATGGGCCTGTAGTTCCCCGGGAGGCTTTTGTCACCCTTTTTATAAATTGGAATTATGACTGCGCCTCCCCAAGATTTAGGTACTGGCGCACCTTCAGCCACGGCATTCGCTATAAGAGCGATATACTTGCTCCATGAATCTTTATTCTCTAGAAAGAGATCAGAAGGAATACCATCCAACCCAGGAGCCCGTCCTGCAGCTACACAAGACAGTGCAGCTAAACAGTCTTCCGGGGTGAAAGGCCCTGACGAATAAAAAGCATAAGGCATTGTGCCCTGACTTATGTAGAGGGGATCACGCGCATATTGGGGCTTAAAGTAGTCCAGCCAATCCCCTTCTGAGACATGGTTTGAAGGATTTTCTGATAGACCTCCTCTGCCCCACTTCAGGACGTTCCAAAATAGTCTAGCATCTCGGGAATCACTGGCTTCCTTTAGGTCCTGCCAAAAAATTTCTTCCCACTTTATTTTAGCTTGTGTGATACTTTTCCTATAAGCAGATCTTGCTAATTGGATGAATGGTGTACTACCACTAGATAAGGCTTTAGCCAGGGTGGATCTTGCATTTTTAAAGTGTTTATCGTACCACTTAGGTTGCTTGGGCTGCTGCTTAGTACCGTGCCTTATTTGCTTAAAAAAGAAGGGACGTAGACCCTCAAAAAATGACTCGTGCAGCCTAATTACTTGGTCTCGGCTTTGCGAAATATCCTCAAGATTCGCCATGATTGCAGAGAGTTTGATATTAATCTGGGCTAATACTGAATCTTTGGACTTTACTGATGCCCATTTTAACCTTCGTAGGTCGTTAGTAGGCACGCTTGCGGGGGGGACCCGAATTGCTTCTTTTAACATTAGGCATGATTTACCCCACCAGCTATGAGAGACACAAATGGGGTTGTGGTCGCTCTCCAATCTTTGCACCACCTCCATATCTATAGGGGGGGACCACAGTCTCATACAGCAGAGGACATAATCAATCCGGCTGCATGAGCGGCCGTTATCAAAGGTCGGTGCTCCAAGCTTATCTCCGTTGGCTCTACCGTTCAATGCCCGGAGCCCGAATTCTAGACAGAGTGCATTGACCTGGGTAGCCACCATAGACCACCGTTTGATTGGAGGTAATGCGAGGGCTGGGATGCCCCAGCGTTGGTCCTCTTCGGGGTCAAGCTCCCATTCAGAATCGCTATCTAGGAGGGGTTCAAAAGTGACATTAAAATCCCCAGCTACAATCAAGTCCCTGCTACTCGATTTAGATTCTATGAGTGCAGTAAGGGATTCAAGCGCACTTGACTTCTTCCCCTTCGTGCCCCGAAGGTAGACATTATATATATCCACAGACTCCTTGGGGCCGAACGTGAGCCTAACCAGTTGAATATCCTGGGACCCAGTGTCAATCCCTGTGGCATGTGAGAATAAGTTCTGGCGAGCCCATATAGTTAAACCACCAGAAGGACGACCTTTTGTGCCTTTTGTTGCCGGGACATAAAAATTCAGATAACCCGGCATGTACTGGGCCTCGAGGGACCATGTTTCCTGAAATAGGCAAACATCGAAATCATTAATAAAACTCGCCCATTCAGGACTATCAATTTTAGTTGTGATACTAGCCAGGTTCCAAGACAAAAGAGTGCCCCAGTTTTTACCCGCGCATATAGCACGGGGCTCAGCAGAATATCCAGATACATTTGCCCTCGCTTCGCGCATATGTGATGACAACGGTGAGATCTCTGGCATGATTACCAGTCCATCCATTGTTGGGTTAACAGTAGCCCCTAATGCCACAGGAATTAAGGGGGTGTCAATACTATGAAATTGTCAATGGCATGTAGGTGTAGTATAGAAGTAGTTTAAATCATGCACCGCAATTCCAGAACTAGGGCCATAGGAATTAATTTCCGTGATAAACTTTGAAAGGCGCGCATCTTTAAAATTGACAACAACACAATCGCCCTGACTATTTTTAGGTAAAGGTCCTACCCATTGGACCCTTCTAACAAAAAGAATTCGACCATTCAATTTATTTGGAATAGGTCTATGGATGTTGAGCCAGTGACTAACTTTGTTTTTTAATTGCTCATAGGATTCATATTTGTTAGTGGGAAGTTCGGGAACACCAGTTAAAACTGCAACATAAGGGAAGGATTCACATGGGAGATGGAGTTGGATCGGGGATGGCCTAGATTCGTTTCCCTGTGGAACAGCGTTCAAACTAGGAGGGTTAGTGCTCGGACCACCCAAATGCATGGTGTTTGTATTGGTGCCCTGTGTATCTTTACTTGACCTACCCTCACACCTCGGGGATTTACAGTTTTGTGTCGTTCCCTTCTGTCGAGATGACTGATTGCTGTTAGTGGTTAAAGTATCTACAGCAGTTGGAATAGATCTTATTCTATTTATCAGAAAACTTAAATTACTTAAGTCTTCCAGACAGTAAAAAGATAGGTAGACCACCAAACCTAGGGCGTAGGGTGTTGGTACTAGAGATTCCATTGTTGACCGTTTGAATATTGGAGATATTTCTGGATTGGCAACTTTGCGTTTGGGATACGGAAAGGGATTTTTTGTGTGATTTGGAATTGGAAAGGGATAGAACAAGCCGGAATGATTTTCAACCCAAATCTAAATACAACTTATCAGACCACATGAGAACATTGATACTTTTTATGAGATTGTTACACATGACCTTTTCAAGCTCTTTGAGAGAGGTGACAATTACTTTGCCAAAAACCTGACGCCTCGCAAAAGGGCTGCTCTTATGTCCTTAAGGGGAGAAACCTCATTTGTCATCAAACCATCCGACAGGGGTGGAAATACTGTTTTATGGGAAATAAAGTAGGCTATAGGGGGGCAGTTGATTTTGTCAGGATGTTATGAGAAATCTTCCATTACATTATACAAACAAACCATCATGCATTATCGCAACCTTTTACCTGGCTGGCATGGTATGGGTTTGTTGAGTCTTGATGAGATCCAAATTCTGATTGTGAAATTTCCCACTGCAACATTTTTCTACATGTTACATAAGGTACACAAAACAGAAACCCCCAGGCAGGCCCATAATATCGGCCAGCAATAGGTTATCAGAGAACACTGGCATTTATCTTGATTGGTTTCTGTATCCTTATGTTCTCAGTCTTCCAGCCTATTGCAGAGATAGCACAGATTTCCTCATGAAAATACAAAACATCCCTTGAAAAGAGAGTTAGAATTTAATTACTATTGATGTAGTGTCTTTGTACACTTGTATAGACCATGAGTCGGGTATAGAGGCCTGCATGTACTTTTTCAGGGATAAAACTATTGCTGTGTATGACCATTTCACGATGCTTCTCGATATGCTGAAGTTTTGCCTGGAGAATAACATCTTTCCTTTTGGGGATCAGTGGCATAGACAACTAACAGGGACTGCCATGGGAAGTTGCTTTTCTCCAAGTTTGGCAGGAATCTTCATGGGATGGTGGCAGGCAAAATGTATCTGGACAGAGACAAACACAAGATGGACACAACATCTGGCATTTTGGAAGTGGTACATTTATGACCAATTTATAATATGGGGTCGGCCAAAAAAAACGTGATTTTTTATTAGACTGGATAAAAATCAGACAATTGAACTTAAAGATCACTTGGAAGTTGCACACATCTTTTATGGAGTTTCTTGACAGTTCTCAAGTACACCAATTGCGTTGCATGGGAGCAGAAAGATGCTGAATCCCAACTCCCCTAATAGCTTTCCCAGCTCAATGCCTTTAAATGCAATTTGGCTGAAGAAACCAATGGGGGAAAAGGGGTAGGGGATGAGAAGAGACAGCTACTCTTACTACTGGTTCTCCTCTGGGCTATTGTTCTTCGTCAGAGGGTGTAGAACTGCAAACAATTATTAACCTTAATTCTTCAAGGAGATCACATTAATATTTATCCTTATAAATTAACTTACTTCTCTATATTGCTTACCCTTGTCTTTTGTAGCTATTGCCTCTCTTCTGCTTAAAGCTACATATGTTATTGCTTAATGTTACTGCCTTCTTACCTGTTATATTCTCTTCTCTGCAGGTATGCTTCAGGATATATGCACCAGGAATCTGCGGCTGTGTAGTGCTACGGTAGGTTTTCACCTCAGCTTTCATATATATATATGCACTATCACCCTAAGATCATTGGTACAACTACTGATGTCCATTAAATCTACTTTTTCTTGTCCCTAGTGATGTTCATCTTAACTGCTAGGCAAGCCTGCTTTTCAAAAGTATTCTCTAATGACCTAAAATTCTACGAGACAATTACTAGCTGATTTTACATGTATGCGCTTTAATGTACCAGCTGGAACAATGCGCACTCAGCACAAAAAGTCTGTCAGTGTGTAACGAGAGGAAAACATAACTCCCAATTTCTACATGTACGCACTAGAATGCCCCAGCCGGAACAACACGCACTCAACACTCAAATCTTGTCAGCATATAACAAGAGGATTGCATTACACACTTTTTGACATGTTCGCGCTAGAAAGTTCCAGCCGGAACAATGTGCACTCAGCTCATAATTCAGTCAGCTTGTACGAGAGGAACGCGTGACTCAAATGAAGCGTCTCACCTAAATTACTCGCGCCTAATCAATGTGTCTTCGAAAAAACTCTATCTAAGGCGAGTTAAGTTGACACAAGTGTTTTGACTCGAGTCATGCGCACTACTAGTTTCCTATTCTGTTATTCAAAACTCCTGTGCTAGACGCAAACACTAACTTGCGTTGCCAGGAAACCAAGTCTCACCTTCACTGCAAAGGGAAAAACAGATAATAATCAGGTAAGCCTTTTGTCAACCTTAATAGACTTAAAAAGATCTTCGCTCTCCCAAAATCAAACAAGGTTATTCAATGCTAATCTCTAACTGCTTAATGGATTCTTTTCAAGAATGCTAGTTCTGTGTAGATTTGTGCCGCAACACTATACTGCGACGACCCAGGAAACATTGAAAAATCTACCTTAACTAGCTAACGTGTCGAATAAAGGAGAACACAACCAGTACCTTCAAATTCCTCAGGTGAAGTGCGAGGATTCTAATGCATCAGCTGTCTAAGTTCTATCTCAGGCTTCACAGCTCCCTAAACACTAGAGCGCTAACACTAGATCCATCCTGTCCTTTTGGCGACCATCTTAGAATTCCTCCATGTGTGGCATTGAACTCTTGCCACTCCATTCCTCACTCTGCGTAATGCCCAATGCACAATCACACTAACTGACCACTTCCTTCTAGTGTTTGTAGGCTGGGTTCTGACAACAGTTTAGAGACGGTTAAAGATGGCACTGTGCACACTAGAAACTTTAGCAAGGACACTGCTGGAAACAGCATTCTGCATGCTTGCACCCATCCTCCTCCTAATTTGAAATGGAGCAATGGGGAAATGTTCAGGGCAAAGAGGAACAACAGTACCTTTGAGACTTTCAAGGAGGAACAAAGTAAGATGGTGACCAGATTGAGATCAAGAGGTTATCCAGTGAATGTTATCAAAACAGCTTGCATGACCGTGACAGGAAGAGAAAGAGAGAGCGTGTTACTACCTAAGTCCAAGAAACAAGGATAAAATGTGGTCAGGCTTGTTTACTACGTTCAACAATAAATCCGACTCAGTGAGGCAAATGGTGAACAAACACTGGAAATTGGTTAGATCTGACCAGGTGACAGGACACCTTGTGAGCCCACGTCCACAGATAACATACAGGAGGGACACGCCCTTTAAAGACATGCTAGTACACAGTTACCTTAAGGAACACCAAGGGGGTACTGTAACCTGGCTTAGGGAGCAACAGGGGTTCTACAAGTGTGGAAACTGCAGGGCCTGCACATACAGCAAGAATAGGAGGACATATACACTTCCCATAGGCAGGGAGGTGATGATAAAGACGTTTATCAACTGCAACAGCGATTATGTCATCTATGTCCTGGTATGCCTTTGTGGGTTGCAATATGTGTGTAGTACCATCTTCCCGGTAAAGAAAAGGATTCTTGAACACCAATGAGTGATTAGACATAAAGATCCAAAGTACTCACTCGTGCTCACTGGCACCAACAACATTCCTTAGAGACTGATGAAATTTGCTTTTTTGGAATTTACAGGGTGACATTGAACGAATGAGGTGGGGACAGGGAACGCACCTTACGAAGACTTGAATCAGAGTACATTATCCTGCTGAACAGCCATTACCCTGGAGGTCTCAACCAGGATTAATATGTTCATGTACACATGGGATAATTGCACAAGAGGCTCTAGAGTCCAGTGACTGCTATGCTGTAGGATCTTTTAAGACTGTCTGAACAACTTGGAACTAAGTTGGTCATATTAACTTCTGTAATTCTTTTTCCTCTTTTTCCTGCTGCTTTCTATGTCACATTCTTTATTTCATATGTTGACATTAATGCAATATGGATCAGTTTCCTATGATATAGGATGATTATGTCAATGGCTGCCACCGATTGAATATTCCCCCCCCCTTGTACTTTTTTATAATTTTTTCTAATTAAATGTTTGCACAATATTATGTTTGTATATGCAATTGTCCAATGAAGTCCAGATCAGGGAACTTTATAGAGTGTGTAATGGTGGGTTGTGTTTTATTTTGAATATGGAACACAGTTTCTATTTTGGGTTTCACTTAGGGTGAATAAGTATCATCATGTTTATGGGGTAATAGTACAATTATGATATATGGTCAGAGATAATGTTTTGTGCTCTTTGCAAATTGTTGAGAAATTTGGGCAAAAGGAAGGAGACTGATGTCATGTTATTGAAACAAACTGATACTGTTTAGAAGACAGATTTGTTTCATGTAAGCAAATCAAAGGTTTGGTAATACAGTCACTTTGTGGGGATTATGTTGTTCTTTTGATGGTGGAGTAAGCCAGGAATGAATATGGGCTATTCCTTATGTGCGGGTACGAAGCACCACAATGATTTATTTTAGCCACTGGGCTATGGTATTTTTCAATTCATTATTTTTTACATTTTTTATTTATTCAATTATTACAAGCTGATATATTTGCAATAAATTTGTATGACACCCTTGATCCTTATGTAATAAAATAATGACACATTTTGTTGAAGATTGTTTAGTAGAACATACAGTGTCCTCTTTCTGTTACAACAATGGATGTCTGAGTATAAGAAAAGAGATTACCCCAGTCTTTCTACTATGTCATTAAGAACAAGAACTTCACTGTTTTTTAAAGGAATTAGGCACAATTCACTTTGTAATATGACGTTGACAAATACCACAAGGTTGAAATGCGTCAGACAGCAGATTAAATAAATTGCTGATTGGATTCCTGGAGCATGTGCATGTTCTTTTTTGGATTGACATCAAAGACGATGTCAACGTGGGTTCTGCTCCCGCCGCCGAGCACCAGCCCAGATAGGTGGGCGAAGTCGGGTGCAAGCAGGAAACACAGTTTGGATACAATTAAACAAATATGTATGTGTATAAGTGTATATATATATATATATATTCACTGAAAAAACCATAGGTTTCAGGGGTGTTATAGTTAGCTGGACATTTCACTTGTACAAAACCATTGAAATTCCCCCGTTATAGTTAGTTCAGCTAACCATAACTCGCGCGCCCGCAATGCACTGCTGATGACGTCACATATTACATCACACATGACATGACCAGTGACATCACTCATGACATCACTGATGACATCTCAAATGACATCACTGGTGACATCACTGATGACATCATCCAGTGAATGTGTGCTTTTCTGAAAATTAAATATGTTTTATATATGTATATCTCAAGGTCGATGGAAGAATAAATGGGTATATAAGTATCTAAATGGATGATTTTTTTAATGAAAAATTGATTGTATAACTAACTGATTAAGTGTATCTTAGTGAATACATGGGTTAGTGAGTAATGTTTAAATATGTAAATATCTGTATCAGTCTTTCACTTTGTGTATAAGTGGCTGCACGGGTTGATGAGTAGCTACATTAGTGTCTATATAGGTTATCAGTTGGTTTTTTGAGTATCAGTATGAATGTCTGAGTGTCTGTTTGGTTCTGTGTGGGATATTACGTAGTGCATAAATGAGTGGCTCACTGTTTGTATGTGTTGAAGACAGCATGTGTGCAGGACTGTATGGCTGGATGAGTGTGTGTATTGTCGTAAATAAAGTATTACGCACTCAGAATTTCTATAATATCAATATGATCATGCATAAAGCAAGAGGCTGAGTCTGTGGTATCAGGTTCAAAAGGGCTTTATTCCAATAACTCGAGTTATAGGGAGAATATTTCCATCACCACAAGGGATCAGGATCAGAATTCTCAAAATATTCTCAAACTTTATTCACAGAGTACAGTATATATACATTGTAATAATATACGTAAGCAGGAGTGCTTCAGGCGGAGCAAGAGAGAATGAGATAAGAGCATGTGGGTGTGTAGGTAGGCGTGAAGGTGGGCGTCCACTTGATGATAATAGGTGAGTGTCATAGGTGGGTGGATGCCTGGAGGGGGTTGCGTGATCAGCAGGAACTTTACTGGAACTTTGCCTTACTTGTGCTCAACTCGAGCATGACGTGTAACTGACGTGGGGAAGGGTTGCTGTGCAACCGGGGAGTCTGGAAGTGAGGCCTTCAGTGTCAGGACGACCAGCACATCTTGTATTATCTGATATCTAAAGTCTGGGGCAGGGACTGATCTGTGACATAGGTTGCCCATCACCAAGAGCCAATGTGGCATCTATTTCTTCATTTACTGCGTGGGCCTTACATGGGGGCTATGGGCTTTTCACTGACGTGAGCTTTGCAATCACACAAAAAGAGACAGAAAGGCTAGGCTCTCTTCTTGCAGACGGTCGTGTTTATTCCTCCTTCTCCAGGCAGGAATGTTTCAGTAGGAGTAAGCAGATAACCGTGCTCAATACTGTCTCGGCACCTCGGACAGGGCCCCTTTGGCTGAGGCCCAAGTGTGCGAGGCCAAGGATACGCAGCTGCAGTTTTCAGAGCATCTGAGGCCTGAAACCTCTTTTCGGCTCTGGCTGAGCCACAAAACATGGGTTTTCATGAAAATGCAGGAAAACATGATGCAAAACGTGTAGGCCTCAGTGCAGATTTGTCGTTTCTCTCATGGGAGACTGGATGATGGCAGGCCACGTTATAGCATAAGCATCATGATAGACAGGCCATGGAGGGTAAATGCATAGGTTACATGCATGTGCACATGAGCGACGGGGAACACACGGGGACACATAGGCCTCATAATTTTTATTTCCTCATTCCCTCCTTGTCCCCTAGTGGACCCTTCATGTCACATCTATTCTCATGAGACAGTCAATCTGTTCTTGCAGCATCATTTTTCCCTTTTCAATGCTTTGTAAATGGGGATGTGGAACGCATGCAGTAGCACACAGGCCGCAAATGGCCGGGCCACACTGCAGACATAGACAATAACTGAATGTCATTAGTAGTATTAATCCACAGACGGTCAACACTTTCCATCCCCATGCCGATATTACTCCCCAGAGCCAACTGGACCAAGTCCACGTGCCTGGGTCTTGGTGTATGCTTTGGGCAATCTTGTGGAGCCTTGTTATTGCTTTGTATACAGACGGTGCGTTATTAGGGATGAAAACGCAACAGCTGGAGCCGATGACCCTACAAGCCCCGCCCCTATCCGCCAGGACGACGTCAAGAACAAGACGATTCTGAAGAACGACCATTCTCATAGCAGACTGTTCCTGGGTCAAGTTCCCCAGGGCTGATGCAGTCTCATTAGCAACTGTTTCTAGAATCCTTGTTAGCCTGCGGCTGAGTTTACTATTCTGGACGGGACCTATGAAGAAAAAGAATCCTTTGTTGAAATCTGTATATTGCTCCCAAGCTGTTTCAGTCTGGTCAATGCTAGAGGCATCGAGCCCTCGTCTGTGTCTGATAAGTGCTAGTTGGAGATCTTGATGATAGTTCGATGGGGCCAAGAAAACGGGTGGTAAAAGAAATGATATGTAGCACGTCCCACCCCAGTCTAAGGGCAGTTGCACATAGGCTGTCTGGCCACAAATAAAATAGGTGTGTCGTGATGCTCTGAAATAAGACTTTCCTTTGTCTTTAAACACTATTATAGTATTACACTCGCTGTGCCCCAAAGGTACTGAGCCTTCTTTTCTGACACACAAGTTCCCTTTTACTGGCAGGACTGTAATTGAGGATGGACCTAAATTGTGTATGGGCTTGACATTCAACACTATAAAGTCGAGGGTCGCATTTCCTTGCAGATACTCTTCATTTTCTAGATCTGTACCTTTCCTTTGGGGAAGACCTTCTTCATCTGGGAAACATGCTTCATTCATGACTTTATTCAAGTTACCCCATACCCAGTCTCCTCTACACTCCTTGTCTTGACATTCTTTGGCATCACCGTTGATGGATGTCATTAAGGCAAACCATGCTCCGCAAGAACCATTATGGGAGAATGGAAAAGGGAAAAGAGGCAACACTCCCTTCACCTTCTGATACGGGGGAAGTCGGCCACAGACCCAGCAGTCTGTAGCATTGCTAGTTTGATGTGCATGATGCAGCATCTGAATAAAGGTATTGTTGCGTAAGGCAAGTCGATATGATAGCTCATGGGATGGCAGATCACTAAATGTGTGCATTATGGTATCATTAGTGGAGGAGTGTAAGAGTGAGGCAATAGGAGGAAAAATAGCATGTAGTATTAAGCTGATACATATTATCGTGATACACAGAAGAAATAGAAAAATCAAAGTCACTATACATCTACCACGCAATATTTTACAGTATTTGCTTTTCATCTTGCTCTTTTTATCATTACTAGTGTCCAAGATCTTATGCAAGTCAGAATACATGTTCAACCGCTTCACCACCTAGTGGACTTAATTGATCAAACGGGTTCTGACTTTTTAGATCTAAGTTTAGCTTTGTACTCCTGCTGGGGAGTCTCCTCTAGTAAAGGGGGCTCAAAGTCTGAAAAGTTTGTGTCCTTTTTAAAAGAATCGTTATTCCCGAAGTAGCGTTTACAATGATGAAGATGAACCCATCCTTTCCGTCCTTCGACTTTAACAGCTGTCCTTGTGGTTAATAATACCAGCTTTGGCGTCTTCCACCTCGGCTCAAGAGGGCTCGTTCTATCAAAGTTCCTTATTAAAACATAATCCCCAGGAGCGAGGGAATGTTCCTTGACCTGGGTGTTGTCAGGGAAGGCGGCAGCAACCTGCGAACGACAAGAGAGTAGTGCAGACATCAAGGAAGCCAGGTAATCTGTCAGCATGTTACTATCAACATCAGTAATCTTTTTAGGCATTGGAGTGCCCCACATATTCGGTGGTCTACCAAAGACCACTTCATAGGGAGATAAGCCTGTTCTAGAATGGGCTACCATTCGCATGTAAAAGAGGGCAACCGGCAGGGCTACCATCCAATCTATACCTTTGTCTGCGCAAATCTTTGCTAGTTTTATCTTTAAGGTCTGATTGTGTCTTTCTACAAGGCCTGCTGCCTCAGGATGTCGTACACAATGGAACTTCCAGGTATACCCTAACAGAAGGGACACCTGTTTCATGAGTTCAGAGGAGAAAGGCTGACCGTTGTCGGAATATACGACACGCGGTAATCCATAACGTGGGAAAAACTCTCGCACCAATTGTCTGGCGGTAGTTACAGCAGTATAATCAGGGACTGGATAAGCTTCGGTCCACCTTGTCAGTGAACATACTACTACCAGGACATACTTGTAACCTCTACATCTGTCCATTTGGATATAATCCATTTGGAGGACTTCAAAAGGATGGTCAGGTGGATGGAATCCACCTTGTTCCATCGGAATGCCTTTACCTGGATTGAATTGGCAACAGATCATACATGTTCTGACCTTTTGTTTCGCTGCTGCACGCAGGTGCTTGTTGAACCATATATTCTGTAAGCTGTCTAGCATTGCTTTCTCTCCTAAGTGTGCAGGACTATGTGCGGTATTTATGATCACTTGTACCATCGCATCAGGAAGAAACCATGTTGTTTTGCCCTTAGTCATCCAACCCTGATCAGTTAGTACCCCTCCTTGTTCCGACCATTTCTTTAATTCGTCAAGAGTAGCATGTGTCTGTATGTCTTGTACATCCTTGGAAGGATCCCTGACTGTCATGGCTTTGGACATTGATGGTACCTGTGAGTTTGTCATGTCTAGTGGCGTCTGAGCTGTCTGTTTAGCTGTTCGGTCTGCCAGATCATTGCCTTGAGAAATGGTATCTGTGGCTTTAGTATGTGCTTTGCATTTCAGGATAGCTATGGCTGTCGGCAAATGTATCGCTTCCAGAAGGGCTTGTATAAGGGGGCCATGCTGTATCTTGGCCCCATGAGAGGTCAAGAAACCTCTTTCTCTCCACAGTACTCCGAAGTCATGAACTACCCCGAATGCGTATTGTGAATCGGTGTAAATGTTTACTCTCAAGTGCTTAGCTCTTATGCATGCTTGTGTCAGAGCGATGAGCTCTGCTGCTTGTGCTGACAGTATGTCTATTCTTTTAGTCTCTATGATTTCAGTAGCAGTGGTCACTGCATATGCTGCCACTAATTCTCCCGCCCTCGTCCTCATGCATGAGCCGTCAACATATAATGTTAGGTCAGGGTCTGGGAGTGCAACATCTGTCAAGTCTTGTCTTGGTTTAGTCACGGTATGTATTACTTCAACACAGTCATGTGGCGGAATGTTTTCTGTACTGGAGGGCAAAAGAGTAGCAGGATTCAGTATGTTGCATCGTCTGATCTCTATGTGTGGTTGAAACAACGTCAGCTCATAACCTGTCAGTCTCGCTACAGTCAGGTGTTGGGTTTGTGTTCGGTTCAAGAGAACCTCCACTGCGTGCGGTACTTGTACTGTCAGGGGGTGGCCCAGCACTATCGAGTCACTTTGTCTTATAGCTAAGGCTGTTGCTGCAACAGATTTTAGGCACGCAGGCAAAGCCTGTGCTACTGGGTCCAATGTACTAGAAAAATAAGCACAGGGCTTGTGTTTTCCTGCATGATCTTGTGTTAGGACAGATAGTGCTGTTCCATCTCGCTCTGTCACAAAAAGCATAAAAGATTTGTTGTAATCAGGGATCGCTAAAACTGGTGCTTGACATAAAGCTCTTTTTAATTCTTCAAATGCCACAGTGTGTTCTTGTGTCCAAGGGAGGACTTTAGTAGAAGCTGCCTCCTGTGTTGTCAACTGTATTAGGGGCTTGGCTATGTAAGCATACTGGGGAATCCACTGCCTGCAATATGAAGTGAGGCCAATGAATGCCTTTTGTGTCTTGGGCTGTGAAAGGCCAGAAATCAATTGAATACGTTCTGGTGTCAGTCGCCTACCCTCCTTGGATAGCAAGTGCCCAAGGTACGCCACTTGCTGTTCACAGAATTGTAGCTTCGAAGGGGACACTTTGTGCCCCTTGTCAGCCAGGAAGTGTAAAACCTTGAGTGATGCATTTTCACAGTCAGTTTCCGATCTTGCAGTGATGAGAATGTCATCTACATACTGTATCAGCGCTGTAGTGGTAGGCATATGAATACTGTCTAGTTGTCGTTTGAGTGCCTGACTGTAGATGCTAGGACTCTCCGTGAAGCCCTGTGGTGCTCTTGTGAATCTGAAGCTGCGGCCTTTTAAACTGAAACCGAAAAGATATTGGCTGTCCGGATGTATTGGGATACTGAAAAATGCGTTCTTCAGATCGATAACTGTAAAGAACGTAGCCTTCGCATCAATGGCAGTCAATAATGAAGAAATGTCCGGGACCACAGGGTACTGTGGCACCACACATTTGTTTAATTCTCGCAGGTCCACAACTAATCTATAGACAGGTGATGTATTGGGATCAGTTCTTTTAAGAATAGGAAGAACAGGTGAATTGCATATGTTTGAATCTGTCTCTATCACCACCCCTTGTGCGATGAGTTCATCGATTATTTTCAGTAACCCTACTTCAGCCTCAGGTGGGATTTTGTATTGTCTAATCCGTGGCAGCACTACTCCTTCCTTGAGGGTGACCTGGTGTGGTGTAATGTTCATGAAACCTACGTCAGTCGGGCCTTGTGCCCATAGGTGCTGTGGTACATTTTGGAGCCTGATGTCAATATCTTTCATTACAAAATGACCCTTGAAATCACGTAAATACAGTCGCACTCCTTCTGGCGAGCAACAAATAATTGCTCCCAGTTCTTTTAATGTTTTTATACCAAGTAAGTTTTCTGGACATGATTTAGTAAGCAGTAAGTCTGTTGTATGTATTAATGGGCCAACTCCTAAAGAGACTGGTTCTGAAACCTCATTAATAATAGGCTTTCCTGAAAAGCCCAGGGATATACTCTTTGAGCCCGAGAGGGGTGCCCCTGGAACCTCGGAATGACTGATGGTAGTTCTACTCGCCCCAGTGTCAATCAAAAACTTTTTATCTTGTCCTAGTAAACGTGCATGTACATAGGGACCCGCTTGGTCCACAGGAACTGGAATAAGGGGCAAGTCGAATTCCCTCTCTGGGCTGCTTCATGAATATGCTTGGTATTCTGGTTAGTTATTTTGAGCGTGCTCATACATTTGTGTTGTGGCGTGGGCTGGTGCAGGTGCATGGACAGGTGGCGGCGGCGGTGGAAACGTATCTGATGTCTGATGTGCGTTATTTTCTTTGGGAGGATAAGGACGTGGCTTTGTTTTACCTATAGCTATATTGTGTTTCAGGACTGCACATTCATTTACGAAGTGGCCTGGCTTCTTGCAATAATTACAGGTCCCATTAGTTTGTTTCGTGCTATTCTTGTTCGTGTTTGTGTTTGCCGGTGTCGATTGGGCCACCAGCATCTTCATCTTTGTGTCTTTCATGCGTCTCTTTTCCTGGTCGTGTTCTTCTCTAATTCTGTTCTGGTGGTATTGTAACATCTGTAACATTTGGGACGGGCTGTTTGCTTGCCAAGTACTCTCAACCTTCAGTACCCTATACTTTACCTCTGGTAGGGAATTGTCTACTAGTTTGCTCACGAACAGATGGGGATATGAATCGCTACCGGGCTTAAGACCACTATTGATAGTGAAACACTTCTCAAACATAGAGTAAAAATCGCTAGTGTCCTCGTCTGGTTTCTGTTTACAGGCTGAAATAGCATCCCAGTCTTCCTTCTTGGTAATTAATAATCTGGGCAAAACTTGTACAAGGAGTTCAGGTAAGTCTTTAGCTCGGGGACCCAGACCAACCCCCGGGCCTTTTGCTTCTTCCTCTCTTTCCAACAGATCCCAGCTGATCTTTTTCTCTCCCACCTCCCAGTCCTGTCCTTTAAGCTTCTCGTAAATACCAGCAGGCAATAGTACTTTTAATAACTTTAGAATGTCAGCATATGTATTTTTTTCATTTCCAGTATCTCTAATTTTGACAAGGGGGTGTAGACATACACCCGTTGCAGCTCATTGTTTGCATCCTGTACAGGATGAACCTCTCGTAGGGGGTTCAGCTTGTCGTATGACTGTCCCTTAACCTGTGGTGGAGCGGGAAGCAGGGACCTAGTCACGTATACTATATATTTGTGTCGCTGATCCAGGATGACATTAATCAATTCAGTACCCATGTTCATCCACCTGTCTAGTATTATGTTGTCCAGCAACTTATACAATAGACCAGGACCAGAATATTGACTCTCATACAACGTGATCAAATGTTGGACCATGTAAACACCAGCTATGCGTTGTTCGTTTGGTGGGAGGCTCAAGAACGTTTGTGCTACGATATCATTATTATATATATCATATTGGGATACCCACAGGGTGGCTGACCGTGCTAATTCATTTTCGGTCGGGGTGAGGGGCTGATCGTTACCTAACCATTTATTCACCGCTTTTTCGGTGATTTGGAACAAACTTTCAAGGGAATATCTTTCTTTTATAGCCGTTCCCTGTTTACGGTGATTGAGGCCCTTGGGCCTTTCGAATCGCCGGGCATGGCCCACATAATGTATTCTGTCTTTGTCCCCTGCTTCATCATCAGATGATAACTCAGCCTTTTCGTTTGGGCCTCCTTCGTGTGACGCTATTATTGCCTTTCGGATTTTGGTCAACATGTTGTCTGTCTGTCCTGATTTATCATGCTGACCGGCATCTATGCGATCACTCCAACCAATATAACAACGGTCTACGTCCCCGTCACCTTCGTCTTTTTTCCTGATCAGACAGTTAATTAGGAAGCGAAGGATATAGTTCTTAATAATTACTTTTCTATTTTGTACAGCTTCTGCTATGCACTCAGAACCTTCCCCTGTTCTTATGAATGTGTACATTTTCTTTAGATGTTTATCCATATCTGGTAATTTTTCCAAATCTGCGACTGCTCGTGTAAGCCGTAGTGAAAACACGAGCAGTCTGCCCTTTCCTGGATCTGGGTCATATATACATTCGGAGATGTCTACTTTTACTGTCGGCCCCCCTCCTGATGTTGCCCCGGATCCTCCCTCCCCGCCGTCCTCGAGCTCCTGGAGCTGTTCTTGCATTGGGGGTGCAGGGAAAAATCCGTCCACGTATGCTGGTGGGGATTCCTCTAGGTAGGTGTTAATGAACATGTCGGATGCTGTTTGTTTAATTTTTCGGGGTACTTGCGGTGGCACTCTAATGGGTCTTTCTACTGGGGCCACTTTTGCTAGTTCCTCTGAAAGGACGGGATAAATACCAGCAACGACAGTATTTCTTTTTCTTTCAGTCTGCTCTCTTTTTACCCGTTCCCCTTCCTCCTGTAATTTCTCTTCTTTGGCTTTTTCGGACTCCTGTCTACTTCTCTCTGCTTTGTGGAACTCTTTCTCTGTTCTTCTACGTGACTCCTTGCGCCATAACTCAATGGCATCCTTCTGAGCAGGTCTAGATTTTCTCTTCCATATCTCTTCCTCTACCTTCATAATGCATTCCGCATCCCACGTTCCCGTGATGGGCCATCTATACTTTGTCTCTAAATCCTTTGTGTAATCCACCCATAGTTCTAAAAACAACACGGCATCTAAACCATGCTTACAGTACATGAAATGTCCAGGTGTGTCTCTAGGCGGAATGTTAACTGGTTCCTCTAGTACACCTTTTCTGGTACATATCTTACGCAGTTTCGAAAATAACGGCATGTTGGAATGTAACCGAAAAACATAAATCACAATGACTCAAAAAACAAAAATCACAATGAAACAAACTTACATAAAAACCTGACACATTCAAACCTAACTGAACCTGACTAAGACAATAACATTCATACAGTTATATCGGTGCACCTGAATACTTGGATTACTTTAATTCTTTAATACTTTAATACTTGATGCATGCTCTTGAACATACCGGTCTCACGAGTGAGACACGTCTTTACCGTGTTCATTAAATGAACCCGTCTTTATTGCAACCCCCATGAAAAACTCACCGGGAAGCAGAACTTGAACTTGAACTTGAAGGCCTCGGACACTTGACGCTGCGCAGGGAATGGCGTATCTTAGGTGGATCTCTAGAAATCTCGGACACAGCTCTCTCGCAGGGTGGGCTCTGGGTCAGGACGATCCGCAATCCTCACCGCCTCGTATGGATGCCTGGTCGCAGTCCGTCTCCTTCGTTGGCCTGAGGGAGTTGGCGGGAAAACCCGCGACGTGTACACTTGAAGTCCGTCACGGCTGTGGAAGGGGGCAAAACTGGACCTTCATCTCCGGCGCGTGGGGAAGGAGATTCGTCCCTGTTCGGGCGCCATTAATGTCGTAAATAAAGTATTACGCACTCAGAATTTCTATAATATCAATATGATCATGCATAAAGCAAGAGGCTGAGTCTGTGGTATCAGGTTCAAAAGGGCTTTATTCCAATAACTCGAGTTATAGGGAGAATAGTTCCATCACCACAAGGGATCAGGATCAGAATTCTCAAAATATTCTCAAACTTTATTCACAGAGTACAGTATATATACATTGTAATAATATACGTAAGCAGGAGTGCTTCAGGCGGAGCAAGAGAGAATGAGATAAGAGCATGTGGGTGTGTAGGTAGGCGTGAAGGTGGGCGTCCACTTGATGATAATAGGTGAGTGTCATAGGTGGGTGGATGCCTGGAGGGGGTTGCGTGATCAGCTGGAACTTTACTGGAACTTTGCCTTACTTGTGCTCAACTCGAGCATGACGTGTAACTGACGTGGGGAAGGGTTGCTGTGCAACCGGGGAGTCTGGAAGTGAGGCCTTCAGTGTCAGGACGACCAGCACATCTTGTATTATCTGATATCTAAAGTCTGGGGCAGGGACTGATCTGTGACATAGGTTGCCCATCACCAAGAGCCAATGTGGCATCTATTTCTTCATTTACTGCGTGGGCCTTACATGGGGGCTATGGGCTTTTCACTGACGTGAGCTTTGCAATCACACAAAAAGAGACAGAAAGGCTAGGCTCTCTTCTTGCAGACGGGTCGTGTTTATTCCTCCTTCTCCAGGCAGGAATGTTTCAGTAGGAGTAAGCAGATAACCGTGCTCAATACTGTCTCGGCACCTCGGACAGGGCCCCTTTGGCTGAGGCCCAAGTGTGCGAGGCCAAGGATACGCAGCTGCAGTTTTCAGAGCATCTGAGGCCTGAAACCTCTTTTCGGCTCTGGCTGAGCCACAAAACATGGGTTTTCATGAAAATGCAGGAAAACATGATGCAAAACGTGTAGGCCTCAGTGCAGATTTGTCGTTTCTCTCATGGGAGACTGGATGATGGCAGGCCACGTTATAGCATAAGCATCATGATAGACAGGCCATGGAGGGGAAATGCATAGGTTACATGCATGTGCACATGAGCGACGGGGAACACACGGGGACACATAGGCCTCATAATTTTTATTTCCTCAGTATGGGTGTGTTAGTGAGTGAATGACTGTCTCAATCGTGTCTTTATGAGTAACTACATATGTTTTAAACTAGTATATGTGACTATTGGTGTATATAAGTGAATACATGTGAGAGTGAGAGATTGGAAGAGTTCCTATATGAATAAGTGTGTTTTTCTATAAGTGATTGTTTAAAAGACTAAGTATGTGTACGTTTCTGTAGAAGTAAGTGCGGTGGTGTGTGTATAACTGTATATGCTAGTAAATGGATGTTTGATTCTTTATTAGCAAGAGTGACTATGTGTGTGAGTAACTCTATGGATGAGTGGCGGTGTGTAACAGGATTTATAGATGTATGAGTACATTTGATGAGTGAGTACATGTATGAGTGACTGTATAGGACTGTTGGTGAATGAGTGAATGTGTATGTGGATCTTAGAATTACAGAATAGGTTGTTGTAACCAGTATTGGTATGTCCATTGTTTTGAAAATTGTAGTTTCTATTTTTTAATGTGTGTATCAAAAGTTATATTAGGGTGAGAGTAGGTATGCCACTCTATCACAAGGATGATGTCATCAGTGATGTCATTTGAGATGTCATCAGTGATGTCATGAGTGATGTCACTGACCATGTCATGAGTGATGTAATATGTAATGTCATCAGCAGTGCATTGCGGGCGCGCGAGTGATAGTTAGCTGAACTAACTATAACGGGGGAATTTCAATGGTTTTGTATGAGTAAACTGCCCAGCTAACTATAACGCCCCTGAAACCTATGGTTTTTTCAGTGAATTGCTAAGGTTTTTTAAATGCTAATTCCTAAATATAACATGCCTGAAACCTATGGTTTTTTCAGTGAATTTCAAAGGTTTTTTAAATGCTAATTTCTAGTTATGCCTACAGAGAAAGGACATGTAAAGAAAGAAGAAAAAACGCACAGAAAGAAAAAAAAGAAATGCAGAAGGAAGCAACAGAAGTCCTCAAAGACGAAGAAAAGTGCAGGAAGAAGGAAAACGTGCAGAAAGAACAAACAGAAGAGGAGAAAGAAGCTTTGTTGCAAAATCATCCTGTACCCTCAACTTTTTCAGACGGATACTGGTGGTAACTGAGTCTGACTGACCAGTCCTAGAGCCAGTGCTATGTTAAAAGACACTTAGAATACAGTGAAAACACCTACATACACTAGGGAACATTATGCGTTGGGGTCCCCCTGTGATTAGTATGACCTCCTCTGTAAGCCCCTAGTATATAATAGGGCAGGGGGATTAAAACTACCTCTTAAAACGCGCCACAGGGCGTGTTTGCATACGTCACCTCAGGCCTCGTCCCCTCCCTTCGCCACTGTGCACACACGCTCTGTGGCTGTTTTAAGTTGGGAGATTAAGTCCCCTTGAATCCTGAGGGTCCCTAGGGTCCAACTAGCCCACTAGGTACCTCCAGTAAGCGCCACAGAGCTGCGTTGCAGAGAGATGTAAAAAGGGGCACGGCCTAGAACACCTGTCTGCAACGCAGTACAGTGGCGCTTACTGGAAGCACCTGGTGGACTAGTTGGCCCCCAGGGTCCCTCAGGTTTGAAGGTGAATTATTTCCCCAACTTAAAATGCTCCACAGGGCGTATTTGCACACGTCACCTCAGGCCCCGTCCCCTCCCTTCACCACTGTGTAAACACGCCCTGTGGCTGTTTTTTCATTGGGAGAAAAAGTTCATTTGAATCCTGAGGGTCCCTAGGGTCCAACTAGCCCAATAGGTACCTCCAGTAAGCGCCACAGAGCTGCGTTGCAGAGAGGTGTACAAAGTGGCACGGCCTGGACCACCTCTCTGCAACGCAGCGCAGTGGCGCTTACTGGAAGCACCTGGTGGGCTAGTTAGCCCCCAGGCACCCTCAGGATTGAAGGGAAATTATTACCCCAACTTAAAATGCGCCATAGGGAGTGTTTGCACACGTCACCTCAGGCCCCGTCCCCTCCCTTCCCCATTGTGTTAAAACGCCCTGTGGCCATTTTAAATTGGGAGATTAAGTGCCCTTGAATCCAGAGGGTCCCTAGGGGCAAATTAGCCCACTAGGTACTTCCAGTAAGCGCAATTGCAGAGAGGTGTAAAAAGGGGCACGGCCTGCACCACCTCGCTGCAACGTAGTGTATTGGTGCTTACTGGAAGCACCTGGTGGGCTAGTTTGCCCCCAGGTTCCCTCGGGATTGAAGGGGAATTATTACCCCAATTTAAAACGCGCCACAGGGCGTGTTTGCACACGTCACCTCAGGCCCCGTCCCCTCCCTTCACCACTGTGTAAACGCGCCCTGTGGCCGTTCCAAGTTGAGAGATTAAGTCCCCTTGAATCCTAAGGTCCCTAGGGTCAAACTAGCCCACTAGGTACCTCCAGTAAGTGCCACAGAGCTGCGTTGCTGAGAGGTGTAAAAAGGGGCGAGGAACACCTGTCTGCAACACAGCTCCCTGGCGCATACTGGAGATACCTATTGGGCTAGTTGGCCCTCAGGGACCCTCAGTATTGAAGGGGAATTAATTCCCCAACTTACAACTCGTCAGGGGGTGCGTTTGCACAACGGTGAAGGAAGGTGGCGTGGCCTGAGGTGACATGTCTGCAAACACGCCCTGTGGCGCGTTTTAAGTTGAAGAATTAATTCCTCCTCAATCCTGAGGGTCCCTGGGAGCCAACTAGCCCACCAGGTGCCTCCAGTATGCGCCAGAGAGCTGCATCGCAGAGAGGTGTTCAGAGGCCACGCCCCTTTTTACAACACTCTGCAACGCAGCTCCGTGGCGCTTACTGGAGGTACCTGGTGGGCTAGTTGGCCCCCAGGGACCCTCAGGATTGAAGAGGAATTAATTTCTCAACTTAAAACGCGCCACAAGGCGTGTTTGCACACATGTCACATTAGGACCCGCCCCCTCCCTTCACCACTGTGCAAACGCGCCCAGTGGTGCGTTTTAAGTTGGGGGATTAACTCCCCTTGAATCCTGAGGGTCCCTGGGGTGCAACTAGCCCACCAGCTACCTCCATTAAGCGCCACAGAGCTGCGTTGCAGAGAGGTGTAAAAAGGAGCGTGGCCTCAGAACACCTCTCTGCAACGCAGAGCCCTGACGCATACTGGAGGTTCCTGGTGGGCTCGTTGGCCCCCAGGGACCCCCAGTATTCAAGGGGAATTTGTTCCCCTTCTGCAAACGTGCCAGGGGGCGCCTTTGCAGAGTGCCGCAAGGAGGGGGCGTGGCCTTCGGCGCGATACAGGTCTTTTATTTTTATTTTTACGAAGGGGGGCTGTGTGGCCCCCCTTCTTTTTCTAATTTATTGGCCCTGGGGACCCCATCCACCAGGGTCTGCCCCCTGATTAAAAATAAATAAAAAATTGGAAGGGGGCCGCATGGCCCCTAGGGTGACCAACTGGCATGGTTGTAAACTCAGGACAGTGAGTGTAAAAATTCAGTACAAAGGGTCAAAATTCAGGATAAAAATTCGGGACAAAGGTACATTCTACAGACACTATGAAGGAGGTCGCGCAATGGTATATTACAGGCTGGGCACCAAAAGGGCATGAATTCCGACCACACAGCCCTGAAGTGTCTAGTTTGTGCAAGCTCAAAAGACTCTCCATTCTTAAGAACTGTTGTCTGGCTCTACTGTACTCTGGTCTCCACATCTCTGCACTTGATGAGATCAGATAGTAGAGAACGGAGAATAAGTATTCAGCAGAAGTTCTGTGGGACTGTCATTTTTAGGTCTCGCCTAGCGAATGCAGCGCATGTGCTGCGTTCGCCTTGGCAAGACTATTGTTGTCGGTTTGGTGCGGAAGGGAGACAAACCATGTGCACGCACAGACAGGCGATGTGGTTGCGCATAGCATCTCCTCTCTGCCTCACATGCTCCCACCGTGCGCCTGTTATTGTGAAGTTAATGACGTGTTAACATATCTTGTACTAGAATAAACATGGCACTGAAGTTTTCATTTTGACGGATAAACTTCATATTTGATTGCCTTTTCTCGCGGGATCATTCTCTCTCTCCTTCACATAGTAATTAATCATAGTGAGGCTCGGAAAGATGCTGTGTTGGTTGGTAGAAACTTAGTTCTTGGTATTTTGTTAATTATCGAAACCAGAAATGGTCCTGCATCTTATCTGTTCCTTCCAGCCCTCGTATAATACTTGTTATTGCCATTGCTTTCCAAATTATATGAGAGCGCAGCAGCCTATGCTACTAGAAAAAACGAATAGATCTTCCTTTACGTAAGATTGGTTGTTTTATGTATCTATTTACAAAGAGCAGTTTTGTAATTTTTGCATATGTAACAGACGTGGTATAGAATCAGAAGAACTGGAAGTTTCCTAGAATCTATCTGGTGTTGCTTTGCTGGCATCAGTGAAGGTTTGCCTTTGTGAAATGTACAGGTGCATCGGGCATAGTTGGGAGAAGCAAAGGGCTTCTGAAAAGACAAAGGAACCGCATTAGCAAACAGCATAGTCCCCTCCATACCTGCATTGTCAACAAAGGTCTTTTGCAGCGCAAATGGGGCCCAATCCTGATGGAAGGAGGTAGAATCATTTCAGAAGTTAATCTGCATTTTTCCCCCGCAACTTAATGCATCTCCAAAATGCCTTGCTCTGGCATAACGTTCGCTGTGGGCTTATAAAGATGAAAGAGATTATACATTATCTTTATTTTCCTACGGATGAACGATCTTCCTCTGAAGGCTGCTGATATTTCGGAAGTCCCTATCATAACCCTCCTTAGTATTCTGCAAATGAATCACCAATTTATTTTCATTCACTTAATATTTAGAACCCTATATGACCTTCCTGTGTTGTCTCTCATCTCCACAGTTCTTTAATTTAACATTTGACAATCTGACAAAATCTTTAGATAACCCCCTTAGTTTATGTATTACAAACAAAATAATTAGGCTGCCTTCTCCTTAAACACTCACATGGTGTCATTCTTGTGACATAACGTGGCGTTGTTCTGTATTCTCTTAAAACATTGAAAGTAGCATCTACACCAGTGGTTTCCTATTATTGGAAGCCCACTGAACATACAATGAGCCCTTTTAGTAGGTAGGCGTGCGATGATGGCAAATGTGGGTTTGAAACAAACTTTTAATTGACGTAATTTCCTCCCATTATCTAGTTTGCACTGAGCATTCCCATACCATGTGTTACAAGCATTGGCAAAGCCATTAGGTCTTGTCTTGTTGAGTTCTCAGCTTTGGCAATGCCGTTAGATTTTGCTGCTCAGCATCAGCTAGAAGAAAAAAAAAAGAAACAAAATGTATAATGAGACAGTCCCTATTTTTTTCCTTTGAGTTTTATGTCAGTCCACTGTTTATACTGCAAGGGAAACTGTACAATCTTATGACGTATAACGTTGCACAATAATATTGTTTCATCTGTGAAGACATTTCTCAAACTGAATGAGCCCAATGGCACCCAGCCGACTTAACGGAAACATTATATTCAGTTTGTCCTGTTCGGTTTCAATGTTTTTGTATTGTCTGGTTCCCACAGTCATCCAAGCTATCTGTGTGTCTCGTGGTGGGAGTGAACATGTCCTTTTCCATCTTTCAACCTGACTGCAGTTTGAGCCTTAAGATCTTGCATTAGCTCTAACTGCCCCGTGCTAGACCTGCTGGCAACGCATGGAGAGGGTTCTGGCAGTTACTAAAGATGCTCCTATTTCACTCACAGACTGAAGGCACTCACCAGCATTAGCGCTGTTGAGGCTAGATTTACCAATGACTAATCATTAAAGCCAGACTCAAAATGCAGCACAACCTGTGAGTAGTGTGCGGGTCAAAGAGTTTCACTAGACTTCATTCAAGTCTGCGGCTCTGTAATGTACGCCCTTCCGCAAGAACGTTTTTCTAGAGTCACGGTAACAAAATAGGGCAGGCCAGCAATGATGCTTGTCTGAGGCCAGTCTGTAGCCAGCCAAGGGGAACAAGGACCAGGCAGCGACTTAAGATTTCCTGTTCACTTCAGCGATGCCCTTGTTCTTCATATCCTTCAAAAGACGTAATGATGGTTAGAGCTTTGCTTTTGATCTTTGTCGTAGTCCCGGCAAACGTGGGTTTTTTATAAGTCATGAGAGGACATCGCTTAATTAAGCACAACACTCTTAAGACCTTTGAGAGTTCCTAAGATGTGTGGCCTATTGCAGCGCATGCCTGCCTTTCACTGCTTTCAGGATTTATAGTCGGTCACTTTGCATCCTGCCTTGCCCTTATTGAACGATGTGGTGGTTCTGGTGACGGGGTAGCGGCCTACACTTGGGACGGACAAGTAAGGACACGACTGCTCAGCTGTATAGTCCGGCCGTAAGGTCACGTGCAACCTTGGCCCCTTTATTATATACCCCGTGACCGCGCCCGGTCACGAGGGGTGCGTGCGTGCGTCTGAGCGGGTAAGGGCCGGGTGGCCTGCTACATCCCTCCAAACCTTTAGCCGGCCAAACAAACCGGCAGGATTTCAATATTATGAAGTGAAACAGAGAGAGAAAGAGAAAAAACAAAGAGAGAGAGAGAGAGAAAAGAAGAAGAGATGATTACATTTGTGTCCGCAGTCTTTAGAGCATTTCTACCTCGCTCCCATCCACTCGACAGGCATAGTCCTTCAGTTTTTGGCTGGGCACCGGGTTCGGCCTCAGCTGGTACCTTTGGCTCCGACACGCCGGCTCTTGGGGTGCAGGGTTCACGCTACCAGGTGGCCCCTCGGTGCTGGACTCCTCCCCGACATCTCCCTGGCTGGGGCCCCTCGGACGTTCGCCACGTTCTTCTGGCCGCACTATTGCCGGCGCCTCTGGTCCGAAGACCCTCGCTCCCGGACGGCACGGATGATCGGCCTCCCCGGGGTCTTCGCCATCGCTCGGGCCGCCTGTTCCACCCGACGTGTTGCTTGGTATCACCTTAAACCATGCCACATTCCTTACGACAGTGTGTCGCCCCCGCTGGGCTGTGATCATTGTCCCCTGCACCTGGGTTACTACCCAGCTTTCCGGCTCATAGGGTGTGCGGAACTTCCAGCCTGGGTGCCTGTCCTTTAGGATCACTTTCGACCCCACCTGATTGTCTGGGACTCTGGCCCCACGTTGCGTCGAGGCCTTGTCATTGTTCTGCTGGCGCTTCTGCTGTGTCCGCATCGGATCCCGGTCCGGAGGCATCCAGGTACCCGCTTCGGGGATGAGACCTCGCGGATGGCGCTTCAGGAGGAGCGTTGCCGGGGCACATTCGGTCGTCGCATGGGGTGTCTGCCGGTATGCGAATAGGAACTGGTGGAGGCATGTTTCCAGATCTTGATGTTGGTCGACCCCTATGCGCATGGTCCTGTTGAGGGTTCTCATGAAGCGCTCCACTTCTCCGTTGGCCTGTGGCCACTGGGGTGTGATTCGCCTGTGTTTGACCCCTCGGCGTCTTAGAAAGTCCTGAAACTCCTGCCCTTGGAAAGGCGGGCCATTGTCCGACTTCATCTCTTCCGGCAGGCCGAACATCGCAAACACCTTCTCAAGGGCCGGTTGCACCTGCGCGAATCCTGTGGACGACACCAGTTCCACCACCGGGAACTTCGTGCACGCATCAATGATGACCACCGTGTGCCGTCCATTCGGAAAGCTCCCAAAATCGATGCTGACCTTCGTCCAGGGCGTGTCGCAGGGCTCCTCGGTGATCACCGGGGCAGGAACCCGGGTCGGACCCTGTTATTGCGCACGAATGACAGGTCCGCACCTCATCGTCGACTTGCTTATCCATCCCAGGGAACCATACTTTGGACAGTTGTCTTGCCTTCGTCTTCCCGGCACCTTGGTGGCCTTGATGCGCTATGGATACTAGACGCCTCTGAAGGTCATGCGGGACTACGATGTTCTGGCCTCTCAGTACTAGGCCCGACTCGCCGATGCTCAGCTCGTGCCGCACTTTCCACAGCTGTTTCCTTGCGTTCTGTTCCTCTTCTACCATGCCTGCCACTCCGTCTAGAAACCTGTGCCAGCGACCTGTGGCAAGAGCGTCCTTAACACGCTGGAGCGTGGTGTCTCGCTCCGTGGACTCGCACATCTCCGCCTTGGTGATTGCCAACGGGCACATGTCTTCTTCCACCATCCGCATGAACGCCTCTGTCCGCAGGCTATCGTCCGACGGGACTCGCTCCTCCCCGGACGGGGGGTGCATTGACAGGAAATCAGCCGGGTTGTTGGCCCCGGCCGGTAGATCAGTTGGAATGAGTAGGCCTGCAACTGCACCACCCATCTTTCGATCCTTGGGGGTGCCAGCCTGTTCGATCCACTAAAGAGTGGCACCAACGGCTTGTGGTCCGTGATGACTTTGAACGGGTGTCCGAATAAGTACAAGTGAAAGTGCTGGCAGGCCCAGCGAATGGCCAGGGCCTCGCGCTATTTCTGCGCATATCGCGTTTCGGTTGGCGTCAGCGCACGACTGGCGTATGACACGGGAGCATACACTCCTGGTCTTGCTTCCTGTAACAGCACCGCGCCAAGCCCTACCGGGCTGGCATCCACCACCAGCTCTGTGTTCCGTCCTGGGTGAAAGTATGCCATTGTTGTTTGGTCCAGAAGGGCCTTCTTCACCTCTTGGAACGCTGCGTCCTCCCGTGGTGTCCAGGACCATGGCGTCCCGGCCTTTGTAAGCTGCCTCAGGGGCTCCGCCAGCGTGGCGAGGTTCGGCAGAAATCGGCCACAGTAGGTAGCCATGCCTAGAAAGCTTCTTATAGCCGTGGGGCTTTGTGGCACGGGTGCATTCCTGATTGCGGCCGCCTTCCGAGGTTCCACCTTCAACCCCTCCCTGGAGAACACATACCCGAAAAAGTCAACCGAGCTCTGGTAGAACGCACACTTCTTCTAGTGCAGCATGAGGCCACAGTCTACCAACCACTGCAGCGTCGCCCGAAGCCTGGCAAGGTGTTCTTCCAGGCTCCTGGAGTAGATGAGGATGTCGTCGCTCAGGTTGATCTCTCCAACGAGCCCTGACAGGGTTTCCTGAATTGCATTCTGAAAAACCTCTGCCGCCGACTACAGTCCGAAGCTGAGCCGGGTGTACCTCCTCAACTCCACGTGCGCCAAAAAGGTGGTAATGTACCTGCTCTCCGGGGCCAACTCTAGTTGGTGGTATCCCGAGTTGAGGTCCAATTTTGAAAACCATTGCGCTCTGTTCAGATCTGCAACGATGTCGTCCATCGTCGGGGTTACATGCCGCTGCCGCTTGATGGCTTGATTGGGAAGTCGCATATCCACACACAGACGGATTGCGCCGGGCTGTTTTGGTTTGGGCGCCACCACCAGAGGGGACACCCATGGTGTGGGCCTCGATACCTTCTCAATGACGCCCAAGTCCTCCAATGCTTGCAGTTCTTGCTCCACCAGCGGGCGGATGTGCAACGGAATCCTTCTGTGCCGGAGCGCCCTTGGTTGTATGCTCCTATCTATGTGTAGCTTCACCTGCATGTTCTTTAGCTTCCCTAACCCTTTGAAGAGCTGGGGAAAGTCTTTCAAGATGTCCTCCGCATGACTCTCATGCACCTGTTTGGCGAAGAACACTAGTTCGAGGTCTTCCGCCGTATGGCACCCTACGAGCGTCCCCGTGCCACCCTCCGTGACGTGGAACTTCGCCGTCAACTTGTTTGTGCCACTGGCTACTTCCACCTCGATCATGCCCCACAGGGGAAGTGGTTCCGTCCCCCCGTACGTAAAGATTCTGGTTTTGCTCGGGAAGAGCTTCGGCTTCGGCTGTAGCCGGTCGAATTGGTGGGAGTCATGACATTCACAGACGCCCCTGTGTCTATTAACGCTTGTACCGGCGAGCCATTGACTAGGATGTGACACATGGGTGGCGGGCGCCTCTTCTTGCCTCCACGTCCTGTGAATGAGATAACGAAAACGTCGTCATCTTCTTCGTAATACGCCGTGTCTGGGGCTTCGTCTGGTAGCGCTCCTGGCTCCCTATCCTCTAGCGTGAGGTGCTTCAGGCTTCCTGGGCACCCTTGTGGAGTGCCGCCACGTGCTCGGCCTCCTCGCCCTCGACACACGCTCGCATAGTGTTTGGCTTTTCCGCATTTTGCACACACCTGTCTCCGTGATCGAAACCGCAATACCCGCACCTGTTCTGGGATCGTGGCCCAGTCCCTCGACGTGATGTGCCTCCGGGGCGCCTCTGTATGGCCTCCACCACTTCCTCCTTGAGTGTCACGGCCCCCGACGTGTTCCTCAGCCTCACCGTTTCCATTTCTTCTGCTCGTTTGTCCAAGAGTTCGTGCGAACGCGCTAGGATCAGGATGTCATCCAGTGATATCCCTGGTTGCCGTAGGATAAGGCGCCTCAGTGACACGGCCTTGCATCCGGCGATGAGCTGCGCCCAGATCTCGTCATTTACATCTATGCCTGTACACGTGGATGCTAGTTTCCTGAGCCTCGCATAGTACATGTCCATTGTCTCCGTCTCCCCTTGGTGAGCTTGCCGCAGTTTGAACCTTTCATAGTCCAGGTTCATTTGGGGATCAAAGTACTTGTTGAGGGCTGTGATCTCGGTGTCGTAGTCGTCCTCCTGTCCCGTGTTTGGTAATGACTCGAAAAGCTCGTAAAGCTCGTCGCCTCCAAAGTGCATAAGGAGGAACCTCTTCACCTTTCCATCGTTTTCATGCACCCCATGAAATAGTGGTTGAGGCGGCCCACCCAACACTTCCACCGCCGCGCCGCGGTTACTGGGTTCGCCAACTGACTGAAAGGAGGTAGGGGCGTTACCGAGGCGTGCGAGAAGGCGGGTGGGGTTGCTTGGTCATTCCCCATGCTGCTGCACTATGTGTCCCTGTCTCGCACTGCTAGGCACCGTGATGTAGAGTTACAGAGACGACCTTCTGCCCTTGCTCGGTCCCACTGAGCACCGTGTGTGCACTTGACCCTGGTGCTGTGTGCACTTGACCCTGGTGCTGCTCGAGGTGCCACTCTTTTCTCCCTTCTCACTGGCCCCGGTTGCTCCGTTACCTTGCACCTTCTTTTATCTTCTTTTTGTTTTTGTTTCTGTGGGTGTTCTGGCCGGCCACTGTCTCTACTTTGCTGCTGCACTGCTGTAGCCCACTATTGTAGCTTAATCCTGGAAGTAATACTCCTTTTCCCTGCGTGGCAGGTGCTACTGTGCTCTTGCCGAGCCCTTTGCCGCATCCACTTCTTTCTGCCAGCCCTGATTTTCACTGCGCGGTGCTCCTGGCTGTCCTGGCCTCTTCGCGCGTACCGCGCTACTCCCCCTAGCGCTCCCGCGCTGCACACGCAGAGAGCCGATGCCGGCACCACGCACGCGCGCACGCTTCCTTACCGGGACAGCAGGGGTTCAGAGGGCTCACGCACCGCTAGCTACAGTCTCGCGCCGGGGATGCGGTCTCGGCGGGGAACCTTGGCAGCCGCAGGACCGCTCCGGCCTCAGTTGCACCGTCTCCGCGCACCGCATCGGGCGGGTGCGCGCGCTCTCCTCCGGGCAGCAGAGACCAGGGGCGCTGCAACGTAGATCCGCTCCACACCTTCGTCGCCAGTGTGGTGGTTCTGGTGACGGGGTAGCGGCCTACACTTGGGACGGACAAGTAAGGACATGACTGCTCAGCTGTATAGTCCGGCCGTAAGGTCACGTGCGACCTTGGCCCCTTTATTATATACCCCGTGACCGTGCCTGGTCACGAGGGGTGCGTGCGTACGCCTGAGCGCGTAATGGCCGGGTGGCCCGCTACAAACGAGTGTTAGCTTTCAAGGCTCGCCATACCGTGGCTAATAACTGGGTAACAGAATGACAGCATCTCTGCACTTTTGACTTGGATGCTACGGCAGGGCAGTCTCCTCTTTAGCATTAAGCAGTCCCCTGACCTTGCATGCACTTTCAGTTATAATTTTTTTTTTTTGGTTGCATATTTATATAGCGCGAACTCGACCCGAAGGTTTTGGAGCGCTTTACATAGCACCGTATTTACATTACACATTCAGGCACGGGGAGATTAAGGGCCATATGTATGAAGGCAGAATTTCAGCGTTTGCGATCGCAAAACAGCAGTGTCTTATGTATGACACAAACCACCCCTCGCAAAATAAGGATTCGCAAATTTTGCAGTTCCCTATTTTGCGATTGCATTTAAGGAATCGCAAATTGCAATTCCTTAAATGCAATGTAAAAAGCACAGAAAAAGTGCAATTTGGACTTAAGGAATCGCAAATTACCATCAACTTCAAGTTGGTGGTAATTTGCGATTTCTTTGAAAAATGCACTTTTATGCATTTTTCAAAGTGCCATGTGACTCACATATGTATGTGCGCCACATCTGAACCCATGCTCATTTCAGGGGTGCAACAGCGTGTCCTTTTGACACCCTGGCACCCTTGAAATTGCATTCGCAATTTGCGATTCTCTAATTGGGAATCGCAAATTGAGAATGTCTTTCCATTCCTCCCTATGGGCCTCTAGGCCCTTAGGAATGAATGGGGAGATATTCCTTAATTGCGAATCGCAATTTGCGATTCGCAATTAAGGAATATGTAGAATTCGCAAAATTTGTTGCAAATCCTACATACATAGGGTTTTGCGATTCTCAAATAACGATTCGCAATAAATCGCTATTTGAGAATTGCAAATGGGCATTTTCATTTATATGGCCCTAAGTGATTTGCCCAGAATCACAGGATGTGGACGCGACCTCGAGGCTCAAACCCTGGTTTCATGCACCAGAGGCGGCAGCGCAGCCGACGGACCACATCGTAGAAAGTTTGAACCCTGGGAAAAATAGCTGAATGTTATGGTCCAAGTGTGTGAGTGGAAAATCTTGAGCAGTACCTCTGCTCAACTGCCCCCTCGTGGACTGCTGTGGGGTTGCTATCCTCCTTAACCCCTTCCCTGCTCATGACGGAACCACTCCGTCATGAGCCACGGGTGCCGTGTGCTCATGACGGAGTGGTTCCGTCATGCCGCGGCCGTTGGCGGCCGCTCCTCCCTCGTGGCGCTAATTCCCCGCCTGTGCGGGCGATTAGCGCAGTGTGCGGAGTCGTGACGGAACTACTCCGTCATGAGCACAGCTCAACCGTGACTCATGACGGAGTGGCTCCGTCATGAGCACAGCGCCACCGCGCTGCCCCCAAACCCCCCCCAAGCGCTGCGGCGGAATTCCTGCCGCAGCCAAGGGGTTAATAGACATCGGCTGGTTACTGCTTCTAACAAGCATTTGCAATACTTTGAGCTGTTGGCATTGTAAATGACAATGCCTTTTATTTATGTGTTGGTTTTTAAAACACATAAATAAAACGCATTGTCATTCACAATGCTAATAGCTTTATCTCTCGCAAATGCGAGACCTATTGCATTGCAAATGCTTGTTCTGTGGTTAGCCACCCCCCCAGAGAGTTCAGACTGTCTTTGTCCACAGTTCTCAACCAGAAACACAACCTTATTTGACTTGCATTCGGCCTAAATGATAAAACTTTGATGCTGCTGAAGGAAATAGCCATGAGAGCAGCACTCCCACCCACAGTACTTGGAAACTTGGAGTGCAAATCCCTTCACATAGAATTTCCTGAAGAAGTGTTCTTGACCTTTCAAGATTTTGTCATGGGCATCATTTATGGGTGCAACGGTGATCCCCTGGTCTCAGCGGAGTAAGGGCGGTTTTAGAAACAGGAGTGATACAAAGCTCTAATGAGCCTTGTTTACTTTCTGTACCTCTCACCTACACCATTTGACAGTAAAGTCATGAAAGTTCTAACCAGTAGCCGGTTGTTAGCTAAGCTACACACCTGCAAAACAATTATTTATTTCTGAAACTGGAACCAACCCTAGTAAAAGGTAGTCTCTGTCACTCCTCCACCCCATGAGCGCAGGAAGGGAGCAAGAAATAAGAAGTACAGCAGAGGGGGAGAAATGGGTAATGGAGAAAAACTATGAGGGGAAAAATACGGAAAGAAGAGCATGGAGAGGACACTAAAGAGAGACAGGTGAGAGACTGAAAGATAGGGGTGTGATAGAGGGATTAAATACATAAGAGAGGGGCAACAGGTGTAAGTGAAATATAGACATGTGAAAAAGAATGAGGCAGGTGACAGCGGTAGGTGATATGCACATAGACAGGTGACAAACAGACAGCCAAGAATCAGAGAGAGATGGAAACTGGTGATATGGGAAGACATTATGAGAGTTGTGATCTACATAGAGGCAGATACCGAAGAGACAGGAAGAGAGGAGAGACAGGTGTGAGAGAGGTGCGATAAAGTGAGGTTATAACGACCGCTGAATGGGTGGGGTGGTAGACAGGTGAGAAAGTACAGATGAAAGAAGGGAGACAATTCAGAGTGTGGTGATAAAGTAACAGACAGGGGAGACGCAGCGCACCTACTTTGGGGAGAGAACAGCCGTTGCCCACTACCTACGAGTCCCAGGAGCCTGAGGGACAGTCCCGGACTGGAGATCCCACCCACTGGCTGCCGGGCATTCGATAAAAACACCTCACTCCTCCCGCTCTGCGGGAGACGCAGCGCACCTACTTTGGGGAGAGAACAGCCGTTGCCCACTGCCTACGAGTCCCAGGAGCCTGAAGGACAGTCCCGGACTGGAGATCCCGCCCACTGGCTGCCGGGCGTTCGATAAAAACCCCTCGCGCCTCCCGCTCTGCGGGAGACGCAGCACACCTACTTTGGGGAGAGAACAGCCGTTGCCCACTGCCTACGAGTCCCAGGAGCCTGAGGGACAGTCCCGGACTGGAGATCCCGCCCACTGGCTGCCGGGCGTTCGATAAAAACACCTCGCGCTTCCCGCTCTGCGGGAGACGCAGCGCACCTACTTTGGGGAGAGAACAGCCGTTGCCCACTGCCTACGAGTCCCAGGAGCCTGAGGGACAGTCCCGGACTGGAGATCCCGCCCACTGGCTGCCGAGGGCGTTAAATACAATCACTTGCTCCCGCCCCGCGGGATGCGCGCGGGCGGCCGCCGGGCTAAGCCCGGGCAAAGGGCGGGCCGTCTACGGCCGTCCAAGGCCGGTTGAGGCTGGGCTGGGCCATTCCCCTGAGGTCCACTTCCCCACGGTAAGACCAACCTGACTATAGAACTTGCGTGTGATTATGACACACATTTCTGAAAACGAGGGGAAGCGCCGCCTTACACCGGCCGTCGCCAGGGGAAGACTTACTGGCACTCTTGATGATTTCTTCCTAAGAGCAGCTAATGTCGTGGGCAGGGAGATTGCTCGGACTGAAAAGCGCTTGTCACTGGAACTCTTGAACGTCAGATGCTCTTCCCTAGGTGACTTAAGTAATGCAGTGTCACCGGCCAGGGCAGACTCGATTACCCCATTTCCACGCAGCCCTATTGTCTTGGAAAATCAAGATTCTCAGTTTGACTATTTGCTTGGGGACGAAGTTGTGTCCAAGATGAACAATTCTTTTTGTAGTCTTGATTCATCTGAGGGCTTCTATCCGATTGAGCCCAGGAAAAGTTTACAGCCTGTAGATTCTGCTGACCTTGAAGCCACTACTGTAGTGGCCCCATTTTGTACTATCATGAAAGGCAAAAGGAAGAGGGGTGGGGGATGTCAAGCAGGCAGGAAACCAAAAGTATTAAAGTTGTCTGGTACCCAGAGTGTATCGTTCCCCAAGAAATCCATCAAAATATCCAAGAGGAATACTCAAGCCCCGATTGATCCGGGTTCACAGTCTTCATATTTATATAATAGAGCAATAATTAAAGGGAAGGACGAGGATGCAGTGATATCATTTTCAAACTTAACTCACTTATTGCGATCCTTTACCCTACCAATAATCGAGAGATTGAGAATCATCAACGGGAAGCTAGACGCCCTGGGTGAACTAGCCAACGATAACACACACAGGCTTGATACCATAACACTATCCAAGTTGAACAATTGCACTGAGATAGCGCCTAGTAACAACATAGACCCCCAAGGCGTAGTTATCCCTGTAGTTGTAGCCCCTTTAGGTGGTAATAGTACTACTACTTTACCTCTGATATCCCCTCCAACTAAAATTGCTGAAACTACATCACTTACTATCACATCCTCACAAATTAGTGAGAATTGTAAGGGAGAGACAGTGCTAGTTGGCCAGGACGAGCGGGTCTCCCTACCAGTCATTAATCTCCCACCAGCATGTTCACCCTTAGTAGTAGTGCTTGCAAATGTCCCTGTATTGAATAAGGGCGTAAGAGAGGATTTTGGGCAATTAAAAAATAAGGTGCTCCACTGGATTATAAATAATACATCGGCGGGGAACAACATTTGGAAAGATATAATAATGGTACGTAGATTGTCCTGGATTGGCAGAACTAGGAAGAATAGAGTTGGGGATTGTATTATACTTAATTTTAATAGTCCCATTCCGGTCAGACGAATCATTGATGAGTCCATATTCAACGCTTAGTCACAATCAAAGGGCATTGAGATCCTCCCACTTGATTATTTTTACAGGGAGTTGAACAGACCAAACCCAAGTAAGGTTATTGAGCAAGGGGGCAGGAAGAGCTATCGCATCCCATTAAGCCCGGGATGGGAATACCCTAGAAAGATGTTCCCTAATCGGTCGTGGAGAGGGAATGATGGGCAATATCAAAGTTTTGAAGGGGTCAATCACTTCTCTGTTTTGAGCGGACTAGAAGGAGTTGACTGACGCCCAACTACTGAGGATGTTGTCACTTCTGATCTGAAAGAACAAACAGTGGTAGCCTGTGCAGGTGATCAACTGAAGGCAACACATCTGTCTGAACAACCTGGGGTTGTAACAAAGAAAGGAACTAGGATTGCTTTTTGGAACGTAGCAGGTCTCCGTTCCAAGATAAACAATCCCATATGGATTGATTTTATCAAGGACATAGATATACTATGTCTGCAAGAGACTTGGTCTCTTGATGCTATCGTTTTCACTGGGTATAGAACCTACCATCAACCTGCTAGTCCCTCTATTTCCGGGAGGAGTAAAGGCGGCCTGACTATTTATCTATCGAACTTGCTGGAGATATTATCATTAAGAACGGTGGGCTCATGTAGCTACTATCAAATTATCCTAATCCGGGTGACCCCCAAGGTGGAGATTATTATTGTTAATATGTATAATAGTATTGAGAAGGGATTAGTAAATGGTATGATAAATACCCTTATTAAGGAATTAGGGGCCCTAGTAGATAAATCTCCATGGGATTCAATTATCATCTGGGGAGGTGATTTCAACCACTACCTTTGTAAACAGTATGTGAGTGGTTGTGGTGACCAGGAAAAATATAAATATGAATATCAACCCCACTTTGCCCATAATAGCGGGGGTGACTCATTTAATGACATGTTGGCCTCATTCGATCTGGGCTTTGTCAATCTGCTCTGTAGGCCCCCGGTGGAGTTCAGCTCAACGTATGTGGGGAGAGGGTTTAGTACGTTGATTGACTTTATTACCATCACCAACTCTCACTCATGCTGGTTAACCGATTTTGCTACACACACAATTGGGGTGAGTGACCATCTCCCACTTAGCTTTTGTATTCAGCTCCCCTGTAAAATAGATTGTACTCTGGTTGAGAAATTGGCCTGGACAACAAATTGTACCTTAAGTAGTTTGAACGGGTATGCTCTTAGATGGTCACAGAGCAACCCAGAGGTTACTAATAGAAACATAATTAAACAGGCGTTAACTTCTATCAATGTATGCCTTCGGGATGAAGTATCACAAATAGACGTCCTGGACTCTTTTGCAAACATTACAAAGATTATTAAAGAGGACTTACAACGTCCAATTAAAGAGGGGAAAGTAAGCAGAAAAGGGTGGTTCGACTCAGCTTGTACTAAGGCCCATATTCTCTTAAAGAATGCTTTAAGGAAAAATCCGAGGAACCAAATCGAAATTAGACATCTCAGGCAGGAGTACAATCAGACTAGAAAGTCACGCAAACGCGAAATTAAGAATGATGCGTGGGTAAGTTTATATAACGCGTCTTTGGAAAAGGATTGCTCTGCCTTTTGGTTAGCTGTCAAGGCTCCTTTCTTTACTTCTGGGGAAATTGCCAGAGTGGAAGTGGCTATCACAGAAGATTCATAGATAGATTTCTTTGCCGAGGTCTACAACCCAGGAGGGAAAGATAAATTGGTAGAGTTGGAGACTGTTACCCAGGGACAAAAGGAGGGCAACTTCGCTCCGATTAAGCTAGCAGTTACTGTAAATGAAATCTCAGACGCAATCACCCAGAGCAAGGGTAACAAAGCGCCAGGCGCAGACGGCGTCCCTATAGATATATTCAAATATCAGCCTGAGCTCTGGTCGCCCCTACTCACGCGTGTATTGGAGTCTAGTTGCGTGCGGGGCTTTATTGACACCTGGGCAGACTCTATAATTCTACCAATATTTAAAAAAGGGGACCGGGAATAACCCGCCTGTTACCGTCCTATATCCCTTCTGGATTCTTTTATGAAAGTCACCGGACGAGTTATTTTGAACCGCCTACAACAATGGGCCGTAGAGGCTAACATTTTATCCCCGGTACAATATGGCTTTCGCGAGGGCTGCGGCACCTTGGAACAGGTCCTTAATTTTACATTACTTTCAGGTAAATACACCCAGGCCAAAGAAGGCAAACTTTTTGTAGTGTTTGTAGATCTACGCGCTGCATTCGATTGCGTCATTCACAATCGATTGTGGCAGATCCTGAGTGACATGAAGGTGGACGAGGTACTCATCTCCTTTTTAAGACAGCTGTACGTCGCGGCCAGGGTGAAAGTTAGGTACGGCATCAATGGTGAATGCACCAAGCCTCATTTTTGTTCAATCGGTACATTAATGACCTAGAAAAAGAATTAGTTGCTGCGGTACGCGATTCTCCTCAGGTTAATCAGCATCAAATCGCGTCCCTTTTATATGCAGACGACGCAGTGATCATGTCTCGGACTCAAAGAGGTCTTCAAACTGCTCTGGATACTTACTTAAATTTTATGGATAACAGGGGGTTAAAACTTCACGTATCCAAATCATTTGTAATGACCTGCGGCAGATCTAAGAAAAAAGAGTGTCGTTTGTTTGCTGGGAAGGAGAAACTTGCTTCAATTAAAATTTTCTCATACCTGGGTCTAGTCCTTGAAGAAACAGGGTCCTGGGGGCCAGCCATCAGAAACAGGACTTTGATGTTTAAGAAAGCCACTGCTGCACTTACGTCTTTTTCGAAAAAGCTGGGGAAGAGACCACCTGCGATTCTGTTAAAAATGTATCAGGCGAAGTGTATCAGTACAGCCATATATGGGGCAGGTATCTGGGGGATTCACAACTCTTCCTCAATACAAAAGGTAGAGAATGCATTTCTGAGATTTATTCTGGCAACCCCTGTTAGTTCCCCTGTTTTTAATTGTTATGCAGAGTTGGGAGTGCGTTATGTGAGTGACCTGATTAGTATACAACCAGTTTTGCTCTGTTATAGAGTATGGACCTCGCCGGACCTAATGCTAAATAGAAATATTATCAAGGACTGCATGGGGCTGGATAGGGCCCTCAGGATACCCTGGTTGATGTATATTTGTAATTTTACTAGGGATCTTGGAAGACCTGAGTTTTACCACCAACCTGAGTCAATGTGCAGGATTACTAGAAAGGACTTGAAGAGCTGTGTTGGTTTCATGTTGAATCTCTTAGACTAGGCGTAGAATTAAATAAGAATCTTGTTCTGCAACACCAACGTATACTGGTCTCTTATACTATCCAGCCTTATTTAATCTGGTGCCAGGAGGGTTTTGACCGTTATTTATTAACTAGACTTAGGTTCGACGTCTTTTTTCGTTTAGTCTCTTTTCCCGCAGTAAATGACTGGGCTAGAAATCTTTGTAACTGCCCGTATGATAATTTGTCTACCCAATCAACTCTGCATGTAATTTGTTTTTGTAAATTTTATTCGTTGGAAAGATCAAGATGGATCAAGCCACTCTTAAAAAAACATGGTTCATGGAGACAATGTCGCCCTGCTTTATTGTTTTTAGTCTCTCTAATTGATGAATATTGTGTGTCAATAATGCTGGGCTTTTTAAAAAGTATTTTAAGGAAAAGGAAAAGTTTAATACATTTTTAGGAAAACTTTGTATGTCTTTTTTTAATAACTCCACTGTGGTTTACTTTTGTCTTTGTAATGAACCTGTTGCTTTTATGACTTCATGAATTTTGAACTCGAATAAAGTATATTAACTAACTAACTAACTAACTAACTAACTAACTAACTAACTAACTAACTAACAGACAGGTTATGTCGTTTATAGTGAGAGAGAAAGATAAAGAGAAGCTGGTGATAAGAAGACACAGATTAGACAAAACAGCTGGGGGGGAGGCAGGAATGAGGAAAGGTGAGAGGTATGGACCTGAAATAAGACTGCTGCGAAAGAGACAGACAAGAGGTTATAAGAGAGGTGGAAGACAGGCGAAAGAGTTGAAAAAGTGATAGAACAGGTAAGAAAGTCAGTTGAGACTCCTTCAGTTACAGATCTGCAAAACGGCATCAAATATTTTCGCCCAACCACATCCAAGTGGCAGGGAATTCTACTAGAGCCAAGTGGTGCCCACTGGAACAGGTTTTTTCATCTATTGTTTTTAAATTCAGACAAACTATCATCCGCTCAATAGCTGATAAAGGACAAACTGTGGCAGGATGAGCAAGCATAATTTATTAACAGCTAGGATGAACATCTTGACCTTTAGAGACGAAAAAAACATTGATGAGGTTTCTTGAATCATAAACATCATGTACCGGATAACACACTGTGATCTTGATATTATATTTTGCTCCTGCTCTCAGAAAGACTAAGGGGCCCATTTCATGTTAGATAGGATATTGTTATCCAAATTCCATCTTCACAGGGTGCAGAAATGCAGGCAGTAAAAACAAATGTGTTTCTGTTGAATGCGCAGGCACAAGGCCTCGAACCAGGACACATGTAAAATTGAACATGGTAATTCCATATCAAGCATGATTTCCCCGATTTTGGACCCAATAACTCATGACTCCTTATAATTGGGGAAGACAGTGACTGAAGTCATTAACTTTGGCCCAGCATCCCCGCACCTCGTTAACAAGCATTCCTCTTATCTAAAGAGTGAGGCGTAGTTTGAAGGGGAAAAGGACGAGAGAAAGCTAGAGAGAGCCTAGGAACGAGTACATCAGGGGAAAACTGTGAAAACAGCGGACAAACTTCGATGAACCGGAAATAAACGCACACACATGTTAAAAGAACGGTAAAAAGCACATTTATTAAATTTACCGACCGTTTGAGAAGTTCTTTGCAAAGGGTAACGAAGTCCATGGCTGACTCTGTCGTCCAGAAACTGGGGCTGAGGAGAGTCGGCAGGCCTGGTAAACGAAGTCACTCTTCCAAAATGCAGGAGTCGGACCCTACAAACACAAAACCGAAAGCGTGCTTCTGCATGTACTAAAGTAATGTAAGGGTGGTGCCATAAAGCTGTTCTCATTGGCCCTGACGCATGGGTGCCAATGAAAACAGTCCTGCAGTGGAGCCTGGAGCACTAGGATTGGCTGAAGGCTTTCAAGCCAAACCTAGGTTCTCCACACAACGTCTTGGTCAATCATTGAAGAGTGAAAGCCACACAATTATTGGCTGTCATCCAAAATCAACAGAATTTCAGACAAACGGCGTCCGTTAAAAATGTTGTCACGGACAACAACGGACAGAGGATGAAAATTACGGACTCCATCCCCCGGGGCCGGCCTTTGTTTTTATTTTTTTTAATTTTGGGGAGGGGGGCTGTGTGGCCCCCCTCCCTGGCCACTTGTAGCCCCGGGGACCCCATCCCCCGGGGCTGGCCCTCTCCATTGGGGACCGTGGAGGGTCCCCAATCCCCCCACGGTCCCGCCGGTTCCCCGCGTCCCTCGGGAGCCGGCATTGCTATTCCACATGGGGAGCTGCTAAGATGCAGCTCCCCGTGTGGAAAAGCAATTTGGTTTGCATTTTGAAAGAGAGAGCAGGTTTCCTGCTCTCTCTTTCAAAATCCAAACCAAGTTTGCAGCTCCCGCCCTGCCATAGTAAACTACAGTGTCCGGGGGGTGGGCACCCGGGGACACTGCAGGAGCCGGCCCTGGGGGGTGGCGGTCCCCAGGGCCATGACAAGGCTCCAGGAGGGGGGCCACGCGGCCCCCCTCCCACAATTTACAAAGCCCCAGGGGGTGGTGGTCCCCGCGGCTGGAGGGTCCTTCACAGACCCCCCAAGTTTAATATTTTGAGCCCCGGGGAGGTGGCGGTCACCGGGGCGTGTGGGGGCTTGAGCCCCCTACACAGGTTTTTTTTCTTTTAAAAAACCCCGGGGGTGGTGTGCCCCCTCGCATTAACAATTAAGTAGAACCCCGGGGGGTGGCGGTCCCCGGGGCTTGGGGGAGCCTTAGAGGCCCCCCAACATTAAACTAAGAAGCCCCAGGGTGGCGGTCCCCTGGGCTGCGGGGGGGCAGTGAGCCCCCCCGCAATTATGTTTGAAAAGCCCTGGGGACGGCGGTCCCTGGGGTGGGGGGCCCCTTATGTCCCCCCATCCCAATACAAATATTGCCCGCGGGATTTGGCCCACCCTCTTTTTTTTGTTATTTTGGCTGAAATTCGCGCTGGGTGCGCAAATCTTGCTGATATTTTTTTAATAAAAAATGTTTTTTTGGGCCTTGGGGATCCTTGTGGGACCCCCTGAGCAGGCCTAGGGGGTCAGGGTGTTTCTACCCTGCCCCCTTTTTGCGTTATGCGCATTACTTTTTCTGTTAACCGAGGCACAAAGTGGCTGCCAACACTTCCTGGCTTGGAGTGTTGACAGCCAATGAGCATAAAGCTCGTGCTCGGGAGGATCCGTGGCCCTAGATATATATATATGTTTTTACTTTTGATTTTCTCAGCAACTACTGAACGGATTTACACCATTTAACAAAAAGGGTTCTTTCTGAACCAAGAACTACCTCTTTTCCCAATTTGGTGTAATTCCGTTTAGCAGTTCGGGCTGTAGCCGTGTCTAAAGTTTCCTATGGAAAATTGCATGGGGAAAACACGTTTTGGGACCCCCCCTCTTTCTCGGATCCCGCTTGACGAATCACCCCAAAACTTTCAAGATAGGAACGGACCGGAGCGCCCTACGAGTTTTGAAAATTTCGCGAAGATTCGTCAATCAGCGCCAAAATTATTGGGACTAGAATGTTGCGAATTTCCTATGGAAAATAGGTCCTAACTATGACTATCTACTGGCGACCGCCAGTAGATAATATATATAGTGCAGTATGGTTATTTTTGAAGCTAACGATAACCCTATGCTGAATATATATATATATATATATATATATATATATATATATATATATATATGTAAGTATGTGGTATATGTGTGTGTGTGTGTCTGTATATATATATGTGTGTATATATGTATATACATGTGTCACCAGTAATGAGTCCATTTGTTTTTTAGACTTGGAACTGTATATAGATAATCAACATATACAATCAAGAACATTCAGGAAACCCACCTCTGGAAATGCCATCCTTCATGCCAGCAGTTTTCACCCACGTAATCTTATCAATAGCATCCCTTACGCTGAATGCCGAAGGATGAAACGTAACTGCAGCACCCAAGACAGTCTTAAGAGATCTACAGACAGTCTGTTTCAACGCCTAAAGAACAGGGGCTATAACACCACAACATTAAGTTCAGCTAAACACAAGTGTGACAAATTCAAAAGGGAAGATTTGATCTTCAAGGACAGCCAAAAATCGACACACAAGACAGTTGATAACACTCCCCGACTCATCACTGGTTATAACACCTACCACATGAATCTGAGAAAGATTCTATACAGACACTGGCCTCTAGTGCGTGATGACCCTACAATAGGTCCCACATGCCAAACATTTCCCCAACTGACTTTCAGAAAAGCAAAAAGTATGCAACAGGAACTGGTAACTAATGCACCCACACACATCAAGGGAGGTACCTGGCTTAAACCACAGAGAGGCTTTCAGAAATGTGCAAAATGCAAAGCCTGTAAACACGGTGTGAACACTAGATCTATCTCTCTTCCCTTCAGAAAAACCCCTTTTGAAATCCGGGGCAGTTTTTCTTGCAAAACAGATTTTGCAGTATATGTCCTTCGCTGTACCTGCAACAAAACATATGTAGGGAGTACGATACATCCTGTACATGTCCGGATATTACAACATCTAAGGGCCATCACTAATGATGACCAGACATATCCGGTAGCGAGACATATCAACCTACAGCACGATGGCAAAATAGATGACCTATCCTATTTTGTCATTGACAGCATTCCTAAAAACATAAGGGGAGGGAACAGACAATTATGTCTTAGACGATTAGAATCCAGATATATCATACTTCTGGACAGCAAGATCCCCAATGGGATGAACGCTGACGAAGCGTTAAATGTACATCTTTAGAAAATCATTATAAATGTCTACCAGCTGTGTATGCATCTCGCTCTTGTATTCTGATCCGAAACATGGGTTCCTTCTTTTTTGTAAAACCTTTTTTTATCTTTATGGCACCCACACCTGTTAATTTCTCTTTTTATCTTTTTGGAACACTCTGTATGTCGGCCCACTTGGGCTCAATCAACGAATATTTTATCAATATGGCATATTGTATCTTTTGACTAACTGTCTAATTGTCAACCTGCATTGATAATACACTGTTTGTAATTATTCTCACATGAAAGCTACATCTTTAACTGTATAACGTCTACACACTAGTGTACCATTTCAGTTTCTTCAGCAGGTCTTGGTTTGAATAGGCCACAATGTATTAATTGCTTTTCATTTGGTTGACAACCACAGTGTTCTTTCATTATAATTCTTAAATTACTGTTTCCTAATTATCGCGATAAAGCACAGACCCAAACGAAATTTCTTTTATGTCTATGACTAGTGTTGCTGTGACAACTATGGTGGATTGTGCCTCGTTTTTTGTATATAAGTAGACACTATAGAGGGACCTGATGTAGTGAAGAAGACGGTTGTATCCGTCGAAACGCGTCAGGGCATCCTTTGGAAATAAATATTTCTTTGATACATCGTCCCACGGTGTCAGCGCCTGTCTTCGTATGCCTGCAGTTCAGGACTGGTTTAAATATATATATATATATATATATATATTCACTGAAAAAACCATAGGTTTCAGGGGTGTTATAGTTAGCTGGACTTTTCACTTGTACAAAACCATTGAAATTCCCCCGTTATAGTTAGTTCAGCTAACTATAACTCGCGCGCCCGCAATGCACTGCTGATGACGTCACATATTACATCACTCATGACATGGTCAGTGACATCACTCATGACATCACTGATGACATCTCAAATGACATCACTGATGACATCACTGATGACATCATCCAGTGAATGTGTGTTTTTCTGAAAATTAAATATGTTTTATATATGTATATCTCAAGGTCGATGGAAGAATAAATGGGTATATAAGTGTCTAAATGGATGATTTATTTTTGAAAAATTGATTGTGTAACTGACTGATTAAGTGTATCATAGTGAATACATGGCTTAGTGAGTAATGTTTAAATATGTAAATATCTGTATCAGTCTCTCACTTTGTGTATAAGTGGCTGCATGGGTTGGTGAGTAGCTACATGGGTGTCTATATAGGTTATTAGTTGGTTTTTTGAGTATCAGTCTGAGTGTCTGCATGGTTCGGTGGGGGGTATTACGTAGTGCATAGGTGCATGAATGAGTGACTCACTGTTTGTATGTGTTGAACAAAGAATGTGTGCAGGACTGTATGGGTGGATGAGTGTGTGTATGGGTGTGTTAGTGAGTGAATGACTGTCTCAATAGTGTCTTTATGAGTAACTACATATGTTTTAAACTAGTATATGTGACTATTGGTGTATATATGTGAGTATATGTGAGAGTGAGAGATTGAAAGAGTTCCTGTATGAATAAGTATGTGTTTCTATAAGTGATTGTTTAAAAGACTAAGTATGTGTAAGTTTCCGTAGAAGTAAGTGTGGTGGTGTGTGTATAACTGTATATGCAAGTAAATGTATGTTTGATTCTTTATTAGCATGAGTGACTATGTGTGTGAGTAACTCTATGGATGAGTGGCATTGTGTAACAGGATGTATAGGTGCATGAGTACATATGATGAGTGAGTACATGTATGAGTGACTGTATAGGACTGTTGGTGAATGAGTGGATGTGTATGTGGATCTTAGAATTACTGAAGAGGTTGTTGTAACTGGTATTGGTATGTCCATTGTTTTGAAAATTTTAGTCTCTATTTTTGAATGTGTGTATCAAAGGTTATATTAGGGTGAGAGGAGGTCTGCCACTCTATCACAAGGATGATGTCATCAGTGATGTCATCAGTGATGTCATTTGAGATGTCATCAGTGATGTCATGAGTGATGTCACTGACCATGTCATGAGTGATGTAATATGTGACGTCATCAGCAGTGCATTGCGGGCGCGCGAGTTATAGTTAGCTGAACTAACTATAACGGGGGAATTTCAATGGTTTTGTACAAGTGAAAAGTCCAGCTAACTATAACACCCCTGAAACCTATGGTTTTTTCAGTGAATTTCTGAGGTTTTTTAAATGCTAATTCCTAACTATAACGTGCCTGAAACCTATGGTTTTTTCTGTGAATTTCAAAGGTTTTTTAAATGCTAATTTCTAACTATGCCTACAGAGATAGGACATGTGAAGAAAGAAGAAAAAATGCACAGAAAGAAACAAAAGAAGTGCAGAAAGAAGCAACCGAAGTCCTCAAATACGAAGATAAGTGCAGGAAGAAGGATAACGTGCAGAAAGAACAAAAAGAAGAGCAGAAAGAAGCCTTGTTGCAAAATCATCCCGTACCCTCAACTTTTTCAGACGGATACTGGTGGTAACTGAGTCTGACTAGCCAGTCCTAGAGCCAGTGCTATGTTAAAAGACACTTAGAATACAGTGAAAACACCTACATACACTAGGGAACATTATGCGTTGGGGTCCCCCTGTGATTAGCATGACCTCCTCTGTAAGCCCCTAGTATATAATAGGGCATGGGGATTAAAACTACCTCTTAAAACAGGCCACAGGGCGTTTTTGCACACGTTAACTCAGGCCCCGTCCCCTCCCTTCACCACTGTGTAAACACGCCCTGTGTCCATTTTTAGTTGGGAGATTAAGTTCATTTGAATCCTGAGGGTCCCTAGGGTCCAACTAGCCCACTAGGTACCTCCAGTAAATGCCACAGAGCTGTGTTGCAGAGAGGTGTAAAAAGTGGCACGGCCTGGACCACCTCCTTGCAATGCAGCTCAGTGGCGCTTACTGGAAGCAGTTGGTGGGCTAGTTAGCCCCCAGGGGCCCTCAGTAATGAAGGGAAATTATATCCCCAATTTAAAACGTGCCATAGTGCGTGTTTGCACACGTCACCTCAGGCCCCGTCCCCTCCCTTCACCACTGTGTAAACGCGCCCTGTGGCTGTTCTAAGTTGAGAGATTAAGTCCCCTTGAATCCTAAGGGTCCCTAGGGTCAAACTAGACCACTAGGTACCTCCAGTAAGCGCCACAGAGCTGCGTTGCAGAGAGGTGTAAAAAGGGGCTTGGCCTCAGAACACCTGTCTGCAGCGCAGCTCCCTGGCGCATACTGGAGATGCCTGTTGGGGGTGCGTTTGCAGAGTGCTGCACGGAGGGGGCATGGCCTCCGGCACGATGCCAGTCTTTTATTTATTTTAATTTTTTAAGAAGGGGGGCTGTGTGGTTCCCCTTCTTATTCTAATTTATTGGCCCTGATGACCCCATCCCCCAGGGCCTGTCTCCTAATTATATTTTTTTGACCCCAATCCCTAGGGCCGGCCACTGTTTTTTATTATTTTAAAAAAATATTTATTTATAGACACACCTAGGACATGCTGGACAAACCGTACGTACCTATCACAATGACGATTTGCGGGATATTCATTAAAAGGCGACTATGCATGCAATGAATCCACGTGGAATGTATTTACACTACTAGTGAAGCTCTGACATGTCTGATGCCCTACCGTGCCTAATCCCGGTAGACACCCTTGTCGTTTATTAATACAAACATGGGTAGCTATTGACGGGCACATTTAATACACATGCACACCAAGCCATTCAAAGGGGATTCGACAAAAATTCGACCAAAACTATGCAAGAAACCCCCCTCACGGTTAATAAAACACACATCCACTGCCGGATGTGTAATACTTTTTATTTTACTCTCTGGAAAGGGGACGAACATCACTTGAGAGTCACAGCGCGCTCCTGACAGAGCCCAATGCTGTGTTACACCCACCATTGCCTGCCGAGTGCCACACACCTCTGTGTTGTATTCCACTAGCTAGTGCATATGCTATGACACTCTCTAGCCCATGTGCACTGTAACACCACCCCGTGAATATGTCATGCCACACTTGTCTTCGCACGGGTTATATTGCCCCATCTAACGTGCCTTCCTCGATGCCTATGTTATAACGCACAGTGCTATGCCATACATATTACAATCTGCGATCCATATCTGTGTCACAGTGCATATGCAACGTTACACTCCCCAGCACATATTTTATATTACAACTTTAGAGACTAGTTAGGTTACACAACACTGCCCTGTGCATATTACACTCCAAGGCGCATATCGCATAGCACGCGCTAGTGCCTGTGCTATCTCGCGCTCTCCAATGAATCTGTCATTGCGCACAATGTATTGCATATTATATTTCACGCCCGGTTCATCTTATATCACACTTTTTGGTGCATAGTTTATACCATACACTATATCTAGTTTTCATTTTCAATCGTGCTCTCAGGACTATGTTCTATATAACACTGTGTTCACCTACCCTTTTCACGGGCATTACATTTTGCGATAGGGGGTGGAGGGTCAGGGGGTGTTTCTGCCAAGTGAGCCCGGAGTCACAGTCACAAACGTCCTCTTCTTCCTGAATAAAAGTGAGATTATGCTGCATACTTGTTCATATTTTAAGTAGTTCGCACAGACTCAATGTTTTAAAAACAATAAAGTTCCTAATACCCGCCTTCTCTGAACAGTTAGCTTGCTGCCCCATCCCCCTCCTCCCTATCCTCTGTTGTGTGAATCCATGGAATAGCCTCCTCCCTCCTGCCATGCATGGTCTGATGTGCTGCCACTGCCCTCAATTTAGTATGATGTACCAGTCCACTCCTCCTGCCCTCCATTGCCCAATTCTATGCCCCATCATTGACCTCCTGCTTAAACTCTGTGCTTAGCTTGCTGCCCCTATTCTCCTTTCCCCTGCCCTCCGATGTCTTTGTGCATGCCCCTGCTCCATCCTTTTTGCCCACCATGTCCCATGGACCTGCCACTCCTATCTACTCTGAGTGTTCTGTTGAGCTGCCACTCCCCTCCCACCTGCCTAGCATTGTCAGATGACTGTAACCTGTCCCTGCCACCTCCACCCTGCCTGTCCACATGCCATGCCCCTATCCTCTTCCTCCTGTCCTACATGGTCCATTGTACTGCCACACCCTTCTGCCCTCCCTGGTCTGTTGTGCTGCAACTGCTCCTCCTGCCTGCCCCGTGTGGTCTGTTGTGAGGTCCCTTCCCCTGAACTTTCTTGTCTGTGCACAGGTCCTGACCCTCCCTTCTATCCTCCATCGTCCTTTGTGCATGCCCCTGCACCCTCCTTCTTGCCCATCATAGCCATTGGTCTTCTGTGCTGCCATGGCCCCTCCCACCTTCCCTGTGTGGTCAGTTAGCTGCCCCTGACCCCCTCCCACCTTCCCTCCATGGTCTGTGTGTATGCCATCACAGTCTCACTGTTGCTCTTCATGGTGTGTCTTGCTTCTAGTGCCCATCCTGCCTGACCTCCATGGCTATCTTGCTGCTCCTGCCCTGCCCCCTTGCCCCCAGCCCTCTGTTTACATGTGAAGACCCCTACTCCCTCCCTCCTGGCTTGTCTGTTCCATTGTAATGCCCCTGATCCGTCCCTCCTGCCCTTTATGGTCTGTAATGCTGCAGCTTTCTCTCCTGTCTGTCCATTATGGTCAGCTAGCTACCATTGCCTCTTGCCCCTCTGTTCTCTGTTGTCCATGTGCATGGTCCTGTCCCCTCCCTCTTGCTTTCTATGGATTGTTGTGCTGCACTCCCGTCCTGCATGCCCTGTGTGGTGTATTGTGCTGCTGCAAACCCTGATGCCTGCCCTGCAGGGTCAGTTTGGTGCACCTCTCCATGTCCCTCTTGTCCTCTGTTATCCAAGTCCATGTCCCTATCCCATTTCCTTCCATGATCCAATGTACCATACTTGCGAACATTTTGAACTTGGTAAGAGGGAGATTTTGAAAAAAAACTGGGGTATTGATTTTCCCCTTTGAGTTACATTGAAAAAGAGGATATTGTAGACAGGAGACAGATCAAATAAAGCCCATTTGAGCTTAAGAACATTGGACGTTTCCTGGCTGAATCGGGTCTGTTGGCATGTATGGTTGTACTACCATTGCCTCTTCCTTCTGCCCACAATGGTCTATTACATTGCCACAGCCTTGAAGGAGGGTAGATTTTGTATCACAGGGGGCCCCTGGCCCGTTCTGTCCACACCTGAAGTATGAGACCCTTGTCCTTGCCCTGCCAGCCGCATTTGTAGGCCGTATTAAATTGACCAGCGGGTCCTGTGTTGCTATATAATTATCCTGAGACATCCTTACCACTCAGCCAGCATAAAACCCCTGTGTAGGCCCTTCTGTTCAATATGTAGGCCTCTTTGTTAAATTGACCATAGCTCTGCAATTTTAGTGTATAGCAGTCTGAAGGCAGGTCTGCGAGGCCTTCTGCTCCAAACTAGTAGCCCCCACCCTACCCGAGTGCTCCGTGCTCGGTATCAAAGTTCAACATCCCACTGAAGCTGTCGACATACAGTAGGCTGCATCCTGGACTGGTACTTGCTTCCTGGGCAGGTTTCCCGCTTTTAAGGAAGTGGCAACCGCAGAGCGTCAAGTTAGGAGAACTGAGGAGATTTTGTACATGAATATATTGAATTCCCGTACAATACCCATTATTTTCTGCTTGCTCTATGGAACTTACGATAAGCGATTGGCCTGAGAGACTGACCTTTTCACCCAGTCCATTGTCAGCATTAAGTGGGTAAATGACGAAATGTCTGGTAAAATCTGCAGACGAAGCTTTTGGGTAGCATACGTAGGTAGATGTAGCGTGCAAAGGAGCCCACAAAATGATATAAAAAGGGAGCACCCACAGATATCGACGGACTACCTCGCCGTCTGTATGTAGGTTAACAGGCTGTGCAGGTTTTCCCCAAGAGCTGGGAGCTCTTGTCTTCCTTTGCTTAAAATGTCTTGCTCTGCTTTGCTTGAAGTATCTTATTCTATTTTACCTATATGAAATGTCATGTTATGTTTAACCATTGTTCTCTTTACTTTTGCATTTAAAAGATTTTGTATTGTAATTGCAGGAATGCTTGCTCTAAGAGTAAACGTGAGTGTTCCTAGGTAACATTTTCCTTGGTGTAACTTGTTTCTCATGATGCATTTATAGATGTGTTTTCTCTCTCTCTCTCTGTCAGTACATTAATTGAGATACAGAGAATATCATGACAGCTGTATGATTATCTGGATTCTGTATTTTGTACTTTATGTCTCTATTCTGCGGTTTCTTTGAAGTTGTATCTTCTCATTAAACTGCCATTGTATTCTGCCACCAATTCCATGTCTCATATGTCTGTTTTCTTCATTTTTGGAGCAAGCGTTCCTAGGCACCCCGGCTCAAATTAAGGTGCCCCTTTTGTCCCTGACTCACTCTCCTGCTCAGTTCTGTGGTGGCTCCCGGGGCTCTGGGGACCGCCTCTAGCTTCCTTGACCCGTAATAGATCTTCCCTCCAACAGCCTCTCTTGCAAGTCCTGTATTGTTGGTTTGTTGCCCCTGCCCCCCTTTCCACTGCCCTCCATAGTCTGTTGTGCTTCCACGGCCCTTCCTGCCTGCTCAGTGTGGTTAAATTGTTGCCTTTGCACTCTCCTACCTGCCTTCAATTTTCAGAGTCCGTGCCCCTGGCCTTTGCCTCTCAACAGTATCCCAATGAACAACTAGATTGCTAACATTCTATATTTATTACAAAAGTGTGGAACGCCTGACATCATCTTGATGTAATCAAAACTGTAATACCTAGAGCATTTCCTTTAGAAATTACATATATGAGAGGGTCTTATTGGCATCAAAATTATGGTTAGTGCTCTAAAAGACTAAAATAAGGACATTTTGTCTGAGTTTTCAAATAGCGACAAAGCACTTTTAAATTATTTGATATCTTTATGTTTTTTTATCCAGTTGACCACTTGATTAAATGTTGCACTTAGGGGAGAGGATGTGGTGTTACTTCCAGAACTGCAGACTTTGCAACTGGGGAACCAGGTTGAAGTTTCTGCTTCAGCTCGACATTCTGTGATTCTGGTCAAATCACTTAGTCTCCCCATGTCTACAACCAAAATGAATTTGTGCTTGTGTGATGTAACCAATGCTCATGTAAAGCACTCCAATACCTGACAAGTCTGCACTATATAACACTGCAAAAACACTAAATAATAAGTGTTTTGCACACTTCTGTCATTGGGCTATATTTGGGCTACATCTGGGTGATTTTGGGCTACATTTGGGCTCTTTTGTCTCCGGTGGCCATCTTGGGAGATTTATTTGTTATGAAGTTTCCTAATTTCCTCATGTACTGCAGTCTCCTCAGTAGGAAATGCTTTCAGTTTTTTACGTTGATTCCATCATGAAGGTATTCAGATATGTCACACATTTGCCATAAATTCTGAATGTTAGCACTCTAGTTGCTCATTAGATCACTGTAGTAAAACTACTGTTCACCATGGAAGTCTGCTCCTGGTATTAAAAGTGCATGTTTCAGTCTGCATGTCAGAATTTTTTAATGAAATAGAAGAGGATTTGAGAAGTCACTCAAAATGTGCCCTCATTTTCTTTCTTCAGCATTAATCATAATTTCTATGGCAAAATGAACCCCCTCATTGTGTTCCTTTTTAAATTAAATGTTTTAAGTGTTACCAGTTTATTCCAATCAAGATGGCTTCAGGTGTGCCATACTTTTGTCATAATGAAGACAGTAAGCGCTCTAGTTGTTTTTAAGAACATTCTGGGACATTCTGTCATTGGGCTATACTTGGGCTACATCTGGGTGATATTTGGGCTACATTTGGGCTCTTTTGTCTCTGGTGGCCATCTTGGGAGACTTATTTGTTATGAAGTTTCCTAATTTCCTCATTTACTGCAGTCTCCTCAGTAGGAAATACTTTCAGTTTTTTACTTTGATTCCATCAAGAAGGCATTCAGATGTGTCACACATTTGCCATAAATTCAGAATGTTAGCACTCTTTTTGCTCATTAGATCACTGTAGTAAAGCTACTGCTCACCAGGGAAAACTGCTGCTGGTATTGAAAGTGCATGTTTCAGTCTGCATGTCAGAATTTGTTAATGAAATAGAAGAGGATTTGAGAAGTCACTCAAAATGTGCCCTAATTTTTCTTTCTGCAGCACTAATCATACTTTTTATGGAAAAATGAACCCCCTCATTTTGTTCCTTTTGAAATTAAATGTTTTAAGAGTTACCACTTTATTCCAAGCAAGATGGCTTCAGGTGTGCCATACGTTTATCATAGGTAGGACTGTTAGCGCTCTAGTAGTTCTTTGGAACACTCTGGGAAGCTGCAGTAGAACACAAAGGAATCAACTGACAGTCTCTGCCCTTGTTGGATGTACATGTTTTACTGAGAATGTCAGACTTCATTCTCACATGACTGAGAAAGATAATGTGAATTTACAGAAAATAAGCTCTCAGTTTAGCTTATAGATCACCTTCCAAACCTCTGTGGTAAAAGCATGAGAAAATATTTTTCTCTCAATCATGATATCCCAGCAGAAGGCTTTTTCACATGGTGAAATCACCTTAGAACATACCACAATTCCTAAAATGAGTATGGTACCATCAACAAATGATTTATAATGTAACTAAAGTCTTAAAACCTTCTATTAACTACAATGCTTTTTAATGAGGTGCTATCATGTATATTGGTCCCAAGATGGCTGCCAACACTTCTTGGATGAAGTGCTGACAGCCAATCAGATCTCAGGATGAGATTTGTGGTTAGGCTCCGCCCACATATATATATGCTTTTAAATGCTATTTTCTCAGGAAATACTGAACAGATTTACACCAGACCTGCAAAAGGCACTTCCTTGACCTTATGGCTACCTCTCTGCCAAATTTCAAGTAATTCTGTTCAGCCGTTCGGGCTGTAGCTGTGTCTAAAGGTCCTATGGAAAAATGCATGGGAAAAACGCGTTTTGGGACCCCCCTTTTATCTCAGCCCCTGCTTGACGAATCCCCCCGAGACTTTCAGGGTAGGAGCGGAGCGTAGCGCCCCACCTATTTTGAAAAAGTCGCGAGGATTCGTCGACCGGCGCCAAAGTTATTCAAAATAGAATGTTGCGGATTTCCTATGGAAACGTGGTCCTAACTATAACTACCTACTGGCGACTGCCAGTAGGTAATATATATATATATATATATATATATATATATATATATATATATATATATATATATATATATATGTATATCCACCACCAGTCCCGCCTCTTAAAAGAACGGGTCCGACACATGCTATTGGACCACTGCAGGTAAGATTTATTTGCCACCAGTACAGCAGGTAAGTACTAAAACACCTGGCAGACGAGTTTCGGCGAATGCCTTAATCATTGCCAGCATTGTGTTTCAAAACAAGTTCAAAATGTCCAGGATCTTTGCTTACTGTTTGATAGTTCTTCAATCTCTGTGGATGGTAAACGCAAAGTATGCTGGTAACTGGAGTCCCGCAGTCCATATTGTCCCACGCACTGTGTGAGTCAACAGTCCCACATCACGAACTTTGGTTAAGTAACCAGTCCGTGCATTCAGTAATGCCCTGGCAGTTGCCAGCATACGAGTCTGCTTATCCACTCCTTGCGGGGACCATGGTGGCAAACGTCATCTGCAGTTGTCCAAATCAGCAGTAATCTGCTGCTCTCTCCTCTTAGTACCAGGAACGTTGTCTTGGGCGAGGGGGCGCCGCTTTTGCGCGTTCCGCACAGCACACCACAGAAGTTGTCGACATCAAGCGGAGCACCTGACCGAGAGGCGTGTATATATATATATATCACCAAACGACCACCTTCCTTCAAAGAAGTCCAGGGACGCAGCGAGGATTCTGTTGAAGCCTTTATTCACGGATTATCAGCATGGCATAATGCATTTCGACTTTACGTCTTCTTCAGATGCTGCTGCTGAATTGTTATCACCTGTTCCTTCCTTTGAACGACTCATTGCGCTCCCATTGGTGGGAGGTCAGCTTGTCCTGCTGCCTTATATGGAATGCAGTTTGATGGACAACTACAATTCCCAGCAGTCATTGTTCAGGTAAGTACTGCAGCCGGATAAAGTTGTAACTGCTGTGAGTGCTGAACCGTGCACCACAAAGGGGGGCCATGTAGTGGCAGGTAAAAACAAAATAATAGACGTGTTGCAGGCTTCCTCAGGTCCCCTACGTCCAGCCCCAGTAATGAGAACACACCTGGCCCGAGGCAAACTGAAATCATGCTCGCCTCCCCATATAATAACAGGCTGCCTGGTCGCAGCGGCCACTGGTATGGTCCGTTCTCAAGGCGGTCCTGGCGAAATGAATACCTTGATTGCACAGTCCGAGTTGCCAGGAAAAGACCAGGACTCTTGATGGACGGATCCCTGTATCGCGCTCCAGGCAGGCGCGAAAAATATCACCAAACGACCACCTTCCTTCAAAGAAGTCCAGGGACACAGCGAGGATTCTGTTGAAGCCTTTATTCACGGATTATCAGCATGGCATAATGCATTTCGACTTTACGTCTTCTTCAGATGCTGCTGCTGAATTGTTATCACCTGTTCCTTCCTTTGAACGACTCATTGCGCTCCCATTGGTGGGAGGTCAGCTGGTCCTGCTGCCTTATATGGAATGCAGTTTGATGGACAACTACAATTCCCAGCATTCATTGTTCAGGTAAGTACTGCAGCCGGATAAAGTTGTAACTGCTGTGAGTGCTGTACAGTGCACCACAAAGGGGGGCCATGTAGTGGCAGGTAAAAACAAAATAATAGACGTGTTGCAGGCTTCCTCAGGTCCCCTACGTCCAGCCCCAGTAATGAGAACACACCTGGCCCGAGGCAAACTGAAATCATGCTCGCCTCCCCATATAATAACAGGCTGCCTGGTCGCAGCGGCCACTGGTATGGTCCGTTCTCGAGGCGGTCCTGGCGAAATCAATACCTTGATTGCACAGTCCGAGTTGCCAGGAAAAGACCAGGACACTTGATGGACGGATCCCTGTATCGCGCTCCAGGCAGGCGCGAAAAATATCACCAAACGACCACCTTCCTTCAAAGAAGTCCAGGGACACAGCGAGGATTCTGTTGAAGCCTTTATTCACGGATTATCAGCATGGCATAATGCATTTCGACTTTACGTCTTCTTCAGATGCTGCTGCTGAATTGTTATCACCTGTTCCTTCCTTTGAACGACTCATTGCGCTTTCCTCTGACCGTGCAACGAACATTACAGCATGCCAGCAGAATCCAACGATTGTCAAGCAAAGAGGCATCATGCTTGAAAGAAGGAAGTAGATGGTGGGAGGCCACCTCCTTACAGCATTACATCAAATTAGACCGCATATCCAAGAGGATTACGTATATTCATAATACCAACACTGGCTATCCCAAAGCCACAAGTATTAGATGAATGGGCAGAGAATACAAATGCCTGCTCAAAGACGATGCTACAGATCCTGATCACCGATGCCTGGGAGGAGCACAAGGAGCTCATGCTCCAAATCCAGAGCATAATGGATGAGTTCAGTAGAGAAGAAGATCAAGAGGAAAACTAAAAAAGTACTCAAGCAAGTGGATGACAAAATTAAAATACATAAAAAAGAAAGCATTGTGATAAAACAATGCAAATTTCTGCTTGATGAACAAGACTACACAACAGGTCAGATTTTAACTTTCGCAAGGAAATGTGACAAAGCAAGAACAGAACTGGCAAGAGAGAAAGCTCTACGAGCTATGGACAGGGGCAGATGGGAATCTAGCACAGAATTGAGCTCAGACCAGGAATCCTTTGACAGTATGTCATCGAATCCAAGAGAGAAGATATCTTTTTACGAGGAATTCTGCCTCCTCCAACAAAACAACAAACAATCGATCAGAGGAAAGCCTAAAGGGAGGGGGAAGGAGTAAGAGGCAAACCCAAAGAAGACGACAACAGAGAAAAAAAGCAACAGTACTACTGGCATGGGAACACACGGCCAGGGAACAAAGAAACCGTAATGGCAGAGATTTATTTTGTATTTATTTTAAGAGTTTTCTATAGCGCTAGCCAGACCCGAAGGTATTGGTACCCTTTACAACATTGACACACGGACGGTTAAACATTAACACTCTAGAATGTATGAAGCATCAAACAATATTATCGCATAAATCAAAATTACATTTGTAGGATATTGTATCACATTGGCATGTACATTGACACATGTTGTTTCATGTACTGTCATTATAGATAGCACAGTGAGTCTTGATGGGATGAGACCGGGGGGGGGGGGAGAGGAGGTGGTCATGATGCAAGTGAGGTAGATGTCTTGGTGTCACAGGTGACTATGTGCTTCTCTCTGTAAACTTTGGTGGTTTGGCTAAGGCTATTCATTTGCGAGGGATTGGTTGATGAGAAGGTCTTTGAGCTGCCTTTTGAATTCTAGGTAAGAGGGGTTGGTTCTGATATGGACTGGTACGGCATTCCATATTTTGAGTGCGTTTCCTGTGAAGGATCGAGATGTGTTTTTTCAGAGGGATGAGGAGTAGAGTGTTGGTACTCCTTAGGCTTCTTGTCTGACCGGCTTTCTTGAGTTTGGAGGCCAGGTAGTGGGGTTCCCCTGTGTGTAGCGCTCTGTGGGTGAGGCAGGCAGTTCTGAAGTTGACACGCATTTCGATTGGGAGCCATATTAGCTCTTTGAGCGCAGACGAAATGTGTTTATTCCAGTGACCATTCTGGCTGCTGCATTTAGAGTTGATCTGAGGGGAGCTAGTTGTGATTTTGCTGCTCCAGTGAGGGTTGCATTTCTGTTGTCCAGTCTAGACAACACCAGGGATTGAGTGGCTTGTTTGAGGTCGTTCTGAGGGATGAAGGGTTTTATTTTGTTGAGTAGCTTAAGGTTGATGAAGACGCTCTTTGCAGTGTTCTTGATGTGTTTGCTCATGTCTAATTTAGAATCCAGGGTGATTCCCAGTGATTTTACAGAGTCAGCTAGTGTGGGGTTGTAGTTGAGGGCGTCAATGGCTTTTAGCCATTCTGTGATTTGGGGGTTCATCTCCTTGTTGGAGATGAGGAGGATTTCCGTTTTGTCTTAGTTTAGTTTCAAGTGGTTGCGTGATAGCCATTGTTGGACTTCTCTTAGAGTATCGTTCAGTCTCTGAATGCCTTCAATGGAGAAGATTTCCATATAGATCTGGATATTGTCTGCATAGAGGTGGAAGGGGGTGTTGTTTCTTTTGAGTATGGCGGCAAGGTATTCCATATATATGTTGAATAGTTGTGGGGAGAGTACTGATCCTTGGGGGATACCCCTGTTGATGGGTGCTATGTCTGATAGGAAGTTTTTGAATTTTATTCTTTGGGTGCGGTTCTGTAGGAAGGAAGTGAACCATTTTAGGACCAACTCATCTGCTCCAGCCCTTTCTTGCAGTGCCTTGGAGAGTAGTTTGTGGTCAACAGTGTCGAAGGCTGCCGATAGGTCCAGAAGTATGAGTAAGCAGCATTGACTTGTATCTAGAGATTTGTGCATATCATCTATTACATTTAGGATCGCTGTCTCTGTTCTGCAGCCTTTTCTGAAGCCCGATTGGTGGGGGTTTAGAATGTTGATGTTGTTTAGGTGTTGGGTGAGCTGGAGCAGAACACATTTTTCCAGTATTTTCGCTAGGAGAGTTAGACTGGACGCAGGTCTGAAGTTATTCAGGTCGTTTGTAACTGAGCCCGTTTTTTTCAGTAGTGGTGTGACTTGGCCGATTTTGAGGCAATCTGGGATAATTCCAGTGTGCATGGAGCTGTTTATAATTTTGGTCCAATGTGGGGCTAGGGGAAGTTTGAGCTTTTTTGCCAATTGGGCAGGTATGGGATCCAGGACATGTGCTGAGGGTTTGGAGCTGCCAATCATTTTACTAACCTCTGTTTCAGTGATGGGATTGAAAGATTTCCATATGTATGAGGGGTGCTTGGGTATGATATCTTCTGTCCCTGTGAGTGATTTCCAGTCGGGGGGATTGTGGTGAATGTCCAAGGAGAGTTCTATCTTGGTTATTTTGTCATTAAAGAAGTTGGCAAAGTTATCACACAGGACTTTGGAGGCCGCCACTGGTGTCGAAGAGAGCTTCGAGGTTTGTTGCCTGATGAAATTGAAGTGTTCTTTGGGCCTGTTTTTCGCGTTGCCAAGGGCATTGAAGAAGAAGGAGGTTTTTTCAATCTTTATGTGTTTTTTGTATTTTCCGCGTATTGATTTGAGTTTAGTTCGTAGGATTGTGGACGGGTTGTTTCGCCAGAGTCTTTCTGCCGCTCTTAGCTCTCATCTTTTGGAGTTTATTTCTGTGTTGAACCATGATCTGGATGGTATGTTTCTGGTTATTTTTAGTTTCAGGGGGGCTATTTGGTCCATAATGGAAGTCATAGTGTTGTTGTAGTGGGAGATGAGTTCATTTGTAGAGAGCTCATCATTGTGTATGGGGAGGAGGGAGCTTATCCTTTTTTCTAGGTCTGCAAGGGAAATCTGCCTTAGATTTCATGTCCAGCGAGGGGGGTCCTGCGTATTTGGTTGGCGGTGGATCGGTTGGTTGATGTGGAATAGAATGATATGGTGATTAGACCAGTCAACAGGCAGGGTTTGGCCGATGGAGATTGTGTCTGCTTGAGCGATAATGGCATCCAGGATTGAGCCTCTGTTGTGGGTTCCCTTTGTGCAGTGTTGTGTGAGGTTCTTATCGATTAGAAGATCGTTTAAGGTTTTGATTAGTGAGTTGTTTTCCTCATTCCAGTGCAGATTGAGGTCGCCTAGAATTATGTTGTTGGAGTCTCTGAGTTCGCACTGAGTTATCAGATCGGAGAGGTGTTCTCCGAATGCAGGGGTGTTACCTGGCGGATGGTAGAGGAGATGACAGAGTAGTGTTTTGTAATAACGCAACAGAAATGAATCTCTCGGATAGAACAATCTCTAACAATGAAGAAAATGTGCTCAAATTGGGTTTATCTTTCTGTCCAGATAACGCGCTAGATTATGCACAAACATGTATTGATCTGTATACATTTGCACTAGAGGTACAAGCACTATGAGAGAGAGATACATTTCAACAAACCCCAAGTAGATCATCCTGGGATAAGCCATATTTAGCAATTGAAGATATTACTACACTACGTGTACTTGAGGATTTTAGCTACCAGGATCAGGCCTGGGCCATATCTGAGCGACAGGATCCTTTTGATCCTGCCCATTTTATTGAACTTCTTAGCATGTATGGGGTACACATAGGAGAATCAAATAAGACCAGATCAGGACACCTTCTAAATATATACCACAAAAGACCAAAGATAACATAGACATCTTTTGTGACATGGTAGCACATGAGTTATTGAGTCTCATTGAGAAAACACCACACAATAAAAAACATGACTAGAGAGCAGTGGGAAGCAGTGACCAGGCTACAAAGTGACACCATTCCTATAATCAAGCCATCCGATAAAGGTAGCAATGTTGTGCTCATGAGTAGGACCAAGTATGTTAAAGAAGCTCATTACCAACTAAATGAAACCACGTGCTTCTGCAGAGTGGATAAATCATACCTCAACAACCTACGTGATAGGTATTTTACCATGATACAAAGTTGGTTTGATAAATAGATTCTTAACTGGGATGAGAGACAGTTTCTTCGGAACGAATCACCCATGACAGCAACATTTTACCTACTGTCCAAAATACACAAGAATACTCTGGAGCCCCCTGGGTGACCCATAGTCTCATCTAAGTACAGAACACCTCTATATTTGTTGACCACTTTCTGTTCCCCTATGTAAAAGATCTCAACTCATATGTAAGATATACCAAAGATTTTTTGCAAAAGATACAGAATCTTTATTTGAGCAGTGAACACTGGTTGGTGTGCCTTGATTTGGAAAGCCTGTATATGAGTATTAGATACACTGATGGCTTAGAGGATTGCAAATATTTCCTAAAAACTCGAAGTATCCACTTACTGGAGCACACACACAGGATTTTGAATATGATTGAAACTTGCCTTAAAGGAAATGTTTTTATGTTTGAAAATGAATATTTAAACAGCTACAAGGGACCTCCATGGGCCCCTGCTTTGATCCTAGTTAAGCTAATCTTCAGGTGGGCTGGTTGGCAGAGCAGGTGCTATGAAGTGGAGAAATAGAACGTTGGATCGACAAAGTCAGTATGTGGCTTAGATATATTGATGCCATCTTTTTTGTGTGGGAGAGCACAGAACCTGATCTCAAAGTGTTTGTGAAGCATTAAATAATAAGAACATGAATTTAAGGTTCACCATGCAACAGAGACAACAGAATATCGTTTTCCTTGATCCTAGACTAACGGTATGCAATAGGACCATCTGTACTGAACTATATAGAAAGAAAACAGCAGGTAACTCCATAATGCATGCTGCAAGCTGCCATCCACCGAGCTTGAGTTCCTCCAAGCCAAACGTAACTGTAGATCGGAGGAGATGTACCAAAAGACCCGAAAGTAAGATGATGGGTTGGCTACATGGCAGAAATGACCCACGCAGAGCACTGCAACAGGCCAACAAAAGAGCAGAATCCATAAGTAGAGGAGATTTCTGTTTTCAATCACCTAGCCCTAAACTCCGAAATGAAGGTAAAATGGCCCTGTTAGATTTGTTACCAAATATAACAGCCAAGCAGGACTGTTTAGGAGGATCTTAAAACAAAGGTGGGGAATTCTTAGACAAAACTCATTCTTATGAATAAGATAGGAATGCTTCCCTCTCTTACCTACCAAAGAAATCTCTCACTTAAGGACATGTTGGTTCAGAGCCACCTTCCCTGACAGGAAACTAATTGGTTAAAACAAGGGTAGGGCTTTCGGAAATGTGGATGCTGTAAAGCTTGCAAATACAGTGAGAAAGTAAATGAAGTTACCCTGCAGAAAATCCATAAAAACTTGAAGATTCCGAAAGTAATCACCTGTGGCACAGAATTTGTAATCTATGCCATTACATGCGCATGTGGTAAATAGTATAGAGGTTCCACAATGTTTCCTGTCAAAAAACGGATTCTAGAACCCTGGAGAGCTGTCCCGAATACAAATTTCAGTTACAGTGCAGCCAAACACTTTCATGGCAGTCACGGAGGTGACTGGACACAAGCCAAGTATTTTGGCTTGGATATGGTCCCCAGACACCAAAGAGGTGGCAATCGATTGTCGTCCTTACACAGGTAAGAATCACAATTGATTCTACAGGCTGGCTCAATCTTCTCACAATGGATGAACAACGATGAGGAATTGTACTCACACTTGTAAATGAACATGAAGATCTCCCTGAATCTATGAAATAGAGATTTTAAATTAGTTTGTGATACATGTGGTTTTAAGTTTTAGATCTTTCAAAAATGATAGTAGTTGTGTTTCAAATGACATGACAGTGTCAAAAGAAAGTCGGAAGTTGCAAGAATATCAAAGCATCTTGTATAAGATCAAAAGTGTATTGACTATTGACATGCGACATGTGTAACCTGAAGAACAATACTCACCATTGTAATGTACAAACTGCAACTGAGTTGGGGGATGTTCCAAGCAACAGTAACCACTCCCTAGTCACTATAACCAGCAGCATCATGCTAATTTTCATGTAAGAGGATTAACCACAGCTGCTAGAGCAGGGAAACACAGATATAACATGCTTTTAGCTAGAGTAGATGGAGGCAGCATCAGTATCACTGCGATGGAACCCAATCACTGATGCAGATACATACCTAACTCTATATATGTTTACTTTTGACCAAGCACCTTGATTTATAAAAAACTGTTCAAAGCCAATTGAGATGGCACAAATGGATTTTGTAAATACCATTGCAACACATATCACATGTAGGTTACAATGTAACCGCAATTAATTCTAGCAAATTAAATCAATTGTATACGAATGCTAGTGACCGACGTTTTTCTGTAATCATATGTCTGTATAAATTGTTTGTATTTAACGTAATTTTGACGGATGAACTCTGTAAAATTTATACAGATTTGGCATTCATCATCATCATCTTCATAAACTTTATTTAGGTTTTGTGACCATAGAAGTACAAGTACATACAATTCATAAGTGCAAAATTATTATATACATACAAAGAATGCAACGAGGATCAATTAAAATTAATACTCAATTGCTTAAACATTTGACATTCCTTTTGTTGAAAACAATGAAACAATGAATATACAAATTCTGATCGACCCTTTTACCCTTATGTGTTTCTTTTATCTTTATTAAAGTCACGTTGTGTGTGACGCCCATTTGTCTTTAAAACAACTCAACCAAGTATAATGGTCATGTGTGGTCAAAACGAGTTATCCCTGCCGATACTGACTGTATAAATACCTGTGAAACTACAGACCAGCGGGGCTCTGGATTTTCCACCTAAGAAGGTGAAATTCTTTGCAATAGAATATTTATACATGTATTGAGCAAAGTTTAACTCCAAAGCAACCTCCAGCAACGCCGGCGAAGAAGGAGACGGACCACAGGGAATCGGCGAGATGAAATTTATTCAGCTCAGGTACAGCAGTGACGCGTTTCGAGCTCGGAAGCCCTTGATCACACAGCGGTCACAGTGAAACTGATTCTCTTTAAATGCTTAAAGGTGTATCACCGCAGTTTGCTCGTGTTAGATCATTTGACCATAGACATAGAGAAAACACTATCCATTTTATATTCTGAGATGGTACTCACAATGAATCAACTGAACATATCATTATTATTATATTGAGTTAAATCTCAAATATATTATACTGGTATGAATACCTATATTAATAACATGCAAAGAATATATGAATATATCCGTGTGTATACATACATATACACAGATATATATGCACATACAAATATGTACAAAATTACGTGCATCTTTACAACATGTGTAAAATCGGTTTTCAGTGGCTGGGATTATTCTTATAGTTTTTAAATAGAGATTTTTGGATAGAAATTTTTATCTATGTCTGTGTATATACAGATGAATCAATGGTAGAGCGAATTATAATTTCTATTGGCATAAAAATTCTATTTTCTTGCTCCACATTCTGTCAGATCCAAGCTACATCAGCTGATTATTGATAATACCAGATCTCTTGTCCAGTTATTGAACGCCTATAACCAGTTAAAATGCATATATTCCAATAGCATGTTTAAGTAAACTTCATTGAAGAACAGATAGTCTATAAAGTGCAAATAAAAAAGCAGCTATCAATATACTGTGCAAAAACTGGGCAAATTAGTGCAAATATTCCCTAAAGTGCATACCGAATGAATAAATAAATAAATATATATATAAATACATATTGCTAACAATAAAAAAAACATTTCTGGACATAATTGTTAAAATCGTATATACAATATTTAAACATATCCTCATATCGATAAATAATAACACAGTGGTAAAAAAGAGGAAAAATTATGTGTATTGATATTATATAAGGCAGGCATTAGAGTTATACAAATTGATTCGGTTTAAAAAGGTCAATTTCATTTTGATTTCTTACATTTGTGCTTAATATTAGGGAACCTATATATTAAGCTCACTATCCAGCTAGAGTTACATCTATTGTATTGTATCAGCAAAAACAAAAGGAAAACCCAAGTGTTATAAAGTTTAGATTCATTTGTTGTAGTTGATAAGAGTGCCAAGAGATAGAGATACTACTAATACTATGAGGCATGCAAAACTGAAAACATTAAATAAAATTGTGCATGTCCTCTGTATTATTCAACCCGTTGGGCCACTTGCTGTCGAACTCTAGAATTATTTTTGTTTCGAGTTGTCTTAGCTGTAACTCTCGATTTCCCCCTCTGCGTGATTTAGGAACTGAGCCTACCACAAAGTATTTGAGGCAAGCAACGTCATTATTATGAGTGCTTTTAAAATGACGTGCCACGGGGTAAGTTGGGTCACTGTGTAAAATTGCGCAAAGGTGTTGTAGAATCCTGACATGCACCTGCAGCTTTGTGCTTCCGATGTAATTCAATCCGCAGGTGCACGTCAGGACATACACCGCAAATTCGGTCTTACAGTTAAAACTTCCATTAATAGCTACCTCTTGCTTAATAAATGGAGTGTTATAGTGAGTCTTATTAATCCAAATTTGCAGGCTCTACAACTTGAGCACTTACGGAAACCATGTGCAGGTTGAAGCCACATTACATTTTGTCTAGTTTCAGGGCTGCTTTTGTTTAAAACGGTACCCATATTGTTAGCTCTTCTAAATGTAATAGTAGGAGTGCTAGATAGTCTTGAATTAAGTATTCCATCTGTTAGTAATATGGGCCAATTTTTCTTCACAATAGCCCTGATTTTTCTTTCTTCATTACTAAATGTAGTTATTAATCTAGGGCTTTCATTTGACATGAATTCTTCTCGTGTTGCCGCCTTTGCTATCAATTCTAATTTGCTAGATTTAAAAAGACTTTCTCTAGGTCTTAATTCTGCTTTGTCGATAGCTAGTTGTAGTATCTTGTCTGTGTATCCTCTTAGCTTTAATCTCTTGATCAAATCGTTTAGGCAAGATTTAAAATCCGTAGTTGAGCTACATATTCTTTTAAGCCTCAATATCTCACCATAGGGAATGCTTGCTATTAGGTGTTTAGGATGCAAACTAGTTGCATGCAGCGTAGCATTACCTGCCGTGGGTTTTCTGTATAGAGTAGTTTCAATTTTTTCATCAAGAATGTAAATTTTCACATCTAAAAATTCTGCACTCATTTTGTTGATGTGTGATGTAAAATGAAGGTTGAGGGAGTTGCAGTTAATAGTTTCTACAAAGTTTATGGCTTCTTGTTCATCTCCTTGCCATAGGATAAATATGTCATCGATATATCTTAAATAACATATTATCTTCTCATTTACCCATTCTTTGTGTTCTATATTAAGGACCTGTTCCTCCCACCAGCCCACGTGTAAACACGCGTAGCTGGGGGAGAAACAGGAACCCATCGCAACTCCTCTGACTTGTCTATACAGTTCCTTTCCAAATAAAAATAAGTTATTGTGTAAACACCACTCAATGAGATCAACAATAACCTTGTTGTGTTCGTGAAATTCAATCGTTCTGTTGGACAAAAAATGTTTTACTGCGGCTATTCCTTGTACATGATTAATACTAGTGTACAGAGACTCAACGTCTAAAGTCATCAGTAGCATGTCTTCATTCCAAAATTGATCTTTAATTTTATCCAAAAAGTCACTTGTATCTCTTACATAGCTAGGTAGATTTTTGACTAGATCTTGCAAGAAAAAATAGATGTATTGGCCCACTTGTTCTCCCACACTTTTAATGGCCGATATAATAGGTCTTCCAGGTGTCGGAGTTATTTCTTTGTGGACTTTTGGAATTAGGTATAGGACAGGGAGAACTGGAAATTCATTATTCATATATTTGAATTCTTCAGATGAAATGAGTCCTTCCCTGCGCCATTGTGAAAGCTGCTTATGGAGAGTCTCTTTAGCTTTGGTGTATTTTTTATCTGTTGTTTTTTCATAGCACCTGCAATCATTAAGTTGTCGGTTGGCTTCTTTGATATATTCCTGCTTGGGCCAAATGACCAGGTTCCCGCCTTTGTCTGAGTTTTTAATCACGATTTCATTGTTTTCACCTCGTTTTTTCATAAGGTTAGCATATTGAAGTTTTGTTTGTTGGATTTTGTTTCTTTTTTTGCCATTGTTATGTTGGTACAATTTTTTAATGTCATTAATTACACAATCGTGGAAAATGTCTACTGCGTCTTTCGGCATTAGTGGAGTAAAATTAGATTACACTTTGAATGGACTCATGCCAGCTCCTTTTTGTGCCATATTGATTTTGTTCAGCCTCAATTGTGTTGTTAAATCAGAATCTAGTCCTGTCAGTTGCAAGCTAGAGGCATTGTCAAGATCGTGTAGAGTTAGGAACGTCAGAAGATAATAATATATTCTCATTTATGGTCAGTTCTCTAGTATTAGTGTCCAGTCCGTTAGTATCTTCTGCTTTTTACATAGCGAAGAATTTCTTTAGTTTGAGCTTCCTGATGAAACAATAAACGTCTATGCGGGTGTTGGCATAGTTGAAACTTAACTGGGTACCTTGCTGTAGTAGTGACAACAACAGCTACTGTTTAATAACGCTGATTGTCAAACCTCCCCACCTATTTCTATGCCAGATACACTCACCGCATCGAAGTATGCGATCTTCAACAGGTCCTCTGACCCAGTCGCCGGTCGCTTTTCGTTTTGGTTTCTTCCGTATTTCGGCAATAATAGGGGGTGGCCGCCGGAGTTCCGCCACGGATTGATACACAAATTGGTTTGAAGGTGGCCACCAACTTCCGGGGAGGGGGTCCGTTATCGGAAGCAAACCGACTTCCGCAACAATATTGAGCAAAGTTTAACTCCAAAGCAACCTCCAGCAACGCCGGTGAAGAAGGAGACGGACCACAGGGAATCGGCGAGATGAAATGTATTCAGCCCAGGTACTGCAGTGACGCGTTTCGAGCACGGAAGCCCATTATCAAACAGCGGTAACAGTGAAACTGATTCTATTTAAATGCTTAAAGGTGTATCACCGCAGCTTGCTCGTGTTAGATCATGTGACCATAGACATAGAGAAAACACTATCCGTTTTATATTCTAAGATGGTACTCACAATGAATCAACTGAACATATCATTATTATTATATCGAGTTAAATCTCAAATATATTATACTGGTATATGTATATATATATATATATATATATCCGAAGAACTCCCGGGTTTAGAGGATGAAAATAAGCAGCTCGGGCACAGACTCCAAATAACGTGTAGCTTTATTTGGTCACATAGTCCATATTACGCGTTTCGGCCACCGACCTGCGGCCTTGATCACACATATATATATATTTGCTTGTAGACAATTGCCTTTCTTCCAGGTAGTGAGAGACAATAAACCTATGTTCCTCAAACTGTTACTGTGCTAAATGATGTATTACTAACAGCAGATTATGACACTGGATTTGGCTGCATTTATACTCTATCCACTAAAGGTGTCACAATATATCTCACTCCAAATGCTTGCTTTTCCCAGAACATTAGAAGACCAAGGTGAAACAATCTGAACTACATTAATCCAAACACCAGGGAAAAGCTCTAAAAACACTCCCACTGTGGCACTTACACCAGAACGCTTCATCCTGGTCTCACTCAGGTCATGTACTCCTCACTGGGCCAACAAACTGCTGCAGAGAGCTTGGCAAACAGCAAACACCTGCTCATGTCCCATCTTTCACTAGTACTGTTAGCCACCCGCTCTGCTCATGCTAATTATGGATTGCTGTGTGGTCTGAAAGTAGACAACACCTTTTAGGATCATTTGTGTTTTGTATTTTTTATTGTATGCATTGCAATCCATTGGCATGACTTTCTGGCAGAACGTATTACCATGATGAGGATGATTATCATTATTATTGTTTTGTATTCTTTATATAGCAATTGCCTTATTGCATGGGTAAAACAGACTGGGGGATCTCCCTACAGCAGAATACTAAATTCTTCACTCTTACTTTAGCCAAGAGCAGCCAGGACCTTAAGTACTTCCTTAACGTGGCATCACTATCAGTGATCTGGCTCTCTTTAAAAAAATAGTTCCAGAGCAAGCTTTAGGAGTGAATCTTGTATTAAGATAATTCTTTGCTGGTGCTTATGTCTGTGAGACCTGGCATGCTTTTGTGGTATGTTCTAACGGAGGACTTAAGGCAGGGGTCTACAAACTGGGGGGCGGCCCACCTAAGGGGCCTCAAGTGATGCCAGGGGGGTGCCAGGCTCTGGCCAAAGAAGGATTATGCTGATATCAGTGCTTTGATTTAAGCAGGAAATAAAAGAGCAGCAGTAAGCTGCTCTGTAATCGGCCATCACTAACATCTTTTGTCATTTATATTTTAGCTGGGAGTATGTGTCAAAAAGGAAGGGACCCCAAATACTCTTCAAAACCCCCGCCCCCATTTTTAATAATCACATTGTGGATACTTTTACATGTTAGTAAGGAATGCTTGACCAGAATAGTATGTAAGGCAATCATGTATTTGGTCGTATTTTTAAAATGATAACAGAATTTAACTGCAATGTTTAACTATGTCTTCTTTTTAAATAAGTTGAGACAGCCAATATAGTAGAAAAATTGTGAAAAATTCTGATGGGGGCCCGATGGTTTTGAGTTTTTCATAGGGGGGGAACGGCATTAAAAAGTTTGAAGAACACTGATTTAGGGCCTGATTTAGATGTCGCCGGATGGGTTACTTCATCATAAGCGTGACAGATATCCCGTTTGCCCTACTACAAGTCCATTTTATCCTATGGCACTTGTAATACAGAGGACGGGATATCTGTCATGTTTGTGATGGAGTAACCTATCCGTCAAACTCTTAATCGGGCCCTTAGTTTCATGTGAGGACGCAGTGTTCTGCATTGAAAGTAGCAAAGCACCAATTTACTTTGTATTTTCATTTTAGAATATGTAGCGCATTTTGATGTATCCATTCTTTTATAATGCTCCATATTTACAGGTTTTTTTTTAGTATTTTCTGAGTTTATGTTTGTAGAAGGCACCTTTTTTGGATCATGAAAGAGCTCAAAATGAATCCAGTGTTGTTAGAGGTCACTACTGGTTGAATGCAGTTTGTGAGGTGTTTGCTATTTGGATCCTAATGGAAGCCTGTACCGTGAAGTCAGTCATGCATATTTTATTTTCTGAAAGATTTGGCAAGCTAGAGTTGAACATGTTAAACCGCTCCAGGTCTTGAGTGATACCTTTTGGACTAACTGACCATCAGATGGTAAATTGCATTTCAAAGCTGCTGAAAGTTCAGACTCACTAGCTGTTTTTACAGAAATGGCAGTCTGGATGTCCGACCACTGTCTGAAACTAAATGCAGACAAGTCGGAGATTCTTCTCTTCGGAGGAGCACATTTAGTCTGGAATGCGACCTGGTGGCCCTCATCACTGGGTAATGCCCCCACCCCCAAACAAGTAGTGGGTATTCTTGATGACAGTGTACTCACCATGCAGGACCATGTACGTGCACTCTGTGGGAAAAGCTTTGAGACACTAAAATTGCTAAAAAGACTCTTTCAATTGATCCCTATAGAGTGTAGGCGAACCATTGTCCAAGCCTTGCTCATAAGCAGGTTGGATTATGGGAATGCTCTTTTTGTGGGCATGGCGGACTATCTCTTCACTCGACTGCAGCTGGTCCAGAATGTGGCTGCCAAACTGGCATGCAACAAGAGCAAGTACAGCTCAGCATCAGAATGTATGAGGACGCTTCATTGGCTCCCAGTGAGACAAAGGGCCAAATTCAAATTGCTGAGTCATGCTCACAAAGTCTTACATCATCTGGGACCCAGAATTCTTCAAGATAAAGTTGACTTCTATGCACCCACATGGAACCTGAGTTCCTGCCATCAGGCAAGGGCAAAAATGAAACGTACCATGAAGTCCAGAGTAGGGGGTCGTTCTTTTTCACATCTTGTGGCAACACTCTGGACCGAACTTCCACTAGAACTTCGGCTTACCAACAATTACCTGGTATTTAGGAAAAAACTAAAAACGCATCTGTTCCCTAAGGTCTGACTTGTTATCTAGGAACGATCTCTTAGAACTCCTCACTCAGGATGTGCTCTCCTTAGCACCGTGATATCCCTATGGATGAATGTTGCGCTATATAACTAAATAAATAAATAAAATAAAAGTTATAGACTAATAGTCAGATGTGAGGGAGGGAAATATACCCAGATAAAAAACATATATGGATGCTTTAGATCCTTAATGGGTTTTTTACTCTCAATCTGGTATTTTTCTAAGTTTGCAAAGAAGGGTTAATTTGGATAGTAATAAAGTGTTGTTAGTACAGACAACTTCAATCACTGCTTTAAGTTTTAAATCCTGACTTTGGTGTTTCTTCCGACGAGGCACTCAACATGTAGGCCCAGATTTACTAATCTTTCATGCAATGCAACGCTGTATAAGAACTTGTTGCACTACATGAAAGGAGAGAGTAGAAACGTGCCATATTTATTATGATATGATGTGCTAATGCTCTCTCCTTGCACTGGTGCACTTATGATAGTGCCAACGCAGGCAGACTTGCACTATTGTGCAAAGGACCCTGCATTGTGGTCAGGATTGTTTTGTGTAGAAAGGCATACCTTCCTGCACAAACACTTTCCTTAGATGTTTACTCCTCTTTGCATGTGTGATGCAAAATGCAACACACATGCAAAGAGGAAGTAACAGGAAGAAATGGAAATATTTCTCCTTATTGTGCAAAGTTCGGTTAGGTGCATAGTTTTAGTGCAAAATCAGGTTTACTGACCTTAGTAAATCTAGCATTGCGTCAAAATAAACGGGTGGATGCATTTCAATGCCCATGCTCCACGTATGTAATGGAAGGCAGCATGATGCACTTCGTTCCTTTACATTTTATTGGAAATGTGATGCAAAGCCACACAAATCAAGATTTGTGTGACTTTGTAAATCTTGACTGGCATTTTATGCTGTAGCTGCTCCAAAAACAGTGGCTCAATCCACAAGCCACAATGATAGTAAATCTGGACCTAAGTCTGTAAGGCTAGAATAGTAGATTGCCCTTCATAGCGGAATCATCCTTGTTTCTTTGCTGTGAAATGGCATAAGCCTTTCCCTGCTGTGAGCCTGGTCTGTATACAATGTTATAACAAAAATGGGAAAAGAATTCCAAGGTAAATCGAAAGACACATGTAAAGCCTTAGATCCGAACATTTGGTTGATTGACAAATCCCAAACTATATTCAATGGACTATTTTATCACGATCAAAAGTTATTTGTTTCCTCCCAAGAATTGATTCAGAAAATCTTGCATTGAGGACAAGCTCAAAATTAGCAGGAAATCCAAGAGAAATAAAAAACACAGAAAACTGCAAACTATGGTATCGGTGACCAACCCTTTCTAGAGAAGCCAAAGACCATGTACAAACCTGTCCCACTGGGACATGAGATAAATCTACACTGCAACCACCAACTGGCTTATTGTATCCTTTGCTAATCCCCCTCAAACCCTGGCACACTCTGTAGGGATTATGTGACTGAACTACCCAAGTCCAATGGCTACACTAGTGTTTGGGTGGTGGTAGGCTTATTTAGCAAAATCGTACATTTTGTACCTCTAAAAAAGGTTCAAACAGCCATCGTGAATGGGATCTTGAATGGTTATCCACATAAAACGTGAAACGAGGGTACCCAGAAATTCCATCCCTAATTCCCAGGTCCCTTCACGATCTCACAGGTCATTAACAGAGTGACTGTAAAACTGTCTTTGCCTGAGGATTATCAAATCCATCCAGTGTTCATGTATCCTTTCTGCCACCATACAATGCTCTCATTAGACCAGAAAAAAACTCCCTTTCCTGTGAAAGTTGGTGACCAATGGGATTTTGAGGTACATAAGATCCTGAACGCTAAGCATATACATGAAATCCTTCATTATGTAATTGACTGTAAAGTCTGTGATCTAGAGGAGCAGTGCTGGAAACGTAGGTATGTTGTCCATGCCCCATGTATTATTTGCAGTTTTTACCTCTAGAACCCCATCAAATGTCACTCCCTGAATCGGGTTTTGGCAAGGGAAAACTATTACCGCCTCTCCTCCTGCCTTGTGCTCCATTTGTGCTCTTCATCACTCAGCATTGTTCAGCCTCATTCACACACCTCAATCCCCTATCCCTCCCTGACACCTGTGAATTGCTTCATATCGCCCCCAAACAACCGTAGTGGAGTTAAAGGACTCTATTTGCTTCACCTGCTATTGAAGACCCTTATTCAATGTTTGTGGTCCTGGGGACCCATAGGTTTTCCAGCATGCTTGTACTTTGTAAATAAACATGCTCATTCGAGGTCTTGTGAGACTTCTATCTAATCACGTGATTGGCAGCCATCTTGGCTGAAGTGGGTATAAATACCACGCCCTAGCCACCAGGCCGATGTGTGGCTTGACACTTCAATGAGAGAGGGTCCTGCTCACTCGACTGCGGCTGCGCCTTGACACTGTGGGCAGCGTCACTGCGATGACACCTGCAAAAAGAGGAAAAGAGTAGACAACAGTTAACCCAACGATAAAAATGGCTATAAGGCTCTACAATGAACAGAACATACAGGCTGGTGCAGTAACAAAGAATATTCTAAAGACCAAAGACTATCCTGGCAACTGTTTGACAATGTTTGCTTTCATGAGATGCAATGTTGAAAGCCTAAACAGAGTCACATGAAGTTATGGACTATTCTAGCGCCTAGCCTCTGGGAAAATCCCAGATTAGACAACATTCCAGAAACTCCTGCTAAGGTTGTGAATCTCAACCGCCCTAGTCGAACTGTACAGAATCCTAGAGAGTGACACCAATGTTGAAACAACTGGATGAGAACTACCAGTGAACGTGCAAGCATGTTGCAATCAGTGGGCAGTGTTACTGTAGTGATAGGCTGGTTGGGGGGAGTAGAAGTTATTGAGTATCATTTAACGTTATTGAGTATAATTTAACGTTATTGAGTATCATTTAACGTTATTGAGTATCCTTTAACTAATTCTGCTGCTGTCATCCTTGTATAGAAATCTCCGAGCTAAGAGATCAGACCAGAACCCATCTCACATTCGCCCAATGATCCAGGCGTCTCTCTCTCTCTCTCTCTCTCTCTCTCTCTCTCTCTCTCTCTCTCTCTCTCTCTCTCTCTCTCTCTCTCTCTCTCTCTCTCTCTCTCTCTCTCTCTCTCTCCACATGCTAAGGCCAAGATAAAAGTCAGGATGCCAGTTTCTAAGCATATGCCTCATTTTGTATGGTCACCCCCAAGTTGTTGGACTATGATGCAGTTTTTTTGACTTTGAGAGTGCACAGAGGCCTGCTAACCAGAATTCATTGCCAGTCCCCTGACACCAAAACGTGCTTGTTACATTGTCTGTACCCAATTGGCATTGGCTAACGTACCTATAAGTCCTTAGTACATGGTACCACGGGTACCCAGGGAATGTAAATTAGAATGCCACCCAAGGAACTGCAGCACATCCTGGGTGTGACACAAGTAAAATGAACCTCAGAGGCGTGTACCCCTTTTGGTAGCCACACCTCTGTGTTGGGCGAGGGAGCCCAGGAAACTGAGAGAGGTATTCTGTCATGTTGGAAGTTGGCAGAATGGTGCATTTTGACACAGCCAGATAACACACTTCACAGGAAGTGGTCATCAGGACGGAGGGATCCTGGTAGCCCATTGCCTACCAACTGCATCCTACCTTGAAGGCAATTTCTGAGCATAAACAGGGCCATCCTAGCACCCAGAACTCAGATCTGGACTTGACTGGAAGAAGGACTGCCCTGCTGCATTGTGAAACCAGCAAAGTGAGGCTGTGCTGGCGTGGACTGTACCTGCTGAGCCTGGCGTCTAGCAAAGGAGAAGGGACTGTGCCTGTGGAGTCCTGCTTGTGGAGGAGTCATCTCCAGAGCCCAGCCGAAGCAAGAGAATCCAGGGGTCAGTTGGCTGACCTCCTGTCCACAGTACAGGGCCACAACAGCTGGAGAAGTCTGGTGGGGCAAGTTGGTAGCCCAAAATCTTCAGAGCTCTGTTAACCAATGTTGTGCAGTACCAGAGAACCTGACGGTCAAAGCTGCACCCAAGTCCACTGGACCAGGGAGAGTTTTTCGTAGTGCAGCTGGGTGACCCAGAAGACGATGTATCACTCAGGGAAGAATTTGGCTGTGACCATGATATTGGGCGACTGGTGGTTCAGTGGGGACCGGACTTTTGCTGGGTCAGAGAGGACTTCGAGGGATGTCGACCCTGTGGTCATGGCCACCTCACCCATCCATGGATTGGGGATTAGCAGCAGGAAGACCCCCATCAATTGCATTATGTCCACACTATCCTTGAACATCTTGAGCATCCGTTATCCCTTGCATGAGGACAACTTTGATAGGAACCTACAGCAAGGCATGAAATGTCTGGAACTGACTGAAGACTTTTCCCCCTGCTATGGTAACTGAGGGCCTAACTGGATTCCCGAACCTGCTCCCTGTCAGAGTTGGTCACAGCAGCGGTTTCTACTCAAGGGTGCTGGAGCTGCGCCCATCCTAGTTTAATGCATGTGGATGTTAATTCGAACAGTAATTACCGGCATCCACAGACATTTCTTTTAGAATCATAGCATCAGAGGCGCTCCGCAGCATTTAAAAAAAAATGTGGATGCCTTGTGTCAGTGCCGTCACTCACCTTCCAGCCAAACTCCTGCTGCCTGCCTGATGGGTGATGATGCTCGGAAACGGGCGTCAGAAAGGCAGTCAGACAGGTTTCCTGGGACACATGCGCAAGTAGAAAAGCTTTGCTGCTCCACACAAGGGGAATACGGTGTGAAATGGTATCAGCCCTGTCATACAATGATTGGGGTCCTCAAAGACCGCCCAATAACGATGCAGCGCAGTGTTTTCAAGCAGCCCCCGGGTGGGTACAGTTTCAGCCCTGTACTTCCAGGGGCTGCTTGATTCTACTGCTGGTCAGAAAACCCTGCCCTTTCCCTAGTCATCACTGGGTGGGGTCATCAAGCTTATCTGACCGCACTCAACCATGTGATGAGTTGGGAAAGGCAGGGATTATTTTTTTTTGTAACAGCCTAAGCACCATTATGTGCCGAGCATTATCTCTCTTCCTCTCTTGGCGCTCTTTCTCCCCTCTGAAGCGGTGCTCCCTTGAAGCCCATCAATAACAAGGTAAGCTTTCCTAGGGCTACTTCTGCCTGCCATCTGCTCCATCGCTTTACCATCAAGTACAGAGGAGAATTAACAATTAAGGTAACAATGAGAAAACAGATATCCCTTTAGTGGCTGATTTCGTACAAGGTCAAACTGGATAAAACGTGATTTCCCACTGAACCAAAACGTGTGATCTAAGGTAAATAGTTTATTGTACTAATCTTCATTTTTTACCCATCATTATTGCATGTGAAAGCAGCTTGAAAATTGTGAGTTCAGAATGCCAGCTGAACAAGAACTTATTGTGTTTGATTTAATAGACTATGATAGTGCTCTCTCTATTAGAATCTGGTCCACATGCAGGGTTCACATGACTACTGTCTTGCCTCTTAGTTCACTATAAATAAATGTGTCTTAGTGCAGTGCTTTAATGTGGTTTTAATGTCAAAGCTTCCACATGTTAAAGAAATAAATTTTTTGGGAATTAAAAGAGAGTACACTTTCCACCTTTATAGATTAGCACCGTCAGCTTCTAGCAAGCCAAATGGAATCAATATAATTGTCATTTGATTTGACCCGGTGTGCTGCCTGTTTTAACTGCTTTCTCCTGCTTATTTGCACACAAGAAATCTTTTAAAGCTCAGCAGGTTCATAACCATTACTTGACAGTTCTTGGAGATCTTGAAATGCTAACTGCACCTATTCACAAATATTGATTCACTGAACACACACTTTTTAGCAAACACACACTTGCATAAACGCTTGTTTCGACCCACTTGCTGAAATGGACCATTACATGATGGGCAGTCACAGGCGCTTAAACTTGTGGACCAGTGCTGTGCAATAACAAACCAGAAATTCAATGGATTTTTTAAATGAGTTTTCCTGCATTTTTGGTCCATTAATGACAGAAAGAGTGCTGAAAATTTCACCAAAATACACTAATCTAAAAAACGTTTCTCACTTGGTAACCCCTCTGTAACCCGTCTTCTGTACGTCCAACTTGCTTGTGTCCCTCACTCGCACCTATTCATTTATTGTTCTTATGCCTCACCATTTTCAAATTCCACCTCAGCCAGTGGTTGATCACCCAAAGTAACTCTAACTGACCGCAATACAACTAGCCCAAAGTTTAAGCTCAAAACGTTTTGGTGTCAAATTTTTTGGCTTTGCCAATACTTGTTCGTAGTTGAGTAAAAAGTGCATATTTACTGTACCTTGTAAAATATATATCTCTGAAACCCTACGGGGGATCTTTTTCATTGCGGTGTCCAAAAATACCTAAAAATGCAGTCTACTTTTAGGTCTTGCCTATGCAGCTTTTGCGCTGTCTCTCTGAGACATGCTGTATTCAGGATGTGGGCATGAAGCTCTGCCCACTTTCCACCAATCTTTTTAATTGGCTCCCATCACTGTCTTTTGTAAATGGTGGCTTTTTATTGGTGAATAGGCTTAGTAGTCCCTCCTTAGTCTCGCCTTTTCTCTTCTTGTCACCTCCCATGAGGACACCCCCTGTTACATGTGTTGTTACTTGGGCTGTTTAAATTACAGCCTGTGAGCAGTATTTTCTTAAAAAACGTTGTCCTGCCTGATGTTGCAAGCAGGACACGCTCTCCCGCAATGCTATTATCCAGCGCACACGCCTTGGCTGGAATAATGCCTGCTGCGCCTTTCTTTCATTTGTTCCACTGCTGAAGAGCCCCATGCCTTTTTTTAAATGTATTTACTTTGGCAATAATGGTGGCATCTGCCCTTTAGTTTTAAACATCTTAAGCTAAAGTGCAGGTGCTGTGATTGCTTCAAAAGAAAAGAAATAGAAAAAAATATATATATATATTTCTTTTCTTTAGAACCAATCTCGGCTCCCCTGCTTTAGCTTAAGATGTTTAACGCTAAAGTGTGGGTGCCACCATTGTAACAGAAGTAAATAAATAGAAAAAAAGCATGCGGCCGCCATTTTTATCTATTTGTTTACTTTTATTACTATCGGGGCACTAACACTTTCGCTGTACACATCTTAAGCTAAAGCGTGGGTGCTGCAGTTGCTGCAAAAGTCTGTTTTTTTCTGTTCTTTACTTTTGAAGCAATGGTGGCACCCACGCTTTAGCTTAAGGTGTGTACAGCTAAAGAGTGAGTGCTGCAACTAATTTTTTGTGCAAATGCTTCTCTTTTAATATTTTTCAGACTTTGTACTTTGCTCCTGGATTTTGGAGGAGGTTAACCACTATTGAAAAGGAGCCACGAGCAGGGGTGGCATGTGATTTGAATACATAAGGCCACTTTCTGAAGGAGACAGGGTGACGCTACCACTTGGCAGAGAGTTGATTAGCATCCTGCCTGTCGGTCACTGAGTGAAATCGGACACATCTTGACAACATCAAAACCTCACGGCCCTCTGCCAGCAAGAAGGGGTCCGCAGCCCTGAAATCACTGGCCACGTGAAGTTTACAATTGCGTAATTTAGGCGTTTTGTTTCACACTGATAATGATTCATAAGAGAGTTACATACTGCCTGTAGATAACAGGTACTGCAACCTCTGAAAACATGAATAACACAAACGGCTGCTACCCACTACAAATTAGCTTTTGCTGCTGTGTTAGGTTCCTGCGGTTCGGATAACATTTCCAGCCCACATAACCTTTGACCGTGTTCACGCTTCATGGCATTAGACCCCACCCCCGCCCATCTTAGGGGCTGTCATTCCATTACACTCAAGTACCATGGTATACAGCCTGTATTTATTTCATGTGACTGTTGCGTAAGGAAAGACATGATCCTGGATGATAGCTTCAGAATATTTGATGCAGATTAAACCCTGGGAATTAAATAACATAAAAACTTAGAACGCAAGAGGAAGTATCACAGCTGGCAAGTGCCCTATTGTCATGCCACTCCTTCAGTAACTCCTGCCTTATTAGTCAACAAACCTTTCTATACTGGGATTTCTGAGCCCTTGAATGTGAAACCACAAATCCCAGAATGCTTGTACTGTAGACTAAAAGCTAAAAATGGTAGATGGTGTGACACAGGGGCCTGTTAGTCTGCTTGCAAGCTGCTGCCGCTGGGCAGATGTCCTGCCAGGGAAACGTGTAAAACAGACTGAGGCCAGTCTGGCAGCCTTTTTTTATGACGCCACAGTGGATCCATTGCGGATACTCATAGCATAGCATTCTGCCCCTTGGTGCTTGACCCCAGGGGTTTTATGCAGAAACATCAGCCAATAGCTTGAGACATTGCTAACCATATCTTGGATCAGCATACAGGAGTATTTTTTTGCCTTCTTTCTGTGAGGTTGTTGGTGTATCCCCAGCACAAGAGAGTTTTTTAAATCCGAAGTGCACCCCCTGTCTTTACGCATACAAGTCTTTACAAATCTATGCATTGTTTACACTAAGTAACTGTTAGAAATGGGGGTCTCTAGTTGGCAGAGGTAGGTACCTTTGTCCAAATAGGGACCCTTGCTTCTAGTCAGGGTAAAGGGGATACACTTCTAAAATAACCTCTGTTCACCCCCTTTGTAGCTTGTCACGAGCAGACAGGCTTATCTCAGAGGCAGTGTGTAAAGCTGCCTTACGACCCCAGGGGAGGCGAAGTCTCGGTTCTTTATTGCGATGCAGGAGAGACGTTGGTTCCTTACTGTGTCAGGGTTGTGATGTCACAGTGGCGGCAAGGCATTGGTTCCTTACGACCGTGCGGTGTCGATGGATTCGGAAGTCACCATCACCAAGTACCGGCTCCGCGTTGATTAAGCACTGGCGTCGGTGCAGACAGGGCTGCGGTGCGAGTCAGAACGTGCATCGTGGATGTCACGAGTGGTGTCCTCGGCTCCGGTGCAGGCAGCAGCCTCGGTGACGGCTTTGGAGTCGATGCGGCACGGCGTCAGCAGGCGTCAGGCCTACAGTGCAAGTTGGGGAACGTACGTTGTGCTCTTCACGAGCAGTGCACACTGCTCCAGTGCAGGTTACACCGTTGCTTGACGGCGGCGGCATTGCAATTTCCTTCTGTGGCAGCTGAAACAGCAGTTCCAGATGCGGAAAGACAGAAGAAACAAAGTCTTTGTGTCCCTGAGACTTTAGAACAGGAGGCAAGCTCTATTTCAAGTCCTTGGAGATCTTCCTCAAGCAGGGAACACAGCAAACAGCAAAGTCCTTCTCCTTCCCTTGGCAGCAAGTAGCCACTGCAGGCCGACCCCAGACAGCAAACAGCACAGGGGTAGTACTTTCCCTCAGCTTCTCCTGCTGCTCTTCTACTTGGCAAAGATTCCTCTGGATTTCCAGAAGTGATCTAAAGTTCTGGGGGCTCAATATTTATAATACAAATTCCTTTGTTCTCTGGTGGCAGAGAAGCCTTGTGCTCAGTCAAAACCAGTTCTGTCCTTTCTGGTGCAGCTTCCTGGCAGGGGGTGGAGACAGCATTGTGGAAGGCAGACCCGGCCAATTCAGGTGAAAGGAAATCTCCTCCCCCTACTCTAAATGCAGCCCAGGTCTATTCAGCCCAGCCCTGACTCATCAGACTCTCTGTAGTCACTGCACCACCCCAGCCCCTGACACTCCAAACCCAGACAGTCAATCCACATCCCAGCAGAGGCACACTGGATGGCTAAGCAAGAAAATACCTACTTCCTAAAAGTGGTATTTTCAAACACAGAATGTAAAAATCACCCTCACTAAAAGATGCATTTTAACATTCTGAGTTCAGGCATACTAAACTTTATTTTCCCACCTTGTTCCCAGGGGTAGTTAGGCGTATAAAATGTTATGAGCAAACTCCCCATTCAATCCAATGGGAACAGGTAGCCTTGCAATAGTGAAAAACAAAATTGGCAGTATTTCACTATCAGGACATGCCACACACACCAGGGCATGTTTGACCTTTCGCATACACTGCACCCTGCCCACAGGAGTACCTTGGGCATACCTTAGGAGTGACTAACATGTTAGAAAAGGGAAGGTTAGGGCCTGGCAAGTGGGTGCACTTGCCAAGTCGACATGGCAGTACTAGATTGCCCACAGATACGGCAATGGCAGATCGGAGTCACATTTACAGGCTGTATATGTGGGTGGCACAATCAGTGCTGCAGGCCCACTAGCAGCATTTGATTTACAGGCCCTAGGCACACACAGTGCACTTTACTAGTAAATCAAAAATGCCAATTATGGAAACACCAATCCATAACAATAATTTACAAATTTACAAACGGAGCACTTGCACTTTGGCGCTGAACAGCAGTGGTAAAGTGCGCAAAGCATCTAGACCAGCAAAACGGAGTCCAACATACTGCAAAAACACAGGAGGTCAAGGCAAAAAATACAGGGGAAAGCCACGCCAATTATGCTAGGTCTAACAGTAACCATTTTGTATTAATTGCTTTACAACACAAAAGGCATTTTTTTTTTTTTTTTTTAATGCACAACTGCAAGTGACAACCATATTGGATTTGTCAATGCTTGTTTCCACTTTGGGTGGTAAAAGATAGAGAGGTGGAACTTTCATTCCATTTTTAAATCACACACTAGCAAAAATCTCGCTTTCAATACAAGCAAATAGAATCATATATGCTCAGCTGCAATATTTCACTTTATAATTGCATTAATGGTGCAATACCATAAGTGCCAATAGAGGTCCCTTGTACAACTCCAAAGCGACACCTAGTAATATCGCATTTTACTGCACCCTTTCCTTGCTTTGTGGATTTCCTTTCATTACTTATGCTTCACTAATGCGAGACCTATTGCATTGCAAATGCTTGTTATATATTTGTACAGGAGCCTTAGTGCTCAGAGCCACAGCTAAACAGGATTGAATGAGAAGGTTTAACAAATGAAAGCAACTGGTCCTAAAGATGTTGGTAAGTGTATTACACAGTAAGGTTTTCACAACCACACCATGTAATACACCCCATTCAGGGCCGGACTGGCCATAGCGGCCACTGGGCAATCCCCCGGTGGGCTGCACCGGTGGGGACTGGTTTTGGGCCCCTGGGGGCTGTTTTTGTTACAGGGCCGTTTTTGCACCATAGCTGCAAAATCGGCCCTGTAATAAAATCGGCCGAAAACCGGCCCTGGCAAAGAGCTCGGCGGCTCCCCCAACCCCCGAGGGGGGGGGGGGGCAGGCGAGCACTTTTCCAGGGCCGGCTTTGGTTCCCAGTCTGGCCCTGACCCCATTTCCTCACACAGTTTCACATGAAGTCAGGCACCCAGAACAGGTGTATATGCCTGTTTACCAGACAGGGGACATGCCTGTCTCAACAGACCAAACACAAACCCCTCAGTACAACCCACTAACATTTGACACTCAGAGCAAATAGGCTCTGTGGTCCAAGTCTTACTGAGGGAGGCAGTGCAGGCTTGAGACTCAGATCTCAATATGCACAATAGTGATCAATACATCAATGGCCAGTCATAAGAAAAGAAAAGAAGAAGCGTTTATTTCTACACCCAGTAAGTAACACCTCCACACATTCTTCTGAACATATCTACATCAGGACAATCATCAGGTTCCTGTATTGTTCGGGTGAAACTGTTCCTGATTTGTGAGCGATCGCTTGGAAGATCCCACGGGAGCAAATACCTATAATTTCCTTCAAGCAAACCCGGTACTGAAACTTGTTTGAGGTCATTGGGGCGTTCTGGATTGAGGGCCAGGGCCGGACCGGGAACAGAAACCCGCCCTGGAAAACTGCTCAGATGCCCCCCCCTGGGGTGAGGGGGAGTGCAGCTGAACAGTTTGCGAGGGCCGGTTTCAGCCGATTTTGTTATAGGGGGCCGATATTGCTGACCCACGGTAACAAAGACGCCCCACCCAGGGGCCCAAAACCAGCACCCACCCTAGTGGCCTACTGGGGAAACGCCCGGTGCCCGCTATGGCCAGTCCAGCTCTGTTCAGGGACTGCCCTCTTGTGCAAATGATGACTGGCCGCACTTTGAATCGAGAATGTGAGTGTAACAGATGTCAAAAGTGAGAACGGTTGTAAGAAACATGGAATGGTACACAAGGAAGGAAGATTGCTGCTCCCACTGCAGTCTTTGTGGTATTCAGAGCTATCCTTGGGAATTACACCTGCTCAAGCAACCTCCCCATGCAAAGTAGAACCAAACAACACATCCAAGCAATGGCTGTGAACCTTTGGAATAATGATGGAAGTGTATGGAGCACCAGGGTCACTGTGGTAGGAGTTTAATAGGGAGAAAAAGGTGCAACCACGTGACCAAAGACAAGGATCTCTAGGTCCAAGAGGCAGTGAGCACTGGGAAAGATTGGTGGGTAACAACTATTCAGCCACTACTCATATTTCGACAAGATCATGAAGGTAGAAGTGCTAACTCTTGCTTAAGGTCTCAGTGTAAAGGATAATGGGGCTTATTTACAAGCCCCTTGCGCTGCCGGTACATCACTTTTTCCCATATTAAATGTAATACACCGGCGGCGCAAGGGGCTTGTACATAATCCCCTATTTGACTGCTGCAGCAATGAAATTGCAGGCCAACAGGTTGATGCTCCTTTACCCTGGGTAGTTCGCTGATATCCAATCATGCCAAAAGGGTGGGCCAAGCATCCTGTAGGGTCTAAAATGGGCCTGGAGGGGAACACACAGCAAGCAGTCAGTGACAATGGGTTCTCATTGAGGGGCATATTTACAAGGAAGTGGCGGAGAGTGGTGTTAGCCTCCTTGGCTTAACGTCATGCTCTGCCACTTCTGAAACGCAGGGCTGCACCATATTTACAAGAATATGGTGCAGCCCTGCGTTCCCCCCTGTGTTGGCACTAAATGTAACAGCCTAGCGCTAACGCAGGCACCCTTGCACCATAGTGCAAGGGTGTCTGTGTTGAAGGGAAGATTGTTTATGTGCAGGAAGGTGTCTCTTCACTCACATAAACAATCTTTAAATGACATTTTGTCACTTCTATTTGTGCTGCTTAATGCAACTGCTTAATGCAGTACACATAGAAGTTACAATTTTTTTTTTTTAAGATTGTTTATGTGCAGGAAGGGTCACCTTCCTGCACATAAACAATCAATGGCCTTTTGCTGTTTCTATGTGTGCTGTACAATGTAGCACATATGGAAATGACGAACACGAGGAGAACTAAAGCATTTCTCCTTGTTTTGCCTGTTTAAGACCAGGTTTTCCCTGGTCCTAATTTTGGCGCTGCCTCCTATTTACACTGCCCTTGTAAATTGAGGGCAGCGTCAAAATCAATGGGTGCTGTGGTGGAATGCCCACCGCAATACCCATTTCCCTCCTCTTTTCTTCTAATTACAACGTGAAAGGGGGCCTTATTTACAAGGCAGCGTTAAGCCACTTGGCTTAACGCTGCCTTGTAAATAAGGCAAAGCACATATCGACACAGGAACGTCGCTAAAAGTGAAGTTGATAGGGGCTTGTAAATATGTAAAAAGAAAACCCAGATCTGTGACTGGGGGTGAATGTTTTGCCAATGTGCAACATTCCGTCCATCATCTTGTGTGTTTTGCTTGTAAATATGTCCCTGAGTTACTTGGCACATGGTGCGGGTCAATGTAGTATTACAGAGTCTCCTGCACAGCTCTGCTCCTCTGAGATGATGACTGTGGATTCCTCTCCTAGACAGCGCTCTCCTGTAGGGATACCTCCAGCAGCCCCATCCAGTTCAGCAGCCACATATCTTCCTTCCAGAGCCTTCCAAGCAGCATTTTCAGCAAGAAACAAAACTGCAGGTTTATGCCATTTGGCAGTGAATTTGGTTATCACGGACATCAACTCTGGAACCCAACCAGATTTCCTTTTCTAAAGTATCCTGCAGAGCATGGACACGAGTCAGTGAGAAAACCCCAGGACAATAAATGTGGAGTTCTACTTTTTATTCATTCTAGTTTTGTATATTGAGCCCCACTCTGTATTTGTGTACGGTCTGAATCCATGGGAGTAGACCTCTACCGTGCTTCCTGCTCTGCCACTTCTCATCTGTTCTGCAGATTTGGCAGGAAGTGCGTGGGGCTGTTCCATCTCAAAAGGGGTATAAAACAATGACACAAAAGGACAGGGGTCATCTCTAACTAGCTGCTGTATATAATACTGCCTGTACCACTGCTGTGGCTAGAAATGAAGCAGGGTGGGGCAGAAGTTGTCTCTGCCCTTCAAAATGTGCTTCTGTCCACTAGATTCGATTGATAGGAGTCTGTCTCCCTTCTAAGGACCTAGGAATATTCCCTGGTTTTCTACCAGATCACATTCATGTCTGAGGCTCACCCTCATCCTCCATTTTGTCAGACATACTCATACAAGTGCTCCAAAACGGATTTCTGCTTGTACACTAAAATACAACATACATACTCCATATTTACTCTGCTTCACTCACACAGAGCACTGGTATCCCTGCTGTCCATGTCCCATAAGGATGAAGTAAAGGGCCCATTTGAAAGGAGATGACAGAACTCTTAAAACAGAGGAGGCTTGTGGGCAACTCTCCCATTGAAGGCAGAAGGAGAATAAAGTCCTCCTCCTTGTGCTGTAAACCGTTGCTGCTACCACTCCCAGCTCTGTGGGATGATATCAGCCACTCTCAGATAAGAGGAGCACGTTGTTGTGTTCCCCCTAGTCAGACGCCCTCAGCGCAAATTCATGACTGTTGTGAGAGCGCAGATGAAAAATTCAAAAACCTATCGAGGAACTGCGAGAACAACTCTGCGTAGTAGTGCACGCGGTAACGAGCCATGCAGAGGGACTTTAGTTCCTCCTGAATTATTTTTTTAAATCAGACCTGTGTAAGTGTATTGGGTGAAACTGAGCGTTAAAAAGGCAAAACGTGCAATTTGGCGCAACAAATAAGCTTAAACATGAAGGGTCCAATTCACAAGGGTGACTTTCGGTATTCACAAAGGGCATTTACCACTGGTAAATGCCCTTTGTAAATACCAAAAGTCGTAAAGTTAGACTTTCATCTCATTTTACCTTTTTGAATCAGGCTGAAGAGTTTACCGCACGTGGTTATTATCTCAGCTTGAGTTGTGGGAATTGGTGGGTATGGCAAATACCACCGTCTATTGCGAAATACTCTATGTCAGTGCCCATGACTCTGCCTATTGTTTTCTCTGAGCACTTTCTACAGGCAGTGAATATCTGAGACCCTTTTTTGACTGCACTCATCCTTTATTCCCTTGAAAGGGGTTGTGCTAAGAAATTACTGTGGCCTGATTTACTAATGCTTTGTGCCAGGCAATGCAAACTTGACGCAAAGTGTTAAAGTGGGATTTACTATCTACCGCAAATGTGGACTTGCATCAGATAGTATTCCAAAGATGTACACTGCACTAGAACTTTGGGGCATATTTACAAGAAAAGTGGCGGAGCGCGGCGTTAGCCTTCTAAACTTAATGCAGCGCTCTGCCACTGTTGAAACGCAGGGCTGCACTGTATTTGTGCTGCTTTTTGCAGCACACAAAAGAGTTGCAACTCGTCATTTTTAAAATGATTATTTATGTGCAGGAAGGGACACCTCCCTGCACATAAACCATCATGCATGACGTTCTGATGTCTTTATGTGTGCTGCACAATGCAGCACACATAGAAACAGCGAAATCGAGGAGAAATAAAGCATTTCTCCTCATTGCGCCATGTTAAGACCAGGTTTTTTTTGGTCTTAATGTTGGCGCTGCCCCATATTTACATCACCCTTGTAAATATGGGGCAGCATCAAAATCAATGGGTGTTGCGGCGGAACGCCCACCACAACACCCATTGTCCACCCTTTTCCCGCTAAGTATAGGGTGAAAGGGTGCCTTATTTACACGGCAAAGGACACACAGATGATGGACGAAATGCAGAACAACTCAAACATTCTCCCCCAGTCAACAGATCTGGGTTAAATCCATTGTTCTTTTGCTCACCACGCCACCCCAGTTTAGACCTGGCCATATGCAATCAGTCTTGACCCTGTGCCTCATGGGAACTGTGCATACTGAACTGCCAAGCCAGGTCCTCCCTGGACCTGAAACAAGCATCCTGTGACCGGTTTCGGGGCTTCACCCCTCATCAGCCAGGCTAGCTTGAATCCAGTGCCAGTGGCACAGTGAGCCTGGGAACCCACGCCTGGGCATGCCCAACACACTTATGACGAGAAAGCAAAAGACACACAGATAATGGACGGAATGCAGAGCACATCAAACATTCTACCCCAGTCAATAGATCTGGGTTAAATCCATTGTTCTTTTGCTCACCATGCCACCCCAGTTTAGACCCAGCCATATGCATATCAGTGTTGACCCTGTGCCTCAAGGGAACAGTCCACACCGAACTGCCATGCCATGTCCTCCCTGGACTGGAAACGAGCATCCTGGGACCGGTTTCGGGCATCGCCCCTCATCAGCCAGGCTAGCTTGAATCCAGGGGCACAGTGAGCCCAGGACCCACATCTGGGCATACCCGGCGCACTGAGGGCGAGAAAGCCGAAGACACACATATGATGGACGGAATGCAGAGCAAATCAAACATTCTCCCCCAATCAATAGATCTGGGTAAAATCCAATGTTCTTTTGCTCACCATGTCACCCCAGTTTAGACCCAGCAATATGCAAATCAGTCTTGACCCTGTGCCTCATGGGAACAGTCCAGACCAAACTGCCATGCCACATCCTCCCTGAATCGGAAACAAGCATCCTGGGACCGGTTTCGGGGCATAACCCCTCATCAGCCAGGCTAGCTTGAATCCAGTGGCACAGTGAGCCTGGGACCCACATCTGGGTATACCCGGCACACTTAGGGCGAGAAAGCAAAAGAGACACAGATGATGGACGGAATGCAGAGCAAATAAAACATTCTCCCCCAGTCAATAGATATGGGCTAATTCCATTGTTCTTTTGCTCACCATGCCACCCCAGTTTATACCCAGCCATTTGCAAATCAGTCTTGACCCTGTGCCTCATGGGAACAGTCCAGACTGAACTGCCAAGCCAGGTCCTCCCTGGATGGGAAACAAGTATACTGGGACCATCTTTATAAACAACCGCAATGGACCGCACTCTGCTAGCTCCTCCTCCGGGTCGCCCCAAGGGAAGCTGGTACATGAAGTTCTTGAGTGGTTCACCCCAGTGGGTGCAAGTAAGTACTTGTTGAACTGATGATCTCTGATGGAGTTCTTGAGTGGTTCACCCCAATGGGTGCAAGTAAGTACTTGTTAAACTGATGATCTCTAGACCCGATACATGTCCCTGGTTTTAAAATATCGCCCGAGACATGGCTCGGGTTTTGGGATAACTTCCCTCCTCAGTAGAGAAAATAGTTAGGGGTGGAATAGGCGTACTCGCCGTCACCACTACATTGACCACAGTTCCTTGGGGCAACTTGCTGGTGTGACGAGCGGTGTGCGGCCAATTGAACTTGATATATTACGGCTCCCTTGAGCAACCGGACTGACGAGTCCTGGATCAGCACCCGCGCGCCATGAGAGGTACTCTACCTGTTTTTAATTTTTGGCAGTCCACGCGGCACCCCTTTACACTTACCTGCTCCCTGCTGACGAGAGGCAACTACCTCGAAACACGTGTCCAGGGATGGCTAATGCAACACATACTTTTTCACACACACTGTGGCATAGGCGTACTCGCCGTCGCCACTACATTGACCACAGTTCCTTGGGGCAACTTGCTGGTGTGACGAGCGGTGTGCGGCCAATTGAACTTGATATATTACGGCTCCCTTGAGCCACCGGACTGACGAGTCCTGGATCAGCACCCGCGCGCCATGAGAGGTACTCTACCTGTTTTTAATTTTTGGCAGTCCACGCGGCACCCCTTTACACTTACCTGCTCCCTGCTGACGAGAGGCAACTACCTCGAAACACGTGTCCAGGGATGGCTAATGCAACACATACTTTTTCACACACACTGTGGCATGGGCGTACTCGCCGTCACCACTACATTGACCACAGTTCCTTGGGGCAACTTGCTGGTGTGACGAGCGGTGTGCGGCCAATTGAACTTGATATATTACGGCTCCCTTGAGCCACCAGACTGACGAGTCCTGGATCAGCACCCACGCGCCATGAGAGGTACTCTACCTGTTTTTAATTTTTGGCAGTCCACGCGGCACCCCTTTACACTTACCTGCTCCCTGCTGACGAGAGGCAACTACCTCGAAACACATGTCCAGGGATGGCTAATGCAACACATACTTTTTCACACACACTGTGGCATAGGCGTACTCGCCGTCGCCACTACATTGACCACAGTTCCTTGGGGCAACTTGCTGGTGTGACGAACGGTGTGCGGCCAATTGAACTTGATATATTACGGCTCCCTTGAGCCACCGGACTGACGAGTCCTGGATCAGCACCCGCGCACCATGAGAGGTACTCTACCTGTTTTTAATTTTTGGCAGTCCACGCGGCACCCCTTTACACTTACCTGCTCCCTGCTGACGAGAGGCAACTACCTCGAAACACGTGTCCAGGGATGGCTAATGCAACACATACTTTTTCACACACACTGTTGCATAGGCGTACTCACCGTCGCCACTACATTGACCACAGTTCCTTGGGGCAACTTGCTGGTGTGACGAGCGGTGTGCAGCCAATTGAACTTGATATATTACGGCTCCCTTGAGCCACCGGACTGACGAGTCCTGGATCAGCACCCGCGCGCCATGAGAGGTACTCTACCTGTTTTTAATTTTTGGCAGTCCACGCGGCACCCCTTTACACTTACCTGCTCCCTGCTGACGAGAGGCAACTACCTCGAAACACGTGTCCAGGGATGGCTAATGCAACACATACTTTTTCACACACACTGTGGCATAGGCGTACTCGCCGTCGCCACTACATTGACCACAGTTCCTTGGGGCAACTTGCTGGTGTGACGAGCGGTGTACGGCCAATTGAATTTGATATATTACGGCTCCCTTGAGCCACCGGACTGACGAGTCCTGGATCAGCACCCGCGCGCCATGAGAGGGACTCTACCTGTTTTTTAATTTTTGGCAGTCCATGCGGCACCCCTTTACACTTACCTGCTCCCTGCTGACGAGAGGCAACTACCTCGAAACACGTGTCCAGGGATGGCTAATGCAACACATACTTTTTCACACACACTGTGGCATAGGCGTACTCGCCGTCGCCACTACATTGACCACAGTTCCTTGGGGCAACTTGCTGGTGTGACGAGCGGTGTGCAGCCAATTGAACTTGAAGTATCCTGGGACCAGTTTCAGGGCATCACCCCTCATATGCCAGGCTAGCTTTAATCCAGTGGCACAGTGAGCCTGGGACCCACGTCTGGGCATACCCGGTGCACTTAGACCCTGGTCCCATTGGGCGCAGCGTCAAGACGGATTTGCATATGGCTGGTTCTAAACTGGAATGGCATGGGGAGCAAAAAAACGATGTATTTAGGCCCAGATCTCTGTACTGGGGTGAATGTATGACATTGTTCTGCATTCTGTCCATCAACTGTTCTTTTTGCACTATTTACAAAGCAGAGTTAAACCACGTTAATTATCTTAACACTGACTTGTAAATAAGGCAAAGCCTGTATTGCCACAGGCACGTAAAAATACAGTGATGTTCCTGTGGCGATAAGGGCTTGTAAATATGCCCCTTTGTTCTTTGTGTTACTTTGCATCACGGGGTGTTCCATTGGTGGTACATGGGCGACCACACATGGTTTTTTATGCAAATCCCTATCTACAAAGAATCGCAGATGTGGATTTGCACCAAAATCCTATGATTCCTTCGAGGCTTGTGTAACTTGGAGAAATGTCTGCATAGCTCCTCTTTTTTCCGACTTTGCATGTGTGCTTCATTGTACAGCACTTGTACGAAGTGGAAAAGCTTAAAGCATTGTTTATATACTGGAAGGGACACCTTCCAGTACAAAACCTATGCTTCAAGGAATGCACGCTCCCTTGCACTATGTCGCTAGGGTGTGTGCATTGGCGCATGGGTACAACAAGTGCATCAACACTGGGTAGAAGAGAAAATGCACTGTGTCTTAGGAGATAGGGGAGAGGATGTAGCCTTGCGGCTAGAGCTGCCGACTTTGGCACTGGGGAACCGGGTTTGATCCTCGGCGTTGGCTCCGCATCCTGTGATACTGGGAAAATCACTTAATCTCCCCGCGCCTACCTAATAATGAATGTGTCCTTATGTAACGTAACTGGTGCTCATGTAAAGCGCTCCAATTCCTTCGGGTCGAGTTCGAACTATATAAATCTGTAACAAAAGAAAAGATATGGTGCGTTTTTCGCTCTCCCATTGGCGAAGTGCATGTGCAGCAACTTTGGTGCAGTCGAGTTACCTTAGGTCAAAGGATGTGGCCTAACAGCCAGAGCTGCCGACCTAGGCGCTGGGGAAGCAGGTTCGAATCTCAGCGTCATTCAACATCCTGTGATTCTGGGCAAATCACTTAATCTCCTGTGCCTTCCAAAAAATTAATGTGCACTTGTGTAATGTAACTGGTGCTCATGTAAAGCGCTCCAATACCTTTGGGTCGAGTTCGCTTTATATAAAACTGCAAAACAATATATATATATATACTAAATCTGAGCGTCAATGAGATTCCTTGACTGATGTAACAATTGTAGAGGATGTTATTGGGAAATACTCAGTGGTGTAGTGAGATGCCATGAGCCCTACTGCAAGGATGGAAAAATGCCCTCACACCCATTGGTGAGTGGCAAAAGGAAGCCACCATTGGGGTACAGCGGGGCCCTGGTGCCACTGAACCCACAGTGGTAACGCTGGCGATGTCCCTGGATCGACATTATTCAACCAAGGACGGCACACGTTTGAATCTAAACTTCGGATACGTTTTCTATAGGCATCTAAATGCATACATTTAATAATCTAACTACTTAATCGATTTAAAATATCTGGGTCACTTTATCAAACGACGAAAAAAATCAAACTATTAGGAGTTTCAAATCTATAGTTTTGATGCGGAAAAGAGTAATTTTATGGAAACGTGAACACCGACATGAAATTAAGCAACACGTACCATGAAGATTATAAACACCTCGCGAGACCCCAGAGGAAGTTAATATCTCACTAAACAGCTGTCGGGCGCTTGCGTGAGTCACGCGGCGCTGGGCTGCTCCGCTGCTCACAGCAGGCTTCCTGGGGATAGTATTTATATATTTTGCTTGAACTGTATAATGTCTGCATGCGAATCAACTCGCGCGCGGCCCTGATCAGCGGGCCGTTTGCTCTCTTTGTTGCTGTGAGTGGTACCTATGCTGGTGTGTTAGCTTTAATGAGCGTTTGGGGAAGGCGTGGAGCAGGCTGGGGTTCAAATGGCGAAGTGCCTGGGGAGAGTGGGGGAGGCGTGGGCTTGTTAGCTGGTTCTGTTGTCGGTGTTTTCTTGCCCGAAGTCTGAATATTTTGTTGTTGGGCGTCCCTCATGGCCAGCATGGCTGATTCAGTTGACAGTATTGTGCAAATGATCTTTTGTTTAGTTTATCTGGGAAAACATGTTTTTGTTCATGATTAGACCGAATTAAAAGGTATCTTTCAAGCAGAAAGGATTGTAAACAACATTGCTAAGCCTCCCGCCTCAATTTAGTTTTTAAATGTGATAATATCCAGAATGATTTCCTACTGCATTACCAACGCACTACTTAACACAATGTATGAAGTGAAATGGTTTGATGGTGGAGTGAAAAGTACCTTCACTCAAAATAGAACATGAATTGACAAAGCGAATAGGTTTGGCTTTTTGTAAAGCGCATGTGCCAGATTCACAGGGGCCCAGATTTATAAACGCTTTGTGTCTGGGGTGCAGGGCTTTAAGTGGGCCGGGTCTTGTAAAGCGCATGTGCCGATTCACAGGGGCCCAGATTTATAAACGCTTTGTGTCTGGGGTGCAGGGCTTTAAGTGGGCCGGGTCTCACCGGTGCTGAGCACCGGCAGTATTTTATAGGGGACCTCAAACGTGTCTCTATCCGTTTTTTTTCAGGACTGCGGTGACAGCAGGCACATCCATGTACGCGTGCTCACACTGCTCACTTCTCACTAGTGGAGAAGTTATGGAATGACGTCATACCAGGTGATCGTTTTAGGGGAAGGAAAATCCTTTCTAGAAAGTCATTTCTCTTTGCATTTCCCTTCTCTTTTTGAAACTCAGGAGCAGCAACATTGTCGTGGTGTCACCAGGGCTTTAAGTGGAAGCTTTTTCAATATTATATACAAGCCATAGTTGCTTCTTATTTATCTTATGCAACTAACAACCATTGACACAGCCAATGGTCCTGACTTGTTGTAGGTATGATGTTACTTGTTGTATCATATATCTGGATGCAATGACAGAAATAGCCAAATACAAGTCGGGCGTCACACTCTGCTAAGCACAGATTTTTAGTTCACCTGTTTTTAAGCAGCTCTCTTAATTACATTGGCCACACCCCTTTGAGAGACCCCCCCAGTTATTTCATCCCACTTAAAGCCCTGCTGGAGTGTATTACTTTTATAATGCAAACCCAACACAAAGTGTTTAGGTGAGATTTACTATCCAAAGCAAATTGTGATATGCATTGAATAGTACTACAAAGTAACACATGATTGTGCATTGTGCGGTCTTGCGTTGCTTTGCGTTAAGGGTACAGTGACCAGGCGTCCCGGTGTTTCACCAGCTGTCCCGGCAGATTTTGGGAAATTTAGCTCATGTCCCAGTTTTTAGAGAGGGTCAACTGAAAACAGCGGGAGGTTCTTGTTTATGTTTTAGAAAGCAGGGATGGTTAGCAGTTTTTTCAAGAAAGCATTTCAATTAACAGGAAAGCTACTTGGTTTAAAAATTGCTTTTTATTTATGTTCTTACTGCTTGTTCTGTAATTCTCTGCTGAGGAGCGCTGTCATTCTGTGCGCTCGCTAGAAGTAAAATTGTTGTCCTTCTTCTATTTTTGTGAAATGTCCCGGTTTTTAGCTTAAAAATTCTGGTCACCATGAGTGATGCATGTGTGTTTCCTTGCTACCACCCAAGGGCTTTGACACTAATCCCTATCTACAAACATTGGTAGGCAGGAATTTGTGCCATAATCTCACACCTCTGCAAGGCAGACATAAGGAGGAGAAATGTTTGTTTTCTCCTCATTATTCCTACTTTGCATGTATGCTGCATTGTACAGCACACATACAAAGTGGGACAAGCCTCAAAGCATAGTTTTTGTACTGAGGGGGACAGCGTCCAGTGCAAAACGTATGGTTCAAAATGCACATACGCATGCACTATGGCACATGAATGTGTGTGTCAGCGCACAGCTGCCAGAAGTGCATTCACGCTGGGGGAGAGAAAAAAAGCACCATATCTTACGAGTTATGACGCAATTTTTCTCCCTCCCTTTGACGCAAGGTAGCACAGCAATTTGGTGCAGCGTTTAATTGTGTAAGAGAATAGTAAATCTGAGCCAGGATGTACAGCAGGTATTCATGCGTTACACACATATGCATACATCCACAGCACACACATGCACACATGCAGGCATTAATGCACACAAACACGCCACTGTACAAAAAACAACAGACAAACAGACATGTTACCCAATCACACACACAGACAACACAAAAATGGCACCTGTACACAGAGAGACACACATGTAAGGCACCCAAGTACCACATGGAAAGTACAAATAGAGGAGAGAGAGCACTTAAACACACGCAATCGTGCAAGCACATGCATGCAGACACACACCCCAGTGACGGATGTACGTGTGTATGTTTGTGAAAGGATAGATCAATGCATGCTTGAATGTTGGTGTATATATGGGTAAATAGATGGATGAACTGAGTAATTGGTTCGATTGGTACTGTACTGTAACAATGGATAAATAATGGGGTAACCCTGTTTTTCTAGGAACATAGATTTTATATATGTGAAAAAAATGGTTAGTTGTGCATTACTTGTAAAAATATTTGTTTTCCAAAATTATTTACAAAAGGTAGGTCATCAAATGTAATACTAGCCTGATTGTTCCTGGATTCACTGACAGTTGCTTAACTGTCTCAATTTTACATAATTACAGATAAACAGGATTGCAGGGTAACGGATTATTTACGATAAACATAAAAAAGTTTTAATTAATATGTTCACAGTGGTATTCTACAAGACAATAAACAGGGTACTACGTATTAGTGGTGAAGTGAGTGTGCACTGTTTATGTCAAACAAACGTGCAAGACTGTCCAAGAAGCAGTTATACGAAATAAAAAATAAAAAAAAATTGCTCTAGGCAGTACTAATTTGGATTTTATGCTGCAGCTGGAAAAAAATCAAAGTTTCGTGTTTCTGCTTCAGTTTTAGAAAATAGGACAGTCCCAAAACCCTTTCAGTCGAAGGTTGGACCCCACTTCAGAAAATTATTGGAGCCTTCATCCGTTTAATGTCAATGAGAGTTGAAGTATCCCACTCTCAGCTTTTGAAGGGAGAATTCAGAGGTAATCGAGCTTGAAACACTAGAGTCCACATAAGTACAAATTCCTATAAACGTTAATTTGCATATTTACAATATTAAAAATATCAGTATTTTTTTAAAGGCCTTGCATGCAGCATGGGAGAAGGACTCTGTACCTGTAAGTCAATGAAAAACAATTAAACAAGAAGCAAACACAAAGTAATGATTTTATAAACCCCACCACTGAAAATCGTTTTCAAATGATTACAAATAATACATGGCATAAAATGTTTGAAGTTCATAGAAAAGACAAGCAATATTTGTTTCTGTTTGCCAGAAGCCTCTGCTTATGTGAACAGTGTAGGGAGGACAGGCAGGGCCATGAAGCCTACTAAAGGATGGTATTGCATGCCTGGATCACATAGTGTAAGGTTAAAAGGAGCTGTATGACTTGGGGTGGTGGTAGATAGCTCGCTGGCCTTCGGGTACATTCCGCGACTCCCAGAAGGTGTACTGGGGGCATGCTGAGAAGGTTCATGGCAAGTGGGAATAAGGAGCTGCTTAGTGGATGCTTGATGGTGACCTTAACACCAGCAGACATTTTGGAGTGGTGGAACATACATCCTCCATACAGTGTGGAATATTACAAGGTAAAGGTTACTAAAGATTACAATAAATTGGAGATTACCGAGAAGGAGGTTTCAGAATGGCGAGTGAAAATGCAGGGTACGCTTTAGTTGACCTGTGAAGGCTCAGGTGTTCAAGTGGGACGTGAGTAGTTTCTCTTCGTAAACATTGATCAGATATTATTACAGAAGAGGTTTCACTGTCGCCATAATCTGTATACCTTTTCAGGTGTTCGGACATTTGATTTGTATTTTCATATTTTGGTGTAGTGTAAGTGTTGAAGTGCATTTTTCAAGGAAAGGATTCAGGAGTCCTGGAAAAGCAGTAGCTCGTTGAACCATTACATGTCTTCTTCCATTGCCAAAGCAGAGCTTACTAGGCAATGCATGCATGGTGAAGCATCCTTTCAGTGCAGTGATTGACTCTATGCACAGCTGTATCACCATCTTGCAACTGTGGCTGGACCATCTTTAACACAGGAAATGTGGGACGTGCTGTGGCTGTCACACACAGACACTGAAACTTTCCAGCGATGGATGGAGCTGACTAGAATTTTGTTCTTTCTCCGTTCCTGCTTTGCTTCATGCTACTCTGCTCCTGTGGTGCTTGCTAAGGGCCTTATTACGACTAAGGCGGTCCATGGGACTGTAGTGGTGGTGGTGACGGCCCGACCACCGCCAGACTGCATGACTGCCCGCAGTATTATGAAAAGGGTGTCAGTGAGGCCTCTGTGCATGGGGGTCATGCAGGGGGGCACATGTTGTGCCCCCCTGTAGTTTTACACCCCAGTTCCTGCAAGGGAAAAAAGTCACAAAATGGTGCAATCCTTCCCGTGCAGGAACGTGCAGTGGCGGTCCAGCGGCGGTGCATTTTAAGGCTCACAATGATCATTTAAACAGCACCACCTTGGGACCATCACGCCACCCACCTGCCAGACCACAAAATTACTTGTAATCTGCAGTTGCGGCCGGCATGATTCGTGGCGTGGGTGGGGGGGGCAGGGGGCGGTAGTCACATTGGGGGTTTGAATTTTAAATACAAAATAAATCAAAACGTACCTTCGGTGGTCCGGTCCACGTCGCATCATCCTCGCAGGATGCAGCCGCAGGCAGCCTCTCTCCCCTCCCCTCGGTTCCCCTAAACCAATCACAATGCTGCAATGGCAGTGTTGTGATTGGCTGGGATACTTTCCACACAGGCGTCTATGGGGAGGCCGTTTTCTCCATGTAGGTTGCATGCAGCCTACATGGAGAAAAGGGAGAGTGTGCATGACTGGTTTGGTCGGCCCTGGGGAAGACCAAACAGTCAGTGCCTACAACATTGGACTAGCCACTCCTCCCCTGGACTCCAGCAGATCTGAAACCAACCAACCCCTTTTTCTGCTTTCTCGCAGTGCGAGAAGCAGAAACATAAAATGGTATTTATACCATTTTATGTTTCCGCTTCTCACACTGCGAGAGAGCAGTGGGGCGATGCTCCTACGCCCACATGGAGGAGCCACCCGATGTAATCTGGCGGGCAGGCGACTGGTGAGTTTTGGCGGCCCTGCAGCCGAGCAGTGGCATGCCGCCCACACCGCGACCGCTGAAACATGTAATCCGACCCTTAGTGTTTCCACTGATACATGCATCTTGTTCCTCCCCACTACCTTCCCTCCTTGCAGCCGGTTTCTCCATTCCCCGACACCTACCTGGGCCTGCTGAACCCCTGCTATATCTCAGTATAGTGAAGTATTTATATTTAAATTATGGGCAATGAAAGCAGGTGATTCCAATCTTGGAGAAATGTATTTTTTTCATTAGTGTCAAAAAATGCAACTGAACTTTCTTTCTGTGTGCCTGCTGCTTGTAATAAGACTCCAGAAGAAATTTCCTGTTCAACACAAATCTACCTTCGCCATCGAACAATCCCTTCTGGATATGATTTATAATCCTCTTTAATGTAGCATCAATTGATGCACATCTTCACAATCTAGTTTCTAAATTACCAAGGCGCCCCAGGGCAGCAGGGCTCGGCTCAGCTTGCTGGCATGGAGCTTCTAAGCTGCACTGCTGAACGCCCAGGTAATCAATCAACAAGTCGGACATTTTAAGAAGTTATTAATGGGGATACTAAAGACATACTAGTTGTTTCATTTGTCTATGAACAAACATTTTTTGAATCTTTTAAGCGCAATCCGTATACACAAACCGAGGCTGTGTGACTGCAGGAGGAAAAGTATTTACAATGCATTCAGATAAAAGCACACGTGGGCTCATCTTAGAATAGGTTATTTTCAGAATAACTGTAAAGTGCTCCTGCATTGACTTAAACTCATAGAGTGCAACATTTGTAAGTTATTAGGTCTGCCTTTCAACGCCTACACTTCTGCATATAGATTAAACAAGCTAGTAGGCGGAGTGTGCTAGCAAGTGCTGAGAGGTGCCTGCGCGCAAAGAAGCTCACCCTTAGCGTGCTTTCACCACCCTGAGGTGCAGAGAACTAAAGGACAGGGGAGGCATGTTGAGTCCACTGACAACAATGTAATGCAGGGGTTGCTGCATTTACCTTAACCCCGAGTGATTACTTTTTGTGGACTGTCTATTTCATCAAATGTGCTTCCCTATTTAGCACCAATAACATCCAAATTAGTCTTGGCCACACCCCAAAAGGGACAGTTAAGCCTGACCAGCTGGGATGGCCAACTTTACTACTGCCTGACACACTTTAATGTTGAGAACTGGGCTCCAATGAAATTATGGGGCATATTTACAAGCCCCTATCGCCACAGGAACATCACGCTAGGCATAGCGTGAAAGGGGGCCTTATTTACAAGGCAGCGTTAAGGCACGTTAAGTGGCTTAACGCTGCCTTGTAAATAAGGCAAAGCCCCTTTTGCCACCGGAACGTCATAAAACGTGATGTTCCTGTGGCGATAGGGGCTTGTAAATATGACCCATAATTTCATTGGAGCCCAGTTCTCAACATTAAAGAGGGCAATGGGTGTTGCTGTGGGCGTTCCACCGCAACATCCACTGATTCTGACGCTGTCCCCTATTTACAAGGGAGGCGTAAATAGGAGGCAGCGCCAGAATTAAGACCAGGGAAAACCTGGTCTTACCCCGGCGCAATAAGGATAAATGTTTAATTTCTGTTTTTGCTGTTTTCAAGTGTGCTGCGTTTGGCAGCACACATGAAACAGCAAAGGGCCAATGATTGTTTATGTGCAGGAAGGTCTCCCTTCCTGCACTTAAACAATCATTAAAAAAATGCTGTTATGCAACTTCAGCACACATAGAAGTTACAAAACGGCATTTAAAGATTGTTTATGTGCAGGAGAGGGGACCTTCCTGCACACAAACAATCTTTCCCTGCACGCAGACACCCTTGCACTATGGTGCAAGGGTGCCTGTGTTTGTGCTAGCCTGCTAAGTGTAGTGCCAGCGCAGGGGGAAATGCAGGGCTGCCCCATAGTCTTGTAAATATGGTGCAGCCCAGCGTTTCTGAAGTGGCGGAGTGAGGTATTAAGCCAGGAATGTTAACACCTCACTCCTCCACTTCCCTTGTAAATATGCCCATATGTGTCAGAGCTTCACTTGTGGCGTTGTTGTTTTGCTTGCACCTGCATTGAAGCCGTGAAACTGTTGTTTTCAGATGATTTGCTGACTTTATGTTTATCCTTTTCTGGGCTGGTTCAGGGAGTCAGCTTGGTGTTAACATGCATTTAGCATTGTGATAAAAACTGTGACAGTTATTTGGAATTGGGTAGTGATGAAAAACCTTCTGGTCTGTGAGGGAAATGATAAATCCGTAAGAAAATGAAACAAAAACATTTAAAACATGCATTGGTAAATGCAATAGGTTTCGCCTATATAATTAATAATAAGCAATTTTTTGTCGTAATTTGTAGCTTGGTGATCAGTTGTGCAATATAAGTTACTGAAGCCCATTTCAAGACCTCTATTAAATACAATAGATTTTACAAACACAGCACAAGCGCGGTGCAGGCTTAAATAGGGTACTGTGATAAAGTAATATACATTTTTTGGGTGTAGTAAAATGAGCTGTTTGGGTGTCCTCTTGTCAATTCTGGAAAAAAAGACAATAGCAAGCACACAGAGAGAGTGGGTTCTTGGGAAGCCATGTTCACTGACTTTCATATTTGTTCCATAGTTAGTGATTGCTTTAATTGGCAATCAATTAAGGTGATAGCAATTCGCGAATAGTTATATTATCCGATTTATGTTGCTATTAGGTTTTGGTGAAGGGTCATTAATGATATGGGCATTCATTTAACATGGACAGAAACAGGGTTTGTCTGCTCGTTTTCCCACAGGGTAGGGCCTGCAGCAACCCAATACGTTCAATTTGTTAACCAAGTGCAGAACAGTAAGACAAACAAATAGTAGCAGGGTTCCTTAAAGATGAAACTATGCAAAAAAGAATGTAATCTCCTTTAAAATATAAATGTCAGAGTGAGTTACAAAAATACAGCAGTGGCAATCTGCAAAATCATTTTCAAAATTAAATTGATGAGCTGAGAGAAAATAACTTAAGTACAGCATGCACAAAGATTGTACAGAGCCCAACGGTTTTAGTTAGTGGGTGCCCAGAGAATTGAAGCTGTATAAGTTTTTTTGTGAAACACTGTACACATTCAAAAATAAAGTTATGAAGTTAGAGTAATTGTGTAGGCAAACCTTCAAATTAACCTTCAAAACCAAAAAGCAAATAAAGAAGTGCTCATTCCGCCCCATTTTCTGGATCAGCCTCTATTTTGCAACTCAAACAGGGGCAGTGGTTTTTAACATAAGTGTCCTGGCAAGAAGAAAGGTAATAAATAAATCCTATAATTAAAGAGAAATAAGTGTTCCTCTTTAGTGGCCATTAACAAACCCACAGCCAGAAGATTCCCATTTCACATTCAGTAGTGCAAAGAACATTAGGAATATATTGCATGAAGTGTCACAAGCCAATAGTTAGAAAAGTGAAAATTGGCCTAAAGGGGGCCGAGATATCACAGTGGAAAGGTTTTGGGCTTTGACCCGCAGCTGAGAAAACCAAGGGTGTGGAACTCTGCTGCAAGGGGAGACAGCGTTTACAATGCAGGCATCACATCACAGTTCCTTTACAACGCAGTTGTTACAATGACCGCATTGTTAGAACGTGATGCCTTTACAACGCAAGTCATTAGATCGACTTGCTGTAGGGGGCGCTCAAACATTAGGAATAGTATAATTTACTATTCCAACACCTTCCCTACTGTTGCGCAGGCTGGAGTTTCAATAGTGAATTATACTATTCCTAAATCCGCCGCGCCCCCTACAGCAAATCGATCTAATGACTTGCGTTGTAAAGGTATAACGTTCTAACAACGCTGTCATTGTAACGACTGTGTTGTAAAGGAACGCGATGTGATAGCATGCATAGTAATATGCTATATTCGCTGCAAGATCTTCAAAATCCCCCAGGGTGGTCCAGGGCCCGGGCATCAATGCAAGGTTTTATTAATTATTAATGAGCCCGGGAGTAGGAAAACATGGAGCCAGGAACATCTTAAAGATTTTGGGGGCGTATGTTTTACAGTGTTCTTGCCCTAAGATGTATGTAGGGAGCACCATATATATGGTGCATGTGAGAATCCTGCAGCATCTAAGGGCGATTAGGAATGATGATAAAACTTATCCAATTGCAGCATATGCAGGAACACCATAATGGCAAATATGAGGAGCTTCAGTACTTTGTAATTGATTCAGATCCTAAAAATAGGAGGGTAGGTAACAGAGAGCTCAAGTTGAGGTATCTCGAATCCAAGTATATTGTCATCCTCAATACGAAAATACCTTTTGGGCTGAATTCAGATGAGGAGCTGTATGTACATATATGAATGAATTGATATAAATAGAAACTCTTCTAAGTCCTGGATTATACCGGTTGTAGATAGGCTCAATAATTTATGACTGATTAGTTGTAGGCACAAAGTAGGTATGGGTATTTGCACTTTATACAAGGAACACAAGCTGTTAGGCCTGATTTTAGCTGCGGTGGGGTACTTCTGAAAATGTTCCTTCTGACAAGGTGGTTGTGAATGAAATCAAATTCAATCCATTGGTGTTATCTATATTGAAAATCAGTAGGAGGAAAGACAGAATTGAATTGGAACTAGGGACATGTAATGTTAAAAAAAAACAATAGGGACACTGTATTAGTTGCTGCTGCTGTGACAATATGACCTAGTTTTACTTCTTGCTCCTTTCCCTTTTCCTTTGAACTGTTTCACTATGAAAGAGGTGTAGAGTGTTTCAAATGATTTTAAGCCAATGGTGACAACATCCAATATGAATTTCTGACTCTTTAGATATTTATGGATTTATTGATGTGATATGCCTTTATCTGCATCATTGTGCACTGTGAAGACAAAAAAAGATGGAATGAATGATAATCGACCACAACACTTGCACTTTAAAAATATCAATTTGTTTTGTACTTGTTAAAATGTTTAAAGCACTTGCACCTTATAGAGGGGGGAAGAAGAAAATAGTTTAAAAGCAAAAAAGTTAAATATTATTTCGGAAAATAAATTTAGTGAACAAATATGCCAGTAAGACAAACAAAGGTTACAGCTCTGTCAAACAAAGAGTGCATTAGTGTGTCTACTATGTCTATGCCAGCTGCAGTGGCAGTGTGGTGAGGTATATTTAATGCTAAACATTTGGCGTCTTAAGTATGTGAACAAGGACATAGTAATTACCAAAACACGTTATGCCATACAATCTGATAAATATTTGGATTGAAGTTGAAAATCCAGCAGTGTCATTTGAGATGTCATCAGTGATGTCATCAGTGATGTCACTGACCATGTCATGAAGGATGTCATATGTGATCTCATCAGCAGTGCATTACAGGCGCATGAGTTATAGTTAGCAAAATTAACTATAACGTAGGAATTTCTATGGTTTTGTATGAGTGAAATGTGCAGCTAACTATAACACCCCTGAAACCTATGGTTTTTTCAGTGAATTTCTAAGGTTTTTTAAATGCTAGTTTCTAACTATAATGTCCCTGAAACCTATGGTTTTTTCAGTGAATTTCAAAGGTTTTTTAAATGCTAATTTTAAGTATAATAGTAGTTATACCTATGTTTTTTGTACTGAATTAGGAGATTATTTTAAACTGTTAATTTGTAAATATAATATTTATTAAACAATATTATATACTTTTCTGAAAATTGTAAAAAAAAATAAAAAAAATAAAACTGAAATATAATATATTTATTCTGTTTTATTTTATTATTTTACTATATTTATATATATATATATTTTTATTTTTCAACATTCTGGAGTCGTGCACCCAGAGCGTACCTAACACGACGGGTGTGCGTATTAAAGCTGCCATTTTGGATAAATCGTGAAGGATCCGCTTACGGTGTGCGACGGGTGCGTGTTTTCCAGTTACGTGATATACGTATAATATTACGTGGTGTGCTCGATAGGTATGTGACTGATGCACGACTCCTGCTCCCATGTATTCGCGACACATGCGCATTACGGTACGCGACTTTTGCACTGTGGGGGGCCCCGTGTGATGTCATATGTGGGTGCACTGGGTGCGTGGTTCTGGCGAAAGTTCTTTTATATCAAAATGAATGTATGTGTCTTTAACGGACATATTAGGGCATGAGATTATCATAATTATATTCATAAAAATAATATATTTCTACTTGTAATAAATATTATTTTTAAATATATTTTTGCGGAGTCGCGTCGGGTGTGTTTTTTGTGAGCGCAGGGTGCGCGACTCCCATGTGACCTTAAAAAAAAAGGATTTGATTGGTTTATAACATTCACACTGTAACTATTGAAGGACCCCACCCATATTAATCATTCTTCTTGGACCATCTTCAGAGAAGCATCTCTTCTCCAACTTGAACCTGTTTGTTTATTTTTGGTGTTTTTTGTCAACTCTGAACAAAAATGGCATCTGGAGAGGAGTAGCAGGTGCAACTACTTTCAGATGAAGAAGTGTTGGAGGAAGACCCACCCAAGAGACCAGAGTCTTTTGTCTGGAAGTTCTTCACTTTTCCTTCCGGGCAAAAGATGGTGAATGCAACAAAGGTGACATGCTTGCTGTGTGGCATGGTCCTGTCGCGAGGCAGCAAGAAGAAATACTGCTGTGAAACAGTGAGTATGTACAAGCATTTGCGCACCATTCACCCCGGAATCTTGCTCGGGAGGAAATGAGGTGAGCTGCGTAAAATCCAGCACCAGCAGTTGCTAGCACCTCAAGAGCGTCACAACCTACACCTCCTATGGACATAAGGGCAGAATTTGCGTTTTTGGAACAGCACTGTGTGAAGGGCAAAAAAATCATCTGCCACGGCGAGCGGTCGGTGGATGCAGTTTGTGGTGCCCAACGCAACCACCGCTGTTAATTTTTGTTGTTGTTGTTGTTTTTGGAATGATAACTAAATCCAAAAGTTACCTGTTTACTTTGTTCCTTTTTTTGTTCAGTTCTTGAAAAAACACAAAAGAAATACAAAATTGTTAAAAAAAAAAAATACAAAAGAAAAAAGAAGAAAAAAAAATGGTTCAATATATGTGTAGACCATGATTGACTGAAAGAAAGCATTAGTAGTGTATGGTAAATTTATAGGGGAAGGTGTATGAGGAAGTGCTGTAGTGTGGCACCGCAAGCCCTTTTGCTGCACTGCGCTGCTGCACTTCTGAAGCACAGGGATGTGACATATTTACATGAATATGTCGCATCTCTGTGCTGCCCTCTGCACTGGCGCACAAACTGTAGCCATGTGCTAGCACTGGCACCCTTGCACCATGGTGCAAGGATGCCTGCATCGTGGGCTGATTGTTTTTGTGCAGGAAGGTACACCTTCTTGTACAAAAACAATCACTAAAGGCATTTTCCTCCTTCAATGTGTGATGTAGAATACAGCATGCATTGAAAGAGGAAAAAATGAGGAGAAATGAAAACATTTCTCCTCATTGCGCCTTGCTACGCCACCTCTAGGGTGGTGCAGCATTCACACACATGTCCAGATTTATGATTTCTTGTAAATCTAGAGATGTGTCTTGTTCCATGGGTGTTGTGTGGCAACATACACAGCAACAACCATGGAACGCCCCTTCAACACAAAGTGCTGTGTATGAAGGGGCCGTATTTACAAGGAGAGGAAAAGCCATGCAGGGTGGCTTTTCCTCTCCTTGTAAATATGGAGGTGCCCCCAGCACCTCCACTACGTCACAAAAAGTGATGTACTAGTGGCGCAGGGGGCTTGTAAATCTACTCCATAAGTGCTTACGTATTGGCAGAGTAATACGATAAGTACATAGTGCTGGATGGGTGATTGAGGAAGTGCATGAGACTGACAGGAGGAATCCTAGACTATATAGGTACTACTTCAGTATTTAGTGGAGTGTACCAATAGTATGTATATGCTTAGATGTTTGTTGGGATTGTGCACAGAATATTGTAGGTGTACTTGTGTTAGTGCCTAGGCCATTCCATAAGAACATCATTATTAATTTGAATTATCACAGTGCTGTAAATAGAGTACATGGTCAATGTATAAGTGCTTAGGTTTTGATGGAGGTATAAGATAAGAAAATAGTGCTGGATGGATGATTGAGGAAATGCATGAGACTAACAGGAGGAATACTAGGCTGCATAGGTACTACTTCAGTATTTAGTGGGGTGTACGAATAGTATGTATGTGGTTAGAGGTTTATAGGCATTGTGCATAGAATACTGTAGGTGTACTTGTGTTAGGGGCTATGCCATTCTATAAGTACATGACTAGTAGCTGGAATGATTACACTGCTACAAACAGGGTGCGTGAAGAATTTATAAGTGGATAGATATTGGCAAAGTGATAGCATAAGTTGATAGTGGTGGATGGGTTATTGGAGAACTGCATGGGAGTGGCACGAGGATTCCTAGTCTGCATGGGTAGTAACTGGGTGTTTGTAAGAGTGTATCAATAGTATGTATGTGGTTACAGTTCTGTATGTATACTACACAGAATAGTGTACCTGTACTTGTGTTAGTAGCTAGGCCATTCCATAAGTACATGATTAGTAACTGGAATGATTACAGTGCTGCAAAGAAAGTGCATGGAGAATTTATAAGTGCTTATGTGTTGGCGGAGTGATAGTATAAGTAGCTAGTGCTGGACGGGTTATTGGAGAAGTGCATGGGACTGACAGGAGGATTCTTAGCCTGCATGGGTACTAACAGGGTGTTTGCAAGAGTGTATCAATAGTATGTATGTGGTACAGCTCTGTATGTATATTGTACAGAATATGATACCTGTACTTGTGTTAGTGACTAGGCCATTCCATAAGTACATGACTAGTAACTGGAATGATTACAGTGGTGCAAACAGAGTGCATGGTGAATTTATAAGTGCTTGGGGTGTTGGTGAAGTGATAGGATAAGTAGATAGTGCTTGATGGGTGATTGCAGAAATGCATGGGACTGATAGGAGGATTCCTACACTGCATAAGTACCAACTAGATATTTAGAGAAGTGTACCAATACTGTGTAGATGGTTAAAGGTCTGCAGGCATTGTGCAGAGAATATTGTAGGTGTACTTGTGTTACTGGCTAGGCCACTCCATAAGTATATGACTAGTAATTGGAATGATTACAGTGCTGCAAAGAGAGTGCCTGGTGAATTTATAAGTGCTTAGGTATTGGCAGAGTGATAGGATAAGAAGATAGTGCTGAATGGGTGATTGAGGAAGTGCATAGGACTGACAGGAGGATTCCTAGGTTGCGTAGGTAGTACCTTAGTATTTACAAGAGTGTTATAATAGTATGTATGTGGAAAAAGTTCTGCATGCATAGTGCAGAGAATATTGTAGGTGTACTTGTGTTAGTGGCTAGGGCACTCCCTAAGTACATCACTAGTAATTGGAATGATTACAGTGCTGCAAAGAGAGTGCCTGGTCAATTTATAAGTGCTTAGCTATTGGCAGATTGATAGGATAAGAAGATAGTGCTGGATGGGTGATTAAGGAAGTGCATGGGAGTAACAGGAGGACTCCTAGGGTGCATGGGTAGTAAGTGGGAATTTGCATGAATGTATAAATAGTATATACCTGGTTGGAAGTATGCATGTATACTCTACAGAATATTGGAGGTGTACTTGTGTTAGTGGCTAGGCCACTCTATAAGTACATTACTAGTAATTGGAATGATTACAGTGCTGCAAATAGAATACATGGTCAATTTATGAGTGCTGAGGTATTGGCGGAGTGATAGGATAAGAAGATAGTGCTGGTATTGGTAGAGTAATAGGATAAGTAGATAGTGGTGGATAAGTGGAGAAGTGTAAGGGATAGACAGGAGGATACCTAGACTGCATAGTTAAGGTGCTGGTAGTTGACAGCAGGGTGAGTTTATAAGTGCTTGTGTTTTGGTACAGTGATTAGATAAGGACATAGTTCTACTGAATGATTAGAGTATTGCAAGAAGATCACCTGAGAAAATGCATGACTGCTTGGGTACTGACAGAGGTATTGAATTAGTAGTAGCTAGTAGTAAATGACTTAAAAACTACATTACCAGTAACATAGTGATTGGTGGACTGTATTGTTAATACCTGAGGTATTTTAGACATTAATAAGCAGTGAGTAGGTGTTTAAAGGTGTGTATGAATAGTGCCTGGATGAATGTAGTAGTGGATGGATAGTGTTTGGATTACTTAACCTTACCTTTACAGTAGTAGATATCAAAATATTGTAATTTGTTTTGCAGTTCTTTGTTATATTTTAAAGTTTAAAAACCTTTTAACTTTAGAAGTAGGATATGTAAAAGAGAAGAAAAAAACAGTTATAATATATAATATTATCATTTTATAAATACTACATAATTTAAGCATAATATAAATTATTTTGTTTGCCTTTTTTGCTATTCAAGAAGATTGTTTAAAAAAAAACAAATCTGTCTCAAAAATATTTTTAACATAGTGAACTATCTCTGCACATTGCATAAAACTAAAATCCTCATTAACATAGCATATAAACAAATCACACATATATAAAATGCTTCTTTGTAAGAACATTTTGTTACCACAATATGAAACAACTGAAACAATAATTCAATCAACAATTCTTTATAATTTCCTTATACTCTAAATGATTTTCTTTAAAATGTATGCTGTCAGAATATCCTAGAAAAAGTGCTTAATTCATATTAATATCTTTCCTCTAGGCCAAATGATATTCCTGAAATCCTTTATACTGAAATTGTCCAAAGTAATCGTATTAATACAGTTTAACATATTCCCAATTTTAAATAGACAGTGTAATGTCCAGATGTTGTAGAAGGTCCAATCATGGAAAATAATAGCTACTGCTACAAAACGTCTTCCTGACATTGATAGTTGACTTGCTACAACATTTTTTATTAAAGTTTCCAATTTTCTTCCATCAGCTGTGCAAAGTTGTATCATTAAAATTATATACTGTCCACATTTTTCTATAAATAGTGTTGATAAAATTTCTGATTTGGATTGGGTACACTCCATGTTTTGATTTGCCGCTTTAGCTTATTTGTTGAAAGACACTGTTTTACAGTCTGGTATTGTTAAATATATAAATCTTTCAGTGTCTATGTTAGTGGTAGAAGAAAACCTACAATTTTCACATTCATGTTCCCATTTATAACGAAGTCCAAATAGATTTTCGATTTGTATTCCTTCCTCTTCTAATACTGCAAGAATATACATTAGAAATTCCTGAGCATCTTGTTGCACATTCTGTGTAAATTGTGTAGAACCAGAACATATATCCAAAAGATTCCGAATATCAGAAACACTTTGTATTTTACTTTTATCAGTTCTCAATTTTGCAAAAATAGAACGCATCAAGGAACAAAACCTTTTTTCATGATTCTCCATAATTTGCTGTTGCAGATATTCTAGAAAAAATACAACATTTACCACTACATTAGCATAGCAGTTGATACCTGAACTATTTTCTAACTGATATCCGACAATCTCTTCAATAGTATCCTTTTTCTTTTTGCTTGGAATTTCAACATTATCCTGATTTTTTTTTCTTCTCTTTAACTTCACTACAGATATTCTCATACCTTCTTTTTTGACCACTACACGCTTTTCATATACAGGATATTCACATAAATTTAGGAGCATACAGTCTCCTTAACCGATTATACTCTCTTACACAATTTACATCTGCACTAATCTTTCTCTCATCAAAATCAATCAAATGCAATCCAGATAAAGTTGTGACTCGGAACAAAGTAACATATGCCATACTCTCTTTAAATATGGTACTTCCAATATTTACCAAAGCAAGCACTGTCTACACTTAAACCTTGAGATTTATGAATAATCACTGCATATGCCAAAGAAAGAGGAAACTGTTTTCTACGAACATACAATTCTTTAACAAGCAAAAAACGAGCAGAACAACGAGCAATTTGTTTTACTTCTTCAATCTGATCAAATTAGATTTTCAAATATTCAATTCCATTTTTTTTTATAATTAACAAAATCAACATCTTTTCCCATTGCTCCATTTACTAAACCTTTTTCCACATCCAAATTACGCCTTAAAATAACCCAACAGTTTACACATACATATAAATTCTTTTCTAAACCAGCAGTTTTAGATATAGATTTTTCTAAAGAATCCAATTTTGTTTTCAGTTTTTCTGTCAAAATAATAGTAATTCCTTCATGCTCTATTTTATCACTGGCTTCCATTTTTATTATTTTGTTCATTTTCCAGCTTTAAAAGTTCTTCATTGAATGTACAACAGTCTCGCAGTGTTGGCATGAGGCAGATTATAGATTTATTTTCTGCAATTTTGTTTGTATATTTTTGCAGGATCTATATTTTCATTTGGAAACAAGTTGGTAAGTAGCCGACTTTGCAAAGCTTGTTTGCCATGTTCTGGCAATACTCCAATTCTTATATCTTGAAGAATGGTTCCATAATCTTCATCATTTGCTTGTCGCATAGTTTTAATGAGTTCTTTGTACTCAAAATATGACCAAATGTTAACGTTTCCAACACTTCCCAAAGACTTTCTGGTGTCTTTGTGCACAAGCGTTTTAAATACTGGTTGCCCTTTTTACAGGAGTAAGTTGCAGTAGATCACCAAAAACAATCACATCCTTTCCTCCAAATAAGACATCGTATTCTGTTTTTGAAATTTGCTGCATTCTTAAATGCACAAAGGCAAGCATTAAGTTTGAGACCATGCTCACCTCATCAATAATCAGAAGTTTCATTTTCTTTAGCACTTCATAACAAGCTTCTCCAGATAGCTAGTGATATTCCAATTTATTTTCCTGTTCCACAGGTAGCATTTAGTAAAATAATTTAATGTAATTCCTTTAATGTTGTGTGCTGCCAATCCAGTTGGAGCAGTTACAACACAAGACAAATGTGAGTCAGTTATTTTGCGTAGATAAGTGGTCAAAACTTTAATCAAGAAACTTTTTCCTGTACCAGCTGGACCACTGATATACATTCGGATAGGTTGAAATGATGTGCATGTGCATTCTTTCTTTTCATGAAGAAAACCATGGTCGATCTGTTGTCTAACTTGCTGATATATTTCTTTCTGTTCAATATTTAGTTCCTATTCCAAGTTTTCTAAGTCCATAATATCTTCTTGAGCTTGATGCATTGCTGTTTCCACTTCATTCATGGCAATTGCTGCTTCATTTTCAAGAATTGGTTGTCCTAGTGGATCTTGACTTAGGGTACCAGAACTTTGACTGTCTTGAGAACTGTCTCTAGCAATCTCAGCTGCAATAGTATTTTCTTGATCAATTTCTTCATTGAACATTTTGAGATAATTTGCAAAAACTGGGCATTCAATGCTATCTTTAGATGCATTGAAAGAATCTTCATAGCACTGAAAATCTGCAAGTAATTCCAATTCCATACGCCAAGTACTAAATAGTAAAATTCTCTTCTATCAGCAGTATCACAACTCAGTTTCCTGTGATTAATCAGATTTCCTTTACTATGTTTCACCAAACATCCTTCTGAACCAATCACTGCATATTTTCCTTCATTTATGTTTTCTGTAGTATTTTTCTTAAAACTGTAAAATTGCAGCACTTCATATGTTCTCAAGATGACGACTTCTATTTGGATAGTATGTATCCAACATGTTTGTTTTGACAATATCTGTACTTCCTGGTTCATTTACTGCTAAATATTCAATTTCTTGTATAGGTTTAAGTACTCGATTTCGCATTGCAGCAAGACCTAGACTCACCCAAATGATCCCGCATGACTTTGAATATAAACTTGCAGACGACAACTGAGCCGAGCATTCGTACGCTCCAATCTCTTGATGGGATAACATCTTCAAGCTAAAACTGTACAATTTCTTACTAAGTCTCTTCTTGTGGGAAATTTCTTCGCACATTTCTTTCAACTCCGTCTTTTCTGATTTTGTTATGTATGATGTTACATACCGAGCAACAGCAATGGAATTGTCCGCAACATACTGGATATCCATATTAGCATTCCACATTGAGAGAATAACTGGATTATAATCATTGATATACTTTGATTCTTCACTTCTACTCAAATTGTACGTATTTTTTGGGAGATTTTCTAGTGATGGTAAGTCTCACTGCTGACATGAAACTGTTTACTCTTCCTTTGGATATTACTGGACGTGGAAATCCAAAACGACATTTGGTATAAAACTTTTCCTTCGACTTGTATTTCGTTGACAATATTTGCCACATCGATGACTTTGGAATCGTAACACTTGTTGCCTTAAGGTGTTTTCTTCTGTTCTTTTTGGTATAACACATGTAACATGATCTTGTACAAAAGATAAAACAGTGTCATCCGAATCAGTTCCAAATTTGGGTGTATCCTTGATCCATAACAGCATATGTATATGAGGAGCACCTCTAGCATGATACTCCTTTCTTTAAAAGAAATCAATAACTTCTCCAAGAGGAGGATTCTTTTGATTGCAGAGAAAAGATGTCATAGCTTCAAACCTATGGTTGAAATATCTGCATACTTTTACAGGATCCAAAGAGCAGAATTCTCCAGGTGTCTTGTATTCAATATTTTTAATATTTGAATTTGCTTCTCGAAGAAATTCAAGTAAATCATCCCAGGCGTATTCAGCACAGCTTAGGGTAACACACCACGTAGGAGTTCCTAAGTTCCTTAGCATACATTTAAGTTCTCCATGACGACGAAACCAATACTCATTAGTACCGTGCTGACATGCCATTAAATTAATCAGTTGAGATTCTAAATGATTGTCTCTCTGATGTACTTTATCCATAAATTCCTTTGCAGAAACATTTTGAAGATGTACTCCTGTTTTTAATATGTGTTTGACTGCATATGAAAGTCCAGACAAGTCACCCTCAAACACAAGATGAAATATATGGGATACATTGTCGAAATCTTGGATCTTCTGCATACAATTTTGTTGTCTGATATTCTGAAGCAGGAATCTGTACTGATAGTTCGTCATATCGTCCACCTTTTCCAGTGGGAAAGAACTGTGGAAAACATCAAGCTTCCAAACTTTTTTCCCATATACTCATGGGAGTCCCCTTCGCTTTTTTCATTTGGAATAATTCTATAGTATTCCCCATCACTTCTTTTGAATGAAGTTGATGTACACTATAATGTTAATAAATTTCTTCACTTTTGTATATGACAACTTTTTCAATTGGACCACTTTATCATCTCCTAAAACTATTTCTTCTTCTTTTACATACACATTTTTGTAGTAATCATTGTTTTTTATAAGATATAACGTTGCCTTTTGCACTTTCCTAACATCAACTAATTCCTGCCAAATTTTCTTACTCTTAGTAGGAACACCATTAACTAGAATAACTAGTGGCTCACTTTCTACATTTTCTACACCAATAGTTTCAATATTTATCTTTAAATATAGAGGTAAATATACAACTCTTCCTTTTCATCCTCGCTGTAAATCTGTAGGAGGCAATTTACCTATTTTAGGCTCCATGCGAACAATAGCCTGAAATGGGTGCACACATTGAATCAGAATAGACTCATACGTGTTTAAATCTATCAGTTCTGGAGGACTAGTTACTAACTCTAGATTATTATGGACAGCTCTAGCAGGCATTTTATTATCGTCTAATTTGTTATAACAATATTTCCAAATACGCTGATCAGTACCCAAATCAAAGCAATCCTCTACCAACAAATAAGTTGCAAATTCCTTCCATTTATCATTATTTTCTCTTTCATTTTTTAAATACAGATCAACAGTCTTAGTCTGATTTCTATAGTGAGTTCATCGGCAACAAATACAAGTGTAATTTGGTCTTTCACACAAAATTACCTTAAACTTTGTAGTTTGTTCTTCAAACTTCTCTGTACTACTATTTTCCTCATTTTCTTCAACACCTACTTCTATCAATGTCTCACTTTGCCCACTCTCTTCTTAAGGACCAAAGTAACGAAACTCTATTTCATCATGCCTGAGTCATTGTACAAGTGCATGGACAATGACTGGGTAGGTAGAGTGCTGGTAGTTGACAGCAGGGTGAGTTTGTAAGTGCTTGTGTTTTGGCACAGAGATTAGATAAGGACATGGTTCTGTCAGGATGATTGCAAGAGTGGAGCGAGAGTGACAGTGTGATTGGGGCACTGCATGAGTACTACTTATATTATTGCAGGAGTGAATCAGTAGTCTGCAGGGGGTTAGGGGCCTGCATAGATTGTGCACATTTGACTGTAGCACAGTGTCTCTTCATGCCTGTGTCATTGTACAAGTGCATAGACAGTGACTGAGTAGGTAGAGTGCTGGTAGTTGACAACAGGGTGAGTTTATAAGTGCTTGTGTTTCGGCACAGAGTTTAGATAAGGACATAGTTCTGTCAGGATGATTGCAAGACTGGACAAAGACTGATAGTGTGATTGTGGCACTGCATGAGTACTACCTAGATTATTGCAAGAGTGAATCAGTAGTCTACAGGGGGTTAGGGGCCTGCATAGATTGTGCACATTTGACTGTAGCACAGTGTCTCTTCATGCCTGAGTCATTGTACAAGTGCATAAACAGTGACTGAGTAGGTAGAGTGCTGGTAGTTGACAGCAGGGTGAGTTTATAAGTGCTTGTGTTTTGGCACAGAGATTAGATAAGGACATTGTTCTGTCACTATAATTGCAAGAGTGGACAGAGAGTGACAGTGTGATTGGGACATTGCATACGTACTATCTGGATTATTGCAGGAGTGAATCAGTAGTCTGCAGGGCTTTAGGGGCTTGCATAGATTGTGCACATTTGACTGTAGCACTGTGTGTGTTAATGCCTGAGTCATTGTACAAGTGCATGGACAGTGACTGGGTAGGTAGAGTGCTGGTAGTTGACAGCAGGGTGAGTTTGTAAGTGCTTGTGTTTCGGCACAGATATTAGATAAGGACATGGTTCTGTCAGGATGATTGAAAGAGTGGACAGAGAGTGACAGTGTGATTGAGGCACTGCATAACTACTATCTGGAATATTGCAGGAGTGAATCAGTAGTCTGCAGGAGGTTAGGGGCCTGCATAGATTGTGCACATTTGACTGTAGCACGTTGTCTTTTCATGCCTTAGCCATTGTACAAGTGTATAGACAGTGACTGAGTAGGTAGGCTGCTGGTAGTTGACAGCAGGGTGAGTTTATAAGTGCTTATGTTTCGGCACAGAGATTAGATATGGACATGGTTCTGTCAGGATGATTGCAAGAGTGGTGAGAGAGTGACATGTGTGATTGGGGCACTGCATGGGTAATATGTAGACTATTGTAAGAGTGAATCAGTAGTCTGCAGGGGGTTAGGGGCCTGCATACATTTTGCAAATTTAACTGTAGCACAGTGTCTCTTCATGTCTGAATCATTGTACAAGTGCATACACAGTGATTGAGTAGGTAGAGTGCTGGTAGTTGTCTGCAGGGTGAGTTTATAAGTGCTTGTGTTTCTGCACAGTGATTAGATAACTGCATGGCTACTACTTGAATTTTTGCAGGAGTGAATCAGTAGACTGCAGGGGGATATGGGACCGTAAAGATTGTTGACATTTACCTACATACTAACTACGAAATTGGACATTATAGAACCACAAAAACACTTCTCATGCACTTATAAAATCACATATTCACTACCTTTGTACTCCTGTAATCTATCAGGTACCTCCCATTAATTCAGTAAATATAGATACAACTATATAAATACAATGTAAACAAATAAATGACTCATGACATACTATCTATTTAAGGAGACAACTACTACATACCAGAACGAGTAAAATGTAGTGGTTTTATTTTGAACTACATGTTGCCAAATAAATCTACAAATATGCAAAATCATCAAACTGTACCTTCCAACAAACTTAATTAAGAAGAGTAATCAACAACACCTTTTTTATGAGGATTTCTAAAACCACACAGACTGTACAAACTAATAACAGAATTATAATCATTAACACCTTATATGATCAATTTGCAAACAGCACAGCTGTACCTCATTTTACTAAACTATCTATAATAATGCCATTTTATTAAACGATACCTTACTCCAAAAAATATGCATGCCTAATAAACTGCACCTTATATAAACATTTTTGAAAATACACATTCTTCTTGCATATTTAACCAATTAATATTAAATAAGAAGCATCATTCAACTATACCTTTCAAGACACTTAATAATATATATATTAGTGCACATACTATTTTTAAAACAAAGTTCAAATACAATAGAATTTATTGGGGCATAATGTTATCATCATTTAGTGCCCCTTGTTATCCATCAATTTTGGAGACTGATCGGGACCAGGTACCCATTGCAAGCCCGGCCCCCTTTTCAGTATTAAAAACAGCAGGAAGTTGTTCACCGAAAGCAATACAGAAGCAAAAACCATGTCAGTAAAACTCGGTAACAGTAGATTGGTCCTGGCTCCCAGGGACCCTAGCAAAAAGCGCGATTGAAATATTTCCAATCTAGGCGTATCAATATGCTTGTGGAACGTCAATGGCCTAGGACAAAAAATTCAATCAGCCGCTACTAGTGGCTTCCTAAAGGAGCACGACATCATTCTACTGCAGGAAACCTGAGCAGTTGACAATTCACCCATAGAAGGCTATCTCGAATTTGCATAGTTCGCAACAAAACATTCTAAGTTCAGTATGCCAAGCGGCGGCCTAGCCATCTACGTGCCAACCAAACTATCTCAGCATACTAAACAGCTGAAATTTAAAGAAGACTGGCTTAGTGGAATACTAATGGGAAGCAGACAGATCGAAAGCCAGCTACTTCTTCTCAATGTTTATATATCCCCGCGGACCGCAGAGAAAAAGTCCAAATTGGATAGCCTGACCAATAACGTATGTAATTTGCTTAACGAGTACGGCAGCATACCAAGTATAATCACAGGCGATTTCAACACAAACCGTTATAGTAATCTCATTGAGGATCCTGAGCCTACTCTGCAAATGGTTCCATCACACCTAGTCTCACAGTCAATTCCCACCAACAACAGACCATCTAAATTGGGGGAGTACACAGTTACCCAACTCAGCAGCATTGGTTATACCGTCCTGAATGGTCGTTTCCCTATGGATAAACCCCCAGTCTGGACACGATCTGATGGCCGAACTTTCTCTTTTCTGGATTTTTCTCTAGGGAGTATAGAAATTCTCCCACTGATTGAGAACTACTACATTGCACCACAAGGCGATAGCGACCACCGGCCTCAAATAATAACAATACTCGCGAAAACCCCACACCACCAGGAGTTAGCTTACACCCACGGAGGCACCTATACAGAGAATTTAAAATGATTGAAATGGTCAGTTGACATGGCGCATCAAAGAGGAAAACTGGGCACCAGGTATTCAATCATACATTTGACCAGCACCAAAAAACTAAAGCTTCACAGAGATCGAGCCCTTCGGCAATCAAGGAAGAGCCCAGACAACAGAACAAAATTTCTCAATTATAAGCAAGCTCAAGCAGCCTTTAAGTCTGCCGCACGAAGGGAAAAACAAGAAGCCTCCGATCAATTTTGGCCGAAGCTCTTCCATGAAAGCAGGAAATCAAATTCAAAGCAATTCTGGTCCATGGTGAACAGGAGCCAGCGAGGCAGTAATGGCCACGGTAATGCAAATATCAGTGCCGATGAATGTATCTACTTCTTATCCTCTCACTTTAAGATCATCCATTACAAAGACAACAGCCCCATTTCACCAAGCATAAACAACTCAATGATACTTCCACTGGTAGCCGCGAATCAAACACGGCCGCGGACAAGCCCTCTACCCATTAGCACACCCGAAGAGCTTGTTCACATAAGCAGGAACATCACTAACTCACTCACTGAAAAGCCAACAGTGACACCTGAAGGAATAAAGAACAGGATCCTGCGCTCTATAAGGAAAGCCAGGGCTGATGGTGCACCAGGTCCAAATGGTCTCCCCCAGGCAATGTTCAAAATGGAAGCCGAATTCTGGTCAGAACATCTGACCCCCCTGTTTTTGGAATGCAGATCAAACTATGAAGTTCCCTACTCCTGGAGAGGTGCAATCATCCACCCCATTTAAAAAAGTGGGAAGAGAAACAACCCCAGTAACTATCGAATGATAGCCCTACTTGACGTGGAGTCTAAATACTATGCCAGTATTCTATTGGAAGATCTCCTGACCTGGGCAAATGAATCAAAGCACCTCCCATTCAATCAAACAGGTTTTGTGGCCAAATCCGGTATAACAACCAACCTACTGACATTATCTGTTCTAATAGAGAAAGCTACTGTCCAACACACTCATCTGCACTGTTGCTTTGTGGACTTCAAAGCAGCCTTCGACCACATGCCCCGGGAACTATTGTGGCAAAAACTAAAAGGCTGGGGAGTTCCTCAATCCTTGCTACTAGCAATAGTTCAACTCCACTCTAAAACGTGGATAAGAATCAAGCTGGGTGAAGGCTCCCACGTTTCCAGGACGATTGAGACCAGAAGTGGAGTAAAACAAGGTTGCATGCTGGCTCCACTCCTTTTTAACCTGTTCATATCGGCCCTTTCGCCAATCCTTGACAGCGTCAATTGTCATCCCCCTCAATAAGATGGAGTACGAATTAGCAACCTCCTATACGCCAATGTCTTGATGCTGCTCAGCCACACGAAGGTGGGCTTACAGAGGCTACTTGATGAACTGTTCCCCTACACTGAAAACAACCTCTTGAGCTAAATCTATCAAGAACAAAAACAATCACCTTTGGGAAACCCAAGAAGTCGCGCGGAGGGTGGCACTTCAACAACGTAAAAATTGACTCAACACCTCACTATAATTATCTTGGAATATTTTTAGACTCCAGAAGCTCATTTGCTATGCAAAAAGAAGCACTGAGGACCAAGGCTCTGGCTTTAGAGGCAGCAGCAACAAAACTGTCAGCTTTATCCTACTGTTAAAAGTGATAAAGGCAAAAACATCTACAGCCTTATGCATCAACCCAAAATCCAGTCGGTAAAATACCGATTCCTTATTAGCTCCCGGTATTAAGTAAAAAATTCCCAATCCCAATGCATCAACCCAAAAGCAGAAATCGATATTTAAGGAATCCTTAAATAGCGATTCTTTAAATAGGGATTCCTTAAATACCGATTCCTTAAATAGCGATTGCATTTAAGGAATCCCAAAGTGAGATTCCTTAAATGCAATGCATCAAAGGTAAAAAATTTGCGATTTCGCTAATAAGGGGAGCAAATTACCATGAAGATGAACTGCATGGTAATTTGCAAAAACTTTGAAAAATGCACTTTTGTGCATTTTTCAAAGTGTCATGTTGCGCACACACATGCCCTTAGAGCATGTGTGTGTGCAACATATGTGCACATATCATTTTCAGGGGTGCAACAGGGTGTCCTTTTGACACCCTGGCACCCTTGAAAGTGCTCCAGCGATTAGCGATTCGGTAATACCGAATCGCTAATACAGAATGGCTTTACATTCATTCCTATGGGCCTCCAAGCCCATAGGAATGAATGGGTAGGTATTCCTTATTACCGATTCGGTATTACCGATTCGGTAATAAGGAATGTTAAGGAATCGCTATTTGAATAGCGATTCCTACATGCATAGCCTTTTGCTATTCCTTATTAGCGATTCCTTATTTTTCGCTAATAAGGAATCGCAAATGCTAATGTTGATGCATATGCCCCCTAATTCCTTGACGTACGGCTAAGAGATCATGAAGGGAACCACAAACATTCTTCTAAATAAACTGACAACTAAAATCCGTAAACGTGCATGCCATCTTCCAAATTCAGCATCACCGGCACAAGTCCACCTGGAATTTGGCTTACTTGACCACCACGGCGTTTAGGCTGGAGCATTTATAAAGATTTGCAACAGACTGCGTCAAGCCCGGGAAGACTCACTGGAGACCAGACTCTGGCAAGAAATTTAGAAAAGTCATACAACCCATAAATATCGGCTCCACTTGGAGCACAGCTTACAATTACTTGGTATCAAGGATTTTTGGGGAACAAAACCCCCGAGTCTGCATTAAAGCTAGTTATCGAGAAGAGCGCCAGGTTGTGGTCCTTTCACTCAGACAAGGCAATACTGTCAAAAAGAAAACACGCCTGGGCAGTAATCAATAACTTTAACCCAGGAGTAGAATCCCTTCATCTATCAAGCACCACGGCACTTTACCTGAAACGAAAGTTCCTGGCGCTGAGGTTGGGCGAATGGCCTTCCTTGAAAAATCTTCCAGATTGGCGCCGGAATGACAGCCACACCCAATACAGGCTGTGCGGTTACCACACCGAGGGGTTGGAACACATAGGGGCTGATTCAAATCCGGGTCGGAAAGCACTCCGACCGAGTCGGATCCGGAGTGTTTTCCAACCGAGCCGGACCCCTACAGTCCGAACGAGCGAGTACGATGCGCACGTATGCTGTCGGACTCGGTTCGGTCGGACTCCCATAGAAGTCAATGGGAGCCAGTTGTACGACGCGTACATACGCTCCCATTGACTGAATGGGTACATCTCGAACAAGTGCGCCCCCTACAGTGGGTACGAATCGGTGCCATCCGCACCGTACATGCCTGTGTTGGGGAGACCCATAGGTCTCCCCCTGTGTGCGAGTCGTACGGCTGCGGGTGTCGGGGGGTCCAACGCGGACCCCCGAAGTTCGACTCCGGGAGCTTTTGCGAGCCGGACACTCCGGATCGCACAGGCTGTCCGACGAGTGCATCGTACTGGCTCAGTCGTGAATCGCATCCATTGCACGCCACGGTTAGCTTACGACCGAGACATACGGAGCAGTTCGGACCCAGAAACGACTCGGTCGGTGAATTTTATGTAGCACGCATGGTACTGGCTTGCTCGTACAGCTGTACGAGTCGACCGGAAAACATGCATACAGCTCATAGTTTTTCCATCCGGATCACGTTCGGTGCCCTTCCGGCCCGGATCGGAATCGGCCCCATAGTCTGCATATGCCCAACAATGCTCCCTTTTAGACGCTCATTATTGCGAGAAGAATGGATAAGTCTTGGAATTCGATCTTGCCGCCAAGCTATAATAGCAGCTTTCAACCCGGATAATACAAAGCTGAATATCGGGCTAACAAAATTTGTAACTAAAGTACTAAGACAGTTGGAAGTTATCGGGGCTGCCAACCCTGTCCCATTAGAGCTGAGGGAAACTCCATCATTTGACACACCAACGCCTTGTCGGCTATTAACAAACGGTTGATTTGAACCTGGTCCAAGAGACTTTTAACAGCAGTTAAGAAGCCAAGTAGAGTTTTAACTAAAATGTTATTTCAACAATTTTAAGAAATGTATCCATTTTATGAACACGATGCGTGCTTTTATATTGTAAGGTTTTCATTTACCAACAATAAAGTTTTATACACAGAGAGAATAGAAATTATTCCAATATATATTTGTACATTTAATACATTAATTTAACCAGCAGCGTTTCATAAAAATGTCAAATCTATATTACATAAATCTCTTAAAAATATAACTCACCTTTTAAATAAATCTGTTGAATGAAAAATCTCACACACTCACCTTTTAAATAAATCTGTTGAATGAAAAATCTCACACACTCAGTCAGGATTTTCTTTTTCACACAGAGAATGTAGATGAGCACACTCTCCAATGTGAAACCAGTATTGGCAAACTTTCCCTCCAATTTTCAATACATGTAACCCACAAATTACATTGCTTCACAGTGTTTTTCAAATTGAAAAGCGAATTTCCATTGGTCATAGAGAATAATACTTTTCAACTGACATCTTCACCCTTTGTACTTAATGTCAGTTTCCATAGACAGGTCATGCAACATTCAACTTAGCTGCCAGGTCAGAAGTTCACCACACAATGTTGCAAATGACAACAGCAGGTGTGGTTGACTTTGCAAAGCATGCCCTTTCCCTTTTTGCTGTACCTTTCAAACATTTCTTAATAACCAATAACAAGCATGCTTTCTAAACAAAGTAAAATGCACCCTATATCTGAATGTAGAGTGTTCTTAAACAGCCAATCAAATCTCTACTTTCTTAAAAACAGCATATTGTCCACCATTTTAGATAGATTTAATTCTACCCCCTGCCTACCTCACCTACAGACATCTTTTGATTACCTTCAGAGATCCCTTCAAGATGCTTTCAGTGTGGATTGTTGGGCACAGCTATGTTTTTGGGTGAAAAATGTATGCTGAAAGCAGAGGTATTGACAAAGACCTAGCTTTGCAAAATGTAGATATTAAATGGATTGGACAGAGAGGATTAAAGTGGCACCAATTGATGCCATTGGTTAAAACCTTGATGCATCTCCAACCCCCTGACCTCATGATTGTGAACTGTGGTGGCAATGACCTAGGCACATTGACTGGGGTAGGTCTGGAAATGCTAATGAAGGACACCTTTGCAGAATTGATGTTGCTTTTCCCCCAAACTGCCTTGGTCTACTCTAACATATGCCAAAGACAAAAATGGAAGTGGTCCTATCAATTTTGTCCACAGATTGAGAAAGCTAGAAAAAATGTCAATAAAGTTGTTTCTGCTTATCTCAGAGACCATGGTATGGGGTCCATTTACAACAACAATCTACGTTTTGATATGGATGGTATCTACAGGAGTGATGGTGTACACTTCACAGATAAGAGAAACAGAGTCCTTCTCAACAACTGAAGACTCTGCATCGGCACTTACATGTAGCTACAAAAATCTCCCAATAAACACATGGGCTCTTTTTAGAGCCACCCAAGATGCTAACATATAATATAGGTTTATAATGAAAAAATCTTAAATTTTTGTGTTTGGAGTCGTGCACCCAGCACGATTAGGAGTCGCGCACCCCTCGCGTTCACAACAGGGGGCCGCACTGGGAGTCACGCACCCCTCGCGTTCACACCAGGGGGCCATGTTGGGAGTTGTGCACCCCTCGCGTTCACACCAGGGAGCCGCGCTGGGAGTCACGCACCTCTCGCGTGCACACCAGGGGCAGCGCTGGGAGTTGTGCACCCCTCACGTGCACACCAGGGGGCCGCACTGGGAGTCATGCACCCCTCGCGTTCACACCTTGGGGCTACGCTGAGCACCGCGTTGGGGACATGACTCCAATTTTTAAAAAAAATAAATAAATCCGGCTCCTACCACTAATTTTTATTCACCCCGGGGGCCCCATCCCCCGGGGCCTACTCACTTCGTTGGGGACCCTGGGGGGAGCCCCAATGCCCCCACGGTCACGCCAGCCCTCCGCGTCCTGCGAGAGCCGGCATTGTTTTTCCACATGGGGAGCTACTGACATGCAGCTCCCCATGTGGAAAAGCAATTCTGCTTTGGATTTTGGAAGAGAGAGCAGATTTCCCTGCTCTCTCTTCCAAAATCCAAACCAGTGTTTGCTACGGTAGGGTGGGAGACGTGCTCCCGGCCTACCATAGCAAACAGCAGTGTCCCGGGGTAGGCGGTCCCCAGGGCTATCGAAGGCTCCAGGAGGGGGGCCCCATGGCCCCCTCACATCTTTTGCAAAGCCCCTTGGAGGTGGTGGTCCCCGGGGCTTGGGGGGACTCCGCGGGCCACCACTTTACATTATACAAATCCCCCCGGGACGTGGCCCACACGGGGGGTTAAAAATAACAAAGCGAGAAAACCCTTGCTTCGTTTTTTAAAAAATGTTCATCTGGATCCGCGCACCTAGTCTGCATTCCGCTGTTTTTTTAAAAACAAAATGCTTTTTTTGGCCCTGGAGGTCCTTGTGGGACCCCCTGAGCAGGCCTAGGGGGTCAGGGTGTTTCTACCCTGCCCCCTTTTCTTCTTTGTCACCTTTGTTTTCCTGTTTACTTCTGACTCGGTTCTACTGAGTCACAAAATGGCTGCCAACACTTCCTGCTTTTGAGTGTTGACAACCAATTAGAATAAAGCTCGTGGTCGAGAGGGTCCGCAGATCCACTGCAGCCATAAATATCGAAACTTTTATTTTTTGATTTTCTCAGCAACTACTGAACGGATTTACATCATTTAAAAAAAGGGCGCTTTCTGAACCAAGCACTACCTTTTTGCCAAATTTGGTGTAATTCTGTTCGGCAGTTTTGGCTGTAACAGTGTCTAAATTTTCCTATAGGAAATTGATTTTTTGACCTCTATTTTCTGATTTTCTCTGCAACTACTGAACGGATTTACACCATTTTTTTTTAAAACAGCGCTTTCTGAACCAAGCACTACCTTTTTGCCAAATGTGGTGTAATTCCGTTCAGCAGTTCGGGCTGTAGCCGTGTCTAAAGTTTCCTATGGGAATTAACATGGAGAAAACACGTTTTGGGAACCCCTTTTTTCTCGGCCCCTGCTTGCAGAATCACCCCAAAACTTTCAAGACAGGAGCTGACCAGAGCGCCCCACTAGTTTTGAAAATTTCGCAATGATTCGTCATCCGGCGCCAAAGTTATTGGGAGAACAATAAACTCTTTTCCTATGGAAACTATTCCTAACTATAACTACCTACTGGCAACCGCCAGTAGGTAATATATATATATATATATTCACTGAAAAAACCATAGGTTTTACAGACGTTATAGTTAGGAATTAACATTTAAAAAAACTTAGAAATTCACTGAAAAAAACAGAGGTTTCAGAGAAATTCGCCCATTATAGTTAGTTGAGCTAACTTTAACTCACGCGCCCGCAATGCACTGGTGATGACGTCACATATTACATCACTCATGACATGGTCAGTAAGATCACTGATGACATCACTGATGACATCTCAAATGCCATCACTGATAACATCATCTAGTGAATGAGTGTTTCTGTAAAGTTTAAATATCTTTCATATATATCTATGCCAAGGTGTATTGAAGAAAGAGGGAATTTACAAGTCCCTGAATTGATTATTTAGTAGGTGCATGACTGACTGTGTAACTGAGTGATTGAACATCTGTTACTGAATGTATGGGTTAGTGACTAAACTGTGTGAAAGTCTGTATTAGTGTCTCAGTTGGTGTATAAGCGACTGCATAGGTTGGTGAGCAGCTACATGTGTGTCTATATGGGTTATTGATTTGTTGTCTGAGTATCTGTATGAGTGTGTGAGTATCTGTGTGGGTGGGTGGGGTGTGTGTGACTCTGTGCATACATGTCTCAGTGGGTGATTCACTGGTTGTATGGATTTAAAAGTACATCTGGGAAGGGCTCTATGGGTGAGTTAGTGTGTGTATGGGTGTGTTGGTGAGTGAATGAATGTCTCACTGGTATATGTGTGAGTAACTACATATGTTTTAAGGCAGTATATGTGAGTGTTGGAGTATATAAATGACTATTCGTGAGAGTAAGTTATTTGAAGGAGTGGGTGTATAAAAGTGTCTGCTTGTATCAGTGATTGTATAAGACAGTAAGTATGTGTTAGTATCTGCATAAATAGGTGATGTGGTGTGTGTATAAATAACGCAGTTGGTGTGTATAACTGTATACATGAGTAAATGGGTATGTGATTGATTCTTTGCATGACTGACTAGGTGTGTGGGTAACTCTATGGATGAGTGGCGGACTGTGATAGGTGTATGAGTGCATATTATAGTACTGTATTGATGAGTAACTGCATGTATAAGTGAGTGGATGTGAGTGTAGACGTAGGAAATAGTAGGTGGTATGTAGTATCTGGCATTGTTGTGTGTATGGTTTTAAAAATAGTAGTCTGTATTTTAAAGTGCGTGTATCAAAGTTTATATTAGGCCATCAGTATGTGCATCAGATTATCAGGTGGATGATGTCATCAGTGATGTCATTTGAGATGTCATCAGTGATGTCACTGACCATGTCATGAGTGATGTAATATGTGACGTCAACCCCAGTGCATTGCGGGTGCGCGAGTTATAGTTAGCTCAACTAACTATAACGGACGAATATCTCTGGTTTTATATGAGTCAATTGTCCAACTAACTATAACGTCCCTGAAACCTATGGCTTTTTTAGTGAATGTCTAAGGTTTTTTAAATGCTAATTCCTAACTATAACATCTGTAAAACCTATGTTTTTTTTCAGTAAATTTCAAAGGTTTTTTAAATACGAATTCCTAACTATAAGGTCTGTAAAACCTATGTTTTTTTCAGTGAATTTCAAAGGTTTTTTAAATGCTAATTCCTAACTATAACATCTGTAAAACCTATGTGTTTTTTTCAGTGAATTTCGAAGGTTTTTTAAATGTTAATTTCATATTTTAATATTTATAAAACCTATATTTTTTCTATTTTTTTGTAATATTTTGAAACTCTATTATCCTTTTTTGTTTTTAATTTGAAAAATATGTAATGTTTTATATCTTCAAAAATAAGAAAACTGAACTACCGTACCAGTAGTGTACCAAACTCCATCAGCACGCCAATCCTATCCGCCATATTGCTAAACTCGTAAAAGATGCACATTTCGTATCCGACGGGTTCATGGCATCGCATCCCACGTAACATCATATACGTATGTGGTCACGCCAGCTGCTACTTTGGTATGCGACAGGTACACAGTACCAAGCCACGCCTTACGTCATGTACGTATGGGGTCACGCCCACTGCGCGTTGTGTATGTGATGAGTGCACGCTGCCCGGCCCTGTGTTACGTCATAGACGTATGGTGTCGCGCCGGGAACGCAATTCCCTCATTTTTTTAGGCTCAAAACTATATCTACATAAGTTTAAAGTGTATATGAGAACAAGCGATAATCTAAAACATTTTAAACATTTATATATTTCTAACTGTAATAAACTTATATTATGGTAATATTTTCTCAAAATCACGTCGGGTGCGGCCTCCTTGCGTGCTCGCTGCACGAATGCCATGTGACCTTAAAGAAAAGCATTTGATTGGTTCATAACATTTCCCATTGTAACAGTTGGAGGAACCCACCAATTTTCGCCATTCTCTCTTCAGCATTTGATGAGAGACTCCTCTTCTGCTTTCAGAGCTTTTTTGAAAACCTTTTGCTATGTACACATATCTGACAGTACACACAACATGCAACCATCATCTTCATCAATAATCATGCTCTGTAAAGTAGCCTTCCACCTGTGATAGCCATGCATCTAAAAGCTACATAACATAACTTTTCCCCACTGCCAGAGGTAACATGGTTGCATACGCTGTCCACAGCACAATGTAATGTGGTACGGCCCAGGGGCAGTATCATGCATACATAATGAACACACGGACACAGATAGATAGTGGAAGTGGGTACAGGCACATGCGCTCGACTCCTTTTTATTACTAGGGTCACATATCCAGTGATGTCTGTGAGGGATGCGTGTGGGGTGAGTGTAAAGCAGCCCTCAGGGAATGGTTGCTGCTAGCATCAACTACAACAGTAATCATTGGATCACATACAGAGATTCAATAATAAAAGGGTCAATAGTTTGTGCTGCAGTAAGGTAGGGACACTAGATGTGAAATAATACAGAAAAGATTCTATTGTAAAACAACCATAACTTGTGGTATACTAAGATACAGGCAGTAGATCTGAAATAATACACATAGATTGTATCATAAAGGGTCCATCAGGTCTGGTGCACTTAGAAAGCCACATCAAAAGCATTCAGCATGTGCACAGCCAGCGATGATGCGTGCTGTGGGCTGACCGTACTAGGAGCAATGTCTGTTGCCTACAACACTACCATAATCTGCAGTAGAGACTCGATCTGAATTGTAAACACTGCTGTCTGCAGTGTAGGCCAGAGAGCGGTCAGCAAGGGCCCACAGCCACGTGGCGTTGACTTGAGCTGCCCAGTTTGCCGTACGGGAAGCAACAAAAACCGTGTGCGAACCCTGTGATGATACGTATGCGTGGTGCGGACAGAGCGCACTGGAGCAATGTCTTTTGCCTAAAGGACTGCATCATCTACAATAGCGACTCGATCTGAATTGTAAATACTGGTGTCTGCAGTGTAAATTGAAGGCAGTAGTGAGCACAGTCTTCCATGAATACTTTTTCTCACCTCCTCTTTACAAACTACAACAACATAAATTACACAAAACTCTGCAATAAATAAATCAAAACAACTCGAATTGCGATCTCTGCTGTCCACTGTGTACACTGCTATTCAGTGTTCTTTACCACTCCCAAGAAGAATTTGGTCATTGTACTAGACCTATAAGTCATCTTAAAAAACTTCTTTAAGCAAGTATACTAAAAGGCTATTGTGTCTATTTCAATAGACGTTGTAGTTAGTTGCCTACTGGATTGTGTAATTAAACATTCACCACTCCATCTGAATTGTGAGCCCTGCTGACCGCCCTGTAGGCCAGAGGCAGTTGTCATTAACGCCTCACAGCCACGTGCCATTGGATTTGGAAACACGCAGTTGGTTGCACCTGATCGGAGTGGGTACACAAAAATCATCACAAACTTTAACTTCTGACATCCTCAATCACAGAATCAAGACCCCGTTTCACTGTTCCCACCTTCTGTACCAAGGTGTACTCCACCGACTGCAGTTACCCAACCCCAATAATCATGTGCAGGAATTAGCTATGGAAGCACAGAGTCTGATGCACCTCAACAGAGGGAGTTCTGTGAAAACCAAGCAGCACATAGTATTGGACATTGTCCATTCTGGGATCAAGACACCGTTCCACTGTAGGGACCTAGAGTTGATTACACCTGGTCGAAGGATGTACCTTCATCTGCACTCTCAGATGCAGTTCTAACATCATCCATTTTCGGATCAAGACCCCGTTTCACTGTTCGGACCTGCTGTACCACGGTGTACTCCACTGACTGGTGTCAACCAAGCACAATAATCATGTACAGCACTTAGCTACGGACGCACAGAGTCTGATGCACGTCAACGCAGGGACTTCTGTGAAAATTCACAAGCAGCAGCTAATATCGGACATCGTCCATTGTGGGATCAAGACACCGTTCCACTGTTGGGACCTAGAGTTGCTTGCACCTAGTCGAAGCGAGTACCTTCATCTCCACTCTAAAGATGTAGTTCTAACATCGTCCATTGTGGGGTCAAGACATGGTTCCACTGTTGGGACCTAGAGTTGGTTACAGCTGGTCGAAAGGAGTACCTTCATCTGCACTCTCAGATGCAGTTCTAACATCGTCCATTGTGGGATCAAGACACCGTTCCACTGTTGATACCTCTCGACTACTGTGTTAGTAGTATACAGAGCACTTCATGGTGCTGGGCCTCAGGCTGGGCGCTGTCTGCCTGTCGCGGTAGCCAGCGTTGATCTCAGGAGCCTTCCCAGCTTGCAGACCTCGGCCCAAAAGCTTCCGCCGGCACGTGGTGGGCCCTCTTTCACATACAACGGTGTCAAAAGGTGAACTGTGGGGCATATGTGTGTTGCAGCGGCCATGGCGGTTTCTGGGTGGCAGCAGGCTGACAGCATTATTCCTGCAGTCACCCTCGCCCACGGCATCAGCCTCGTGGTGGTGTAAGCTGCGCAGACCTGACAGACATGTTCGCCATTCCGGAAGAGAACCACACCCAGAGAAACGTGCCTTTTATTCATACCCCTACGCTAGCCTTGCGTACGCTGAGCCAGTCCACTACGCTAAAGATTTGGGGGGGAAGGGGCACGTACGCGCTATGTTTTCATAATCTTCCCTACTGACTGTACTATCATGGTTGCGTCCACTGTCGACTTCACTCAATAGACCATCAGTGTATGTTGACATGTAAATGTCTGTGCTCTGCATACTCAAGTCTCTCTGGCACATCCCCTCAACACTTTGCATTGTATACTTTTATAATCGAGAATCACTTGCAACCTTTGCACATACTTTGCTCCCATCTCTCCCCGCATTCTGCATTGTGTGGCAGAGGTGCCATGTCATGTTTGGTTTGTGTACATGGCTAACCACAGTTCCCACAGTGCGTAGTGTCGTTGTGTCTGCTAGGTGTACATGTTGTTTGTCATGTTGTATGTGATTATATAAGGTAGCGCGTTTATTTACGAGCAGTGGTTTCTCCCATTTACATATCGCTGTCTTAAAGAGGAAACAGAAGTTTTTCTCACAGGTGAAAAGTGCGACCACAATGGCAGTCATTCATTACTATGCAAGAATGTCCAACTGCACGGCGCTTCTAAGCTTACAGCCCCCAATCTTGCATGCTATCTTAAAAGCACGCCAACTCCACAATCAGACCAACATTCACACAGCTTGCTAACGGCAGTTATCTGCTTCTTAATAACATGGACTGCTACGCAATGTCAGCTGGCATACCGTATGTCTTTACTGTTTCAAACCGGATAACTTCCTCTGGCAATCTCTATTCCCACCCACACAAAGTAACTCCCAAAGTTCAACTTGGCCTTCAATACCTACTTTGAAAACAGATTTTATTAAACAGAGCAAACTGAAAGCACTTTTGTTTCAAACAGAAGTGTCCCTCACTTCTCCAAAAGTAATTTATCGACTGCAGATAGCACAAACTTCAAGTAAAATACACTCCCTTTTAAATGCGAACCTCCCATTACACTTTGTGAATTGTTACACAATTTTCAACACATCTGATATTTAAGGTCTAGCACACTTTTTTAACATTGTCGCCTCCGGCCTTCTCACAAGCTTTCAAACTGTTTTTAGTCTAATACCAGACTTCATTCATTCGATCATCTCTGGAATAACAGCAACAGTGCCCATAATTCTCGCTCTGTTTGCGGCCATCCTACTATTATTTTAGCTTGTTAAAAATGGCTATGCTCCCTGTGGTAACAAGCGTGTCCAACAGAATAAGCCTCTACGTGAAGCTACATCAATACCGTGAAAAAATGGAACAACTTTTCGGCTGCCTGCCTCTATCTACTATCGGAGCCAGCTACAACATGACATTTATTTACACATATACAATCTGCGTGCAACCATCTTTTTATTGCAAAACTTGCCCAATCGACTGGCGAATGGATCTATGCCTTGCCAACATGCCAGCAAACGCTCCCGATATCCAGCAGGTAATGGAGTATCTTGAAAACCATGAACTTGATTGTTCGGGCAGTGGAGCAATGGCGGGTGCAACGCAAAAAGGTATCCTGGCGGAATGGGATTTCTGCGCAGCCGCGAAAGATCTCCTGCAACGTGCGACCTTTGACAACATCACAGATTGCCTACCAATTCAAATTGCCACTCCAACATTCGAGGAACATTACTGTCCCTTCGAGGATATGAATTGGATCGCTTCGCTTTTTCGCTCTCGGGACATTATGCATCTCAAGCCGTTGAAGAACTTCCGGACTGCAATCTCCAAGACTTGTAAGAAATTCACTTTATTCTTGGATTGATTTTTTTCCAACTTTTTTGACTTTTTCCTATTTCAATTGAACTATTTTCATATAATAACTTTCTAAGTATGCTTAGGCATTTGAACTCTGTTTTCATTATTGGCCCTTACCTCTCCACACTAACCAGGGATGGATGATGTATGGCCTATACAAATACGCTATTTACTTGCTAAATTAGCCTAAACCCAACATCCATTTTGAAACCATAGCTATTCTTTGTACACACCTCTCTCTGACTGCCTCTTATCCACGAAGCCCTTTCACACAAATTAGCTCATCCTCAGCCTCTGCTCACGAACTGGCGATCAGGATCATTATTTAGGAACTGGTTGGCACAGTGTGGTAATCGTATACTACCTTTATTTACATTCTACAATTTACAGTCATTCATGTCTAATAGGTATTGTTTTGTAACATGGAACTGTAACATTAAGGGGTTGATTCCGATGTCGCTAAAAATGCCTTCCTAATGCTATTCGTAGGCATACCTGACGACCGACTCGTATCTGGAGCTTCCCCCCTCCAAACCAGCAAGTACGATGCGTCTAACCTGCAAATTTCCGACCGAATCATCCGCTCCGATTCGTACACTATGTCAGTAGTGAACAGGCTCTGGAAACACTGAACTCGAGTCGTACGGGGGCTCATCTGGACCAATTTCCGGATACACAAGTACGATGTGCACACAATACATGTCGTACAGGGCACCGCTTCCAGCACGTCATAGCATCCGGACGAGTTGTATGAAAGCTCAGAATTGTGCAAGAACACAATCCATGGGGACGAGACAGAGCAGCCATGTACCCAATCGTGCTTGTGTTCCCTATACTCTATGCTCATCAACACCGACTCGCACGACGCAGAAGTTAAATTAGACACCTACCACACACCATAATGTCCTGAGTACATGAAAGGAAACACCACCATAGGGGGGTGGATGCCTATCACTCCCACTATTATCCACCCCACAGGGGGGTGGATGCCTATCACTCCCACTATTGTCCACCCCACAGGGGGGTGGATACCCATCACTCCCAGTAGTGTCCACCCCATAGGGTGGTGGATGCCCATAACCCACAGTAGTGTCTACCCCATAGGGGGGTGGATGCCTATCACTCACAATATTGCCCACCCCACAGGGGGGTGGATGCCTATCACTCCCACTATTGTCCACCCCACAGGGGGGTGGATGCCTATCACTCCCAGTAGTGTCCACCCCATAGGGTGGTGGATGCCCATAACCCACAGTAGTGTCCACCCTTTAGGGGGGTGGATGCCTATAACTCACACTATTGCCCACCCCATAGGGAGGTGGGTGCCTATCACTCCCAGTAGTGTCCACCCCATAGGGTGGTGGATGCCCATAACCCACAGTAGTGTCCACCCTGTAGAGGGGTGGATGCCTATCACTCCCACCATTGCCCACCCCATAGAGTGGTAGATGCCCATAACCCACAGTAGTGTCCACCCCATTGGGGGGTGGATGCCTATCACTCCCAGTAGTGTCCACCCCACAGGGGGATGGATGCCTATCACTCCCAGTAGTGTCCACCCCATAGGGTGGTGAATGCCCATAACCCACAGTAGTGTCTACCCCATAGGGGGGTGGATGCCTATCACTCCGAGTAGTGTCCACCCCAGAGGGGGGTGGATGCCCATCTAAATGCCCATCACCAGTCATAGGTGGCAGGATACACACACATCGGGTGACCCAGCAAACCACCACCCCTACCATCTTATCTACATTGAATGTTTGCATGTAAAAAATGCACACAACACAGATTGTGGCAGTGATCATACAATGTGACTCACAACATACGTGTGCCCAATATTTCTATGTGTGTCACTAATATCCTGCATTTCATGGCCATTGTGGTAATGGGGTCTACTCCCCCCCTCACTACAGTGACCAAAAGGTCATTGTGGTGTTCAATTTCCCTGCATCTAATGATCATTGTGGTAATGGGTTGTAACCCACCCATCACCACAGTGAGCAAAAGGTGATTGTGTTGTTCAAAAATCCAGCATCTCATGATCAATGTGGTAATGGGTTCTAAAACACCCATAACCGCAGTGAGCAAAAGCTGAATGTGTACATGAAAATAGCAGCAGCTCCAAAACAGCATGCATGATTCTGAGTCCAAATTGCACAAGCAATGCAGTGGCAATGTAATTGTCGTGTCACATACTAAAATAGCATTGTTGAGGCAAATATTGCCGTGTATCACAAGAACACCCTCTGCCATGTGGAGACAGGCAATGGACATGATCCCTGACAAGGACTCTGGTGTATAGTCTGATAATGTGCAAAATGACCAACATGATACATACACACATATCCCCAACAACAGACAGACATACTGAGGAATCCTGTGGAGACTGTAGCTGTTAGGTGACCAAGTTCCATACGATGGCATCAATGGGAGACACCAAAAATGATAAATGTTCATGCTGATGAGCCAGGAGACGCAGGGACACAGGTTAAAACCTCAAAAATACATACTGCCAATAGCAAGGAAAATACATTACAGTGCAGTGGTGCAGATGCACAAACACAGACACCATCACAACAGCAAGTTCATTATTTACATCATCAACATCATGTACATTAGATGCAACAACACTGATTAACAAAAAGAGACTTTATTCAGCTCTCAAAGAAATATAAGTGTCCATGCCACGAAGAAAAAAGGTCAATGTCCAGTCCATCAAAATGTTCCATCAGGGTGACATGTGACAACTTGTCACACAATTATTGCCTGCACTGCTATGGACCAGGGACATCTCACGCCTTGGAGGGGCACACATAGTGGCAGGCCAGGCACCGCAGGGACAGGATCAGGGGACAGAAGAATGAGGCATGGGAGTTGTAGAGGGTGCAGGAGTGATGCCAGCAACTGCAGTGAAGGGGTCTGAGACAGTGGGCGCCGTCACCACTGCTGGGCGCAACTCAGATGTGGTGTTTTCCTGCACCACTGCAGTGTGCATGTCAGATGTTGTGGACAGGTTATCAACTGCAGTGCCCAAGTCAGACAGGGTGTGTGTGCCTCCTACTGCAGTGAACTGGTGGTCATGGAAAAATGAGGAAATGAATACAAAGAACAGGTGAAAAATAGAAGGATGCTATAATCAACTATTCTGAGTGTGGTAAATAGAAATAGAACAATGTAGAAATAGAACAATGTACTCTTGATGCGGATTCCCATCAACTGCCAAGGGAGGCCAGTGTCATCACTTGGTAATCCTTCCTTCCTGTCACTACTCCGTATAGCCAAGAGGCCAGTGTAGTAGGCAAGATCAGAGCAGAGTACAAGTTCCAAGGAGAAATCGACCAAGAGTGGCCATATGTATTCCTGTTGACAGGTACTATGTGTAGTGAGTGCAGTGCAAGTGAAAAAAACTATTAAAAAGGGAGTTGGACAGGGAAAACTATGTTTATTGAATATCTCTGTTCCAATCCAGTTAAAAAGAAGAATCGTAGCGGCAACTTTTAGCAAATAGGTTGCATCATATAGGGGTCAACTAGTTTCAGCCAGTTGGGACCATTTTCCCGGCTTTCTTCAGGACCAATACATAATTGCTACTGCAAGTGAAAAACAAGAAGTGGAAAAAATGGCAAGTTGTTAAGTGATACAACCTGGTACCTATCGACCTCACAGCAAGTAGGGTGTATTTCACTCCTGTTGGAAGAAGAAAATAAAATACAGACGGTAGGTAATGTTCTATTTCAGTATTCCTCAGTGCATGCAAATTTAAAGATAGGTTGTCAAGGCTGGTAACAACCAAAATGTCATTATATGAGACTGAGCACAACAACTCACCTGACTTGTGTGAGCGTCAGACCTCACCTCACCCGGTAACAACTCAGGTAATTGAGACCCCGCCCTGTAAGTGTGAATCAAATTAGGGCGGATTATTCAACATACTAAAGGAAAGTGTTGAAAATACAAGAAAAGCGATTAAAAACAAGTTGTCCAGCACATGTCCAGTAGGAATAAGACGTCAGCAGACTGCTGTGTATGCTACTAAAGTGTGGAGATGCAGATTCTCAGATAAATAGAGCACCGGTGAGAATGGCGCCTTCGCATTTTATACAGCAGTACCCCAGGAGAGTTACAAACAATTAGTACTGCGGCATTGTGTTACGGTGAAAGTAACGCCATATTATGGTACCGGGGACAGTATCAAAACGAATCAAAGGCTAGCCGGTCAAGGTGAGGCTAGACAAAAAGGACTCGTGAGATATTTAAATGTGTCTCTAATGAAGGAAATACAGACAATTGTGACTTCTCGCGATGTCTCTCGCGTAAGTTAGTGGAAACCCCGTAAGCGTGGCTGAAGGATCGCTAGGGGTGGACAGTATAAGAGTCAAGTCTCGAAAAGGGCATAATCAAAAAGGCGAGACCGACTGTTATGGCTTAACGCGATGTCTCTCGCGTAAGTTAGTTGAACCCCGTGGGCGTAGCTAAAGGATCGCTAGGGGTGGGTAATTAAGCCGTAGGGATTACGGAGTCACATATCGAGTAGGGCATAATCAAAAGCAGGCCAGATGTAGATGCGCATAAAGACTCACCTCTCCGTCGGTGCCTCGGTCCTTCCTGTGTTTGTGGGAGGTGCCGAGGCAACGTGTGACGGGAGTTTAAGGACGTGAATAGGTCATGTGACGCTCCACGTTGAGCGCTATGAATTAACTCAGGGGAGTGGCAAATGCAGGACTACAAGATGACATCACTGAATACGGAAGTAGTAGTCCATTTGGAGAAACATGAGTATGTCGGTAAAAGTAAAGACTGGTCATTTGTAGGACAGATATTATGTGCGCATCGTTATCAGATAAAGTAGATGTAACGATGCGTGTTCTTTAAGCCACGGTAAGAGTCTCTAAAATATCTGTATTGTGTAAACCTGATAGATAGTCTAGTCGCTGGATACAGTGTGTAACTAGATATCGCTATCGGGGCAGAGTTTACAGAAGATGACTCTTTATAAAAGAGTCCACGGAATGAAGTCATTCAGGCCTTTTGTATCGCTTTGGAGTTTAAAAACCCAGCGTTGCTCTTTAGTGAACAGGAATTTGGCTTTATCACTCTGATGGGACTGTATGAATGGTTTTTCCAAGACAGTCCAAGAGAAATCATCTGCCTGGTGGTTCAGATCCAAGAAATGTCTGGTGAGTCTAGTGTTGTCCTTCTTACACCTGAAGGTACTTTTGTGTTCTAGCATCCTAGTTTTAACCTTACGCGTCGTCATACCGACATATTGCAGATGGCATGGACATTGTATCAAATAAATAAGGTTTTCACTATTGCAGTTAGTGTAGTTCTTCTGTATCCAAGGCCTGGTTAAGCCAAGATCCAGAGTTTTAGTATGTTTGGTTTGTGGGCATACTGTGCAGTTACCGCACGGGAAATGACCCTGGACAGGTGGGAGGTTCCAAAGGGTGCCTACTCTCCTAGGTTCTTGTTCTCTCGTGCGTGTATGTACTAGTCTATCCCTCAGGTTGGATCCCCGTTTAAAGGCAAAGAGTGGAAGTGGGATCTTCGTGTTCGTGGTGTTTAAAAAGCGCCAGTTTCTCCGGATGCACTTCTGTATACCATTGGACAGAGTACTGAAGGTGTTCACAAATGTAAGGCGCCCTGATGGAGGTTTTTCTGTCTTGTTCTCTAGCAGAGCCTCTCGGTGGTTGTTGAGAGCTCGTTTACGGGCATTCTTTACCAGCCTCTTGGGGTAGAGTCTTGCTGAAAGTTGATCCGTGAGGGCATTGGCATGATGATTATACAGATCGACGGATGAACAATTACGTCGCACGCGTAAGAATTGTCCGTATGGTAGATTGTCGCGCAATGCCTTAGGATGCTGACTATCGTAGCGAAGCAGCGAATTGCGAGCCATTGGTTTACGATAAAGCTCGCTACCCAATCCAGTACTTGTTGAAAAGATGGACAGGTCGAGAAACGCTATCGTAGTAGGATGCATCTCTAGTGTGAACTTCAAAAATGCATTCTGTGTGTTGAGCCACTCTTGGAATTGTTTGACCGATTCTTGATTACCCCGCCAAATCACGAGAATATCATCGATATACCTCTTCCAGAGTCTAATAGACTCATGGAAGGGGTTAGCTTCGTTGAGGACGTGGTTCTGCTCGAATTTGTGCATGTAAAGATTCGCTAGAGATGGAGCAAAAATACTCCCCATGCTTGTACCTGACACTTGTAAGAAGATCTTGTCCTCAAATTTGAAGAAGTTTTCTTTCATAGCCAGACGCGCTAGGTCCATGATGAAGTTGACCGGAGTGATAGAATTAAGTTCTGTTTCTCTCAAGATGGAGGCAATTGTATCCAAAGTTTCATCTTGTGGTATCGAGGTGTAGAGTGATTCCACATCGAATGAAACAAGTAGATCTAAACTGGGATTGAAATCTACAGTTGGAAGCAGACGTAGGACGTCTTTGGTATCCTGGAGGTAAGTAGGCATGAGACATACCAGTGGTCTCAGGAAGAAATCAACAAAAGTAGAGAGGGGTTCAAGCAGGGAGCCAATGCCCGAAATGATGGGTCTTCCGGGAGGTGGTCGCTGCAACTTATGGATCTTTGGAAGTATATAAAAATATGGCATGACCGGATGAGTGGTCTGCAAAAATTCCTTTTCTTGGGATGTGATCCATCCTTCATTGAAGCCTTCCTCTACTTTGTTCGCTATGATCCTACTGATTCTTTCGGTGGGATCTTCCTTCAGTAATCGGTAAAACCTGTTGTCATCAAGTTGTCTCAAGCACTCAGTGCGATAGACTGTAGTGTCTAAAATCACTATGGCACCGCCTTTATCAGCTGGTTTTATAGTGATTTCTCTGTCCTCTGTAAGTGAATGGAGTGCCAGCTGTTCATTTCTGGGTAGGTTGCTATAGCAACCTCTGTTATTTTGACAGAGGATATTAATTTCTTCGAGAACTGCTCTTTCAAAAGCAAGGACCTGAGGTGGAATCGCATGTGTCGGCGGATTGAAAGTTGAGCGTTTTTTCAGGCCTGTGTTAATGTTCTCTGTGGAGGGCTCAATAACTTCTTTATTTTTGAAAAAATGATGAAGGCGAACCTTCCTGAAAAACTTAGCTAGTTCGCATTGAACCTGGAAGTTGTCGCCTGTGGACGTTGCCACGAAACCAAGCCCTTTATTCAGGACTGTGATTTCAGCCTGTGTGAGAGTCTTGGTACTCAAGTTCTCAATCAAGTCTCCTGTTGGTTCTGTTCGGGTGTTGAAAGGTTCTGTTTGGCCCTGCTCCGGGTGTTCATTTGGGGGGCAGTTGGGGTCTTTTGGTCGTTCCAGTGAACTTGAGCTTGTCGATTTTTCCTCCTGCCTCTTGATCTGCCTGGGCCTACCCCTAAAAAAGACTGGTTGTTAAAGTCTTGGGGGTACATCTGGAAGGGCGCATTGGGTGCTTGAAATTGCTGCGGGGGAAAACCCCATGGGGTCGGAGGCCACCACTGTTGGAATTGTGGCATCGGGTACCCTCTCCAAGGGCGTCTCATCCCTCTACCTCTGAATTGTTGTTTGTTAGGTAGGGGTGTGTCTGTCTCACTCAAATCATCCTCAGAACTGCTTCCTGAGTAGGTTGACCCATACCTTTTGCCTTTTTTATTAAATTCAACAGGTGTATAACCCTCACTAGTGTAGGGGTAAACCACTTCCAGTTTGAATTTGGCCAAGTCTTTTTTAAACTTCTCAATCTTTGAAAGAAGGATGCCTTCTTTGAAGTCTTTGTTAGATTTGTTAGCTTCGTCCTGTTGTTTCTTAAACAGTGTGCTTGTGATAGTTGTTTTGATTTGTGCCTCATTAATTTGAATTTCAACCGGGATGGCATCCGCTGCACGCTTGGCCGTGCTGATTATAAGAATCAACCAGTCGCGCGTGCAGCGCCATGCTATCAGTGACCAATCTTTTAAAAATTTCTTATCTTGAAGAAATAACCGAGGGACATTGGTCACGATCAGACCTGGGGGGGCGCAGTTACTGCGTAGATATTCTGCCATAATGGCACCATGGATGACAGTGCGTGAATGGGATTTCTTAAGGATCAGAATCTTGTCCCAATCTTCTATATTAGGTGTGCTTGTAGAGGCAGCAAGGTTACCTAAAATGCTAGGTGTGTTATCCAAAATAGACTGATAGTATGAGTCATCATATGTAAGTCCACTAAATTCTGCCATGTCGAGGATAGGACAGAGACATAAAGTGTAGCAACTGTTCTAGTGGAAGAGTTATTCAGACTGGTACACGGCTTGGACAAATGAAAGACCGCTTGATGAGGTTTATCACCGCAAGGTTGATATTACATTAAAAGAAGACCCGCAGCCAGCAGCTGCTCAAGAACATCAATATAAATCCCCAAAGGGGAAGAAAGGGTCTAAGGGAAAAGTTTAATGACCAACACAACAGTTCAAATCCCCTATCCTTACATACAAAATACAAATAGTGAACTGGTGGTCATGGAAAAATGAGGAAATGAATACAAAGAACAGGTGAAAAATAGAAGGATGCTATAATCAACTATTCTGAGTGTGGTAAATAGAAATAGAACAATGTAGAAATAGAACAATGTACTCTTGATGCGGATTCCCATCAACTGCCAAGGGAGGCCAGTGTCATCACTTGGTAATCCTTCCTTCCTGTCACTACTCCGTATAGCCAAGAGGCCAGTGTAGTAGGCAAGATCAGAGCAGAGTACAAGTTCCAAGGAGAAATCGACCAAGAGTGGCCATATGTATTCCTGTTGACAGGTACTATGTGTAGTGAGTGCAGTGCAAGTGAAAAAACTATTAAAAAGGGAGTTGGACAGGGAAAACTATGTTTATTGAATATCTCTGTTCCAATCCAGTTAAAAAGAAGAATCGTAGCGGCAACTTTTAGCAAATAGGTTGCATCATATAGGGGTCAACTAGTTTCAGCCAGTTGGGACCATTTTCCCGGCTTTCTTCAGGACCAATACATAATTGCTACTGCAAGTGAAAAACAAGAAGTGGAAAAAATGGCAAGTTGTTAAGTGATACAACCTGGTACCTATCGACCTCACAGCAAGTAGGGTGTATTTCACTCCTGTTGGAAGAAGAAAATAAAATACAGACGGTAGGTAATGTTCTATTTCAGTATTCCTCAGTGCATGCAAATTTAAAGATAGGTTGTCAAGGCTGGTAACAACCAAAATGTCATTATATGAGACTGAGCACAACAACTCACCTGACTTGTGTGAGCGTCAGACCTCACCTCACCCGGTAACAACTCAGGTAATTGAGACCCCGCCCTGTAAGTGTGAATCAAATTAGGGCGGATTATTCAACATACTAAAGGAAAGTGTTGAAAATACAAGAAAAGCGATTAAAAACAAGTTGTCCAGCACATGTCCAGTAGGAATAAGACGTCAGCAGACTGCTGTGTATGCTACTAAAGTGTGGAGATGCAGATTCTCAGATAAATAGAGCACCGGTGAGAAAGGCGCCTTCGCATTTTATACAGCAGTACCCCAGGAGAGTTACAAACAATTAGTACTGCGGCATTGTGTTAAGGTGAAAGTAACGCCATATTAAGGTACCGGGGACAGTATCAAAACGAATCAAAGGCTAGCCGGTCAAGGTGAGGCTAGACAAAAAGGACTCGTGAGATATTTAAATGTGTCTCTAATGAAGGAAATACAGACAATTGTGACTTCTCGCGATGTCTCTCGCGTAAGTTAGTGGAAACCCCGTAAGCGTGGCTGAAGGATCGCTAGGGGTGGACAGTATAAGAGTCAAGTCTCGAAAAGGGCATAATCAAAAAGGCGAGACCGACTGTTATGGCTTAACGCGATGTCTCTCGCGTAAGTTAGTTGAACCCCGTGGGCGTAGCTAAAGGATCGCTAGGGGTGGGTAATTAAGCCGTAGGGATTACGGAGTCACATATCGAGTAGGGCATAATCAAAAGCAGGCCAGATGTAGACGCGCATAAAGACTCACCTCTCCGTCGGTGCCTCGGTCCTTCCTGTGTTTGTGGGAGGTGCCGAGGCAACGTGTGACGGGAGTTTAAGGACGTGAATAGGTCATGTGACGCTCCACGTTGAGCGCTATGAATTAACTCAGGGGAGTGGCAAATGCAGGACTACAAGATGACATCACTGAATACGGAAGTAGTAGTCCATTTGGAGAAACATGAGTATGTCGGTAAAAGTAAAGACTGGTCATTTGTAGGACAGATATTATGTGCGCATCGTTATCAGATAAAGTAGATGTAACGATGCGTGTTCTTTAAGCCACGGTAAGAGTCTCTAAAATATCTGTATTGTGTAAACCTGATAGATAGTCTAGTCGCTGGATACAGTGTGTAACTAGATATCGCTATCGGGGCAGAGTTTACAGAAGATGACTCTTTATAAAAGAGTCCACGGAATGAAGTCATTCAGGCCTTTTGTATCGCTTTGGAGTTTAAAAACCCAGCGTTGCTCTTTAGTGAACAGGAATTTGGCTTTATCACTCTGATGGGACTGTATGAATGGTTTTTCCAAGACAGTCCAAGAGAAATCATCTGCCTGGTGGTTCAGATCCAAGAAATGTCTGGTGAGTCTAGTGTTGTCCTTCTTACACCTGAAGGTACTTTTGTGTTCTAGCATCCTAGTTTTAACCTTACGCGTCGTCATACCGACATATTGCAGATGGCATGGACATTGTATCAAATAAATAAGGTTTTCACTATTGCAGTTAGTGTAGTTCTTCTGTATCCAAGGCCTGGTTAAGCCAAGATCCAGAGTTTTAGTATGTTTGGTTTGTGGGCATACTGTGCAGTTACCGCACGGGAAATGACCCTGGACAGGTGGGAGGTTCCAAAGGGTGCCTACTCTCCTAGGTTCTTGTTCTCTCGTGCGTGTATGTACTAGTCTATCCCTCAGGTTGGATCCCCGTTTAAAGGCAAAGAGTGGAAGTGGGATCTTCGTGTTCGTGGTGTTTAAAAAGCGCCAGTTTCTCCGGATGCACTTCTGTATACCATTGGACAGAGTACTGAAGGTGTTCACAAATGTAAGGCGCCCTGATGGAGGTTTTTCTGTCTTGTTCTCTAGCAGAGCCTCTCGGTGGTTGTTGAGAGCTCGTTTACGGGCATTCTTTACCAGCCTCTTGGGGTAGAGTCTTGCTGAAAGTTGATCCGTGAGGGCATTGGCATGATGATTATACAGATCGACGGATGAACAATTACGTCGCACGCGTAAGAATTGTCCGTATGGTAGATTGTCGCGCAATGCCTTAGGATGCTGACTATCGTAGCGAGAAACTGGCGCTTTTTAAACACCACGAACACGAAGATCCCACTTCCACTCTTTGCCTTTAAACGGGGATCCAACCTGAGGGATAGACTAGTACATACACGCACGAGAGAACAAGAACCTAGGAGAGTAGGCACCCTTTGGAACCTCCCACCTGTCCAGGGTCATTTCCCGTGCGGTAACTGCACAGTATGCCCACAAACCAAACATACTAAAACTCTGGATCTTGGCTTAACCAGGCCTTGGATACAGAAGAACTACACTAACTGCAATAGTGAAAACCTTATTTATTTGATACAATGTCCATGCCATCTGCAATATGTCGGTATGACGACGCGTAAGGTTAAAACTAGGATGCTAGAACACAAAAGTACCTTCAGGTGTAAGAAGGACAACACTAGACTCACCAGACATTTCTTGGATCTGAACCACCAGGCAGATGATTTCTCTTGGACTGTCTTGGAAAAACCATTCATACAGTCCCATCAGAGTGATAAAGCCAAATTCCTGTTCACTAAAGAGCAACGCTGGGTTTTTAAACTCCAAAGCGATACAAAAGGCCTGAATGACTTCATTCCGTGGACTCTTTTATAAAGAGTCATCTTCTGTAAACTCTGCCCCGATAGCGATATCTAGTTACACACTGTATCCAGCGACTAGACTATCTATCAGGTTTACACAATACAGATATTTTAGAGACTCTTACCGTGGCTTAAAGAACACGCATCGTTACATCTACTTTATCTGATAACGATGCGCACATAATATCTGTCCTACAAATGACCAGTCTTTACTTTTACCGACATACTCATGTTTCTCCAAATGGACTACTACTTCCGTATTCAGTGATGTCATCTTGTAGTCCTGCATTTGCCACTCCCCTGAGTTAATTCATAGCGCTCAACGTGGAGCGTCACATGACCTATTCACGTCCTTAAACTCCCGTCACACGTTGCCTCGGCACCTCCCACAAACACAGGAAGGACCGAGGCACCGACGGAGAGGTGAGTCTTTATGCGCGTCTACATCTGGCCTGCTTTTGATTATGCCCTACTCGATATGTGACTCCGTAATCCCTACGGCTTAATTACCCACCCCTAGCGATCCTTTAGCTATGCCCACGGGGTTCAACTAACTTACGCGAGAGACATCGCGTTAAGCCATAACAGTCGGTCTCGCCTTTTTGATTATGCCCTTTTCGAGACTTGACTCTTATACTGTCCACCCCTAGCGATCCTTCAGCCACGCTTACGGGGTTTCCACTAACTTACGCGAGAGACATCGCGAGAAGTCACAATTGTCTGTATTTCCTTCATTAGAGACACATTTAAATATCTCACGAGTCCTTTTTGTCTAGCCTCACCTTGACCGGCTAGCCTTTGATTCGTTTTGATACTGTCCCCGGTACCATAATATGGCGTTACTTTCACCGTAACACAATGCCGCAGTACTAATTGTTTGTAACTCTCCTGGGGTACTGCTGTATAAAATGCGAAGGCGCCATTCTCACCGGTGCTCTATTTATCTGAGAATCTGCATCTCCACACTTTAGTAGCATACACAGCAGTCTGCTGACGTCTTATTCCTACTGGACATGTGCTGGACAACTTGTTTTTAATCGCTTTTCTTGTATTTTCAACACTTTCCTTTAGTATGTTGAATAATCCGCCCTAATTTGATTCACACTTACAGGGCGGGGTCTCAATTACCTGAGTTGTTACCGGGTGAGGTGAGGTCTGACGCTCACACAAGTCAGGTGAGTTGTTGTGCTCAGTCTCATATAATGACATTTTGGTTGTTACCAGCCTTGACAACCTATCTTTAAATTTGCATGCACTGAGGAATACTGAAATAGAACATTACCTACCGTCTGTATTTTATTTTCTTCTTCCAACAGGAGTGAAATACACCCTACTTGCTGTGAGGTCGATAGGTACCAGGTTGTATCACTTAACAACTTGCCATTTTTTCCACTTCTTGTTTTTCACTTGCAGTAGCAATTATGTATTGGTCCTGAAGAAAGCCGGGAAAATGGTCCCAACTGGCTGAAACTAGTTGACCCCTATATGATGCAACCTATTTGCTAAAAGTTGCCGCTACGATTCTTCTTTTTAACTGGATTGGAACAGAGATATTCAATAAACATAGTTTTCCCTGTCCAACTCCCTTTTTAATAGTTTTTTCACTTGCACTGCACTCACTACACATAGTACCTGTCAACAGGAATACATATGGCCACTCTTGGTCGATTTCTCCTTGGAACTTGTACTCTGCTCTGATCTTGCCTACTACACTGGCCTCTTGGCTATACGGAGTAGTGACAGGAAGGAAGGATTACCAAGTGATGACACTGGCCTCCCTTGGCAGTTGATGGGAATCCGCATCAAGAGTACATTGTTCTATTTCTACATTGTTCTATTTCTATTTACCACACTCAGAATAGTTGATTATAGCATCCTTCTATTTTTCACCTGTTCTTTGTATTCATTTCCTCATTTTTCCATGACCACCAGTTCACTATTTGTATTTTGTATGTAAGGATAGGGGATTTGAACTGTTGTGTTGGTCATTAAACTTTTCCCTTAGACCCTTTCTTCCCCTTTGGGGATTTATATTGACCTCCTACTGCAGTGCCAACATCGAGCGGAGTGAACTGGGGTTCGCATTCTGTGGGCAGGACAGAGGGAGGAGACATGTCCTCCACACCAGTGGCAGGAACATTCTGGGCATGTGAGGGGGGTGGAAGTGCACGTGGAAGGGGGTGAGGGCCTAAGCATCCTGGGGATGTGGTATGGGTGTGTGGGTGAACCGGGTGCAGGGAATGGCTGTGGGACTTTGTGTGTGTGTGTGTCTAGGGGGTTGCTGGCTGGAGAGTGTGTCGTGGAAGTGTGACCTTTGGGTGGTGTCTTTCCCTTCCTGGTCCGGGGAGACTTGCCGGTGGTGGCCTCAGTGTCCTTGCGCCTGGGGGAGGGTGTGCACTTACCAGGGGAAGTCCCCTCCGTCTGTGCTGACCTCCTCTTCCCCTTGTAAGTTGGTTCTGATGGGTCTGTGGGGAAGAGGCCAAGGTCACATAGGAAGAGCTGCTTGGCAGTGGGGGTAGTAGGTGAGGCAAGGGAAGGTGCATTGGAGGGAGGGGCATCTGAGGTTTGCATAGTGCTTGTGGATGCCTGTATGTGTGTCTGTGACCCATCCCCTGGGTGTGTGTCATCAGTCCCCGGAGTGTGCGTGCTTGGGGATCTTGTCTTTGGCTTGTGTGTCTGTGTGCTGCTAGTGGCTGATGTGGTGCGTGCATGTGCAGGTGTGTGTGTCTGTTGGACAGACAGGGGAGTGGGGACTGTGGATGTGGCAGAGGTAGCAGGGGTGAGGGCCTGTTGGAGGAGGGACACTGCTGCCGTCTGTGTGGGGGCCATGTACTGAATGGTCCGATATAGGGCAGACATGTTGGCTGAGATGCCCTCCATGTAGGACACCAGTTGGGTCAACAGACTGGTATGAGAATGGAGGACACTCAGCATTGATGTCTGCCCTACATGGATCTGTGAAAGTAAGTCCACAGACTCCACACTCAGGGAATCAGGGGAGACGGGGTCAGGGGGTGTGGTGCCTGGCATGAAGGAGACATGCTTCCTTACACGGGAGCCTCCACGGACATCTGGGATAGGAGCAGATCGGAGGGTGGAGATGGTGGTGGTGCTGGGGCAAGACTTAACAGATGTTGCCGTGGGTCTGCTGACACCCATATCCACAAGGGAGTCCACACCGGTGCAGCTGTCTTCCTCATCTGAGGTGGTTGTAGCTTCTGTCTCCTCAGTGTGGCTCCCCTCACCCTCTGAGCCACTGGGTCCCTCAAAATCCTCTGAAGTGGTCCCTGTCAGGCTCTTCTGCTCCTCACAGTCCGTGGAGCTGTCCCCTCCAGTGTCCGTAGATGTAACTGCAAATAAACAGGGTAAACAGTTAAACATCAGTCACACGTTTGACATCACACATCCCAGTCATTGCAGGACATTACTGCGCCCGTCTGTGAATCATTTGCTTTAAATTCTCAAAAGTGCGAACAACTTTCTGTGAAACACATGTCAGTCTGCCAGTAAACCAAGACCCTCATATCCCACATGTCCATGGAGACCACAGTCTGGTGCATGTAGCCAGACACCACCCATATGTGCACACATGCACCACATAGACAGTTGTCTTGATTGCAGGAATTGTGATAGAAATGTATCAGTGCACACATATACCATCTCCTGCCACTGACTTTGTCCATGTGTCAGGATAAGGGATGCCCAAAGTAAATCTAAACTATATGGATGTGCTTCCTTCACCACACACCATGATGTGCCCAGGTATTGCTGGACAATTCCAAAATTGAGTGCATGCAGGACAAATTACATCACTGTGGGATACACTGTTGGAAATGAAAGCACATGCTACAGTGCACTCTTGTTCAAGTTTTTCTGCTGCCTGCTGTCACTGGGGCAGTGCTTCACAAAACCAAATGTAAGCACCTTTCTCAAATAAAGATTTTGTGGTGAATATAAGCCCTGCATCGGTCAAGTGCACATGTTGCCCCAAATCCACCCACATGTCAATGCTACTGATGAATTCACGTCATACAAAGGCCACAGTACAGTGTCAGCTAGCACAAGTCTGTCAACATGATCACATTTCAGTCTGATGACAAAGTAGTATAGCTGCCTGCACAAGGAATTTTGATACACCATTAGGCACAGTCAAGTGATTAGACACCTAAGTCTGACCCCATTGTAAAGATCCACCAGGCACATGTCAGATAGCTGCCCACCACTAAATGTTAGAGAGCACAGTTGACTAAAAAGCTAAGACACTCCACAATGATACAGAGGCAGACACCTGATTGCACACTGCACAATACCTCAAAATCATTTTTGCACACATGATTAGGATAACAGAGTGTACACCATGTCCAGAGTAGGCATTCCTGACCTAGTCCATGTGAAACATGGGAGTTGCCTGAACATTAGGCATGTGTCCATGCATGTGTAACAGAAATGATGGGCATACTTCAGTGCCCACATCATTGTCCCATCTGCTGAATGTGTGTCTATGAAACACACCAGACACATATGACGAGGCAGAGCATCAACTAGGACACATATTCATGTGCCACACAGAGTGCATGTCATGGATCTGTCCATGCGCAGATACATGTCATTAAATACACATACTCCTGAAGGCAAATACACTCTGACGGTAGCAGAAGCGGACCAACAGCACCAACCTTGCACAACAGCAGGCCACCCCCACCAACAATGAGACATGTGACTGACTGAAAGGGATACACCTGTGTCTCAGATGAGGAAGGCCCATAAATGAATGAATGAATATGATTCTACTTCAAACCGACACATGGACTGGTGTAGCATAACCAGGCTGAAGCAAAGCAAAGATCAGGTTAGACACAGTTCACAGAAAAGGCATGTACGTACCCCCTCCTTGCTGCTGTCTGGCCTTTAACTGCCCATCCAGGTCAGGGAAGACCACTGCCAAAATCCGGTGCATGTGGGGGGTAAGGGTCCAGCGTCCACCCCTCCTGTGAGGAGGTGACAGCTTCAGTTGGACTCTTGCAATGTGCCTGGTCCAGCCACGTAGGTCCTTCCACCTCTTCTGGCAGTTGCGGATCCGATGCCTGTGGACCCCCACAGATCTAACCTCCCGGGCAATGGTCAGCCATATCTCCTGTTTTTGATGGGCATCAACCTATGAGGATGACAAAGTTAAAGGGCCATGAACACACATGCTACATGTTTGTGCATCACACAGTTGGATAAACATGTTATTTAAACAAGGACTTATGATGAACAGAGGTAGTGAAACAATGGGGATAGACACTTGTCCTGATTCACCAAAATGGAAACCTTCCCGGGGTAGTATGACCGTCTCCCAAAAAACTATCACAGCACAGTACCTGTTCACTGCAGGTACCTACACATCTTGGGGGTGACAACTACTGAGTGAACATGCTAGCCCTAGTGTTACACAATATTATTACTGGTAGTCAGACAAGATACACAATGAGAGAGGCTGTGGACTGCACATTCACCTGCTCCCCTGGTTTCCCATACAGCTTGCTGTATTGTGGTAGGAGGCTGTCCAGCAGGGGCTGGTTCTCCTCCTCTGTGAATGCTGGGGCCCTCTCCGCAGTACGTGCCATTCTTGGAGCCAGAGACAGCAGCAGTGGTAGCAGAGATGTCCTTATTGATCATTCAGTGCAGGCAAGTGAGCACTCAGGGATAGAGACAGCCTTATATCTGTGCTGCCGAGGCAGAACCGGTTCCATGCATCCAAAAGGATAGGTCCAACTCGTTTGCATTCTATGAATTTGCCCAATCCATGAAATAGTACGCATCGGACACGCTTACCGCCATGTTCGAAAACTCTGCATCATGACAGTTTAGATTTTGATACATTTGTGTGCAAACGGATTAGAATCGTACCCTATGCGAAACGTGCACGATGCAAAATGCGCGTCTGTCACTATGACGACCAATTGGCAATCTGTCCGTCCGGTTCGGTCGGAATGTGTCAGTCAAGTCTTTTGAAAAATCACATGCCTCGAACTGCATAGTATCCACGATGCAATCTGTCCGTCTGCCTCGGTCGGGATGTGTCAGTCGCGTATTTTGAAAAATCACACGCCTCGAACTGCATAGTATCCACGATGCAATCTGTCCGCCCGGCTCGGTCGGGATGTGTCAGTCGCGTCTTTTAAAAAATCACACGCCTCGAACTGCATAGCATCCACAATGCAATCTGTCCGTCCGGCTCGGTCGGGATGTGTCAGTCGCGTCTCTTGCTAAATTACACACCTCAAACTGCATAGCATCCACGATGCAATCTGTCCATCCGGGTCGGTCGGGATGAGTCAGTTGCGTCTCTTGCTAAATCACACGTCTCGAACTGCATAGCATCCACGATGCAATTTGTCCGTCCGGCTCGGTCGGGATGTGTCAGTCGCGTCTCTTGCTAAATCACACGCCTCAAAATGCATTGCGTCCAAGATGCTATCTGTCCCTCCGGCTCAGTCATGATTTTGCACGTGCGTAGAAGCACTGCACACTCATCTACTCAGACAATGTGTGTATGGGTGATGGCATGCAGCATGCCTTGTGTTGATGGAGTAAAGCACATGTCATAAGGTACAGAGAGCACAGAGAAGATCATTCACATTGTGATACAAGCTCACAAGGCAACTGTAGCAGTGCTAGTGAGGAACATGACAGGTGTGAGTGTCCACTTCCCAATTCACCGTCCTATGCCTGCCCATTGTCCCAGAGGATCATTATGTTAACACAGTAATCATCCACATGTATTCCCAGTACCAAGTGATCATGAATGTGTGTGAGGCCATGTTGAGGTACCTCAACCAGTACATATATTTTCCCACGCCACCACAGTTCCGGCCCATTAAGGAGGACTTTTATGCACTGGGAAACATGCCACATGTGATTGGTTCGATTGACGGTACACATGTGGGTTTGGTGGCACCACGACCCCATGAGCAGGAATACCACAACCGTAAGCACTATCATTCCATCAATGCGCTTGTGGTATGTCTGGCGGACCAAACCATCTCACATGTATGTTCGCGTTTTCCAGGATCCGCACAAGACGCCTACATCATGAGGATGAGTCGGATCCCCCAGCTGATGTCCCAGCTCAGGAATGAGCGTGCCTGGCTTGTTGGTGAGTCATGTTGTCAGTGTCAGTTGTGTGTTAATTTAATGTCATGTTGTAGCCTGTTTTTGCTCTGATGCCCATTTATATTTTTTAAATGTTGGGGACTCTGGATACCCCAACCAGTCCTGGTTGCTGACAGCACTCCGGAACCCGGTCACACCAGCTGATCACCGTTACAACGTGGCACATGGTCGGACCAGGCGTTTGATTGAACGCACATTTGGCCTGCTGAAGACCAGATTCCGCGTCCTGGATTGTACTGGAGGTGCACTGCAATATTCCCCTGAGAAGGTGTGCAAAATTATTATTGTGTGCTGCATGCTTCACAACGAGGCTGTGAGGAATAGGCTAACAATCATCCAGGATGATAGGGACCAACGACCACCATCATGGGAGGATCCTGACCTGGGGCACGTTGCCAGTGAGGATGAGGAAGAGGAGGTGGATGTCAGGAGACAGCTCATTAACAACTTTTTTACTTGAGTGTAAGTATGCAAAGATGGCTGATGACGCTTTCCCTAAGTGTGGTGTGTGTGTAGGACAATCAGTTGTGATCCGTGTGTGGCTATGCTAACTTGATGCTCATTGTTATCAGTCCATGGTATGTGTAGTTATGATGCTCACCACTACAGTTTTGAGACTACTCCTAGCTTGTGCTCATAATTTACAATGGACAATACTGATTCAGTCATTGTATATATCTTCATGGCACGTTGTATTTAAGACTGTCCTATGTCTCTCCTTCACAGGCTCCTTTGGCTGTTGTGTGTGTTATCACAATGCTGATCCATGTTGGATTCACACTTTGTACCAGTACTCTCTGACCGACGATTCATCTTGGTCATATTTTTCATTCATTTTGTCTATTTTGACACTTGGGACTATACTCAGTTAGCTTTTGTGTTGAGCCGAGCTACTGCCTGTGTAATAAACCTGTTACACACATTGATGTTTACATAGTCTGTATTGGCAAATGCTACTATTGTTCATATCATGTTTGCTGGCCAGTGTGTTCATTTCATTATACATTGTTCTTTGTTTGTGCAGTTCAACGGTTTATTTTTACATCAGTGTGTGCAATGTTTCAATATTGCATGTGCTATGTGTGTTGCGAAGAGCTTGCGTGTCTATCTCTGGTATGTGTCATGAGATATTTCTTCATGAGACGGTGGATGAATTGTGAGCTGGTCCATAGGATTATACATTATTATTCTGAAGTGACCGGAGACAAGCTTACATCATAGCTTTGTGTGTGACATTTTAGCACACAATCTTTCTCTGATTGTTGTGCACAATGCCTTTGTGTCCACATGAGATCATTTGGGCACTGTAGAAGCGCAGCGCCACAAGTCATTACAATGAGACTCCTTGGAATGGAAGATCTAGTCAGCACAGATAGTTTAGCCATGACATGCAGCACTTTTTAACACATGAGTGGAATCCTAGCATTACATTGACGCACAGTGCAAAAATCTACACAGATGGAAGATTTATATCTACGCTCCAGTGCTTTGTGATGCATATGCTGTAAGCAGTAATCCTAATTTCTGATGTGAGCAGTTGACCCGTATTGCCACAGAGTTCTTCACTGGCTTGATGAATATGTCAAAATGGACACGTTTTTGGTGATTTCGAGCAGACGTTGTGCGCTATCACCTTATAGGTGATAGCGCACAACGTCTGCTCGAAATCACCAAAAACTTGTCCATTTTGTTTTTCTAAAGTTATTTGGGGAAGGGGACAAGTTACCTTGTTTCTCCTCGCTCTCTTTGTGTTCTCTTTTGATGAATATGTCAGCATCACAGGGAGGGTGGATGTTTCCATGCTGAGGATGTAAACACATGTCACCTATGGTTCCATCTAGTTTTGTTTGGAAATCATATTTTTGAGTTTTCTGCTGCAGTAGCTATCTCGTATACTGCATTGTAGGACAACAGTCAGAGATTCTTCTTTCTGAAACGTCAATGTTTGAAGTTTACACACACTCTGATGCATGATTTTGCGGACAAGCCTGGGTGAGTGAGAGTAAAGGTGTGTGTTTTTTACATTGACTCAGAGATGTTGTTGGGACTGCCTAGTGTTTTGTAGAATCCTTGTGTATCTGCTGTATGATATGTTGAGCTGATGTGACACTATAGGTGGTGGTGTTTTGGATTGCGTGTTCTGATGTGCAGCTAATGGCCAAACATCCTTCACCAACACCCTATTCTGCCATGCATACTTATATACGAGAGGATTCCCTACCATAGACCTCAGGCACCTCATTGGGAGACAGTGCCAGGTGATACTGAACTTGATTTCATGAGTGGATACAATGTATAAGTCACAGATGACACATGGATGGTGTGAAGAATATTTTATCAAGGTGCATGTGAATATAATCTTACAGTGAAAGGTGATAGCATTCCATAATTTGAATACCACAGTTCATAGGGGATTTGGAAGTGCTGTCCGATGAAATATATTCTGAGCAAAGTCCACAGTGAATTTGGCAAATCTCCAAAATCAAGTGCTCCAGCCCATGTGGGAGAGTCCAGGGACTGTCAACAAAGTGAATGATTTGTACACAATGGAGGATGTCGCGAGCTTTTCATTGGTTCGGGGGGGGTGCAGGTCCATAGGTCTCTCACTTCCCATCCTTCCTTGGACGGCCCCTCCTCTTCTTGGGGGGGGGGGATCCTCAGTATCAGGCTGCTGCGGTACAGGGGACTCCTCGCCAGACTCCTCATCCCTCCCTGTGGCAGTTGCTGATGTTCAGGTAACAGGTGTGGAGTGCATTCGGGGAGGTGGGGTGATGTTGGCTGTTAACTGGCGTAGGCATGTGAGTATGTCCCTATGCACCGCAGTCAGATCGTCAAGTTTTGACCAATTGGTTCCCATGCGGTCCATGTGTCGCTCCACACGGTCCATGTGTCGCTCCACACGGTCCATGTGTTGCTCCACACGGTCCATGTTTTGGTCTACACTGTCCATGTGTTGCTCCACACAGTCCACATGGTCCTCCATCCGGTCGAAATGTGCAGCCTGATGCTGGTTCATGTCCCTGAGGATCCCCACAACCTGGCCAAAGTCTCCGGTGCATTCCCGATACACATCGAAAATGCATTGTAACTGTGGGTCAGCTTAGTCTACGACACCAGCTGTGTGACGTGGCCTCCCACCATGCACCCTCACACCACTCCTTGCCCTACCCGCACGGACATTGCCTGGCATTGCCCACACTGGCAGCTCCTGTTCTCCATCGTTGTCAGGGCTGGTATCTTCTGCCACATCCAGAATTGTCTGTCTGGGTGTGCTACCAGTGGTTTGTTGGCTGGGTGTGTCAGTGGGTTTCCTGGGTGTCTGGCTGTTTAAGGAGGTTGCATGCATGGTGGCGGGGGCTGCTGGTCATACTGGTGCCACATGCTGACCCACACCGGAGGTGCCAGGTTCGTCCCCATCACCAGAGGAGGTGTGTGAGTCATCCCCACTGGAGCTCTCAGTGTCCAAGCTTGTACTGGAACTGCTGCTGGACTCAGACTCTTCACCTGAATCTGCCCTCTGTTCCAGAGTGCCTGTGGGTAGTAGAGAGACACAATATTAAAGGTTACATTTTCAGGAGTTCTTGTGTCATACACAGACAAATGTGTTGATGTTGTTGCTAAAGTTTCGTTCACTTCTTGATTCTACTCATCAAGCTTCACAGACACTGAGACATTAGCTAATCGGAAATTGTGATTTTTGAGAGCTGTGCTTTGCTGAGCACTTCCAGCACTGTGCATCAATGTGCATGTATTGTGATCCTTGTCTGTTAGTATTTATAGTCAATCGTCACATTGTGCATGAGCAAGGTGATTTGTTGTAGCACACATCTGTGTTTTCACAATGACAAATCGACTGTGACAAATCTTATGTTTTTCAGGAGTTGTGCATCTGTGCTTGGCATGGTGAATCTTTGTCACTCTTACATTGCTGAGATTACATGCAAAGTCACTCTCCTGTATATGTTCCAGCATTTGTAGTGTTTGCTTGGATGTATGTGTTGTGGAGAACAATTGATGACATCACATGTGTCACATCAGATGCTGTGGCAAGGCGTTACTTCTTACACATACATTCTTGCATGTCATTCCTTGGGACAACGGACATTACATTGATATGCAGTAGGTGACTCCCAAACGTGATAGTGGGATGATCTCACATACCATGATATTGACAACAATGGTCTTGTGAATGTTGATAGTATGAGTTTGTACTCCTGCGCAGAGCATACAGCAAACTTGTGTGATGTTGAGCATTGTGCTGTTCTGCTGTGTCACAACATGGTTATTGTAATGCATGTGTTGTTTATGCATTGTTTGTCAACATATGCAATGTGATGAGACATGTCTCTGTAGTTATTTCTCATCATTTTGCACACATGGTTATATCTTGCTGTGGTACATTTTGTTGAGACATATTTTGGCACATGATCACTTTATGTACTTGTTCTACATGGACTGATTGGTGATACCTTTAGCATTTTCATGGGCGGGGGTATGAGGTGCAGTGTGTTTTTGTGCTTGAGATAGGCTGTGTTGACTTCTAGGCCACTTTACATTTGTGAACAGACCAGCTCACTCATCCTTTGTTGCAGGGATTCTGCTTATGCACAGACCTATGCGCAGGAGACCAGGACCTCAGAGAATTGTGGTGTACCAGAAAACTCCCTTCAGAACCCCTTATCCGACTAGCTTAGTATCCCATTCGTTAGCCTAGATCTAGCTAGGCGGTCCCAATGTATAGACAAACCAGAACAAGCGACTTACAGCCTCATGCATCAACCCAAAATCCAGTCGGTAAAATACCGATTCGGTAATAGCTCCCGGTATTAAGGAAAAAATACCCAATCCCAATGCATCAACCCAAAAGCAGAAATCGCTATTTATGGAATCCTTAAATAGCGATTCTTTAAATAGGGATTCCTTAAATACCGATTCCTTAAATAGCGATTGCATTTAAGGAATCCCAAAGTGAGATTCCTTAAATGCAATGCATCAAAGTTAAAAAATTAGCGATTTCGCTAATAGGGGGAGCAAATTACCATGAAGATGAACTGCATGGTAATTTGCAAAAACTTAAAAAAAAAAATGCACTTTTCAAAGTTTCATGTTGCGCACACACATGCCCTTAGAGCATGTGTGTGTGCAACATATGTGCACATATCATTTTCAGGGGTGCAACAGGGTGTCCTTTTGACACCCTGGCACCCTTGAAAGTGCTCCCGCTATTAGCGATTCGGTAATACCGAATCGCTAATACAGACTGGCTTTACATTCATTCCTATGGGCCTCCAAGCCCATAGGAATGAATGGGTAGGTATTCCTTATTACCGATTCGGTATTACCGATTCGGTAATAAGGAATATTAAGGAATCGCTATTTGAATAGCGATTCCTACATGCATAGCCTTTTGCTATTCCTTATTAGCGATTCCTTATTTTTCGCTAATAAGGAATCGCAAATGGCATTGTTGATGCATAGGCCCCTTAGATGTTTCTCAGGAGTGGTGGGAATCCGAAATACCTGTTTGTATCTATTTGTTAGTCCACAACATAATAATACAGACACGGTAAAGTTTAAAGAGTTTATTTTATAAACCTCGCGTCCTAACATGCAGTACTTTGGCTAACACTAGCAGACTAACAGTACAGATCAGAACCATAAGCATTATTATAATACCATACAGAATGAAAGGAGCAATCATACTAATAATGACAGTGGTTTACAGCCACACTCCTTTCTCTAGAATCTAATACATTATTATTAGACTATTAGAAGGCCTCTTAGGTTAACAGGGGGGACCCCATACCGTATAGATCAGCTTAGTAGAATCACATCAAAGGATCAGCTAGCTCTCTCATGTATCAGCTCCTCTGTTCGAATGTGTGCAAACCCAGACTGTTCTGCAATATTAAAGACGCTTGTCCTTCAGATATTGGCAGCTGCATGTATGATATGTCTAAAAAAGTGGTACGATCAATCTAATCACAACACTCTGTACTTTCTAGTGACCCAGACTCGTTCTTTACATGATGTACAGACCAAGGGCACATTTCACTGTTAAGAATGTGAAACAACAGTTTGTTATCCTGTAAGGCAAAGTCGAGTCAGCATTTCTAAAATGAATAACACATAACAACAGTGTTGTGTGCAGCGCAGCAGAAACGACAAGCAGGCTTGCTAACAGTTATCTCGGTTATGCTAACTTAGTGTTGTAAATAGGGCGTGGCTTAATCCATCCTACAGCCTCCCATGATCGGAGCACGAACCAATAGGGATACACTTATCAAGAACGCAGAGTTCAAGTGATATAGAACGGAACCAAGGGCATGAACTATAAGTCCATATAAGGTAAGTGTAAAGTCCGAGAATTAATTTAAAAAAGTTAAAAAAAAATTCCATGAAAAATTTACATCCCTGGATGCACCCTGGAGTGACAATGTCAATCAGTCAATCCATAAAGGTATATGCACCGTAAGTTGCAGCAGCTTCCAAGAGGAAATCATTGAAGCGGTCCGCAAAACGATCTGCCATCCAATTCAGCAAGGGAAAGGAACACACGTGTTCATCAATTATCGGAGCATCCAGCACCACAATAGGACAACCGTCAGCATCCTCGATATAACTCCTTTCAAGGAATTCAATAGCCGCCTCTCCGATATCCCATTCGCCAAGGACTCCTTGTGCAGCACCCAAAGCCATAAACCCAACACCAGAACAATCAAAATCATGAGCCACTAAGGGGCACATCAGTTCATCAAAATCCGGGTCAGGTGACGCCAAGTTTGACAGGCACAAATCCAGAGCCCACTGGAAGGGACAATCTAGGCAATGAAAGACAGGTTGCACACAAGTAAAAAAGGGAAACCGGAAAGACAATCCATACTTGACGCTTAAGACCGCCAAAGGGAAAGTGCCATAATAATCAAGCATCCGGCTACGAAGATGGAGCAGGCGGAGCAAGCTGTCGTGCAACCCCTGGTGTGCAGCCATATCGAAGTGTGCAAATCAACAAGAGGATCCCAGCCACCAAAGCGAGGAGCAATGGGAACCCTCCGAAGACACTCGAAAAAACAGAATGTAAAAATGCGGGGATCACACCAAAAACAGTTTGGAAAGATATCACGAGGCCCGAGCCCACAATTTTAAAAAAATGAACAAGGCCAGTCGTAGACGAGGCATTAAAGATAGTCTGAATCAAGGTTCCAAAATGGAGGGGGAGGTCAGTATTTAAAAGAGCTTGTACCTCAGTGCGTGTGTTCGCCACATTAAGAAGAAATGTTTCACGGGACGAAGTCAACGCAACTTCCTTCTTAGACAAAAGAGCCCTTATTCTGCTCATCCTATTGAACTCTGTGTTCAAGGTTGGAATCGCCGGCCAGATGGATATATCGAGTCGGCCTTGCGGGGGTGGGAAAAGGACGTTATTACAGCAAACCACCTTTTGCGAAACAGTGACTATGTAAGGAATACCCACTAGCATCCCACAGCAAGCTTCACTATTTAAAAGCAAATAAGTACCGTTGGCAAGCAGTTTAAATGAAGACGTTATAACTGGCATTGGAATCCCCTTTAGGACACAAGCCAAATTAGGAGCGTGTATATTGCAAGCGCCATGTAATTGTATATGTCTGCAAACCACAGAATGATCAGGAGCGGAAGTGCATTCTTCACCTTTTAAGTAAACCTCCTTGCCATCCCTTACGCATCTGTAAGTGAACGGAAGTGACCAAACTTCGTGCAAAAACGCATCACCAAGTTGTTCATATCTACCAATGGCATAATGCTTCATGCACGAACTAAATTTAAACAAACTAAAAGGTAAAGTGACCAATCCGTGTATAAGCCACACGGCTGAATTCAACTCAGCAACAGAAAAAGGTAAAGGTTCTAATTTTTCAATGTGCAGCAATGCATAAGTTGCATCTTTCATGGACATGAACTGCTGTTTTTCTGTCAAATTAAAAGGAAGGAACAACGACGAAATTTTCATGTAATCCCAAGGGACTTTCCCTGCCTTTAACGTTTGCAATGTCCATGCAAACTGCATAATTGAACGCAATTGATTTTGGCCATGATACAACACAGATACATCATCTTGCACAATGTCTACGACAGAAGAAACAATATTATCTAGTGTATAAATTCTAGAAGACAAAGTATTAATACTATTATCTATCACAGCCAATACTTTTTCCATATTGGCCTGGTCAATAGCACGTAGTCTAGAAGCAGCTTCAATTTGCGACAATTTCCAAATTTCATTGTAAATAGCATAAGCCCATCGTTTAGACCTGCCATTTGCAGGACCCTTAATAAAATCATTCAAATCTATTTTGTCATTTAATCGTGATAAATGTAGCTTAACTGAAGTTAACGTGGAATGTTGCAGCCACGACTGACATAACTTACCTACAGAGTAGGTAGTCACAGTGTGTGAAGATGTAAAGCGAGGGTCAACCCTAAGTTGTGTATACCCTGAAGTCAAATCCAGAAACCGACGTTGACAGGAATCTGAGCTTGTTTGCCAAACCAACCAACCCTCAGGATTCAATGTTGAAATATTGAAGGTGCCGTTGGAAACAAGGGACTGCAACATAGTAAGGGACAGATCTGAGTGATTCTCCCAACCAGGGTAAGCACCCAGATCCGGTATCGAGGGGGAAATTAATTTTTTAGATATAGCCAATCCAATACAGGTGGTCTGAAAAATAGACGAATTCAAAAATAATATATGGTTTGGGATAAGACAGGCACGATGCAAAGCTTCCGTTCCTTGTACCTGCCACGGTTTAGTTCCCCAAACCGATTTAAGATCGATAGTAGCTTTCCATACGTCATAACCTCCAATAGCCAATTCATCCATAAAGGATTTGGAATATAATAATTTTGTGTGTGTCAATCTGACCTTAGAAGTGGGTTCTACCACCACCTTAAAATAAAAAGACTCAGGGCTTGACACACTAAAATCCGAAAAGTATGTGAATTTTTTCAATAAAGTGGCAGAGCTGCCAGGCATAGGGACAGGACAATGTTCCCATTGAGTGAAATTAACAAAATTTCGAAAAGTATTTGCTCTGTGTAGGAAATGTGTGCCATAATGTTGAAAACAAAATTGCTCATCGTAGTTTGCAGTATTTAAATACAGATCTTCAGTATCAAATGCAGTATAATATTTTAAATCAGAAAACAGTGCTTCTATTGCTTGTACATCCCAATCATCTGAGCAGATGTTTTGTTTAACTACATCACCCATAGAAACACGAAAAACAGTTGGCACATTAATAACTTCGGTGGGACCATGAATTTGAAAGTTCACTGCATCCCAAGCAATCCCATCACGTACAGGCCAGGCGGTGATGTTCACAAACGTCTGGTCCCTTTTCATGATGTGTGATGAGGAATGGGGGGCCAAAGTTCCATCAATTAATTGAATTGGAGAACGCTCATTCAGGTAGTGTCCATTGATAAGTCTAAAAAACACTACCACAAAGCCAATTGTCATGAATAAAAAAATACAAATCAGCACCAACCAGATGTAAGTCCAAGGGGCAACCAAAAAATGTCTCTTGAACCAGGCAAAAAATATAGAAATTTTGGAAGGGGCAGTGGAAGTCAATGATTCAGTTTCAAAGGAAGAATGGGACTGGGTAAGTGCTTTTGTATGTAATAGGGGCAAAGGGTTTCTGCAGGATAAGCATACTCAGGATCATCAGGCAAACCACCAGCAGTAGGTGGCACAGGCGGATCAGTAACTGTAAGCATCTCAATGGAAACCTCAGGCACGATGATAGAGGGTGGCATCACAACAGAGTTTCTCAGCATCGAAGGGCAGGAAACCGAAGGTGTCATACTATGGAGAATCGGCCACCCTGTGTATCTTGACATTCTCAATTGAAATGTACCTGTTACCCTTGCGACCAGGGAGTGGGGGTAAAACAACTGTACGTGTACCCAATACTCCAAGCACCGGGACTGGTGTACGATAAGAGGGGCCAAACTCCTTCTTGTTCTCCACCTTCTCACGGACCAGATCACCAACACGAGGTAGCCAGCCGACTACCGGAATCAGGAGCGCTTCTTCAGATGTAGAGGGCACGTGTTCCTTTGCCAAAGTGTCTCTTGCTTCTTGTAGATTCTGCAATACAGCACAGTGGTCATCTAGGTCAAAAGGCGCGGCAGCCGCCGCCATGTCTAGACCGTCAAGGTCTGGGACAAACATTCTCACTCCAAAGAGCATCATGTACGGGGTCCTCCCACCCAGAGACCTTCTAGGGAGGTTATTAAGTGCACGTTGGACGTCATACAAGTGTGCAAGCCAGTTCCGGCCTGTACCTATTACCTTGGCTGTCAACGATTGCTTTAGGTCACGGTTCATCCGTTCCACAACACTATTGCCCTCAGGCCGGTATGGAGACGAAAATTTGACTTGGACCCCCAAACTTCTCATTGCTTCTTTGTACGCCTTAGAGGCGAACGCCGGGCCCTGATCAGAGTGAAGGGTACCACATGCAAAACTCCCTATAAAGACACGCAATGCTTTGATGACAGTCCTGGCATCAGCACTCCTTTGTGGCCACACCCACAGAAAACGTGTGCACGAATCCACTGCAACCAAGATGTACTTGTACGCAGTATCCGAGGTAAAAGGACCGCAGTGATCTAAATAAACACACGCAAGTGGTTGATTAGATATATGCAGCTGCGTTGGAGGTGGTCGCGCAACAGAAGAAGGTTTAATCTGCTGGCAAATGTCACAACTAAGTACATAAGCCCGCGCTTGTTTATACAAACCGTACCACCAGTAACGTTGCTGTAAAAGAGACACAGTTGCTGACACTCCAGCATGCGCAGACGCAACACCTTCGTGGGCAGCCGTTATCAAATTTGGTCTGCAGTCCGTGTTGGGAATCAATCTATCACCAACGTCGTTAATCCTCACCAACAGGACGTTATCAGGACTTAAGTAATAATGGTATCGAGAAGGGAATCCTCTAGGGAAGTTTGTCCCTGTCTCAGAAGCAGCAATAGCTGCCAAGATGTCTGCATCAATCTTAGATTTTGATCTTGTAACTGCTGCTACTAAATATGTTGCCACTGCGGTTTTAGCTGCCTCGTCAGCCAAACTGTTACCGACAGCATGGACACCAACTCGTTGGTGACCAAGAGTGTGAATTACATTCACAAGTGGCAGACTCCCTTTAAGTTCTGCCACCCGAGCACCAAAGCGTTTTATGCTTTACAGTGCCACCTTTGGAATCACGAAAACCATTCATAATCCAAAAAAGTAGTGACCCTGTGATCAGCAAACTTGAGTGCAAGCACTAGAGCATGAAGCTCTGCCAACTGTGCGGTACAATCACCCAATGACTGCGTATGCACTGCATCAGATTTGAACTCTCCATTTACGAAAGTACCGACTACAATTGCGCAAGCCGCTGAATAAGCGTGCCTTGATCCAGTTGCGGGTTGCGCCGACCCGTCAGTGTATATGACACAATGGTATTCCTCGATAGGGCGCAATGACAGAGGAGCAGGATGAACAAATTCATACTCCAAACTCTCCTGAGTCTGCAACGCCGCGTCAAAGATGTATTCGATGTCAGGCGAAGCTAAGGAGGTCGCCCATTGTATCCACCTTGGATGCAAAGCCTTAGAATTCGGTACACTAGCTTTAGTGACTGCTTCGAGAGCAGGAAACGGTGTTACCACCAGCATGCGCTTTCCTTGTGATAGCGCTCGTTCTTTCAGGATCGCCATCTGAACTGCTGTCAAGACTTTTTCAACAGTGGAAAATCGCAGCTCAGCTGAAGTGTACAGATGAGATTTGTAATCAATGGGGACTGTGTCGCCCTCATTGAACGTTAAGTACGTGAAACCTTCCGCGCCTGGAACAATTCTAATGACCAGGTTGGTGTGGTTATCACGAGTTTGTAAAAACTTTGCAGTAAGAAGATCAGTCTGCAAAGAATACAATGCAGATGAATGCTCTGGCAGCCAGCAAGATCTGGTAAAAGTTGGTTGTAGCAAAGCATAAAGCGTCTTGATACGCTGGGCATAATCAGGAATGTAGGAACGACCGAAATTCAGAAAGCCCAGCAAGGATTGTAGTTTCTTCAGTGTCGTAGGGATACGAAGGCGTGCGCATTTCTCAAGGAAGTGCGGTGCCAAGCCTCGACCCTCATTATTGAGTTCGTACCCCAAGAACAACAATGTGAACTCAGCAATGTGGGACTTCTTAAAGTTAAACTTGTAACCGAAGTCCGCAAACATAGTCACTATGTTATCCACACGAGCAAGGTGTGGAAGCAACTCGTCATCTGTCAGATAGATGTCATCAACATACGAGTATGCCTCCGGGTCTACCATCTCCAAGAGAGAGACCACGCGAGCGGAAAAAACTCCAGGGCTGTTTTTATAGCCCATCGGGAGTCTCTTAAACAATTTTTGTTTTCCACCCGAGGTAAATGCCGTCCACTCATAACTATGAGGGGCTATGTTATGGCAATAAAGGCCATTTGATAAGTCGAGCGTGGTTTTGAAACATTTTCTCACAAGACTATCTACGAGAGCCGAACTATGAGTATTTTGTACCGCACACATCCGGCAATGCGAGTTTAAATGCCGGTAATCCAAAACTAGGCGGTACGACCCGTCAGGCTTCGTCACAGTGAATAAAGGATTATTCATGGGTGACACACATGTCTCAATTACTCTTTGATATTCCAATTGTTCAAGAATGGACGCGACGTGAGATCTTGCCTCGCAACGCATGGGGTATTGGGGTTGAGGCTGGGGATCGGATCGCAATGGAATCTCATGATTGGGAGAACATTTATCCCATCCAACCTGATTACGATATAACGCAGGTGCAAGCACCTGTGCCCACTCCCCGGCCAACCTATTAGACTCATCCGTGGGCACTGCATGCCCAAAGGAAGGAAGAACGACTTCCTCTCCCCTTGGCGCGTCCAAAATGAAAGCCGGAGGCAAATCTTTCTCCGCCAAAAGAATATCATAGGTGGTCGTAAGATTGTCCCAAAAAACCACTTTAATTTTGCGTTGTATGTCACCCTCAATATTAAGGACTATTTCAAATAATCTTTCTGGGGGAGCTATGCGAGTATCAGCAGTTTCAACTGTCACATAAATGTGAGTTGCTGTCGCCTCCAGAAATGGACGCAACGCTTGCCGCACTACTGAAACTTCTGCCGCGCTGTCTAGCAGCGTTAGTGCCCATGTCAGGTTCCGAAGCTGTGTCCGTACCATCTGAGGCATATCTCGCTGAGATAGCAGCAACTTTCTTTTTCTGAAACGGTGGACGTTGTCTGGCAGTGTCTTCCTGCTTGCCTTTACCGTCAGTCTGGCGGGGCTGGTCTCGACTTTGAGCACCCCGTCCTCTCCACCGCTCTCCACCACCAGTGTGCGAAGTAGATGTTTCCTGTGAAGAACGAGGAGAGCGTTGTTCAGAAACCTATCAGGTGACTTAATACGAGTACGATCGCGCAAATCATAAGTGCGTTCACTATACGACTGTACGGGTGAGGCAGAACGAGAAACCTGTTTCTGTTGCTGTTTTTCTTGTTTTTTTGCTCGCCAACTTTGTTTAGGAAAGTTGGGCTTTTCGTCTTTTGTATACAAACTCACCTTAGTTTGCTGTACTACATCAGGAATTTTGATGGTGGGTTTCACGCCTAAGGCACTACGTCCAACCATCCTGTAGGCTTTTGCAATAATTTTTGCGAACTCCCTGGGTTTATCGGCATCATCCACAAGTTCCAGCATATTACCAACTTGGAACTGCATGGCATCTCCTTTGAGGTTGCCCATTACCATGGAACAAACCACATCGAAACTGTCGACAAGCCTTAATCCTAACTCAATAGCTGCCCCCGCACCATGATTATCTTGGACTTTCTTGATGACGGAGGGTAGTACAGACATAGACGGAGTGCCGTAGCACTTCGAATAGGTCGCAGCAAAGACCTTGCCCCAATTGTCACAATCAACAATATCAGGGACCAGGTCCTTCGGCAAAGTAATGGTGAGTATCCTGTGTTTATCCACAGGTGTAGTGTTTGGAAACACGGCTTCCAATTGATCAAATTTTTCTGCAAGCCAGTAAGGAAATTCATCCTTACTGAGGGGGCGCTTGCCGACAACCGCATTAACCATAACAGGGCTTATCACCACCGCGTGATGGTGATCCGTCCCGTGCCCAGCAACCGCAGGTGCTCCCACCTGAACTGTGCATGACACATACTGCACTAAAGCCCTATGGACCGTAATCAGGGCTGTGTGTAGCGTTCGTAACTCACCCACTCCCACCGTTAGGTTTCGTGGGTGTGGTGTATATCCGGCCAGTACCGGCCAAGTGGCCCCTGCAATGGACAACGGGCCCATTCTTGCCGGTACGACCTCATGGGGGAGGGCGCCATTAAACCAAATTGTATGCTGCCATGCAGAAATAGGTATTTCTAGCGTCCTATATGGGGCATAAACCGCAGGCACAGGCGTGACTGTATATTCGTGGAAGAAATTATTGTCCGTATCCACCTCCTCAAAGGTCACCCAAGAGTAAAACAACTCATAAGGGTAGGTGGCATAAGCACTGACCACAAAGACCACGGACATCCCGTCATCAGGGACCCCATAAGCCCTCAAATGAGTGCGTAGAGGAACCCTACTATGAGCGGGAATATTAACCCCCATAAGGACACACTAAAAAGCAACAACGATATGTACAGTAGCACTTGGGCTCAAAATTGTTAACCTTTTTAATTTTCAAGCTTGATAGAACCTTTAGTCTAAACCTAGGTAGGTTAAACCATCACTCCTGTTTTCCGGAAACGAGAGTGAGGGTAGTTGTGGACTAAACTCAAGTACTACTAAAGCGTCTCAGATCTTAAGACCAAACGTTAGGTGCGCCATGTTGCAGGGATTCTGCTTATGCACAGAACTATGCGCAGGAGACCAGGACCTCAGAGAATTGTGGTGTACCAGAAAACTCCCCTCAGAACCCAGAACCCCTTTTCCGACTAGCTTAGTATCCCATTCGTTAGCCTAGATCTAGCTAAGCGGTCCCAATGTATAGACAAACCAGAACAAGCGACTTAGATGTTTCTCAGGAGTGGTTGGAATCCGAAATACCTGTTTTTATCTATTTGTTAGTCCACAACATAATAATACAGACATGGTAAAGTTTAAAGAGTTTATTTTATAAACCTTGCGTCCTAAGATGCAGTACTTTGGCTAACACTAGCAGACTAACAGTACAGATCAGAACCATAAGCATTATTATAATACCATACAGAATGAAAGGAGCAATCATACTAATAATGACAGTGGTTTACAGCCACACTCCTTTCTCTAGAATCTAATACATTATTATTAGACTATTAGAAGGTCTCTTAGGTTAACAGGGGGGACCCCATACCGTATAGATCAGCTTAATAGAATCACATCAAAGGATCAGCTAGCTCTCTCATGTATCATCTCCTCTGTTCGAATGTGTGCAAACCCAGACTGTTCTGCAATATTAAAGACGCTTGTCCTTCAGATATTGGCAGCTGCATGTATGATATGTCTAAAAAGTGGTACGATCAATCTAATCACAACACTCTGTACTTTCTAGTGACCCAGACTCGTTCTTTACATGATGTACAGACCAAGGGCACATTTCACTGTTAAGAATGTGAAACAACAGTTTGTTTTCCTGTAAGGCAAAGTCGAGTCAGCATTTCTAAAATGAATAACACATAACAACAGTGTCGTGTGCAGCGCAGCAGAAACGACAAGCAGGCTTGCTAACAATTATCTCGGTTATGCTAACTTAGTGTTGTAAATAGGGCGTGGCTTAATCCATCCTACACCTTGTCATAGTATAAATGAGAGGGAGGTTGTTAGTTTTCAAGGATGCAGACACTGCTGGTTGATGTTGAATTACGATGCTGGACAGAAGTATGGCTTGTGCATGTGGCAAATACCTAAGTGTCAGCCGTCTAGTATTACACCTCACATCTACTGTCTGCGTGAATAGTCCCAGATGTGTGTTCATCTGTGTGTGTTTTGTGTTATTATTATTATTATTATGAAATTTGTTAAGCGCGCGGCTACCCCCAACGGGGGTGTCCCGGCGCTGAGGACGGCAGCAGCAGAGAACATAAAAGCTAATAGCTGGCAAACAGCCATGTCTTCAGTTTACATCTGAACTGAGATTCTGAGTCGATCATACGGATGTTAAGTGGGAGGGCATTCCATAGCCTTGTAGCAATCACTGCGAAAGCTCTGCCACCTTTCCTAGATCTGTAGAACCTGGGGGGAAGCAGGAGACGGAGGTGATTAGATCTAAGCGCTCGAGAGGAATGAACTCGCTTCAGCCTATGTCTGAGATATCCTGGCCCCTTACCATTCAAGGCCCTGAACGTCAGGACCAGGGCTTTAAACTGAATGCGAGAGGAAATCGGAAGCCAGTGAAGATTCTACAGATGAGGTGAGACAGAATGGCGGTAAGGGATATTACAGATCAACCTGGCCGCCGCGTTTTGAACCATCTGAAGTCGGTGGAGGAGATATGCTGGTGCACCCACGTATAGGCTATTACAATAGTCCAGGTGGGAAGTAATGAGAGCATGCACGATAGTCTTCAAAGAATCCATGGGCAAATAGGGGGATATCTTTTTTATCATGCGCAATTTGCCAAAGCAGGCAGAAGTGACCTTATGAATTTGGGTCTTACCCAACAACTCATTAGCAATTTTGAAAGCCCAAATTACGGGCGGTTTTAACAGGTGATGGGGGAGGGTTTAAATCCGACGGCCATCATAAGGATGGAAGTAAAGGTGATTTTTGGTTAAAAAAAAGCACCTCGGTTTTGTCGGTGTTTAGCTTCAGGGTATTGGAGGTCATCCAAGATACAATGTTAGAGAGGCAGTTTTTAAAATTAGAGAGTCCGGTGTCAGAGTGGTCTCTGAAAGAAAAAATAAGCTGTGTATCATCAGTATAAGAGACCACTCTGACTCCAGAGGCCTCCACCACCTTTGCCAAAGGTGACAGGTAAACATTGAAAAAAAGGGGGCTGAGAGTCGACCCTTGAGGGACTCTGCAGCTGAGGATTTTTTTGTCTTTGGACATAAAGGGATGACACCACACCTGTTGCGTTCTATTAGTTAAAAAGGATTTAATCCAGGCCAAAGGCGTGTTTCGTATCCCTATATTATAGAGTCTGTCTAACAGTATGGAGTGCGAGACGGTGTCGAAAGCTGCGGACAGATCGAGGAGTACCAACATGGCTACCTCACCTCTGTCCACGCTTTCCCTAATTGTTTCAGTGACCTCTAATAGTGCTGTCTCAGCACTATAACCGGATCTAAAACCTGATTGTGAGTCGTGGAGGAGATTTTGGGTCTCTAAATAGTCGGCCAGCTGTTCCTGCACGACTTTTTCTAATATTTTGGCTGGTTTGGGTAGAAGTGATATGGGTCGATAGTTAGAATAGACTGACGAATCAGCTTCTGCCTTTTTTAAGATAGGGATCAACATGGCCTGTTTCCATGTTATAGGGAACTGGCCAGAGGAGAGAGATGAATTCCAAATTGAAATTAACGGTTGGATAATAGCTGGGGCTAGGGTCGTAAACACCTGAGCGGGAACCGGGTCGAGAGGTGAACCTGATTTGCACCGCTGTATTTTTAATAAAGCAGTGTCATGTGGGATTGCTTTGAAGGCATGGAACAATATTACGTTGGAGGGGATGGGAGCCTGAGGAGGTATGGCCTCACCTGCCCTCTCCATGGGATTAAAAGAAGAGAATATATCAATAATTTTATTGTGAAAAAAGTCAGAGAGGCCGTCGCAGAGTTCTTGACTAGGTTTTGTAAGGCAAGTAAGGGCTGTCGGTTTAGTAAAATTCTTCACGATTTGATATAGTGTTTTGGCCGAATTTTCCGCAGTAATAATTTCGTTGGAAAAATATTCTTTCATAGTGGCCTTTTTGAGTGTGTGGAATTTTTTCACAGCAGCTCTGTAAATAACCTTAGCCGAAGGGTCATAAGTTAGTCGCCATCGACGTTTGAGCTTCTTACATTTACTTTTTTCTTCACGTAGCATTGGAGAGAACCAGGGGGCAGAGGGTTTTGAACGAGCTGAAGAGATGGGTTGTAAGGGGGCAATAGTGTCAACAACTGAGGTGAGGTACAGATTAAACTTCTCAACATCGGCGTTTAGATCATCCGAAGAATGCCATTGTGATGTGGTGTGATAGCTGGTTTCAGTGCGTCCTGTCCACCACACACATTTCTGGCATTCATGGCCTACAGGCCTACACATTGTGGGCACATGTGACTGATCTTGACCTGTCAGTGTGTGTCATGTGCAGTTGAGGTATGGTCTGTAGCCGTGTGAGTAGGCTTCAAGATGGCAGGATAAGTTGGAAATTTAGTACATATGTGCCTGTGTTGCCATCTTGACAGGGCATTGACATTTACTCTCAGGGACAGCATAGTGACAGGTGTTTTGTTGTGTGACTGGGTGTGTGTGTGTGACTAATGTGTGCTGGTGGCAGTAGTCATTGCTCCCACTCCTCCTACCCTTGACAAGTGGACCAGCATATTCCTGGCTTACATGACAGTGGTAATAAAGTTACATCCAAGATATCTTGCTGAGATGTCTGTGGATGTGTATTCAAGCAAATTTTAGACTACTTGTACATGTACTCACGTCATCAGTGATGTCATCAGTGATGTCATTTGAGATGTCATGAGTGATGTAATATGTGACGTCATCAGCAGTGCATTGCGGGGGCACAAGTTATAGTTAGCTGAACTAACTATAACAGGGGAATTTCTAGGGTTTTGTACGAGGGAAATGTCCAGCTAACGATAACACCCCTGAAACCTATGGTTTTTTCAGTGAATTTCTAAGGTTTTTTAAATGCCAATTCCTAACTATAACATGCATGAAACCTATGGTTTTTTCAGTGAATTTCAAAGGTTTTTTAAATGCTAATTCCAGTCTATAACGTATCCCTAAAGATATCATGTTTAATGATTTTCATTGGATTTCTATATTTTTCAAATTCAGTGTGTCAATTTCATTAATTATGTTTTTTTAGAATACTTTTTTATCACCATTTTTTAAACTTATTTTTTCAATTAATTCTTTTAAAAATAAAAAAAATATTATTTGCTTTTATTGGGTTTTTCAAACACATTTTTAAATATTTTTAAAAATATTTTTTTAACTATATGTTCAAAACTTTATTTTATATATATTTTTTCCATGTTTTTGGGTCCGCCCACCCTATGCGCACCGTTCTCGATCCCTACGCGTTAGCATCCGTGCATGGTATGCGTTGGGTACATGTTTAGTGCGCAATCTCAATACGACCGGTACGCGACTCCCAGCCTATACGCGACACGTTCAATGTATGTAACGTGACGTTTACGCGCTCCCGCGATGTGTCATCTGCGTCTATGCGCGGTAGGTGCGCGGATCCTGCGAAATATTTAACATTTAAAAAAACATATATATGTATTTCATGTGAATATTAATTGAAGACAAACTCTAAACTAGTCTTAAAAGTAATATATTTTTACATGTAATCCTATATTTTTTTTTAATTCAATTTCGCGGATGCGCTCTGGGTGCGTGATGCGTAAGCGCAGGGTGCGCGGATCCCATGTGACCTGCAAAAAAAGAGATTTGATTGGTTCATTACACTTCCTGTTCTAACTATTGAAAGACCCCACCCAATTCAATCATTCTTCGTTCACCTTCTTTGGAGGAGCATCTCTTTGCAGACAAGAAGATTTTTTAGACTAAGTTTACACTTAGCTTTTTTCAACTAAAAATGGCTTCAGGGCAGCAGGCATCACCTGCATCTCCTCATTCATCTGAGGATGAATTTTTGGAGGAGGCACCACCCACACCACGTTTTTCATCTGTGGTGTGGAAATTTTTTACGTATCCTGAGGGGCAAACTAAAACCAATGCCACCTTGGTCACGTGCAAGATTTGCAAAAGAGTGCTGTCGCGAGGGGATCCTAACAAGAAATACTCGTGCAGCACGGCAAGTATGATGAAGCACCTAAGGACCCTTCATCCGAACAATCTTGCACGAGAAGAGTGCAAACGGATGAGAAACACACCTGCTCCTGCGCCTTTCTGAGTTTCTTTTTCTTTTTTTTCTGCCATGATTTCTCTATTTTAACGTTGAAAAACAGTATCTGTAAAAAAGAATCACAAATAAATGTATATTAATAACTTTCAAATGTATACTATTCCATTACTGTACAAACACATTTTATATAAAAACTGACTAAGAAACTATAGCCCTGAACCACAAGTGTGACGATGGTTAAAACACTACATGCATAGTGCATACTACTTTGAAGCAGTTCATGCCCTAAAGCCTACCTCACTAAAAGACTACATGCTAACTGGCTGAATGATTACAGTACTATAAGGAGACACACTGGGTGAGAAACAGGGTGTTTGCTATGAGAGTATGAATACTGACTGGGAAATTGAAGGTGTGAAAGACAACTGTGTAGGTGGTTAAGAGGACTGCATACATAGTGGATAGGCGTTTGAAGCAGTCCATGTGCTAAGGCCTGGCTCACTGCATGAGTAATTGGGTACTGACTGAATGATTAGAGTACAGCAAGGAGAGTGCCTGGGTGAATTTATAAGTGGTTGGCTTTTGGCACAGTGAATGGATTAGTACTTGGTACTGAATGGGTCACTAGAGGAGTGCAAAGGGAGTGACAGGATGTTTGCTGGACTGTATGGATACTGACTAGGGAATTGAAGGTGTGAAAGAAAAGTGTATAGTATGTTAGAAGACTGCATGCATACTGCATAGACATTTGAAGCAGTCTATGTGGTAATGTATGGTTCACAACATGAGTACTTGGAAACTGACTAAATCATCAGACTACTGCTGGGACAGTGCCTGGGTAAAACTTTTAAATTTTCAGTTCTGGCGCAGTGAAGAGAATAGTACATGGTACTGCACTTTAGTGTCAAACCCTGACTCATTTTATCAATGCATAAGCAAAGACTAGCTTCTAATGCTACTAAAATTTGACAACATGACCGGTTTTAAAACAGTTATCTGTCAGCAAATACACAATGTTACCAAATGCTTCTCTCACAATCCTTACCCAAATGCACACAGACTCACAGTGTGATTTTAGACAAGCAACACTATCCTAGGAGTTTACCAAAACTCATTCACTAGTCTAGAAGAGGTAAGGGTACTGCACACAATCTACATGCTTAAGTACTGCACTTTAGTGTCAAAGCCTGACTCATTTTATCAATGCATAAGCATAGACTGGCTTCTAATGCTACTAAAACTTGACAACATGACAGGTTTTAAAACAGTTATCTGTCAGCAAATATACAATGTTACCAAATGCTTCTCTCACAGTGGTTCCCAAATGCACACAGCCTCACAGTGTGATTCTAGACAACAACCACTATCCCTAGGAGTTTACCAAAACTCATTCACTACTGTGGAAGTGGTAAGGGAACTGCACACAATCTACATATTTCAGGACTGCACTTTTGTGTCAAAGCCTAACTCATTTAATCAACGCATAAGCAAAGACTGGCTTCTAATGCTACTAAAACTTGACAACATGACAGGTTTTAAAAGAGTTATCTCTCAGCAAATACACAATGTTATCAAATGCTTTTCTCACAATGGTTCCGAAATGCACACAGACTCACAGTGTGATTCTAGACAAGCAAAACTATCCCTAGCAGCTTACCAAAACTCATTCACTACTGTGCAAGGGGTAAGGAGACTACACACAATCTACATATTAAAGTACAGCACATTAGTGTCAAAGCCTAACTCATTTAATCAACGCATAAGCAAAGACTGGCTTCTTATGCTACTAAAACTTGACTACATGACAGGTTTTAAAAGAGTTATCTGTCAGCAAATACACAATGTTACCAAATGCTTCTCTCACAGTGGTTCCCAAATGCACACACACTCACATTGTGATTCTAGACAAGCACCACTATCCCTAGGAGTTTACCAAAACTCATTCACTACAGTGGAAGTGGTAAGGGAACTGCACACAATCTTCATATTTCAGGACTGCACTTTTGTGTCAAAGCCTGACTCATTTAATCAAAGCATAAGCAAAATCTGCCTTCTAATGCTACTAAAACTTGAGAACAAGACAGGTTTTAAAACAGTTATCTGTCAGCAAATACACGATGTTACCAAATGCTTCTCTCACAGTGGTTCCCAAATGCACACAGACTCACAGTGTGATTCTAGACAAGCAACACTATCCCTAGCAGCTTACAAAAAACTCATTCATTACTGTGCAAGGGGTAAGGAGATTACACACAATCTACATATTAAAGTACAGCACATTAGTGTCAAATCATGACTCATTTTATCAATGCATAAGCAAAGACTGGCTTCTAATGCTACTAAAACTTGACAACATGATAGGTTTTAAAACAGTTATCGGTCAGCAAATACACGATGTTACCAAATGCTTCTCTCACAGTGGTTCCCAAATGCACACAGACTCACTGTGTGATTCTAGACAAACAACACTATCCCTTGCACTATATCAAAACACATTTCTTCATCTAGAAGGAGTACTACATTTTAGTGTAGAAACATAACTCATTTCACAAATTCATAAACAATGACTGGTTTCTAATTCTACCAAAATATAAAAACAACACAGTTATCTGTCTGCAAACACATGAAAAACACAAATGCTTATCACAGAATGGTTTCTACATGCACACACACTGTCAATAAGATTGTAGAGAAACAAGTTCTCCCTACACTTTAGCAGGAGTAATACATTAGTCTGATTAAAATCAAAATAGTCTACATACATCCCCTCACAATTAAATAACTCACCTTTCAAGTTGTTTTGTAGATTAAGAAGTATATCAGTCACACACCAGATATCAGTCACACCAGATTTTCTTATACAGAATCTCTGCACTGTGCACCTGTCAGCAGAACCAAAGAATGGCAAAGTTTCCCTCTCATTTCCCACACATATACATGTAAACATCAAATCACATTCCTTCCCACATAAATTCAAAAGCAAACACACATTTCTATTGGTTAAAATCTCAACCCTTTCAAAATGACATAAATTTGAACCCTTCCCCCAAATTGCCTTCTGCCCGTTACCATAGAAACAGATCATGGAACACTGTACTGAGCAAGCCCGCAGATTAATTCCTCTTCAATCCTGAGGGTCCCTGGGGACCAACTAGCCCACCAGATACCACCAGTAAGCGCCACGGAGCTGCCTTGCAGAGTGTTGTAAAAAGGGGCATGGCCTCTGAACACCTCTCTGCGATGCAGCCCCTTGGCGCATACTGGAGGTACCTGGTGGGCTAGTTGGTCCCCAGAGGACCTCAGGACTGAAGAGGAATTAATTCCCCAACTTAAAACGCGCCACAGGGCGTGTTTGCACACATATCACCTCAGGCCCCGCCCCCTTCCATCACCATTGTACAAATATTTCTCTAAAATCAGCCGAACTACGAATTCCGATTTACTCACCTGTAATCAGGAGAGAACCCTGGGCTGCATCTTTTAGCCCAGCACTGACCCTGAAAAGTAATTCTAAGCGTACTTCCCAGTAACTTGTATTTCCTTCCATAGGAATCCATTGTGTGGTTTTCAGCAGAAAATTTTCTAAGTGTCCATTTTTGAAATGTACAAATATTCCTCTAAAATCAGCCGAACTACGAATTCCGATTTACTCACCTGTTATCAGGAGAGAACCCAGTGCTGCATCTTTTAGCCCAGCACTGACCCTGAAAAGTAAATCTAAGCGTATTTGCCAGTAACTTGTATTTCCGTCCATAGGAATCCATTGTGTGGTTTTCAGCAGAAAAGTTTCCAAGTGTCTATTTTCACAAACTAAAAATATTCCTCTAAAATCAGCCGAACTACGAATTCCGATTTACTCACCTTTAATCAGGAGAGAATCCTGGGCTGCATCTTTTAGCCCAGCACTGACTCTGAAAAGTTATTCTAAGCGTACTTACCAGTAACTTGTGTTTCCTTCCATAGGAATCCATTGTGTGGTTTTCACCAGAAAATTTTCTGTGTCCATTTTTGAAACGTACAAATATTCCTCTAAAATCAGCCGAACTACGAATTCCAATTTACTCACCTGTAATCAGGAGAGAATCCAGTGCTGCATCTTTTCGCCCAGCACTGAACATGAAAGGTAATTCTAAGCGTACTTACCAGTAACTTGCATTTCCTTCCATAGGAATCCATTGTGTGGTTTTCAGCAGAAATTTTTCTAAGTGTCCATTTTTGAAACGTACAAATATTCCTCTAAAATCAGCCGAACTACGAATTCCGATCAGTGATGTCACTGACCATGTCATGAGTGATGCAATATGTGACGTCATCAGCAGTGCATTGCGGGGGCGCGAGTTATAGTTAGCTGAACTAACTATAACAGGGGAATTTCTAGGGTTTTGTACGGCTTGAAAGGTTGCCAGCTGAACATTTGCGCAACGTGAGGCACTACAAGTCCCACAAGCCCATCCAGGGCGTGTATCTATGCAATTAAGGGGTGGTGCCCTAAGCGCTTTTTCCAAACTGCCAAAGCCTCTGAAGAGAAGTGGGGACACTTCGAAACGCGTCAGGAATCCAGGGCAGTTTTGAACAGTGAAAGGAATTTTTGTTTTGGAGGCGTGCTTACCTATCAAGGCTCCCTGTGTGCAGCTGAGGCCCGAGTGCTCCTTGTACATTTGGGTACTTGGAGCTTTGATATTTACGCGGTGACCCTGCCGCGGGAGGAGCACCACCCTGAGAGACCCGGGGGCCATGCGGTCTTTAATAATGGGCCGATATCGTGGGGCAGCAGCGTATGGATTTTGCACGAATCACGCACAGCGAGGCCCATCTGTGGGCTTGAAAGGTTGCCAGCTGAACATTTGCGCAACGTGAGGCACTACAAGTCCCACAAGCCCATCCAGGGCGTGCATCTATGCAATTAAGGGGGTGGTGCCCTAAGCGCTTTTTCCAAACTGCCAAAGCCTCTGAAGAGAAGTGGGGACACTTCGAAACGCGTCAGGCATCCAGGGCAGTTTTGAACAGTGAAAGGAATTGTTGTGTTGGAGGCGTGCTTACCTATCAAAGCTCCTTGTGTGCAGCTGAGGCCCGAGTGCTCCTTGTACGTTTGGGTACAAATTCCCCTTCAATACTGGGGGTCCCTGGGGGCCAACTAGCCCACCAGGAACCTCCAGTATGCGCCAGGGGGCTGCGTTGCAGAGAGGTGTAATGAGGCCAAGTCCCTTTTTACACCTCTCTGCAATGCAGCTCCATGGCACTTACTGGAGGTACCTGGTGGGCTAGTTTGCCGCCAGGGGACCTCAGGATTCAAGGGGACTTAATCTCCCAACTTAAAACGCACCACGGGGCGCGTTTGCACAGTGGTGAAGGTAGGGGGCGGGGCCAGAGGTGATACTGTGCAAACACGCCCTGTGGCACGTTTTAAGTTGAGGAATTCATTCCTCTTCAATCCAGAGGTCCCCTAGGGTCAATTAGCCCACCAGGTACCTCCACTAAGCGCCACGGAGCTGCTTTGCAGAGTGTTGTAAAAAGGGGTGTGGCCTCTGAACACCTCTCTGCAACGCAGCTCCCTGGTGCATACTGGAGGTACCTGGTGGGCTAGTTGGACGCCAGGGGACATCAGGATTCAAGGGAACTTAATCCCCCAACTTAAAACACCCCACGGGGTGCGTTTGCACAGTGGTGAAGGTAGGGGGCGGCGCCTGAGGTGATATGTGTGCAAACACGCCCTGTGGCGCTTTTTAAGTTGGGGAATTAATTCCTCTTCAATCCTGAGGGTCCTTGGGGACCAACTAGCCCACCAGATACCACCAGTAAGCGCCACGGAGCTGCCTTGCAGAGTGTTGTAAAAAGGGGCGTGGCCTCTGAACACCTCTCTGCGATGCAGCCCCCTGGCGCATACTGGAGGTACCTGGTGGGCTAGTTGGCCCCCAGAGGACCTCAGGACTGAAGAGGAATTAATTCCTCAACTTAAAATGCGCCACAGGGCGTGTTTGCACACATATCACCTCAGGCCCCGCCCCCTTCCATCACCATTGTACAAATATTCCTCTAAAATCAGCCGAACTACGAATTCCGATTTACTCACCTGTAATCAGGAGAGAACCCTGGGCTGCATCTTTTAGCCCAGCACTGACCCTGAAAAGTAATTCTAAGCGTACTTCCCAGTAACTTGTATTTCCTTCCATAGGAATCCATTGTGTGGTTTTCAGCAGAAAATTTTCTAAGTGTCCATTTTTGAAATGTACAAATATTCCTCTAAAATCAGCCGAACTACGAATTCCGATTTACTCACCTGTTATCTGGAGAGAACCCAGTGCTGCATCTTTTAGCCCAGCACTGACCCTGAAAAGTAAATCTTAGCGTATTTGCCAGTAACTTGTATTTCCGTCCATAGGAAACCATTGTGTGGTTTTCAGCAGAAAAGTTTCCAAGTGTCTATTTTCACAAACTAAAAATATTCCTCTAAAATCAGCCGAACTACGAATTCCGATTTACTCACCTTTAATCAGGAGAGAACCCTGGGCTGCATCTTTTAGCCCAGCACTGACTCTGAAAAGTAATTCTAAGCGTACTTACCAGTAACTTGTGTTTCCTTCCATAGGAATCCATTGTGTGGTTTTCATCAGAAAATTTTCTGTGTCCATTGTTGAAACGTACAAATATTCCTCTAAAATCAGCCGAACTACGAATTCCGATTTACTCACCTGTAATCAGGAGAGAATCCAGTGCTGCATCTTTTCGCCCAGCACTGAACATGAAAGGTAATTCTAAGCGTACTTACCAGTAACTTGCATTTCCTTCCATAGGAATCCATTGTGTGGTTTTCAGCAGAAATTTTTCTAAGTGTCCATTTTTGAAACGTACAAATATTCCTCTAAAATCAGCCGAACTACGAATTCCGATTTACTCACCTGTAATCAGGAGAGAACCCAGTGCTGCATCTTTTAGCCCAGCACTGACTCTGAAAAGTAATTCTAAGCGTACTTACCAGTAACTTGTATAAAAGTTTCCAAGTGTCTATTTTCACAAACAAAAAATATTCATAAAAAATCGTCTGTATGACTTAAACACATTCTTTCAATTGTTTACAGGAGGTTGGCCAGTGCTGGATCCAGGATCCACCACTGAGTAAGAAAAAGTAACGATAACACTACTTATCTGCTAAGTGAATTTTCTGCCATAGGGTAACATTGGTGATTCTATTTTCTAAGTGTCAATTTTTAAAATACAATAATATTCCTTAAAAATAACTACTGTAACCAAAACGCTTTTACTCAACTGTTTACAGGAGATGTCCAAGGACTGAATCTAGGATCCAGTCCTGTGGTTAGAAAAGTAATCCATAAAGTAACTAATTGCATTTAACTAGAAATTCACATTGAGCTCAATGTTGCTTTGTGTTTGAAATTGGGTTGGCCATTGCAACAACTGTAACTACTGTACTTAAAAGTCTGTTACCTATTTGCCAAGTATTTAAACTAAAGTAATTCATTCTGAGAAAGTATATTTTGTATTGTAATGTATAATGTAATTGTAATGTAATTTTTAAAAAAAATCTAAAAATAAATAGTTTAAAAAATGTAGTAAATCAGTATCAAAAAAATCAGTATAACAATTAATACATTAAAAATTGTCATTTACAAAACCTTTAAAATTCACTGAAAAAAACATAGGTTTTAGGCCTGATATAGTTAGGAATTAGCATTTAAAAAACCTTTGAAATTCACTGAAAAAACCATAGGTTTCAGGCCTGATATAGTTAGGAATTAGCATTTAAAAAATCTTTGAAATTCACTGAAAAAACCAAAGGTTTCAGGGGCGTTATAGTTAGGAATTGGCATTTAAAAAACCTTAGAAATTCACTGAAAAAACCATAGGTTTCAAGGGTGTTATAGTTAGCTGGACATTTCCCTCGTACAAAACCCTAGAAATTCCCCTGTTATAGTTAGTTCAGCTAACTATAACTCGCGCCCCCGCAATGCACTGCTGATGACGTCACATATTACATCACTCATGACATGGTCAGTGACATCACTCATGACATCACTGATGACATCTCAAATGACATCACTGATGACATCACTGATGACATCATCCAGTGACTGTGTGTTTCTGTAAAGTTTAAATATATTTTATATATTTATAGTGAAAGGCCTGTGGAAGAATGAGTGGGTGTACAAGTGTGTGAATGGATGATTTTCTAGGTGCGTAACTGACTCTATAAGTGAGTCATTAAATGTATCTTACTGCGGACTAGTGACTAAACTGTGAGAATGTCTGTATGTGTCTGTGTGTAGGTGTATAAGTGGATGCATGGTTTTGTGAATAGCTATATGAGTGTCTATATGGGTTATTGATTGGTTGTCTGAGTATCTGTATGGGTACCTGAGTGTTTGTGTGGGTAGGGTGTGTGTGACTCTATGGATAGATGTGTGAGTGGGTGATTCTATGGGTGCATGGTTTTAAGAGTGCATCTGTGATCGACTGTATGGTTGGGTGAGTGTATGTATGGGTGTGTTAGGGATTGAATGTATATCTCAGTGGTACATGTGTGAGTAAGTACATATGTGAAAGGCAGTATATATGCGTGTAAGAGTATATAAGTGGGTATATGTGAGAGTGTGTGATTGTGAGAGTGGCTGTATGGATGAGTGTGTGCTTGTATCAATGATTGTATAGGAGCGTAAGAATGTGGTACTTTTTTTATGAGTAAGTGAACTTGAGTGTGTTTAACTGTATAGGTGAGTAAATTGGACTGTGTTTAATTACTTGCACGACTGACTAGGTGTGTCAGTACCACAATGGATGATTGGCGGTCTGTGAGTGTCTATATAGGTGTATAAATGCATATGATAGTCTTGTACGGAGTGACTGTAAGTATGAGTGACTCTACAGGTGAGTGAGTGGAGGTGTATGTAGACATAAGAGTTAGTGAGTGGGTATGTAGCTATTGGTATTGGAGTATCTATGGTTTTGAGAATGGACGTCTGAAATTTTGAGTTGGTGTATCAAAGGTTAAATTAGGGTGTGAGAAGATGCAGTAATTTATCAAATGGAGGATGTCATCAGTGATGTCATTTGAGATGTCATCAGTGATGTCATGAGTGATGTCACTGACCATGTCATGAGTGATGCAATATGTGACGTCATCAGCAGTGCATTGCGGGGGCGCGAGTTATAGTTAGCTGAACTAACTATAACAGGGGAATTTCTAGGGTTTTATACGAGGGAAATGTCCAGCTAACTATAACACCCCTGAAACCTATGGTTTTTTCAGTGAATTTCTAAGGTTTTTTAAATGCCAATTCCTAACTATAACGCCCCTGAAACCTTTGGTTTTTTCAGTGAATATATATATATATATATATATCCACAAGCGACCCAGATTTCTGAAGTCAATGGCCCGTTGGCAGGTGGTGAGGCACCGGGCAGGTCTCCCGGCAACGTTAAATCCACAAAGCGTCTTCTTCAAAGAAGGACTCACACTCGGAAGATAAATCAGTGTTTATTCATAAAGGTTATGCGTTTCGTCAGACAAGCTGACTTGATCACACAAAATACCACAGAAAACAGGAGGCATTACATAGCTGCTGACATAAAAGACAGACTCGTAATTGACAAGTGGTGTAAGTAACCACGGTGGCCATTTGTAAATGTACAAATAAGCTTCCATAGATATAGGTATAGATACATACTAGTGATTTCTACAAATGGTAAATCGTATTGGATCAATAAAACCCTGCATTATTTAACATATAAACATGTCCATGAGAGCACCCTTATTACATGATTGAATAATCGATTTCTATACCACCGGGTGCGATGCGTGTGTCAAGCGCATATGCTTAACTCTAAATTAATAACACATTATAGGTAGCATGAATACTAAGAGGCCAAAAAACCTGCAATATTTAATTCTATAATTAAGGGGCCAAGCATTTTGGAGAAAATGCAAATAAAGAGTAAAAGTCGGCATAGTGCCGCTGTGCTCAGCGCATAAAGCCAATTTCTGTCTGTAAAGGTGTACCTAGATCGGAAGACATAAATAGAAACTGCGATAGTGCCTCTAGCAAGGTTGTAAGGTAAATCTCTATGAACAAACCTAGCAAAACATATCTGTGGCCACAATGTAATGGCAGCAATTAACCAAAGTTAAATAACAGTTCAATAGGCAGGCAAAATAATTGGTATATTCAATCACCATAGTGGTTTTAGAATAGACACACTCATGTCCATATGGTCAAGGTCCATGTGTAATGCAAAACCAAAATTACAGCTAGCTGACCGACTCCAAAATCAGCAGACTTACAACCTCCTGAACAAAGAAAGTGCCCAAAGTGAACAGCATATGTGAAAATAGAAAAAGAAAAAGATAGGTCTTATCTGAAATGGACCCACAGGACGGGGAAGAAAAGGGTAGGGTAACCGGAACGGATGAGACAGTCTGCAGGTGTGGCAACCCTTCCTTTCCTCCTGTGCAAAGAGAAAAAGAAAAGTGATGTTAAAATTTGAGATGGTCATACTATTATATCATAGTAATTACCTTTGGATAAAAACATAATTTAACCAGCAAGATACATATACAATCATAGTCAGAACAGATTGAGCAAAAGGTAGGAACAATAATCATTCGCTGCGTAAATGTGTGCTCAATTCTTCGTCCAAGTTATGGCTTTTAGGATACTTGGTTTCGAGTTTAATTATCCACCTGGATTCTCGTTTCCGAAGTAGTAAGGTTCTATTACCACCTCTTGGACCAGTGTGGATTTGTTCCAACAGAAAGTAACTCAACAAAGAACTGTTGGACAAATGAAAGAGGTCAAAATGTCTGGCAATAGGGTAGTGGTTGTCCTTTTTGTTTATGGCACGCATATGTTCGAGCACTCCTTTTTTTTGCCATAAATGTGGTGCTACCCACATACCACAATTTACAGGGACATGTCAGCACATATACGCAATATGTTGTGCTGCAAGTTAAAAATTGATTAAGGATTTTAGGCATATCATAACCCGGGATGGCAACTGATTTGGTCATATAACTATTATGACAGGCTTTACAATGGCCGCAGGGATAAAATCCTTTAAGGTTGTGTTCACTTGTAACTGACCTGGGTGTTGTGTCATTATAGACGAGAATGTCTCTAAGGCTATGGCCTTTTCTCTAAGTTATTCTCGGTCCGCGCTGGAAAGTATGGCCAATGATGGGGTCACTTGTAAGTATATCCCATTTGTTTGCCAGTATCTTTTGTATCTGTCCGGAGTTACCACTGTAAGTAAGTATGACTCTTTTAGTTTCCTGAGGGGTAGTGGTATTCTCGGTATTACTTTCAGATACAATGGTCAAGGTTTGAGCACGATCAATTTGATTGACTCTGTTGATGGCTTTATGAAGGACCCACTTGGGATAACCCCTATCTTTAAATCTTTTAATCATGATTTCTTTTTCTAGTTGGAATGCCGTGTCAGTACTACAGTTCCTTCTCGCTCCCAGCAGTTCCCCATACGGGATACTCCATTTGAGGGTATTTGGGTGGCTGCTGAGAGCGGGAAGGAGGGTATTACCTGCTGTCGTTTTGCGAAATAGGCTAGTTTGGAGTGTATCTCTCTCTGGTTTAATGAGTAGGTCTAGAAATTCGATAGAGTGTCTACTCATATTGCTAGTAAGGGTGATGTTAAGTTTGTTGCTATTTAATTTCTCTACGAATTTTATGGCCATATCCTCAGTGTCAGTCCAGATTACAAAGAGATCATCTATATAGCGAAGAGATTGGCAAAACTATATATCTATATATATATATATGCAAAAATGATCACTTACCCTCTGAAATGTACAAGAGGGCACAGCAGGAGCTCAGTTAAATCGGTTTATTGTACCAACGGCATGACGCGTTTCGACAAAAGTGTCTTTCTCAAATGGCTAAAGCCGGAGCTTCACATTGCTTTGAATTTAAATGTGTTTCCTTGCTCCCATTGGTGGAAAGCACACCTGACCAGAGTCCACAATCCAGAGCACTTGCCTCTTGTCTTCCCAAACTGCACCTCCCATCATGCATCCTGTTTGCTGGCAGGGAGAATGTTTCTTGTTTAGCCCTTTTGATGAATGTCCTCACAGTGAGTATGGACTGATTATTCCTGGTTGTGGTCAGATTCTCCAGCCTAAAATTGTGCAATTGTACTCTGTTTCCTGGCCCCCTGCGTCCTGCCACAATGCCAAAATTGTAGCATACCCGGAGACGCTAATTCAGTAATTACACCTCTCCGTGCAGTCACGGACTTATTTACAGCAGTACCTTTACTCCGCTTCGGTTTGTGGTGGTCCAAGAACTTCCAATACCTCAGAGTTCTTCACACTCGCTTTGCCAAATGCTGGCTCAGGACTCTTTCAGGACAGGTCCCCGCGTGCCAATAGGCTGCACGCCAATAGCAACAAAAAACGATCACTTCCCCTCTGAAATGAACAAAGGGACACAGCGGGAGCTCAATTAAATCGGTTTTATTGTACCAACGGTAGGACTTCTTTCGACAAAAGAGAGTTTCTCAAATGCCTAAAGCCGGAGCAGCACATTACTTTGAATTTAAAGGTGTGTCCTTGCTCCCATTGGTAAAAAGCACACCTGACCAGAATCCAAAATCAAGAGCACTTGCCGCTTGTCCTCCCTAACTGCAACTCCCATCATGCATCCTGTTTGCTGGCATGGAGAATGTCTCTTGTTTAGCCCCTCTGATGAATGTCCTCACAGTGAGAATGGGCTGATTATTCCTGCTTGTGGTCAGATCCTCCTCTCCAGCCTGAAATTGTGCAATTATATATATATATATATATATATATATATATATATATATATTTATATATATATATATAAAGTATCACGTCCCGTCTTGACGTTTATTGCTTAGGTTATCAGCAATTCTGCCATAGCAGCATTACGCGTTTCGACAGTGAACCACTGTCTTGATCACATGACATGCATACGGCCAATCAATGCTTATATAATGGTGAATATATATATATATATATATATATATATATATATATATATAGTCACTGAAAAAAACATAGGTTTCAGGGGCGTTATAGTTAGCTGGACATTTCCCTCGTACAAAACCCTAGAAAAATTCCCCCGTTATGGTTAGTTCAGCTAACTATAACTTGCACCCCCACAATGCACTGCTGATGACGTCACATATTACATCACTCATGACATGGTCAGTGACATCACTGATGACATCTGAAATGACATCACTGATGACATCACTGATGACGTCATCCTTGTGATAAATTAGTGCATCTTCTCACACCCTTTGATATACTCAATCAAAATTTCAGACGTCCATAGATACTCCAATACCAATAACTATACCCACTCATTGACTCTTAGATCTACACACACATCCACTCACTCACCTGTACAGTCACTCCTACTTACAGTCACTCAGTACAGGACTATCATATGCATTATACAGCTACATAGACACTCACACACCACCAATCATCCATAGAGGTACTCTCACACCTAGTCAGTCATGCAAATAATTAATCACACTTCCATTTACTCACCTATGCAGTTATACACACACAAGAACACATACTCATAAAAATAGTACCACATTCTTATGCTCCTATACAATCACTGATACAAGCACACACTCATCCATACAGCCACTCTAACAATCACACACTCTCACATATACCCACTTATATACTCTTACACACATATATACTGCCTTTCACATATGAAGTTACTCACACATGTACCACTGAGATATACATTGAATCACTAACACACCCATACATACACTCACCCAACCATACACTCCATCACAGATGCACCCATAGAATCACCCACTCACACATGTATGCACAGAGTCACACACACCCCACCCACACAAACACTCAGGCACCCAAACAGATACTCAGACAACCAATCAATAACCCATAGAAACTCTCATATATCTCTTCACAAAACCATGCAGCCGCTTATACACCAACAGAGAGACAGATACAGACATTCACACAGTTTAGTCACTAGTCTGGAGTAAGATACGTTTAATGACTCACTTATAGAGTCAGTCACGCACCTACTAAATCATCCATTCACACACTTATACACCCACTCATTCTTCCATAGGTTTTTCCCGATATATATATTAAACATATTTAAAATTTACAGAAACACACACTCACTGGATGACGTCATCAGTGATGTCATCAGTGATGTCATTTCAGATGTCATCAGTGATGTCATCAGTGATGTCACTGACCATGTCATGAGTGATGTAATATGTGACGTCATCAGCGGTGCATTGCGGGGGCGCGAGTTATAGTTAGCTGAACTAACTATAATGGGGGAATTTCTAGGGTTTTGTACGAGGGAAATGTCCAGCTAACTATAACGCCCCTGAAACCTATGGTTTTTTCAGTGAATTTCTAAGGTTTTTTGAATGCCAATTCCTAACTATAACGCCCCTGAAACCTATGGTTTTTTCAGTGAATTTCAAAGGTTTTGTAAATGACAATTTTGAATGTATTAATTGTTATACTGATTTTTTTGATACTGATTTACTATATTTTTTAACTATTTATTTATAGATATATTTTTTTAATTACATTATAATTACATTATACATTACAATACAAAATATACTTTCTCAGAATGAATTACTTTAGTTTAAATACTTGGCAAATAGGCAACAGACTTTTAAGTACAGTAGTTACAGTTGTTGCAATGGGCAACACAATTTCAAACACAAAGCAACATTGAGCTCAATGTGAATTTCTAGTGAAATGCAATTAGTTACTTTATGGATTACTTTTCTAACCACAGAACTGGATCCTAGATTCAGTCCTTGGACATCTCCTGTAAACAGTTGAGTAAAAGCTCTTTGGTTACAGTAGTTATTTTTAAGGAATATTATTGTATTTTAAAAGATGACACTTATCGAATCACCAATGTTATCCTATGGCAGAAAATTCACTTAGCAGGTAAGTAGTGTTATCATTACTTTTTCTTACTCAGTGGTGGATCCTGGATCCAGCACTGGCCAACCTCCTGTAAACAGTTGAAAGAATGTGTTTAAGTCATACAGACGATTGTTTTGGAATATTTTTAGTTTGTAAAAATAGACACTTAGAAACTTTTCTGGTGAAAACCACACAATGGATTCCTATGGAAGGAAATACAAGTTACTAGTAAGTACACTTAGAATTACTCTTCCGAGTCAGTGCTGGGCTAAAAGATGCAGCCCTGGGTTCTCTCCTGATAACAGGTCAGTAAATCGGAATTCGTAGTTCTGCTGATTTTAGAGGAATATTTGTACGTTTCAAAAATGGACACTGAAAATTTTCTGGTGAAAACCACACAATGGACTCCTATGGAAGGAAATACAAGTTACTGGTAAGTACGCTTAGAATTACTCTTCAGGGTCAGTGCTGTGCTAAAAGATGCAGCCCTGGGTTCTCTCCTGATAACAGGTGAGTAGATCGGAATTCGTAGTTCGCCTGATTTTAGAGGAATATTTGTACGTTTCAAAATTGACACTTAGAAAATTTTCTGCTGAAAAGCACACAATGGATTCCTATGGAAGGAAATACAAGTTACTGGTAAGTACGCTTAGAAATACTTTTCAGGGTCAGTGTTGGGCTAAAAGATGCAGCACTGGGTTCTCTCCTGATTACAGGTGAGTAAATCGGAATTCGGAGTTCGGCTGACTTTAGAGGAATATTTTTGCGTTTCAAAAATGGACACTTCGAAACTTTTCTGCTGAAAACCACACAATGGATTCCTAAGAAGGAAATACAAGTTACTGGTAAGTACGCTTAGAATTACTTTTCAGGGTCAGTGCTAGGCTAAAAGATGCAGCACTGGGTCCTCTCCTGATTACAGGCGAGTAAATCTGAATTCGTCGTTCGGCTGATTTTAGAGGAATATTTGTACGTTTCAAAAATGGACACTTAGAAACTTTTCTGCTGAAAACCACACAATGGATTCCTATGGAAGGAAATACAAGTTACTGATAAGTACGCTTAGAATTACTTTTCATGATCAGTGCTGGGCTAAAAGATGCAGCACTGGGTTCTCTCCTGATTACAGGTGAGTAAATCAGAATTCGTAGTTCGGCTGATTTTAGAGGAATATTTGTACAATGGTAAAGGAAGGGGGTGGGGCCTGAGATGACGTGTGCAAACACGCCCTGTGGCGCGTTTTAAGTTGGGGAATTAATTCCTCTTCAATCCTGCGGTCCCCTGGGGGCCTACTAGCCCACCAGGTACCTCCAGTATGCGTCAGGGAGCTGCGTTGCAGAGCGGTGTTCAGAGGCCACGCCCCTTTTTACAACACTCTGCAATGCAGCTCGGTGGCGCTTCCTGGAGGTACCTGGTGGGCTAGTTGGCCCCTAGGGGACCTCTGGATTGAAGAGGAATTAATTCCCTAAATTACAACGCGCCACAGGGCGTGTTTGCACACATATCACCTCAGGCCCCACCCCCTACCTTCACCACTGTGCAAACGTGCCCTGGGGCATGTTTTAAGTTGGGGGATTAAGTCCCCTTGAATCCTGAGGTCCCCTGGCGGCCAACTTGCCCACCAGGTACCTCCAGTATGCTCCAGGGAGCTGCATTGCAGAGAGGTATTCAGAGGCCACGCCCCTTTTTACAACACTCTGCAACGCAGCTCCGTGGTGCTTATTGGAGGTACCTGGTGGGCTAGTTGACCCCTAGGGGACCTCTCGATTGAAGAGGAATGAAGTCCCCAACTTAAAACGCGCCACAGGGCGTGTTTGCACAGTATCACCTCAGGCCCCGCCCCCTACCTTCACCACTGTGCAAACGCGCCCCGTGGCGCGTTTTAAGTTGGGGGATTAAGTCCCCTTGAATCCTGAGGTCCCCTAGCGGCCAACTTGCCCACCAGGTACCTCCAGTAAGCGCCACGGAGCTGCGTTGCAGAGAGGTGTAAAAAGGGGTGTGGCCTCATTACACCTCTCTGCAACGCAGCCCCCTGGCGCATACTGGAGGTTCCTGGTGGGCTTGTTGGCCCCCAGGGACCCCCAGTATTCAAGGGGAATTAGTTCCCCCTCTGCAAACGCGCCAGGAGGCGCGTTTGCAGAGTGGTGTAAGGAGGGGGAGTGGCCTCTGGCCCGATCCCGATCTTTTCTGCCGGCATTGCTTTTCGACATGGGGAGCAGCTAACATGCTGCTCCCCATGTGGAAAAGCAATCAGCTTTGCTTCATTGAAGCGAGAGCAGCTTTCCCTGCTCTCGGGCACCCCGGGACACTGCAGTAGCCGGCCCTGGGGGGTGGCGGTGGTCCCCAGGGCTGGGGGGGCCTGAGAGCCCCCCATCGCAAATACTTTCAAGCCCCGGGGGGTGGCGGTCCCCAGGGCTGGGGGGGCTGTGAGCCCCCCACCCATTTTCTATAAGCCCCAGGGGCTGGTGGTCCCAGGGGCTGGGGGGGCCGTGAGCCCCCCATATAGTATCTCTGAGCCCCGGGGGGTGGCGGTCCCCGGGGCAGTGTGGGGGTGATTGGGACCTCCCCACACTTTTTTATTTCTGCCCCCGGGATTTGGCCCCCCCGAGGGCCAATTACCAAAGAAGCGCGGGGACCCCCGCGCTTCTTTTTTTTTTTTTCCGGCCGAAATTCGCACTGGGTGTGCGAATCTCGCCGATTGTTTTAAAAAAATATATACTTTTTTTGGCCCTGGGGGTGCTTGTGGGACCCCCTGAGCAGGCCTAGGGGGTCAGGGTGTTTCTACCCTGCCCCCTTGTCGCGTTTTGTGCCTTAGTTTTTGTGCTTTCTTGTGCCTCGGTTCTACCGAGGCACAAGATGGCTGCCAACACTTCCTGATTCAGAGTGTTGGCAGCCAATTAGCATTCAGCTCGTGCTCGGGAGGGTTCGGGGAGGGTGCGGGGAGGATCCGCGGATCCTCACCGGCCATAGAAATCACTAACTTTTAACTCTAATTTTCTCAGGAACTACTGAACGGATTTACACCATTTAAGCAAAAGGCACGAGTCTGAACTGAGGACTACCTCCTTGCCAAATTTGGTGTAATTCCGTTCAGCAGTTCAGGCTGTAGCTGCGGCAACAGGTCCTATGGGAAATTGCATGGTGAAAACGCGTTTTGGGACCCCCCTTTTTTCTCGGCCCCCGCTTGACGAATCACCACAAAACTTTCAGGGTAGGAGCGGAGCAGAGCTGGCCAAAAGTTTGGAAAATTTCGCGTAGATTCATCTACCGGCGCCAAAGATATTCCCAATAGAATGTTGCGGATTTCCTATGGAAAATAGGTCCTAACCATAACTATCTACTATATATATATATATATATTACCTACTGGCGGTCGCCAGTAGGTAGTTATAGTTAGGACCTACTTTCCATAGGAAATCTGCAACATTCTATTCCCAATAACTTTGGCGCCGGTTGACGAATCTTACAGAAATTTTCAAAATTGATGGCCAGCTCCGGTCCGCTCCTATCCTGAAAGTTTCACGGTGATTCGTCAAGCAGGGGCCGAGAGAAAAGGGGGGTCCCAAAACGTGTTTTCCCCTTGCAATTTCCCATAGGAACAATTAGTCGCAGCTACAGCCCGAACTGCTGAACGGAATTGCACCAAATTTGGCAAAAAGGTAGCCCTTGGTTCAGAGTCGTGTTTTTTTGTTAAATGGTGTAAATCCGTTCAGCAGTTGCTGAGAAATTCAAAAGCAAAAACATATATATATCTAGGGCCGCGGATCCTCCCGAGCATGAGCTCCCGCACTTCGCTTTATAAAATTATGTGGGGGGCTCTCAGTCCCCCCCAGCCCCGGGGAACGCCACCCCTGGGGCTTTATTTACATATTTGCGGGAGGCTTGTTTTAAAATTCAAAACTACCTGTGTGGGGGGGCTCGAGCCCCAGGGGCCGCCACCTCCCCAGGGCCCTAAATATTTAAAATAGGGGTCCGTTATAGACCCCCAAGCCCCGGGACTACCACCCCCTGGGGCTTTGAATTAAGTGGGAGGGGGGCCGCGCGCCCCCCCGGAGCCAATGATGGCCCTGGGGACCGCCACCCCACAGGGCCAGCTCCTGCAGTGTCTTGGGGTGCCCACCTCCGGGACACTGTAGGTTGCTATCGCGGCTCCTGCCCTGCCAAAGCAAACTTGTTTTGGATTTTGAAAGAGAGACCAGGGAAACCTGCTCTCTCTTTCAAACCAATTTCCACACGGGGAGCTGCATCTTAGCAGCTCCCCATGTGGAAAAGCAATGCCGGCTCCCGCAGGAGGCGGGGAGCCGGCGGGACCGTGGGGGGATTGGGAACCCCCCCACGGCCCCCAATGCAGAGGGCCAGCCCCGGGGGATGGTGTCCCCAGGGCTATTAGTGGCCCGGGAGGGGGGCCATAAGTTTAAAAAAAAATAGACAGGCCGGCCCCTGTGGATGGGGTCCCCGGGGCCATAAGTGTCCAGAGGAGGGGGGCAACGCAGCCCCCCTCCAAAACAATAAAAATAAAAATGGCCGATTAAGGCCTCGGGAGGGGGGCCACGTGGCCCCCTTCACATTTTTTCATTTTTTAAATAAAATGTAGGGGGCAGGCCCTGGGGGATGGGGTCCCCAGGGCCAAAAAAATAGAAAAAGAAGGGGGGCTGTAGCGCCCCTTCTTAAAAAAATAAATAAAAAAAAGACCGGCATCGCGCCGGAAGCCACGCCCCATCCTTTCATCACTCTGCAAATGCACCCCCTGGCGCGTTTGCAGATGGGGAACAAATTCTCCTTGAATACTGGGGGTCCCTGGGGGACAACTAGCCCACCAGGAACCTCCAGTGTGCGCCAGGGAGCTGCGTTGCAGGGCTCCCTATCCTCAAGATGGCCGGGGACCGGAGTTGTGCTTCACCTCGCCTCTCCCACCTGAGGGGTGGAGTTGGCACAGGCTGGCACACCTCCTTTCCTCACGTAGGATTTCCCGCCAGTCTTCCCACCAGAGTGGGGGTCAGAACTGGTGGGGGCCAGTTGCTGTGTACAGCAAGTGGTCTGGAGAAGCTCACAAAGGCGGTATGCCTTTAAAGCTTCCCCCTGCCCATCCTGGGGGAGGAGACCTAGCACCTCACCCAGGATGTGCATTGTTGCAGGCCTAGGAGAGCGGGGGGGTTCTCCACCCAGGGGTCCAGCAACATGTCTGCTGTGTGGCAGCCTAGGCAGCCTCTCAGACAAGACGTGGATTGTAGGTTAGGTTTCAGGGGGCATCTCTAAGATGCCCTCTATAGTGCATTTTACATCAGTGGCATCAGTGTGGGTTTAATGTGCTGAGACGTTTGATATCAAACTTGCCAGTCTTTAGTGTAGCCATTATGGTGCTGTGGAGTTCGTAATGACAACCTCCCAGCACCATATACTCTTAATGGCATCACTGCACTTACAGTGCCCAGGATTGGCCCTGGGTACTGTAGGGGCACGTGGCTCATGCACCTGTGCCCACACCACTGGCATAGGGCACCCAGCTAGAGGGATGACTGATGTATGCCAGGGCAGTGGGTTTGTGGGCATGGCACACAGGGATGTGTGCCATGTCGACTCTTTATTTAGTTCTGCACCAGGACACTCAGTGTGTGGGTGTCAGGGTGCAGGGCCCCTAAGGGTGGCACAATAAGTGCTGAAGCCCTTAGGGGTCTTCTCTGGTCACAATGCCCTGGGTACCTAGGGTACCATTTACCAGGGGCTGACATGTGGCCAGAGATGCCAATTGGGTTTCAGCTTCAATACAGTTTTAGGGAAGGAACACAGGCCCTGGGCACCTGATTGGCAGGAGCCCAGGGCACACTCAGTCAAAGCACATAAGCAATTCAGCAGAAAGTGGGGGCACACCATGCAAGAAAGATGGCACCATCTCACAGATGGGGCCTGAGGTGACGTGTGAAAACACGCCCTGTGGCGGGTTTTAAGATGGGCAAATAATGCCCCTTCGATCCTGAGGGACCCTGGGGGCCAACTAGTCCACCAGGTGCTTCCAGTAAGCGCCACTGCGCTGTGTTTCAGAGAGGTGGCCCAGGCCGTGCCCCTTTTTACACCTCTCTGCAACGCAGCTCTGTGGCGCTTACTGGAGGTACCTAGTGGGCTACTTGGACCCTAGGGACACTCAGGATTTAAGGGGACTTAATCTCCCACATTAAAACGGACACAGTGCGCGTTTACACAGTGGTGAAGGGAGGGGATGGGGCCTGAGGTGACATGTGCAAACACGCCCTGGGGCGGGTTTTAAGATGGGGAAATAATTCGCCTTCAATCCTGAGGGCCCCTGGGGGCCAACTAGTCCACCAGGTGCTTCCAGAAAGCGCCACTGCACTGCGTTGCAGAGAGGTGGTCCAGGCCGTGCCACTTTTTACACCTCTCTGCAACGCAGCTCTGTGGCGCTAACTGGAGATACCTGGTGGGCTAGTTGGACCCAAGGGACACTCAGGATTCAAGGGGAGTTTATCCCCCAAATTAAAACAGCCACAGGGCGTGTTTGCACACGTCAGCTCAGTCCCCCCTCCCTTCACCAGTGTGCAAACACGCCCTGTGGCGCGTTTTAAGAGGTAGTTTTAATCCCCCTGCCCTAGGGGCTTACAGAGGAGGTCATTCTAATCACAGGGGAACCCCAACGCATAGTGTTCCCTAGTGTATGTAGGTGTTTTAACTGTATTCTAAGTATCTTTTAGCACAGCACTGGCTCTAGGACTGGTTAGTCAGAGACACCATTAGTATCCATCTGAAAAAATTGTAAAAACTGCACCAAAACCCAAATACTTAAATTCACCCAGGCACTCTCTTTGCAGTACTCTAATCATTCAGTCAGTACCCAAGTATTCATGCAGTGAGCCAGGCCTTAGCACATGGTCTGCTTCAAACCCCTATCCACTATGCCTGCAGTCCTCTAACCACCTACACAGTTGTCTTTCACACCTTCAATTCCCCAGTCAGAATCCATACACTTCCAGCAAACACCCTGTCACTCCCCTTGCACTCCTGTAGCGACCCATTCAGCACCATGTACTAATCCATTCACTGTGCCAAAACCCAACCACTTATAAATTCACCCAGGCACTCTCCTTGCAGTACTCTAATCATTCTGTCAGTACCCAAGTACTCATGCATTGAGCCAGGCCTTAGCAAATGGACTGCTTCAAACGCGTATCCACTATGCATGCAGTCCTCTAACCACCTACACACTTGTCTTTCACACCTTCAATTCCCCAGTCAGTATTCATACACTTCCAGCAAACACCCTCTCACTCCCCTTGCACTCCTCTAGTGACCCATTCAGCATCATGTACTAATCCATTCACTGCGCCAAAACCCAACCACTTATAAATTCACCCAGGCACTCTCCTTGCAGTACTCTAATCATTCAGTCGTACCCAAGTATTCATGCAGTGAGCCAGGCCTTAGCACTTGGACTGCTTCAAACCCCTATCCACTATGCATGCAGTCCTCTAACCACCTACACAGTTGTCTTTCACACCTTCAATTCCCCAGTCAGTATCCATACACTTCCAGCAAACACCCTGTCACTCCCCTTGCACTCCTGTAGTGACCCATTCAGCACCATGCACTAATCCATTCACTGTGCCAAAACCCAACCACTTATAAATTCACCCAGGCACTCTCCTTGCAGTACTCTAATCATTCTGTCAGTACCCAAGTACTCAGGCACTGAGCCAGGCCTTAGCACATGGACTGCTTCAAACTCCTATCCACTATGCATGCAGTTCTCTAACCACCTACACACTTGTCTTTCACACCTTCAATTCCCTAGTCAGTATCCATACACTTCCAGCAAACACCCTGTAACTCCCCTTGCACTCCTCTACTGATCCATTCAGCACCATGTACTAATCCATTTACTGCGCCAAAACCCAACCACTTATAAATTCACCCAGGCACTCTCCTTGCAGTACTCTGATCATTTAGTCAGTACCCAAGTACTCATGCAGTGAGCCATGCCTTAGCACATGGACTGCTTCAAACGCCTATCCACTATGCATGCAGTCATCTAACCACCTACACACTTGTCTTTCACACCTTCAATTCCCCAGTCAGTATCCATACACTCCAGCAAACACCCTATCACTCCCCTTGCACTCTTCCAGTGACCCATTCAGCACCATGTACTAATCCATTCACTGCGCCAAACCCCAAACACGTATAAATTCACCCAGGCACTCTCCTTGCAGTACTCTAATCATTCAGTCAGTACCCAAGTACTCATCCAGTGACCCAGGCCTTAGCACATGGACTGTTTCAAACCCCTATCCACTATGCATGCAGTCTTCTAACCACCTACACACTTGTCTTTCACACATTCAATTCTCCAGTCAGTATCCATACACTTCCAGCAAACACCCTGTCACTCCGCTTGCACTCCTCTAGTGACCCAGTCTGCACCATGTACTAATCCATTCACTGCGCCAAAACCCAAACACTTATATATTCACCCAGGCAATCTCCTTGCAGTACTCTAATCAGTCAGTCAGTACCCAAGTACTCATGCAGTGAGCCAGGACTTAGCACATGGACTGCTTCAAACCCCTATCCAGTATGCATGCAGTCTTCTAACCACCTACACACTTGTCTTTCACACTAAGCCTGGGCAAAGCACTACGGTACGCTCGCGTAGTTTGCGAAGTTCGCGCTACTTCGCACTACGCGAATTGCACGTAGCACAGTGCGAACACGCGTAGCGTAGTGTTGCGTAGTGCTGCGGTCATTTTTTGCTTGCTCGCGGTCCTCAACGTCAAGTTGGCGACCGCGAGCAAGCAAAATGACATCCCGGCGAGACTTTTTCCTTGTTCGCGATCAGCAACATCAAGTTGGCGATCGCGAGCATGGAAAATAAACCTCCCGGCGAGATTCCCAATGCGAGGAGGTCAGGTTTCTCATTGCGAGTGGTCGCGTATGCTCGCGACCTCTCGCGATGAAAAACTACCAATTCGCGTTGAGAAAGCTGCCGCTCGAGTAAAAATCTACTCGAGCAGCAGAAAACTACAGCTCGCACTGTGCAAGATGCCATTTTCAATGATTGCACAGTGCCGGTTGCTTGTCCGCACTGTGCAATCATTGAAAACGACATCTGGCACAGTGTGAACAAGGTACTACGCAGTTCGCGAAGTGCTACGCGTAGCTCGCGTAGTGCGAACTGCACTTTGCGTTGCTTCGCGAAGTGCTACTTCGCAAACTACGCCCAGGGTTATTTCACACCTTAAATTCTCCAGTCAGTGTCCATACACTTACAGCAAACACCCTGTCACTCCCCTTGCACTCCTCTAGTGACCCATTCAGCACCATGTACTAAGCCATTCACTGCGCCAAAACACAAACACTTATAAATTCACCCAGGCACTCTCCTTGCAGTACATAATCATTCAGTCAGTACCCAAGTACCCATACAGTGAGCCAGGCCTTAGCACAAGGACTGCTTCAAACCCCTATCCACTATGCATGCAGTCCCCTAACTAACCAACACACTTATAGTTCTGCACTTAAACATTCACCATGCACTAATAATGCATTCTTTAAGTCAATTAAGCTATACACATACATTCAAACAAACTTTCAGACATTAACATACAAATATAGTTCTTTCTTTATCCAGAGAAGTTAATTCTGAGAAGAACTTTTTCTTCTTTTGTTCTTTTATATTTTTTTTTTATTTTTTATGAACGATTTTGTTATTTTTTTGGTGTTTTAAAAAAAAAATGAAATAAGAACGAAAAAAACAGGAAACTTCAGGAATTAACAGCCATTCCCAACAAATAAAAAGCAAACAAAAGTTTAACAACGATGATTTTGTTGCGCCGCACACACTGCTTCAACAGACTGCTCTGCATAGGATATTAGTTTGTTTCACTTTACGCAGTGCTGCTTCAGTAGAGCAAATTCAGGATGTATGTCCGATGGTGATGGTGATGTAGAACTGCCAGAGGTACCAGGCACTGCAGATGGAGGGTTCTGTTGTGCTCTCCTGCACTCCTCCCGAGCCAGATTCACTGGATGCAGAGTCTTCAGGTGCTTACACCTTGAGGCAGTACCGCAAGAGCATTTTTTCTCAGCACTACCTCGGGACAAGACACGCTCACAGATCTTGCAGGTTTCTTTGGTGGTGTTCACTTTCTTCTGCTCCTCCGGAAAGGTGAAAAACTTCCACACCACCGATACTGGCCTTTGTGGGCGTGGAGCTTCCGGTAAAAATTCATCCTCTGAAGAATGTTCCTCCTGGTCCTGTGGCTGTTGTCCTGAAGCCATGATGTTGGTTTTATTCTCAAAAACACGCCAAAAAAAGTAATGGGAATAGGTTCTTCCAAGCTCAGAGATCACACTCCAAAGAAGCTCAAAGAAGAATTATGGAAATGGGTGGGGTCCTTCAATAGTTAGAATGGGAAATGTTATGAACCAATCAAATCTTTTTTTTTAAGGTCACATGGGGTCCGCGCACCCCGCGCACAGGCAGCACGCACCCAACGCGACTTCGTGAAATTGCATTTAAAAGTAATATAAGTTTATTACAAGTGAAAAAGTATTATTTTTTTATGAATATCTTAGATAATGTTTGCCCTAATATGTATATTAAAGACATAGATATATCATTTTAGACATAAAACTTTTTTGCGGCAGTCGCGCACCCACCACGTCGAACAAGTGTATGACGTCACGCGGAAGCACGCGAGCGTCGTGTACAGTAATGCGCATGTGTCGCGAATGCGCGGGAGCTGGAGTTGCGTACCCGTCGCATAGCGATCGCGCACATCTCAGAAAATACACACCTGTCGCACACCCTACGCAGATCCTTCACAACATTTCTAAAAGGGCGGCTAGGTTCCCCGTAGTGATCGAGAAAGGTACGCTTTGGGTGTGCGACTCCAAAAATAAATTTGAAAACAAAAACAATTAATATATTAAAATAACAATATAAAACAAACAAAAAAATATTTCAGTTTCAATGTTTAAAAAAAATAATTTATTTTCATTTATATTAAAAATATATAATGTAATGTAAAAAATAAAAGATGTAAAAAATAAACAGTTAAAAAACTGTAGAAAATCAGTATCAAAAAAATACATATAACTATTATTACATTTAAAAATTATGATTTAAAAAACCTTTGAAATTCACTGAAAAACCCATAGGTTTCAGACATGTTATAGTTAGGAATTAGCATTTAAAAAACCTTAGAAATTCACTGAAAAAACCATAGGTTTCAGGGGTGTTATTCCAAATAGAATGTTGCGGATTTCCTATGGAAAATAGGTCCTAACTATAACTACCTACTGGCGGCTGCCAGTAGGTAATATATATATATATATATATATATATATTCACTGAAAAAACCATAGGTTTCAGGGCTGTTATAGTTAGCTGGACATTTCACTCGTACAAAACCATTGAAATTCCTCCGTTATAGTTAGTTCTGCTAACTATAACTCGCGCACCCGCAATCCACTGCTGATGATGTCACATATTACATCATTCATGACATGGTCAGTGACATCACTGATGACATCACTGATGACATCTCAAATGACATCACTGATGACATCAATGATGACATCATCCACGTGACAATCAGACACACCTCATCATACCATAGTATAACCTTTCATCACTCACTGTAAAATACAGAGTGCCATAGTTGAATCCATTGACACACCAATACAAGTTTCTAAAAACCCACACAGGAATTCATAGATCTACACACACATCTAATCACTTACCTATTGATTTACTCATACATGCTGTGAATGATCAATAGAACACTATCAAATATACTTATACACCTATATCGACATTACACACCAGCACACATCCTATTCACTTATGCAGTCATCCTACTCACTTATGCAAACAATGGATCATACTTACATTTAGTCAGCTACACACTTATACAAACACCACTTCATTTATTCATATAGATAGTAACTCATACTTAGTGTGTTATAAAATCACTATTACAAGTATACAGTTATCCATACAGTCACTCATACAATCACTGAGTTTTATGTATAAATATTTATATACAACTGTCACATACACTGCCTTTGGAATCCTTGAAAGCGCTTCTGGACAGCACAGTTCAGGTTAGAATTTCTAACAGGTGGGAGGTGAGCAGGCTTGCCCACTTTGAGTACAGCGAGAGAGCTGGCAAATTACTGGCCTGGAAGGCCAAATCAGATCGGGCGCAAAATTATATAAAAGAAATTAACGTTGCAGATTCCAATACACCTACAAGCAACGAAGATAGGATAGAGGATGCCTTCCACACCTTCTTTAAGGAACTGTATGGTGAAGACAATAACGTAGATAATATTGCGGCTAGAGATTGGTTAAATTCGGTACACCTCCCAACCCTGAAATCTACTCAACGGGATAGCCTAGAGGTGGAAATCTCGCAACAGGAGGTGAGGAAGGCACTCCTCACTTGCAAATCTGGTAAGGCTGTAGGCCCGGATGGCCTCCCGGCCAAAGTTTACAATTCCCTGGCCGAAGTGATAATCCCATTTTTGACCATACTCTTCAATAATATTTTAGTGGACGGGGTAAAACCACCAACGTCGTGGGGAGAAGCCAACATCACCTTAATCTTAAAACCTGGTAAACTCCCCACCAATTGTGAGTCATACAGACCCATTTCACTTCTTAACTCCGATTACAAGATCTTCACTAGGATCCTGACTGATAGGTTAGGAGCAGCGGCAGGAGATCTGCTGCATACTGACCAGAAGGGCTTTTTGAAAGGTAGAAACCTCTTCGATCTTACTCACGACCTGATAGGTGCGATTGATTTCTCCTCAAATTTCACTCTACCACTGGCTGCCATGACGCTTGTCGCAACAAAAGCTTTCGACAGGGTGAATTGGATTTATCTGGCTGCCGTCCTCGAGAAATTCAACTTTGGACCAAGATTCTGCTGAATCATTAAACTTGTATATACCGACCCTACGGCAAGGTTGATAGTGAATAATAAACGAACCAAGCCTTTCAGTATAAAGAGAGGAACAAGACAGGGCTGCCCCCTTTCTCCCCTCCTTTTCGATCTGTATATAGAGCCATTTGCTCAAAGTCTCAGGGAGGATTCGGCCATATTACCATTCAAAAGTGGCATATGGGAGAGGAAGGTGGCCCTGTATGCAGACGACATTTTAATCTTGTTGTCCGACTTAGAAACATCATTTCATCAAGTCATCAGGCTAGCTGAGAAGTTTGGTAGAGTTTCAGGCTATGAAGTCAATGCAGCCAAAGCTGAAATCATGACCTGGAACTTGCCAAAGGGTCGCTACCACACCAAGGATGAGATGAGGTATCTGGGAGTAAAAATTGTCCCAAAAATTGAGGAGATAGCCAGTGTGAATCTTCTGAACATCCTTAAAGAAAGTCAAAAACAAATGAGATCATGGGCTCACCTCCCCTTGACCATTTTAGGAAGGGTTAATCTGATCAAAATGGTAATTTTACCAAGGGTAACCTTTCTGTTTAATAACATCCCATTATATTTTGAAAAACATCTGATAGATAGATTCCAGCAGGCAATAAATTCATTTGTGTGGGCTTATAAAGCAACCAGGATCTCCTGGAAAAAACTAAGACGGAGAAGAGAAAAGGGTGGTATTGCTCTCCCTGATGTCCAGTATTATGCGTGGGCTTTTCAACTAACCCACTCAAGAATGCTGTTGAAATCTCCAGACTTATCAGATAGAGGAAAGATGTTTACAGCAATGTTACATCAGGCAGGGCTTCCCTATGAAGGCTTTCTTTTTAAATATGGAGACAAAAATGTTTTCAAAAAGGTTAGGCTGAAGGTTCTTTGGGGCGCAGCTCAAATTTGGGCCAGAATTAAAATCCTTATGGGTCTGGAGTACTACTCAAGATTCACTCCACTATGGGATAGCCCGGGGACCCCAAGTTGTCTTAAAGACATGTTGGCTATACCATTAAAATCCGCAGGTCTATCAACATGGGGAGACTTATCGGAGGATGGTTCTCTCCTTTCTTGGGTGACCCTTGAGGATGAATTGGAAGGTAAAATCTCCAGATTTAAATATCTTCAGTTAAACAGTTGGGCTCAAAATTGTAAAGAACCGATAGGATGCGGGACTGATCTTGAAGAACATCTTGTCAAAAAGCCTCCAGCTAAAAAGGAGGTGGCTTTTCTGTATTGGGCAATTGAGGAGTCTATAGACAGGGACTTCAGACTAGCAGGCGAGCTATGGGAAGAATTGATTCCGGAAGATGATTGGGTGGAATTATGGCGGCTCTCTTATAGCACCTTGTTTTCAGTTGTGAAACCAGCCTGGCTAAGAATAAACCATTATTTCACCACACATAGGGCCTATTTGTCCCCGGCTAGGCTTACAAAGATGTCCAACGGCCCTCCGGCCAGATTCAAAAAATGCGGTTTGGAAAGGGCCCCCGATACAGACATGTTCTGGACTTGCCCTGCTATTTCTGAATTCTGGCAAAAAGTGAGCTCTACTTTAAAATCTATTCTAGGATATCCAGTACATATCACATTTAGTTTAATAATTGTTGGCATCCAATCTGATATCACTGGCCATACCAGAGGGTTTATTGTCTTTGTCATTTTGCTGGCCAGAAGAGAAATTTGCAAGAATTGGGCTGCAGTCCTGCCTCCCACACATTCAGAATGTCTCTCATCTGTCTATAAGACATCTAAAATGGACTTGATCAGATTAAAAAATAGCAAGAAGAGCGCCATATGGGACTGCCTGTTAAATTGGCCTCCAGCCTAGTCTTGTCACAAACTAATTGGTCTCCTTCCTATGATTAAGCCTTTTCGGAAGCTCTCAGACTGAGCCGTAGTACTCAGTCTTTCGAATTTTCCTGGAGAGCATGACCCTCCCTCTCACTAATCAATGAGAGGTTAAACAACAAGTATGAAGCAGAGGAACCACTGGTAGGTGGACAATATTGGGATGGGGCAGTACCCCTTAAACCTACCTCTCTTAAATGAGAAGCAGTGGCAACCTTTGGACTACTGGTTTGTTGAGGTCTGAGGCCCATGAGGAAAAAAAATAAATATAAAAAATAAAAAAAAATACACTGCCTTTTATTTTTCTAGTTTGTTGGACATGTACCATTGATAAATATATATTTGCTCATCACCTCACCCATAAAGATATTCACTCGCCCAAACAACTGTTATAACATAAAGTCTTAACCTCATATACCTACTGAATCAACTATTCACACATGTTTGGGCAGTCACCACCCCCCCCCGCCGAACCACACACACATTCACTGTCCCATACAAATACTCAGTTAACTAATCAATAACTAATATAGACTTTCACGTAGCTAGTAACCAACTGGTGCAGCAGTTTACACAACAACTGACAAAGTGATACAGATATTCACACAGTTTAGTCACTATCCAATATATTTAGTGAGACACTATAAATTAGTCAAGTAAACAGTCAATCACACTACTACTAAATCCTCCATCCAGATATTTATGTATCCACTCATTCTTCAATGCAGATTGCTATATATATAATACATATTTAAATAACGAACCAAACCACATTCACTGGATGATGTCATCAGTGATGTCATTTGAGATGCCATCAGTGATGTCACCAGTGATGTCACTGACCATGTCATGAATGATGTAATATGTGACATCATCAGCAGTGGATTGCGGGCGCGCGAGTTATAGTTAGCAGAACTAACTATAACGGAGGAATTTCAATGGTTTTGTACAAGTGAAATGTCCAGCTAACTATAACAGCCCTGAAACCAATGGCTTTTTCAGTGAATATAGTAGGTAGTTATAGTTAGGACCTATTTTCCATAGGAAATCCGCAACCTTCTATTTGGAATAACGTTGGCACCGATTGAAGAATCTTCACAAAAATTTCCAAACTTTTGGCCAGCTCCGGTCCGCTCCCATCCTGAAAATTTCACGCTGATTCGTCAAGCGGGGGCCGAGAAAAAAGGGGGGTCCCAAAACACATTTTCCCCATGCATTTTCCATAGGACATGTTGACGCAGCTACAGCCCGAACTGCTGAATGGAATTACACCAAATTTGGCAAAGAGGTAGTCCTCAGTTCAGACTCATGCCTTTTGCTTAAATGGTGTAAATCCGTTCAGTAATTCCTGAGAAAATTAGAGTTAAAAAGATAGATATATCTGGGCGGAGCCTAACCACATATCTCATCGTGAGATCTGATTGGCTGTCAGTACTTCATCCAAGAAGTGTTGGCAGCCATCTTGCGACCAATATACATGATAGCACCTCATTAAAAAGCATTGCAGTTAATAGAAGGTTTTAAGACTTTAGTTACATTATAAATCATTTGTTGATGGTACCATACTCATTTTAGGAATTGTGGTGTGTTTTAAGGTGATTTTACCATGTGAAAAAGCCTTCTGCTGTGATATCATGAATCATGTTTGAGAGAAAACTATTTTCTCATGCTTTTCCCACAGAGGTTTGGAAGGTGATCTATAAGCTAAACTGAGAGCATATTTTCTGTAAATTCACATTATCTTTCTCAGTCATGTGAGAATGAAGTCTGACATTCTCAGTAAAACATCTACAGCCAACAAGGGCAGAGACTGTCAGTTGATTCCTTTGTGTTCTACTGCAGCTTCCCAGAGTGTTCTAAAGAACAACTAGAGCGCTAACAGTCCTACTTATGACAAACGTATTGCACACCTGAAGCCATCTTGATTGGAATAAAGTGGTAACTCTTAAAACATTTAATTTGAAAAAGGAACAAAATGAGGGGGTTCATTTTGCCATAGAAAGTATGATTAGTGCTGCAGAAAGAAACATTAGGGCACATTTTGAGTGACTTCTCAAATCCTCTACTATTTCATTAAAAAATTCTGACATGCAGACTGAAACATGCACTTTCAATACCAGCAGCAGACTTCCCTGGTGAGCAGTAGCTTTACTACAGTGATCTAATGAGCAACTAGAGTGCTAACATTCTGAATTTATGGCAAATGTGTGACACATCTGAATGCCTTCTTGATGGAACCAAAGTAAAAAACTGAAAGGATTTCCTACTGAGGAGACTGCAGTAAATGAGGAAATTAGGAAACTTCATAACAAATAAATCTCCCAAGATGGCCACCAGAGACACAAGAGCCCAAATGTAGCCCAAATATCACCCAGATGTAGCCCAAGTATAGCCCAATGACAGAATATCCCAGAGTGTTCTAACGAACAACTAGAGCGCTAACAGTCTTACTTATGAAAAAAGTATGGCACACCTGAAGCCATCTTGATTGGAATAAAGTTGTAACACTTAAAACATTTAATTTACAAAGGAACAAAATGAGGGGGTTCATTTTGCCATAGAAACTATGATTAGTGCTGCAGAAAGAAAAATTAGGGCACATTTTGACTTCTCAAATCCTCTTCTATTTCATAAACAAATTCTGACATGCAGACTGAAACATGCACTTTGAATACCAGCAGCAGACTTCCCTGGTGAGCAGTAGTTTTACTACAGTGATCTAATGAGCAACTAGAGTGCTAACATTCAGAATTTATGGCAAATGTGTGACACATCTGAATGCCTTCTTGATGGAACCAAGTAAAAAACTGAAAGTATTTCCTACTGAGGAGACTGCAGTAAATGAGGAAATTAGGAAACTTCATAACAAATAAATCTCCCAAGATGGCCACCAGAGACAAAAGAGCCCAAATGTAGCCCAAATATCACCCAGATGTAGCCCATATGTAGTCTAATAACAGAAGTGCGCAAAACACTATTTTTTGTGTATTTGCAGTTTTATATAGTGCAGACTTGTCAGGTATTGGAGTGATTTACATGAGCATTGGTTACATCACACAAGATCAAATTCATTTTGGTTGTAGACATGGGGAGATTAAGTGATTTGACCAGAATCACAGAATGTTGAGCTGAAGCAGAAACTCCAACCTGGTTCCCCAGTTGCAAAGTCTGCAGCTCTGGAAGTAACACCACATCCTCTCCCCTAGGTGCAACATTTAATCAAGTGGTCAACTGGATAAAAAAAACATAAAGATTACAAATAATTTAAAAGATCTTTGTCGCTATTTGAAAACTCAGAAAATATGTCTTCATTTTAATTTTTTAGAGCACTAACCATAATTTTGATGCAAATAAGACCCTCTCATATATGTAATTTCTAAAGGAAATGCTCTAGGTATTACAGTTTTGATTACATCAAGATGACGTCAGGCGTTCCACACTTTTGTAATAAATACAAAATGTTATCAATCTAGTTGTTCATTGGGATAATGTTGAGAGGCAGAGGCCAGGGGCACGGACTCTGAAAATTGAAGGCAGGTAGGAGAGTGCAGAGGCAACAATTTGACCACACTGGGCAGGCAGGAAGGGCAGTGGCAGCACAACAGACTATGGAGGGCAGTGGAAAGGGGGGCAGGGGCAACATACCAACAATACAGGACTGGCAAGAGAGGCTGTGGCAATATAATAGACCACTGTGGGCAGAAGGAAGAGGTAGTGGTAGTACAACCATACATTCCAACAGACCCGTTTCAGCCAAGAAACGTCCAATGTTTTTAAGCTCAAATGGGCTTTATTTGATCTGTCTCCTGTCTACAATCTCCTCTTTTTCAATGTAACTCAAAGGGGAAAATCAATACCCCAGTTTTTTTTCAAAATCTCCCTCTTACCAAGTTCAAAATGTTCGCAAGAATGGTACATTGTATCATGGTAGGCAGGAGGAATTGGGGTAGGGACATGGACTCAAATAACAGAGGACAGGAGTGACATGGAGAGGTAAACCAAACTGACCCTACAGGGCAGGCATCAGGGTTTGCAGCAGCACAATACACCACACAGGGCATGCGGGACGGGAGTGCAGAACAACAATCCATAGAAAGCAATAGGGAGGGGACAGGACCATGCACATGGACAACAGAGAACAGAGGGGAAGAGGCAATGGTAGCTAGCTGATCATAATGGACAGACAGGAGAGAAAGCTGCAGCATAACAGACCATAAAGGGCAGGAGGGACGGATCAGGGGCATTACAATGGAACAGACAAGCCAGGAGGGAGGGAATAGGGGTCTGCACATGGAAACAGAGGGCTGGGGGCAAGGGGGCAGGGCAGGAGCAGCAAGATGACCATGGAGGTCAGGCAGGATGGGCCCTAGAAACAAGACACACCATGGAGAGCAACAATGAGACTATGATGGCATACACACAGACCATGGAGGGAAGGTGGGAGGGGGTCAGGGGCAGCTAGCTGACCACACAGGGAAGGTGGGAGGGGCCATGGCAGCACAGAAGACCATGCATGGCAAGCGGGAGGGATAGTGGCAGCACAATGGCTATGATGGGCAAGAAGGAGGGTGCAGGGGCATGCACAAAGGACCATGGAGGATAGAAGGGAGGGTCAGGACCTGGGCACAGACAAGAGAGTTCAGGGGAAGGGGCCTCTCAATAGACCACGCGGGGAAGGCAGGAGGAGCAGTTGCAGCATAACAGACCAGGGAGGGCAGAAGGGTGTGGCAGTAAGATGGACCATGGAGGACAGGAGGAAGGGGATAGGTGCATGGCATGTGGACAGGCAGGGTGGAGGTGGCAGGGACAGGTTACAGTCATCTGACAATGCTAGGCAGGTGGGAGGGGAGTAGCAGCTCAACAGAACACTCAGAGTAGATAGAAGTGGCAAGTCCATGGAACATGGTGGGCAAAAAGGATGGAGCAGGGGCATGCACAAAGACATCGGAGGGCAGGGTGAAGGAGAATAGGGACAGCAAGCTAAGCACAGAGGCTAAGCAGGAGGTCAATGATGGGCCATAGAATTGGGCAATGGAGGGCAGGAGGAGTGGACTGGTACATCATGCTAAATGGAGGGCAGTGGCAGCACATCAGACCATGCATGGCAGGAGGAAGGGGGCTAGTCCATGGATTCAGACAACAGAGGATAGGGAGGAGGTGGATGGGGCAGCAAGCTAACTGTTCAGAGAAGGTGGGTATTAGGAACTTTATTGTTTTTAAAATGTGTGTCTGTGCGAACTAATTAAAATATGAAAAAGTATGCAGAATAATCTCACTTTTATTCAGGAAGAAGAGGGCGTTTGTGACTGTGACTCCGGGCTCACTTGGCAGAAACAGCCCCTGACCCTCCACCCCCCATCGCAAAATGTAATTCCAGTGAAAAGGGTAGGTGGACGCAGTGTTATATAGAACATAGTCCTGAGAGCACGATTGAAAATAAAAACTAGATATAGTATATGGTATAAACTATGCACCAAAAAGTGTGATATAAGATGAACCGGGGTGTGAAATATAATATGCAATACATTGTGCGCAATGACAGATTCATTGGAGAGCGCGAGATAGCACAGTCACTAGCGCGTGCTATGCGATATGCGCCTTGGAGTGTAATATGCACAGGGCAGTGTTGTGTAACCTAACTAGTCTCTAAAGTTGTAATATAAAATATGTGCTGGGGAGTGTAACGTTGCATATGCACTGTGACAAAGATATGGATCCCAGATTGTAATATGTATGGCATAGCTCTGTGCGTTATGACATAGGCATCGAGGAAGGCACGTTAGATGGGGCAATATAACCCGTGGAAGGCAAGTGTGGCATGACATTTTCGTGGGGTGGTGTTACAGTGCACATGGGCTAGAGAGTGTCATAGCATACGCACTAGCTGGTGGAATACAACACAGAGGTGTGTGGCACTCGGCAGGCACTGGTGGGTGTAACACAGCATTGGGCTCAGCCAGGAGCACGCTGTGACTCTCAAGTGAGGTATGTCTCCTTTCCAGAGAGTAAAATAAAAAGTATTACACATCCGGCGGTGGATGTGTGTTTTATTAACCGTGAGGGGGGTTTCTTGCATAGTTTGGTCGAATTTTGTCAAATCCCCTTTGAATGGATTGGTGTGCGTGTGTATTAAATGTGCCCATCAATAGCTACCCATGTTTGTATAAATAAACAACAAGGGTGTCTACTTGGAGAGTACCCACCGGCGGGGACGACGGGATTAGGCACGGTAGGGCGTCAGACACATCAGAGCTTCACTAGCGGTGTAAATACATTCCACGTGGATTCATTGTATGCATAGTTGCCTTTTAATGAATATCACACAAATCATCATGGTGATAGGTACATACGGTTTGTCCAGCATGTCCAAGGTGTTTCTATAAATATATATTTTTTTTAAAGAATAAAAAGCAAAGGCCGGCCCCAGGGGATGGGGTCCCCAGGGCCATAAGTGGCCTGAGGAAGGGGGGCAATGCCCCCCTCCTAAAGAATAAAAAAAGGCCATGACCGGGGGTTGGGAGGGCCAAATTAATTTTTTTCAACAAAAAAATTAGGGTGCAGGCCCTGGGGGATGGGGTCCCCAGGGCCAATAAAATAGAAAAAGAAGGGGGGCCACACAGCCCTCCTTCTTAAAAAAATAAAATAAATAAAAAACCGGCATCGTGCAGGAGGCCACGCACCCTCCTTGCAGCACTCTGCAAACGCGCCCCCTGGCCTGTTGTAAGTTGGGGAATGAATTCCCCTTCAATACTGAGGGTCCCTGAGGGTCAACTAGCCCAACAGGTATCTCCAGTATGCGCCAGGGAGCTGCGTTGCAGACAGGTGTTCTGAGGCCACGCGCCTTTTTACACCTCTATGAAACGCAGCTCTGTGGCGCTTACTGGAGGTACCTAGTGGGCTAGTTTGACCCTAGGGACCCTTAGGATTCAAGGGGACTTAATCTCTCAACTTAGAATGGCCACAGGGCACGTTTACACAGTGGTGAAGGGAGGGGACGGGGCCTGAGGTGACGTGTGCAAACACGCCCTGTGGCGTGTTTTAAGTTGGGGAAATAATTCCCTTTCAATCCTGAGGGACCCTGGGGGCTAACTAGGCCACCAGGTGCTTCCAGTAAGCACCACTGAGCTGCGTTGCAGAGAGGTGGTCCAGGCTGTGCCCCTTTTTACACCTCTCTGCAATGGCGCTTACTGGACGTACCTAGTGGGCTATTTTGCCCCTAGGGATCCTCAGGATTCAAGGGGACTTAATCTCCCAACTTAAAAAATGTCCACAGTGCGTATTTACACAGTGGGGAAGGGAGGGGACGGGGCCTGAGGTGACGTGTGCAAACACGCCCTATGGCGCGTTTTAAGTTGGGGAAATAATTCCCCTTCAATCCTGAGGGCCCCTGGGGGCTAACTAGGCCACCAGGTGCTTCCAGTAAGCACCACTGAGCTGCGTTGCAGAGAGGTGGTCCAGGCGGTGCCACTTTTTACACCTCTCTGCAATGCAGCTCTGTGGCGCTTACTGGAGGTACCTAGTGGGCTAGTTGGACCCTAGGGACCCTCAGAATTCAAATGAACTTAATCTCCCAACTAAAAACGGCCACAGGGCGTGTTTACATAGTGGTGAAGGGAGGGGACGGGGCCTGAGTTAACGTGTGCAAAGAAGCCCAGTGGCGCATTTTAAGATGGGGAAATAATTTCCCTTCAATCCTGAGGGACCCTGGGGGCCAACTAGCCCACCAGGTGCTTCCAGTAAGCGCCACTGCGCTGCGTTGCAGAGAGGTGGTCTAGGCCGTGCCCCTTTTTACATCTCTCTGCAACGCAGCTCTGTGGCACTTACTGGAGGTACCTAGTGGTCTAGTTGGACCCTAGGGACCCTCAGGATTCAAGGGGACTTAATCTCCCAACTTAAAACGGCTACAGAGCATTTTACACAGTGGGGACGGGAGGGGACGGGGCCTGAGGTGACGTGTGCAAACACGCCCTGTGGTGCGCGTTAAGAGGTAGTTTTAATCCCCTGCCCTATTATATACTAGGGGATTACAGAGGAGGTCATGCTAATCACAGGGGGACCCCAACACATAGTGTTCCCTAGTGTATGTAGGTGTTTTCACTGTATTCTGAGTGTCTTTTAACATAGCACTGGCTCTAGGGCTGGTTAGTCAGACTTAGTTACCACCAGTATCCATCGGAAAAAGTTGAGGGTACAGGATGATTTTGCAACAAGGCTTCTTTCTGTTCTTCTGTTTGTTCTTTCTGTGCGTTTTTTCTTCGTTCTTCACATGTCCTATCTCTGTAGGCATATTTAGAAATGAGCATTTAAAAAACCTTTGAAATTCACAGAAAAAACCATAGGTTTCAGGCACGTTATAGTTAGGAATTAGCATTTAAAAAACCTTAGAAATTCACTGAAAAAAACCATAGGTTTCAGGGGCGTTATAGTTAGCTGGACTTTTCATTTGTACAAAACCATTGAAATACCCCCGTTATAGTTAGTTCAGCTAACTATAACTCGCGTGCCCGCAATGCACTGCTGATGACGTCACATATTACATCACTCATGACATGGTCAGTGACATCACTCATGACATCACTGATGACATCTCAAATGACATCACCGATGACATCACTGATGACATCATCCTTGTGATAGAGTGGCAGACCTCCTCTCCCCCTAATATAACCTTTGATACACACATTCAAAAATAGAAACTAACATTTTCAAAACAATGGACATACCAATACCAGTTAAAACAACCTATTCACTAATTCTAAGATCCACATACACATCCACTCATTCACCAACAGTCCTATACAGTCACTCATACATGTACTCACTCATCATATGTACTCATCCACCTATAAATCCTGTTACACAATGCCACTCATCCATAGAGTTACTCACACACATAGTCACTCATGCTAATAAAGAATCAAACATCCATTTACTTCCATATACAGTTATAAACACACCACCACACTTACTTCTACAGAAACTTACACATACTTAGGGCCATATGTAGGTAGCATCACATTTACCGATTCATAAATACCGAATTTTACCGATTCGGTATTTATGAATCGGTAAAAGTGATGTAGGTAATAATTCGGTAAATTTTACCGAATCGGAAAAATTCGGTAATTATGAATCGGTATTTACCGATTCGGTAATGAGGCATACCTTCCCATTGATTCCTATGGTCCTGGAGGCCCATAGGAATCAATGGGAAGGTATGCCTCATTACCGATTCGGTAAATACCGATTCGGTAATGGGGGGAGCATATTCAAGGGTGGCAGGGTGTCACATTGACACACTGTTGCACCCCTGAATCTTGCATGTGTGCACATGTGGCGCACATACATGCCCTAAGGGCATGTATGTCTGCCACATGGCACTCTTAAATCTGCAAAATATTACTTTTTGCAAGGTATTCGTTATTTATCACCAACCTGGATTTGGTGGTAAATAACGAATTCTTAATACTAATTTTCACTCTTTAGAGTGCTCCCTACATATGATTTCAGGATTCGGTATTTACCGAATCGGTATTTTACCGATTCGGTAATTTACCGAATCCTGAAATTATGCCTCCTACATCTCAAATAGCTAAATACCGGTCGGTAACGGGATATTTACCGAATTTCGTCCGTTACCGACCGGTATTTAGCTACCTACATGAGGCCCTTAGTCTTTTAAACAATCACTTTCTTTCAATCGCTCACTCTCACATATATTCACTTATATACACCAATAGTCACATATACCAGTTTAAAACATATGTAGTTATTCATAGATACACTATTGAGACAGTCATTCATTCAATAACACGCCCATGCACACACTCATCCACCCATACAGTCCTGCACACATGCTGTCTTCAACACATACAAACAGTGAGTCACTCATTCATGCACCTATGCACTACGTAATACCCCCCACCGAACCATACAGACACTCAGACACTCATACTGATACTCAAAAAACCAACTAATAACCTATATAGACACTCATGTAGCTACTCACCAACCCATGCAGCCACTTATACACAAAGTGAGAGACTGATACAGATATTTACATATTTAAACATTACTCACTAAGCCATGTATTCACTAAGATACACTTAATCAGTCAGTTATACAATCAATTTTTCAAAAACAAATCATCCATTTAGACACTTATATACCCATTTATTCTTCCATCGACCTTGAGATATACATATATAAAACATATGTAATTTTCAGAAAAACACACATTCACTGGATGATGTCATCAGTGATGTCATCAGTGATGTCATTTGATATGTCATCAGTGATGTCATCAGTGATGTCACTGACCATGTCATGAGTGATGTAATATGTGACGTCATCAGCAGTGCATTGCGGGCGCGAGAGTTATAGTTAGCTGAACTAACTATAACAGGGGTATTTCAATGGTTTTGTACGAGTGAAAAGTCCAGCTAACTATAACGCCCCAGAAACCTATGGTTTTTTCAGTGAATATATATATATACACACATATACATATACAGACAGCAAGATTTATCGGACCAGGCTGGCGAGGAGAGAACTTCCTAGAGAAGCTCCATATGCTAATAGAAGACACCAACAGATCAAACATAAAGATTGTTAAAATTGCCATCCATGGCTGGTAGTAAAAATGATAATGAACTCGTCTGAGATTTATTAAAGAATGAGAATTTAGGTCACATAAAGTTGGAACACAACATTGGAACTCCAAATAAGAATAATAAAAGATAATAATTTAGCCCTGATAATGTCCCATGGGGGACGAAACGCATAGGCTGGCTGTATAGAAATTTCTGATTGATCTGTATTGTGAAGATATTGTAGGAAGGTGGATATCTGACTATGGTTACCCCCAACTTTTTGCCTAGTGTCTAGCTGGTTTTTCGACTTAGTTGGCCTGAGATCCTGCCATTCAGGGTCTCAGGCTGTCTGCTCTCTCTTTAAAATGGACTCCATGTACCCTAGGTACATAACCAATTGGTAAGGAGCACCTTATTGGACCCTGTACAGTGTACCCTAGGTACCCAGGGCATAGGTGTACCCTAGGCCTCCCAGGGGCTGCAGCATGTATTATGCCACCCCTGGTCTGGCCTTCCAATCAGACACAACTGGCTGATCACTCAGCTGGGGCAAGGTCGTGTAATCACCCCTTGCTTAGATATAGTATGCCTATATCTACCCTTATATATAGACACATGTGTACCTATCAGTCACTCCTATGGCAGGCCTTAACAATCCTGGAGGCAGAGTGCTTAGTAACATGTGAGATGGTGCTCTAGCATGAGCTAAGCCTGTCTGCAGCTTTCGGAACCAAGTCCTTATAGCTGTTCTATGATATAGCCTACCATATACTCTTAAAGTGCCTTATAATCTTAAACGGTTATGGTAACTATGGTTTGGCTTTATCAAAACATGTCGTGTAAGGTGTCTAACACTTTGGAATAATACCCCCATACCATTTCTGGTGATGAGGATATTATTCCTCCCTTCTAGAGGGAGAGACATGTTAAAATCCTACTTTGCTGTTTATCTCTAACCAAAGCCTCAGCATCACAAAATGGATGCTGCTGCCACAGACACAAGTCTGACCTCCTGCTGCTGGGAGTGATCCCAGCCAGGGAGGCCTGGACAATAGGTTTCCTGCTTGGGGAGGTGCTAGCACCTCCCCAGACAGCCTTTAGTGTATTGGGGCAGGGTGGGCTGAAAGGAATGAGACATGCCTGGGGCACACAAGGTGTTCCTTGCATAGTCCAGTTGAAACCGGCGCTGGGGCACTCCAGCCCCAGCTCTGGCGCGAAACTGGACAAAGGGAAGTGGGTGTAACCACCCCCTCCCAGGTCCCACCCATAAGGCGTGACCTAGCAGGTATCCCAGCCCCCCAGATTAGTATAAGAGTGGGAGTTGGGCATCAAGACTTTAGATTATCCTGAACCTGCAAAACTGAATAGAAACTCTGGACCTTCGACATTCGACGAAAGAAGAAGACTGAAGAATCTCCCTTGTAGCCAAGGAGTGGCTACCCTGTGCAAACAGGCACCATCAAGAGACTACCCTTTGCTTTGCCCACGTTCTACGAGGAACCGACTGCAGAGCCTGACCAGAGCCTTGACTTCCAGACTTCTCCGACCCTGATCCACATCTACAGCAGAGCTGAGATCCGTGGAGGCGACGAGCGACGTGGGACCGGCTACCTGGAAAAAGTGGCTAGTAACTTACAGCGCAGCTTCTGAGGTACCCTCGAAGTTGTGCACCGGGAATTGAGAAGCCCCACCCCCAAGCACCATCTGCACCGAAGATCAGCCCCCCACACTCCACGAGTCCTGCGTGGGGCCCTTCAGCATTTTCCTGCTTGCCGCGTCTGTCCGGTTGCTTGCCCGCTGGCTAGTGGCCTTTGTGATGACGCACCCTGAAATCTTCTGCACTGGTTTGGCTCCTTCAGACTGGCTCCCGCTTCTCTGCAAAGAAGAAGCACCCCAGACCTTCCTGGTCTGCACCAGACGCAAGTCCTTCGTTCTTCGTGGGTTCCGCTTGCCAAGGCTTGGTGAGTCCTAGTCCAACTTCGACGCCGCCGACAGCAAGAGCCTTCGTGGGACAGCTCGCCTCCTGGTCCTGGTCATCCTCGACGCTTCCTGGTCCTCCTGGCTGCAGCGACAAGCTTCACCTTCACCTGCAATCTTCACGACATCGCCTGGTTCCTTCCTGGTTCCACGTGGTCACTGGCTAGTGACCTTGACTCTGTCCCTTCTGCTTGCAGGTTTCTTCTCTTCTTGATCCCAGCCTTGGGATCCACCGGACACTCTTCACTGACTGCCTGTCAGCATCTTTCTTCAGGCATCCATAGGAGTCGACGACGAAAACGACGCATCTTCACCCCTATGCACCCGCAGCCTGTGGGCTAGGTAACTTGGGTACTCCGGTGCTCATCAGGATAGTGACTATCCTAGTGTCTAGTTTTCAAGTCTCAACTTCCTAGCTACTCCGGAAGTGTCCTAAATCTACCGTTTTCTAAACTGTACTATTGCTATTGACTTTTACGCATTACGCGTGAGTGTTTCCACTCTGCACACGAATCCCGTGGGCCTCCCACTTCCTAACTAACGCTAGTGTAGTGTAGCCCCAGCGATTCCCTAGGCCTAGGCCTATTCTATTTCCGTGACAGTGGTTCTTATACCACTTACTTAGTATATGGTTTGCGTGGCCCCTAGGGCCTAACTGTATTACTTACCTGTGTGACTTAATGTATGCTTAAATAAGACTGTGTTGTACTTACCTCTAATCTCATAAAGAGTGCTGAGGGTTTGACTAGAATAAATACACTTTATTTTATATATATATCTGTTGTGGTGTCCTTTCATTTGGTATTCAAGGGATTATATATGGTATCACAGCTGGCTTCACATGCCATTCAGAGTTTAGCCTAAGACTGCTCTTGTCCATGCTACCACTAGGATAGCTGGTCTATAAGGTTGACTTTACAACCAATCACCATAAGGGTATTTGGACTGATATAAGGTGTACACTAGAACTAGTGACATCATACATCAGGCCAACTTCTCACATTGGTGGCAGCGGTGGGATCTGAGCTTGCTGTTGTAATACCATTGTAATCTTGAGATACTAAATTGAAAGATCACACAGATATTGTCTAGGTACATATAACATAGATTATAATACTTAAGTCCTACTGGACTTTGTAGTTGTAGGTTGAAGGGAGTAACACACCCTGACTACAACTACTAGAGAGGTTTAGTAGATACAACTAGTGTAGGTAGGTGCACACACCACACCCTCACTAGATCATGTCTCTGAGAGGAGATCAAGTAGATGCTCCCTCAGGAGGATCAGGTCTGCAAAAGACCCCCTCTAGATATGATACCTTAACATTCCAGGAGATGAGACACTTGTGTACCTCCAGAGGAATAAAACAGGGTGCAAACCCTACCCTCCTTCAGTTAAGACAACTCCTAGAGGAGTATGACATTATTAGGGCATCTCAGGCAGGTACCCTAGGTACAGAGGAGGGTCTACCCACCACAGAGGAGTCAGAGGAGACTTCAGATGAAGAGGTAGACAGCCAGGGCCAAGTAGGAAGACTTAGCCAGGCTAACCTAAGCTTACATGGGAGTTTGCATGGGGTCCCCCCTTACAGACCCCCAAGTAGGCTTACACAGAGAAGCAGGAGGGACAGATCCCCTTCAAGGGAATCCATCCACTCCCATGTCTCTAACATCTCTAATGCTTCCTCTCACAGGGGAATGACTTCCCGTGAGAGAAAGGAGCATGAAGCCAGAATGAGGGAAGCTAATCTGAGGATTCAGAGGGAAGAACTTGCCCTTGCCAAAGAGAAGCTTGCTCTGGCTAGAGAACAAAAGTTAAGTGGGTTAGAACCCACTGGTGGCAGCAACATTCCTAGAGATAGGGATAGGTCTTATGACCATAGAAACCTAAGCAAGATAGTCCCCCCATATCAGAATGGGGATGACATCCACAAGTGGATGACTGCTTTGGAGAGGGCCTGCAAAGTACAGCAGGTTCCCCAGAGTCAGTGGGCATCTATCTTGTGGCTCTCCTTTTCTGACAAAGGTAGAGACAAGCTCCTCACAGTCAGTGATGAGGATGCAAACAATTACAAAGTCCTGAAGAGTGCTCTGATAGATGGGTTTGGCTTAACCACTGAGCAATATAGGTTGTTGTTCAGAGACACCCAGAAGACACAGACACAGGACTGGTCTGATTTTGTGGATTGTGCCACTAAGGCTTTGGAAGGTTGGTTACATGGCAGCAAGGTGCAGGACTATACAGGATTGTACAACTTGATTATGAGGGAGCAGATCCTTAGTAATTGTCAGAACCAGCTTCTCCATCAACACCTGGTAGACTCAGATTTGACCTCTCCCCAAGAATTGGGAAAGAGGGCAGATAAATGGGTCAGGACCAGGATTAGGCCTAACAATCAGGGTGGTGACCAAAAGAAAGATACCACCAAGCCTCAAGAGAAGGGTGGGGATAAAACAAAAGAGAAATCTTCCTCAGGGCCCCAAAACTCCACACAGGGTGGTGGGTCCCAAGCTCCCTCCTCTACCACAGTTAAAAAGCCTTACTGCCATGTGTGTAAAACACCTGGGCATTGGAAAACTGACAGCAGTTGCCCACAGGCTAAAAACAAAACTGTTCCTCCAACTACTCCTGTCACACCACCTATTACTGTCAGCAGTAATCTTCCAGGTGGTGGGAGTGCCCCCAAAAATTTGGTTGGGTTTTCTTGGGGAACACAGGGGGACTCTGGCTTAGCCAATTCCCCTACAGCAGCTACTCTTGTCTGTGATGGTGGCATGGGGTTTGCCAACTTCACTGCCTGTCCCAACACTTTGGGTAGGTACAGACAGGAACCCTACATCAATGGTAGAAAAGCTGAGGCCTACAGAGACACTGGAGCTAGCATCACTATGGTGGCCCATAGGCTAGTTCCCTCTGAGCAGCTTTTGCCTGGTTTCTCATACCAGGTAACTAACATTGATGGCAAACAGAACAGTCATCCCATGGCAGAGGTATGTCTCAGCTGGGGAGGGGTCACTGGCCCTAAAAGGGTGGCAGTGTCTCCAACCTTGCCTGTGGAGTGCTTACTGGGGAATGACTTAGAACTCTCAGCTTGGGCTGGAGTTGAACAAGACACCCATTCTAAAATGGTAGGCCTTTCACAAAAGGGTAGTGGGGTTGTGCCAGCCACAACCCCTGTCCAAGTAGATTTCCTCCCTGAAAAGGTTGGAAGGGCAGTGGTAGCCACAGCCCAGGCAAAGACAGACTTCCCTGTAGAGACTGGCAGAGCTGTGACAGTCACAGCTCAAACCCAAACTGAGTGCCTCCCTGAAAAGGTTGGCAAGGCTGTAATGGTCTCAGCCTATACTCAGACTGACATAGGTGTAGTGAAGCCTGAAACGATGGATCACTCCACACAAACAGAGAGTAGTGGGGAGGAAGAAAAGTCTCCCTCTCCCCAGACATTAGGAAAAGGTCAGCCTCCTCAGGGATCTAACCTCACCCCTTGTGAAGGAACTGCCCCAGAGGTAGCCAGGCCTGGCCTGGCAGAGCCTCTGATGTCAGTGGCCCCTTCCAAGGTGGGACCCAGTCTGGTGCAGGTAGCCTGCCTCTCTCTACCCTGCCTCAGTCAGCCCAGGGCTGCAGAGGTCAGGGAGGCCAGTGGACCCCAAGAGGGCCCCTGTCCACAAGAACCCCCCAATCAAAAGAATGAGGATTGCCTGGCTAGTAGCCCTAGCCAGGTGATGGGTAAAAACATTCCTGAGGGATCCCCTTTACAGGTAGTTAGGGACCTCCCCCAGAGGGATTCTGTTGGGCACAGGCAAACCTGGGACCTTAGGGCCCCAAACCTGACCTGTCCCTCCAGTAAGCCCACAAAAGGGACCCAGCCTCCAGCTTTAGGTAGCCAGAGGCTGACCCTGAGAGCACAGTGCAACTCAGTGAAAGAAAGAAAGGCATCCATGGTGGAGGATGATTGGAGGAAGCTGAGGCCTCACTTTGAGGACACTCACTTCAGTACTCCATCTCAACACCAGCCTTTTACTTTGCAAAGACACACCCAAGGTAGAGATTCCCTATGGTGGAGACCCTATGATACCTTTAGGATGAGGGATTGCTTAGTGGACCATGAGACAGGGGGTAACCATGCCAGTGCTGGTTCTTCCTTATATGGCCACTTAGGCAATAGAGGCTTACCTTGTCAAGGCCAGCCTTATCTCCTTTCGTTTGGGGGGGGGTTGTGTAGGAAGGTGGATATCTGACTATGGTTACCCCCAACTTTTTGCCTAGTGTCTAGCTGGTTTTTCGACTTAGTTGGCCTGAGATCCTGCCATTCAGGGTCTCAGGCTGTCTGCTCTCTCTTTAAAATGGACTCCATGTACCCTAGGTACATAACCAATTGGTAAGGATCACCTTATTGGACCCTGTACAGTGTACCCTAGGTACCCAGGGCATAGGTGTACCCTAGGCCTCCCAGGGGCTGCAGCATGTATTATGCCACCCCTGGTCTGGCCTTCCAATCAGACACAACTGGCTGATCACTCAGCTGGGGCAAGGTCGTGTAATCACCCCTTGCTTAGATATAGTATGCCTATATCTACCCTTATATATAGACACATGTGTACCTATCAGTCACTCCTATGGCAGGCCTTAACAATCCTGGAGGCAGAGTGCTTAGTAACATGTGAGATGGTGCTCTAGCATGAGCTGAGCCTGTCTGCAGCTTTCGGAACCAAGTCCTTATAGCTGTTCTATGATATAGCCTACCATATACTCTTAAAGTGCCTTATAATCTTAAACGGTTATGGTAACTATGGTTTGGCTTTATCAAAACATGTCGTGTAAGGTGTCTAACACTTTGGAATAATACCCCCATACCATTTCTGGTGATGAGAATATTATTCCTCCCTTCTAGAGGGAGAGACATGTTAAAATCCTACTTTGCTGTTTATCTCTAACCAAAGCCTCAGCATCACAAAATGGATGCTGCTGCCACAGACACAAGTCTGACCTCCTGCTGCTGGGAGTGATCCCAGCCAGGGAGGCCTGGACAATAGGTTTCCTGCTTGGGGAGGTGCTAGCACCTCCCCAGACAGCCTTTAGTGTATTGGGGCAGGGTGGGCTGAAAGGAATGAGACATGCCTGGGGCACACAAGGTGTTCCTTGCATAGTCCAGTTCAAACCGGCGCTGGGGCACTCCAGCCCCAGCTCTGGCGCGAAACTGGACAAAGGGAAGTGGGTGTAACCACCCCCTCCCAGGTCCCACCCATAAGGCGTGACCTAGCAGGTATCCCAGCCCCCCAGATTAGTATAAGAGTGGGAGTTGGGCATCAAGACTTTAGATTATCCTGAACCTGCAAAACTGAACAGAAACTCTGGACCTTCGACATTCGACGAAAGAAGAAGACTGAAGAATCTCCCTTGTAGCCAAGGAGTGGCTACCCTGTGCAAACAGGCACCATCAAGAGACTACACTTTGCTTTGCCCACGTTCTACAAGGAACCGACTGCAGAGTCTGACCAGAGCCTTGACTTCTAGACTTCTCCGACCCTGATCCACATCTACAGCAGAGCTGAGATCCGTGGAGGCGACGAGCGACGTGGGACCGGCTACCTGGAAAAAGTGGCTAGTAACTTACAGCGCAGCTTCTGAGGTACCCTCGAAGTTGTGCACCGGGGATTGAGAAGCCCCACCCCCAAGCACCATCTGCACCGAAGATCAGCCCCCCACACTCCACGAGTCCTGCGTGGGGCCCTTCAGCATTTTCCTGCTTGCCGCGTCTGTCCGGTTGCTTGCCCGCTGGCTAGTGGCCTTTGTGACGACGCACCCTGAAATCTTCTGCGCTGGTTTGGCTCCTCCAGACTGGCTCCCGCGTCTCTGCAAAGAAGAAGCACCCCAGACCTTCCTGGTCTGCACCAGAAGCAAGTCCTTCGTTCTTCGTGGGTTCCGCTTGCCAAGGCTTGGTGAGTCCTAGTCCAACTTCGACGCCGCCGACAGCAAGAGCCTTCGTGGGACAGCTCGCCTCCTGGTCCTGGCCATCCTTGACGCTTCCTGGTCCTCCTGGCTGCAGCGACAAGCTTCACCTTCACCTGCAATCTTCACGACATCGCCTGGTTCCTTCCTGGTTCCACGTGGTCACTGGCTAGTGACCTTGACTCTGTCCCTTCTGCTTGCAGGTTTCTTCTCTTCTTGATCCCAGCCTTGGGATCCACCGGACACTCTTCACTGACTGCCTGTCAGCATCTTTCTTCAGGCATCCATAGGAGCTGACGACGAAAACGACGCATCTTCACCCCTATGCACCCGCAGCCTGTGGGCTAGGTAACTTGGGTACTCCGGTGCTCATCAGGATAGTGACTATCCTAGTGTCTAGTTTTCAAGTCTCAACTTCCTAGCTACTCCGGAAGTGTCCTAAATCTACCGTTTTCTAAACTGTACTATTGCTATTGACTTTTACGCATTACGCGTGAGTGTTTCCACTCTGCACACGAATCCCGTGGGCCTCCCACTTCCTAACTAACGCTAGTGTAGTGTAGCCCCAGCGATTCCCTAGGCCTAGGCCTATTCTATTTCCGTGACAGTGGTTCTTATACCACTTACTTAGTATATGGTTTGCGTGGCCCCTAGGGCCTAACTGTATTACTTACCTGTGTGACTTAATGTATGCTTAAATAAGACTGTGTTGTACTTACCTCTAATCTCATAAAGAGTGCTGAGGGTTTGACTAGAATAAATACACTTTATTTTATATATATATCTGTTGTGGTGTCCTTTCATTTGGTATTCAAGGGATTATATATGGTATCACAGCTGGCTTCACATGCAATTCAGAGTTTAGCCTAAGACTGCTCTTGTCCATGCTACCACTAGGATAGCTGGTCTATAAGGTTGACTTTACAACCAATCACCATAAGGGTATTTGGACTGATATAAGGTGTACACTAGAACTAGTGACATCATACATCAGGCCAACTTCTCACAGATATTGTAACAAATGTCAACTGAGATGAATAATTGTCAATAAAGACAAGTGAACAAGGAAGCTTGCATTGGAACTTGGATTATTTATGGACTTCGATAACTATTTGTGGAGAAAATTATAATAATTGTATGCTCCTTCTGTGTACATTGAATATATATATATATATATATTAAACCAATCCTGAATTTCAAGCATGCGAAGACAGGCGCTGACACCGTGGGACAATGTATCAAAGAAATATTTATTTCAAAAGGACGCCCAGACGCGTTTCGACGGGTAAGACCGTCTTCTTCACTACATTACACTACACTACACTACACTATATATATATACATATATTATCTACTGGCGGTCGCCAGTAGATAGTTATAGTTAGGACCGAGTTCCCATAGGAAATCTGAAAATTCTATTTTGAATAACTTTGGCGCCGGTTGACTTATCTTTGTGAAATTTTCAAAACTAATGGGGCGCTCCGCTCAGCTCCTACCCTGAAAGTCTCGGGGTGATTCATCAAGCGGGGGCTGAGAAAAAAGGGGGTCCCAAAACGCATTTTCCCCATGCATTTTCCCATAGGACCTTTAGCCGAAGGTACAGCCCGAACGGCTGAACAGAATTACTTGAAATTTGGCAAAGAGGTAGTCCTCAGGTCAGGGATGTGCCTTTTGCATATATGGTGTCAATCTGTTCAGTAGTTCCTGAGAAAATTGCAGTTAAAAGTACATAAATATCTATATGCGCGCATCGTGCGCGCACGGTGCCGTGCGCGAGCGTAATTCTGATTGGTGGTTAGATGTCAGTCAACATTCGAATCGGTCGAAATCAGGAAGTGTCGGATGCCATTTTGTGTGTGGCAGTGAAAAAGAAAGGTGGAGAACGTGAAAAGGGGGCAGGGTAGAGAGTTCCTGACCCCGTAGCCTTTGTCAGGGGGTCCCTGAAGGACCCCAAAGGGTGAAAAAAACATTTTATTTTTTTTCAAAAAATTGCGGGGTGCGCGCAACGTGCGCGCACACCCAGCCACCATTTTGAGTTTTAGAGGCAGAAGAGAGCTAAAAACACAAGTGGAGAACGTGAAAAGGGGGCAGGGTAGAGAGTCCCTGACCCCCTAGGCCTTCTCAGGGGGACCATGAAAGACCCCTAAGGTCCCAAAAAAAAAAAAAATTATAAATATTGCGCGGTGCGCGCACGGTGCACACACGGCGGCAAAAAATTCATTAAAAAAATAGAATCAAAAATCAAGTTTAAGTGTTTAGATGTTGGTTGGCTCTAAAAAGAGCCGTTGTGTTCATTGAGTGTTTTTTTGTACCTACAAGTAAGTACCGATGCAGAGTCTAAAGTTCAAGAGGAAGACTCTGTTCCCTTCATCTGTGAAATGAACACCGTCTCCTCTATAAATGCCTTGCATGTTGTAACGCAAGTTGTTGTGGTATATAGAACCCATACCATAGTCTCTGAGGAAAGCAGAAACAGACTTATTGACGTGCTTTTTTGCTTTCTCAAACTGCGGACAATATTGGTTGGACCAGTTCCACTTTTGCCTTTGGCATATATTAGAATATACAAAGGTAGTTTGTGGAAAAAGTGACATCGATGCACAAAGGTGTCCTTAACAAGCATTTCTAGACCTACCCCAGTTAAAGTGCCTAGGTAATTTCCACCACAATGCACAATTATAAGGTCAGGCTGTGGGAGATGTAGAAAGGATTTCACCAAAGGCATTAATTGGTGCCACTTTAACCCTCTCTGACCAATCCATTTAATGTCTACATTTGGCAAAGCAAGGTCTTTCACAATACCTCTTTTTTCTGCGTACTTTTCACTCCAGTAGACATAGCTATGACCTTCAATCCACACTGTGAACATCTTTCAAGGAGATCTGGATGCACTCAGAAGGTGTCTTTCAGTAGAATGGCAATATGAAAAGAAAGATAGTTGTAAAATGGAGGCTTACATACTTTTTTTTAATAAAAAGAGCTCATTGGCTGTTTCAGACCATTCAACACTAAAAACTAGGCTGTATTTTTAAAAGCATGTTTTGTATTGGTTCAGAAAAATGTGTTCCCACAGAAAATTACTTTGGATATGCTGTTAGGTTTGAAAAGTCAAGCACTCTTGCTCTTTGGATTAGAAACATTGTGTGCTGAAATTCTGACCTCTCTGCTCACACCAGCGTTCCATGATCTGTTGCTATGGTAGCAGGCAGAAGTCATGTTGGGGGTAGGAATCATTTGGAAAGGGTTGAAATTTTCAACCAATAGAAATGTGTGTTTCCATTTAAAAAAATGTGGGAAGCAATGTGATTTGAAGTTAACATGTATATGTGTGAAAAAAGAGGGAAATTTTGCCATTTAGTGGTTTTGGTGAGAGGAGTACAGCTCAGAGATTCTGGCTCTGATAATCTGCTGTGTGAGTGGCACATTTCTTTCTCAACTAACTACTTTTAAAAGTGAGTTATGAATTTGAGAGGGGATGTATGTGGTGTATTTTGATATAAATAATAGAAATTTGCTTCTTCTTTTAAAGTTGTGTTTTACATTATGGTGCCAATTACGATCCGGCAAAAAAATTCCCCGTACGACTCGTATCCGGTCTTTTTACCGTACGAATCGTACAAGTGCCGTACAAACTGGCAATCACGATTCGCATGGTAAAAAGTCCATACGAACCGCAGTCGGAATATTTCCCCACACGTCCTCGGGTCGGAAAATGTGTCCGACACGTCCTCGTACGATTTACCGTACAAATGTGAAAAGTCAAGTCCGACCGAGGAATCACGATCCAACCCGTGCGTCCGATCTCACAACCGTATGGTAAAAACACCGTCCGCACCGAACTCCCATTGCAACCATGGAGACATGTCCCCGCATACGCGCCCAACACTCCCCCCAGCACCCATACGTTCGAGTCGCACTCCCTGTTAATGTACACACCCCCCCTGTATGTACACCCGTGTACGTGTCAAACCCCCACCCGTGTATGTACACCCCTGTACGTCCGAGTAGTACCCCCACCCCTGTACGTGTCCTACCCCCGTGTATGTACACCCCTGTACGTTCGCGTCGTACCCCCACCCCTGTACGTGTCCTACCCCCGTGTATGTACACCCCTGTACGTTCGCGTCGTACCCCCACCCCTGTACGTGTCGTACCACCGTGTATGTACACCCCAGTACATTCGCGTCGTACCCCCACCCCTGTACATGTCCTACCCCCGTGCATGTACACCCCTGTACTTCCGAGTCGTACCCCCACCCCTGTACATGTCGTACCACCGTGCATGTACACCCCAGTACGTTCGAGTCGTACCCCCACCCCTGTACGTGTCGTACCACCGTGTATGTACACCCCAGTACGTTCGCGTCGTACCCCCACCCCTGTACGTGTCCTACCCCCGTGTATGTACACCCCAGTACGTTCGCGTCGTACCCCCACCCCTGTACGTGTCCTACCCCGTGCATGTACACCCCTGTACGTCCGAGTCGTACCCCCACCCCTGTACGTGTCGTACCACCGTGTATGTACACCCCAGTACGTTCAAGTCGTACCCCCACCCCTGTACATGTCATACCACCGTGCATGTACACCCCAGTACGTTCGCGTCGTACCCCCACCCCTGTACGTGTCCTACCCCCGTGCATGTACACCCCTGTATGCCCGAGTCGTACCCCCACCCCTGTACGTGTCGTACCACCGTGTATGTACACCCCAGTACGTTCGAGTCGTACCCCCACCCCTGTACGTGTCGTACCACCGTGCATGTACACCCCAGTACGTTCGCGTCGTACCCCCACCCCTGTACGTGTCCTACCCCCGTGCATGTACACCCCTGTACGTCCAAGTCGTACCCCCACCCCTGTACATGTCGTACCACCGTGTATGTACACCCCGGTACGTTTGAGTCATACCCCCACCCCTGTACATGTCGTACCACCATGCATGTACACCCCTGTACGTCCGAGTCATACCCCCACCCCTGTACGTGTCCTACCCCCTTGCATGTACACCCCTGTACGTTTGCGTCGTACCCCCACCCCTGTACGTGTCCTACCCCCCTGTATGTACACCCGTGTACATCAGAGTCGCACCCCCACCACAACCTCCTAAGTACGGAGCGCACCCCAGGCCCCAACATCACAACCGCATGTACAAGTCGTACCAAGCCACACACAAGGACAGCACCGTACAACCAAATGGCCCATGTACACACCGTACACACGCTAAAAACGCACGTACACAACCAGGACAAAACAAAACAACACAAGAATACACTATTCGAATGGCACAAAGCCACTAAACATGGCCAACAAACACTAAAAAAACACATTCACATTTTGATATAAATAATAGAAATTTGCTTCTTCTTTTAAAGTTGTGTTTTACATTATGGTGCCAACTACGATCCGGCAAAAAAATTCCCCGTACGACTCGTATCCGGTCTTTTTACCGTACGAATCGTACAAGTGCCGTACAAACTGGCAATCACGATTCGCATGGTAAAAAGTCCATACGAACCGCAGTCGGAATATTTCCCCACACGTCCTCGGGTCGGAAAATGTGTCCGACACGTCCTCGTACGATTTACCGTACAAATGTGAAAAGTCAAGTCCGACCGAGGAATCACGATCCAACCCGTGCGTCCGATCTCACAACCGTATGGTAAAAACACCGTCCGCACCGAACTCCCATTGCAACCATGGAGACATGTCCCCGCATACGCGCCCAACACTCCCCCCAGCACCCATACGTTCGAGTCGCACTCCCCGTTAATGTACACACCCCCCCTGTATGTACACCCGTGTACGTGTCGAACCCCCACCCGTGTATGTACACCCCTATACGTCCGAGTCGTACCCCCACCCCTGTACGTGTCCTACCCCCATGCATGTACACCCCTGTACGTTCGCGTCGTACCCCCACCCCTGTACGTGTCCTACCCCCGTGTATGTACACCCCTGTATGTTCGCGTCGTACCCCCACCCCTGTACGTGTCGTACCACCGTGTATGTACACCCCAGTACGTTCGCGTCGTACCTCCACCCCTGTACATGTCCTACCCCCGTGCATGTACACCCCTGTACTTCCGAGTCGTACCCCCACCCCTGTACGTGTCGTACCACCGTGCATGTACACCCCAGTATGTTCGAGTCGTACCCCCACCCCTGTACGTGTCGTACCACCGTGTATGTACACCCCAGTACGTTCGCGTCGTACCCCCACCCCTGTACGTGTCCTACCCCCGTGTATGTACACCCCAGTACGTTCGCGTCGTACCCCCACCCCTGTACGTGTCCTACCCCCGTGCATGTACACCCCTGTACGTCCAAGTCGTACCCCCACCCCTGTACGTGTCATACCACCGTGTATGTACACCCCAGTACGTTCGAGTCGTACCCCCACCCCTGTACGTGTCGTACCACCGTGCATGTACATCCCAGTACGTTCGCGTCGTACCCCCACCCCTGTACGTGTCCTACCCCTGTGCATGTACACCCCTGTACGTCCGAGTCGTACCCCCACCCCTGTACGTGTCGTACCACTGTGTATGTGTCAGGTGCCCCACAATGCTTACCTCTGCCTGTGGAGCAAGTCCGCAGAGACGACAGGAGCGCCCACCCCTGTACCCACCTGACCCGTGTGGACAGTAGAACCCAGCAAGGATGAGATGGACGCAGGGAAGGGAGCCAGAATGAAAGCAGGGGGTTGAGGTGAAGGGTGTCTCGGAGCCAACTGAAAGACAAAGAGACCCAGATCAGTGAAGGACCCAACTCCCGCGTTGCAAGATACGCCAAACACACACAGAAAAGCCCTGTTCCCAACCTAGAACTCACCAGTGGCTGCAACTATTGAACCCTGAATACAGCTTCAAGGAAGGTTCAGTTGTGACGAGGTGGCAGCGTTAGGCTCTCAAGAACTAAAGGAATAGCGCTCCTGCGCGTCAGTTCCACGTGTCTGGGCTTAACAAAATACTGGCATCCCTGGAAAGCAAATAGTGGAAACCCAAGGAGAACGAACAAGAACAAAATAACCCTAAGCGCTCCTGCGCGGATCTAACAAAATCATCAAAAGGCGCTCTTGCGCGGTCAAAATCAATAACTCTAAGCGCTCCTGCGCGGATCTAACAAAATCATCAAAAGGCGCTCCTGCGCGGTCAAAATCAATAACCTCTAAGCGCTCCTGCGCGGATCTACTTCTGATCACCCATAACGCAGCCGCGTTACGGTGACTCCACCAGAATTGAACGAAAGTACCTTATTGTTTCCCAGAGGGATTACGAAGACCACAGCGGGGCTCCAGTCCGGGAGGCACAGCCCGCTTCCAAGGTCTTCCGTGCAGCAGAAACAGCGTCTCGTGTCGTTCAGCACATCTAGCGAAATCCGAAGCGAAACGCGGTGTTTAAGCGTTTCCCCCGGAAGTGCTTCCGTGAACTGCTATGCTTGTCTAAAGACTAGACCGTGACTCATCTCCCAGCCGGAAGTGAGTCTCTCGGCCGTTTCTGTGTGTGGTAGCGGGGAAGCGGGGGAGCGGGGAAAACGGCAGGCGCCGTGAACATGACAGTACCCCCCCCCCAAAACAGGTCCCCCCTCAACCCCGCCAGAACCTTAAATGGGGGATACAGGACGAGGACTGAGCGGATGGCTCAGATGAAAGGCACGAACCAGTATGGGAGCATGGCGAACATGGGACAATGGCTCCCAAGAACGCTCGTCCGGCCCGTACCCCTTCCAGTCAACCAGGTAGAAGAGCTTACCCTTAGTACGACGAGAACCCAGAATGGCCTTGACCTCATACTCGACATGGTCCTCCACCACCACCGGAGAAGGAGGAGAGGGAAGAGAGTCACCAGAACGGACCGGTTGCAGCAGCGAGACATGGAAGACCGGGTGAATCTTCATGTGTGGAGGGAGTGAGAGTCTCACAGCCACGGGATTAACCACCCGCTCGACCTCAAACGGACCCACAAAACGGGGCAACAGTTTCTTGGGACCGTGCACATTGAGGTGCCGAATGGACAGCCACACCCGATCACCCACACCGTACTTGGGCTCCTTCTGTCTGTGTGCATCGGCCTGTGCTTTGTAGGTGTCCTTAGCCTTGGCCAACTCAAAACGGGCTTGTTGCCAGATGCGGCGCAAGGATTCGTGATATGACCGGACTGTGGGTAACCTGCTGTCGGGGGGACCCTCCCATGCGGAGGTGCGGGGATGACGGCCATGAAGACAAAAGAAAGGAGACATTCCAATGGCCGAATGTTTACTGTTGTTATAGGCGTACTCCGCCATCCATAACACCTCGGACCATTCCTTTTCAACCATAAGCAGTAAACAACGGAGGTACTGCTCCATGGTGTGGTTGGTTCTTTCGGCCTGACCGTCGGTCTGAGGGTGGTACGCCGAGGACAGGCGCACGTCCAGTTCGAGGATCCTGCATACTTCCTTCCAGAAGCGGGAGATGAATTGCGATCCCCGGTCCGTGATCACCACCGATGGAACTCCATGGAGGCGAACCACCTCGTGTACAAAGATCAAAGCCAGTTCCGCAGCCGTGGGTAGTTTCACCAAAGGCACGAAATGAGCCATCTTGGAGAGATGATCCACTATGGTGAGAATGGTGGTGTGCCCCGTCTTGGTGAGAGGGAGTTCCACCACGAAGTCCATGGAAATGGTGTGCCACGGATACGGTGGCACCGGGATGGGACGTAGAAGACCCCTAGGAGGCTCGGATTTGTTCTTCCCTAAGAGACAGATGGTGCAGCTCGCCACATAGTTCTTGGTATCCGTCACCAGCGATGGCCACCAAAACTGTCGTTGTACGAGCTCAAGCGTCTTGTGGTACCCCGGATGGCCGGATAGAACATGGTCATGGCACAGGCAGACTGCCTTTTGCTGACTGGTCAACCCCGGTAAATACAATTGTTGTCCATGGAACAGCAACCCATCTACGCACGTTACCCCTCCTTGTCCGTCCGCCAGAACCTCCAGGTCGGACTGCTTCGTGTCTTTTTGTACCTGAAGCATGAAGTCTGAGGATGCTACAACGCCCTGGAAGCGTGTCTCAGCGATGATGGGGACAGGCTCGGTGTTTTCTGCCTCCTCGTCGGATTCTCCTAGCCGTGATAGGGCATAGGCCTTGGCGTTGTCCTTCCCAGGTCGAAATGTGATCACGAAATTGTATTCATTAAAGAATAGAGTCCATCGAAGCTGTCGGGCGGTAAGGGCACGGGCTGACCTCAGGAATTGGAGATTCCTGTGGTCCGTGTAGATGGTAACCGTGTGCTTAGCGTCTTTCAGGAAGTGGCGCCATTCCTCGAATGCGGTCTTGATAGCGAGAAGTTCTCTGTCAGACACGGTGTAGTTGCGTTCGGCTGGTTGCAGTTTCTTGGAGTAGAAAGCCACCGGATGCAGCTGTCCTGTGCTAGTACTCCTTTGAGATAACACCCCTCCAATGGCGTGTTCAGATGCGTCTGCCTCTACAATGAAGGGCTGTTCTGTGTCTGGGTGCACCAGGACCGGGGCTATGGTAAAACGCCTCTTTAGTTCCTGAAAAGCGTCGTCTGCTGTCTGATTCCACTCAAACCGTACTCCTTTCCGCAACAAGCGGGTGATAGGAGCTACCATCCCGGAGAATCCGGTGATGAATCTCCGGTAGTAGTTGGCAAACCCCAGGAACCGTTGAACCCCTTTTACGGACTCCGGAGGAGGCCAGGACAGAATGGCGTCCACCTTCTTGCTGTCCATTTGTATGCCTGCCGGAGTGATGATGTGACCCAGAAACTCCACCGAGGTAACGTGAAAAACGCTCTTTTCCAGTTTCACGTACAAGCGATGTTTACTCAGCTGTCGTAGGATGGAACGCACATGCTGCACGTGTTCGGTGATGGATTGCGAATATATCAAGATGTCGTCTATGTAGACGATACAGAAGACGTCTAGGTAGTCCCGTAACACCTCGTCTATAAAGAACTGAAACGCCGCGGGGGCGTTACAGAGTCCGAAAGGCATGACCTGGTATTCGAACAGACCGAATTTCGTCCGAAAGGCGGTCTTCCATTCGTCACCCTTTCGGACTCTGACGAGATGGTAAGCCCCACGGAGGTCGAGCTTGGTGTATACGGAGGCGTTCTTTACCTGATCCAGAAGGTTGGTGATTAACGGCAGGGGGTAACGGTTTTTTACGGTGATGGCGTTCATAGCTCGAAAGTCTATGCAGGTCCTCAGATCACCTTCCTTCTTAGATACGAAGAAAAGAGGAGAGGAAACCGGAGACCTGGAATGACGTATAAAGCCGTTGTCCAGATACTCATCCAAATAGGAGCGAAGGTGGATGTTCTCCTTTTCCGTGAGCGAATAAATTCTGCTACAAGGCAAGGTGGAGCCTGGAACGAGGTCTATACGGCAGTCGAACGACCGATGCGGTGGCAAGGTGTTAGCCCCCTTCTTGTCGAACACCTCGGCTAGGTCCTGGTATTCCTCTGGTATGGCTGGTGTAGTTACCTGGGAGACTATCCCCATTCCTCGGAGAGGAAGCGATTGTGCTTGTATAGCATGACTCCCCAGGAGATCGTCCTTCGCATAACAGGTTTCACTGCAGTATTCCGAATTCAGGTGTACTATTCTCGACACCCAGTCGATATGGGGATTGTGTTTCACCAACCATGGTAATCCCAATATCACCTTGAATTGAGGGGCATCGATAACATCAAAGCTGATTGATTCGGCGTGGTGATTAACAAAAGACATGATCAGGCTCTCTGTTTGATGCCGGATAGGACCGGAGGTGAGATCCGTACCATCAACAGCCTTGACGGTTTCAGGTTGGTCTTTTGGCACTGTAGCCATGCCCAGGGCACAGGAAAAAGCAGTATCGATAAAACTGCCTGTAGCACCGGAGTCTAACATAGCTGTCACCTGCCAGGTCCTGCCCGCCTGGTTCCGTAAGGACACTTCCATTCCTACGTGGTGACTGCCGTCAAAAACCGCAGGGATCGCCAAGGTGCAAGTCGAAGAACCCAGAGGACGGATCCCCTTGTCTACTGGGTGTTTTCGTTTCCCGCCTTGTCCGTCTTGGTGATGGGCAATGCGAAAGGTCTTCTGCCCCGGGGTTTCGTTGGCTTCACCGGACATTCTCTGACGAAGTGGCCGCTTTTCCCGCAGTACAGGCATTGATTCTGCCTCCTTCGCCTTTCCCTTTCTTGACTTGTTAAGGGCCCTCTGATGCCCCCGATCTGCATTGGTTCGGTTGTCTCGCCTTGGGAAGCGGAAGCAGGGTCCTCTCTGGCTTTTTCTACACTTTTGTCCCCGAAGGATAAGAAACGGTTATCACTGCCTTTCCCTTTCTCGGTCCTTCGTTCCTGTAATCGGAAATTCATTTTCACCACTAGATCGATGAAAGGACCTATCTCCTCCGGTGGGTTGGGTAATTGCGCTATGAGATCCTTCAGATCATTGCGCAATCCTCGATAGAACACAGACACCTTTTTGTCTTCAGGCCAATGGGATTCGATAACAAGCCTGCTGAACGTGGTGATATAATGAAGGAGGTCCTGGCTGCCTTGCTTGAGGTTGAGCAGCTCGTTGTCCGCTGCTTGCACAAAGGTGTGACGAGCGAACATACGCCGCATGGACTCCTGAAAGGTGGGCAAGTGGTGTAGCATGGGATCGTCGTTTTCTACCAACGCAATAGACCACTGGGCGGCGTCTCCGCCCATGTAGGACAGGATGTAAGCCACCTTGGCTGCGTCGTCGGGAAAAGCCGTGTGTCTGGCCATGAAATGCAGGTGGCATTGGTGCATGAAAATACCATACTTGGTACTGTCCCCATAGAAGCGTTCAGGTGGTGCCAACTGGACTGAATGAGGGGCGATGACTTGGATGGCTGTATTCGGAGTGGTGGCAGCGGAGGACCCCCCAAAGGTAAAAATAGGTTGTCTCAAAAGACCCTCCTGACTGACCCTGGGGCTCGGGTTGGTTCCCCAAGGACTGGTGACTCCAGCTGACATCTGGCCCTGTAGGGCGGTTATGTCATGGCGCAGACTGTGGTTCTCTGCCTGCATGGCAGCCAGCATGACTGCGATGTCTTGTAAGGTAACCTCCGGGTCGCCCATGTCGTCTAGGTGGACTGATAAACGTGGGCTTCGGATTCTGTCAGGTGCCCCACAATGCTTACCTCTGCCTGTGGAGCAAGTCCGCAGAGACGACAGGAGCGCCCACCCCTGTACCCACCTGACCCGTGTGGACAGTAGAACCCAGCAAGGATGAGATGGATGCAGGGAAGGGAGCCAGAATGAAAGCAGGGGGTTGAGGTGAAGGGTGTCTCGGAGCCAACTGAAAGACAAAGAGACCCAGATCAGTGAAGGACCCAACTCCCGCGTTGCAAGATACGCCAAACACACACAGAAAAGCCCTGTTCCCAACCTAGAACTCACCAGTGGCTGCAACTATTGAACCCTGAATACAGCTTCAAGGAAGGTTCAGTTGTGACGAGGTGGCAGCGTTAGGCTCTCAAGAACTAAAGGAATAGCGCTCCTGCGCGTCAGTTCCACGTGTCTGGGCTTAACAAAATACTGGCATCCCTGGAAAGCAAATAGTGGAAACCCAAGGAGAACGAACAAGAACAAAATAACCCTAAGCGCTCCTGCGCGGATCTAACAAAATCATCAAAAGGCGCTCTTGCGCGGTCAAAATCAATAACTCTAAGCGCTCCTGCGCGGATCTAACAAAATCATCAAAAGGCGCTCCTGCGCGGTCAAAATCAATAACCTCTAAGCGCTCCTGCGCGGATCTACTTCTGATCACCCATAACGCAGCCGCGTTACGGTGACTCCACCAGAATTGAACGAAAGTACCTTATTGTTTCCCAGAGGGATTACGAAGACCACAGCGGGGCTCCAGTCCGGGAGGCACAGCCCGCTTCCAAGGTCTTCCGTGCAGCAGAAACAGCGTCTCGTGTCGTTCAGCACATCTAGCGAAATCCGAAGCACAGAGCCGGCGGGAAACGCGGTGTTTAAGCGTTTCCCCCGGAAGTGCTTCCGTGAACTGCTATGCTTGTCTAAAGACTAGACCGTGACTCATCTCCCAGCCGGAAGTGAGTCTCTCGGCCGTTTCTGTGTGTGGTAGCGGGGAAGCGGGGGAGCGGGGAAAACGGCAGGCGCCGTGAACATGACAGTATGTACACCCCAGTACGTTCGAGTCGTACCCCCACCCCTGTACGTGTCGTACCACCGTGTATGTACACCCCAGTACGTTTGCGTCGTACCCCCACCCCTGTACGTGTCCTACCCCGTGCATGTACACCCCTGTACGTCCGAGTCGTACCCCCACCCCTGTACGTGTCGTACCACCGTGTAGGTACACCCCAGTACGTTCGAGTCGTACCCCCACCCCTGTACATGTCATACCACCGTGCATGTACACCCCAGTATGTTCGCGTCGTACCCCCACCCCTGTACGTGTCCTACCCCCGTGCATGTACACCCCTGTACGCCCGAGTCGTACCCCCACCCCTGTACGTGTCGTACCACCGTGTATGTACACCCCAGTACGTTCGAGTCGTACCCCCACCCCTGTACGTGTCGTACCACCGTGCATGTACACCCCAGTACGTTCGCGTCGTACCCCCACCCCTGTACGTGTCCTACCCCCGTGCATGTACACCCCTGTACGTCCGAGTCGTACCCCCACCCCTGTACGTGTCGTACCACCGTGTATGTACACCCCAGTACGTTTGAGTCGTACCCCCACCCCTGTACATGTCGTACCACTGTGCATGTACACCCCTGTACGTCCGAGTCGTACCCCCACCCCTGTACGTGTCCTACCCCCGTGCATATACACCCCTCTACGTTCGCGTTGTACCCCCACCCCTGTACGTGTCCTACCCCCCTGTATGTACACCCGTGTACATCAGAGTCGCACCCCCACCACAACCTCCTAAGTACCGAGCGCACCCCAGGCCCCAACATCACAACCGCATGTACGAGTCGTACCAAGCCACACACAAGGACAGCACCGTACAACCAAATGGCCCATGTACACACCGTACACACGCTAAAAACGCACGTACACAACCAGGACAAAACAAAACAACACAAGAATACACTATTCGAATGGCACAAAGCCACTAAACATGGCCAACAAACACTAAAAAAACACATTCACTGACCTGCAACTGCCAAAAACAAACAGAGGCCCAAAACACCACCACTCCTTATAACACACCCACCCAAACTTCAAACACAGCCACACCCACCAATGGACCAATAAAAAGGGCCCACACACACAAACCATGAGCCTTTGCAACAGACTCACTGCTGCCAGACACCACAGAACCATACTACAAGCTTCACCACACCTTACACTTGCACTCCTTCACACAACCACCTTCACAAACACCCCCTCATCACATTCACACACACACCTGCACAACCACACCCACACACCCACAACCATCCACACACACCCCCCACCATCCACACCCACACCCCTCACCATGCCCACTAACAAGAATCCAAAGTTCAGTAACCAAGAGTTGGAGGTCCTTGTTGATGAAATCCTCAGATTCGAGCCACAGCTCTTTGGAACATTGGTCAGACAGACCAGCATGGCAGCGAAAACAGCCATGTGGCAGACCATCGTCGATGCTGTGAATGCTGTTGCGAACACCAGAAGGACCAGGCATGAATGCCAAGCCAGGTGGTACGATCTGCGGAGGAGGGTCCGAGCCAAGATGCTGGAGGAACACAACCAGGCCAACGCCACTGGAGGAGGGCCCTCCCGCAGACCCGTACACTACCAGCCCTGGGAGGAGAGGGTGATGGCCATACAGCCGGTGGAGGCAGTCGAAGGATTAGGAGGACTCCGAGACCCGGGTGAGTACACAAACAACGCACCTCACATGGAGGGAACGTCATCCACAACCAAAATCACTAACAGGCACGCAACCACCCCAAGCTATCGCATGACTCAACCACACTCCATGAACACGCACATGCCACTGCCGCCACCATGCCCCATGCACCCAGCTGGACAATGTCAAGTCACAGGCCACAGAAGACACCAACACATGACATGGTAACCCGGATGGCGGGAGGGTGGGCCCCAAAATTCACATAGTGCAACTCAGAAGCAGACAACAATGCCCTCTGCCCATATGGCCTAGGTCACAGCCATACAAACACTGTGTCCCCACACAGGAAAGACTCGCCAGCAAATGGCGGACGCCTTGCATCAACACATGGGGGTGAAGGCACTGTTTTGCACATGACAGCAGCTAATGAACAGCCAACATTGTGAAAGAGTGGCAGCACACACCACCACAGCAGCAGCGCAGAGACACACACTACACCCAATGGGTACCTGGAGATCAGAAACAAACTCACATCAACAAGCCAAGGGCCATTCAAAGATCTGCTAACAGTGTGCGCCCAGGAAGCTGGGCTGAGGTGACAGAGGGTGACACACAGAGGGAGGGAGAGGGGGACAGAGAGGGAGGGAGACACAGGGAGACGGACAGAGGGAGGAGGCTGACACACGGAGGGAGGGAGAGGGGGACAGAGAGGGAGGGAGACACAGGGACACGGACAGAGGGAGGAGGCTGACACACGGAGGGAGGGAGAGGGGGACAGAGAGGGAGGGAGAGGGGGACAGAGAGGGAGGGAGACACAGAGAGACGGACAGAGGGAGGAGGCTGACACACAGAGGGAGGGAGAGGGGGACAGAGAGGGAGGGAGACACAGGGAGACGGACAGAGGGAGGAGGCTGACACACGGAGGGAGGGAGAGGGGGACAGAGAGGGAGGGAGAGGGGGACAGAGAGGGAGGGAGACACAGGGAGACGGACAGAGGGAGGAGGCTGACACACGGAGGGAGGGAGAGGGGGACAGAGAGGGAGGGAGAGGGGGACAGAGAGGGAGGGAGAGGGGGACAGAGAGGGAGGGAGACACAGGGAGACGGACAGAGGGAGGAGGCTGACACATGGAGGGAGGGAGAGGGGGACAGAGAGGGAGGGAGACACAGGGAGAGCAAATCAGCCGTGTGGTGTGTGGGAATGTCTGCTCGTCAGCAGGTAGACTGCGTGCATGTAGCCAAGGGTGGCCAGTGCCAGAACCCCCCCTCTTCTCCATGGCCAAACACAGGGCCATGTCACAACCTGTTCATGAGCACAACGACAGCTACCTGCATTATATAAGTGTGTGGATCCACTCCATGTGCACATGTACAGTGCTACTCGGAAGGCGCCAATGCATGGCTCGCCACACCTGCCCACTCCACTGCTGACTGCAGTCACACTTGACGCAGCAAGTAAGACTGTGCCACACATAGTTAAAGGGGCCAAAGTGGTGCCCAAGTGACACACCCATGCACAAGTGCACTGTGAGTGGAATGCAAGACAGATCCTAATTCCAAGAGGAAATGTGCCAACGTTGAAACTGATGAAACATGGATGTTGCATGGACCAAAATTAACATTGTCTCTCTCACACACAGGTCAACGTCGTGGTTCACCCCCCAACACTGGGGGGGAAGACTCACAGGACCCGGATCTGCGGGAGGCCGATCCCACCGGCAGCGACGACTCTCACCACTCTGTGGACGACCCCGACCAACCTGGCCCCTCTGGTGTCCAACCACCTGCAGCACCTGCGTCAGGTACAACGGGGCCAACCACCACCCCCACTCCTGCCACATCCCAGGAGACACCCAGGATCCCTGCCCCACCACCACAAAGCAGCCAGGCTGGCCAGGAGGGACACGGTGTCCCGGGCACCCAGGAGGAGGCAGGCGACAACGCAAATGCCACCCCTCAGGGGTCCCGGAGACCAGATGTGCCCACAAGGGCAGGCCAGGTGCAAGTGGGCAGGGGTGGTGGAAGTGGAGGACGGCGGAGGCGCCAGCCTGACCAGTTGGCTGCGGAACCGGTGTATTCCCATGTCCGAAACATCCTGGACACATACCGGCCGGACACCACGGGCCTGGCCCAGGTTGTGTCCGTCCTCGAGGGGATCAAGACCCAGCAGGCCCAGCAACATGCGGAGCTACATGCCTGTCTACTGCAACACCAACGGAGGATGGAGGACGGACAGGCTGAGCTCGTGACGGCGTACACGGGAATTCACGATACACTCCGTCGGATGGCCGACAACATGGCCGACCCTCCCTGTGCCAGAAGGCGGAGAACATCACCACCCACAGGGAGGGATCAGGAGGAGGAGGAGGAAACATCCGATGGAGCATCCCAGACGTCGTCACGGCCTGCTTCTGAGGGTCCCCGCAGGAGGGCGGGTCGTCCACGGAAAAGACCGTGAGGGTCGGCGCAACATCACCATCTCCCAGGACACCTGGCCTGGCACCTGGCCCACTGGAGCAACAGCATCACAGCATCAAGAGACATTCTCTGCCACATGGCCTTGCTGGTCACTGTCTGACCAATGTAGACAAAGACTGTGGCATGGACTCTGAGGACTGCCAATGGCAAGGACACCAACTCCCCTACTGAACTTTGGATTCCAAACTCCCGGAAAGCCCCTCACGTCATACCCCCCCCCCCCCCAAAATAAAAATTCACACCATGAAGAGAAGATGCCTGCTGGTTGCATTATTACCTTACATGTGTCTTGTAAAGTCTAAACATGCCAGAGTTCTCTTTTGACTTCAACCATCCACACCCTGGGGCCTGAGTCTGGCACAGGACACACGGGCCACAGTGTATTAGGCAAGACAGACATGGAGCACCACACACACCCGTGATGGGCCCAACCAGCTGAGGGGGTGGCCGAACAACCGTGCTGACAGACACATTGAGTACAGCAACAGTCATGCGCAGAGGTCAGGGATCCAGTCCAGTGTCCTGGGGGGCACCCAGGTATGTGTAGACAGGTGGCAGAACCATGTCCTGCAAGCTTGTGTCCGGTGGATGCAGAGAATGGGGGCCTAGCCAACGTTGGATGCATGGGGATGGCACATGTCACAATACCCACACAGTCATGGACATCATGCATAATACACAGTCTCAGCCCACACACACAGCTTGCATCTTGCTACTCAACACATAGACACATAGCCTCTATCAGGGGAAACCATGCCAAACATGCTGGATGCACCGTGGCAACACACCAGCATTGACTGAGAAGAGGCACCTTTATTAGTCATGTTTTCGGGATTGCAGAGGCAACTTGAAGTACACATGAACACTTCATGTGGAGTAACATATGGGTCCAACACTGGCACCCCCCTTCTGCAGCACAAATGCGTGATAGCCATGGAACTGCCACACAATTGTCGGCCAACAGCTAAACACCCACAGCTGCTCACGGAGATCCTGCCATACACCATAGATCCGCTGATGTAGAAGTCCCATACCATGTCAAGCCAATGCAAACCGTATGTGACCGAGGGCAGTGTTACACACATTGATGCCATCATCACAATCCACTATCCCATCACTGATGACTGTCAACAAGTCTGACCATCTATTCAGGTGTACCCAGCTGCATGTTATGTGTACCATGGTGATGCTACATGTCTGCAGAGGAACCAAACATCGACAGGGGCAGTGTGCATACATCGTGAACAACTGCCACACCCAATACACCCCTGATGCATCCCTTACCCTATGGAGACTTCCAAACGTGTCCGTGCCTGTAACGCTGAGTCAGCACACGATGACGTGTCCATGAGGAATAGCAGTGCCACAACAATGCAAGCAGCAGACGGCATGCGCAAGTACCTGGGGAAGAGAGACACACAAGAAGTCAGCCACAAAAAGCACAGCCACTTGCATGTGCATTTACTCGACACATGTATGGATGACAACATGCTAGGTCACAATTATGACTGGGGAAATACAACCATCACTGGCACCATCACTCCAGTGACACACCCACACACACCTCTGACTCACGTGCCATACATGCAGGTGGAGACACACATCACAACACATGCCACACGGGGACCAATGCGTGCACACTCAGACACTGGTACTCACCACTAAGCAAAGAAGTCGCGTATGAGCCGAGTCCGGATGTCCTCTTGCGGCTCCACATCCTCCACATCACTAGCCCATTGCCAAGCCCTTCGTCCTCCACGGGTGGATGGTCCTCGTCATGTTGATCCAGGATGAGTGGCACAGCTTTCTCAACTGCCATGTTGTGCAGCATGCAGCAGACCATGAAGATTTTGCAGACCTTCGCAGGGGCATATGGGAGCGCGCCACCGGTCTTGTGGAGGCACCGAAATCGTCTCTTCAGCAGGCCAAACGTCCTCTCTATCACTCGCCTTGTCCGGCCATGGGCGGTGTTGTAGCGGAGCTGGGCCGCGTGATGGGGTTGCGGAGAGGTGTGAGCAGCCATGGCATGTTGGGATAGCCAGCGTCCCCTACATGGGAAGCACATGGACATCGTTAGAAGTGGTGAAGCGGTCGTGCTGGTAGGCTATGCAAAATACAGGACAGACAGACTGTACCCACCAACAACACATGCTCGTTCGTTGCGCAGCTGCATCATCATTTCAGGCATCCTGCTACGCCTCATGATGTAGGCATCGTGTGCTGATCCTGGAAAACGAGCACAGACATGTGAAATCACCATGTTGGACAGACACACCACAAGGGCATTGATGGAGTGGTAGTGCTTCCGATTGCGGTACGCTACCTCCCGTGCGTGTGGTGGTACCAAAGCTACATGTGTCCCATCTATGGACCCAATGACATGGGGCATCCCTCCCAGGGCATAGAATCCACGCTTGACCCCAGTCATCTGTTCAGGGGTTGGGAACTTGATGAAGTCATCCAGGTGAATCAACATGGCCTCTAAGAAATCATGCAGCACACGGCAGAACATGCTCTGGGACATGCCACCAACATGAGCTATGGTATTTTGAAAGGTAGCCGTGGCTAGAAAATGTAGGGCTGCCATTACCTTCAGCTTGGGTGTCAGTGCCGTAGGATACCTGTGCAGCGGTTGCAGGTGTGGTGCCAGTTTCGCCGTCAACTCCAGAATCAACCGTCGTGGGAAGCGGTAGCACCGGATCCGATCATTCTCCCGCATGGCAGCCAAGTCCGGCATTGCTCGGGGAAGAGGCGGCGCTCTGCAGTAATTTGGAAGTGACAAGGAAGAGTGAGTGCACCACAACAACAAATCATTTGTACTGAGCACATGTTATTCTGTCTATACACATATGCTACATACAGAGTGAGGTATGTGCCACATGCCCTGGACACGTATGCCTGCCAGGTGACACTCCTACCAAGACCCAGCGACACACGGAGATTGAGAACCTCCCCATGCCATGCCATGGGATTAGCTGTGTCCCAGTGCAAGTGAACAGCCAGACGCAAGACAGGAGTGACATACACCCACACATCAGCAGAAGTAGGAGGCCGATTGCAGAGACTGGTAGCGGAACACTAGAGCCACAGGTCACATGACATTACACTAGGACAGCCCACACACCTTGCCATGAAGGTGCACATGTCATGACTCACCACACATTCATTGAGAGGATGCAGACATGTCCTTGTCATGCTACTCCGTGTCCCATGCATACATGCGCACCTCACATCCGAAACCACATGTGGCATGGTGTGCGGAACAGTGTGCAATGTCAATCTGCACACAGACACATGTTGGTTGCTGCAACAGCTGCAGCTTTTGAGGGTGCTCCAACATCAACCAAATGGGAAGCCCCCACACATACATGACATAGTCACATCGTGCACCGTGGGTAGTGACAAGTCAGGTGTGGTAACCCCTGTAACGGGCATCAGGGGACACTTCCGTGTGTTGGTGTCCATGCCATGCCAGTGTCGGTCATCCCAAGTGTGCAGTACGACATGCACACATGTCCAAGGAGTCAAGGGCATGCCTGGCACACATTGCACCGTCACACATTACATCTGTACACATCTCATCATACATCTGGTGCCTTCTCGACTCAGGAGTAATGTGCCACATCACAGCCTGTCACACCTGTGCCCCACACATGTAGTAATGCACAGACAATGCCTTGATGTCCATTCATGGACAAGTATGTCCATCCATGGACAAGTATGTCCGCCCTATTCCTTCCTGTGTGCTGCCTGTCACCACTGTGATGTGTGAAAACCGCCGTACTGCTGCTAAGAGGGCCTGTGTACGTTCCCATATCACTATGGGAGTGCTGCCGTATGTGTACCCATCGTGATGGCGAGCGTACAGGCATGTGTACGGTCCATACCACTACGAGTATGCATACGCAAGAACAACCATAGTGGTACGGGCCGTACACACGCCTGTACTCTCCCTATCACTATGGGTGTCCTCGCGTATGCATACACGTAGTTGTACGGGCCGTACACACGCCTGTACTCTCCCTATCACTATGGGTGTCCTCGCGTGTGCGTACACGTAGTTGTACGGGCCGTACACACGCCTGTACTCTCCCTATCACTATGGGTGTCCTCGCGTATGCGTACACGTAGTTGTACGGGCCGTACACATGCCTGTACTCTCCCTATCACTATGGGTGTCCTCGTGTATGCGTTCACGTAGTGATAGTGAGCGTACAGGCGTGTGTACGGCCCGTACCACTACGAGTACGCATACGCGAGGACACCCATAGTGACAGGGAGCGTACAGGCGTGTGTACGGCCCATACAACTACGTGTACGCATACGCGAGGACACCCATAGTGATAGGGAGAGTACAGGCGTGTGTACGGCCCATACAACTACGTGTACGCATACGCGAGGACACCCATAGTGATAGTGAACGTAGGCACGCGTGTACGGGCCGTTGCTATGCATTTGGGGTGCCCTAGGGCCCCGGAACGCACCGTACCTATGTGTGAAGCTCCAAATTACATAGGGGACACATGAGGGACAAGTATTAAGGCCTACATGCATGCTGGTTGTCATGGAGACCAAGTTCAAATTTTGATTTTGTTCAGGAAGGTGCACAGCAGAAGTCAGTTGGAATGAATCTACTTTGTTGCAATGTGTTTGTGGGGCTGACATCATGCAGGAGAAAAAAACAGATTGAGAACCCACAGACTGCTAGGTTTGAATGGATTGGAGGAAACATAGGATGCATATGTGAGTGACCAATCACTCTGTACTCCTGTGCATGAGATGGGCCAGCAAGGCAGATATAAGGCAGCCAGGTCCCATGAGGGAGCACTTGCCTGCACATCTCTGTATTCCACGACCCAGCTGCTGCTACTGATTCCCTGGAACCATGTCAAGGGCTGTGGAGAGGGCACAGCCATTCACCCTGGAGGAGAACATGGCTTTGGTGGATGTGATCCTCCCACGGTACCCCATGCTGTATGGGCGACCAGGTTATCAGGTGAGTTCAGTGTCCACTGGCACACACTGTGTCCCTTTTTTGTGACTGTGACTTCTGCCATTGTGTCCAGGTGTGACACACATGCTATGTACTGTAGGGAGGGTCCCAGGGGGGGAATGCCTGATGTCTCCCAGCAGTGCCCAGAGACAGGAGGGGTGTGTTCCTATCACTCCCAGCAGTGCCCAGAGACAGGAGGGGTGGGTTCCTATCACTCCCAGCAGTGCCCAGAGACAGGAGGGATGGGTTCCTATCACTCCCAGCAGTGCCCTGAGACAGGAGGGGTGGGTGCAGGGCCCTCCCAGCAGTGCCCAGAGACAGGAGGGGTGGGTTCCTATCACTCCCAGCAGTGCCCAGAGACAGGAGGGGTGGGTTCCTATCACTCCCAGCAGTGCCCTGAGACAGGAGGGGTGGGTGCAGAGTCCTCCCAGCAGTGCCCAGAGACAGGAGGGGTGGGTTCCTATCACTCCCAGCAGTGCCCTGAGACAGGCGGGGTGGGTTCCTATCACTCCCAGCAGTGCCCTGAGACAGGAGGGGTGGGTGCAGGGCCCTCCCAGCAGTGCCCAGAGACAGGAGGAGTGGGTTCCTATCACTCCCAGCAGTGCCCTGAGACAGGAGGGGTGGGTGCAGGGCCCTCCCAGCAGTGCCCTGAGACAGGAGGGGTGGGTTCCTATCACTCCCAGCAGTGCCCTGAGACAGGAGGGGTGGGTTCCTATCACTCCCAGCAGTGGCCAGACACAGGAGGGGTGTGTGCAGAGTCCTCCCAGCAGTGCCCAGACACAGGAGGGGTGGGTGCCTATCACTCCCAGCAGTGCCCAGAGACAGGAGGGGTGTGTGCAGAGTCCTCCCAGCAGTGGCCAGACACAGGAGGGGTGTGTGCAGAGTCCTCCCAGCAGTGCCCAGAGACAGGAGGGGTGTGTGCAGAGTCCTCCCAGCAGTGGCCAGACACAGGAGGGGTGTGTGCAGAGTCCTCCCAGCAGTGGCCAGACACATGAGGGGTGTGTGCAGAGTCCTCCCAGCAGTGCCCAGAGACAGGAGGGGTGTGTGCAGAGTCCTCCCAGCAGTGGCCAGACACAGGAGGGGTGTGTGCAGAGTCCTCCCAGCAGTGGCCAGACACAGGAGGGGTGTGTGCAGAGTCCTCCCAGCAGTGCCCAGAGACAGGAGGGGTGTGTGCAGAGTCCTCCCAGCACTGGCCAGACACAGGAGGGGTGTGTGCAGAATCCTCCCAGCAGTGCCCAGAGACAGGAGGGGTGGGTTCCTATCACTCCCAGCAGTGCCCTGAGACAGGAGGGGTGGGTGCAGGGTCCTCCCAGCAGTGCCCAGAGACAGGAGGGGTGGGTTCCTATCACTCCCAGCAGTGGCCAGACACAGGAGGGGTGTGTGCAGAGTCCTCCCAGCAGTGCCCAGACACAGGAGGGGTGGGTGCCTATCACTCCCAGCAGTGCCCAGAGACAGGAGGGGTGTGTGCAGAGTCCTCCCAGCAGTGGCCAGACACAGGAGGGGTGTGTGAAGAGTCCTCCCAGCAGTGCCCAGAGACAGGAGGGGTGTGTGCAGAGTCCTCCCAGCAGTGGCCAGACACAGGAGGGGTGTGTGCAGAGTCCTCCCAGCAGTGGCCAGACACAGGAGGGGTGTGTGCAGAGTCCTCCCAGCAGTGCCCAGAGACAGGAGGGGTGTGTGCAGAGTCCTCCCAGCAGTGGCCAGACACAGGAGGGGTGTGTGCAGAGTCCTCCCAGCAGTGGCCAGACACAGGAGGGGTGTGTGCAGAGTCCTCCCAGCAGTGGCCAGACACAGGAGGGGTGTGTGCAGAGTCCTCCCAGCAGTGCCCAGAGACAGGAGGGGTGGGTTCCTATCACTCCCAGCAGTGCCCTGAGACAGGAGGGGTGGGTGCAGGGCCCTCCCAGCAGTGCCCAGAGACAGGAGGGGTGGGTTCCTATCACTCCCAGTAGTGCCCAGAGACAGGAGGGGTGGGTTCCTATCACTCCCAGCAGTGCCCTGAGACAGGAGGGGTGGGTTCCTATCACTCCCAGCAGTGCCCTGAGACAGGAGGGGTGGGTGCAGGGCCCTCCCAGCAGTGCACAGAGACAGGAGGGGTGGGTTCCTATCACTCCCAGCAGTGCCCTGAGACAGGAGGGGTGGGTTCCTATCACTCCCAGCAGTGCCCTGAGACAGGAGGGGTGGGTGCAGAGTCCTCCCAGCAGTGCCCAGAGACAGGAGGGGTGGGTTCCTATCACTCCCAGCAGTGCCCTGAGACAGGAGGGGTGGGTGCAGGTGCCTCCCAGCAGTGCCCAGAGACAGGAGGGGTGGGTGTGATGCACAGTGTGAGCCTGGATCATTGCTTGTGTAGTTGCCCTCATTCCACCTGTGTCCTTTAAATGGCACGTACTGCTTTTGGCCTTCCCCCAGAGGATCATGTCCCTATGACAAAGGTGCAATGCGTTGGATGCATAGTATGCCTTGTTGGAAACAGCAAATGTGTTATAATCTGTGTCCCTGTGACATGTGCCAGGTGTATTGAGGTAGTGTCACTTGTCCATCCTCACAGGTAGACGCCTCTGCCAAGGAGAAGATATGGCTGGACGCCGTCAGCGCCGCGAGGAGTGCGGATGGTCGGAAGCGGCGCCTGCCCCAGGTGAGGAAACGCTGGCAGGATATCCGGTGCTGGACGCGGAGGATCGCACGGGTCCTGCTGGGGGACTCACCTGAGAGCCATAAGAACTGCGGGTGCCGCCGTCTCTCCCACATCCAGAAACGTGTGCTGGCGGTGGTCTTTCCTGACTTGGACAGGCGCCTACAGGAGATGCAGCAGCCGGAAGGGGGTAGGTACATGTGTGTGTTTGTTGTGTTTCACCAGCATTTGTAAGTGCACTGTTCCATGGATACACTTCCAGGGTTTATGGTGCTGTGCAGATCCTGTTACCCACAGTGTTGCAGGCCTCTCCTGCCTCCCTTATCCACCTTGCAATGTGTTCACTGGTCTCTGTGTAGTCACTCCATCACAAAGTTATGTAGCCTGACACATTCTCCAAGTGTACAATGCCTGCAGCATCATGTGTGGAGGTGGTGTTTAACAGGTTTAGTGACCTTGCCTGTGCCCTGTCCAGTTCTGGACTTGTGGGTTCCATGTAAGTTGGCACTAATGCTGATTGCAGACATGGGAGTTAATCTCTCGAGTGCGAGGCCTTCCAGCAGGCATGTCCCATGTGGTGGCCTGTGACACGATGTGCATGAGTGTGCGTTACGCATAGTGCAGGGTTGTTAGCGTGTGTTGCAGTCATTTCCATTCAGGAGCATGGAGTTGTGTGGCCACTACTGTCCCCAGGGGCATCTTTTCCTAGGTATCATGTGTGTAATCCGAGAATGTCGACAATCTCTGTGTCTACAGCATAGGTTGTGCTCTGTGCCATTGTCCCCTGGCACCATGTTTATTGACGTGAGATGTATTACAAGTGTCCACTGTCCAGCCTGACCTGATTTTCCAAGTACATACTCACGGTGGCCATTGCCTGTGTGTCTTGTAGCAATCATCTGATGATGCCCATTTGTACATGATTATTTGGACAGGCGCACCTTGGGTATTTGGTGTGCAATCTTGAATTATTGCATCCCATGTGTATTTCACCCAGACTAATAGATGTAAGTGCTTCCTGTGTCTCCACAGATTTGTCTCATGTAGGGGGTGGGTGGTGCGGCCATGGCCTACATGTCAAGACCTGTAATCTCCTTGCTCGGACTGGCCAGTGTGTGATGTTTGTCTGGACATACACTCAAGGTGCAGCGTGCCAGTCAGGGTGGGCATGTTATCAGTATTACCTATACTGCATGTGCCTCTAGTTCCTGGATATGGTCCCTGCTCATCCCAATTTCCTGCCACGCTGTGTGGTGCAGATGCAGTGCTGTATTGTCCCCAGGGCCTTGCTCCTCAGTCAAAATTCCATGTCATCTCATTTGCTATTGTGTCATGCTCTCCATAGTTTTTCCATGGCATGGTGGGTCACACAACTGTGTCTTGCAGGGCCTACATATGTACCTTGTTTTGTAGTTGTAACTCATCCTTTGTTTCAGGCTATGCACTGTAACCTAAGTAGATTTGACTCATGTGACATATGTATACAGGTGTATGATTAATTTCTGTCTCTTCACCCTGCCCACAGCATCGTCGGGGGACACGGAGGGAGACATGGACACAGACGGCGCGGAGGGACCGAGCACCAGTGCCAGCGGTGACATCGGGGCTGGCACTTAGAGTGGGACTGAGGCGGAGGAGAGTGAACCCGGGGACCTGTCGACTGGCACAACAGAGTATGAAGCTGACGGGTCCGAGGATGATCTCTCCGAGTGGGCGGTGGCTGCACCACCATCTGACAGCAGCCCTACATCTGGCATCGCCCCCTCCATTGGCATCAGCCGCCTCCCACGTGCTTGTGTCCCTTCCCAACGTGCCCGGTCACCACATGTCTCCTTCCTGCCAGGCACCGCACCCCCTGCCCCTGTCTCCACTGCTGCCGCCAATGCTGAGTCTGTGGACATCCAGCGGCAGTTGCAGATTGGTCAGACTGCGATCCTTAATGTCCTCCATGCCCACAGCCAGGTCCTCAACAACATGGAGGCATACTTGGAGGGCATTCATTCATCGCAGGCTGACCAACGCAACTTGCTCAGGTCCATAGACCCCACACTGACTGCAGCAGTGGGTCTCCTGCAGCGCTACGTCCCACCCCCTACCCCTGCTCCTTCCACACTTCCCACTCCCATGCCTGTCCCACATACACCCAGACGTAAGCATGCACCCACCACAACAGACACAGGCACCACACCAGCAGGGAAGGTCCGCCGCACACCTCCTGACACGCACACACAGGGTGAAGTAGGCACACCCACTGGGTCGGGGGCAAACGTGTGACATGCAGCCAGAGTGGGAGTCCGCATTCCACCCAATCCACTCCCTCCAAATCCCCTCCCCTCAGCTCTCCTGACCACATCTCCCCCAAAGACTCCTTCATGGCCGCTTTGTCCCTGAGCCCCACAGTGACACCACCCCGCAAGCGGTCAAGGAGGTCCACGGTCAGGGTGCTTGAGTCCCCCCCCTGTCCACACCCTCCCCCAGTGGCACTGCGACCCATCCCTCTGACCCCCCCCCCTCCTTGGGGCCTGTGGTTCCTTCGGGTGCAGGGGAGTCCCTGGAGGACCTTGCCGAGGTGTGCAGCGCGCTCCTAGAATCCACCTTTGGCCCTGCCCCACCCCCTGTGGTGGAGTCCTCCATCACTGCACCCACGTCGCCTACCCTTCGCACTCCTGTCCCTGCGGTGCCTGTTCCTTCCCCCCAACATGATGCCCTGACCCCTGTGGAAGACAACGGCTTGTAACTGTGCAGGCAAGCTAGGGGACACGCATCCCACTGTGTCCCCCATCCAGCTGGGACTCCTGGACTGCCCTATGGGCTTTGTTAAGATTGGACTTACTTCATACTAGTTTTTTGCTCATGCTGAATAAAGCTATTTATTTTTTGCCCTTGGAACACTCCTGCTTTGCTGGCATTGCTGTTGGTGGGGCTGCTACATGGTTGTGGGTGTTGGTCCTGTGTTGGGTGTGTGGGAAATGTAGTAGTGTGCTGCTCATAGGGGGGACCCTGGGATCTGTGTGCCATCACACGGTGTTAGCTACCTTTCTCCATTCATGTAAGCAGTTGCTGCATGTTGTAATTGTCGCAAGGTGTATTCCTTCCTCTGTGTACCCTGACTTCTTCCCTGCAGGGTGTCCCCTGACTTTAGCGCAGAGCTGTGTGTCCATTAGCTGGGTGTGTGACGTAGTCCTTCACCTTTGCACATGCATGCTGAGCCATTCTCCACCTGCATCATTCGTGGCATCCTTGGTAGTCATTGTACTTGTGTATGTGGCCTATTGACATGACTTCATGTGGACATGTTTTCTTTTTGGCCCTATGCATGCGTATACTCCCAGCCTCGCACACATGTGGTACATGTATTGCAGGGTCTTTGTGCACCTGACTGACATTTGTGGGCATGGTATCTGTGGCTACTCCACCCTTTGCGTTCCATGGGCACTGCTGGGAGTGATGGGCACCCACCTCTCCTGTCTCTGGGCACTGCTGGGAGGACTCTGCACACACCCCTCCTGTGTCTCGCCACTGCTGGGAGGACTCTGCACACACCCCTCCTGTCTCTGGGCACTGCTGGGAGGACTCTGCACACACCCCTCCTGTGTCTGGCCACTGCTGGGAGGACTCTGCACACACCCCTCTTGTCTCTGGGCACTGCTGGGAGTGATAGGCACCCACCCCTCCTGTGTCTGGGCACTGCTGGGAGGACTCTGCACACACCCCTCCTGTGTCTGGCCACTGCTGGGAGTGATAGGCCCCCACCCCCCCTGTCTCAGGGCACTGCTGGGAGGACTCTGCACCCACCCCTCCTGTCTCAGGGCACTGCTGGGAGTGATAGGCCCCTACCCCTCCTGTCTCAGGGCACTGCTGGGAGGACTCTGCACCCACCCCTCCTGTCTCAGGGCACTACTGGGAGTGATAGGCCCCCACCCCTCCTGTCTCTGGGCACTGCTGGGAGTGTTAGGCCCCCCACCCCTCCTGTCTCTGGGCACTGCTGGGAGTGTTAGGCACCCAGCCCTCCTGTCTCAGGGCACTGCTGGGAGGACTCTGCACCCACCCCTCCTGTCTCTGGGCACTGATGGGAGGACTCTGCACACACCCCTCCTGTCTCTGGGCACTGCTGGGAGGACTCTGCACACACCCCTCCTGTGTCTGGCCACTGCTGGGAGGACTCTGCACACACCCCTCCTGTCTCTGGGCACTGCTGGGAGTGTTAGGCCCCCACCCCTCCTGTCTCAGGGCACTGCTGGGAGGAGTCTGCACCCACCCCTCCTGTCTCTGGGCACTGCTGGGAGTGTTAGGCACCCACCCCTCCTGTCTCTGGGCACTGCTGGGAGGACTCTGCACACACCCCTCCTGTCTCCGGGCACTGCTGGGAGGACTCTGCACCCACCCCTCCTGTCTCAGGGCACTGCTGGGAGTGATAGGCCCCCACCCCTCCTGTCTCTGGGCACTGCTGGGAGTGTTAGGCACCCACCCCTCCTGTCTCAGGGCACTGCTGGGAGGACTCTGCACCCAACCCTCCTGTCTCAGGGCACTGCTGGGAGTGATAGGCCCCCACCCCTCCTGTCTCTGGGCACTGCTGGGAGTGTTAGGCACCCACCCCTCCTGTCTCAGGGCACTGCTGGGAGGACTCTGCACCCACCCCTCCTGTCTCAGGGCACTGCTGGGAGTGATAGGCCCCCACCCCTCCTGTCTCTGGGCACTGCTGGGAGTGTTAGGCACCCACCCCTCCTGTCTCAGGGCACTGCTGGGAGGACTCTGCTCCCACCCCTCCTGTCTCAGGGCACTGCTGGGAGTGATAGGCCCCCACCCCTCCTGTCTCAGGGCACTGCTGGGAGGACTCTGCACCCACCCCTCCTGTCTCAGGGCACTGCTGGGAGTGATAGGCCCCCACCCCTCCTGTCTCTGGGCACTGCTGGGAGTGTTAGGCACCCACCCCTCCTGTCTCAGGGCACTGCTGGGAGTGATAGGCCCCCACCCCTCCTGTCTCTGGGCACTGCTGGGAGTGTTAGGCACCCACCCTCCTGTCTCAGGGCACTGCTGGGAGGACTCTGCACCCACCCCTCCTGTCTCAGGGCACTGCTGGGAGTGATAGGCCCCCACCCCTCCTGTCTCTGGGCACTGCTGGGAGGACTCTGCACCCACCCCTCCTGTCTCAGGGCACTGCTGGGAGTGATAGGCCCCCACCCCTCCTGTCTCTGGGCACTGCTGGGAGTGTTAGGCACCCACCCCTCCTGTCTCAGGGCACTGCTGGGAGGACTCTGCACCCACCCCTCCTGTCTCAGGGCACTGCTGGGAGTGATAGGCCCCCACCCCTCCTGTCTCTGGGCACTGCTTGGAGTGTTAGGCACCCACCCCTCCTGTCTCAGGGCACTGCTGGGAGGACTCTGCACCCACCCCTCCTGTCTCAGGGCACTGCTGGGAGTGATAGGCCCCCACCCCTCCTGTCTCTGGGCACTGCTGGGAGGACTCTACACACACCCCTCGTATTTCACAATGTGTACGCTCATGACATACACGGATGTGGGTACGCTCCATGCATTCGAGGTGGGGGTACGTGTCGTACTTACACTGTTGGGGTCGGGGTACGCTCCATACGTACGCGGGTGGGGGTATGGGTCGTACTTACACTGTTGGGGTGGGGGTACGCTCCATGCATTCGAGGTGAGGGTATGGGTCGTACTTACACTGTTGGGGTGGGGGTACGCTCCATGCATTCGAGGTGAGGGTATGGGTCGTACTTACACTGTTGGGGTGGGGGTATGCTCCATACGTACGCGGGTGGGGGTACGTGTCGTACTTAAACTGTTGGGGTGGGGGTACGCTCCATACGTACGCGGGTGGGGGTACGGGTCGTACTTACACTGTTGGTGTGGGGGTACGCTCCATACGTACGCGGGTGGGGGTACGGGTCGTACTTACACTGTTGGGGTGGGGGTACGCTCCATACGTACGAGGGTGGGGGTACGGGTCGTACTTACACTGTTGGGGTGGGGGTACGCTCCATACGTACGCGGGTGGGGGTACGGGTCGTACTTACACTGTTGGGGTGGGGGTACGCTCCATACGTACGCGGGTGGGGGTACGGGTCGTACTTACACTGTTGGGGTGGGGGTACGCTCCATGCATTCGAGGTGAGGGTATGGGTCGTACTTACACTGTTGGGGTGGGGGTACGCTCCATGCATTCGAGGTGAGGGTACGGGTCGTACTTACACTGTTGGGGTGGGGGTACGCTCCATGCATTCGAGGTGAGGGTACGGGTCGTACTTACACTGTTGGGGTGGGGGTACGCTCCATGCATTCGAGGTGAGGGTACGGGTCGTACTTACACTGTTGGGGTGGGGGTACGCTCCATGCATTCGAGGTGAGGGTACGGGTCGTACTTACACTGTTGGGGTGGGGGTACGCTCCATGCATTCGAGGTGAGGGTATGGGTCGTACTTACACTGTTGGGGTGGGGGTATGCTCCATACGTACGCGGGTGGGGGTACGTGTCGTACTTACACTGCTGGGGTGGGGGTACGCTCCATACGTACGCGGGTGGGGGTACGGGTCGTACTTACACTGTTGGGGTGGGGGTACGCTCCATACGTACGTGGGTGGGGGTACGGGTCGTACTTACACTGTTGGGGTGGGGGTACGCTCCATACGTACGAGGGTGGGGGTACGGGTCGTACTTACACTGTTGGGGTGGGGGTACGCTCCATACGTACGCGGGTGGGGGTACGGGTCGTACTTACACTGTTGGGGTGGGGGTACACTCCATACGTACGCGGGTGGGGGTACGGGTCGTACTTACACTGTTGGGGTGGGGGTACGCTCCATACGTACGCGGGTGGGGGTACGGGTCGTACATATCCGTCCCCACGCTATGTGATGCTTGTGCGGCCCGTACCCAGGCCTTTGCCACGTGGGTACGAGCCGTCCCGCCATTGTTGGGGTGACGTGGGTGTGGGCATGGTACGACTCGTACCCACGCTCTTCATGCGTGGGTACGGGACGTACCTGTCTGGTTGTGTTGCCGGTTCGCGTCGTGAAGGACTTCCGTTGTGGCGGTCGCTGGCTTAGCTGGACACGCCCCCACCCCCTCGTAGTGACCAGGGCCTGGGAGTCAGGTATGTCCAGGGCATGTGTGCTGTGTGACTTTGGTGGGGGGTTTGTGGCCTGCCCTGGTCCTGCCACCCCCCCCCACTTTCCCCCCTCCCTTAGTTGTTCTGACCTTCTGCGGCGTCTGCGTCCGAACCTGTAGAGGAGGTCGACTGCTATGAGGGCCGGGATGACACGTAGGTTCGGGTCCATGTCTGTCCGTCGCGTACGGGTACTCCTTGTTCGCGTCGTCCTGTCTGTCCGTCGCGTACTGGTCCTCCTTGTTCGCGTTGTCGTGTCTGTCCGTCGCGTACTGGTACTCCTTGTTCGCGTCGTCCTGTCTGTCCGTCGCGTACTGGTCCTCCTTGTTCGCGTCGTCCTGTCTATCCGTCGCGTACTGGTAGTCCTTGTTCGTGTCGTCCTGATTTCCCGGCAGTTTTTGGCAGCCGGAAAATATTCACGGTGCGGGATGACGTCGGTGCGAATCGTAATTCCTGGTTCGTGAATGGCAGGCTGCGAGCGTCCCGACGTCAGGTCGGCGCTTTCCCGGATCGCATTTGTAGGTTTATTTTGTTCGGTCGGGGTTTTTTACGATTCGTACGGAAATGGTGTTCCCGTGCGAATCGTAATTCCATGTTTGTATATTTTGACGACCGGGTACGCGTCGGACGGAGAATATGCTCCGTCCGACGGTTCGTACCCGGTTTTTACAGGATCGTGATCGGCGCCTATATGTTTTGGAAGATATTTAACTGCCTTGAACTTGTAAGATATTACGGAGTATGTCTTCACCATAAGTTAAGGTGTACTGGTATCACCCGGGAATACTGTTTTGTGCCTAGAATCACACCATGAGTCTGTGTGCACACAGGAACTGTTGTCAGAGATTTAATTTGTGTTGCTCTTGTTCTGTAAGACTTGCACTCGTAGGAAAGGGGCAGCTTGTTTTCTTGAACAGTGATGGTTAGCATACAGCACACATCACCATCTCACAGATGAGAGGCAAATGCTAACACATTTGAAAACAACAGGGTAGATTTTCCTTCCACTCCTGCAATGGGTGAGGTAGTTCCTACATGTTCAAAACTCCAATTAACCCTTACCACAGGTGATCTTACATACATCTGTGCAGTCATCATGCAGTTGTGCAAACGTCCATGCAGATCTCTCTTGCACCTGACAATACACAGTCTCCAGAAACACACTCTTAGCACACAGGCAGCTGCTTCTCCTGTACTCCCATGCTTACTATTCAGCACTGTGTGGTATTTCAGATAGCAGTGTGTAACGCTAACACATTCAACATCACCAAGGCTCATTTCCTTTGCTCTAGTCTAATCACTCACCCAGGTTCCACATGCTCATGGTCTCAAGTAGCTGTTAGGACATGTGCTCTTTTCTGCCTCTCTAAAGTATATGGAAAATGTGTCAGGCTGTTACTGTAATTATCACTTGCTCTACCACAGTAGTAAAGGTGCTTTGAAATTGGCAATCAAATATCGTTTTCTGCCTAGAATCACACCATGAGTCTGTGTGCACACAGGAATTGTTGTCAGAGATTTAATTTGTGTTGCTGTTGTTCTGTAAGACTTGCACTCGTAGGAAAGGGGCAGCTTGTTTTCTTGAACTGTGATGGTTAGCATACAGCACACATCACCATCTCACAGATGAGAGGCAAATGCTAACACATTTGAAAACAAAAAAGTTGATTTTCCTTGCAGTACTGTAATGAGTGAGGTAGTTCCTACATGTTCATAAGCCCAATTAACCTTTACCACATTTGCTCTTACATACATCTCTGCAGTCTTCATGCAGTTGTGCAAGCAACAATGCAGATCTCTCTTGCACCTGACAATACACAGTCTTCAGAAACACACTCTTAGCACACAGGCAGCTGCTTCTCCTGTACTCCCATGCTTACTATTCAGCACTGTGTGGTATTTCAGATAGCAGTGTGTAACGCTAACACATTCAACATCACCAAGGCTCATTTCCTTTGCTCTAGTCTAATCACTCACCCAGGTTCCACATGCTCATGGTCTCAAGTAGCTGTTAGGACATGTGCTCTTTTCTGCCTCTCTAAAGTATATGGAAAATGTGTCAGGCTGTTACTGTAATTATCACTTGCTCTACCACAGTAGTAAAGGTGCTTTGAAATTGCCAATCAAATATCGTTTTCTGCCTAGAATCACACCATGAGTCTGTGTGCACACAGGAATTGTTGTCAGAGATTTAATTTGTGTTGCTGTTGTTCTGTAAGACTTGCACTCGTAGGAAAGGGGCAGCTTGTTTTCTTGAACAGTGATGGTTAGCATACAGCACACATCACAATCTCACAGATGAGAGGCAAATGCTAACACATTTGAAAACAACAGGGTAGATTTTCCTTGCAGTACTGTAATGAGTGAGGTAGTTCCTACATGTTCATAAGCCCAATTAACCTTTACCACATTTGCTCTTACATACATCTCTGCAGTCTTCATGCAGTTGTGCAAGCGTCAATGCAGATCTCTCTTGCACCTGACAATACACAGTCTCCAGAAACACACTCTTAGCACACAGGCAGCTGCTTCTCCTGCACTCCCATGCTTACTATTCAGCACTGTGTGGTATTTCAGATAGCAGTGTGTAACGCTAGCACATTCAACATCACCAAGGCTCATTTCCTTTGCTCTAGTCTAATCGCTCACCCAGTTTCCACATGCTCATGGTCTCAAGTAGCTGTTAGGACATGTGCTCTTTTCTGCCTCTCTAAAGTATAAGGAAAATGTGTCAGGCTGTTACACTAATTATCACTTGCTCTACCACAGTAGTAAATGTGCTTTGAAATTGCCAATCAAATATCGTTTTCTGCCTAGAATCACACCATGAGTCTGTGTGCACACAGGAATTGTTCTCAGAGATTTAATTTGTGTTGCTCTTGTTCTGTAAGACTTGCACTCGTAGGAAAGGGGCAGCTTGTTTTCTTGAACTGTGATGGTTAGCATACAGCACACATCACCATCTCACAGATGAAAGGCAAATGCTAACACATTTGAAAACAACAGGGTAGATTTTCCTTGCAGTACTGTAATGAGTGAGGTAGTTCCTACATGTTCATAAGCCCAATTAACCTTTACCACATGTGCTCTTACATACATCTCTGCAGTCTTCATGTAGTTGTGCAAGCGTCCATGCAGATCTCTCTTGCACCTGACAATACACAGTCTCCAGAAACACACTCTTAGCACACAGGCAGCTGCTTCTCCTGCACTCCCATGTTTACTATTCGGCACTGTGTGGTATTTCAGATAGCAGTGTGTAACGCTAACACATTCAACATCACCAAGGCTCATTTCCTTTGCTCTAGTCTAATCACTCACCCAGGTTCCACATGCTCATGGTCTCAAGTAGCTGTTAGGACATGTGCTCTTTTCTGCCTCTCTAAAGTATAAGGAAAATGTGTCAGGCTGTTACAGTAATTATCACTTGCTCTACCACAGTAGTAAATGTGTTTTGAAATTGCCAATCAAATATCGTTTTCTGCCTAGAATCACACCATGAGTCTGTGTGCACACAAGAATTGTTGTCAGAGATTTAATTTGTGTTGCTCTTGTTCTGTAAGACTTGCACTCGTAGGAAAGGGGCAGCTTGTTTTCTTGAACTGTGATGGTTAGCATTCAGCACAAATCACTATCTCACAGATGAGAGGCAAATGGTAACACATTTGAAAACAACAGGGTAGATTTTCCTTCCACTCCTGCAATGGGTGAGGTAGTTCCTACATGTCCAAAACTCCAATTAACCCTTACCACAGGTGATCTTACATACTTCTGTGCAGTCTTCATGCAGTTGTGCAAGCGTCCATGCAGATCTCTCTTGCACCTGACAATACACAGTCTCCAGAAACACACTCTTAGCACACAGGCAGCTGCTTCTCCTGCATTCCCATGCTTACTATTCAGCACTGTGTGGTATTTCAGATAGCAGTGTGTAACGCTAACACATTCAACATCACCAAGGCTCATTTCCTTTGCCGTAGTCTAATCTTTCACCCAGGTTCCACATGCTCATGGTCTCAAGTAGCTGTTAGGACATGTGCTCTTTTCTGTCTCTCTAAACTATAAGGAAAATGTGTTAGGCTGTTACAGTAAGTATGACTTGCTCTACCACAGTAGTAAATGTGCTTTGGAATTGCCAATCAAATATCGTTTTCTGCCTAGAATCACACCATGAGTCTGTCTGCACACAGGAATTGTTGTCAGAGATTTAATTTGTGTTGCTCTTGTTCTGTAAGACTTGCACTCGTAGGAAAGGGGCAGCTCATATGATAGGATTTGAAAAGCTCAAAAAAAATATAGTAATATATTTAAATTACATAAAGGTATTTTTTTTTAGTTTCCTTTAGGTATTGCTGAACAAGGCTGAAATAAATTAAACATGCCTATAAAATCAAGAAAGAGAAAAAAACAGCAAAAACATCTATATTTGAAGACAACTGGACAACAGAAATTAGTTGAAGAACCTCATGTTGGAAAAAAGAAAAAGTCTTCTGGTAAGCAGACTAAGGATTTTTTTTAAAATATCCTGAAACATAGAAAAAATGTACAAACTATATCCACTGCAAATAGTGTTTCAAGAAGAAAACAACAAGACAATAGAAAGAAATTACTAAATGCTAATGTACAATCAGAAGCAAGAAAGAATGACTTAAAAAGAAAAACTGAATTTCTAAACATTCGTAAAAAAATGTTTAAGAGAAGACTGGTGTTCAATTTGCTAAAGGATGTGAAAAAATATAGGAAGAAAGCAATATTTTATAAGAAAAAGAAACATATTGAATCAATTGTTGCAAAGGCTTTGGAATTAAAAAGAAAACTATTCATTTTAATTTTGAACAGGATCCGTACATTAGATAAAATAGTCAATGTAATGAAGTCAAAAAGCAAAAGGAAAAGAGTAGTGAAAAAAAATAACTTTTGTAATGTGGTCTTAGGAGAATGGAAGCATAGTTCAAGTACTGAACCATTTTTTAATGAAGAGAGTTATCTCCAAAGTAATAGTTTGCTGCATGCAATTGACACCAGTGGTCGAAGTTATGAAGTTAAAGATGGTTGTGTAATGGAAAAGGAGAAAATGGTTCCAAGAAATGAGGAAGAAGTGTTAGCTGATGAGGTTATGGGGAAACGTCCTAAAGCCCCAGTGTACACTTGGAATTGTAGTAGTATTTGTACTGTACGACAAGAATCTATTGATAAATTACGTGACTTTCTAAGAGAATATAGTAAAAAAAGTGTTAAACAGAATATTAAGATGCTTCAAAGACTAGATCCATGCAGAGTGAGAAAGAATACTGGTTTGCAAGGACATTCTCTGGCTTGTCTTTCTAGGAAAGTTTGTCAAAGTGTTTTTCACCATTTTAGGATGCTGGAAGTACATCATACTGAAATGAGAAAGTTTGTGAGAAGATTGTATTTTGCTAAAAGTCCAGCACTAAAGTTAAATGAGTTGAATAGTGCTCTGTTGCGTGGATCTGTATCAGATGTAGAGAAGGTTACTGATGATATTCAGTTTTGTTACTTTGCTCCAGAACAAGAAAGTGCAGGAAATGACACAGTTATTGAAGAAAATGTGGAAGAGAATGTAGAACCCACTGTTAGTAAAAATGTTGAAGATCAAATGACAAAATTTACTATCATCTCTAATGAAAGACTAAAGACTACTTGTATTTGTTGCCGGAGAAGCCATTATAAAACTCAAACAAGGAATGTTGATCTCTATAAAAAAAGTGAAAAAGAAAATAATTATGAGTGGAAGGATTTTGCTACATATTTGTTTCTGGAAAATTGTTTTGATTTGGGTGAAGATCAGCGTATTTGTAAATACTGTTATAACAAGTTAGAAGAAAATAAAATGCCAGATAGAGCTGTACATAATAATTTAGAATTGGTTGATATTCCTGCAGAACTTAGTGATTTAAATACGTATGAGTCTATACTCATTCAATGTGTCCATCCGTTTCAGACTATAGTTCGTATGGAGCCCAAAACAGGTAAATTACCTCCTTCAGATTTACAAAGAGATTTAAAAGGAAGAGTTGTCTATTTGCCATTAGATTTGAAACAATTGATGCAGATAGTTTGGAAACTGAACCATTAGTTATTCTGGTGAATGGTGTACCTACAAAGAATAAGAACATTTGGCAGGAGCTAGTAGATGTACGAAAAGTACAAAGAGCAAATTTATATTTGAAAAGAAATAATAAGTACTATGAATCAATTTATATGGATGAAGATGAAGAAGTTTTACTAGCAGACACACGAATACCAACTGGGCAAATTGAAAAAGTGGATAAGTCAAAAGAAGAAGAAATTTATGAACATTTCAGGATACATCCTCTTCATTCTAAAGAAGTTATGGAAAACACTATTGATCTGTTTCATATGAAAAAAGCAAAAGGAACTCCCGTGAGTTTCTAAACATTCGTAAAAAAATGTTTAAGAGAAGACTGGTGTTCAATTTGCTAAAGGATGTGAAAAAATATAGGAAGAAAGCAATATTTTATAAGAAAAAGAAACATATTGAATCAATTGTTGCAAAGGCTTTGGAATTAAAAAGAAAACTATTCATTTTAATTTTGAACAGGGTCCGTACATTAGATAAAATAGTCAATGTAATGAAGTCAAAAAGCAAAAGGAAAAGAGTAGTGAAAAAAAATAACTTTTGTAATGTGTTCTTAGGAGAATGGAAGCATAGTTCAAGTACTGAACCATTTTTTAATGAAGAGAGTTATCTCCAAAGTAATAGTTTGCTGCATGCAATTGACACCAGTGGTTGAAGTTATGAAGTTAAAGATGGTTGTGTAATGGAAAAGGAGAAAATGGTTCCAAGAAATGAGGAAGAAGTGTTAGCTGATGAGGTTATGGGGAAACGTCCTAAAGCCCCAGTGTACACTTGGAATTGTAGTAGTATTTGTACTGTACGACAAGAATCTATTGATAAATTACGTGACTTTCTAAGAGAATATAGTAAAAAAAGTGTTAAACAGAATATTAAGATGCTTCAAAGACTAGATCCATGCAGAGTGAGAAAGAATACTGGTTTGCAAGGACATTCTCTGGCTTGTCTTTCTAGGAAAGTTTGTCAAAGTGTTTTTCACCATTTTAGGATGCTGGCAGTACATCATACTGAAATGAGAAAGTTTGTGAGAAGATTGTATTTTGCTAAAAGTCCAGCACTAAAGTTAAATGAGTTGAATAGTGCTCTGTTGCGTGGATCTGTATCAGATGTAGAGAAGGTTACTGATGATATTCAGTTTTGTTACTTTGCTCCAGAACAAGAAAGTGCAGGAAATGACACAGTTATTGAAGAAAATGTGGAAGAGAATGTAGAACCCACTGTTAGTAAAAATTTTGACGATCAAATGACAAAATTTACTATCATCTCTAATGAAAGACTAAAGACTACTTGTATTTGTTGCCGGAGAAGTCATTATAAAACTCAAACAAGGAATGTTGATCTCTATAAAAAAAGTGAAAAAGAAAATAATTATGAGTGGAAGGATTTTGCTACATATTTGTTTCTGGAAAATTGTTTTGATTTGGGTGAAGATCAGCGTATTTGTAAATACTGTTATAACAAGTTAGAAGAAAATAAAATGCCAGATAGAGCTGTACATAATAATTTAGAATTGGTTGATATTCCTGCAGAACTTAGTGATTTAAATACGTATGAGTCTATACTCGTTCAATGTGTCCATCCGTTTCAGACTATAGTTCGTATGGAGCCCAAAACAGGTAAATTACCTCCTTCAGATTTACAAAGAGATTTAAAAGGAAGAGTTGTCTATTTGCCATTAGATTTGAAACAATTGATGCAGATAGTTTGGAAACTGAACCATTAGTTATTCTGGTTAATGGTGTACCTACAAAGAATAAGAACATTTGGCAGGAGCTAGTAGATGTACGAAAAGTACAAAGAGCAAATTTATATTTGAAAAGAAATAATAAGTACTATGAATCAATTTATATGGATGAAGATGAAGAAGTTTTACTAGCAGACACACGAATACCAACTGGGCAAATTGAAAAAGTGGATAAGTCAAAAGAAGAAGAAATTTATGAACATTTCAGCATACATCCTCTTCATTCTAAAGAAGTTATGGAAAACACTATTGATCTGTTTCAGATGAAAAAAGCAAAAGGAACTCCCGTGAGTGTATGGGAGGAGAGCTTGGAAGCTCGTTGTTTTCCCCGCTGTTTCCAACAGGAAAAGGTGGGCGATATGATGAACGTCCAGTACAGATTCCTGCTTCTGAGTATCGGACTACAAGATTATATGCAGAAGATCCAAGATTTCGTCAAAGTATTCCTTATATGTTCCATCTTTTATTTGAAAGTGACTTGTCTGCAGTATCTTATGCAGTAAATTACATTTTAAAAACTGGAGTACATCTACATAATGTGTCTGCAAAGGATTTTATGAACAAAGTGCAACAGCGAGATGATCATTTGGAATCTCAATTGATTCATCTGATGGCTTGTCAGCGTGGAACTAATGAATATTGGTACCTACGCCATGGAGAATTGAAATGTATGTTACGGAATTTAGGAACTCCTACATGGTTCCTTACCCTAAGCTGTGCTGAGTACGCTTGGGATGATTTACTGGATTTTCTTCGAGAGGCAAATTCAAATATTGAAAACATCCAATACAAGACAGCAGGAGAATTGTGCTCATTGGATCCGGTTAATGTTTGCAGATATTTCAATCATAGATTTGAGGCTATGATGTCCTTCATCTGCAATAAAAAAAATCCACCTTTTGGAGAAGTTGTGGATTTCTTTTGGAGAAAAGAGTACCAAGCAAGAGGTGCTCCTCATATTCATATGCTTTTGTGGATCAAGGATGCCCCAAAATTTGGAACAGATTCTGATGAGGCAGTTTTATCTTTCATTGAAGAATGTGCAACATGTGCTATACCTAAAAGTACAGAAGAAAAAACTTAAAAGAGCAAGTTTTACGTTTCCAAAGTCATCGGTGTGGAAAATACTGTCGACGAAAGTACAAGAGTAAAGATAAATTCTACACAAAATGTCGATTTGGATTTCCACGACCTGTTCTTTCAAAAGGAAGAGTAAACAGTTTTATGTCAGCTGTGCGACATACCATTACAAGAAAATCTCCGAAAAATACCTATAACCTAAGAAGAAAAGAAGAGTCAAAATATATAAATGACTACAACCCAGTCATTTTATCCATGTGGAATGCTAACATGGATATTCAGTATGTAGCTGACAATTCTATTGCTGTTGCTCGGTATGTCACATCTTACATCATTAAATCTGAGAAAACGGAATTGAAAGAAACGTGGGAAGAGATTTCTCATGAGAAGACTGTCAGTAAAAAGCTATACAGTTTCAGTTTAAAGATGTTATCGCATCGAGAAATTGGGTCATACGAATGCTCAGATAGGTTATCATCTGCAAGCCTGTACTCCAAATCCAGAAGAATAATTTGGGTAAGTTTAGGCCTTGCAGGATGCGAAATCGGGTACTGAAATCTATTCGAGAAATTGAATATTTAGCCGAGAACGAACCAGAAAGTACAGACATTTTGAAAACAAATATGTTGGACACATATTACCCAAACAGAAGTCATCATCTTGAGAACATGTGTCTCTATGAAGTGCTGCAGAACTACATTTTTACACGGAATGCCACAGAAGACATCAACAATGGAAAATATAAAGTCATTGGTGAGGAAGGATGTTTGGTGAAACAAACAAAAGGAAGTTTGATTAATCACAGGAAGCTGAGTTGAGACACTACTGACAAAAAGGAATTTTACTACTTAGCACTTTTACAGCTGTTTAAACCATGGCGTTCAGAGGATGAATTACTTGGAGATTTTCAGAGCTATGAAGATTCCTTTAATGCATGTAAAGATAGCATAGAATGCAGTACTTTCACAAATTATGTACAAATGTTAAATGAAGAAATTGAACAAGAAGCTACAATTGCAGCTGAAGTAGCTAGAGACAGTTCTAAAGACAGTCAAAGTTTTGGTACGCTCAGTCAAGATCCCCTAGGACAACCAATCGTAGAAAATGAAGCTGCAATAGCCATGACTGAAGTGGAAACAGCTATGAATCAAGCTCAGGAAGATTTAACAGACTTACCAAATTTGGAACAACAACTGAATGATGAACAACAACAAATTTATGAAGAAGTCACAAAACAAATTGATCATGGATTACTACATGAAAATAAAGAGTGCTCATGCACATCATTTGAACCAATCAGAATGTATGTGAGTGGACCAGCTGTAACTGGAAAACGTTTCTTAATTAAAGTAATTAGAAGCTACCTACAGAAAAAAACTGATTCAGCTTTGTCTTGTGTTGTTACTGCTTCAACTGGGTTAGCAGCATATAACATAAAAGGAATTACCTTACATCGTTTGCTAATGTTACCAGTAGAGCATGAGAACAAAATAGAATACCACAAGCTAACAGGAGTAGCATGTTTTGAAGTTTCAAGAGTGTTGAAGAAAATGAAAGTTCTCATTATTGATGAGGTAAGCATGGTATCAAACTTAATGCTTGCCTTTCTGCATTTAAGAATGCAGCAAATTCTAAAGACAGACTATGACGTGTTATTTGGAGGAAAACATGTTATAGTTTTTGGGGATCTACTGCAGCTCACTCCAGTTAAAGGACAACCAGTATTTAATACTCTTGCACATGAAGACACAAAAAAGTCATTAGGAAGTATAGGTAATGTGAATATTTGGTCATACTTTGAGTACAAAGAACTCATTACCAATATGCGGTAAGCAAATGATGATGATTATGCAAGTATTCTCAAAGGTATCAGAATTGGACTACTCACAGAACATGGCAGAAAAGCTTTACAGAGTCGATTGCTATGTAATTTGTTTCCAACAGAACAAATAGTTCCAGAGAAAATATACAAGGAATTTGCAGAAAAAAATACTGTAATCTGCGTAATGCCAACACTACATGAATGCTCTATATTCAATGAAGAACTTTTGAAATTGGAAAATGAAGAGATTATGAAAATGGAAGCCGTGGATAAAATACAGCATGAAGGAATAACTATTATATTGACAGGCAAATTGAAAACTAAATTGGATTCTCTAGAGAAAAACATATCGAAAACAGCTGGTTTAGAAAAGAATCTTTATGTATGTATGAACTGTCGAGTAATTTTAAGACGTAATTTGAATGTAGAAAAAGGTTTAGTGAATGGAGCTATGGGTAAAGTTGTGGGTTTTCTTAATTACCAGAAAAAAGATGGAATTGAATTTTTAAAAATAAAATTTGATCAGATTGAAGAGGTTAAAGACATTAGTCGTTGTTCAGTTCGTTTTTTGCTTGTGAAAGACTTATATGTACGTAGGAAGCAGTTTCCGTTTTCTCTAGCATATGCTGTAACTATTCACAAATCTCAAGGATTAACTGTAGATAGTGCTTTTGTAAACATTGGATCTAGTGTGTTTAAAGAAGGTATGGCATATGTTGCTTTGTCACGAGTGAAAACATTATCTGGTTTATTCATGATAGACTTTGATGACTCAAAAGTTAGTGCTGATGCAAATTGTGTAAAGGAGTATAATAGATTAAGAAGAAGCTATGCTCCTCATTTAGGTCAGTATCCTGTGTTTGAAAAACGTGATGTTTGTCGGAAAAGGAGTATAGAGAATATCTATAATCAGGATGTACAGAAGAGAAAACAAAAGGAGAGTGATGTGATTGCAAGCAAAAAGAAAAAGGACAATGTTGAAGAGGTTGTTGGTTGTCATTTTGAAAATAGCTCTGGTGTGAACTGCAACGCTAATGTAGTGCTGAATGTTGTATTTTATCTTGAAAGATTGCAAGAGCAGATAATACTAAATCATGAAAAAAGATTTTGTTCTCTGCTGAGTTTCCTTTATGAGAAGTTGAGTAGTGATAAAACTAAAATAGAAAGTGCTTCTGATGTTAGAAATCTTTTAGATGTATGTTCTGGATGTACACAGTTTACTCAAAATGTCCAGCAAGATGCACAGGAATTCTTAATGTATATGCTTATGGTACTGGAAGATGAAGCGGTAGAAATAGAAAATATGTTTGGTCTCTCTTATAAATGGGAACATTGTTGTGAAAACTGTATGAACACATGCAGCACTAATGTTGATTCTGAAAGGAACATACATTTAACATTACCAGAGAGTAAATCAGTGACTTTTAGTAAATTAGTTAAAGATGCAAATCACAACATGGAATGTTCTCAATGTAAATCAGAAATGTTATCAACGTTATTTTTAAAGAAATATGGACAGTATATAATTCTAATGATGCAACGTTGTAGAGCTGATGGAACAAAATTGGACACTTTAATAAAGAAGTTTGTAGGAAATCAATTATCAATATCAGGAAAGACTTTTGTTGCAGTTGCAATAATTTTCCATGATGGACCTTCTATAACTTCTGGTCATTACACAGTTTATCTAAAATGTGAAAAAGGCTGGACACTGTGTAATGATTCTCAATTGATTTTCAAGCAACGTTTGCCTGCAGAATTACCAAATTCCTACGTAATTTTTCTAAAACCAACATTTTAGATACAAATTGCAGCATCTGAAGAAACCATTATTTCGATTTTATAGGATTACCATTGGATATTTCACCTAAAAAGGATTTAAAAATTACCATTTGGCCTCATGGAAAGGTAAATGTTTCTATTGTGGACTTCTTTGACAGATATTATTTTGGTGTATGTGCTTAAGCAACAAGATTTACAGACGTTATTTATTGCAAATAGTTATTGTTCTTAGAAGATATTTTTAAAATATATGTTACATTTCTATGAAGGTATGTTTTACTGAGGATAGATTCGGGGTTTTTTTAAACAATCTTTCAGATTGTTTATTTTTTTGCCCGCTGTTAAGTGATGAATGCAATTGATATCACTATTTTCAGTGAAATTCAATATATTCTGAAAACAGCAAAAAAAGGGCAAAAAATTACTTTGTTAAATATGAAAATATGTGTACTCTATTCTAAAATGTATTGTTAAATATTACTACGTTTTTTCTTTTTTTTCAGATCGAGAAACAAAATTTAGGAAATTGAATCCATTTTTCTTGTAATTAAAATAAACCATTTATTTCTAATTAAGTTATTTTGTTGGTCAGGTAAGTTTAAAATATCTGTATTTCTCACCCCTTCGCTTTCATGCTCCCTTTTCTTCACTTCTCCTCACTCTGCTTTTCTCATTCCCCTTCCCTCTCTCTTCCTCCTTTACTGCTCTTTCGTAACTCCCTCACTCCTTCTCTACTACTCCCCTAGGTTTACTGCCTCCATCACTATTTTTTCAACCATGTTTCTCTCCCTGTCTCCATATGTCTCAGTCATTCTAACTGCCTTACTCCTTCTCAGTTCCTTGCTCTCTGTCTCTGTTTCTGTCTCTCTCCCTTTGTCTGTCTTACCCTTAATTTCCTTAACATCTCTGGGGCAGATTTATGTTTCCTGGCGCATCCCTGCAAATCAGCAGGGATGGCCAGGAAAGATGCGTCAAGCAAGTTTACCCTTGCGCCACCACAGATGTGCCGCATTTACAATGCAGTGCATCGTGGCGCAAGGATAAACAGATGCGTGACGCATCTGATGGCGTAAGGGCGGCGCATTGCTGGAGTCATGTTGCAAGCACGACGCAACTCCAGCAATGTTTAGGGGCTGCCCATACCTAACATGCGGCGTCATGCCTTACGCCTGCTTCAAGCAGGCGCAAGGTTTTGATGCAGCAGCGTCGGAAAAGTGACTGAGTGAAATCTTGTAGATTTCACTACGTCACTTTTCTGAGGCTTTTTCCGCTGGAACACCCACCCTGCATACATTAAACCTGACGCAGGTTTAATGTGGCGCAGGGCTTTACACCGTGACGCATCTCCATAGATGCGTCACGATGTAAATAGGGCGCAACGTGGCACAGGGTTTACACCGCCGCTGCGTCACAAAAGTGACGCAACGGCGGCGTAAAAGTGGCGCAAGTCTAACATAGATCTGCCCCTTTGTTTCTACCACTCCTCCTCTCTCCATCACTCATTTTCCATCTATGTTAATTTTTTAACCTTCTCCGTCATTCTCCTTCCCTCACCTTCCCTAACTGTCACTATCCTTTACTCATAGTCACTCCTATTCTCCTACTTCACTTCCTCCTGTCTGTATCTCACACCCCTTCATCTTTTCGCATTCTTTCCTTCACTCTCCCTCACTCTCCTTTGCTCATTGAAATCCTGACTCCCTTTCTCTCACTCCAGTTTCCTAAATCCCTCCATCCCCTCATTCCCCATCTCTCACTTTCCCTTACCCCCTTTTCTAAACCTCATACCCCTTTTCTCACAATCGTTCCACTTCTCTTGCTTTCAATCCCTTTACCCTGCTGTACTTCATCCGCTTCATCTGTTACTCCCTTTTCCTATCTCCGTCCTTACTCCCCTTTTCTCACTCGCCCTCCATCAATCTCCATTACTCACTGCCATTCCCTTACTCATTCACTCTTCTTACCTGTATCCTCTTGTTGCAGTCAGTCTTTCACTTCCCTTTCATGACTGATCATACTTTCCTTTTCTCACTCATTCTGTCTGTCCTTTCTCTCCTCTTCACTCAGTCATTTCAATCATTCATGTATACACTACACATTCATTCAATAAAATTACAACACAGTATATTAGGAATGTAGATCTTCTTGGAGAAGTGAAGTGAGTTCTGAAAAGAGCTGGGTTTTTTTACTTTTTTTGTATTTTTTTTTTCTTTAACAATTTTGTATTTATTTTTTATTTTTTTAGAGCTCCAAAAAAAACTGGTAATGAAAAACTGTTCAACAGGAACAAAAAAAAAATGAAAAAAATTATGGGCTGGAGCATGTGTGCTGCTGTATTCTGTTTTCAATCAAGTTTATACTGCTCTCACCGTAGCAAATAACAGCATTGCAATGTATGTGCACCTTCTGGAAAAGGGGGCGGATGTCCAGTGGCCTGGTACACGGTGAATCTGCGGCCGCAGATGATGTGCTCGGCTGAGCAGGTGTAGGGTTGTCCCTTAGGGCTCTAGTTGTTTCTCGAGCATAGCGTATAGGATGCACTGTTTTGAAGTGTCTCAGCATAGAATAAATACTAAAGGAGTATTTCTTGCTGGGATCTCCTCTAGATAAGACACTTCCGCAAATAGTGCATGTCACCTTCGGCGCATTCACCTTCTTTTGGCCCTCTGGAAAGGTGAAATAATTCCAGATGAAAGAGTGTTTTTGTTTGCTCTTCCTTGGTGGTTCCACAAATGTCTCCTCCTCACTCCCTGAAGTTGACTGCTGTTCTGCCATTTTCAAGTAAGATTTCACTCAAGTAGCTGTTCAGCAAGCTTCTCCCAGGAAATAAGAAGAAATAGTGAGGGAAGTGGGTGTGGTGTTTGAAGATTCTGGAACCGAAACTACTATGAACCAATGAAAAGTGTTGTTTCGTAATCACATGACTTGCCGTGCGCGCACGGTGCGCGCACGGTGCTCGCATGCATGCGCGCACGGTGCACGCACGGATCGGAAATGAATTACTTTTAACCCGATTTCTAAAACATGAAAAGGAGGCAGGGAAGACACTCCCTGACCCCCTAGACCTTCTCAGGGGGTCCCTAAAGGACCTCGTAAATAAAAAAAAAAAAATTGTTTAATAAAAAAAAATTGCCGGTGCGCGCACGGTGCTTGCACGCATGCGCGCACGGTGCACGCACGCATCAGAAATGAATTACTTTTAACCCGATTTCTAAAACATGAAAAGGAGGCAGGGAAGATACTCCCTGACCCCCTAGACCTTCTCAGGGGGTCCCTAAAGGACCTCGTAAATAAAAAAAAACATTTGTTTAATAAAAAAAAAGTGCCGGTGCGCGCACGGTGCTCGCACGCATGCGCGCACGGTGCACGCACGCATCAGAAATGAATTACTTTTAACCCGATTTCCAAAACATGAAAAGGAAGCAGGGAAGACACTCCCTGACCCCCTAGACCTTCTTAGCGGGCCCCTAAAGGACCTCGTAAATAAAAAAAACCATTTCCTTTAATAAAAAAAATTGACGGTGCGCGCACGGTGCGCGCATGGTGAGCGCACCATGAAAAACCCTTAAAAAAACATTTTAAACTGTTTATAAGTTTATAGAAGATATTAACTATGCTGTTCAACTTTATCCAAATTAAAAAAAAAAGAGCTGAGCCATTCCATATTACAGGATACAGTCAATCTATAACTATATACATAGGTAGTTTATTGTAAAATAAATATAAAAAAATATAATAATACATAGATAAATTAGCATTTAAAAAACCTTACAAATTCACTAAAAAAACCATAGGTTTCACACACGTTATAGTTAGAAATTAGCATTTAAAAAACCTTGCAAATTCACTTAAAAAACCATGGGTTTCACACACGTTATAGTTAGGAATTAGCATTTAAAAAACCTTGCAAATTCACTGAAAAAACCATAGGTTTCACACACGTTATAGTTAGGAATTAGCATTTAAAAAACCTTGCAAATTCACTGAAAAAAACATAAGTTTCACACATGTTATAGCTAGCTGGACATTTCACTCATACAAAACCATTGAAATTCCCCCGTTATAGTTAGTTCAGCTAACTATAACTCGCGCAACCGCAATCCACTGCTGATGACGTCACATATTACATCACTCATGACATGGTCAGTGACATCACTCATGACATCACTGAAGACATCTCAAATGACATCACTGATGACATCACTGATGACATCATCCTTGTGTAAGAGTGGCAGACCTCCTCTTATCCGAATATAAACTTTGATACACACATTGAAAAATACAAACTAAAGTTTTGAAAACTATAGAGATACCAATACCAGTTAGAACAACCTATTCAGTAATTCCAAAATCTACATATGCATCCACTCATTCATCAACACTTCTATATAGTCACTCATACATGTACTCAGTCATCATATGTACTCATACACCTATACATCCTGTTACACACCTACACTCATACATAGAGTTACTCACACACATACTCACACATGCAAATAAACATCCATTTACTTGCATATACAGCTATTCTCACACCAGTACACTTACTTCTACAGAAACGTACACATACTTACTCTCTTAAACAATCACTTATAGAAACACATACTTATTTATACAGGAAGTCTTCCAATCTCTCACTCTCATATATCCTCACTTATATACATCAATACTTACATACACTAGTTCAAAATATATGGACTTACTCATAAAGACACTATTGAGACAGTCATTCACTCTCTTACTCACCCATACACACACTCATCCACCCATACTGTCTTCAAAATACATACAAACAGTGAGTCACTCATTCATGCATCCATACGCTAAGTAACATCCCCCACTGAACCATACAGACACTCATACTGATACTCTAAAAACGTACTAATAACCCATATACACACTCATGTAGCTACTCACCAACCCATGCAGCCACTTATACACAAAGTGAGTCACTGATACAGATATTTAAATATTTAAATTTTACTCACTAATACTTGTATTCAGTTATACAATTAATTAAAAAAACCCATCCATTTAGACACTTATTTACCCATTTATTCTTCCATTAACCTTTAGATATACATATATAAAAAATATTTATTTTTCAGAAAGACACATATTCACTGGATGATGTCATCAGTGATGTCATCAGTGATGTCATTTGAGATGTCATCAGTGATGTCATCAGTGATGTCATGAGTGATGTCACTGACCATGTCATGAGTGATGTAATATGTGACGTCATCAGCAGTGGATTGCGGTTGCGCGAGTTATAGTTAGCTGAACTAACTATAACGGAGGAATATCAATGGTTTTGTACGAGTGAAATGTCCAGCTAACTATAACATGTGTGAAACCTATGGTTTTTTCAGTGAATATATATATATATATATATATATATATATATATATATATATATATATATATATATATATATACACATATATTACCTACTGGCGGTCGTCAGTAGGTAGTTAAAGTTAGGACCTATTACCCATAGGAAATTAGTAACATTCTTTTCCCAATAACTTTGGCGCCGGATGACGAATCTTCGCCCAATTTTCGAAACAGGTGGGGCGCTCCGGTCAGCTCCTATCCTGAAAAGTTTGGGGGTGATGCGTCAAGCCGGGGCCAAGAAAAAAGGGGTCCCAAAACGTGTTTTCTCCATGTTATTTGCCATAGGAAATTTTGGAACAGGCTACAGCCCGAACTGCTGAACGGAATTACACCATATTTTGCAAAAAGGCAGCCCTTGGCTCGGAAAGAGACCTTTTTTTTTAAATGGTGTAAATCCGTTCAGCAGTTCCTGAGAGAATCAAAAAATAGAGGTCAAAAAATCAATTTCCCATAGGAAAGTTTAGACACAGTTATAGCAAAAACCACTGAACGGAATTACATCAAATTTGGCAAAAAGGTACTGCTTGGCTCAGAAAGCGTCCTTTTTAAAAATGGTGTAAATCCGTTCAGTAGTATTTCGAGAAATTAAGAAATAAAGATAGTGATATCCATGGCCACGGTGGATCCGCGCACCCTCCCGATCCCGAACTTTAATCTAATTGGCTGTCAACACTCCAAACCAGGAAGTGTTGGCAGCCATCTTGTGCCTCGGTAGAACCGAGGCACAAGAAAAGAGAAAAACAAAGGCGCAAAACAAGAAAAGGGGGCAGGGTAGAAACACCCCGACCCCCTAGACCTGCTCAGGGGGTCCCACAAAGACACCCAGGGCCAAAAAAAGCATTTTTTTTAAAAAAAAAATCAGCGAGATTCGCACAACCAGCGTGAATTTTGGCCCACCCCCGGGACACTGCAGTTTGCGGCTCCCGCCCTGTCATAGCAAACCCTAGTTTGGTTTTTGGAAGAGAGAGCAGGAAACCTGCTCTCTCTTCCAAAAACCAAACCAGATTGCTTTTCCACATGGGGAACTGCATCGTAGCAGCTCCCCGTGTGGAAAAGCAACGCCGGCTCCCGCAGAAGGCGGGGAGCCGGCGGGACCGTGGTGGTATTGGGAACCCCCCACGGTCCCCAACGATGTGGCCAGGCCCTGGGGGATGGGGTCCCCGGGGCCAGAAGTGGCCAGGGAGGGGTCCACGCTGTCCCCCTCCCCCATAATTAAAAAAAAAAAAAAAAAGCTAAACGCAAAGGCAGGCCCCGGGGATGGGGTCCCCAGGGCCATAAATGACCTCAGGAGGGGGGCCATGCAGCCCCCATCCAATTTTTTTTAAACAAAACCATTGGCAAGATCCCGGGGACAGGGTTCCCAGGACCAAATATGGGGGATGGGGTCCCCAGGGCCCATAAAATAGAAAAGGAAGGGTGTCGGGTCTGGAACGTAGATCCGGAGAATAACCAGGTCCACAGGAGCGAGGATAGTGTCCCAACTCTCCCGTAAGGTAGATCTGCCGGTCGGTACTAGCAAAGCCCACGACCAGAGATGGATACCTCTAGGGAGGGAGGAGACGACAACAGGACCACATGACCAGAATGACAGCAGTGGGCTGGTGGGAAAAAGCTGTAGTATAAAAAATAATAAACAGGAGAGACAAAGAAAAGGGACAGGTTAGTTCAAGAGAGAGGAACTTGCGTCTTGAAGAAACCCCAGACAGGCAATGAAAGTTGTGCACGTTCTCACACTCACATAGCGGGTTATATTGCCAAAGGTAAAACAAAGTCTCAGCAATCGGCCTCAAGGCAACGAGGAAGCTCCTTCATAGAAGGCAACCAGGGAACTATAAGCTGAGATAGAATCTCCCCCTGATTAATGGAGTCCAGGGTCTTGTTTATCCAGAGTCCGTTTTCTCGGGTAACCAGTTCTGATAGCGAAGGCTTAAAGAAAACAGGGGTCCGCTGCCCTAGAGTTAGAATTCACTCTAGGTCTTCGGTGCGAGCTCTATAAAAAAACAGTCTCTAGAGTCTCGTTGCAGAGGGAAGTACCCAGAAGAATTAGTGGCCGTTTATCAAACACAAAAGGAACTGTTTCCCAAGATTACAACTGTTCTAGTCACTTTCAATGCTCCCGAAGAAACAAAAAACAAAAGATTCAAAAACAAAGGAACCGGCTTTTTCCTACCGGCAGTTGCGATGGGTCCGTAGCTTGTCAACCGGGCAATGTTGTTGTCGGGGAATTGTGGGATAGACGGAACAGGGAGAGCGCGTCAACTCTCTGACTCGGCAGCAGTTCACGAAATGCCAAAGGAAGACGTCTCTCGAAATGTAGACGCGGTGCTCCCGTAAGAAATATTCAAGGTCCGCGGGACACTGGGAGGACAGGAGGGAGCCAGAGGATCCAGCGAACTCAAATGTTGGTGTCTCAAAAACAATCCTTTCCAAGCAGGTTCTCAAAGGATGAATCGGTAGGAAGACAAACATTCCCCAGGGTCAGAAATGCGAGCGCTGCAGGGTAACGAACTCAGGGCGTGGTCCAGCACAGCTGAAGGAAGCCAAGCGCCGTACTGAGGGAGAACGTCCAGTTTAAACTGACCGCGCAAGGCAGAATGGGAAGGCACACAACTCCACCCCTAGAAGCAGAGCATTATGGGTGATGTAGTGTAGGGTGCGGGACAACAGAAATAAGACAGGAAGCTCGACGGGTAACAAAGAGGGCCACACAGCCCCCTTCTAGAAAAACATGCGATTGTGCCAGAGGCCCCGACCCCTCCAGCAACACTCTGCAAACCCGCCCTGTGGCGCGTTTCAAGTTTGGGAATTAATTCCCTTTCAATAGTGGGGGTCCAACTAGCCACACCCCTTTTTACACCTCTCTGCAACGCAGCCCTGTGCCGCTTACTGGAGGTTCCTGGTGGACTAGTTGGACCCCAGGGACCCTTAGGATTCAAGGGGACTTAATCCCCCAACTTAAAATGTGCCACAGGGTGCGTTTGCACAGTGGTGAAGGGAGGGGGCGGGGACTGATGTGAAATGTGTGCAAACAGGCCCTGTAGCGCTTTTTAAAGTGGGGAATTAATTCCCCTTCAATCCTGAGGGTCCCTGTGGGCCAACTAACCCACCAGGTACCGCCAGTAAGTGCCACAGGGCTGCGTTGCAGAGAGGTGTAAAAAGGGGCATGGCCTCAGACCACCTCTCTGCAACGCAGCTTTGTGGCGCTAACTGGAGGTACCTGGTGGGCTAGTTGGACCCCAGGGACCCTCTGGATTGAAGGGAACTTAATACTCCAATTAAAATGCATCACGGGATGCGTTTGCACAGTGGTGAAGGGAGGGGGCGGGGCCTGAGGTGACATGTGTGCAAACACACGCTGTGGTGCGTTTTAAGTTGGGGAATTAATTCCTCTTCAATCCTGAGGGCCCCTGGGGGCCAACTAGCCCACCAGGTACCTCCAGTAGGCACCAGAGGCGTGCATTGTAGAGAGGTGGTCCAGGTCATGCCCCTTTTTATACCTCTCTGCAACGCAGCTCTGTGGTGCTTACTGGTGATACCTGGAGGGCTAGCTGGACCCCAGGGGCCCTCAGGATTCAAGGGGACTTAATCCCTCAACTTAAAACGCACCACGGGACGCGTTTGCACAGTCATGTAGGAAGGGTGGAGAGGTGTGGCTCACTGGTTAGAGGCGGCAGACCCGTAAGCAGAGGACGGCCCGGGACCAGGGTTCGATTCCCGACGCGGCAGGGTCGTGGACCAGGGTCAGCGGGCTCGATAATTCTCGCCTCGGTGCCTACTCCAGTCAGGGACCACACTCGGCAACTCTGGGCATTAGCTTGCCTCATCTTCACAACGGCCCCCCCAGACCGCCGGGGATGCTTGGTCGCACCTTAGAGATACCCATTAGGGACCATCTCTCAGGGTGAGCCAGGACGGGTTCCCCAGCGGTCGAAGCGCGGAGATACTCCTCCGGGAGTCGATTCTAGCGCTATATAAACCCACAATTAAATTAAATTAAGGGGGCGGGGCCTGAAGTGACATGTGTGCAAACGCGCCCAGTGGCACGTTTTAAGTTGGGGAATTAATTTCCTCTCAATCCTGAGGGCCCCTGGGGCCAACTAGCCCACCAGGTACCTTCAGTTAGCGCCAGAGGCCTGCGTTGCAGAGAGGTGGTCCAGGTCATGTCCCTTTTTACACCTCTCTGCAACGCAGCTCTGTGGTGCTTACTGGAGATACCTGGTGGGCTAGTTGGACCCCAGGGACCCTCAGGATTCAAGGGGACTTAATCCCCCAACGTAAAACGTGCCACGGGCGTGTTTGCACACTGGTGAAGGGAAGGGGCGGGGCCTGAGGTGACATGTGTGCAAATGCACCCTGTGGTGCGTTTTCAGTTGGGAAATTAATTCCCCTTCAATCCTGAGGGCCCCTGAGGACCAACTAGCCCACAAGGTGCTTCCAGTAAGCGCCACTGTGCTGCGTTGCAGAGAGGTGGTCCAGGCCATGCCCCTTTTTACATCTCTCTGCAACGCAGCTCTGTGGCACTTACTGGAGGCATCTGGTTGGCTAGTTGGATCCCAGGGACCATCAGGATTGAAGGGGAGTTAATCTCCCAACTTAAAACGGCCACAGGGCGTGTTTGCACACACGTCACCCCAGGCCCCCCTCCCTTTACCACTGTGCAAACGCACCCCGTAGTGCGTTTTAAGTGGTAGTTTTAATCCCCCTGCCTTATTATGTACTAGGGACTTACAGAGGAGGTCATGCTAATCACAGGGGTACCTCAACGCATAGTGTTCCCTAGTGTATGTAGGTGTTTTCACTGTGTTCTAAGTGTCTTTTAGCATAGCACTGGCTCTAGGCCTGGTTAGTCAGAGTCAGTAACCACCAGTACCCGTCTCAAAAAGTTGTGGGCATTGGATGATTTTGGAACAAGGCCTCTTTCTGCTCCTCTGTTGGTTCTTTCTGCACATGTCTTGCTTCTTCCTGCACTTTTCTTAGTCTTTGTGCACTTCTGTTGCTTCTTTCTGCATTTCTTTCGCTTCTTTCTGTGCGTTTTTTCTTCTTCCTTCACATATTCTACCTCTGTAGGCATAGTTAGAAACTAGCATTTGAAAAACCTTTGAAATTCACTGAAAAAAACATAGGTTTCAGGCATGTTATAGTTAGAAATTAGAATTTAAAAAACCTTAGAAATTCACTGAAAAAGCCATAGGTTTTAGGGAGCGTTATAGTTAGTTGGACATTGCACTCGTGCAAAACCCGTGAAATTCCCCCGTTATAGTTAGTTCAGCTAACTATAACTCACGCCCCCGCAATACACTGCTGATGACATCACATATTACATCACTCATGACATGGTCAGTGACATCACTGATGACATCACTGATGACATCTCAAATGACATCACTGATGACATCATCCAGTGACTGTGTGTTTCTGTAAAGTTTAAATATGTTTAATCTATATAGGGGAAGGCATATTTAAGAATGAGTGGATGTATAAGTGTCTGAATGGATGTTTTACTAGGTGCGTAACTGACTCTATAAGTGAGTGGTTAAACATATCTTACTGAATGCATGGGTTAGTGACTAAACTGTGTGAATCTCTGTATCCATCTGTCTGTTGGTGTGTAAGTGACTGCATGGGTTTGTGAATAAATACATAAGTGTCTATATGAGTTATTGATTGGTTATCTGAGTATCTGTATGGGTGCCTGAGTGTTTGTGTGGGTGGGGTGTGTTTGACTATGTGCATAGATGTGTGAGTGGATGATTCACTGGGTGCATAGTTTGAAGTGTGCATCTGTGATGGACTGTATGGGTGGGTGAGTGTGTGTATGGGTATGTTAGTGAGTGAATGTATATGTCATTGGTACATGTGTAAGTAACTACATATATGAAAGACAGTATATATGTGTGTTAGAGTATATAAATGGCTAGAAGTGAGAGTGTGTGATTGTGAGAGTGGCTGCATGGATGAGTGTTTGCTTGTATCAGTGATTGTATAAGAACGTAAGAATGTGCTAGTATTTGTATGAGTAAGTTAGCTGGTGGGTGTATAACTGTATAGGTGAGTAAATGGGAGTGTGAATAATTATTTGCATGACTGACTAGGTGTGTGAGTACCTCTATGGATGAATGGCGGTGTGTGAGTGTCTATATAGGTGTATGAGTGCATATGATAGTCCTGTACTGAGTGACCGTGAGTATGAGTTATTTTACAGGTGAGTGAGTGGATGTGTGTGTAGACGTAAGAATCAGTGAGTGGTTATGTAGTTATTGGTGTTGGAGTGTCAATGGTTTTGAGAAAGGCAGTCTGTAATTTATAGTGGGTGTATCAAAAGTTATATTAGGGTGTGAGAAGATGCATGACATTTTCACATGGATGATGTCATCAGTGATGTCATCAGTGATGTCATTTGAGATGTCATCAGTGATGTCATCAGTGATGTCACTGACCATGTCATGAGTGATGTAATATGTGATGTCCTGCATTGCGGGGGCGCATGTTATAGTTAGCGGAACTAACTATAACGGGGGAATTTCACAGGTTTTGTACGAGTGCAATGTCCAACTAACTATAACTTTCCCTAAAACCTATGGTTTTTTCTCTCAATATATATATATATATATATATATATATATATATATATATATATATATATATATATATATATATATATATATATATATACATAAAAAAGAAGCAGAGAACTCTGGGTAGTTCTCAAGTTTAGGTGGAAAGCAGCTCCCTTATAGAGCACTCTCAACACCAGCGACACTCTAGATCTGCTCACCGCAAATGTCTGCTTTTCTGTCAAGTCTTTAAGCATAGGATTAGCACAGTGCCATCCATGCCGAGATAGAAAGGGACAAAGTCTTTTGCCATTTCTACAGCAAAGTCTTTAAGCATAGGACTAGCACAGTACTGTCCATGCTGAGCTGGAAAATTGAATAAGAACACAATTACCACTCCAGGCACAGTATTACAGCTTTGAATTGGCAAAATACCAACCAAGCCAACCTGGAATGAGTAATGGCAACCCCTAACACAGTGTTTTGCTCTACTTAGAGCTCTTCAGAGAGGTATAGTTTTGTCCAGACACAAGGTAGCACCCAGTATAAGTCAAAAGAATACCCTTTCAGGCATAGAGTGACGCATACATAATACAAAAAAGAAGCAGATAACTCTGGGTAGCTCTCAAGTTTAGGTGGAAAGCAGTTAGGAGCCAGGTTTTCAACGCTTTCCTAAATGCCAATTCTGACTCTATCATGCGCAGACGGACAGGCATTGAATTCCAAAGTTCTCACAGAAAAAACTTGCCCGCCCATCCTGGCCCTAGAAAAGCGAGGCATCCTGAGCAATTTCAGTGATTAGATCTCAGAGCCCTGTCTTGATGATAGTTTTGGACTCTCTGTTTCAAGTAACGCGGGCCACGGTCTCTAGTGGCTCTGTAGGCAAAAGTGAGCGCCTTAAACTCAATCCTTCTGTTGACAGGCAGCCAGTGGAGACTCCGCAGATGAGGGGATATGTGGTGGCGGAACGCAGGTAGTCCAATATACAGGCTATTGGAATAGCGAGTAGTCAAGCTGGGACGTGACCAACGCGTGGACCACTGTCTTCCTGCAATCCATAGGCAGGAGATGAAGGAATCTCTGTAGGGCTCTCAACTTCTAGAAGTAAGATGAGGATACTTGGCAAATCTGGGCCTTGCAGGAAAGGTCAGAATCAAATTTGAACCCCAGATTTCTAGCTGGATTTACAGGGATCAGTGGAGGGTTTAACTCTGATGGCCACCAGAACTCTGGAAAGAAGGTGGGAAGATTGGTTTCAGAAATAAGACCTCTGTTTTTTCAGTGTTCAACTTCAAGCAGCTCTCCATCATCCAAGCCCAGATGTTATTCAGACATTGTTTGAAATGGGCAAATGCCTCCGGGAGAAGGGGACGAAATTTGGACCAGGTGCCTAGGGGGTCCGGGATGGGATGCAACAAGGAGGAGGGTGTGGCTCGTTGAAAGGAGGAATAAATTAATTGTAAGATAGATAAATTCTCGCAGAGGATGGCTGATGAGGAGACAGTGCTGTCAAGAGCCTTCGGCTTGATAAAACTTTGGACAATTTTAAAAACTTCTTTGGCTGGGTTGTCAGACAGTTTAATTTGGTTTGCATAATAGTCCCTAATGGTGGTGCGTTTTAGCCTGTGGAATTTTTTTAGGGCCGCTCTATAGAAGCATTTTGCCCCTGGACTGTAAGATTTATGCCAAGCACGCTCTAATTTCTTGCAAACACTTTTTTCTGCACGCAGTTCCAAGGAAAACCAAGGGGCAGAGGTTTTTTTATGGCAGAATTGGCTGCTCCAAGAGGGGCCACTCTGTCTAGGGCGGAGGTGACCCAGTCGTTGAAACTGGATACATCACTGTTTGGTTCACCCGTTAGCTGTGGGGGTGCATTTTGTAACCAGGGTCCCACAGTTTCAGGGTAGACCTTCCTCCAGTTTCTCCTTTCCTCAAGTAATGGTTTGGCACTCCCGCCCGAGGATTTGGTTACAAAATTGAAAGGAACTAACAGGTGGTCAGACCAGGTCAGAGGTCGCGGAGCCTCTACTTTCAGGTTGGAGTCATTAGTGAAAATAAGATCCCACATGTGGCCTGCTATATGGGTGGGGGCACACACGTTTTGTGTCAGGTTTAAACCCTCCAACGTGTCTGCCTATTGAGAGGCCATGGAGCAATTGCCATTGTCCATGTGGACATTGAAATTGCTAAGGACAGTGAATTTGGGATGTCTCAATGACAGATCCGCGATGATGTCGCATAACTCTAACAAATGGCAGGAAGGGGTATCAGGGGGTCTGTAGACCAGGTTCCCAGCAATAGATGAGGCGGGAGAGGTTTTAATACAATACAATCGATTGAAGTTGAAAACCCAGCAGTGTTGGTACCTGTTTTTAACATGTGTGCAAAGTAACTTCTGTCACAAGCGAAAGGAAGTGGCACACCAATTCTATCCTCAAGTATTTTATTCGTGCAAAACAACGAGTTTCAGCCGAAGTGGCATTTGTCAAGTCAATATCTATATAAATCCCTACATAGTATAAAGTAGTGTGTGTGTAATGAATGTACTTTTTCTTTTCTAAAGAAAAAGCACAGCCTGAACAATCATTTATTGAGTGCTATTGTTGCATGCCAGTGTATAGTGATTACTAACCTACACCACCTCCCCAGAGTAGGCCTCGGACTCTTCTGCTTTGCTACCCTCAGAGAGTCCAACGCTACAATGTGGTGTTTGGTTCCCAGTGAGGGGGTAATTGGGGTCCTATTACTTTGCACAGGCCTTGCAGCCTGCACAACCAATCGCCCAATTTCCTTACAAATAAATAATAATAAAACACGACATGTTAAATATTAAAGTAGGCCCGTACTACAGACCACTGCCAGTAGCACAACTTTTTCCAGAAAAGTTAAAGAACCATGCATTCAATTTATTTTCTACTTTTGATCAAAAATCGAGCTCTGCTGTTATAAATTAATTTTGATACTTAAATTGAAAAAGTACATTTAAAAATCATACTTTGTTCCTCCTAGATTATGAGTTGCAATACACCAATTACGTTGTCTTCTCCTTTCCTCCAGTGGCAGTAATTAGCATACCAGTAAGATTTGAAGAGGTATGCTGAATAGAAACAGTGCATCAACTTCTAAAGACAGAAATACGTTTTTGGAGCAAATTTGCAACAGTGATCTAGGAGAGGACATTAACACATAGCATCACAAAAGACCCAAGCAACAACCTCCTTTTGACATAAAGAAGACACGAGGATAGACAAGTGACAGAAGCTTTTCATCAAGAGAGTTGTGTCAAACATTTATCTTTGCCCACAGCAGGAAGGAAAGCTGTTCCCAAGTCAAGAGGAGGGCGTGGATCTTCATTTGAAAAGGTCTGGATCAGGGAGTGGACTTAGCACTCCTGAGAGGAGAGCCTGACTTTTTCCATTGGGGAAAGAGGCATTTGAGAAAGTTTGCAGTCAAGCAGGACAGGAAGTGATGAAAATTAGGGATGGTTGAGATTTTGCAGTGATTGGGTGTATGGAAGTCAACAAGTAGTGACTTGTACACTGTATAAAATGGCACTCCACAAACAGCTTTCTGTGGGAGCCCAGGCTGTAGAGAAAAGTGGACTGTAGGAGCCAGGAGCTTGTAGCTGTAAAAGACACCAGGATGACTTTCTGTACATCAACACGAATTAGGAGGTAGTCATTTTTGACTTCTAAAAGACTGGGACAAGGCACCAAATTCTCCTTAAGGAAGGTGCATCCTCACCATCTGAGGCCTGTCATTTAAGGCTTATTACAACTTTTTCTAGTACAGTTTGCAGCTGCCACAGGACTGTCACTAAGAGGTATCTTTAGAACTCTCTATGGCTATAACCTCTTTCCTTGCCCCACTGCAGAACTATGAAAATTAAAAATAATTAATTAAGGTTGAACAAAGGATTTGGGACCAGAGCAGGTTGACAAATTCATCCCATGTATTGCTTTGAGAAGCAAAACACCATAGATTGCTTTGAGATAAAATTTCCTGTTTCGAGCTTAGAACTCTGCACACTTTGCTCCTGTTCTCACCTTTAAACATGATAAAACTGGAATACACCTAATTGGCACATTTAATTCAGTTATAAGTCCGTAGTGTATGGTACTACTTGTATCTAGGGACTGTAAGTTAAAAGCTACAATTTCCACTAAAGTTGCACTGTGAAACACGTCTTCCTGGCAGCATGTGTGTGAAGTTTAAAGTGCCACTTTGACCTAAGTTAGTTAATCATATTTAAAAAGTAGGATTTAGTAAATTTAATGTTTTACATGTTCGGGCTTTGAAAAACCTACAATGTTGTTTTTTACTGTGGCAGGGCTGGCCCTCCCACAAAAAAGTCTTGGTTACAATATGACAATTTATAATACTTGACTTCAGTTTAGGAGCATTTGGAGCCATGATTTAGTGACTTATTGTAATAGTAATTTAAAATCCAACTTAATGGTCAAGTCAAGCCGGAATCAGAATTTATATCACTATTTTAGAATTGACACTTTTAAAAAGTTGTAATTTCTCTGCCTAAGTCAAATGTGCATTTCTGCCAGTAACCAGTGTCATCTGGCTGCTAATGGCTCACCTGCAGTGTTATTGGTATTGCTCCCAGACAGTGGACAAAAAGCTTGGGTGTGTATAGGCCTTTTTCTTCCTCGGGGAGAATGACCTGGGGTTATTCCCGGCCCGTTCCTCAGCTTCACGGGTGCCTACACTGTCACTGGCAGATGTAGTTCACATCTAGGCCTGCCGCTCTTAACCTTTAAATGAGCTTGGCCCCAAACCCAGTGGAAGGAGGGAGCTGCCTCAGAACTGGTTTGGAGAGACAACAAGGGAAGGTTTCCTCATTATCATAGCCACATATTTAGGTGGGCAGAGGGAGCTCTGACAAGGGGATCAATGGTTCTGCTGTGTTGGATTTAGGTAGAGAAGGGCACTGTGGGATAGGATACAGTAAAGCACATAGGAAGTGCTGTAAAAGTAGGTAGGGTCACCTCTGTGAACTTTTACCCCATTGCTTAGGGAGTTGCCAGGAGTTTCCCACAGGCTGGCACTGGGCATAAACATGACATCCCTTGTAACCCTTTCAGAACACTCCTGGACATGTGGAGAATTAGAATAAAGACTGCCCTGCTGTCTGAAGAACCTGAAGGAAGAATGGACCTGTTTGCCATGAACCCAGGACCCAGAAGTTGCCTGACCTCCTATTTGGGCTAAAGAGACCCAACACGCTTCTAGAGGTCTCTTTTCCTGCAACTGCTTATCCGACCAGTTCCAAGTGGAATTTCTCTGGACCCTGTTCATGGCCTCTGTTGGAGTGCTATCCAACCCCCAAGTGATACTCCAGTGCTTGACTCTTGTCTGGTATGAAAGTGTACACCTACTGACCAAACTGTAAACGTTGAGACTTAAAACTTTCTGCCAACATTTCCTGCAGAGAACTGGCGGGAGACTGGTACTGTTGTCAAGACAAAGCCATCAACATTAAAGTACTGGTTGGATTCAACTTGCTGGTTAGCTATGCTGAAGGAGGCCTAACTTCCGGGCACAGACTTTCGGCTTCACCCATTTGGACCGCTCCTGCCTTCGTCAGTGTCTGTGCCGGGACCCCGCTCTTCAGCAACCCACAGTCATCAAGAAATCCTTCAGGTCCAGCTTGCAGTTTGCCCCTTGACGACTCATTGACATTCACTTTTTCTTTAGAAAAATTGATAAATTAAAGGTGAACTTGCCACCAGGACGAAACAGGCCCCAGTATCTGACCGGCACTCCATCACGGTTGGCTTTAGGTTTTGACCCCAGCTAGTGCAATAACCGTGATTGACGCTTTGTGCTGTTTTTTTATTTTTAAATCTCAAAAGTCATCTCTCCAGTTGTTCTTATTGGAATTTTGTTATTAGGTGTCTTTTTATTTATTAAAATGTACTCTGCTTTTCTAAATTGGCCTAGGATTTTTCTTGTGATGTTTTTTCACTTTAGTCCTGCTTGAGTACTGCAAAAATACTTTACACATCCCTCTAAGTTAAGATTGACTACTCTGTGCCAAGCTACCGGAGTGTCATGCACAGGTTAATTTTGTGGTTCACCCTGACAAGGAATGTGGTTATCATTTGAGGTGGTGTTTCACCCTCTCTCATCGTAATACCCAATTTCTTACATTTCTGAATAAACTTTTCTCAATTCTTCCAAATTGCTTTGGGGATTTAATTCTGTTGTGGTCATAATTCAATGGTATTTGGTCGTGTTTGAGCCTATCATGCACCTCTCGGGGGAAACACCTGCTGCTTGTGCCATAGCTACCAAGGGTTAAGCAACGTTTTGCAGAGGTCTGTGTTGTGATCATCCAAGATTCTATTTTTTATTAAGTTGTTAGTATCGCCCCCTTCAAAATTATTAACCCACTTTCCGAAAGTAAGCAACATTTATTGTTTTGGGGCTACCCTACCCCAAACTTAGCATCATATGGACATTCCTTATTCTCCACAATCACAAGTCAACATGTTTCTATGCACGACCAGCCCCCCATAGGGTCAGGCACGTTCAGCAGAGCTGTAGTGTGGTTAACTACCCTTCAATCAGTAACCTGAAAATTGCTGTGAATTAATATAGCATTATGTGAGATCTATGACCATGCCAAAATGGGCCTTGTTAAGGTACCATCGAGCATGAGTTTACTCGGTAGAGGGTAAGTGATGGAAAAAATAGGGAAAATTCAAGAATTCATGATAACCCTCTCATGCCTACATATATGATTTTTCTGTAAGATTTTCCTAGCAAGCAATTGTTCACCATAGAAAAGCCCTCATTAATGCAGGTGACCCCGCAGGAGACAGGTGAAGCAAAGAAACATATTGGCTTGTGATTGTTAAGGATAATTGAAATCCTTTTGAATTTAATGTTATGATAGGGAGCCCCCAATAAATCTAATATTCCCAACGCTGACAAAATCTTAGTGTGAAATGGTAAGTAGAACTAATCACGGCTATCCATTCATTAAAATTTGGTCTTAGATAGAGATAACGGTGTCAAGAAGAAATAGCAGCAATGGACCGTATTATAAAAAGAAAATGTCTCTGTATTATTCCATACTTTTCAAGGTCACTGTTTTTGCAGTGTCGGCTTTATAATGACAAAATACTATTAGATAAAATATCTAAACACACTTTGTAGCAAGTCATAATAAATTGAGACTGAATATTGCACGCCAAAATGATACAAGGCAAGATATTGGAGGACAGAATGCTGCAAGATGACATTTTGATTTTTTTTTATAAATAGCTACACAGAGTGATTTATAAATCATAATCTAGTTTTTTCCATAAAGTTATTGGGTCAACCTGAATGTAGGACAGTTTACTGTTAGCACAATATTTCATGCAATTGTAATTGTGGTGTTCCAAAATGTGACACAGTCACCTGCTGGCTCTACCCATTTCCTCCCAACCTCATTTCAGAAACTGTCCACCTCTGCTCAGATTATGTACTATTCCTTATATTGGTGAAAACCACTTTGATATTCCTTTCTCAAATCAGGACTTCCCTTATCACACAATCACAGTCACTTGTCTTGTTTCTCCTATTTCTATCTTGTTTTGTGTCAACTGTTTTCACTGTCAGTTCCCATTACTGTGACCTCCTAATTCACATGTGAAGTGCTCTCCTTTTCAGTGCCTTGGATTGTTCTTCTCCTCCTCAGAGATTCTCTTGGAGATTCCCACCCCGGCATTCTAAGCTGAGGATGGACTCACGAAGGATGCCTTTTTGAGTACACACCTACACTCCCTTATTAGATGCTAGACTTTTCCTGTCCTAAATTTATTCTCCTCCATATAGTATGATCATGCTCAGTCCAGTTGGTCATCACCATAACCCTGTTTTCCTCTGAGACTTCTAACACTACGGTTTACTTTGCTACGTCATGCCACTGTGTAGAAGAGAGACTGGTGCATCCCACTAAGCTGTATCATTCCATGCTTGTAAGCAGTTGTGTCACTCGGACTTCAGTAAACTTTGGTGCATGTGTATTTGAGTGATATGTGCTATTGCATTTTTAGAACAACTATCTGAGTGATAATTGCCCTCTACACCTCAGTCGGCTGTACCTCAGTAACTGAGTGTCTGGTCTCCATGACACACTCACCCAGCCAGGATAAAACTAGGGTCGTATAAGATTACAAGAACAGGCACCTAACAACTTTGTATGTTTTTTTTCATGTAAAAGCTGGTGAAATGTAAAAAAAAGAGAGAAAAGTGGGTCTTGTGCAAATGTCAGGTGTTGCGGCGCACCAGCAGGCTACAGCCACTTGGCATTCATGAACTGCAAATCCTTTCACTGAATGGCCCACCTTCAAAGGTGCAAGACTTCTGTTTACCAATTGACGCTTAGGACCAAAGTCATCCCTGACAGGGAACAAGTCCATCTTTCCCAATAGGCAAACAATGTCTATCAAGTGCACTATTACCAAGCAGGAAGGGAATACCAGTTGCCAGTCGGATAACATTTACCCATTGTTGTTCAGGACTATCTTTAACCTTGAGAAGCAGTTGGTAAACAGCAGTGATGCACTGGCAGTTCCCTACCTTACCCACATTACAATTTGAGGGCTCAATTCCGAACCCTGTGCAAACAAGTCTTTGAACAGGAGTGTCAACGTATCTTAACACCTCATTTTGGTCCCCAAGATGGTGGTCTCAGGAACTGGTACTCTGCCTATACCTGTCACGAAAGTAAAGAAGTTAGGGATTCTTTTCAATGACAAATTGTTATTTGAAAATCAAATAAATATAGTAACATCATTCTCCTTCTTTGCTCTTAAAATTCTGAGGAAAGTGCTCCCTTTCATTCCTTAGGAGCTGCAGAAGACTATTGTTACTGCTGTTATGCTGTCCAAATTGGATTATTGCAATGGCCTTTACACCAACATGCATCAAAAACTTTTAAACAAACTGCAAGTCCTGCAGAATGCTGCAGCACATCTGCTACTTGGGATCCCTAGGTATCATTCAGACTCTAGGCTCTAATTCAGTTACACTGACTACCTATAAGGAAGTGCATTGACTTAAAGGCTCTGTGTATTACCTTTAAAGCACTCCATGATTCAGGCCCCGAAAATCTTAAATGCAAGTTTTCATGTTACACCTCTTCTAGGTCTTTGCGTTCTTCCTCAGCCAACAATGTGGCCGTTACTGAATTTAGAAGGTCACATTGGGGCAGTAGGAGCTTTGGTATCTTCACTACCAAACTCTGGAATGCTCTCCCTCTCCACTTAAAGAAAATCACAGTCCTTCTTCATTTCAGGAAAGTACTAAAAACATGTTTTTTTCAATCAGTAGGCTCTTGTCTTGATATGCTGATATTTCTGGCTTTCCTAGATAGTTTGTTTCTCTTCCTTCACTCTATCACTTCTGTTAGAGGCAGCGCCAAGACGCCTCCGGGAATCGGCACACATTATAAAATACATTTTCATTTTCATAGCTCTGCCTCGATAGACAGCCAATACAGCGTTGACCCAGCCACAAACAAATCAATTCACTAAATTCAAAAGTTACATCCTTACTGACTGAGCATCCAGCTGCATGGACTCACCTGGAGTGCAGCTACGACTGTATCTCTAATGGAGCTGTGGAAGGACAGTGAAATTAAGATTCTGATGGGGTGAAGTCAGGAACATTTAGGAAGCCACCTCAATTGGAAGAAGTCAAATAACTTTGCAAGGAAAGTTTAAAACTTTGCTCACCCCCCATAAATAATTTGCCACATCTTCCACTGAGAATGAGCCATCAGTGCTCTACCATGCCTTGTACCCTCTCAAACACAATATTTACCAACATATACCATGATACAGAACCATTGACGGTAGCCAACCATCCATGATTACTATCTCTTTCTGTCAAGGGAATTCTCAGGCACCTTTTACTACACTTAACTGCCATCTCAGAAGGGAAACAGTATTTACTATGCATGCTTTACATTGCATGCCATTACAATGCGGTCATTACAACGACCTTGTTGTGACATCGTTAAACATTGCAGCAGAAGTCGTTACAACGACTTGCGATAGGGCGCCGATGGTGTTGGATTTACAATTCAACACCTTCCCTGCTGTTGCACAAATTGGAGCTGGAATAGTAATTTATACTATTCCTAAGTCTAGCGCCCCCCTACCTCAAGTCGTTGTAATGACTTGCGATGTAATGGTTCACGATGTAACAACGCGGTCATTATAACAACCTTGTTGTAATAGCATGTGATGTAAAGCATGCGTAGTAACAACATATGTTCTCTCAGAAGCATGCTTAAGAAAATTATTGAAATATGTCATGTTTTACACCCCTTCTCTTCTCTAAAATCCTTAAACATCTGTTGTTCAAGTAACTTTTGTTTTTCTTTATTTAATGCTCTTTACTTATTAACCCGTACAATCTAGAGTTTGGAAACCCCACTCTATCAAGAGCTTTCTGTCACATATATACGACTATCATCAGTTTGCTGCACCATAAGTGTGGTAAACCTTTTATGATGCATTTACTCTCCTTTACTACTCTAACCATACTGGGCCCTTTACGATTAGACAATCCGCAGCACTCCCATTTACCACAGAGGCAACGATCCTCTGATGAATCTTTCTCCGTTGCTAGGAGGGGTGAAAAGTAGGGAAACCAAACACCACGGTAGCTGTCCCATGAGGACCATTAATTGACAGCCAAGTCACAAATTTGAGATCAGATTTAGGTACACCACTCTTAAAACCATGCTGTAGAAATAAAAGATAGCAACAGGAAGACCCAACATCCTTAAAAAGTTAAGTTGTGTTAGGATTATGCAGACCAAAAGCTCTGCAATAGCAACGAAAAACAAAAAAGGTAACACTTGATGTTTTGTGAGAGATTGCTGATTCTCCCTGCAACATATTAAGTCATTAGTAAAAAACACTGTTTGAATGGAAGAACCAATAGGACTCAATAATTGACTCAGACATATTTTGTTTAATTTGTTTATTGTGTTAAAGATTCAAAATTCATTGGCACGAGCAATTTCTTGAGAATTTGAGTTACAGATATCACAGTTTGTACAACAGTGCCAAACATTTAAGCTGGCTTTCTCCGGTAGTTATATTGAGAATCAACTTACACAGTTACAGAATCCCACCACCATTAAGGCAGAAGGATAGTTTGTTGTCTAACAGCTCAAGACCTACAAAGATGGGGAAAAAGGGTTCAAATATAAAGTCCATTAATGACGAGTCTATTGGAATAACAAGGAAATAAAAGGAAGTATAAAAAAATGGAAATGGTTCAGCAAGGAAGGTTTCCGTCCATCAGCTATTGACTGCAGCTTCAGCAAGGAAGTTCAAAAGTAAGAGAAAAGTTAATCAAAAATCGTTTAGCATATCATCCGGGTCTCAGAGTAGGAAAAATCAGAATGGCATTACTTCTTTTATAAAGTCTTTAGGAATTTCCAGTGATGTGGCATCACACCACTATCATTGTATGATCAAATTCACATAGTGTCACCTAGAACACTTGCAACAGTGAGAGTTTCCCATGCTAGTCATGAGAAATAAAAGATTGAGAGCCCACATAGGCCTACCATCGGTAAAATAATATACTATGTAGTCATCTATGCAATAGCTGAAATTCTGTACCCACAGGAATATTTCACTGTGAGCATTTAAAAAAAACCATTCAGTTATGTCAGGGTGTACACATGTACAGGACAAATACGGCAACATTTAATCTTTGGAAAATTAGCCATTGTAATAAGTCTGGGGAAAGGTCAGCTCTAGAAAAAAAGCATTTTGAAAAGGCCTTTAAGTTTGCATCACACGTTTGAATGAAACGAGCTCTAAACCAACATCAAATATAATGTAATTAAATAAATTCAAACAAAGAACATTGAGAAGTTTCACAATTCATTATTACATGAAAATAGCTTAGAATGGAAATACTATACTTTCCCAACTTTTCTCAACATTCATGTAAGGGTATAATTTTCTAAGTTCACATCACAAAATTAAGTTGGCATTTTTCATAAACTATAGAAACTCTAGTATTACTATGCAAAATTTCAAGATAGTATCATGTCTCTACGTGTTTTTGCATCAACTTTTCTAAATGGTGCATTCGCAACAGAAATCATTGGAAATCCTAGGCCATTTTAATTGCATCAGTAAATGTTGATAAACAACATTTTCACAAGGACTCTTATTAGTGCAACTCATTTATCTGTATTAGTATTGCCTTGTATGTATGTTTTCTTCATCTTATTTTAAAGCAAGCTTTTATGGTGCTTCTACTACACTTGTCTGATTTTCAGGTGTCACAGTGTCTAACGTGTGCAAAGTGTATATTCAGCTTTTTGTGTCTTTAATTTGTAAATGTGTCATGTTTTGTGATTTTTAAAAGTCATGGTACATCAGCAAACCACAACCATTCTCACTTTGAACCTATTCTCTTGGACTTATCAGCATCCACTGACTGATTTGCCATTAAATCTCATGCTTTTATATGGGATACATTAATATTTGTTTTTGTTACATCTTCACAGTAATTTTAAGATGTTAGTAAACTATTTTATTGGAAGATACTCACATAACCCACTTCACTTCCTTCTTCACCAACCTCTCATATATAGCCCACATTAAGTGGAAAATGTAGGTGCTTGCGATTGACTAACCGTTTGGTCAGTGTGAAGCTTAGTGCACTAGGCACTGTGTGCTACTAAAGTCACCAAAGGCTGTGAAGGGTACAAAGTGATCTTTCTTTATTTGCTAATTGAGAGCACGTTTGATTATTTATATATACATAATGTGTATAAGTGTATCTCTGCTGTGCTGATGTTACACTGCTAACCAGAGCCGAGGCATCCAGTAACATCAGCATTGAATTGTTGGGAATATTTTTTTTTGCACTTTTATTTAGCACAAACCTGACCCAAAGGTATTGAAGCACATTACATGAGCGTCATTTACATTGCACATGGACAAATTAATTTTTTCCATGCTAGGCGCTAGTGATTTGTTTCTTTAGTACTGAGGAATGAAGCCCTTCTCTCTATCATTTACAGAAGACATGAACATATGACTGTGAAAGAATGAAGAAGGACTGTAGTGAATGAGATTTGAGTACCAGACTTTTAAATATGTCAAGGGAAATTATTAAAGATGCAGAACCATTTATAAAAGGTGTATATATTTGCAGTTGTAGAGTAATCTTCTGTGAAGAATTGAAGAGAAAACAAAAATGTTCTAAGTGAGGGAGGCTCACAAAGATTCATAGGAGGGCCAGTTATTTAATGTATTATTTAATACATTAGTCTTGATTTGTGGGTGTTCGGGTGACAAATATGGAGAACGACTCAACCTGGTAGTTATGTTTGTGTTGTATCAGAACTTTCCTTTAAGAACCACATTTGAAACAAGCGGGTAAATTATGGAGATTGTAATCCAAGAAATTAATTAAAAATGAAGACATTTTTGAGGTTTCTGCAATAACATTGTAGGCAGTAGTACATATTCATTAATGACTATAGCATGTTATCCACTAACATGGGTGTGGACAACTTTGCCTATCATTAGTATACCTGGCATTTAATTCCCATAGCTAAAGGAATTAATATATGTTCATATTAATTATATACTTGCAGTAACAGTTTACTGAAGTATCAGGAAATAAAGGGCTCAGATAAACTTAGTTTCACCAAGAGCTGAGACAGTAAGACCCACCCAATATTATATTTACTTTAGAGAATCACAAGAGTAACAATCATTTGATTAAACAAATAGGTCTGGCTTGTTTTAAGTAAATGTTTCATAATAGTCCTCTGTTGTTAAGTTATATGTTTGGATGTAGTGTCAGCAATACAGCCAAGGCACCAAAATACTAATTAGGTTGCATACAGCGCAAGCACAGGGCTCTAGTTCACATCTTTTACGCCATATCCTTAGTTACACAGACTACATTTCTTGTACAGGGTATCAGTTAGGCTTCTTTGGCCACACCCCTTTCAGAAACCCCATCACCTTTCCTTTGCTGTAAAGCATGGCCATTGGCTGTAATGTCCTGCACCTAAATTCTGGGTCCATTCCTTGTGGCAGAATCTACATCTTCACGTGGTCTGGTCATTCATGCTCCACTTTGTGTGGTCTGTTATTCATGCTCTTCCAACGAAAAACAAACAGCACGATTCATAAAATTGAACTTACACTTTTGTGACAGTTTAGAATTGTTTGCTTTTCACAAAGGTATTTTACTAGTAGTATCTATATAAAAAGATAGGACTGTCTGAAGTATGCAAAAAGTGATTGTAGTTATGCTTGAATTAATCTCAGCCAGTGGTAATTTCTCAGGCCGCATTGCAACGTGTTCAAGGAACTCACGTGTGGGCAGACTCTTCCTACTTAGGGGGCACACTGTGCATCTGTAATCAAGCTATTCCTGGCTGTTGAACATTAACTAGGGTGAAACTGGTCCAGGATTGCTTCTGTTCTGGTTCAAACAGGACCTGGCGTGGCAATTGAGACTGGACTGTTCCCATTGTAGCAGGGTCAAGGCTTATTTCTATATGGCTGAGCCTAAATTGAGCTGGCATGGTATGTAAAATAATGGACAGGAATGCAGTCCAAGTGCTTACCAATGGATGAGAATGATTCAGACTTTCCATCCATCACTTTATTGTATACTTTAGAGTGTTGGTCTAAGTTGGATGAGTATGCCCACACTTGGGTCCCGTGCACATTGTGTCACTGGAACCAAGCGATGCCGGGTGATGAGCCCTAACTAGGCCAAAACCAGTCCTGGGTTGCATAAGCTCTGGTTCAGGGAGAACCTGGTCTGGCAGTTTGGGCTGGACTGTTCCCATTGGTGAAGGGTCAAGACTGATTTCTATACGGCTGGGTCCAAACGGAGGTGGCATGGTGTGAAACATAATAATGGACTGGGATGTGGCCTGAGTGATTACCAGTGACTGAGATTAATTCAAACATTCTATTCATCACTTTTATTTTTTATACTTTAGCGTGTCATCTTGAATGGGATGGTTTTGCCCACATGTGGGTCCTGTGCACACTGTGTGACTGGAACCAAGCTATACCTGGCTGATGAGCCCTAATTAGGGCAAAACTGGCCCGGGATTGCTAATGGTTGGGTTTAAGGAGGACCTGGCCTGCCAGTTCGGGCTGGATGGTTTCCATTGGCACAGGGTCAAGACTGATTTGCATATCTCTTAGTACACACTGAGGTTGCATGGTGTGTTAAATAACAATGGACTGGGATGAGGCCCCTACGATTACCAGTGTCTGAGATTAATTCAAGCATTCCATCTATCACTTTGTATAATTTAATGTGTAATAAAGGCCGCCATGTATACAGTCCATGCGAAGATTGAACGGTGCTCTCTATAAGGGCAAACTGAAGTTAGCATTTTAGGGTAAGTGCCATTTTCACTTCGCTGTCATTGGGGCAGCTCCATGATCTGTACTTTGAAAACCAGATTGAAGTTTCATCACAGCCTGGTTTCGGGGCTTCAATATACTTACATACCTGGCTTGGTCCAATAAAAACAATTGGGAGACATCAACTTTTATGCCTTATGCAGAGAAATCACTGTTCTGTCCAAAAACTGCCACCCAAACTTGCAATTCTAGCTTGTAGCCTCCTGGTCCCATTGATCATTTCCTGCTGAGCACTCCATCTAGTGTAGGATATCTGGGACAATACCAGCAACAATGATTTTTGAGGGAGGTGACCTTTGAAGGTGGAACACCTTATGGTTGGGCCTTATCACCCTTCCAGTGGCATCTGTTCCCCATTAGTACTGACATTCTGAAACCACTACATTGTACTTTATTGGGGCATTACTGAAAAAAGGTTGCACCATCTGTTGTTGAGGCAGGCAACATGCCATTGACTGGATGTTCAGTTGCTGTGATATAAGGAAAACCTGCACCTGCATTGAAGAAGAGGAGTCAAACTGGCCTGCCCGGAGGGGTGGGGATGGACCAAGTGAGCAAGCATTGGTAAATGCATTAGGTTTCGCCTCTGGGGTTAATAATAAGTTGGTGAATAGTTGTGGAATATAAATTCTGAAAGTCTGTTCAAGTGTTATTACTTGTTTTTTAAGAAAGGCAATATATTGTGTTGTTACTGGTGTTATTATAAAGTGGGGATATTAGGTAATAGAGGTACAATCACAAAAAGGGAGTTGCCCTGGACCATGAAATGTGTTCACATGCAGGAGATTAACCTGGGCCATATGAGAAAATGGGCCATCTATATCCTCCTAAGTGAATTCTAAAATGTATTGCTTAACCGTAAACCTGGTTGGTGAAAATGTTGCACGTCTATATTTAATCACATTGTCCGTCATTATAAGCCTATGCTTAATACAACATTTTATTGCACAAAAGACTTGTGAATTTTGAATAAAACAAAATATTCGAATGTTGTGAATTTTGCTGGCATACTTATTTTGCATGACCCTATCTCTGTGCTTCTTGAATTAGAATTTAAGAGTAAAATAGAAGCAGCATCAAAGGAAATTTGCCAATCACGAGGGTGGGGGAAGGGATGGAGAGAGGTGGCAAGGAGAGCAGGAGGTGCAGAAAGAAGAGAGTAAGAGACAGAGGGTAAGCGGGAAAGAGAGGTGATGTGGCAAAAAAAGCATAACACTGAGGGGCATATTCACAAGGATTTAACTCCGAATTATCCCTACGTTAACGCATCAAAAGTGGTGATATAATTAACACCCATTCACAAGCTGGTGCAAACTGCAGACAACACCAGTATTCCCGCGATAACTGCCCTCAAATGTATCTCCATGGTGGACACCACCAACCAACACTAATGAGATGCAGAGTAGGCATTCCCGTGCAAAAACATACGAGAAAACCACAACACCACATTAACAACGAACTGCGAGATCTGCGAAGCGAAGGAAAAACAGGAGATAAACTGTGTTAGCACCAGGGATTTTACACCTGCCTTTTGCTGGTGTTAAGCTAGTGTTGTTGTGTGTCGATTTAGACACCGTATATAGGTTTCCCGATTTATGTCCATATTTAGGCACAATTCGCATTGCCCATATTTAGGCATAGAAATTCTACCCTTATTTAGGCATTATTCATGCTAACCAAATACAGGCATGGCCACCTACATCCGTTCATCTACGTCACAACGAGTTCTTGGAAAACCAGACTCTTAAGCCTTTAGGACTTCCCCTTGCTTGGATATTGATTTCTCCAAGAACTCATTTATTATGCATGAACATCTATTTCGTAGGGGTTCATTCATGACGTTCTTCTGCCCGACTTTTACATCAATACTGCCATTCCCAAACACCTTCAAGGTATAAATATACCTTCCCTTACCATGGCAAACCACGGTTCGGTTGCCTACTTGCATGACGCGGCTCGCCACGGCAAGTTCAGAAGGAAATCAAGTCCCCGCCTGACGCACTGACCAGACACTGTCATCCTCCTCGCAGAGAATCCAGCTCCAGTGTTTCTGACTCCCCTTGCGGGGTGTTAGAGATCGAGACTCGGAAAGAGATTCCAACCTCACTCATTCTAAGGTTTGGAGTTGTCAAGTACCTTAGCAGCTTCAACGGATTCCACAGGAGCAGATGCTGGATCTCCACTCCTCCACTCCGCTACCGCCAGCTAATAGCTCACGAGCAGCAGAGCGGGGGAAAGGGGAATTGGACAGAAAAGAGAGACTGCACCGTGTCTTCTTCTTGGACTGGATTCGGAGCTTCTTCCTCACGACTCCTGCAAAGAGAGTTACTCAACAACTATTCTACAGTTAATTACACTATTAGTTGTGGAACTTATTTACTCACTATACCTGTCCTGACACAGTGGGTAGCTACTCTCTGGTTTGATTCGACAGATGTCTTCTAAGGAGCAGAGGAGTTGAACTGGTGGTGTGTGAAACCCTGTAAATAGAATCACATGTAAACCCAATTACCTACTACCTTGCTCCCCTCCCTTCACCTTGTCTTCTTATACCTGTCTTTCCCTTAGAAGAACCTTGTCCTTTACTGAATGCTCTATAGTTCCAACTTGCAGCCTAATCCTCTTGCTGGACCCAGAACCAAGCAGGTGATGTCCGTCGGTAGTACCCTTATATATATATATATATATATATATAATTGCATCTACATGGAGATACAAGAAAGTCTTTTAACTCTTCAGTCTTATTTCTGAATTCTGTCTCGCTGATGGAAGGCTTTACTGCTGCAACGTCTTAGAATGAAAATCCTATTCATGTGACTCTCACTCTCTCAAACTCTGTTGAAGTCTGTGAATTTAAATCCTTGTCCTTCTATTTACACTGTCTCTGGAAGCTTTTACTGAGCGCTGGCAATTCCACGAAAACATAGATAATAATTGAACTTACTTCTCAAGAAGAATGTTCGCCAGCCTTATTTCTTGTTTACCTCCCAACTAGGCGCTGTGAGGCAAGGAGAGTCCTTGGTTCTTCCACACTCTTGAGGACTCCGCCAAACTTGCAGATGAAAAGAAACTCTGTAGAATCCTGGAAACTCTGAATTGGTACCCAAGGAACCCTAAACCTCCTTGTAGGCACACTGACTGGAACCTTAACTGAAGGAAGCGCGGAGCTCTGAGAGAACACCGCCTTCACGGAAAATTCGACGGTTGAAGTGCGCCACGCTCAGAACGAGCGCGCGCCACATCAACCCAGGATGCCTGCACCGCTGCCAGAGTGAGCACTGAGGAGAAAGACTGGCATAGCAGCGGCCATCTTGGGAGAGGGAAAAAGACTACAGTCGTAAAGAACGGAGGAAGGCAGAGAGCGATCTCACTGAAACCACTCTTCGCCCCCCCCCCCCAGGCGCCAAGCCCGACTCCTGGGTTGTATACTCAACCTGGGAAATCTAAACCTAGACTCTCCAGTCCTGACAGGAGTGGACTAGAACCTAGAGGGACTTCTGGCAAATCTCGGCAAATCTTGGCAACTATAGCTAAACTAGACTATAGACAAACAGCACCTACTTCTTACCTCGTACTACACTTAGGTTAGGTACACTGGGGTAGAACTAGCTAGAAGCATCAGATGAGTATTAACATTTTAGCCTGTGTTATTTATGTATGTATTTTTATGAATATCTGTCATAGCTTTGAACCATGCTATTGCAGTATTATTTTATCTTACTTTTAACGCTGTACGTATTATACTTCGCATTCTGTCTTACGATTGTAGCAGTTCATATCTCTTGCACGTGAAATAAGACTGTTCAATAAACCCTTTTTATTGAAACGCCCGTCTACCCATTTCTGTGTAACTCTGTAGAAACGAAGCATGCATGATTGACTGAGTGAAACTATCATCTATTGTTTCCACGATTCTGAGATTGTTCCGATTCTAAGGGAAACAAAGTTGTCATGTTTATGCGGTTGTCAGAAACTAATTCCTTCTTGTTTATTAGAGAAGTTTCTAGTGACCTCTGAGTTAGCTGGCACACACAAGTAATTAGGTTTAATGTACTCGATAGAGACATACTGACCTCAGTCCTATGTCAAAACTATAATGTATATTATTCCAATGCGCAGAGCTTATCAGGAATATAGGAACTACAATACATGGCGCCCAACGGTTTGCTAAGGCACTAATTTAATGCTAGATACTGAAGTAACTCAGTCGTGCTTTTCTCAGAGACCCCTACCCATAATACTCCATAAGACGCCTAGAGTGGGTAGGGATAATATCCGCCATAGCTGAGTAGGACAAAAATCCTATGTATTAGCTGTTTGGTTTGTTCAACGTTGAAGGATACAGTGTTCCAAAATATTTTGCACCTTATCTTTGTTCCCTTGAAACTTGCACTGCATATTTCATTAAACAATGTCCCAAAGTGAGGTGGAGCTGTACCCGACGAAATCGCAGCAGCTTTTGATTATACAGGTTTTAATGAAACCAATGAAAATGCGAAAATCATCACTCCAAATTTAAGGAGAGCCATCACTCTAAAACTTATGAAACATGGCCTAACACCAAAAGGTGGTAGAGCAGTTTTTGTGATAGAGGCACATGAATCTCACCAGACAGAGGTATTCTATTCATGGATAGTATTCCCACAATCAAATCCAGTAACTAAAACGTTTCAATTCTACAAAGAAGATGAACCACCTGAGGAATATATTCCTTTCGAGGATATTGAAATGCCACTCACATGCCCTAAAACATTACAATCACATTACCAGGCTCGGTCCACTAGGTAGACCAGGAGCAACATGGCCAATTTTAGCCGGCTACACACCTCATACAGATATTGAAGAAATGTCAGACGTAGAATTTTTTGCTCAACTCAAGGAGTTAATCAAAATATATAGACAATTGGTTCAATATGTTATGCAGACTTTCATAGTCCAACCAACAAGGCAAGACAAATCTCTCACCAGGGGAATGAGCTAAAAATCACACCACAGACTTTATATGCAGTCATGGGTAAAATTCCAACAAAACGTGAACAAATTCCATTCTGGATAGCTCAAAAAATTACTCAAATTGAAGCAGTTTTTCCTAATTCCAGCCCTTATGAGAAACACAGAATTCTAACAATCTGTTTACCAATGGGGATAACACCACATCTGGAAGACTGCACCACTTGGGGCACAGTCTTTGCTGCTATCTACACTAAAACACATGGTGTTCCGTCTATGGCAGTAATAACTGATGTCCTGAAACAAATTCAAAACGAATACGGGGCAGAGCCTGCTCTGAATTTAATTATGAAGTTATTGAAAAATTTCGACCAGGTCTCAACAATAATATTATCTGATATTAAAGGAGAAGCAGCATCAGTGGCAATCCGTCAGAAGTTAAGGGAATTTGATGTAACAGAACAACCACATCAACTAGCCAGAACAATTGAAAAATCCTATGAAGAATTAGGCCGAGACAGTTTGGGAGGGAAACCAGTTAAACCACAACTGTCTGAAAGTCCTGAAAAGGCCTTTACTAAAAACAATCCTACCTCTTGTAAAAAGAAATGGGAAAATAACAAACAACATTCAAAAGAGAAAGATTCTCAATCCCGAGGTAGGTCTCCTCAAAAGGAGCCCTCTGAAAGGAGGTATAACCTCAGGAATAGGGATAATTTGAGAAAACCTGACAGGTATCAAGATACTGATACACGTTCCTCTCGTACCTTTCAGATATCGTCACAGACATCCGAAAGAAGAGGTCAGTCAGATCAAAAAGAAAAACGTGTGAAGTCCCAAGACGATCAACACATTCAGAAAAACAAACCAAAACCTCAATTCTCCAAGAAGAAAGTAGCAGGTCTGAAGATCAGACATGCCGAAGATTCTGAGAACACAACTCAAGAATGGAGAATGGGCTCAGACAATGTTGGACAGAGCAGCAGAAGTAAGAATAGCTCACCAGAACCTGAAGAGACTTCTGGAGACAGTGGACTTGAATGAGGACATTCAAGGTGACACTGTAGACACCAGAGTTAGCTCTCCACATAGGTTATATGAAATAACACTCCGGATGGAGGGAGACATACCAAGAAAAGTGAAAGCCCTCTTTTGGGAGCATCTTTCAAGGGGTTATGATATACTTCTAGCAGAACGGGATTGGCCACCAGAAATTGTCAGAGAGTGTCCACATGGCGAAGACATCATTATGCCAGCCATCTCTAACCATGTTCAAGTACATTTAAAATATACTTATGCCAGGAAATGGGCAGTGGCCCAAGCCCCAGCATTATACAAAAATCATGTAGGATGGGATGAGGACTCACCTCACCATAAGATCCAGTTACAAAATCAACCAACTGAACAAAGGCAGTATCCAATGAAACAAGAAGCTTAAAAACAGGTTAAGGAGATCTTAGATCAACTTGAATACCAAGGGGTGATTGAAACATGCACCTCATCAATGAACAATCCTTTGTTTCCTGTTTCCAAACCAGACAATACATATCGTCTAGTTTTGGATTACAGACACTTAAACTCTTGTTGTAAAACATTTGCAGTGCAAAATGCACATAGTACAGCATTAATGAATAACATTGTGCGTAAAAAATATAAAACCACATTAGATATTTCTAACGGTTTCTTTTGTCAAAACATAGCACCTGAAAGTAGGTATTTGACAGCTTTCTCAGTAAATTCTGTTGTCTCCCTCAGGGATTCAAGAATAGTCCAGGGTTATTCTCAGCAAGGGTAACAGAGTTACTACAAATTTATGATGACGAGGCATTGTCATATGCCGATGACATCTATCTGACAGACGATGACCTCAAAAGGCAATTGAACAGGGTGAATACCATTATACTGGGCTTCCCCTCTGAGGGTTATAAATTCAATTTAAAAAAATCAATAATTGCCCATCTCAACGTCCTTTTTCTAGGATATGAACTATCAAGTGAACAAAATAGATTGGCAGACAACTTTTTAGAAAAGTGTGCACTGCTCCAACCTCCAAAGACAATGAAAAACTTACAGTCGATTCTAGGTTTCCTAAATTTTGGAAGAACATACATTCTAAACTATGCAAAAAAGGGTTAAACCTCTCTACGAATTAATCAAACCTGATTTTAAAATCACACATTGGACACAGGAACAAACAGATGTCCTGCGTTCACTTCAAGCTGACATGTAAGCAACAAAACACTTACAAACACGCATAAACGTACGCAACTTAGTGATCCAAATCATTCCGGGTCAATGCGGATTCACCTACTTAACTTTTAATGAAGGTGAAAAAGTACCAATTGCATACAAATCACATTTGTATACGCAAGCAGAAATGAAGTTTTCATTGACAGAAAAAATTCTGACAGCAGTTCAACCCTCTGTAGCAAAAGAAAGAGCCCTAGGACAGGGGAAACGCATTATGGTCGTAACCCCTGTACCAGCCTTAGAGGCAGTTACAAAAGCGAGTATTCCGTAAGCAAAAACTTTACATCCAAGATGGATACAATGGGTTAATTCTCTTGTTGTAACTGATGTTGAATATGTTTTTGATCCTCATTTAAAAAGACAAGCATTCCTGCAAAACGAACACGAATTTCTTCTGCCTACTGAAATTCTCTCTCTTGACCAGTACAAATTTATAATTTATACTGACGGATCTGCACAACCCGCTACGGTGGGGTAAGCAAGCCTATAGTGCAGCATGCGCGATCGTTAAAGGTCGTATGCTCGATGGCAAATTTAGACCAATGGTCACAAAAACACAATCTCTAGGAGATTGTACAGCTCAGCGAGGTGAACTTCAAGCATTTAAAATGGCACTTGAAAATACGGATCGCGAATTCCCCACACTCATAGTGTGCGATTCTTTTTATTGTGTTCGATCATGTAATGAATATTTACAGAATTGGCTTCAAAATTGTTTCAAAGATGCAAAAGGTGGCACAATCTAGCATAAAACGCTTTGGGAACAAGTATTTCAGTTGCAAAACGGACTACAAAACACTCACGTGATACGCACGCTGCGTCATCAACGTGATGGCGCTCACGTTGAAGGGAATTCACTGACTGATAAAGCTGCGAAAGGGGCGGTGCAAACGGCTTCTGTAGCTGCAATCACTCGTTCAAAAACAAAAATAGACAGTGAAATAATACTGGCTGTCAATGCTTCAAGCAAAGGCAGCGATGCAGCGTTACCTAAAAGGTTTCCACTCAAATACTCATATATAATTGATGCAAACAATGTTCCGTTTGCTCGAATCCTTGGAGTGGGGGATAGGGTAATTCCAAACATGGAACATAGATTAGGACTAATCCTAGCAGCACATGAAGGGATTGCCTCTGCCCATGCAGGTGTTTCTACCACAGTATTGTTATTAAAACAGAGATATTGGTGGCCAGGCATTAGGAAACAGACCAGGAATTATGTTTTGGACTGCGAAATATGCCAGAAGATGAAAGTCTCAACTGTGAAACGTCCTGCGCAGACGCCCCTGTTAATTTCAGATAAACCATTAGCATGTGTTTACCTGGACCACTGCGGTCCCTTACAAAGGGATGGTAACTATAAATATATCATGGTCGCAGTGGATTTGTTTTCAAGGTTCCTTTGGATGTGGCCTCAGCGCTCGGCTGACGCTCTAACTGTTTTAAAAGATTTGCAAGTTTTTATCAGTACATACGCAATTGGCACACTACATTCTGACCAGGGTCCTGCATTTAGCTCTCGAGCTTACAAAGAAGCCATGGCCAATCTGGGCATAGCATTGCGGTATTCTTCTCCATTCCATCCTGAGGGAAATTCTGTTGTGGAAAGAAAAAACCAGGACATAAAGCAGTCTATAACAGCTAGGGTTTGAGGTTTGTGTGATGGATGGGTCAAACATCTTTATGGGGTCCAACGCTCATTAAACAATTTGCCAAGAAGTTCTCTAGGGGGTGTCCCTCCATATGAAGTCCTATTTGGAACTAGAATGTTGATTCCAGACCGTGACATGAAAGGCACAGTGGTGGAAAATAAAAAGTTTGATATCAAAGATTGTTTGGCTGTTTTACAGGACTTAAATGAACTAAGATCGAAACAAAGCAACATGTTCCTGAAGCCAACCACCACTGGGGAAAAACCTACCGTCCCAGCAAGGCCTGTCTGGATCCCAAAGCTTGGTGATCTAGTCAGAGAAAAGATTGCAGACAAGAAGGAATTTGGGCCTTCTTACAGACAACCAGTACCTGTCCTAGCAATCCACGGATCGAGAACAGTACTACTGCCGCCCCTTGCTGGTAAAAAGGAGAAAAGATTTGTGTCCATCGACCTGATCAAACCACAGAATGTGTACGATACTAAGCAGTAGGCCAAGTAGACTCTGACAATGTAGTAGGCGCACTCTGCTAGCTACAATCCAAGAGGTTCAAACTGATAGACTCATCACCTTTGAAGATTCTACAGTGAGAAATGAAGGACTAAGCAACAAAGCTATGAAACTCGTCCCTCTTGAGATCCAAATAACAGTTCATCCTGATATACCTCTCTACAACGAAGTAACAAGTGATCCAATGGTTCCGACGAATTTACCGAATTCTGATGCAATTCAAACCATTGACAGAACTGCCTCTGGCTATTTCATTAACTTTGATACGTTTTCTGAGGATCCCAGTGAACCTGACACGACGCTAGCACAAAGAACTTTCAAAGAACAAGCAACAGACTTTTTTCATCTCCTGAAAAAGACTTATCTGGTTTCACCATGGATTGAACAATGGATTGTTTTGGGACTATTCTTCTTTCTCTTTGGTTGACTCTGGTAATAATTCTGGGTATGCTGATAAATGGAAGATATATTCAAATGGACACAGCAAGTAAAAGAGTGAACTTACTTCTCCAGCCACACAAAGCATCCCATCGTGAAGCAAGAGACTTGTCAGCAGTGAACATCACAACGGTTCCTATACCAGATGGTATAGTTTGGGACAGAACTGAATATGACATTTTTGGTCCGTCGGAACATTTGAAGATGCCACACTTATTTAAAATTTCATTAAGTGACTTTATTACCTCTAGTACCTTTTCTGATGATTGGGACTTCGAGACTGTTAATAACATGATGTCTGATCTAGAAATGTCTGCAGTATTCACAAATCATTAATATTTAGTGGGTTCATCAGACTATGAACAAATGTATTGTTATAACCACTATGGTCATCATTTCTTGAAAAAAACTGCATCACCTAAAAATGTATTTATGTATAATCAATGGGAACATTGTCCTACACCTCCAAAGTGTAGCTCAAAAACTTTTGCAATTAAATTTCCATATTTTTCAGGTTTCAACCTATCAAATTCAGAATCATTTTATTTTAAGAATCTAAATAAGACAGGAATGAAAAATATGTTAACCAATACGAAACAGATTTATTCTGCAGCCTTTATTGCCCAACTGTCTAGACAGGGTCTCGACTTTTGGAAAGACAACATTGAGACAAAATCTGTCTGGGGTACAAAAGATTGGCAAGTGCAGGGGGAAGAAGCTTTGTTTAGAGCCTGTATCATCCCTGAGCAGATTATGTTTTTGAATGATACTGTCCAACAAACGTCATGCCTTGGGTTAGCTAAGATCAAATACATGAACATGCCGACCATACCGATACCTGCAAGTAATAGCACTACACGGGGGGAGGTCGACGTACATAATATTTTGCACCACAACAGATCAGATCCAGAATGGAAAAAATTGTTACTCTGGCCTACAGACATAAATAGGCCAGACCCATGCTATGTTTAAAGACAGCATCCAGTGGTAGTAACAACATACAGTGTAGGGAAACTCTTCCTTGATTGGCTACAGAAAGCTACACTGCAGGATGTAAAATAACACTTATCTTTACTTAAAGAAGGCGCAGACCGTAGCAAATTCTTGCTAGGACCAAGAAAACCGCGTCAAAAACGTTTCATATATGCCAGTATCTACGCTGCTTATAATGAAATATGGAAGATTACCCAAGCAGAGACTGCAGAACGAACACGAGAAATTGATCGTATTCATTTAGAGAAATCTCACTCTGTAGTAGACAATGGGTTAACGACTCTGTCGTTCAGGATATATTCTTTGAACAGCATTGTGTCTTCTGCCATAGACATCATGGAACAAGACTTGGTCATGCTGCAACATGGTCATTCTCAATTACATTCTATAATGCTATTAGGCTGGACGCTACAAAACTTGAATTTGGGCTATGTGCCTTGGCGTTTAATCAACACTACGTCACTGTTTTCAGAATTCAATCTCACTGATAAACAGATCACACTGGCACAAAGGGGCGCAGACTACACGGTGCTGAGCATTGAAAAACTGGAGAAATTACCATTCACAGTGGCAGAAAAACCAGCTACTGAATGGATCATACATGGTAAAATTACTCTGCCTGTTACAACTTTCCATTTTCAGTATTGCCTAAAACATATACCAGCAGGCAAATATGAAAGGTTGGGTAAAGAATACATCAAGACATCTTGGGATTTACCTTACACACATAGATGTTGGAGTGGGGGGCGTGAAGTGTTTCTTAGCAGTACAAACTGTGAAAACGCACTAAGCGGTTCTCTCATTTGTCAGGGTATTAATTTACACGGGGCCTGCGATGGTTACACTACAAACTTATCCTGTCACCTGCAAGGCTCACCAGCTGCAGTGATTAATCCAATTTTTGGACTACTTTCAAATGGAAGTTGCCTCATGTTGAATGATCACAGCTGCTGTGGCATGTTGCCAGGTATCCCATATCTAGTAACGGTTACATCCAGGGTCACTTGCTGTATGCAAGTCTTGTTTCCACAAATACAGACAGTCAGGGACTCACCTCTATGGCCTTCGCTGAACATCTCTTCTATATGAATTGATACTCTAAGCAGAATGAAAGCCATTCTTTTACAACAAACTGTGCCACTGACCTCGGCCAAAGAAACCTATTATCTACAAGTTGCAAGGACTTCTGGCGAGATACAAGCCCTTTTGAATACAAACTACCCTATACATTTCTCAGAAATGTTAGAACGTATCTTAAACATGTCTGATACGACTGGTATTGTACATGTATTTAAGACCGTGTGTCCGGGACTGTTAGCACCTTTTCAAGCAGTCCTCTGAATAGTTCCCAACTTCTTGCACTCTGTGTTTGGCGGACTGCCACTACTTTTTGGATTCGTTGCAGGGATCCTATTTTTGCTCCTACTGCTCCGATATGGCAAGCCAAATCACCGACGTCACTCCAAGCACCATAGAGAGAGCTCTATTGGAGATAAGGTGTCGTGAGCGCATTGTCCAAATTTTGGGTTTACCTCATCTATGGGAATTAAATACTACATGGTTTATGTCATTCAGACCAATCTTGGAAGATTGCATCTTACCTGTTCTACGCTGCTTGCTTTGCAGTGAAGAATGCGTGCTAGACATCTATCTAACACTCCCATCAGTCATGCATACGGATATCGATACTCTGCTGGACCCGGTACCGGCCCATGCTGTGTGTTGTCCCCAGCAGCTACCAATCATGATGACGGCATTCATAGAGATCTCACAGACGCAAATTGCTACTGCTGAGGTACGAGAGGAAACAACAAGCATGCAGGTAACATCCGATACGAACATTGCTGATGCGACCAATGCTGAAGGCGATGCTTCTCATCTATGTGCGGTTAATCTTCTAAATGAGGTAACCCAACTTTCACTCACAACGGTAGATGACATTTTGTCTACATGATTAGATGATTTCATGTTTTCTCCGTCCTCATACACTGCCTTTTGATTCAGCACACAGTGTACCGGGAAGACTCTGAATTTGGCCTTCATTTTTTAAAACAAAGACTAAACTTGGAAATTTTTCCTCTGATTACTTTTTTTTTCAAAATTTGAATTTTTCTTTTTCTGGCACAGTAATCTGCGTACAGTAGAACTATTCATAGAGAACAGATTTCTTTAATACACTTTCAGAGACAATATGTCACCTTGTCAATAACAATTGATTTCTGTAACTTGACATGAAATGGTTTCGGACTTTTTTCTTCTGTATTTACGAGCCATTTCATAATGTGTATATATATGTATGTTCATTCGTTTAGCATTCAATGTAAATATATGCTTAGAATGAAACATTGCTTTAATATGTACAGCACCAATGCATTTTTATGCATAGCAACAGTTTCAATGAATTTTCCAATGTGTTTTTAGACATGTTGTTAGCCATCCATATGTAGCTATATTTTAGATATATTTAACATGTTTAGAATTTAGTAATGTCGTTCATACGAAAGTGGAGTGGGTGTTGTGTGTCGATTTAGATACCGTTTATAGGTTTCCTGATTTATGTCCTTATATAGGCACATTTCGCATTACCCATATTTATTCATGGAAATCCTACCCTTATGTAGGCATTAGCCATGCTAACCAAATACAGGCATGGCCACCTACATCTGTTCATCTACATCACAACGAGTTCTTGGAAAACCAGACTCTTAAGCCTTTAGGACATCCCCTTGCTTGGATATTGATTTCTCCAGAACTCATTTATTATGCATGAACATCTATTCCTTAGGGGTTCATTCACTTACCATGGCAAACCACGGTTTGGCTGCCTACTTGCACAACACGGCTCGCCACGGCAAGTTCGGAAGGAAGTCAAGTCCCCGCCTGATGCACTGACCAGACGCTGTCATCCTCCTCACAGAGAATCCAGCTCCAGTGTTTCTGATTCCCCTAGTGGGGTGTTATAGATCGAGACTTGGAAAGAGATTCCAACCTCACTCATTCTAAGGTATTGAGCGGACTAGAACCTAGCGGGACTTTTTGCAAATCTTTGTAGCTAAAGCTAAACTAGACTATAGACAAACAGCACCTACTTCTTACCTCGTACTACACTTAGGTTAGGTACACTGGGGTAGAACTAGCTAGAAGCACCAGATGAGTATTAACATTTTAGCTTGTGTTATTTATGTATGTATTTTTATGAATATCTGTCATAGCTATAAACCATGCTATTGCAGTATTATTTTATCTTACTGCTAATGCTGTACGTATTATACTTCGCATTCTGTCTTACGATTGTAGCAGTTCATATTTCTTACACGAGAAATAAGACTGTTCAATAAACCCCTTTTTATTGAAACGCACGTCTACCCATTTCTGTGTAACTCTGTAGAAACGAAGCATGCACGATTGACTGAGTGAAACTATTATCTATTGTTTCCATGACTTTGAGATTGTTCCGATTCTAAGGGAAACAAAGTTGTCATGTTTATGCGGTTGTCAGAAACTAATTCCTTCTTGTTTATTCGAGAAGTTTCTAGTTACCTCTGAGTTAGCTGACACACACAAGTAATTAAGTTTAATGTACTCGATAGAGACATACTGACCTCAGTCCTATGTCAAAACTATAGTGTATATTATTCCAATGCGCAGAGCCTACCAGGAATATAGGAACTACACTTCACAGAGGGGTGGGCATGGACCAAGTGAGCAAGCATTGGTAAATGCATTAGGTTTCGCCTCTGGGGTTAATAATAATTTGGTGAATAGTTGTGGAATATAAATTCCGAAAGTCTGTTCAAGTGTTATTACTTGTTTTTTAAGAAAGGCAATATATTGTGTTGTTACTGGTGTTATTATAAAGTGGGGATATTAGGTAATAGAGGTACAATCACAAAAAGGGAGTTGCCCCGGACCATAAAATGTGTTCACATGCAGGAGATTAACCCGGGCCATATGAGAAAATGGGCGATCTATATCCTCCCAAGTGAATTCTAAAATGTATTGATTAACCATAAGCCTGGTTGGTGAAAATGTTGCACGTCTATATTTAATCACATTGTCCATCATTATAAGCCTATGTTTAATACAATATTTTATTGCACAAAAGACTTGTGAATTTTGAATAAAACAAAATATTCGAATGTTGTGAATTTCGCTGGCATACTTTAAATTTTGCATGAACCTATCTCTGTGCTTCTTAAATTAGAATTTAAGAGTAAAATAGAAGCAGCATCAAAGGAAATTTGCAAATCGTGAGGGTGGGGGAGGGGATGGAGAGAGGTGGCAAGGAGAGCAGGAGGTGCAAAAAGAAGAGAGTAAGAGACAGAGGGTAAGCGGGAAAGAGAGGTGATGTGGCAAAATAAAGCAATACACTGAGGGGCATATTCACAAGGATTTAATTTCAAATTATCCCCACTTTAACGCATCAAAAGTGGTGATATAATTAACACCCATTCACAAGCTGGTGCAAACTGCAGACACCAGTATTCCCGCGATAACTGCCCCCAAATTTATCTCCATGGTGGACACCACCAACCAACACTAATGCAGAGTAGGCGTTCCCGTGCAAAAACATACGAGAAAACTACAACACCACATTCACAACGAACTGCCAGATCTGCGAAGCGAAGGAAAAACAGGAGATAAACCGCGTTAGCACCAGGGATTTTACACCTGCCTTTTGCTGGTGCTAAGCAGGATGACTACCTGCAGCATGGAAGGGAACACTGCCAGGTGCCTTTTAGGATGCCGGTATTCCAGATGGAAGGTGTCTGCCTAAGTTAGCACCACTAAAATGACAGTATTTCTGATTAAAACAAATGGTCAGACTTCGAGGAAGCTGATTGCCGCAGTCACCATGCTCCCAGTCTCACAGTGACACCTGGCTTCCAGCAGGGGCAGTGTTGGGCTGGGAGCTAAAAGTAGTGATGATGGGACTTTGCAGCCGATTATTGCCCATTCACAACGTATCACCTGCTAACGCAGGATTTTGTTGCGCCATCGCAATGATTAGTACGTGGGTTTTGACACCCCTTCCCTGTTACATGGCGATATTAATCAGGGTTAGGCAGCGGTAACTATTCTGCCAATAAATTACTATGGTGATAGTTATCGCACGTTCTTGTTAATATGCCCCTTATTAGCTTGTGACGACTTCAGAAATTACATACCAGTTTGTATAGCATGCACAATGTCTGACAATCTGCCAAGCTTTGTAAGAACAAGTAAAACCATTAATCAAGCCAACAAATCAAGAAAAAATGGAAGAGATTGGGGCCAAGGTTGTGAGGGGGAGGCTGTGATGGAAGGAGAAAAATAGATTGTGTGTCCTATGGAGATACAGCAAAATATGAGTAATGAGGGAGCGAAAAAGAATGGAAGCTAGGTGAGAATAAATAAAAGGGAGAGTTGGAAAATGAGAGCGAAAGCAAAAATAACCAAAGTAAAAAGGAAAGAAAGCTGCAATGAGAGGTAGTGACCAGAGAGAAGGACAGAGCGAGAAAGAGTCAGACAGATGGGTAGAGTGTAAAATAGGCAGAGAGAGAGAATACACATATAGAGATGGGTAAAAAGGAAAAACAGAGATAGACAGAGAAAATAGTGATTTTGTATAAATGTTGACAGGTTGAGGAAATTGTATATACAATGTATATTAAAGACCAGTTTCCAATTCTGTCCATCAGTTCAGGAAGCTGTTCCTGTATTACCCAAATTCACAGAATTGGGTTCTGGAGATGATGAAGCCGCAAAGGGGGGTGGGGCCGGCAGAAGAGATTGTTAAAAGCAGAATGTGGTTACACTGGTTGCATTCAACAGTGCAGATCTGCCCAACATGAACTTTAACTGGTGCCTATGTGAATATTAATTAAAAGGAGTCGGCTTCAAAAGAATGCAGGCAAACATTACTTAATGCGGTCAGCTGAAAGAGAAAAATGTATTATTTTTAAAGATAGATCAGAGAAAGCAAAGAAAAAGCAATTGTTGGTGCCAAACAAGTGTGCTTTAAATGTGTGTAGTCAGACGTGGCTTGCTGCCTGGACCAAGGCAAAGTGGTGAACTTGGGGGCGTGGCTAGAAGCCAATGGAGCAGGGAGCTCTGGTACGCGCTTCAGTCGTCAAAACCCCATTCAGCCACATCCTGAGCTAATCGGCGGGTTCCGGGGGCCATTTCAGGTGAATACAGCCCCAAGAAGAGGAAAAGGACGCGGCCAGGTGGTAGAAGGGGCCGCTAGATGGGCTGGAGCTGCTCTCCGACTCTAAATGAGGCAACCGTACCGAGAGGCAAGATGGCGCCTGCAGTCTTAAACTAAAGCCCACCGGGAGCAGCTGGGGATTCGTGCCCCTTGAAGATATGGGCTGGTTGGGAGTTGGACATGATGAAACATCAGCGTACTGAGGGATGTGAGAGGCACAAGCAAGTGGACAGAGCCGCAACATAGACGGAGGCCGGGCACTCAGTTAACCAGCTCGCGGGCAGCCGTTAAGAAAATGGCACCCGGGCCTTTGTTTGAGCTACGGCCGGCGATCCGTAGAGGAGCGGGAGGGGTCCGGAGATGATCGCTGGGCCCCGCCGGGCTGAAGATACTAAAATTAGCCCACACGAAAGGCCCTGAAGGAGCTTTGAGGTACAAGGGGAATGTGGCTGGAAGGCGCATCGGGAGACGGGCCACTGATGGCGGCAACCTCCTGAAGGGGAAGGCATTGAGGAGATGGGACAAATACCTACTGTGGCCTGGAGGAGAGGCCCCAGGCAAGGGGAGAGTGGAGGTCATTGGATATGGGAGAACCCCCCCAGGCACACCGGCGGTGACTCAAGACGAGAGGCCCTGATCCACTGCCTGTGATCTGGGACTTGGGAGAAGCACTCATGTCGGGAAAGCCCAGCTGCGGTCCACACACTGCGACACAGAGGTGAGCTGCCCTGTGGGAGGCAGGAGTGGCGGAGGGGGACTCCTGAAAAGAATCAACTAGCAGGGTGAGAAAAGAGGTAGCTGAGCAGGTGAGGGCTGGGCTCTCAGACTGGCCCCATTAATTTGACTGTCACACTCTGTCTGGGAGAACTGCATGGGACGGCAGGATGAGAAGAGCATGCCTGCTCCAACCAAATTGGTGAAACCCAGAGCAACTCACCCTATCGAGGAACTCCCAGGGCGTTGGCTGACGGACGATGAGTCTGCAGTAAAGGCTACCACCCCTGAAGCATCACTGCTTGGTGTTGGGACCCGGTTGAGAAATAGGGTCACAGTAACTAGTGGGGAAACCACAGTGGACACTGAGAGAGGCAACTGCATACATGGTGGTGCACCAAAATGGGGAGAGTCACAAAACAATGAGATCCGGAGCCTCAGGACCTTGGGATTGACAACCTGGCAGGCCCAGAGAAAAGAGACGATGGCCACATAGCTCAACGAGAGCCCCACACTCCATGACATACTTCAAGCCATCGAGACTTCAAGGGTGGCCGTGGAATCGAAAATAGACACCCTCAGAGAGGATTTGGGGCTACTGTCAGCAGGCCACAGGAGGCTGGCAGAAAGAGTCACCACCAATGAAATCGATATTAATGAAATCAGGCCAAAACTGTCCACCACAGCAGACAAGTTGGCAGAGATGGAAATGTGGGTGCACAACCTGGAGCTCAGAGCAGAGGACCCTGAAAATAGGTTGCTCCGTAATAATCTGAGGGTTGGAGGCCTCCCTGAAAAAGTCGCGGGGCTGACATGATCGAGTATCTAGAGAGATGGATTCGTACAATTGTGGCAGAGGAGGGCCTCTCCCCTTACTTTGCTCTGGAAAGGGCCAATAGGGTGCCGGTGAGACCCTCACGCCCAGTGGTGGCGTGACTACTGTTTTACAAAGACAGGGATTATTTGCTCAGTTGGGCCCGACGGTAGGGTCAACTCTTGGTGGACAACAGCACAGTCCGAATCTTCCCAGACTTCTCATGAGAAGTTCAAAAACAATGAGCATCCTTCATGGCAGCAAAAAGGAAACTACGCCAGTTAGGGGTACATTATTCAATGGTGTTCACAGCCAAATTGAGAGTGGCCACACCTACTGGGACCCACCTCTTCAATATGCCACAAGAGGCGTGGGACTGGATCGATCAACAGGCACCCCACAGACAAGACAAGACCACGCAGAACCGACGGGAGAGGAAAATGAACTGTCAGAAAGAAAGAGGAGGAAAGTCTCTGGCTGCCCCTTCTGAAGCTAAGACACAGTGAGAAAGGAACAGGGCCATAGTGGCAATAGCATCTCTCAGTGCACCTGAGGTTGGAGAAACATCCTCAATGACGGGGAGGAATAGAAGGGGGTAGAATGGAGGAGGGAGGGGAGAGGAGGGGGTCCAATGACGAAAACCGTGATAAACAGATCCAGTGACCCATCATATTACATGAATAAGTAATGCGCTGGATTGGGGGGAGGATGCTGCTCGCCCTCAGATTGCACGTCTTCCAGAGACCCTCTAGTACTTATTGTTACCTATTGCATAATTATGCACAGTTTAGATGGGGGAGAACCACTCACTTGTCCTGGGAAGCGGGAGTTTTGGTGGTTATAAAGTTCTTAGCTGTGGAAATGCAGTGAACATATATTAGGCAATATGGGGCCGGTGCATGACGTCGTCCATTGGGGTGCCCCGTACATTAACAGCTGACGTGAAAGCGCAGACCGGGAGCTATGTGAAATAGAGAAACAGAGGCCAGGGTGCCCATAGAATCGACAGGAAGTCTTGGATGCGAGGGAGAAGGTGGCCATACAGGAGAAATGACTGAGATGTTTTGATTATAAAAAATACATGGAACACACACCCATGTGGAAAGGGATAGGACAGGTAGCCTCTTGGCCTGGCTGGCTAATCTGACCCGCAGAGGTCATACTATAGTGGATATAGCAGATTGGACAGTACACCCCCTGTATAGACAGGCAGAGATCAACGGCAGGTTACTGTAATTTTATAGGACTTTATATAATAGCTTGAGGACACGGAAGGGGGGTGGTGTGATGGACTTCCTGGCTCCACTTCCCCTCCCTACCCTGACAGAAGAAAAATACGGACTTACTGGGGGCAGGTATTATGGAGCATGAAATAAGGGTGGCCAATAAAGGACTTGCTAGGGGCAAAACCCCAGGAACAGATAGGCTCCCTATTGAGTTCTACGCCTCCTATGTGGATGAACTAGCTCCAAGACTGGTGAGGCTGTATGCAGCGGCTAGAGAGGAGGGAGTCCTCCCCAAGACTATATGTGAGGCGCTAGTACTGCTCAAACCCTGCAAATTGTCCCTAGACTTCACAGCTTATGCTTATAGACCGTTATCTATGGCTAATCTGGACTTTCAAATATTGAGTAAGCTGCTAGCGACGAGACTCCTCCCCTTTATAACTACTCTTGTCCACCCAGACCAGGCAGGGTTTATCCTGGGGAGAAAACGGCCCTTAATATTAGACAACTGTTATATATGATAGAGACAAGCGGACAGAATGGGGAGAAGGAGCGGTCTTCGCTATTGACATAGAGAAGGCTTTTGATAGCTTTGAATGGGGATTTCTGTATGCCGTGTTGGAGCGGATGCGGGTTGGTCAGGGCTTTATATGATGAGAGCAGCTGCTGTATTCGGAACCTTTGCCAGGGTCTGAACGGGTCGTACAATATCGGAGCAGTATCAGGTGGAGAGGGGAACACGACAAGGGTGCCCACTCTACCCCCGCTATTTACTCTGGCTATGGAGCCCCTGGTGTGCCTTGCCCAAACAGGCGCTAGATATTTAGGCCTGCAGCTGGGAGGGTATACCCATCACATCGCACTGTATGCCGATGAGCTCCTCTTGTTTCTATATGACCTAGACAGGAAACTGAGAGGGGCTAGGGCCGTGATGGTGGAGTTTGGGGTGCGGTCAGGGCTCGGAGTAAATTGGCAGAAGTCCCGCCTCTTCCCATTGACGATAGATAGAGCCCCACCGGATGGTTTGGGGAACCTATTGTGGGAACCTCACTGCTTAAAATGGCTGGGGGTTAAAATGTATAATTTCTTGTCAGATATTCAAGAGGGCAACATAGGAGGGGTGGTGAAATCTTCAAAAGACAGCATTACCTTCTGGGGGAATCTACCTATATCTGTTGCTGGCAGGGTAGTCTTACTAAAGATGGTGGCTCTCCTGAGACTACTGTATTTTTTCACCACTCTGCATGTATGGATACCGAAAGCATGGTTCACAGAACTAGACTCATACATGACATCGTTCATATGGGGGCCGGGCCGGTGGAAGGTGGCCTTGTCAACACTGAAACGACCGACTGAATAGGGGGGATTAGCTGTCCCTGACTTTGAATCATACTATCTAGCGGGGCAGCTACAGAGGTTCACGCATTGGATAGCGGGGAGATCGATGCAAGGAAGGGAAATAGGGCCGTTCACCCCTGAGCGTGACGAGCTCCGACGAACCCTTCTGAGGGTTGGGGGAGCACCACTGGAATGTACAAACAAATTCAAAGTAAATAGAGCAATGTTGGGGAAGGTGCCTCCAGAGGATACAAACTCAATGGCCTTATTCACCGGACCTCTCAATGATGATGCTCCAGGTGCTGCCACGTGGGAGACAATGTAGATTATTAAGATACATATAGGTTATTTTGTTATGGTGCCCAGTTTCTGATAGCCCTAATTACTTGGTCACAGGTTTTGTTTTGAAAAGAACGGTGTTAAAGGGTTTCACTTTGAAAAGAACGTTGGTAAAGAGTCTTGCATTTATTAGCATTATGGTGAGACTATTTACATTTCTTACAGATACATCTTACACTCTATATTTTTTTGTCATAAGGCAAAACATGAACAACATGCGAGAAGACCTCTCGCATCTTGATATTATAAGCAAACCAATTAGCCATTGTAGATACATGACTAGGGGTGGGCGGAATTTGCAAAAGTGACTTTCGCAAATTATCGCGAAAATGTTAAAAATCTCCGCAAACACGCGGAAATATCGCGAAGATGCAAAAGTTTTTTTCCCACTCGTTCGCGGTATTTTCTGTGTGGTCGCGGCTCGCCAACTTACCCATGCGGTTGCTCGCGGGCACGGCCATCTTGTTTTCACTCTTCTCGCGGTGCATGATCGCGAGAAGAAAGACGTGATCGCGCGACCAATGACATTACTGCGGGCGCGAACTGTCGCGAGACAGCGCAAATGGCTACCAACAATACAACTTCTCGTGGAGAACGCGACCAGATTGTGAAAACTTGTCGGCGAACGCGGGGATTCAGGTAAGGCGATCGCGCGCGAGCGATAATGTGTTATTTTACAGCGCGAGCAAGAAACAAATTATCGCTAAGCTGCGGAATGCGGAACTGTTGACATTTTCGCGCTCTCCGCAGAACGCGAAAATGTCAAATTATCGCAATTTCCGCGAGCGGAACGGAAATTTAGCCCAGGCCTATACATGACCAATATAGGCTACAAGTAATCCTTCACTAACCTGATGTTTTTTAACAATTGTTGGTGGACTTTTTGCCTTGTATAAAGGAACATCAATATAAAATCTTTCCATGGATAATTATAAACAATAGAACATACTTGGAGAGCCTCTCTTCTATATCCACCGTTTTTTTACATTAGCACAATTACCTCTCTCCTCTTACAAGAAATGGAATACCGCTAATGAATAATGTGGCCCATTGTGCATGTTATTGTTTTCTCCCTGTGCAAATATTTGTACAGCAAATGCTAATCATTGTTCACTTCCAGATAGAGTTTTAGGACAACGAATGCTAAAGCAAGGGAACGAATAGAGCACTTAGAAATTAAACTGACATACCATGTAACGACTGGTTTCATGTACAGTGTAAATAGATTTGTTTTTTAATTCTTGTATATATTGTGAATAAGTCTATGTTTTGTATATATTTTGTAGCCCTGAAAAAGTCCCAGGTGGAAAAAACACGTTGGCTACTGATCGCATGATGTGATTTTAAAGAAAAACGAACGAATAAAGAATAAAAGGAATTTTTGGAAGAAGGAACAACTCCTACATTTGTTGTTTGAAATGATATTGTCCTACTATTTTTACTTGCATAATACGGACTAAAAAATTTGATTATATATACCTTTGACTGGAGAGTTGAGTGCTGAACCACTTTTGAGAATCCCTATAAAAGATAAAGACTGGGAGAACATACTAGTCAGCACCCCTAAGATTTCGAGGAACGCCCGCATCAGACTGATTAATTTTTACGTCCTACATAGGGCATATCTCACCCCAGAATGCAGCAACCATTATTTTCACAGGATAAATGTGGGGTGTCCAAAATGTGGGGTGCTCACGGCGGGTATGCTGCGTATGTACTGTGGTTGCCCAACGTTACTTACATACGGGCAGGAGGAGATGGCTGAAATAACAAAAACAACATGACGGGAGGTTCCCTGCCCGCCGGCGCACTGCCTCCTTAGCCTGTTCCCCTACAAATCTAAATCGAGGGTCACTGACAGTTTTCACGATTTGGCCTACATACTAGCCAAGCATGAAATCAAAAGCCGTTGGAAAGCACTAGGAGGGCCCGGATTATCAAGATGGAAAAATGAAGTGGAGAAATGGGCGAGTTGCGAGAGTAGGATCCTGCTTAGAAACACACACAGGGGGATTGGCAAAGTCGAAAGGGCCAGAGCCTGGGAAGCCCTGGCAGAGAGTATGAGAACCCCAGAGTTGGACTCAGGCAAATAGTTGCCAGTGGTACAATCCCGACAGGGGAGTCCACTAAGACCAGACGCAGAGAGGGACACCGAGCAGATGCAATCAGTTGGGTAAAATGACACATGGTATGAGAACAGCTGGGGGAATAATAGGGAAAACTAACAGCAAGATGGGCGGGGCGCCTCACCCTAATAGAGAAGCAGTGCCCTGCACACACACTTGAACACTTATAGTGACCTGGAGTTGGGGGGGAGAGGGGAGTTGTTGGGGGATTTAACCTTGGACCAGATAAATGACGTGCTGTTGCGACAAATATTAATTTGTGTATGTAAATGTCAAATCCTTGTTACCAGACACAAGAAAATATGTCTATGAAAGCATATGTTTAATATGAAAAGGAAATAAAATCTGTTTATAAAAATAAAAGACAAAGTGGGGAACTTTACAAAACGAAGGAGAAGCAAAAAATTATACTCATACCTGTTCCGCCGAATACATTTAGAAGAAATTATTGCTGAAACAAAAGTACGCTTTAAATGTGTGCAGCCATGCGAACATTAATTCAATTGAGTTGGCTTCAAAGGAAAGCAGGAAAACATTATTTTAAAGGGGTCGGCTGAAATAGAACAATTATTTATTTTTGAAAAGTCATCTAAGAAAACAAACAAGCAGTTGTCTGAAAGCACGCTGTAAATGTGTGTAGTAGTTAGAGAAAGGAAACAAAATGCTGTGAGAAAACACACTTTAAATGCATGCAGTCATCCGACCAAAGCAAATAAAATGCTGTTTGGAAGCACGATTTAAATGCGTGCAGCCAGGGAAGAGAATAAAAGGAAGACAATAAACGCAAATAAAATGCTGTTCGAAAGCACGCTTTAAATTTGTGCAATGCAGCCAGGGGAAGAGAATGAAAGGCAAACAATAAATACTGTGCAGCAAGCAAATTAAAGATTTTCCAAACACAAACTGACAAGCGGAGAATGAAAATGAGTACTTGGACCACGGGAGACTGATAAGAGAAAGACACAAGGAACAACAGGAAATAGAATGCCTACAACCAATTGAAAGGAGGAAAAGTAAACTGACAAGCACACAGACGAATAAGAAAGGAAGGCCCTTTTAAGATATATTAAATACAATTGATTTCACAAGTACATCACAGGCAAAACCTAAAACGGGGAAGATATAGCCCGAGGGGGTAGTATATCTGGGGTGAACACAGTGATAATGTGCCCAAAACACAAGGAAGCAGTGTAACCTCCAAGGTTCAAACAGAATAAAACAAAATATGAGGTCTATCTATGTGGTAATTTAGAGTAAAAAGCAAGGGAAAAATTCATAGTTATTAAAAAAGGCACATCCTACCCGTGGTTCAAGAGTGTGCCATCTGGTGTGGAAAGAACTTGTGTTGTTTCAACAGTCCAGTAAAATAGAAATGGAAACAGATAAAAGCACATGCTACCACCTCTGGGATAAATCCTTATACTGGTATAGTTGCTGCCCTATAAATGCATTTATCCACATTCATACAAAGATTACAGCCCCATAAAGGCAAATTATTTATGTCTTTGTTATTATTAATTATTATTAATTATGACCAACTCTATGTGCCATTATTTTTCTGTTTCTGTGGATTAGCGACTTGTTACTAACTGCTGTTTTACTCTCCCTTACAAAACTGCTTGCACATTGGGACATTTTTGCAAGCTTTTAGATGTAACACTCAAGCAGTATCATCAAGGTCTTGTGTTTTACTAGCCCAACATACCATTCCGCTTGACAGTCTAAGGGGCACATACATCAAGCTTTTTTCTGGTCGCAAACGGGCAGATTTCGCAGAATCGGTCCGTATGCGAATGGAAAAAGTCCTTTCCTGATGCATGTACCTTTTCCCATTCGGAATTTAAGTAATCGCAATTTTTTGTGATTACCTAAATTGTGAATGCAATATTTCCAATGCATGTAGCTTTTCCTAAATGCCACTTCAAGGTTATGGTAATTTGTGCATGCTTTGAAAAATGCACAAAAGTGCCCTTAGGGGTGCTTCAGAGGGGCCTTAGGCCCCTGGGCACCCTTGGATTTGCATTTACAATTTGAGATTACCAAATTGGTAATCGTAATTTGCAAATGCATTACCATTCATACCTATGGGCCGGTAGGAATCCATTGGAATGAATGGAATCACATTAGCTAATAGCGATTCTCAATTTCCGAATCGCTATTAGCTAAGGTTAAGGAATCACAAACTTTGATGCATGTGCCCCTAAATATTCAATATTGTACTCTTGCAAGAATATTCAACAGTTTCAAATATTTTTAACAACTTTGATACTACAAAAACATCTTGGAAACAAAACAAGTAAAATCGCTTCTCTTTCTTTTTATCAGTCATTCTTCTGGTTTCTACAACAATAAATTGACAATATGTAAACAAGGTCTATAACAGGGTGATATATGAAGAAATAACCATTTTTGTTTTAAGTTTCCTTGGTATTCAGTCTATCCTTTGTTCTCAGATATTCAACTTCTATTAGTTAGCGGTGGCCATCGTATATATTTGCTTGCCATGTGTGTTCCTCTTGAGCATGGACCCTCTCATCTTTCTTTTCATCTTATGCCCTGTTCACTCGTGGATTTCAGCTTTCTTTTATCACTTTGGAACTATGGATCCTAACACATGGGTGCATGTATCTTCTTGTCTATATATAAGCAACCCTCTCCATTCTCACATTTGTGACTTACTACTGATTTGATGGGTTACACAAAATTATGATACATTTTTACTATAGAAACAATATGTAAGTATAGTGTAAATATTTTCTCAATGTATTATATTGCAGACTTGATAAAGTCCTACAGGATGAAACACGTGTCAGCTGACCAGATTGTTTCATTTAATTAATTGTTCTTCCACAATTACTAATAAGTATGACCACATGCAATGAAGAAAAAATACAATGAACTTGATGCACCAAACTACATTCTAATCATAGAGTTTATTAATACTTTTGTAACTGATTCTATGTATGCTTCAGCCTTTTTCCTATTTTCCTATTGGACCTGTAATTTTTAGAGATCCCACATACAACACCCAAGATAGCAGGTTAAGATCACCACTGCATTATTGGTTCAGATTTATTTCCAGTAGCTATGGTACTCTCTTTACTAATGCCCCACTCCTGCAATAACATGTGCAACTAGTTTTTCATCACTGCTATCATTGTTAATTTTAAACTCGGATGCCACTGTTCATAGTGGGTGCTCCCTTTTCCACCGGACTCCACAATTTCCTTGTACTGAAAAACTGAATCGTAATTGCATTTGGCCAAATTGGTGATGGTGATACAGTCCAATAAATTTTGCGAGCACACTTGGGGGCAACACTGAAGTGATACCCTACATCCCATACAGTGTTGGTAATCTAACTGGACTTGGAGACAATCTGAGTCACCAGCAATCTCCCTTACCTGAGCCTTACACCTGCTCTCATATTCCCTACCAGCATTGGAACTGGGGCTTATGTATTGTAAACACAAATCAATTTGAGCCTTTTCCCAAATTCCTGTGTCGTTAATACCCCTTTTTCAGTGATTTTGAATTGTGTAAGATGTTTGAGTGGTGGGCATTTAGTATTCGCACCTGAGGCCACCTTTTAACTTCACTGACCGATCTATACAATTTATCCCCAGAAGTCATAGTTGTGCGCAATTTGGACAAATGGCAGACAGGGATTGCCACATTATTTCTGGAATATGACATTTAGATTCCTTTGACTAGAGAATGGGAAATGATTACTAGATATACCTGTAGTCTGAAAGTCAAAGATAAACCATTATAGGCCAGCACTGAGATGTCCTTGTCGCCTTTGAAACCATTTACTTCAGCAGCATATCAAGAAAAATAATCTTTTAGCAAAGGTAGCTTTTTTGGTGCAGGGAAATAGCTTTTTGAGCAAGTGGGGAGTTGGAATGGTAGACTATATGTTAGGTCTGGCCTAAGGACATTGCAAAGCTCATATTTTCCAAACAATACAATACAAATATGCAATACATACACATATAGGGGCTACCAATCAACACTTTTCCACTGTTGGTTTGTTCAAATGCCACTCAAGTAAGGCTCCCACCTACCACAACACAAAGTAACCAAACAGGACTAGCCCACTCCAGATATTTGATGTTTTCACTTTGAGTGGTTTCATATTTTTTGTTTCTGGAATTCGTGTTCGGTTCACATACGGACAATTGTCACCTTCTACAAAAAAACTTTACTCAGAAGTCGTAGATAACAAACTTGACAACATATGCACAAGCTATCCCTTTTGCATTTTACTTGTGAATTAAAAAGGTCACATTAGTCAAAATTGCGTTTACCCACATGTTTTTAATCAAGTACTTCTTTACCCTGGTTGTGCCTGGTTTCCTGGAGGGAAGAGAACGCTTTGTTAGAAGTCCCTCTGGAGCTCAACAGCAGAGCTAGTGCTTCCCTTCTGATCCTGAAATGTCCTTGATGCTGTCGTCGTCTGATCCATTGATTATTGCATAGTCACATAGAAGTCTGTGGAACATCTTGCACCAGGCCAGAGTTGATGCCTCCTTCTTCCGTACCACTAGGCGGTTGCAGGAAAACAGCACAGGTATATTTAGGTATGCAAATCCTCAGCGGATCTGATAGATCTAATGCTCAGATCAGATTAGCTGCTGTCAGGGTGTGAAGATCCGGTCACACGCTGACTGACACACTCCCGGTAACCAGGAACCAATAACCCCATTGAAGACTACAGTTCCCGGCATGCCCCGAGAAGCACGTTGTACGTGTCCCCGGCGTCACGCAAGGAGAGGAGTAAAATGGCAGTCGGAACTCTCCATCGCTGCAGATTATTCCATAGCGTATCCCCGGACATCTCCTTCAGTGATCCTAAAGGCGTTGAGAGTGCGGTTTCCTGATTTCTTTGACCCGCATCCTGGATGGAATTATAGTGCCTTGCCATACATATATTCAATTGAATTAGCTTCCCCGTTGGTTGAGACCGCCGGTGCTTTGTCTCTTGCGGGGAAGCTCTTAGTGTTTCAGCGGACTCCTTCACTTCAGCGAGTTCGGCTCCCCCGTTGGTCGAGGCTGGGAATTAGCAGTCTCTTGCCTGGTAGGTGCTTTTCAGAGCCATACATTGTTGGGATTTCTCTCCCGTTGGACGAGGTTGTTGTTTAGTGGTCTCTTGCGGGGGAGTTTATCTTATCTCACCAAGGAAGCTCCATTGTGGGGTTTACGAGATTTATGGATGTTGAGTCATACACACTCAACAGTGAAGCAAAGGAATAACAGTGCCATATAAAACAATAGCAGGATTGTTATCTATTATTCCTTTGTGCAGTTTGGATGAACCATTTGGTTCAGTTTACTATCGGCTGAGCAGTTATCATTAAGGTGATGTTAAGACTGTTATTAACATAGCCAAAATGTACTATTGTCTCAATCTGGTTGTCCTTTATCTTCTACTCCAGGAGAGAGTTAGAAGTAAGGGTGTCCCACCTGTCCTGGCATTGCAATCTACAGGTGTTACCACATACATGGATGGGTAGGTGTACAAGAGAGAACAATGCAAAACTTAACAGTGTGTTATAAATGTTAGGAGTTGTTTCTCATGTGTATTCTCTTTTCATTTACTAGTTTATGTGGAAACCTTGCAATTCACCCTACTCTCTTCTGGCATCAAAAGCTTACCTCTTTTTCCTTTGCAGGTAGGGTGTATGTAATTTAGTAGTATTTGAATGTGGTAAATAATTCTGTGAAATACAGGTAGACGGACATATACTTATCTTTTGTTTCATTTCCTTGTCCAGATCTCCGTCCCAGCTGTTCCTACCCTCTTCTTCCCTCACTTTTCTATCCCAACAGTCTGTGTGTATTCACATTCCAGACCTGGGGCCGTCGAGTGGTGGATCCCTTTTAGCATCAGCACAATCCCGAGGATTCTGGAAGGAGGAGCCTAACAGGCTGCCAACACTTCAACCAGGAAGTATTGGCAGCCATCTTGGAATTCAGGCCTCTGCCTGAGTCCCTACAAAAAACTGAAAAAATTGACAAAAGGGGGCAAGGTAGGAATGCCCTGACCTCCTAGGCCTGGTGGTGGGGTCCCAAAACAATTCTTTTCCAATTTTGCCGTAATTCGTAGAACATCCACGGCTAAACTGGAAATAAAAACAAGCACTGGCTCCCACCCTTGCTATGGTTTGCCGCCCCCACCCGCATGTGGGCCAGGTCTCGGGGAGAACACCTGTTATATTAAGGGGGAGAGAGGCACACGTTGCTCCCCTCCCCAGACTGATTTTGGCTCCAGGGACCCCAGGGCTGAACAATTTTACAAAGGGGAGGAGGGGCACACGGCCCCTCTTCCAGGCCGATTTTGGCTCTAGGGACCTCTACCCCTGGGGACCGGCCATTCAAAATGCAGGAGAGGCGATACGCAGGCCCTCTTTTGGGCCAATTTCAGCCCCAAGGACCACTGACCCCCCAGGGCCCGGCCATTAAGAAGGGTTGCGAGGCCCCCTTCTCGGGCTGATTTTGGACCTGGAGACCCCAACCCCTCTGCACCTGGACAACATGGAAAATAGGGAAGGGGGTACCCCCTCAGGCTGCGTTTGGTCCCGGGGACCACATCTTCTGGGACCAGCCATGCATTGTAAAGGGAGGGAGGTGTGGACCCCCCTCCCAGGTTTACCACCTATATTCCTATAATTTGGCCACGTTCATAGTCTAACTTGTCACCTTAGACTATGAACGTGGCCAAATTTACACCTTTGCCAAAAAGTTTGACACTCTGCGCAGACAAAAAATGAATATAGGTGGTAAACAACCAGTGCAAGAAAATTCTGAAATGAGTAGTATTCCTAGCTCTGAGCTCGATACAGATTGTGATGAAGGAACCAGTGGGAGCAATCTGGGATCTGCTCCAACAGTGATTGAAGAGTTTGGTTTTTTAGAGCAGGAGAGGAGGTTCAATCTCCGTCCAAGGCCATTTGTCCACCACGCAAAGCCTCAAAGAGGAAGAGGCAGAGGCAACAGAGGAGGAAAGGCGCGAGGCAATATAGAAGGCGCTGTGAAGCCCAAGACCTAAGCGTAATGAATATAGACGACAAAACTTCAATCATAAACTTGACTGACATTGTATTATCAGACAAAGAGGAGAAAATCTTAAAACTTGGTTTGGCATTTTGCCCGGAGGAGGATTTTGACTATGTGAGGACACGAGTAGATGTGTTCAAATTCATCCAGACTTTAAAATTGAAAAAATACTTCGCCGCCAATGATAAATTAATGCCATCTCGCATTAATGTAAATGTTGAACATGCAAATGAATTGGTAGTCGATGATATGAACCTAATGCTGGACATGCACTCCCTACAAGAAGAGACTGTATCCAATAATGTCACTTCGATTTCAGAGACCAACATCAGTCAAGCTACCTCAATAGCAGAAGAAGAAGGCCTAAATATTACCAGCAATGATCCTACGTCCTTCAGACCTGTGTCTAGATTCACACCAATAACAGGAAAAGATGCAGTGGACATTTTTAGTGATCTAGTAGTCAATGATTTAAAACATTTGTGTACTAACATGTTTTCTAAACATAAAAAAATAACGCAGCAACAACGAGATTATGCTACATTAGTGAAAAAATTCTCAATGAATGCAGATTGCATTGTGTGTAATGCAGATAAGGGCGGTAACGTGGTGCTGTGGAGCAAGCAACAATATCTGCTAGAAGCCTATAAGCAGCTTAACGTCCGTACCAATTATGTGAAAGTTCCTGACACGATTATGTACAACAGCCATGAGTGTTATAACTCTAGGTTAAATGAGTGGCATTCTAAGGGTCTTTTAAAGGATGAAGAACTAGCCTTCCTGAAAATTAACAAGCCGGTCATTCCTGTGATGTATCTGATTCCTAAGGTGCAAAAAGACCAGGTTAATCCACCTGGCCGGCCAATAATTTCTGCTATCAATAGTGCTTTTGCTAATACATCTAAATTTGTGGATTCTTTCCTTTGCCCTTTAACGAAATGCCTCCCATCCTATATTCAGGATACGGGAGATTTCCTTAAAAAAGTTTACGATCTACCTTGGGAAAATGATTTTCTTTTGGTCACCGTTGATGTTACGACGCTCTATACCAGCATCAGGCATGATGATGGTTTGAATGCTGTCAGACATTTTCTGGGTAATAGACCGGTAAAATTTTGGACACACTCAAATGCTAATAGAAATGACATCAATTTGCCTTAAAAATAACTACTTCCTTTTTAATGACGAGTTATTTCACCAAATATGCGGTACAGCAATGGGCACCTGCTTCACCCCCAGCTTTGCTAATTTGCATATGGGCTGGTGGGAGGAGCAGGTGATCCAAAGAATGTACCCAGAAGAATGGCAGAACAATGTTATGCATTGGAGTAGGTTCATAGACGACTTGTTTGTCATATGGAAAGGTAGTGAAGAATCACTGGTGATATTTATTGAAAGAATACAAAATAATGATTTAAATCTCAAATTCACCAGCACCATCAGCAAAACCAATGTGAACTTTTTAGATCTGTCTATCTACATCAAAAATGATAAACTCGAAACTGCACTGTACCGGAAGCCCACGTCTGGCAATACTTTGCTACATGCCAAAAGTTTCCATCCCCAAAATTTAATTAAGAGCATCCCTTATGGAGAATGCTTAAGAACAATGCGCAATTGCAGTAATCAAGAGAGCTGTGACAAAGAACTATCAATACTGCAGTCGCGCTTTATGGCAAGAGGCTATCCTGAAGAGTGCATTAGAGCGGCAATCATGAAAGCCAAGAGAAGGACAAGGGAAGACATTCTCTTTAATAAAAGCAATACAAATAAAAAATTGGAGAATGTAAATAAAAATAAAAATGACTGCAGCATGATAACCACTTACAATATTCAGCATAAAAAAGTAAGGAGCATCCTGGCTAAACATTGGCACTTGATTTGTAGTGAACCTATATTAGGTAAACTAGTAAATAAAAAACCACAAATAACATTCAGAAGAGCAAAGAGCTTTAAGCAAATGCTGGTGAGCAATGTTTTGAAAACTCCGCCCACAAAGGCAGCAGCCACCATGTGGCTTACAAAGAAAGAAGGTTTTGTGAAATGTACAAAATGCAAAGCTTGTATTCATGGTACAAACACCTCCATGTATACATCAGGTTTCACAAACAGAAAATTTAAAATCAAAGGCCATTTCACGTGCAAGACGGATTTTGCTGTCTATGTACTTCAGTGCCCTTGTGGCCTGAGATACGTGGGTAGCACTATCTTGCCAGTGCATAAGCGTGTTTTACAACATTTGAGAGCGATTAAAAATGGTGATAAATCGTATCCTGTGGCACGTCATTTTGAGCGCTTTCATAATAAAAGCATAGTTGGCTTGACATATTTTGTAATTGATGCAGTTAAGAGCAGCAAGAGAGGGGGTAACAGGGAAAAACAATTGAGAAGACTTGAGTCTTCATATATAATCAAATTGAATTGTAAGAACCCGACAGGGCTCAATATTGAGGAAGACCTGCACAGCCACCTATGATTATTGTATAGATACAGCTTCTCTCCCGTCCGTTTTTAACCATTTATTATATTATTTTTTAAGTTTATTATTTTTTGGTAGCACTGTTGTAATTGTAATATTTGCAGATAAATTCAACAATTAGTAAAACATAATCGCAAGGAAATTGTGGCCCACTTGGGCAACACATCGAACTTGATTAATGAAAATAATGAAAATAATGAAAATAATGAAAATAATGAAAATAATGAAAATAGCAATGTCACGTAGTGAGAATGCAATAAGCATTGTATATTGATACTACCAAATATCATGGTTTCTGAACCAAAATGATAATGCATTGAACGTGAAATGTCCTCTAGCGCTATTTTGCTTGTTTTTCTTTCGATATTTTGTTTATTTAACTTTATTAATGGGGGTTATTAACTAATTCCTAAATCAAGCTGCGATTCGAAAGAGTGTTTAACATGACTTCATGTTCTCTTGAACAAACTACTAGTCTGTTGTCGAATACACTGCAATTGTAGTTTCTGTGCACGTGACACGTAGCGAGTGTCTTAAAATGGTGGCAAACTTTATTGTTAATGGTTGGTTAACAAGCCTGCAGGACAGGTGAAACGCGTCCAACAGCTGAGCATTAAATTTTGTATTTATGCAAGACACGGCGTCGTCATCCTTTACCTGAAGTATCGGCAATTTGAAAAAAATAAAATAAAATAAAATAAAAAAAATATATATATATATATATATATTTATATATATATGTGTATATATATATATATATACATTAGTTAGGATCGTGTTTCCATAGGAAATCCGCAACATTCTATTTGGAATAACTTTGGCGCCGATTGACCAATACTCACAAAATTTTCAAAATAGGTGGGGCGCTCCGCTCAGCTCCTTCCCTGAAAGTCTCGGGGGGATTCGTCAAGCGGGGGCTGAGAAAAAGGGGGGGTCCCAAAACAAGTTTTCCCCATGCATTTTTCCATAGGACCTTTAGTCCAAGCTACAGCCCGAACAACTGAACAGAATTACTTGAAATTTGGCAGAGAGGTAGTCCTCAGGTCAGGGATGTGCTTTTTGCAGGTCTGGTGTAAATCTGTTCAGTATTTCTTGAGAAAATAGAATTTAAAAGCTTATATATATATCTATAAGCGCGCACCGTGCGCGTACGGTAAAACTTACCGTACGCGCACGCTGCCGTGCGCGAACGTGATTCTGATTGGTTGTTAGATCTTAGTAAACATTCGAATCGGTCGAAACCAGGAAGTGTCGGCCGCCATTTTGTCTCTTGCAGTCTGAGGGGGTGAAAAACAAAGGTGGAGAACGTGAAAAGGGGGCAGGGTGGACAGTTCCTGACCCCCTAGCCTTTGTCAGGGGGTCCCAGAAGGACCCCCAAGGGCCAAAATTCCCTTTAATTTTTTTGCAAAAAATAGCGGAGTATGCGTAGCGTGCGCGTACGGTAGTAACGGAAAAATTCCGCGAACTGCGTAACGTGGGCGCGCGGTGCGTGAAGCGCACTGTGCGCGTACGGTACGCGCACGGTGAAAAACCTTAAAAAAAAAAAATACATAACTTAGCATTTAAAAAAACGTACAAATTCACTGAAAAAACCATAGGTTTCCCACACGTTATAGTTAGGAATTAGCATTTAAAAAACCTTGCAAATTCACTTAAAAAACCATAGGTTTCACACATGTTATAGTTAGCTGGACATTTCACTTGTGAAAAACCATTGAAATTCCCCCGTTATAGTTAGTGCAGGCAACTATAACTCACGCGACCGCAATCCTCTGCTGATGACGTCAGATATTACATCACTGATGACATATGTGTCTTTCTGAAAAAAAAATATTTGTAATATATGTATAGCTAAAAATTAATGGTAGAAGACATGGGTAAATAAGTGTCTAAATGCAGTGATGTAATATCTGACGTCATCAGCAGAGGATTGCGGTCGCGTGAGTTATAGTTGCCTGCACTAACTATAACGGGGGATTTTCAATGGTTTTTCACGAATGAAATGTCCAGCTAACTATAACATGTGTGAAACCTATGGTTTTTTAAGTGAATATATATATATATATTATCTACTACAGTAATAGTTACAACCTAGTTTCCATAGGAAATCTCAAAATTCTATTTTGAATAACTTTGGCGCCGGTTGACGAATCCTGCGAAATTTTCAAAACTAATGGGGCGCTCCGTTCAGCTCCTACCCTGAATGTCTCGGGGTGATTCGTCAAGCGGGTGCCGAGAAAAAGGGGGGTCCCAAAACGCGTTTTCCCCATGCATTTTTCTATAGGACCTTTAGTCGCAGCTACAGCCCGAACGGCTGAACAGAATTACGTGGAATTTGGCAGAGAGGTAGCCATAAGGTCAAGGAAGTGCCTTTTGCAGGTCTGGTGTAAATCTGTTCAGTATTTCCTGAGAAAATAGCATTTAAAAGCATATCAATATCTATACGCGCGCACCGTGCGCGCACTGTGCGCGCACCCTGCCGTGCACGAGCGCAATTCTGATTGGTTGTTAGATGTCGGTAAACATTTGAATCGGTCGAAACCAGGAAGTGTCGGCCGCCATTTTGTCTCTCGCAGTCTTATGGGGTGAAAAACAAAGGCGGAGAACGTGAAAAGGGGGCAGAGTGGAAAGTTCCTGACCCCCTAGCCTTGGTCAGGGGGTCACAGAAGGACCCCCAAGGGCGAAAAAAACTATTAAAAAAAAATTAAAAAAATCGCGAGGTGCGCGCACCCTGCGCGCACTGTGAACTGTGGGCGCTCGGTGCGCGAAACGCACAGAGTGACCACAGAGCGCGCACGGTGCGTGAAGCGCACGGTGCGCGCACGGTGCGCGCACGGTGTAAAACCTGAAAAAATCAAAATAAATAAAAACATGAACTTAGCATTTAAAAAACCGTACAAATTCACTGAAAAAGCCATAGGTTTCACACACGTTATAGTTACGAATTAGCATTTAAAAAACCTTGCAAATTCACTTAAAAAACCATAGGTTTCACACATGTTATAGTTAGCTGGACATTTCACTCGTAAAAAACCAATGAAATTCCCCCGTTATAGTTACTGCAGGCAACTATAACTCACGCGACCGCAATCCTCTGCTGATGACGTCAGATATTACATCACTGATGACATATGTGTCTTTCTGAAAAATAAAAATTTGTAATATATGTATAGCTAAAGATTAATGGAAGAAGACATGGGTAAATAAGTGTCTAAATACAGTGATGTACTATCTGACGTCATCAGCAGAGGATTGCGGTCGCGCGAGTTATAGTTGCCTGCAGTAACTATAACGGGGTCATTTCATTGGTTTTTTATGAGTGAAATGTCCAGCTAACAATAACATGTGTGAAACCTATGGTTTTTTAAGTGAATTTGCAAGGTTTTTTAAATGCTAATTCGTAACTATAACGTGTGTGAAACCTATGTTTTTTTCAGTGAATATATATATATATATATATATATATATTAAAAGAAATTGATAAAGCCAGAAAAGAAATAGTGAAGGATAGAACCTTGAGAGCCCTGGACAAAGGGAGATCAGAGTCTGGTACTGATTTGAGCTCCGATTTGCGGCGCGTAGAAGATTTATGCAAGAATGCAATCACCAAGTTTTTTATTTAGCAACTTAGTATGATACAGAAAGAACACGAACAGTCGTTAAAAGAAAAACCAAAAGGAAAAGGCAGAGGCATAAAACTCAAAGCAAAAAACGAGTAAAACGCAGAGAAAGAGGAAAACGGCGGAATGGGAACAGGGGGCCAGGCACAGCAGAAAAGATTATGACAGCAAACTCAAATCAACTAACGGTAATGAATTTATCAAAAAAGACATTGTCTATAGAGGAATGTGAGACTCTGAAATTAGGACTTTCCTTCTGTTCAGATGATGGGTTGGATTAAGCGCAGGTACGAATTGATCTGTATAAGTTTGCCATGAAGTTTAAATTAAATAAGGCATACATTCTTCGACCTACTAACACTTCTGGCATGCTAGTACCTGGCCCTCCACCAGTAATAAACAATGTAACTATAGGAGACATAGACACACTACAGGTGTTAGATAACTTACATGAGAATGATGAAGTGAGCACAACTCAGAGTGACATAATAGACATGTTTAATCCTGTTGTGTTTCGATTTAGATGTCCGTACATAGGTTTTCCTAAATCATGTCCTTATGTAGGCAAAATTCACATTGCCCTTATTTAGGCATAGAATCCCAGTCCTTATTTAGGCATTAGCCATGCTATCCAAATACAGACATGGTCACCTACATCTGTCCATCACCACGTCACAACGAGTTCTTAGAAACCAGACCCTTAAGCCATTGGGACTTTCCCTAGCTAGGATTATTGATTTCTCCAAGAACTCATGTATTATGCATGAACTACTATTCCTTAGGAGTTCATTCATGACGTCTTCCTTTGCCCGACTTTACGTCAATGCTAACATTCCTAAGCACCTTCCAGGTATAAATATAACTTCCCTTACCATGGCAAACCATGGCCTGGCTGCACAGCTTGATACGGCTCGCCACGGCAAGTTTGGAAGAATTCGAGTCCCCGCCTGATGCACTGACCAGACGCTGTCATCCCTGCTTGCAGAGAATCCAGCTTCCAGTGTTCTGACTCCCTTCGCGGGGTGTTAGAGTTTGAGACCCGGAAAGAGATTCCCACCTCTCTCATTCTATGGTATGGAGCTGACTAGAACCTAGAGGGACTCTTGGCATATGCAAAACTATAGCTTACCATACTATAGAATACGGCACCTACTTCTTACCTTGTACTACACTTAGGTTAGGTACACTGGGGTAGAACTATTTAGAAGCATCAAACGAGTATCCACTTTTTAGCCTATGCTATTTATGTATGTGTATATGAATATATGTCATAGCTAGAAGACAATGCTGTTGCAGTATTATTTCTTCTTACTGCTTACGCTGTACGTATTATATCTCGCATACTGTCTTGCGATTGTAACAGCTCATATCTCTTACACGAGAAACAAGACTGTTCAATAAATCCTTTTATTGAAACACCCGTCTATCTATTTCTGTGTAAATCTAAAGAAACTAAGCATGCACGATTGACTGAGTGAAACTGTTATCTGTTGTTTCCACGATTCTGAGACATGTTCCGATTCTAAGGGAAACAAAGTTGTCATGTTTATGCGGTTGCTAGAAACTACTCCCTTCTTGTTTATTCAAGGAGTTTCTAGTGGCCTCTGAGTTAGCTGGCACACAAAGTAATTAAGTTTAAGGTACTCGATAGAGGCATACTGACCTCAGTCCTATGCCACAACTATAGTGTATATTATTCCATTCCGCAGACCCTTTAAGGGAAATAGGAACTACACTACATGGCGCCCAACGTGTTTGGTAAGGCACTAATTTAACCCTAGATACTGAAGTAACTCAGTCGTACTTTTCTCAGAGACCCCTACTCATAGTACTCCATAAGACGTCTGGAGTGGGTAGGGTTAATATCCGCCATAGCTGAGTAGGACGAAAATCCTATGCATTCGCTGTTTGGTTTGTTCAACGTTGAAGGATACAGTGTTCCAAAATATTGTGCACCTTATCTTTGTTTCCTTAAAACTTGTTCTACATTTTTCAAAAACAATGTCCCAAAATGGGGATAATAATAGCGTGACCAGTGAGGCTACGACTGACCAAGTCGTAACAGCTTTTAATCTTACAGGTTTAAATGAAACCGATGAGGGTGTTAAAAACATCCATCCAAATTTAAGGAGAGCCATCACTCTAAAACTTATAAAACATGGCCTAACACCAAGAGGTGATAGAGCAGTTTTTGTGATAGAGGCACATGAATCTTTTCAGACAGAGGTATTCTATTCACGGATAGTATTCCCAGAATCAAATCTAGTAACAAAAGGGTTTCAATTCTATAAAGAAGATGAACCACCTGAGGAATATATTCCCTTCGAGGATGTTGAAATTCCACTCACATACCAGGAACATAATCTCAGGTTTAAAGGCACCCTAAAACATTACAATCACATTACCAGGCTCGGTCCACCAGGTAGACCAGGAGCAATATGGACGATTTTAGCCGGCTACACACCTCATCCAGACATCAAAGAGATATCAGACAATGAATTACTCACTCAACTTAAAGAGTTAATAAAAATGTACAGACAGTTAGTCCAACATGTCATGCAGACTTTCATAGTCCAACCACCATTAACCATTCCAAATCAAACCCCCTCACCAGGGGAATACACAAAAAATGACTCCACAGACTTTACACACAGTCATGGGTAAAATGCCCACAAAACGTGAACAAAATCCATTCTGGATAGCTCAAAAAATGACTCAAATCGAAGCAGTATTTCGTAATACTAGCCCTTATGAGAAACACCGAATCCTAACAATTTGTTTACCAATGGGGATCACACCACATCTGGAAGACTGCACCACTTGGGGCACAGTCTTTGCTGCCATCTATACTAAAACACATGGCGTTCCGTCTATTGCGGTAATACCTGATGTCCTGAAACAAATTCAAAATGAATACGGGGCAGAGCCTGCTCTGAATTTAGGTATGAAATTACAAAACTTAGACAGGTCTCAACAATAATATTGTCTAATATTAAAGGGGAGGCAGCATCAGTGGCGATCCGCCAACACTTAAGGGAATTTGATGTAACGAACATCAACAAGAACTACCCAGAATGATAGAAAAATCCTATGAAGAATTAGGCAGAGAAAGTTTGGGAGTGAAACCAGTTAAACCACAACTGTCTGAAGGTCCTGAGAAGGACTCTATTAAACACAATCCTACATTTTCTAAATAGAAGTGGGAAAATAACAAACAACATTCAAAAGAGTAATGTTCTCAATCCCGAGGTAGGTCTCCTCAAAAGGAGCCCTCTGAAAGGAGGTATAACCTCAGAAATAGGGATAATTTGAGAAAACCTGACAGGTATCAAGATACTGATACACGTTCCTCTCGTACCTTTCAGATATCGTCACAGACATCCAAAAGAAGAGGACGGTCAGATCACAAAGAAGAACGCGTAAAGTCCAGAGTCGAACAACATGTTCAGATAAACTAACCAAAACCTCAATTCACTAAGAAAAAGGTAGCAGGTCTGAAGATCAGACATGCCGAGAATTCTGAGAACACAACTCAAGAACGGAGAATGGGCTTAGACAATGCTGGACAGTGCAACAGATGTAACAATAGCTCGCCAGAACCTGAAGGAACTTCTGGAGATAGTGGACTTGAATGAGTACATCACAGTTGAGACTGTAGACACCAGGGTTAGTGCTCCACAAAGTTTAAATGAAATAACACTCTGGATGGAGGGAGACATACCAAGAAAAGTGAGAGCACTCTTTTGGGAGAAACTTTCAAGGGGTTATGATATACTTCTAGAAGAACAGGACTGACCACCGGAATCTGTTAGGAGTGCCCACATGGCAAAAACATCATTATGCCAGCCTTCTCAAACCATTTTCCAATACACCTAAAATATACATATGCCAGGAAATGGGCAGTTGCCCAGGTCCCAGCATTATACACAAATCATGTAGGATGTGATGAGGACTCACCTCACCACAAGATACGGTTAAAAAATCAACCTACTGCACAAACGCAGTACCCAATTAAGCAAGAAGCTAAAAAAACAGGTCAGGGAGATCAACTTGAATACCAAGGGGTGATTGAAACATGCACCTCATCAATGAACAATCCTTTGTTTCCTGTCTCCAAACCAGACAATACATATTGTCTAGTTTTGGATTACAGACACCTGCACACTTGTTCTAAGACATTTGCAGTGCAAAACGCACACAGTACAGCATTAATGAATAACATTGTGCATGAAAAATATAAAACCACATTAGACATTTCAAATGGGTTCTTTTGTCAAAACATAGCACCTGAAAGTAGGTACTTGACATCTTTCTCAATAATGGGGACACAGAGTCACTTTTGTCGACTCCCTCAAGGGTTCAAGAACAGCCCGGGGTTATTCTCAGCAAGAGTAACAGAGTTACTACAAATTTATGATGACGGGGCATTGTCATATGTCGATGATATCTATCTGACAGATGATGACCTGGATAGGCACTTGAACAGGGTGAATACCATTATACTGAGCTTCGCCTCTGAGGGCTGCAAATTCAATTAAAAAAAAAACAAGAATTGCCCATCTCTATGTCCTTTTCCTAGGATATGAGCTTTCAAGTGAAGGCAAAAGCCTGGCAGCTAACTTCTTAGAAAAGTGTGATCTGCTCCAACTTCCAAAAACGCTGAAAAAGTTACAGTCAATTCTAGGTTTCCTGAATTTTGGAAGAACTTACATTCTATATTACGCAGAAAGGGTTAAACCTCTCTACGAATGAATCAAACCTGATTTCAAAATCAAAATTGGACACAGGAGCACACAGATATCCTGCGTTCACTTCAAGTTGATATGTTAGCAACAAATCACTTACAAACACGTGTAAATACACTCAATTTAGTGATCCGAATAATTTCGGGTCAATGCGGATCCACCTACTTAACTTTTAATGAAGGTGAAAAAATACCAATTGCATACAAATCACATTTGTATACACAAGCGGCTATGCACTTCACTTCGACAGATAAAATTCTGACAGCAGTTCAAACCGCAGTAGCAAAAGAAAAAGTTCTAGCTCAGGGGAAACGCATTCTTGTCGTGACTCCGGTACCAGCCTTAGAGGCAGTTACAAATGCGCGCATCTAAAGGCAAAAGCTTTACATCCACGATGGATACAATGGGTTAATTCTCTTGCTGCAATGGATGTTGAATATGTTTTTGATCCTTATTTAAAAACACAAGCATTCCTGCAATATGAACATGAATGTCCTCTGCCTATTGAGATTCTCCCTCTTGATCAGTACAAATTTATAATTTATACTGACGGAGCACAACCCGCTACGCGAAGTAAGCAACCTTACAGTGCAGCGTGCCCAATCGTTAAGTTCGCATGTGCGATGGTAAATTCCGACCAATGGTCACTAAAACACAATCTCTAGGAGATTGTACAGCTCAGCGAGCTGAACTACAAGCATTCAAATTGGCACTTGACAATACGGATAGTGTGCGATTCTTTTTACTGTGTTCAATCATAGAATTAATATTTACAGAATTGGCTTCAAAATGGTTTCAAAGATGCAAAAGGTGGCACAGTCATCATCAAACGCTTTGGGAACAAGTAGTTCAGTTGCGAGACGGACTACAAAACACTCAGGTGATACACATGCTGAGTCATCAACGTGATGGCATTTACGTTGCAGGGAATTCATTGGCTGACAAAGTCGTGAAGGAGGCTGTGGAAACAGCTTCCGTAGCTGCGATCACTCGTTCAAAAATGAGAATAGACAGTGAGATATTATTGGCTGTCAATGCTTCAAGCAAAGGCAGTGGTGCAGCGTTACCTAAAACATTTCCACTCAAATGCTCGTAAATAATTGATGCGAACAACATTCCATTTGCTCGAATCCCTGGAGTGGGGTATAGGGTAATTCCAAACATGGAACGAAGAGCAGCTTTGATTTATGAAGCACATCTGGGAGAGGGTCTGTCACATCAGGGGATCTCTAAAACCATATTAACATTACAAGAGATGTACTGGTGGCCTGGAATGAATACACTGATTCACATCTTCATCAATAACTGCATACACTGCAATAGAGATCGCAGTGCAGAACACCACCAGACACCAGGCTGCGAAGTAGCCTGCCCAGTACAGACACCATTGTTAGACAGCATTAGACTATCTACACGCAGGCGTCCGTTTGGACAAATGCAATACCAAAAACACAAATTTAAGGTTCCTGTGGATGTGGCCTCAGCACTCGGATGACGCTTGAACTGTTATAAAAGATTTGCGAGTCTTTATCAGCACATACGCATTTAGCACACTACATTCTGACCAGGGCCACGTGTTTAGCTCTTGAGCTTACAAAGAAGCCATGGCCAGTTTGGGCGTTGCATTGCGGTCTCCTCTCCGTTTCATCCTGAAGGAAATTCTGTTGTGGAAAGGAAAAACCGGGACATAAAGCAGTCTATAACAGCTAGGGTATTAGGTTCGGGTGATGGGTGGGTCAAACATCTTTATGGGGTCCAACGCTCATTAAACAATTTGCCAAGAAGTTCACTAGGGGGGGGTCACTCCATATGAGGTCCTATTTGGGACAAGAATGTGGGTTACAGATCCCGAATGTAAAGGCACAGTGGTGGAAAATAAACCATTTGATATCAAAGATCATTGGCTGTTTTAGAGGACTTAAATGAACTAAGATGGAAACAAAGCAACGTGTTCCTGAAGCTAACCACCACTGGGGAAATTCCAGCCGTCCCAGCAAGGCCTTTCTGGATCCCAAAGCTTGGGGATCTAGTCAGAGAGAAGATTGCGGACAAGAAGGAATTTGGGCCTTCTTACAGACAACCAGTACCTGTCCTAGCCATCCACGGAACAAGAACAGTACTTCTGCCGCCCCTTGCTGGAAAAAAGAAGAAAAGATTTGTGTCAATCAACCTCATCAAACCACACTATATGGCCAATACTAAGCAGTAGGCCTTGTGGACTCTGACCAAGTAGCAGACACACTCCTCTAGCACCCATTCAAGAGGTTCAAACTGAAAGACTCATCACCATCGAGGAGTCAGCAGTAAGAAATGAAGTACTAAACAACAATGCTATGAAACTCATTCCTCTTGGAACCCTAATAACAGTTCTTCCTGATACACCTGTCAACACGTGATCAACTGGTGCCAGCGATTTCAACAAATCCTGATGCAATTTCAACCATTGACAGAACTGCCTCTGGCTATTTCATTAACTTTGATACGTTTTCTGAGGATCCAAGTGAACCGAAAATGATGCCAGCCAAAAGAACCTTCAAAAAACGAGCACAAGACTTTTTTCATCTCCTAGAAAAGACTTATCTGGTTTCACCATGGATTGAACTATGGATTATTTCCGGAATACTTTTCTTTCTGCTTTGACTAGCTTTACTAATGACTCTGATCATGCTGATAAATGGAAGATACATTCCCTTAGACACAGAAAGTAAAAATGTGAACTTCCCTTTGAAACCACACAAATCATCCCATCGTGAGCAGCAGTGACATCACAGTCGTTCCTATACAAGATGGTATAGTTTGGGACAAAACGGATTGATCTATTCGGCCCGTCAGAGCTTTTGAAGATTCCACACTTATTTAAGATTTCATTAAATGACTTTATTACCTCCAGTACCTATTCTGATGATTGGGACTTTGAGACTGTTTATAACACGATGTCTGATCTAGAAAGGTCTGCTGCATTATTTAACCATGAATACTTAGGGGGTTCAACAGTCTATGAACAGCTTTATTGTTACAACCACTATGGTCATAATTTCTTGCATAAATCTGCAACACCTAGAAATGTATTTATTTTAACCAATGGGAACATTGTCCTACACCACCAAGGGGCAGCTCAAAAACGTTTGCAAATAAAGTTTCCATATTTTTCAGGGTACAATACATCCAATCCGGAAACGTTTTACTTTAAGAATGTGAACAAAACAAGAGCGAAAAATATGTTAACCAATAAAAAACAGATTTATTCTGCAGCCTTTATTGCCCAACTGTCTAGACAGGGTTTCGACCTTTGGAAAAACACAATTGACACAAAATCTGTCTGGGGTACATACGATTGGCAAGTGCAGGGGATAGAAGCTTTGTTTAGAGCCTGCATCATCCCACAGCAAATAATGTTTTTGAATGACACTGTCCAACAAACGTCTTGCCCTGGGTTAGCCAAGATCAAAGACATGAACCCACCGTCCATACCTACACCTGCAAGTAATAGCACTACACAGGGGGAGGTCGACGTACATACAATTTTACAAAACAACAGATCAGATCCTGAATAGGAAAAATGGTTGCTCTGGCCCACAGACACAAACATCTGTCAAGAAAGATTCCTGAACAGAATACAGGGTTTTAAAATCAATAGGCCAGACCCACGTTATGTTCAAAGACAGCATCCAGGGGTAGTAACAACATACAGTGTACTAAAATTATGCTTTGATTGGCTACAGAAATCTACACCAGAGGATATGAAACAACACTTATCTTTACTTAAAGAAGGCGCAGACCTTAGGGATTTCTTGCTAGGTCCAAGTAAACCGCGTCAAAAACGTTTCATATATGTCGGCATCTATGCTGCTTACAATGAAATATGGAAGGTTACCCAAGCAGACGCCGCAGAAAGAATACGAGAAATTGATCATATTAATTTAGAGAAGTCTCTCGCTGTGGTCGACAATGGGTTAACGACTCTGTCATCCAGGATATATTCACTGGGAAACATTGTATCCTCTGCTATAGAGATTGTGGAACAAGATGTGGTCCTGCTGCAACAAGGCCAGTCTCAATTACGTTCTATTCTGTTATTAGGCTAGACGCTACAAAACTTGCATGCAGGCTATGTGCCTTGGCGTTTCATCAACACGTCGTCTCTGTTGTCAGAATACAATCTCACTGATAAACAGATCGAACTGGCACAAAGGAGAGCAAAGTATACAGTGCTGAGCATTGAAAAACTGGAAAAATTGCCATTTACAGTAGCAGAAAAACCAGCTACAGAATGGATCATTCATGGCAAAATAACTCTGCCTGTTACAATTTTCCATTTTCAGTATTGCCGCAAACAAAGGCAAGCAGGCAAATATGAAAGGTTGGGTAAAGAATACATCAAGACATCCTGGGATTTACCTTGCACAAACAGATGTTGGAGTGGGGGTTGTGAAGTGTTTCTTAGCAGTACACACTGTGAAAATGCACTGAGCGGTTCACTCATATGTCGGGATATTAGTTTACACGGGGCCTGTAGCGGTTCTACTGCAAATTTATCCTGCCACCTGCAAGGTTCACCAGCCGCTGTGATTAATCCAAACCTTTGGCCAACTTTCAACTGGGAGTTACCTCATGTTGAATGATCAGAGCTGTTGTGGCATGTTGCCAGGCATCCCATATCTGGTAACGGTTGGCTCCAGGGTCACTTGCTGTATGCAAGTTTTGTTCCCCTAAATAGACACAGTCAGGGAGTCGCCTTTATGGCCTTCACTGAACATCTCTTCTATACGAATTGTTACTTTAAGCAGAATGAAAGCCATTCTTTTACAACAAACCGTGCCTTTGACCTCGGCAAAAGAAACCTATGATCTACAAATTGCAAGGACTTCGGCTGAGATACAGTCTCTGTTGCGTACAAACTGCCCTACACATTTCACAGAAATGGTGGGACGTATCTTAAACATGTCTGATACGAGCGGTATTGTGCATGTATTTAAGACCATATGTTCGGGACATATGTAACACCTTTTCAAGCAGTCCTCGGAATCATTCCAAACTTTGTGCACTCGTGTTTGATGGTCTGTCGATAATTATAGCACTCGTTGCAGGAATCCTGTTTTTATTCCTACTACTACGCTATGGCAAGCCAATCCACGAGCATCACTCCCAGCACCTTGGAGAAAACTCTCCTGGAAAGGAAGTGTCGTGAGCGGATAGTACAACTTTTGGGCTTACTTCGTCTACGAGAATTAAATACCACATGGTTTCTGTCATTCAGACTAATCTGGCAAGATTGCATCTTACCTGTTCGACGCTGCCTGCTTTGAGGTGAAGAATACATGCTAGACATCTGTCTAACACTCCCATCAGTCATGCCAACAGACATCAATACTCTGCTGGACCCGATTATGGCCCATGCTCTGTGTTGTCCCCAGAGGCTACCAATCCTGATGACGGCATTTGTTGAGATCTCACAGACGCAACATGCTACTGCTGAGGTACAAGATGGATCAACCGGCACACAGGTAACATTGGAAACGAACATTGCTACATCGCAAGTATGTGCAGTTAATCTTATAAACGAGGTATTCCAACTATCACCGACATCGGTAGACGAGCTTTTGTCTACAGGAATAGAGGATTTCATGTTTTCACCAGCTCCTTACAGTGACTTTTGATTCGGCTCACAGTGTACCGAGAAAGCTACGTATTTGGCCTTCATTTTTCAAAACAAAGACAAAACCTTGGAACCTTTTCATACAATTTTTTTTTCCTCTCTCTAAAATTGAATTTTTCTTTTTATGGAAACGTAATATGCTTAAAGTAGAACTATTCATAGAGAACAGACTTCTTTGAACACTTCCAGGGACACATTGTCACCTTTATTCACCAAAATTTCATTTATGTACCATGACATAAAATGGCTTTGACCTTTTCTTCTGTACTCGTGAGCCATTTCATCATATGGGTATATATTTCTGTTCATTCACCTAACATTCACTGTAAACATATGCTTAGAATGAAACTTTGCTTTAATATGTACAGCACCTTTGTATTTCATGTCTAGCAAACGTTTTTTACCATAAACTTATTTTAGTATGCTTTTACAAATGTTTTTAGCAACATGAGGTACTCAGTTTTAAATGTTTAGCATTTCATGTTTAGTATTTAGTATTATCGTTCATTCAAAAGGGGAGTGGGTGTTGTGTTTTGATTTAGATGTCCGTACATAGGTTTTCCTAAATCATGTCCTTATATAGGCACAATTCGCATTGCCCTTATTAAGGCATAGAATCCCAGTCCTTATTTAGGCATTAGCCATGCTATCCAAATATAGGCATGGTCACCTACATCCGTCCATCCCCACATCACAACAAGTTCTTAGAAACCAGACCCGTAAGCCATTGGGACGTTCCCTGGCTAGGATTATTGATTTCTCCAAGAACTCATCTATTATGCATGAACTACTGTTTCTTAGGGGTTCATTCATGACGTCTTCCTCTGCCCAACTTTACGTCAATACTAACATTCCTAAGCACCTTCCAGGTATAAATATACCTTCCCTTACCATGGCAAACCACGGCTCGGCTGCACAGCTCGATATGGCTCGCCACGGCAAGTTTGAAAGAATTCGAGTCCCCGTCTGACGCACTGACCAAACGCTGTCATCCCTGCTCGCAGAGAATCCAGATTCCAGTGTTCTGACTCCCTTCACGGGGTGTTAGAGTTTGAGACCTGGAAAGAGATTCCCACCACTCTCATTCTAAGGTATGGAGCTGACTAGAACCTAGAGGGACTCTTGGCATATGCCAAACTATAGCTTACCATACTATAGAATAAGGCACCTACTTCTTACCTTGCACTACACTTAGGTTAGGTACACTGGGGTAGAACTATTTAGAAGCATCAAACGAGTATCCACTTTTTAGCCTATGTTATTTATGTATGTGTATATGAATATATGTCATAGCTAGAAGACAATGGTGTTGCAGTATTATTTCTTCTTACTGCTTATGCTGTACGTATTATATCTCGCATACTGTCTTGTGATTGTAACAGCTCACATCTCTTACACGAGAAACAAGACTGTTCAATAAATCCCTTTATTGAAAGGCCAGTCTATCTATTTCTGTGTAACTCTGAAGAAACTACGCATGCACGATTGACTGAGTGAAACTGTTACCTGTTGTTTCCACAATTCTGAGACATGTTCCGATTCTAAGGGAAACAAAGTTGTCATGTTTATGAGTTTGCCAGAAACTACTCCCTTCTTGTTTATTCAATGTGTTTCTAGTGGCCTCTGAGTTAGCTGGCACACAAAGTAATTAAGTTTAATGTACTCGATAGAGGCATACTGAACTCAGTCCTATGCCACAACTATAGTGTATATTATTCCAATGCGCAGAGCCTATAAGGGAAATAGGAACTACACTACAATCCAACTTGTCTAGAAACGATTAACAGTGGATTTGGCATTGACATTGGGGGCACAGGTGAGACAGATTTTAGAGCTCCCTCAAGATACATACCACAACTTCCAAGGGACAATATTGATGTCTTCACAGATGTTGTAGCAGATGTACTCTTAAAATTAAGTAGGAAACCACAGCTACAACACAATTTGACCAAAACACAATGGGAACTCTTTAAAGCCCTCCAACAAGACCAGAGAACTGTCATCAACCCCTCTGACAAAGGGGGAAACATTGTCCTCAAAGACAGAAGACTATGTGAAGGAAGGACTGAGGCAGCAAAGGAACACAGCATGTTACAATAAGACAGATAGAGAATACTTTATGAATGTATACATAGCCTATACTGAGAGACGTAAAACTTGGCATGAAGAACAACTGTTGAATTGGGATGAGTTACAGTTCCTACAAAACGATACCCCGACAATCCCCACAATATACCTATTACCAAAGGTACACACGGACCCTAGGAATCCACCTGGGTGTCCAATTGTTTCCCAAAAAAAGAGCATTTTTGAAAACACATCTGTATTTGTTGATCATTTTTTAGCACCTTATGTACAGAATCTCAGTTCATATATCAGAGATACTAAAGATTTTATATAGAAAACCTATAGTTTGTGTTGGGAGCAGGAATGTTGGCTACATGTTTAGATGTAGAAAGTCTATATACTTGCATAAGGCACGAGGATGGCATTGATACGTGTAAGTATTTTCTAAGAACTGGAAATGCCAATGTCTTACAACATGCACTTATAATACTAGAAATGATTGAGACCTCTTTGAAAGAAAATATATTCATGTTTGAAAATATACTCTACAGACAAGTCGAAGGAACTGCTATGGGGACCTGCTTCGCCCCAAGCTACGCCATTCTCTTGGTTGGCTGGTGGGAGGAGCAGTCCCCTATGGGCAATGATCTCAATGAGTGGACAGACCAGATCTGTGTATGGCTGCGGTACATTGATGATAATCTTTTCGTCTGGGAGGGTAATGAAAGAGATCTTTTAATTTTGTTTGATACATTGAATAGGAACAAAGTCAATTTGAAATTTACACTGAAGTACAGCAGGGAACACGTTGATTTCCTAGACATTAGACGTACACTCAAAGAGAGCAACTTACATACAGAGCTATTTTGGAAAGACACAGGTGGCAACTCAATCTTACATGCCGATAGTTGTCGCCCACTAAGTTTTTGCTGAAGCATACCATACAGTAAGTTATTGAGTGCAAAGAGAAATAGCAGCACGGACAGCAGCTACACTAAAACCAAAGCTGAGATGATCGAATCTTTACCACTAGAAAATACCCCAAAAAAGCTCTATAGATAGTCATTGAAAGGGCAGACAAAGTATCGAGGGAAGAAACGTTACAACAGAAACCCTCTAAACAACAGGAATCTCATGAGGAACCTATGCGGTTCATTGCAAAGTTTACTAGCCAGGCGACTACTCTGAGAAAGATCCTTAAAAATAGTTAGGCCATCTTAACACAATACATCACTATAAGAGCTAGGATAGGAGAGACACCCAATATCACCTTTCAACATAACCTCTAATTCAGAGATATGTTGGTACATAGTCACCTGTCACAAAAGAGTTTGTGTTGGCTCCATCAGAGTAAAGTTTTCAAAAAATGTGCACATTGCAAGGCATGCAAGCACAGTACCAATGTTCAGAATTTTGTTTTGGGGAGAGTCAAAAAGAAAAAATACTTCACTAAGTTGAACACTTGCAAAACTGACTTTGTGGTCTATGTTATTACTTGTGGTTCATAGGCTCCACCACATTTTCAGTTCAGAAGCGGATTTTGGAACACTGGAGGATGATCACAAATGCTGACAGGAGTTACAATAAAGCTAAACACTTTCGAGAGTACCATGAGGGAGATTGGACGAGGGCAAAATACTTTGGGATTGATACAATACCTAAACACCCAGGAGGAGGCAATAGGGCCTTAGCATCACACAGGCTAGAATCCTGATACACTGTGCAAGCCGTATATCTGATTCCTCAGGTTATGAATAGTGACGAAGAACTCCATACACACTTAGGAAAGTAGGCTGCTTCTTGCTATCCTCGAAATCTGTTAGACTTTTGTCATTTTTTGTCTGTCCTTCTGTTCCATTTACACAATTATTACACAATTGTTAGTCTTGTGGCCGGTAGTCTCATCCAAATGTAAATGTAAAGGTTTTTAATATGATTGATGCGGTTTGAGACAGTAACAAATTATAACAGACGTCTGCTCTCTTTCATTATAGAATTAAAGAATGCCTCTTATGAACATTGTGTCAGTGTCAGCATATCTAGGGAGATTAAATGCACGAAGGAGGTGATCCCCAAGTGGGAACACCTTCACTGTATATCAGCATAAATGAAGTAGTATTACCTTTTACAAAGGGTCTGTTTTGGATAACTTTTATGGGCACTAGACCCAGAAAACATGTGTGCATTTGTAAGCTTGTAACGTCTAGCACAAATATAGTCAACAGATCTATTGATGACTATGCAACAATAAAAGTAGTTTGTTAACTGGAGTTTATTTATGGCCTACCATCAATATTATAACAATGCTTGGAGGGGGATTTTTTACCCCATACTAGAGAAACAGTATGAGGTCTCAGGGCAATACCTCAGGTTGACTAACTATGTGCAAAGAATGCATGGGATTGGGGTACTATACCCAACTTGGCCAGACAATTCGGTAATATCTCCCACACTGATTTGAAAACGGCACTGAAACAGGCTCAGAATATATCCCTAGAGGGGAAATTGTGTAATGCATTCTAGAGCATATGTGATACGAAACATTTGCTGAAATTGTCACCGCATAAACTTTGATAATTTGATTTGACCCGGCACCCAAAAATGAGTTTTGTTCACTACTGAATACACATAAAGTTTTGAATGAATTGGGAATGGAAAAGTATTCACAAAATTGAATTGTATAGTATTTTTTTTATGTTAATCATGTGCGTCGTGTGTGACGTAGTATTTATGCCGGTATTGAGATTTCCTGGTCATGTGACCAAGACTGAGGGAGGTCGAAACGCGTCTATTTCGTTTGCTGAAATTAAAAACAATTTCTTAAATATAAGCTATTGGAGTGGCTGAAATTATCACTATATATACTTTTTTTCTTTGAAAAAAAACAAAGGTCAAGTATGGGTATAGTTAGAAGAGAATTTCAGTGACAACACAACGTTTTAAACAAACAAAACCTCTAAAATTTACCAGTTATAGTTATTTCAAGTAACTATAACTCGCACCCTCACCATGCACTGCTAATTACCCCATTTATTACATCACTCATGACATCTTCTATGACATCATTGATAATATCACTGCAACCCACAATGTCAAGCAGCAGGAAGCTGAGCACAATACTTATCAGGTCTTGGAGAATTGGGTTAGAAAGAAAATTTCTTTCAAAGGCAGACAAGTAACTGAATTTGACCACAGGGTCCTTTGTTTCAGGAAAATTCAATAGAGATTCTTCACTGGATTGCTTTAAAATCTTGTGCAGTGTGGTTACTGAGTTGATCTTGAAAGCACTGTCTGGTTCAAAACTGGATTCAATGTCACTATTCACTGCATTAGCAAGAAGCACAGACAGAGAAGTGAATGGAGTTGACTCTTTGGTTTTATCTCAATCAATCAATCAATCATAGCATTTGTAAAGTGCACTACTTCGCTGTGAGGGTCTCAAGGCGCTGTGGGTAGGAGGTACTGCTATTGCTCAAAAAGCCAGGTCTTGAGGAGTCTTCTGAATGTCAGCAGGTCTTGGGTCTGCCGTAAGTGGATGGGGAGGGTGTTCCAGGTCTTGGCGGCGAGGTGGGAGAACGTAGAAGCTGAGTCATCTGTTGAGGTACACTGGTCCGGTGTTGTGGATTGCCTTGTGTGTGTGGGTGAGGAGCTTGAAGGTGATCCTCTTGTTGACGGGAAGCGAGTGCAGGTCTCTCAGGTGGGGTGTGATGTGGCTGCGGCGAGGGATGTCAAGGACCAGGCATGCAGAGGCGTTCTGGATGTGTTGAAGCCGTTTCAGGAGTTTGGCCGAGGCTCCTGCATAGAGGGCGTTTCTGTAGTCCAACCTGCTGCTGACGAGGGCCTGGGTGACCGTTCTTCTTGTTTCAGTGGGGATCCACTTGTAGATCCTGCAGAGCATGCGGAGGGTGTTGAAGCAGGAGGAAGAGATAGAGTTGACCTGCTTAGTCATGGAGAGGGTGGAGTCGAGGATGAACCCTAGGTTGCGTGCTTGGTCGGTGGGTGTTGGAGCAGTTCCCAGTGCGGTCGGCCACCAGGAGTCTTCCCAGGCTGAAGGGGTGGGTCCATGATGAGGACCTCCGTCTTGTCCGAGTTCAGCTTCAGTCGGCTGTTCCTCATCCATTCGGCGACGGCCTTCATTCCTTCGTGGAGGTTGGTTTTGGTGGTGTGGGGGTCCTTGGTGAGGGAGAGGATCAGCTGGGTTTCATCGGCGCAAGAGATGATGTTGAGGTCGTGCAGTCGGGCGATGTGGGCTAGCGGTGCCATGTAGATGTTAAACAGCGTTGGGCTGAGGGATTTGCCCTGGGGTACGCCGCAGATGATCTCGGTGGCTTCGGAACGGAAGGGGGGGAGGCGGACGCTCTGTGTTCTGCTGGAGAGGAAGGGGGTGGTCCAGTCCAGGGCCTTCTCTTGGATCCCGGCATCATGGAGGCGTGTGCGTAGTGTGCGGTGGCAGACCACGTTGAAGGCGGCTGACAGATCCAGGAGGATGAGGGCCGCAGTTTCTGTTTTGTCTAGCATGGTCCTGATGTCATCGGTGGCGGCGATGAGGGCAGTTTCGGTGCTGTGGTTGCTGCGGAACCTGGACTGGGACGGGTCCAGAATGCTGTTCTCCTCGAGGTATCGGGTCAGTTGTTTGTTGACGATCTTCTCGATGACCTTCGCTGGGAACGGGAGCAGGGAGATAGGCCAGAAGTTCTTGAGGTCCTTGGGGTCCGCCTTGGGTTTTGTTAGTAAGGCGTTGATCTCGACATGCTTCCAGCTCTCCGGGAAGGTAGCTGTCTTGAAGGAAATGTTGATGGCTTTCCGGAGATGGGGTGCGATGGTGGTGCTGGCTTTGTTGAAGATGTGGTGAGGGAATGGGTCTGACGGAGATCGAGAGTGGATGGTGTTCATGATCTTGATGATGTCATCGTCATTGATGTTGGTCCAGGAGAGCAGGTGGTTTGGGTGGAGGGTGGTCGTGGGGGCGGAGGTCTCCGTGGTTGCCGGGGCGGTCGTGGCATTGAATCTGTCATGGATGTCTGCGATATTGCGATGGAAGAAGGTGGCCAGCGAGTCACACAGGTCCTGCGATGGTGGGATGTCGTTGGTGTTGGAGCTTGGGTTGGAGAGTTCCTTCATGATGTTGAAGAGCTCTGCTGTTGTGTGAGTTGTTGTCTAGGTGGTCTTTGAAGGAGGCTCTTTTGGCGGCTCTGATCAGGTGATGGTGTTTGCGGGTGGCGTTCTTGTGGGCTGCGTTCCTAGAGCCATTTCTTCTCTAGCTTTCGGCAGGTTTGCTTGGAGGCCTGGAGGTCTTCAGTGAACCAGCTGGCTTTCTTGCTGGTGTGGCTGTTGGAGGGTTTCTTGAACGGGGCAAGGGTGTTGGCGCAGTCGTCGATCCACTGTCTGAGGTTGTGGACGGCGGTGTCAGGGTCGGTGGGGTCGGGGGGTGGGCTCTGGGAGAGGGTGGTGGTTAGCTGGTCTTTGCTGACTTTGCTCCAGCAGCAGCGAGGCATCTGTTGGGTGCAGTGGTGCGTGGTGGATTTCCGGAAGGTGAAGTGGATGCAGTGATGGTCGGTCCAGTGGAGTTCGGTGGTGTGGTTGAAGGAGACGTGGGGGCTTACAGAGAAGATGGGGTTGAGCGTGTGGCTGGTGGAGTGGGTGGGTGTTGTGATGTGTTGTCTGAGTCTGAGGTTGGCTAGGTTGTTGATCAGGATGGTGGAGTTGGTGTTGTTGTTGTTCTTGAGGTGGAAGTTCAGGTCCCCGAGTAGGATGTAGTCTGTGGAGGCAAGGGCGTGTGTGCTGACGATGGAGTCGCTGAACTGTGCTTGGGGCCCGGGGGGGTCTGTAGACGAGGGTTCCTTTGAGTGGAGGACGGCGAAGGGAACAGAAGGCAAACAGGGCAGAGAAAATGGCGGGAAGGAGAAAAAGCAAATCAGGCAATGCAAAACAGGCAAGCAAAATCAAAGCACAAGACAACAGAAGGCAAACAGGGCACAGCCAAGCAAAAGACAAGTACCACCAAAGCAGCACGGCAGTGTGGGGAGCGACCTGCCTGAGAGCAGGGTAAAAGGTCGCTCTCTATCTCTATCTATCTATCTCTCTCTCTATCTGTTTGTAGAGTAGAAGCAAATCTTTCTGCTTTAGTTGGTCCAAGATTGTTTTGTTGTCTTCATCAGAATGCTGTGATGCTTTTAAAACAGTGGTAGGGCCAATGGCAACAGAAACATCTGTCGTGGACTCTGATGCTGCTTTTTCATTAGAATCCTGTTTTAACCTGGCTGCAGAGACTGTGTAGACTTCTTAGTGCTGTGATATCTCAGTTCAGGAGTCTTAAGTGTTTCATGGCCGTTGCGCTTTTCACTATGTCTTGTTTCAAAAACAGCTTGCTCTGTCTTATGAGCAGGGAAAGGAGATTATGTCAAATTAATCTATATCTGGTAGACCATTTCTACAAGCTCTTCTTTCTGTTTTTTGAATTCTTGCTTAAACTTAAATGCCTCAACCGGAGTATTAATGGCACTGATGTCAAACAAAAGTACTCTGATTCTAAACAACAGAAATTAGTCTGAGAGGAACTGTATCCCCTGTAAACATTTTTGCAAGGTAGACTGACAGTTATCACAAAAATCCATTATCTCTCTCTTAAGAGCATTAATTTCAGTTGTATTCACAGAGACAGTACAGATTGGAGACAAAACCCTTTTATACATAATACCAGACCTAGCTGCATAACCCCTTTGGGCCTGTGAAATGTTTTCTTTCGTCTGATCGCCTTACTGTCAGGAGTTGTTGAATGGATAAGCCTGTGGACAAATGAACCCAAATGATTTTACTGTGCCTGAATGATAAGCATAATCAGATGGCAGGCCTCTGGAATCACTGGTTTATAACGAAGGAACTGTAACAGCAGTACAAACAGGCAGATATGCAATGGCTGGGAATTGACTTCAAGGGTTTTAAGCTCTTGACCCTGATTTCTGGGATTGTCAACGTGTTAAACATCTGAGTAATTTGTATAATGGTAAGAGGATGAAGAAGACCTTGGAAATAAGGTTCAAGCATGTGGAATAATTAAAGCTGTACTTCTCTTTTCAAAATACAAAATAAACAATCCGATCTTTAAAATTAACTAAAGCTGCAGGGCCAGATAATCTACCAGCAATTATATTAAAAAATAATACCGACTGGTGGGCAAGCCTTCTAAATGTGACCTTCCAAAATATTTTAACCTCTGGGATTTTCCCAGAAAGTTGGAAGGGGGCCATTGTCAGACCAATTTACAAAAAGGAGGATGCCACACTGCCCGAGAACTATCGTCTTATAAGCATGCTTGTTGAGGGGGAGAAAGTATTCTCGACGATATTGTTAGGCGTATTGAAGTCCTGGGTAGAACAGTATAATTTTATACCAATAGAGCAAGGTGGGTTCAAAGAGGGACACTCAACCATAGACCATGCCTAATGGCAAAAAAGGCAATGGAAGTGCGAGGTAATCTGTTCTGCTACTTTGTTGATTTCCGAGCCGCATTCAACTCAGTAGATCGTAGTCTACTGTGGATTATGCAGGCAAAACTCAGAATCAACAAGATAGTACTTAGGAAATGCATTCACTTAATTGGGCCAGGGTAATCTCATCTAAGAAAATTCTGATAAAGAATGGTCTGCGTCAGGGCTCTTTGTTTTGGCCCCATTGTTGTTTTCTTTGTTCCTTTCCAACTTGCCAAATATACTGAGTAAAGCAGGTGGATTAGGCCCTAAAATGGGGGGAACCCACATATCATGTCTGCTATACACTGATTATTTAGTGATAACAGCTATGACAGAGTTGGGTTTGTAAAAAAAACTCGACAATTTTTACGATTATTGTCTAAAAAAACGCCTCACGGTTAACCTAGAAAAGACAAAAATAATGGTATTGGGTAAAAGAAAGAGCTATTTTTATTGGAAACAAAAAGAGGTTAGAGTCGAGGAAGTGGACAAATATAAATATTTGGGTATGTGGTTCAACAGCAAGTTAAATTGGAGGGATCACATACAGTCATTAAAATCAAAGGCTCTCTCTTCAGTAGGGACCCTTAAACAATTTAAGCATTTGTATTGAGGCCCTTCCCTGCGGCCAATCCTATCAGCTTTTTATGCAATGGCTCGCCCGCAATGGCAATATGGTGTAGAGGTTTTATTCTGGGTGGCAAATTGGTTTGGAATTTAGAGGAGGGTAAATGCGTGAAACAGCTCCTGGCACTCCCTCCGTCAACTATGATACAGTCTGTGATAGTAGAATGTTAACGTACAACCTGGAATTTTCGGGGAAGGCAAGCATCACTGAATTTCTGGCAGAGAATGAATACAGAAGGGCCCCCCGAAATATCTACCCTTTGTAAAAGAGAAATAGAGGAAAGTGAACTTAACTGGGCGTCCCAAGCTAGGCATAAGTTAAACAAGTTATGTGCTAAACTTTTGTTAGAACCAGATCAATGGAAATCAGGGCAGCAGATTCCCAAGCAGGTGCTACGTGCTATTATTAACACTAAGGCCCTAGAAGAAGATTTATGTTACTTGCGGAGCAAATCTTCCACCAAATTTTTGGGAAACGGGTGGACTTGCTGGAGCAGAGTTTTCTGTTGAAAATTTATCGAGTTTTAAGCTCCAGTTTTGTCTATATGTTATGATTAAAATTACTAATTCAAGAACATTAATTAATAGTTTGTTTTGTTAAAGTCTGAACTAATCAATATTACTAATGAGAGGAAATGACTATACGTGGGATGCATATATGTTGCTTGATAACAATGTGCGGTTTTACTAAATGAGTGTTGTAAAAGTGCTATTTGTTTCATGTTTATGCTTTTAAAATAACGTGTATTAATGCTTTATTGCAATGCAGAAGGCTAGATAATTACATACACATATGGGTATTAGTGGGGATTAACACTGTTTAATCATTATGCTGTGGTAACGTTGTTTTGTGTTTCTTTTAATTAAGATGGTCCGTTTTGGCCTAAAACAAGATGGCTGCCTTTTACAGCCTGCACTCGAGTGATTGAATTTTGACAAGAGGCCTTGCTGAACATGGTCGAGAGTCACTTGACCACAGTCTTTGCCTGGGCAGAAAGTTTTCCGTGAGGACAGCGGCTCTGGGAATGGTTCCAACTGTCCTTGGAAAAGGATAAAGCCATAATGAACAATGACTAGTCTGCGGTGGCTCTACTAAGATATCAAGGAAGAGCATTTACGAAAGTTACATTTGTAAACTCGAGTTTCCTTCTTCCGTATTTTTATTTTTGTGATTTTTCCTGAGCGGAGGTTTTCTAAATGTAACCGAGTAGCATCCTTTCCTGCTCGCTCTGCTCAGCGGCTCAACGGATATTCAACATTTGTTTGTAACTTTTTATTTTGATATTTCCTCTATAAATATGTTAGACTAGAGAGGGTCCGTGTTCCCATTGCGTCCATCGCGTTCATTGCGTTCACTTGCGTTTGGACTTCTTCCTGAACCTATGCTGAGGACGGCAGCTCGAGAGACTTTACCGAGAGACCTGTCCTGACCCTTTTTTAGCTAGAATAGGTAACTATGAGAATAATGATTTTGCTAATGATTGACTTTCATCTTGAACTAATTTAGATAAATAAGCATGTGTTTGAATTACAGTGTTGGGTGTTTATTTCTTGTCATTTATTGAGTTTTCAAATGTATCTCTTATGCTTAAAATCATGACTCAGGACAATGTCATTAAGGTCGCATTGACCTCATTGTAGATGCGGATTGGTTTAGGTTTTCTTTCCTATATTCAGTGAAGATAGAGTAATAGTGTGAATTTAGTGTTGTGGGCCCTAGCGTATGATGTGTGTTTGTGCGTGTGACTGTAGGTTTACTCTGCCCGTGGAAGCAGGGAGAATTTATATGTGCCGATCTGCAGCAGTTTCCTGGTAGCAGTATGATGGTTTGATTATTGTCTTGATCAGATTAGATTGCTTGTACATTGGCTTTTGATTCATTGACTATTGATTGATATTGGTATATGTACTAATACTATATGTTGAAGTCGTCGTGTTGAGTTTTATGTAGTGCTTCTGGAACTTGGGAGCTGATGACGGTTCCGTAGTAGGGCAGAGGGAAGTGTGTGCTGCTCTCGGGAAAAACGGGATTGTTGGAATTACCTGTACGTATGCAGGAAAAACGTGTGACAATTGAAGTTGCGCGTCACATTGTCTGGGTTCGGAATTAGTGACATCGTCGTGTGTTACTATTAGAGATATATTTTCAGTATAAAAGGAGTGTGTATGGTAGCGAAGGTTATCTGTGAAACTCTGGTCTTAAGTCCCAGGGATCCGTAAGGTTTGCCGTTAAAGCTTATCGCGGGAGGAGTAATAGGTATTCTCTGAGCTTGTCTGAAGGACTGGGCAGAGGTACGCGCTGCTTGGGTAACGTGTGTTATAATTCTGTAGTGGGACAGACTGTTCGTTGTTCTCGGGAAAGGCAGGATTCTGTGTGCATGTGCTACATTTTCTGGTGTGAAAGTGTGTGAATGTATGAGCATTTAGTTGATTGTAAGACTCTTTGGAGCAGTCCTAGAGAAAACAGTTAATGGATGCATGTTAGAAGGGCAGAGTAGAGGGATGTGCTACTGTGTCAACGAAAGTAATAATTCCGTAGTAGAGCAGAGGTAAGCGCTGTTCTAGAGAAAAGCGGGATTCTTGTGAGAATTTTCTTTACTATTCTGTGGTTAGCGAAGCAGACAATGGAGATGTTTATATGTTGTAACTAATTGATTTTGGGGAATCTGAAACGAAGTCTACTGAGAAGGCTTTGTAAAGGAGGGGTAGACGAGTGACAGGAGACAGAGCAGAAGCGACTGCAGCGACTGCTGACGTCATACAGACCGCGCTCTGATTGGGTAGTGGATCAGAACAGTGCCCGCGCTAGGATTGGTGCGTTGGTGTGAGCCGCGCAGGGATTGGAAGGAGTACAGAGTGACGTAGACGCTCCAGGATTGGTGCGTTGGTGTGAGTCGCGTTGTTATTGGACAAAAGATCGTACAGTTGCGGAAGGGACTAGAGAATATTGGTAAACGTTAAAATGTATTACCAACCCGAGGAAAAGAAGAAGAAATCCTTGTTCGGTAAAATAAAGAGGTGGTTCGACAAGGATAAGAACATAATAACCAGAGAGGGTGAATTGCTACCTCCAACGAGAACTCCTGCATCCTTCATGGTTGCGAAATATGGGTATCATACCTGTATTTGGTTAGATAACTGGGCTAAGTATACTAAGGAAGATGGTGTCTTAGCGTTCCCGGAACATGGTTCATTTAATTTGGCCGTGTTGAGAAATTTACGGGAAAAGATGATGTGTCTAGAGCCTAGACCAAGTCCGACACAGTTCGAGGCGTTGGTGGAATGGGAAGATGAGGTGCATGAGCGAGAAAAGCGGAGGAGTGGAGGCAATTATAGGTACTTTTTTGGGAGGAAATATGATCGTGAAACTCATCATGATCGAATGAGGAGATGGCGAGATGCTAGTATGTCAGAGGGACTATATCCTATGAGGACAGTTGAAGAAGCGGAAGGGAGGAAAGGTGCAGCGAAGGTGCTAGACGCAGAAGTGAGAAAGTATGGAGTTAATGATTATGAGGATGAGGTCTTGGATGACATGATTTACAAGAGACCACCTCCATATAGTCCAGAACCAGAAGAGAGCACGTCAGTTGCTACTCCGATAAGAGATACTTTGCGAATTATTAAAACTGAGGTGTGACACCAGATCTGAAAAGTGATAGCTCTTTCACGGAAAGAGAAAGAGAGAGAGAGCGAGAGAGAGAGAATCGAGTCAGTGACGAGAAAACAAGAGAATTAGCCAGAACTACATCTGAACTGACTGAGAAAATAAGAGAGCTGACGAGAAATCTTGAAGCAGTTACGGTGCCTGTAACTATTGGTCCGGTTGTGCCTATTTTTGATAAGCAAAGAATGGGTGAAAATGGTTTGACAGTTCCTTATGTTGGAAATGGTTTGGTTGGTACTTGTTCTTTGGAGGAATCAGGAATCAGGAATAAGGACGGGAGGAAATAATTTGAGTCAGTTGAAACATGACACCTGTAGTGGAGGATTAGATGTGCAGCCTAATTCAGGATTGAATACTGGTTGTTTGGGAGGAACAATTCTGGAACCACAGAGGGTGACAGAACTAGTGGGTGCAGTGAAAAAGTCTACTGAAATAATAGCTGAGGATTTGAATGATTGGTTGAAAGTTCTTCAAAAGAAGGATACAGATTCACAGGCAATTGATGTAGCCAGGTTGCGCATAGAATTGGAGGAGCTTATTGCAGGAACAATTCCTACAGATATACTGAAAAACCATCATGATGGAGAGTTGTTATTTATGTGCAAGAGTATCACCTGGAGGGCTAAGAGTACACATGACAGGTTAAGAGCAATAGCGAGTGAACAAGGAATTGACATGGATAAGGTGAAAGCTTTGCAGAAGTCTTACAGGATGGATTTCTCCGACAAGGATATTGAAAATCTAAATGGTGCTGGCAGAACAGGACAGATTAAGGAAATGATTGCCTTATTGCGAAAATGGGGTGATGTAGAAAAGTGGAAGGATAGATGGTACAAGAAAAGGGAAGATTCAGTGGACAGGAATTATTCAGCTTTCCCTGTGAGAGGAAAAGAGAAAACAGTGGATGCTTATCCTATGAGAGAGATTCCTGGAGGAGGATATGTACATGTCCCATGGACTAGACAGGATATTTTGTCATTTACGAATGATTTCCCTCGACTGAGAGAAAAGCCCGTTGAGTGGTATAGGCAGGTAGACAGGTTTGTGAAATTGTCAAAAGTGCTGTGGATTGACCTGAATAGTCTGTTTGATATAATTGTTCCAGCAGACTTGTGGGCAGAGTGTAAAATAGTTATAGATTGGCCTGCAAAAGAGTATCCAAGAGATCCGAAAACAGGAGCACCAGATCCAGAGGTTATGAAGAAATATGAGCAGGTTATTGTGTTCCTGAAAAATAAAGTACCCCCGAAAGAGACAGACTGGGTTAAGATAGATCGAACACATCAAGAAACGAAAGAATCAGTTCATGCTTTTTACGAAAGGCTGATACTGGCTTTTAAACAGTTCAGTGAAGATGAACACCTGGGTGACAAGGATTTGAGTCATTTTGTATACAGATTTGTATATGGCCTGAGACCTGAAATCAGTGAAAGAATTCGTGAACATACAGTTGATTGGCAGAGTAAAAAGATTGATGAAATCTTGAGACATGCAAAATACTTCAGTGATGAGATTGAAGCAAAACAGAGAAAACTGAAAGAAAAGGCAATGTGGGCACAGGTGAAAGTTGCTGAGAGACAAGAAGCACAGTTGGTGGAACAGGCAAATAATCCAGGAATTAGACCCAGATATGCGGGGAAAGGAAAGGGGAATTTAGAGGAGGCCAAGAAGAAGTTCCCTTGTCACAACTGTGGACAATTGGGGCATTGGAGATCCGAGTGTACCAATCCACCATTAGTGAGTAATTAAAATAAACCCTTAAATCAACAGGTGCAGAACGAGGGGTGTAATCAACAGCAGCAACAACAGAAGGTTGTCAGACAGCAGAGTCAAGAGCCAAAACCGCCCTTGCCGCAGAATAGAGGGTCCCAAAAGTATAACTAGGACTCAGGATTCTACAATGATGAGCAGGTAAACAAAGCGAGACGTTCTAACCCGGTACAGCAGTACTGGTTAAAGAATGAGGGGAGTGAGTCTGAAGGGGACTATTGACGGTGCCGAAGAGAGGAGGAAGAGTGCATACTTGGTGCAACTCTAGAAATAGAACAGGCAGGACCATTTGTAGATGGGAAAATAAATGGGGAGAGTGTTACTTTTTTGGTAGACACAGGAGCGACGAGATCAACTGTCAGGTCAGCAGATATTAGAAATCTTCCTCTCTCGGACGAAGCAATCCAAGTGGTTGGTGTATCTAATACACAGATTAAGACTCGTTTTACTGAACCAGTAAGGGTGAGAATAGGGACATTTTCAGACATGCACAGATTTGTTGTCTGTGACACTAGTCCAGTGAACTTGTTAGGTAGGGACCTATTGTGCAAGATGAATTGTACAATTTTTTGTACTCCGGATGGAATAGCTTTTGAGACACCGGATGAGGATGTTTTGTACCGGATGACTCTAGATAATAGAGAGAGTGAGATTGTTGGTACATATGCTGTGTTTAACCCAGATGACTTGCCTCAGGAGTTGAGACACACAGTGAAAACAGCAGTTTGGGATTTTACTGGAGAAGATGTGGGATTGATGAATAATGTAGATCCAGTGAAGATTTCAGTGAAAGAGGGTATTGTTTATCCTAATATTCCTCAGTACAGATTGACACCAGAAATAATTGAGGGAATAACTCCTATAATCGACAAGATGATTCAACAGGGTGTTTTGAGAGAGATACTGAGTAGCCCGTGTAATTCACCAATAATGGGGCTAAAGAAACCTAATGGAAAGTTCAGGATTGTACAAGATTTGAGAAAAGTTAACAAAATTGTGGTGGCATGTTGTCCCATTGTGCCAAATCCGTCAGTGATTTTGTATCAGATTCCTCATGATGCTGAGTGGTACACGGTGATTGATTTGTGTCATGCTTTCTTTTCAATTACATTGCATCATGACAGCCAGCCGATTTTTGCATTTCGGTTTGGCCAGCGTATTTTAGCATGGTGTCGTATCCCACAGGGGTATACAGAGAGTCCTTCGATATTCAATCAGTTATTGAAGAAATCATTGGAGAGTTTGATCATGCCTGAAAGCTCAGTACTAGTGCAGTATATTGATGACTTACTTATGGCATCGAAGACACGTGAAGCTTGTGAAGTAGATACCATAGCTTTACTGAACCATCTGGCAGATGGAGGGTTAAAGGTATCTCCAGCCAAATTGCAATTTTGCAAGAAAGAGGTGCATTATCTTGGACACAATATTGAAAAGGGTCTGAGAAAGGTGACCGATGACAGGATCAAAATTATCAGAGGAATGAGAGCCCCAATGACCCAGAGAGAAGTGAGGATGTTTCTGGGGATGGTGGGTTATTGTCGTCAGTGGATAAGTAATTTCTCCCTGATAGCAAAGCCACTGATTGAGCTGACAAAAAGTGAAGTGAGAGACCCATTGGAACTGGATGGAGAACAAATGGCAGCATTTGAGGAGTTGAAGAGCAGAATGTGTGAAGCCCCTGCTTTGGGAATGCCAGACTATGAGAAAGAGTTTGAGTTGTACTGCAGTGAGAGAAATGGGTGTGCACTTTCAGTGTTAATTCAGAAGCATGGACAACTGAGAAGGCCGATTGCGTACTTCTCATTGACACTTGACCCCGTAGCTGTGGGTTTGCCAGGTTGTCTGAAAGCAGTAGCTGCTACATACAGGAGCTTGGAACAGAGTGAGGGTATAATAATGGGATATCCTGTAAGGGTATTCGTACCTCATGATGTGGCTATTCTTTTGACAAGAAGCAGGACTCAGTATATGTCACATAGTCGGCTGACTAAATATGAGAAAATCATTCTGGGAGCATCAAATGTGACTCTTGAGAGATGTGTAAATGTGAATTCAGCAACGTTGTTACCAGATGCTGATAATGTGAATGTTGGAGATGATATTGATCATGATTGTTTGGATGTGCTTGACTACTGCACAAAACCCAGACCAGACATAAGAGATTTACCATTGCCTGAGAGTGATCATGTGTTGTTTGTGGATGGATCATGTCTGAGGACTGATGATGGTGTGCTGAGTGCAGCATATGCAGTGCGCAAGGTTTCAGAAGTTATGGAAGCTTCGCCTTTGAAAGGAGTGAGATCTGCTCAAGTGGCTGAATTGGTGGCATTTACGAAAGCTTGCAAGATTGGGAAGAATCTGAGAGTGACTGTGATGACTGATAGTCAGTACGGATTTGGAGTCGTTCATGACTTTGGCCAGCTTTAGCAACAGAGAGGTTTCTTGACGTCGAGTGGGACTCCAATAAAGAATGCTGAAGTGATTGGAAAGTTGCTTGAGGCGATACAGCTGCCTAAAGAACTAGCAATTGTGAAGTGTGCTGCTCATGGACAAGGAGATGATTTTGTTACTCTTGGTAATCGTTTTGCCAATGACATAGCGCAATATTGTGCAAAAAATAATCATTCGATTAATAGGGCACGAGAAAAGGAAATGTCTTTTTGTTCTGTGATGTTTACTAATGTCCTAGAAACGTGGGATGAAGTGAAACAGTTGCAGGATGAGGCAGGAGATGAGGAAATGAGAGATTGGATCAAGGCAGGTTGTGCCCCAAGAGAGACAGATCATGTTTGGATCTATAGAGATGGTAGACCAGCCATGCCTAACTCCATGTTGTCGACAATGGCAAGAATGTATCATGGCCAGGGACATCTGGGGAGGGACGCAATGATTAGGTCATTCAAGCAGACCTGGTACAATGCAAAGTTCAGGTTGATTGCAGAGAGCATCTGTCAAAGATGTTTGATTTGTCAACATTTGCAAATAGATTTCATTGAAATGCCTCAAGTGAACAAATTGAGGTATGTTTTAGTGGTAGTCTGTTTGTTCTCAAGATGGGTGGAGGCCTATCCGACTAGGAGAAATGATGGAATAACAGTTGCAAAGTTACTGTTAAGAGAGTTGATTCCTAGGTACGGGTTCCCAGTGACAATTGAGTCTGATAGAGGTGGACACTTCTACAATGAGCTCATGGGTTTAATTTGTGAAGCATTGAGCATACAGCAGAAGCTACATTGTGCATACAGACCAGAGGCTTCTGGAGTTGTTGAGCAGATGAACGGCACAATCAAAAACCGAATTGGTAAGATGTGTTTAGCCACTGGAATGAAATGGCCTGATGTCTTGCCTCTAGTGCTGATGACTATTAGGTCTACTCCAGATAGAACCACAGGTTTGAGTCCGCACGAAATCTTAATGGGACGTGCGATGAGACATGCATTTGTGCCTGTCAACAAGTTGATGACAATAACTGATGACATGATTTTGGATTACTGTAAAGGCCTGGCTGACGCAGTTCATTCTGTGTTTCACCAGGTTGGAGGAGACGCTACCACACTTGAGAAGAAGCAAGCCCATGATCTGAGTCCAGGGGACTGGGTGAGGATTAAGGTACACAGAAGAAGAAATTGCTTGGTTCCAAGGTGGGGAAGGCCGAGACAAGTTATTTTGACTACGACAACTGCAGTAAAGTGTGCAGGTGTGAAAAACTGGGTGCATGCGAGTCATACTCTGAGAGTTCCAAATCCGAAGGATGGGACTGGTAAGGAGTATTTTGAAGAGTCAGATTCGAGTGATGATGAAGAAACTGAGCCAGTGAGAAGGAGGAAGAATCCAGAGAGAACTGAAGGAGAAAGAGAGTCAGGTGATTCTTTCTTTACAAGAGAGGCTTCAAGAGAAACATTGAGAGTTTCAGAGGAAAGATCAGATTCTGTAAGAGTGCCTGAAGTTCCAACAAGCAGTGGAGAAGAAAGAAGAGAAAAGAGCAATTCCACAGGGACTACACCTGAATCAGATGAGGAGGTTGAAAATCCACTTGAGATTACACCTGAAGAACCAGGGTCAGAAGAAGTTAGAGAGGGACAGATTGCGGAAGACCCCCGAGGAGGTGTAGGGAACATTCCTGATAAGCTAGGTGAAGGGACAAGTAGACAGCAAGAAGATTGCGTGTCGGAGACCCGAGGAGGGACAGAAATAGGGGAGTCTCAATCGGTGGTGGTAAAGACTGTGGAGCAAAAGAAAACTGCTGAAGAACAAGAGGCAAATGAGACAGAGTCAGATGAGAGTGAAAATGAGAAATCAGAGGGTCGAGTTCTGAGAAAGAGAACTTGGATCGGAGAGAGAAATAATAAAGAAGTGAGACCAAAGAGGGTTGTCAGAGGAGATCTTTGGCCTAACAGGATAAAGAGGCTGAGGTACAGACTGACACGAGCAAATTCATCGAAAGCTGAACAGGTGAACGAGGTGTCGAGTCAGAATCAGACAAAGGGTGAAAAACAAAAGGTCTCAAAAGAATCAGAGGAGATCAAGAGAGTAAGAAAACCTAACCAGAAGTATAGGTCACCGGAATGGACGTATGTGGCACTGTCTGAAGGTGAAGAGGCAGAGAGTCAAGGAAATCCAGAGGGGACCATACGAGAAGTGGTTGAGGAGAAAACTGTTGGAATCCTGAAAGTAATCTTGACTGACATTGGAGAAGAGTCAGATGCACAGGATGTTGTTGATGATCTGATACAATTTGATGTTGCTGAAGAAGAAGTGAAAAGTGATGAAAATCCAAATTGAGTGAACTGGAAGAGTCACTTGGAGAAGTGAAAAGAGAAAATCTGCTGTGTGAAATAATCTAAGGTTCTAAAAATTCAGTAGTGGAGTAGAAGAGGCTAAGTCAAAAGACACTGCCAAAGTAGAAAAATGGCTAACACAGAAAATAATCAAAGTAGATGTGCCTTCTTGAAAAGATGGTGTAGAATGTGCTGCTGCTGTACTGGATTATTAATGCTATTATGGGGTGTACTAGCTTTACTAGTTACTTTTAGAGTTACAATAGACCAGTTTGGAATACATACTGAGAATGTGACCAATGTAGAGAAAAGTTCACAAAAAGTAGTTCCAACTAGAATTAGTAATATTTACATACATAAAGATAGGTCAATTAATGATTTTTCTAGCAATGTTTTTTCGAAATTGTTGTACGAATACGTAAAGACAATGGAAGTTAGGGATTGCTACGTCTGTATGCAATTACCTGCATCCGTTTCAGAAGGTGTTACTTATCACCATTTACCAGCTACGTATGGAATTTCATGTAGTGTGTTAAGTAGTGTTTTTTATTTGTTAGGGAAAATAGATTATGAGATGTCTAACAAAGATAACATTTTTGGGCAATTGCCTATGAACCAAAAGCTGAATCCAGCTAAAGAAGCTAACATTTTTGGTGAGATTTTTATTGAGAAAGAAGAATTAACATTAGATTATATTTTTAGAAATAATTTAACTTGCAGTTTGAAAGAAGAGGAGAAGGCTTTCCTAAACATGGTAGAGGAAAGGAGAGTGAGCATGCATGAAAAGGTAGGGAAATATAAAGTGAGTGAGACAATTTGGGACATTGAAATGGGAAAGGAATTGAGGAATGGGGCTAGTCCAACTTTAGCTTTAGGCGCACCACAGAAGGGTAAATTATGCATTACCAGGAAGAAATCTCAATATGATACTTATTTTGTTGGGACTAGTGAGTGTCATGATACATACTTCATTGCAACAGGATGGGGTTTTAAAGGTGGAGAAGATCCAGTTTTCCCAGGAGTGTATTATGTTTGTGGGAACAAGGCTTATTACAAGTTGCCTGACCATTGGTATGGCACATGTTATGTGGGCCTGGTTTTTCCAAAGATTTTTCATATAGATAGGATAGAAGATGTAGAACACATTAATTTACTAACACGTTTTAAGAGAGAAACTTGGTCGGAGATAGTGGGTGATATTTTTGGTGCTTTAATTCCAGCAGTGGGAATTTCTTTAAATGCATATGGAATTCGAAAACTATCAACAGTGGTGGATCGCTTATCGACAAGTACCGCTGGAGGGTTTCTTTTGGTAAATACGGAGATGATTGCCGTACGTGCCATGTCTATGCAAAATCGACTTGCCCTTGATATTCTATTGGCCAAGGAGGGTGGAGTCTGTGGAATGCTGAAAGTTCAACATTGTTGCACTTATATTCCTGACGAAAGTAAAGACCTAAAGGTCTATATCAAAAATATTACTGATTTGCATGAATAATTAGTACCCCTGGAAGCTGAAAGTGTCTGGACTAAAATAGCTAATAAGATAGTTGCTGTTAAGAGTTTTATTGCTAAGATAGGTAGTACTTTTATTGGTAAAATTTTATTTCCTTTGACATGTGTGATTGTTGCTTTACTGATACTAAGATTGGGGTGTTTGTGTTGTAAAAACAGGGGCGGGAAAAAGAGAATAATGAGAGGAAATATTGACAAGAAACAAAAGAGATCAAGGAGAGATCAGCAAGAAATAGAATTAGAAGAATTGAGGGAGAGTGTTTATTTGGAGTCAAAGAGGGAAGATGTGAGGGAGTCTGGTGTTTAATGTTGTGTTATAAAAGACATTTTCAATTTCTCCTAAAATTGGGACTAAATTTTTTTTTTGGGTTGGTTTTTGTGGTGATAAGATATCACCAAAGGGGGGATTGCTGGAGCAGTGTTTTCTGTTGAAAATTTATTGAGTTTTAAGCTCCAGTTTTGTCTATATGTTATGATTAAAATTACTAATTCAAGAACATTAATTAATAGTTTGTTTTGTTAAAGTCTGAACTAATCAATATTACTAATGAGAGGAAATGACTATACGTGGGATGCATATATGTTGCTTGATAACAATGTGCGGTTTTACTAAATGAGTGTTGTAAAAGTGCTATTTGTTTCATGTTTATGCTTTTAAAATAACGTGTATTAATGCTTTATTGCGATGCAGAAGGCTAGATAATTACATACACATATGGGTATTAGTGGGGATTAACACTGTTTAATCATTATGCTGTGGTAACGTTGTTTTGTGTTTCTTTTAATTAAGATGGTCCGTTTTGGCCTAAAACAAGATGGCTGCCTTTTACAGCCTGCACTCGAGTGATTGAATTTTGACAAGAGGCCTTGCTGAACATGGTCGAGAGTCACTTGACCACAGTCTTTGCCTGGGCAGAAAGTTTTCCGTGAGGACAGCGGCTCTGGGAATGGTTCCAACTGTCCTTGGAAAAGGATAAAGCCATAATGAACAATGACTAGTCTGCGGTGGCTCTGCTAAGATATCAAGGAAGAGCATTTACGAAAGTTACATTTGTAAACTCGAGTTTCCTTCTTCCGTATTTTTATTTTTGTGATTTTTCCTGAGCGGAGGTTTTCTAAATGTAACCGAGTAGCATCCTTTCCTGCTAGCTCTGCTCAGTGGCTCAACGGATATTCAACATTTGTTTGTAACTTTTTATTTTGATATTTCCTCTATAAATATGTTAGACTAGAGAGGGTCCGTGTTCCCATTGCGTCCATCGCGTTCATTGCGTTCACTTGCGTTTGGACTTCTTCCTGAACCTATGCTGAGGACGGCAGCTCGAGAGACTTTCCCGAGAGACCTGTCCTGACCCTTTTTTAGCTAGAATAGGTAACTATGAGAATAATGATTTTGCTAATGATTGACTTTCATCGTGAACTAATTTAGATAAATAAGCATTTGTTTGAATTACAGTGTTGGGTGTTTATTTCTTGTCATTTATTGAGTTTTCAAATGTATCTCTTATGCTTAAAATCATGACTCAGGACAATGTCATTAAGGTCGCATTGACCTCATTGTAGATGCGGATTGGTTTAGGTTTTCTTTCCTATATTCAGTGAAGATAGAGTAATAGTGTGAATTTAGTGTGATGGGCCCTAGCGTATGATGTGTGTTTGTGCGTGTGACTGTAGGTTTACTCTGTCCGTGGAAGCAGGAAGAATTTATATGTGCCGATCTGCAGCAGACTAACGATCATGTGTTCCCCTATATCCAGGACATGCCTAACCCGAAGCTTAGACATACAATATTGACATTTAGAGTTGGCCTGAATCCATGTAACACTGATTGGAAGATAAAATCTGCAATGACGAACGAACAAAGTTTGTGCACATGTGAATTACAAGTAAAATGCAGTGGCCCACATATTTTGATGGATTGTTTGTGGTTCCTAGAAGAACAGAAAGAATATGTAAAACCTCTTTTTATTGCCTATAAAACTGATTGTAGGGATCAAGCACTTAGTCTAGTGATAAATATGAGATTTTTAAATGTGACATGTGCAATGGGAATATTTTTAATTGCAATACAGGAGTCGTTGAATGAATTGGTAATATAATTTGAAAGAGGTATGCAGTAGAAATATGACCTTACCCATGACCTGGGAATATTTTGACCCTTGAAAGTCTGTATGGACGTAGGAATGTATATTTAGGGGCAGATTTATGTTTGACTTGCGCCTCATTTACGCCGCCGTTGCGTCACTTTTGTGACGCAGCAGCGGCGCAAATCCTGCGCCATGGTGCGGGGTATTTACAACGTGATGCATCTGGGAGATGTGTTACGTTGTAAAGCCCTGCGCCACATATAGGCGTTCCAGGGCAGGTGGGGGCGTTCCGGCGCAGGAACGCCTCCTACAAGATTTCACTCAGTCACTTTTGAGCCCATGCTGCGTCAAAACCCTGCGCCTGCTTGAAGCAGGCGTAAGGAGTGACGCAGCATTGTGCAGATAGGACCCCCCAGAGCATTGCTGGAGCTGCGTCGCGCTTGCGACGCAACTCCAGCAATGCGCCACTTTTACGGCACAGATGCGTCACGCATCTGTGCCGTTTTTGCCCTATGGTGCGCCGCATTATAAATGCGGCGCATCCATGATGGCGGAGCTGGGGCGCAAAATAACTGTCGTATCCCTGCTGATATGCAGGGATGCATCAGTTATTATAAATATGCCCCTTAGTGTATATGTGATCCTTTTCCTATTTGGCAATGAATTAAGAGATCATTTATAGAGTGGCACAGCTCCCATTGTATATTTTACTAGGATTTTATCGAATTTTATACAGTTTCTATGGTTGCACTGTTTGAATAATTCGCATTTTAATTGCATGTTGTAGTATGGCATTTTTTAAGTCTATATTTGCAGAATGCAGCACACATGGGTTGAGGAAAAAACGAGGAGAGATAAAAATATTTCTCCTTGTTACGCCTGCTCTGTGGAGGGGTAAGGTTTTGGTGCTGCCCCAGGTTTACATGATTAAGTAAATCTGGGGCAGGATCAAAATCCATGGATGTTGCGTGGGAAAACCCACTGCAACACCCATGGAATGCCTCCTTGATGCAGAGTAAGGCAAGGCAGCGACTTGTGTTTCTTTTTCTTACGCCATACCTATGAGGCCATGCAAAGCCACGCACAGTGGCTTTACTTCGCCTCATTGATATGATTGAAAGGCTTGTACCACTGGAGCATTAAAAAAAAAGTATTGCTCCAAGGTGCAAGCCTCTCATAAATAAGCCCTAAGTTTGTAGAAATTAATTTTCATCTTGCAGTTCTCCAACTGACATCAGCTCAGGGGCAGGGTAACAGAGTAAAAATCTAACATGTGAGTGTAAGCCAACCAAGGAATAATATTGAGCATGTACATATCCATTTTCTTTCATGAGTTGATCTTTCAAGCAAATGATGTTTCTAACTGGTTGGAAAGAGCTGCAGTTCTTAGGCAAAGGGTGTCTACCTACATAAGTAGACTTCTTGGTTCTTAATACACTAAAAAGATGAGTAGGGCTTGCAATCTGTCAAGGGTCTAGCAGGGTGATCCTTTAGAGGACTAGCTGGGTGAGACTGGGTCAAGACTAGATAACTGAAGTGTAATATAAACAAGAGAGTACCTGAATACTAAGAGGGAAGTAGGACAGAAGCTGAGGACAGAAATAGTCTAGAACAGGCAGTACATAGGGAACTGGAAGTCTACACCGTAAACACAAACAACAGGAAGGTAAAGCGGGGAAATGATAAACTATCATAAATTATAGTTTGTCAGCTCCTCAGACAGAAATATTTTCTCTGTGAGGTGAATTGTTCATGTATGAAAGCAAAGAGCAGATTGATCTCACAGTTGTCTAGAGAGAACAGAGTTCTAGGAGACAACCAGCAATTCCTATGGAGAAGGAGTGCAGAGTAGTTTGCTGTGCCAAACGCACAAGACTTGGAGTCTAACAGGCACCCCTGGAAGCTACTTTAATCAAAAATACAATATAACCAAGAGACAGAACAATTGGGACCAGAACAGGGAACATCAAAACAGAAACTGAGCTCAGAAAACTGCAGGATTGGACTTGGGTGAAGAACAGGAATGGAACACAGTGAGCTGAAATACTGAAAACAAGGCTAGGAAAGATCTACAGTCAAGCCAGGCAAGATAGAAATATGCAGACAAACAGAAACCAAGAATACAAGGCAAACAGTCTGCATATAACAGTGCAGATCAAGAAGACTGCGGACAGAAAAGTATGATCAATTGTTAACACAGGAACAGAGATGAGGGAAAGCAAGGAACCGAAACAGGTACTACAAAATAGCCAAAAAACAGGATAACGAGTACAGGGAATAAGGGAAACATAATCAAAGACCAAGCCTATAATAACAACAGTAGGAACACACCAGACCACGAGTAGACTCAACATAAGTCAGTTGCAAGCTGCTGCACTCAGTGCTCACATGGCTGAAATAGCTGGAGTCTCAGGGGAGGAGCACATGAGCAGGGCGAAAGCCAGGTGCAAGGACTTAACCAGGTGCAGGGAATCAGGGAACCACCAATGAAGGGAAGGTTGAACTGAAACTTGGAGAAGGGAAGACCAGGGGAACCAGGAGACACAAGACAGGGAATAGGAAAACCTGGAACAGAGTATGGATTGGAACAAATATAGAATGCAAATATTGGTAGGATTCAGAAACAAATCTAGTGAACAGGAAACCACCTCCAGGACATGATCTATGAAGGGGTGTAAAAACAGTGGACATGAACCATAATGCATCAGGCAAGTGCAACAGAAACCTAGACTGAAAGGTGAGGAGAAACTGAATATGCTAAGTTGAAATGTGTATGCTTTCCTATACTGATGTAAGGATTGGTTCTCAAAGGGCCCCTGTGAGTGACATCTAGTGGCAGGATGGCAGAATCCTAACAAATCTTATTGGTGTGACTTTTCAATTATGGAGTGCCATCTCTTTGTCTGCATTGCGACCTTCTGAACTTTTTTTCTGCAAGTCCAGTTGCGGTCGGTGCAGGTAAGCATGGTGGGGCGGTGGGATGGGGGGGATGTCGACAGATGACGTACTCCAGAAAATTAAATAAACAAATCCTCCGTCGTCTGTCGGCATCCCCCTGCCACGCCGCACCGTTCTTACCCGCACCGACCGCCACTGTACAAGTCCAAGATGTAGTTCGACTCTAGGACACTTAGTATTTTTACTGTGTCATTCCTACGTTCTTTTAGTATCACCCTGTCAATGCCAACAAATCTCAACTAATCCTTGTTGTTATTGTGCATGTCCTTAAACTTTTGATCCACAGGGTAAGTTTGGTCAATAGAGTGGAAGAGTGGTGTGATGTAGAGTGAAGTGGGGTAGAGTGTAGTTGCATACAGTCTAGTAGAGTAGAGTGAAGTGGCATAGAGTGGAGTGGCATAAAGTGGAGCAGCATTCAGTGGAGTAGCATAGAGTGGAGTGGTGTAGAGTGGAATAGTGTTCAGTGTAGTGACATGCAGTGGAGTGGCGTAGAGTGGAGTGGCATAAAGTGGAATAGCTTAGAGTGGAGTGGTGTACAGTGCATTGGCGTACAGTGGAATTGCATACTGTGCAGTAGCTTAGAGTCGAGTGCCACACAGTAGAGTGATGTAGACTGGTGTGTAGAATAGTGGAGTGGCATAGAGGGCAGTAGCGTGGAGTGGAATAGTGTACAGTGGAGTGGAGTACAATGCAGTGTGGTAGACCATAGTGACGTCCAGTGTAATTGTGCAGAGTGGTGCGGCATAGAGTGGAGTGGCACAGAGTGGAATAGGGTAGAGTTTAGTGGCATTGAGTGGAGAGGCACAGGGTGGAATAGGGTAGAGTTTAGTGGCATAGAGAAGAATGACATAGAGTGGAGTGCCGTACAGTGAAACAGGGTAGAGTGGAGTGGAGTAGAGTGAAGTGGCATACAGTGGAATAGCGTATAGTGGAGTGGCATAGAGTGCAGTGCCGCAGGGTGTGGTGGTGTACACTGGATTGTGTATAGTGGAGTGGTATAAACTGGAGAAGTGTCAAGTGGAGTGGAATACAGTGGAATAGCATAGCGTATAGTGGCATAGAGTGGAGTGATTTATCAATGGAAGGGCATATTGTGGAGTGGCTTAGAGTGGAGTGGGGTACAGTGGAGTGCCGTAGACTTGAGTGGTGTACAGTGGAGAAGCATAGATTGGAGTGGTGTAGAGTGTAGTATTGTACAGTAGAATAGGAGACAGTAGAGCGGTGTGGAGTGGGAAGGATTGGAGTGGAGTACAGTGCTATGGCATAGAGTGAAACACGGTAGAGTGTACTGGCGTACAGTGGAATAACGTTCAGTGTATTGTATAGAGTGGAGCGATGTAGAGTGAAATAAACATACTGTATAGTTGGGTAGAATCGAATGGTGTACAGTGGAGTGGAGTGAGGTACAATGTAGTGGTGTAGAGTTGAATTACATATAGGGAAGGGAC